>NW_022993945.1:0-1200000 GCF_012275295.1 Melopsittacus undulatus | reverse complement strand
CGAAGGCTTGTTGTTGCTCAGGACCCCATTTGAAATCATTCTTTTTCCGGGTCACATGATAGAGAGGGCTTACGATTGAACTGTAATTTGAAATGTGCATTCTCCAGAACCCCACAGCACCCAAGAAAGCTTGTGTTTCTTTCTTATCAGTTGGTGGAGACATTGCTGTTATCTTATTGATTACTTCTGTAGGGATATGTCTACGTCCATCTTGCCATTTTATTCCCAAAAATTGAATTTCCCGTGCAGGTCCCTTGACTTTATTCCGTTTTATGGCAAAACCGGCTTTCAGCAGGATTTGGATTATTTCCCTCCCTTTCTCAAAAACTTCTTCAGCTGTATCACCCCACACAATAATGTCATCGATGTATTGCAAGTGTTCTGGAGCTTGCCCCTGTTCCAGTGCAGTCTGGATCAGTCCGTGGCAGATGGTGGGGCTGTGTTTCCACCCCTGGGGCAGTCGGTTCCAAGTGAACTGGACACCCCTCCAAGTAAAAGCGAACTGTGGCCTGCACTCTGCCGACAAAGGAATTGAGAAAAATGCATTGGCAATATCAATCGTGGCATACCACTTGGCTGCCTTTGACTCTAATTCATACTGCAGCTCTAACATATCCGGCACGGCAGCACTCAATGGTGGTGTGACTTCATTCAGGCCACGATAGTCTACTGTTAGTCTCCACTCTCCGTTAGACTTTCGCACTGGCCATATGGGGCTATTAAAAGGTGAGTGGGTCCTGCTGATCACTCCCTGCCTTTCCAGTCTACGGATCAGATTATGGATGGGAATCAGGGAGTCTCGATTGGTGCGATATTGCCGCCGGTGCACTGTTGTGGTCGCAATTGGCACTTGTTGTTCTTCGACTTTCAGCAACCCCACAACAGAAGGATCCTCTGAGAGACCAGGCAAGGTGGACAGCTGCTCAATTTCCTCAGTCTCCAAAGCAGCAATACCAAAAGCCCACCGGTACCCTTTTGGGTCTTTGAAGTACCCTCTCCTGAGGTAGTCCATGACGAGGATGCATGGAGCCTCTGGACCAGTCACAATGGGGTGCTTTTGCCATTTCCTCCCAGTCAGGCTAATTTCAGCCTCTAGTACAGTCAACTCTTGGGACCCTCCTGTCACTCCAGAAATATAGATGGGTTCCACCCCTTGACAGTTCGATGGCATCAGGGTACACTGTGCACCGGTGTCAACTAGAGCCTTATACTTCTGTGGGGCTGATGTGCCAGGCCATTTGATCCACACAGTCCAGTAAATACGATTGTCCCCTACCTCCACCTGGCTGGAGGCAGGGCCCCTCTAATAGTCATCGTCGTCACAATCTTGGACACCTAAGTCGTGTTGAAAGGGGTTATTCTTCTTTATCACAGGAGCTGGAGTAAAATCAGCTCTTCCGCTCCATCTGGGAACCTGTTCACCAGAGACTGAAGCTGCAGCTCTCATGGGGCGATCAGTCATGGCCCTTGCTCCTCTCTTCAATTCACTCACACGTTCCTCCAAGGCTGAAGTAGGTTGTCCGTCCCACTTCGTCATGTCTTCTCTGTGATCCCGCAGGTAAAACCATAGGGTGGCCCGTGGTGTGTATCTTATATATTTCCTCTCTCGAGCAATAGGACGCCTTTTGTTAATAGCTGAAACGCGTGTTGGCACACGTGAGGAGCTAGATAAATCAGACAGATCGTCCCTCAACTGTTTGAGATCATGAGACAGTTTTTCCACAGCTGAGATGATGGAAGGGGTAAGATTGTCTTAGAATTCTCGGAGCTTATGAACCATTTCATCCACTGTTAGTGGTGCTATGTCATTCCAGGTTACCGTTGCCAATGGATGGGCATATGACAACGGTGCGTTTCATGTAAGCTTTCGCCACATGGGTCGCGTGCATTCGACTTCATCTGGGTCTATGGGTACATTCCCATTATTCGGCTTGGTGTGGTAGATCATCTCTACGATAGCTGATTCCCTCAGGGACTGGATGCCTTTGTCTATAGTAGTCCACTTGGCCGAACGACTCATAACATCATCCTTGTATGGGAACCTTTCTTTCACAGCTGCCAAAAGCCGCCTCCAAAGACTGAGGGACTTTTTCTCTCTTGCAATTGCTTTGTCAATTCCCCCTTCTCTAGCAAGTGATCCCAGCTGCTTGGCTTCTGTACCTGCTAGTTCGTGACCATCGGCCCCATTATCCCAACATCGGAGCAGCCTAATGTGCTCCCCTGGTTGACGGGTGAAATCTTTTCGCCTATTCCGCAGCTCAGTTGAGGTCCGAGATCGAGAAGTCACCTCTTCTTCGTCGTGTGATGATGACCCCTGATCAGATACTAGACCAGGTAGTGGATGCATAGTTTCTTCATCCTGCCTCTTCCTTCTTGCCTCCTTTCTGGTTTTTCTCTTGTGTACAGGAGCGACCGATATTGGTACGAATTGGTCCTCTAGTTCAGATGCAGTGATTATCACTGTAGTTTGAGTAGCAACTGTACTTGTTGCTGGGGTAGCTGCACTGTCTGTTGCAGTCGAGGGTTGAATAGCCGCTATACTCGTTACTGGGGTAGCTGCACTGTCTGTCACAGCTGAAATTTGGGTAGCAACTGTACTTGCCGCTGGGGATGGTGTAGCTGCTGTACTTGGAGTTGGAACAGCTATGCTAACTTCTGTGTTGCTCTCAGATCCAGGGACATTTTTTTCCTTTTGAAGGTGTTGGATAGTGTCGATCAAGGCCCTATAAGCATAGGCCAAGCCCCAGCACGTTGCCGTAATTTGTCCATCTCTGGTATGGCCAGGACGACAACACACCTCATTTAGTTGTTTTACTAATTCTTCCAGATTCTTCACTTGTTCGGAAGTAAAATTCCAAAGTACTGGAGGGGCCCACTGACCTAGATGCTTGCCCATACTATCCCACACACCCTGCCACTCATGGCTGTCCAGCCTCTGGGAAGATCTCCTGGTCCTCCTATTTCGTCGTTTAACCCCAATACAGGACCAGACCTGACTCCGCTTAACTCTTGAAATCAGATGAAATAACTGTGAGCAAAACACACTCTGTATGCGTGCTACTATGGTGATCCCCATCACAATCAGCATACAAGTCTCAACAGTATTAAAAGGCCATTCAAAAACTTCAAAACCCTCAAATGATGTTGTAGACCATCTGGAGAGAACACTGGGAGGATAGAAGAATGTCTCCTTCACAGGTTGACCACCCGAGAAGGAGAAAAAAAATGTGAAATTCCTAAGCACTTCTATTATATACCTCCCAAAATATAAAGTTGGTGACCATACCGGGAGCATAAACCAGATCAGTTTCATGATCAATGCTTCTATTGTATTACAAGTCATTAACATAAAGTACAATGAGACCAGAACCTTAGCCCAAACCCCATACTTGATAAACACTAACACAGCTAATATATATGAAAAGTAATTGGTAAAATCCTGAAACCGTGAGATCAAGAGAAAAAACTGTGAGAGCCAATAAAACAGCATTGTGACAAATGACTATAAATCCTGTCAGATTTGTTGTTATTTCGTGGGTTTGTGCCCCACGCTGGGCGCCAAAAACTGTCGTGGTTTAAACTAAATCTGCACAGTTCCCCCTTTGTTTCCCCTCCCCCCCTCACCTTCCCACTCCCGGAAGGATGGGAAGGAGAGCCAGAGGAATCCAACTCCCACGGATTGAGGTAAAATCAGTCCAGCAATCAAGGTATAATAGAATCGCTAACGGTACCAATAACAAATCAATGTTAGAGGAGACAAACAGGGAGAGAGAATACGATACCACCCGCCGCCACGAGGCCAGCCCGGAAGAGAGAGAGAGCTCCCCCCTCCCCTCCTGGCCAGCTTCCAGTTGCCTCCCCGAGCCCAGCCCGGAGTGTTAACCCCTTCCCTTCCGGCCAGCTTCCAGTCCCCTCCCCGAGCAGGATGTGCTGTGGTATGGAATACCTCCCCGACTAGCCCAGACCAGGCGCCCTATCTCTCCCTCCTCCCTGGCAGAGCATGAGCTACTGCTGAACCCATGACACTTCATCCTCAGCCCTGTTTGTTCTCATTTGCTTTACCTCACAAGCAGCTTTCTAACCTGGCTACAGGGGATAGGAGAGGCAGGGTGGAGTGAGTTATGGGTCGGTGGCTGGTGGGGTGTTGTATTCTTTTCACTTGCTGTTTGCTGTATCATTATTATTTGTAGTAGTAAATGGCAGTAGGGGTTTTGTGTTATGCCTTAGCAATTAAACCGTTCTTATCTCAATCCGTGGGGGCTACATTCTTTGGATTCTCCTTCCTAACTCTCCGGGAGTTGGGGGACTTGGTTTAAACCACGACAAGGCTGAGGAACAACAAGTGCCAGTGGAGACCACAACAGTGCACCAGTGGCAATATCGCACCAAGACTCCCTGATTCCCATCCATAAGCTGATCTGTTGAGAGAGAGAGAGCCAAGGAGTGATCAGCAGGACCCGCTCACCCTTTAATAGCCCCATGTGGCCAGTGCGAAAGTCTAACAGATAGTGGAGACTAACAGTAGAGGCCTAAATGAAGTCAAACCACTATTAAGTGCTGCCGTACCAGACATGCTAGGACTTCAGTATGAACTGGAGTCAAAGGCAGCCAAGTTGTATGCCACGATTGATATTGCCAGTGCATTTTTCTCAATTCCTTTGGCAGCAGACTGGAGGCCACAGTTTGCTTTTACTTGGAGGGGTGCCCAGTAAACTTGAAATCGACTGCCCCAGGGGTGGAAAACAAGCCCTACCATCTGCCATGGACTGATCCAGACTGCACTGGAACAGGGGCAAGCTCCAGAACACCTGCAATACATTGATGACATTATCATGTGGGGCGATACAGCAGAAGAAGTCTTTGAGAAAGGGAGGAAAATAATCCAAATCCTGCTGAAAGCTGGTTTTCCATAAAATGGAGTAAGGTCAAGGGACCTGCACAGGAGATTCAATTTGGCAAAATGGATGTCGCTATATCCCCACAGAAGTGATCAACAAGATAACAGCAATGTCTCTAACAACAAATAAGAAAAACAAGCTTTCTTAGGTGTTGTGGGGTTCTGGAGAATGCACATCCCAAATTACAGTCTGATTGTAAGCCCTCTCTATCACATGACCCAGAAGAAGAATGGTTTCAAAAGGGGCCCTGAGTAACAACAAGCCTTTGAACAAATTAAATGAGAGGTAGCTCATGCAGTAGCCCTTGGACTAGTCCAGACCAGGCCAGATGTGAAAAATGCACTTTCCACCACAGCCGGGGAGAATGGTCCTACCTGGAGCCTCTGGCAGAAAGTTCCAGGGGAAACTCAAGGTCGACCAATCATATTTTGGAGTTGGGGATACAAAGGATCTGAGGCCAGCTGAAAAAGATTGATTATTATTATATTCCATACCACAGCACGTCATGCTCGGGGAGGTAACTGGAAGTTGGCCGGAAGTGGGGGGAGTTAGCTCTCTTCCGGGTTGGGCTCGTTTCGGCGGGTGGTATAGTATTCTCTCTCCTTGTTTATTTCCTCTATCATTGTTTTTATTAGTGGTAGCAGTAGTGATTTGTGTTATACCTTAATTGCTGGATTGGTTTTTATCTCAACCCGTGGGAGTTATATTCCTTCGGTTCTCCTCCCCATCCCTCCGGGAGTGGGGAGGTGGGGGGGGAAAGGGGTGTGTGGTACTGTGGGAGACTGAGGTGGGGTTTTAAACCACGACAATAACTTTTTTTTTTATTTTGTCCCCTGTAGTACTTGCATTGGATCTTCATCTTTCTTCACTGCATGAGTTGCTCTTTGTGGCTCTCGGGTTTTTTTCCCCTTTTTAATAGAGGCAACTGATATTGGCATGGATTGGTCCTTTGGTTTAACTGCATCGTCTATCACTGTGGTTGTAGTGGCTCCAGTGTATTTCATTGTGGTTGGAGTTGCTGCCGTATCTGTCACTGTGTTTGGTGGGGTATACCTGCAGCATGTATTACCTGTCTGTTCCTGCCTGCTGTACCTACAGGGCAGGCTGCATTTCTAACTTCTTTTGCTAAATGGCCATATTGTAAACTGCTGTGGCAGAGCATCTGTTTTTAAACTCTCAAATAAGTGCCTCAAACTAGGAATTGTTCCCTGAATTTTGTTTAGACAGTCTACAAAAGCAACTGCTCATTTTGCCTCTCCTATCCCCTGTAGCCAGGTTAGAAAGCTGCTTGTGAGGTAAAGCAAATGAGAACAAACAGGGCTGAGGATGAAGTGTCATGGGTTCAGCAGTAGCTCATGCTCTGCCAGGGAGGAGGGAGAGATAGGGCGCCTGGTCTGGGCTAGTCGGGGAGGTATTCCATACCACAGCACATCCTGCTCGGGGAGGGGACTGGAAGCTGGCCGGAAGGGAAGGGGTTAACACTCCGGGCTGGGCTCGGGGAGGCAACTGGAAGCTGGCCAGGAGGGGAGGGGGGAGCTCTCTCTCTCTTCCGGGCTGGCCTCGTGGCGGCGGGTGGTATCGTATTCTCTCTCCCTGTTTGTCTCCTCTAACATTGATTTGTTATTGGTACCGTTAGCGATTCTATTATACCTTGATTGCTGGACTGATTTTACCTCAATCCGTGGGAGTTGGATTCCTCTGGCTCTCCTTCCCATCCTTCCGGGAGTGGGAAGGTGAGGGGGGGAGGGGAAACAAAGGGGGAACTGTGCAGATTTAGTTTAAACCACGACAGTTTTTGGCGCCCAGCGTGGGGCACAAACCCACGAAATAACAACAAATCTGACAGGATTTATAGTCATTTGTCACAATGCTGTTTTATTGGCTCTCACAGTTTTTTCTCTTGATCTCACGGTTTCAGGATTTTACCAATTACTTTTCATATATATTAGCTGTGTTAGTGTTTATCAAGTATGGGGTTTGGGCTAAGGTTCTGGTCTCATTGTACTTTATGTTAATGACTTGTAATACAATAGAAGCATTGATCATGAAACTGATCTGGTTTATGCTCCCGGTATGGTCACCAACTTTATATTTTGGGAGGTATATAATAGAAGTGCTTAGGAATTTCACATTTTTTTTCTCCTTCTCGGGTGGTCAACCTGTGAAGGAGACATTCTTCTATCCTCCCAGTGTTCTCTCCAGATGGTCTACAACATCATTTGAGGGTTTTGAAGTTTTTGAATGGCCTTTTAATACTGTTGAGACTTGTATGCTGATTGTGATGGGGATCACCATAGTAGCACGCATACAGAGTGTGTTTTGCTCACAGTTATTTCATCTGATTTCAAGAGTTAAGCGGAGTCAGGTCTGGTCCTGTATTGGGGTTAAACGACGAAATAGGAGGACCAGGAGATCTTCCCAGAGGCTGGACAGCCATGAGTGGCAGGGTGTGTGGGATAGTATGGGCAAGCATCTAGGTCAGTGGGCCCCTCCAGTACTTTGGAATTTTACTTCCGAACAAGTGAAGAATCTGGAAGAATTAGTAAAACAACTAAATGAGGTGTGTTGTCGTCCTGGCCATACCAGAGATGGACAAATTACGGCAACGTGCTGGGGCTTGGCCTATGCTTATAGGGCCTTGATCGACACTATCCAACACCTTCAAAAGGAAAAAAATGTCCCTGGATCTGAGAGCAACACAGAAGTTAGCATAGCTGTTCCAACTCCAAGTACAGCAGCTACACCATCCCCAGCGGCAAGTACAGTTGCTACCCAAATTTCAGCTGTGACAGACAGTGCAGCTACCCCAGTAACGAGTATAGCGGCTATTCAACCCTCGACTGCAACAGACAGTGCAGCTACCCCAGCAACAAGTACAGTTGCTACTCAAACTACAGTGATAATCACTGCATCTGAACTAGAGGACCAATTCGTACCAATATCGGTCGCTCCTGTACACAAGAGAAAAACCAGAAAGGAGGCAAGAAGGAAGAGGCAGGATGAAGAAACTATGCATCCACTACCTGGTCTAGTATCTGATCAGGGGTCATCATCACACGACGAAGAAGAGGTGACTTCTCGATCTCGGACCTCAACTGAGCTGCGGAATAGGCGAAAAGATTTCACCCGTCAACCAGGGGAGCACATTAGGCTGCTCCGATGTTGGGATAATGGGGCCGATGGTCACGAACTAGCAGGTACAGAAGCCAAGCAGCTGGGATCACTTGCTAGAGAAGGGGGAATTGACAAAGCAATTGCAAGAGAGAAAAAGTCCCTCAGTCTTTGGAGGCGGCTTTTGGCAGCTGTGAAAGAAAGGTTCCCATACAAGGATGATGTTATGAGTCGTTCGGCCAAGTGGACTACTATAGACAAAGGCATCCAGTCCCTGAGGGAATCAGCTATCGTAGAGATGATCTACCACACCAAGCCGAATAATGGGAATGTACCCATAGACCCAGATGAAGTCGAATGCACGCGACCCATGTGGCGAAAGCTTACATGAAACGCACCGTTGTCATATGCCCATCCATTGGCAACGGTAACCTGGAATGACATAGCACCACTAACAGTGGATGAAATGGTTCATAAGCTCCGAGAATTCTAAGACAATCTTACCCCTTCCATCATCTCAGCTGTGGAAAAACTGTCTCATGATCTCAAACAGTTGAGGGACGATCTGTCTGATTTATCTAGCTCCTCACGTGTGCCAACACGCGTTTCAGCTATTAACAAAAGGCGTCCTATTGCTCGAGAGAGGAAATATATAAGATACACACCACGGGCCACCCTATGGTTTTACCTGCGGGATCACAGAGAAGACATGACGAAGTGGGACGGACAACCTACTTCAGCCTTGGAGGAACGTGTGAGTGAATTGAAGAGAGGAGCAAGGGCCATGACTGATCGCCCCATGAGAGCTGCAGCTTCAGTCTCTGGTGAACAGGTTCCCAGATGGAGCGGAAGAGCTGATTTTACTCCAGCTCCTGTGATAAAGAAGAATAACCCCTTTCAACACGACTTAGGTGTCCAAGATTGTGACGACGATGACTATTAGAGGGGCCCTGCCTCCAGCCAGGTGGAGGTAGGGGACAATCGTATTTACTGGACTGTGTGGATCAAATGGCCTGGCACATCAGCCCCACAGAAGTATAAGGCTCTAGTTGACACCGGTGCACAGTGTACCCTGATGCCATCGAACTGTCAAGGGGTGGAACCCATCTATATTTCTGGAGTGACAGGAGGGTCCCAAGAGTTGACTGTACTAGAGGCTGAAATTAGCCTGACTGGGAGGAAATGGCAAAAGCACCCCATTGTGACTGGTCCAGAGGCTCCATGCATCCTCGTCATGGACTACCTCAGGAGAGGGTACTTCAAAGACCCAAAAGGGTACCGGTGGGCTTTTGGTATTGCTGCTTTGGAGACTGAGGAAATTGAGCAGCTGTCCACCTTGCCTGGTCTCTCAGAGGATCCTTCTGTTGTGGGGTTGCTGAAAGTCGAAGAACAACAAGTGCCAATTGCGACCACAACAGTGCACCGGCGGCAATATCGCACCAATCGAGACTCCCTGATTCCCATCCATAATCTGATCCGTAGACTGGAAAGGCAGGGAGTGATCAGCAGGACCCACTCACCTTTTAATAGCCCCATATGGCCAGTGCGAAAGTCTAACGGAGAGTGGAGACTAACAGTAGACTATCGTGGCCTGAATGAAGTCACACCACCATTGAGTGCTGCCGTGCCGGATATGTTAGAGCTGCAGTATGAATTAGAGTCAAAGGCAGCCAAGTGGTATGCCACGATTGATATTGCCAATGCATTTTTCTCAATTCCTTTGTCGGCAGAGTGCAGGCCACAGTTCGCTTTTACTTGGAGGGGTGTCCAGTTCACTTGGAACCGACTGCCCCAGGGGTGGAAACACAGCCCCACCATCTGCCACGGACTGATCCAGACTGCACTGGAACAGGGGCAAGCTCCAGAACACTTGCAATACATCGATGACATTATTGTGTGGGGTGATACAGCTGAAGAAGTTTTTGAGAAAGGGAGGGAAATAATCCAAATCCTGCTGAAAGCCGGTTTTGCCATAAAACGGAATAAAGTCAAGGGACCTGCACGGGAAATTCAATTTTTGGGAATAAAATGGCAAGATGGACGTAGACATATCCCTACAGAAGTAATCAATAAGATAACAGCAATGTCTCCACCAACTGATAAGAAAGAAACACAAGCTTTCTTGGGTGCTGTGGGGTTCTGGAGAATGCACATTTCAAATTACAGTTCAATCGTAAGCCCTCTCTATCATGTGACCCGGAAAAAGAATGATTTCAAATGGGGTCCTGAGCAACAACAAGCCTTCGAGCAAATTAAACGCGAGATAGTTCAGGCAGTGGCCCTTGGACCAGTTCGGACCGGTCCAGATGTGAAAAATGTACTGGGGAGAATGGTCCTACCTGGAGTCTCTGGCAGAAAACTCCAGGGGAGACTCGAGGTCGACCCCTTGGTTTTTGGAGTCGGGGATACAAAGGCTTGGAGGCCAGCTATACCCCAACGGAGAAAGAGATATTGGCAGCTTATGAAGGGGTTCGAGCTGCTTCGGAGGTGATTGGCACTGATGCACAGCTCCTTTTGGCACCCCCCTTGCCAGTGCTGGGCTGGATGTTCAAAGGCAGGGTCTCCTCTACACATCATGCAACTGATGCTACTTGGAATAAATGGGCTGCACTAATTACACAACGAGCTCGGATAGGAAATCCCAGTCGTCCAGGCATTCTGGAAGTCATCATGGACTGGCCAGAGGGCAAAGATTTTGGAATGTCACCAGAGAAGGAGGTGATGCGTGCCGAAGAGGCACCACCATATAATAAATTGTCAGAAAGTGAAAAGCAGTATGCCTTGTTCACTGATGGGTCCTGCCGTATTGTGGGAAAGCATCGGAAATGGAAGGCAGCTGTATGGAGTCCTCAGCGACAAGTTGCTGAAACTGCTGAAGGAGAGGGTGAATCGAGTCAGTTTGCCGAGGTGAAAGCCATCCAGCTGGCCCTGGACGTTGCTGAGCGAGAAAGGTGGACAGTACTCTATCTCTATACTGACTCATGGATGGTGGCAAATGCCCTGTGGGGGTGGTTGCAGCAATGGAAGCAGAGCAACTGGCAGCGCAGAGGTAAACCCATCTGGGCTGCTGCATTATGGCAAGATATCGCTGCCCGGGTGCAGAAGCTGGTGGTGAGGGTACGCCATGTAGATGCCCACATACCTAAGAGTCGGGCCACTGAGGAACACCACAATAACCAACAAGTGGATAAAGCTGCTAAGATTGAAGTAGCTCAGATGGACTTAGATTGGCAACATAAAGGCGAATTATTTTTGGCCCGGTGGGCCCATGACACTTCAGGCCATCAGGGCAGAGACGCAACGTACAAATGGGCTTGTGATTGAGGGGTGGACTTAACAATGGACACTATCGCCCAGGTTATTCATGAGTGTGAGACATGTGCTGCAATTAAACAAGCTAAACGGTTAAAACCTCTTTGGTATGGAGGACGATGGCTGAAGTATAAGTATGGGGAGGCCTGGCAAATTGACTATATCACACTCCCCCCAACCCGCCAAGGCAAGCGCTATGTGCTTACCATGGTGGAAACATATGCTGTGCCCCACGCCACTGCCCGGAACACTATCCTGGGCCTTGAGAAACAGATTTTGTGGCGACATGGCACCCCAGAGAGAATTGAGTCAGACAATGGGACTCATTTCCGGAACAACCTTATAGGCACTTGGGCCAAAGAACATGGCATTGAGTGGGTATATCACATCCCCTACCATGCACCAGCCTCTGGGAAAATTGAACGGTACAATGGGCTGTTAAAAACTACACTGAGAGCAATGGGTGGGGGAACTTTCAAGCATTGGGATACACATTTACCAAAGGCCACCTGGTTGGTCAACACCAGAGGATCTGCTAACAGGGCTGGCCCAGCCCAGTCAGAACTTTTACATATTGTAGAGGGGGACAAGGTTCCTGTAGTGCACATGAGAAATTTGCTAGGGAAGACAGTCTGGGTTACTCCTGTTTCAGGCCAAGGGAAACCCACTCGTGGGATTGCTTTTGCTCAAGGACCCGGATATACTTGGTGGGTAATGCAGGAAGATGGGGAAGTCCGATGTATATCTCAAGGGGATTTGATTTTAGGGGAAAACAGCCAATGAACTTAATTATACGTTGTTGCTTGCTGTGTAATATTTTTATACTCCATCAACTAGATGTCTTCAGGTCACCAGCGACTGGCCCTGACTTCCCTCTAACCATCGTCCCAACAGAGAATGAACTTTGATAGAACCAGATGAGTTCTGCAGTAAAGGGATGATCAACATCGGCAGGCAACAATCCAGCACTGCACACAGACTTTCCTGCTACAAAAGACTATTACAAACTTAACATCATGGACCAAATGGACTCAATTGCATTATAGGGATTGGTCCATGTATTAAGAAATGATTTCTTTCTATCTGTCTGGGTGTATGTATATATATATATATCTATATGATGGTATATTGAAAATGTGGGATCTGAGCATGACGTGAATGGTATGGAATAAGGGTTTCTATTATACCTTGATTGCTGGACTGATTTTACCTCAATCCGTGGGAGTTGTATTCCTCTGGCTCTCCTTCCCATCCCTCCGGGAGTGGGAAGGTGAGGGGGGGAGGGGAAACAAAGGGGGAACTGTGCAGATTTAGTTTAAACCACGACATGAAGTTAAAGCAATATTTGTCCTGATGTCACTGAATGTCCTGTCTTTCAAGTGTGCCTGGAGCATGTGTGTCTGACTTGCTCTGCAGAGCAGGAAATAATGAGAAGCTGTTACCTAATCTGAGCAAATTACATTCCTGCATTGTTCTACCCAGACAAATGCTTAATGCTCTGCCTGGAGTGAGACTGAGGACAGCTTGTTTTCATCTGCCTTAATACAGTAAGAAGCCTCAAACAGGGACTTATCTCCTTCATGTAAGCAGCCAAGAAGTTTTTTTGGGTGCCCCCACCTGTGTAAAGCACCTTGTGTTTGACACTGTGTCCTCTGCAGATGCTGTTGTGCTGGGTCTGGGGAACAGGGGTTTGGGACTTCATGCTCAAGTGTAGCTTTTCCAGCTGGGAGCTGGAAGGCTCTTACCTGCCTTGTATGGTTTCCGACTTGTCCGGTCTCAGTGTGTCCTAATCCCATGTCACTGGGCTGAAACTTCTCAAATAGTTCTTGCTAATCTGGAGTTTGTGTCTTTGTGTAGGAATGTTTTTCGTGTGTTTTGTAACAGTGGTGTCAAAACCAGATCCTCACCCAGTGTTGAAGACAGGGATGGGGAAGCTTTCTTCCAAAACTTCTCTCTCTAGGAAGAGAGATGATGTGCTTGTACCTTCTGTACGGATACTTATTGTCCTGACTGATTCTCTTTTAGTGGCTCTTAGATCCCACCTGAAGAGCATTAGGTGCTGCAGAGGAATGTAGCAGCACATTTCCTTCCCTAAATAGCTCATGATCTAAATAAAATCAGCCAAGACACACAAGGCTCATTAGATGGAGAAGTCAGGGTGAGGAGAGAGGAAGAGGCATTTGGAAATGGCAGGTGGAGCAGGAGAACTATGGAGCAAGGGAAGGGGATTAAATGAAGCTGTTCAAATCTGGCAATGACCAAAGCAAGACCATCTCTGGTGCTGACAGCTACAGAGTGTGCATGGGATCTTCTGGCTGGGGTTGGATGGCTTCTCTGGCTCCTCTCCTAATCTGCCATAATTCATCTCATTGTCCATGCTCCTGCCTGCCATGAAGTGATGCATCAGCAAGAACACCCTAGTGCGTCAGCAGGGATTTTGGTGGTTCAGCCTTATGGTGACATTTCACATAAATGTCCGCTTTCACAGTCTGGCAGCTGCTCTGCTGGAGTCTATTGGCAGAACGGAGCTTCTGAAATATCTCTTGCTGATGTCTGACCCCTGTGATCCAGCTTGCTGGGAATTTTACTTTCCCTTTTGTTCATATCAATTCTCCACTTTAACAGCTATTTGGGCAAATAGGTTCAAAAGCCTCCCCTTCCCACCTGTGAAGGGATGGAGGTGGGATTGTTCAGAGCTGTTGGCACTGCTGGCTGACACCTGCACTCCTGGTGTTTTTGGTGGAGAAGGCATCTGCCGACATTCCTGTGTAATGCTTGCTCCCAACACAACATCAGTGGAGTCCCCTGATGTAATAAACTGAGTTCCCATTACTTATAGTGTCATTCAGGTCTTCCTGTCACTGGGGTGAACAATAATTGCTTAGACTGTAAGCACCACTCTTTTCCAAGCAAAAATATGGGTTGTGTGGGTTCATCACTGGGGGTCATATTCACCAAAAGTTTCTCTGGCACTGCTCTGATTGCTTGTTTCTCCCCAAAATCCAGACCTGTGCTGAACCACAGGAGTCCCTGCAAGAAAACCTACCATCATCTTCATTTCTGCTACTGCTAGCTGTAGAGGGGGAGGCATGAATCCTGCCCTGCTTTGGATCCTTCCTCTGGGATGCATACTTCTCCTGACAAAGGCAGCTGAATGCTTTATCTTACCAAACTCAAGTCACCTTGAGAGCATTCTGAATAAATATCAGATTAGGGAAATTTACTTGAGATCTAAGAGAGCTCCACAATAATCTGAAAGGTCAGGTGTACCCAGTGGTCTCTAATATAGAATACATGGTGAGTCCAGCTCCTGATACCTAACTTTATAATAACATTTTTTAAGCTTTATTTTAATTTTCCTTGCAAGAGTTGTGTCTAATTTCCTCTAAAGTAAGTTTTTCTCAAGAGGTTTCCTGAAGCAGTTTCATTCCAGAGTGAATGATGCTTTAGATCACTGGATTGATTTTGGTTGGAAAGGGCCACTAATGGGTTGAGTCCATCTGCTGCATAGTTTCAGGACTGGTTCCATTATTCATAAACTAGCAACTGTCCCAGCCCTGGATGCATCTCCAGTAATGGCAATTCCACAGCCTGCCTCATCAGGTTCTTCCATTACTTTAATGTCATAAAAGCATCAATTTTTCTCTGGTGTTTAACCCACATTCTCCCTATGAAAGCTTTCAAGCCATTGTGACTGGTTTTTCAGGGCACCACAATCTGCTCAGAGAAACTTCTGATGGTCTTTGGGTTGCCATTAGCTACCACCCAACACTGGAGGCAGTATCTGCCCTTTTGTCATACACTGATCACCAGAGGTTATCAGTGTGATCCAAACATCCATGCTACTGCTGGGAATCTGCTCAGGACCTTAGAGAAACAGGGCTTGAGGAATGTGGCTCCATCTACAGAGAATGTCAGTCACTAGAGATAACTGGAAAGACTTTATGGGTGGATGGGTCAGTGCTATTGGCTTTATGTAGTTCAGGAAACCAAAACAAAAAGTTTTGCTCAGTGTATTCTCCCACTTCAGTGGGAGAATTTAAAAGTATGAGTATGAAATATGTATTTACCATCAATAATTCAGATGAATAGTTTTTGTTGGGTTTTTTTTTTTCCACCTGATGCCAGGGACCCTACTTTGAACTATTTTTGACATGCTGTCAAAATATTGCAGGGCCAGAAAATCCTGTAGGCAAATAAAATTATTTTGTGTACCTTTTCCCAATGTGCAAACATAGTTATGACCAAAACTAGTCTGACTTCAACTGTGCTCTCCTGCTGACAGATTAAATGATTAATGATTTGTTAAGGCCATGTTTAAAAGGGTAAAAGTATACTAAATGTAATAAAATAATTTGCCAACTGTGCTGGAATGAGTGCTGAAAATGGAAAATCATGCCTTTTGTGACTATAGGGAAAAGGAAAAGAGAAGGGAGGGCAGAGGATGGTAAAGAAGGACAGCTGTCCATCAGTTGGTCTCCAAGAGCATTCACGCCGCTGGTCTTCCATTTCACTCTTGTCAGAAATCACATGCCTTTGGAGGAACTAGTTAGTGCTTTGTTTCTCTTTCCCAGAGTTCTCTCATGTTAACCTGCAGGCAAGGTACTGCCAGAGAGGATATGACTTGATTAATTTCCAGAAAATAAACACAAAGCATGAGAAAGCCAAATGTGTTTGGGTTGGCTTTGAGGATCAGAGAGGGCTGCTGTTGTGGACTGTCCAACTGCTGTTTATGCTTGCAGCATGGTTGCACTTTCATATTTACCTTTGCTCAGTGTGCTTTTCTAGTGTTCTTTTTATGGGTAATTGAGGGTAAATGAAAGGGCCTTATATGCTGTGAAGAAAGAAGCGGAATATGAGATGTTGCTACTTGGAAAGGCTTTAATCAATCTTTCATGTATTTGCATTTACCCAATATTACTTGGAAATGCTGCGTGTTTTCTGAATGTGAATTTCACTTTAATCCTTTGTTCTGCATAGGACATTTCTCATTTGGACTTGTTTAAGAGGCTGGTCTGTCTTTAGTACCATAGATGAATTTATCTTTTCCTTTGGTGTCGGCACGTACAGTACTGATGTCTTGGCTTTGCAAGCGAAGATTTTGGGAAGGGCTTTAACCATGCTTACTACAAGCACGATGACCAAGGGCGAGTGGGACATGCAAAACTGGTTTGAAAAGGGTGCTTAGGCAATCAGGGAGTGTCCGACCAGGACTGTCATCTCCTGAGTAATCTCGAGCTACCCATCCACTGGTCCACCCGCATGCAAGGTTGGATCTGCAGCTTCCCATGCACCTTGTCATCTACCGATTCAACCCTCACCTGTCCATACTGCCAAGTGAGAGTAAGCCCTTCCAGCCTGCGCAGTGGATTTTTTAGATGAGGCGCAGCTTGGGCAGAACTGGCCCCATCCTTTACACCTGAGGTTTAACTGCCATGGCCTAGCTAATGTGTGGATAAGTAGGTACAACTTGTTCTTCCCATCAAACTTCAAACACTGCCTTGCGAAAGTCCTTTCACTCAGCTCCATATCTGACATAAAGGATGAGCTTTAGTTGGCTGAGACTGTTAATAAGAAAGCGATAACACAGTGATTCCCATGACTTATCTGGAGATCAAAGCAGTTTCATTCAAGAGTGAATGATGCTTTAGATCATTTGATTGGTTTTGGTTGGAAAGAGTCACTAATGGGTTGAGTCTATCTGCTGCATAGTTTCAGGACTGGTTCCATTAATCATAAACTAACATCTGTTGCAGCCCTGGATGCATCGCCAGTAAAGCAGAGTGAAAAAATGAAGACAGAAACATTTTTGCTGCTGGGTTTGTATAATTAATTGAAAGCTAGTACAGGTATTCAGTATTAATGGAAAATGAGTGAGTATCTTGCTGATGAAGTTGGTCAAATACAGAATTACTTTAACCCCTCTAACAGCTTTATGATCACCACTTCACTGTGTGCTGGACTTTATAACAGCAGTGCTGGCAGTGGATCAGTGCCAAGACCAAAGCAAACTCCTTGTTAATGAACCTGGAGTAAAAAGGACATAATAGTTCCTAAGACATCTTGACCTTTTAAGGTGGCTTAGTCAGATGGCTTTCAGCAGTGATGAAAGGCAAAAATCTTTCCTCTTGCGGAGGCCTCTAAGATATCTGGATAAAACAAAGTTACAGATTGCTGGAAGGAAAACAATTTGTTTTCATGTATAAGGTATGCATCCTTCCTCTAATGTGTAGGGTGGTGACTTTCCTTGTCAGGATAGTATAGTATTTCTGTGTGGGTTAGCAAAGAATATCCAAGCTTCTGCCAGTACATGTTAGTCCTGACTTTCATGCCACTTTTAAAAGTAAATTGCTAGTATTGCAAAAAGTCTAAGGTGGGGCGAAAAACAAGCAAGTAACCTAATCACTACAATTCAGGTATCTGAGGTTAGGTTTCTAACTAGTTAGGCTAAGTAGACTCCTTGTGGGATATATTCTTATTAAATCTGAACCTACAAATTGTGGTATAGTGTGTGTTTGGCAAACCTTTACTTCTGTTTTCTTTCAAAATACAACTTTCTACTAAACTAGAAGTTTTTTGTAGTTGTGAGGAAGAGTGAGGAGGACATTTCAGGTCAGCAGCACTTGAAAGGCATGTCAAACTGTGATAAATGGAGTCTGTTCAATCAAACTAGTCTTACAATTTGAGAGAATTATATTGTAAAAATTTAGAACACTTTTTGTAAACTTTAGAATATTGCTTAATGCCGCGGAATGGACTCAGTCAGAGATCAATGTGATCAGACAAAAAGCCATTTATTGCAAAGCATTAACTCCTTATATACTATTGCTTACACACACCTACAGCAATTTGGCATATCATGATTGGATACTTGTCTAGAAGACCCTTAGTGACTAACATATAATTGGTTAAGCACAGGTGTGAGAACTTGACCTCGAACGCTTGCCAACAGTCCACAGTTCTCATAACTCAGTGAATTACGGCTTCTTCTTATCTTGCTTGCTTAAGCTTCCTTGGGCCTTGTCATGGTTTGAGCATGTTTTGAGGGTGTTTTTTGTTCAAGGTTTTTTTCCAGCCAGGTGGAGGAGGGGAGGCCGGGAGGAAGGAGAGACAGGGCACCTGACCCAGGCTAGTCAATGAGGTATTCCATACCATAGCACGTGATGCCCAGGATGCATACTGGGAAAGAGAAGGCTGGAGGGGTAGAGGCTGGAGCTGGGGAGGAAAATGGAGGAGGGAGCTGATTCGGAGAAAACTCCAGGAACAAACTTGCCAACAAAGTTTTCAAGCTGACAAGCAGGTATTCTTTATTGCGGCGCCGGGAGACACGGGGGATAACTCCTCCTAACGTGTGTCTCTCTATTACTACACAAGCCATCCTTATATAGTCCCTGGGCATACATACATATTCATGAGGCTACGTATGGATTACATCATTTTCCAGAAAGCTCCCCGCATGCGTACAGAACTGTGGTGGTGGTCCTCTGAGGGTCGTTTACTTCTTCCAACAATCTTCATCACTTCTGGCAGCCTTTGAAGCACGCGCAGTAGATGCTCATACCAGTTTAATTGGTTCACTAGCACCAGAGACATAATAATCCCCCTATCCTCCTACTTATCAGTTAGTTTACCCACAGCCTATCCTGGACACCTGCTATTCCCAGATACTCCTTATCCCTGTGTCCTGTTTTTCTAGACTGTTTTTCTTAAGACCACATCAACTATAACGATTTATCTTGTGCCAGTATGTTCTCTAGCTGTACTCTATTTTTTCTATGTATTATGCACCTCAGTAATTTCCCACTGCTACTGTTACAAAGCCATTGAACTTAACATTGCTTAAAACTAATTCTAAAGGTTTATAAATTCCATTTTGTGATTTTCTGTTCCCCTTGTTTCAATTCCCCCCTTTTTCTGTCCTTTTGCAAATTCTTTTGCAACATCTTATATATTACCATTACCATCCAAAGTCCTTTGAAATAATTTCCCATTTCTACTTGGTGCCTGATTTCCTTTTCCAATCTTCATAATTTATCATAGATAGTTTACAACACCAGAGGGAACATTGTATCATACCACAAGTAAACAATATTAAAATAATTAACATCCATATTCTTGCAATCAGTTGCCTCAACCAGGAGAGATTAGGTAACCATGTAGTTTTTCCATATTTCTTCGAAACCATAGGAGGTGTCATCCATGGCCGTCCCATGAAATATCTTAGTTTGTTTCCAAATTTCCTCTAGATATGTTTCAATTCTGCCACTTTGGTCTATGTAGGAACAACAGCTTTCATTGATTATGGAACAAACTCCTCCTTCTGATGCCAATAACATGTCTGGAGCCATTCGGTTTTATACCACTTTAGATAGGCTCGTTATGTTTTGTTGTTCTGCCTGCATTATATCAATACCTTTACTTTCCATTTCCTCTATGGTTGCTGAGATATTTACAATTGCTTTCTCTAATTCACTTACTCCCAAAGATGGAATTAGCCCTCTCACAAAACTATGAAATGCAGTGTGCCGTTCAATAATAGGGTTAAACCTTTGCTTAATCCGTTTAACAAAACTTCTAATCCAGGTTCCGGAAGGATACCTGTTGATAATAGTAAAATTGGGTATTATAGCACCTAAGGTGCATGCCCCCTTCCAGTTGGGGTAAAGTTTTATAAGCATTTTCTCCACATAACCAATACCATCCTTTCCCTTTAGGAACGGGCCACCACTGAACTACGATACCATCTATATTAATAGTGTAATTGCAATTTGAATGGTGACCTACATCTGTGGCATTTAAGAAAGTATAGTCTCCTACCCTGGTTCCTGGTGTAATACATCTTTGTGCACAGGTGTAATATTTATTGCCTGGATTAGGATTAACTATTCCAAATTTGAACCTTTCATTTGAATACAAATTGCTAGTGTTCACCCACAGATTTGTCCATGAAACAGTGTTAGGAATTGGAACTCCAATTAATGGCAGTTCCAGGCTTTCTCTTGATTTAGGCAACTGTGCACACACCCGACAGTCACTACGATTAAAACTTCAGTAACATTTTGCATTAATTTCAGGTATAAATTCTGGTCTCAAGCTTATGCACCAGTTATCATATGAGTCCAAATTATCACCGACGCAATTTCATACGTAAGAGTACTGAAGGTTCCATCTGCCACGTCTTCTCTGGTTCTGGTGCTTTCTTTATTCTTGAATAATGTATCCAAGCAGGTTGTTCCTTTATCTTCACTGCTGTAAAGGTGGTCAGTAATATCTGGTACAGTCCACTCAAGTTGTCCTGTAGAGGATCTCCTGAAAAATTCTTAACATAAACCCAGTCTCTAGATCTGAAAGGGTGAATCAGATAATCCAAACCTCTTGCTCTTGTCCCTGCTACTCTCTTATTTATCTCCTCCAATTCTTTTCCCAGATTGACCAAAAACTGTCAGAGATAACCTTCCCCCACTTCCTGCAGACTTTCTCCTTTAACTTGGGACTGTTATGGTCTTCCATATAAAATTACAAACGGGCTAACCTCTTCTTTCCACCGAGGTTTAGTTCGAAATCTTAATAGAGCCAGTGGTAAACCTTGGTGCCAATATAATTTCATTTCCTGACATATTTTCCTAATTTGTTGTTTGATCAGATAGTTTATCTTTTCTACATGCCCACTGGCCTGAGGCCTGTATGGAGCATGTACTTGTCAATCAATTTCCAATTTTTGCTAATTTCTCATAACAATTTTGCACTAAACTGCAAACCTCGGTTGGAAGAAATTGCTGCTGGTACTCCAAAGCAAGGTATTATCTCATTAAATAATGTTTTAATGAGTTGTCTTGCATCATTTATCCTACAAGGGAATGCTTCTGGCCAGCCAGAAAAAGTATCTGTTAACTCCAACAAATATTGATAACCCCCTTTTCTTGATAATTCAGAAAAATCTATTTGCCGCTGCTGTCCCAGGAAACTTCCTCTTACAATTGTCCCAATTTGATTTCTATTTTCAGTTTTATGCTTATTCTTAAGACATAGCTGACATTGTTTTGTCACTGATTGAACTGTGTTGTATAGATTTCTTCCTACAATTTGTTTGTCTAAATATTTATATAAAGAGTTGCTACCCCAATGAGTTTTATTATGTTCTCCCTGAACTAACTTCCAGAGTTGGTTATAGGAAATTACAATTCGCCCATCAGGTATCTGAACCCAATCCTCTTTATTTTCCTGTCCTTTTAGATCCTCAATCAATTTTTATCCCCTTTTGAATACCTAGGTTTAGATTTTTCAATTATTAGTTTGCCATCACGGATTAAGGACATGATTTGTGATTGTTCAACTGCTCGTTTGGCTTCAGAATTGGCCAAATTATTTCCAATTTCCTGATCAGAGTCACCTTGTTGATGTCCTTTACAGTACATAATAGCTACTTCTTCAGGTAGCTGAACAGCCTCCAGTAATTGTAGAATTTCTGCAGCATGTTTGTTCAAAAGTCCTCATTCTTTTCAGATAGCACCATGTACATAATCAGTCCAAATATTTATCCTTTTGTCTTTAGCCAATTCCAGGGCTCTCATTAATGCTATTTTTTTTCTGCCTTCTGGGCAGAAGTGTTCGAGGGTAAAGGTTTAGCCCCTGTTACCTGTGAAGTGGTGGTAATGGCATATCCTGCCTTTCGTTTACCATTCTTCATGAAGCTACTACCATCAGTAAACCAAGAATCAGCATCTTCCAGAGGTTTTTCTTTCAAGTCTGGTCGGCTCAAATATACAGTCTCTATGGTGGCCAAGCAGTCTTGTGTTAGTGGTTCTGTCGATTGTTCCTGCAAAAGGATGCTGGATTGACAACGTTAGTGACCACACTTTCTATATCATCTTGTTCCACAAGGGTGGCCTGGTATTTAAAAAAAACATGAAGGAGATAACCAGTGGGCTACTTTCTGTTCCAGGACTGCTGATACAACACGGGACATTAGCACAGTAATTTTTGTCCCAAGGTGAATTTGCGAGCTTCTTCAATATTCATGACAACTGCTGCCACAGCCCTTAGGCACCTGGGCCATCCTTTGCTTGCTTCATCCAGCTGTTTTGAAAAACGTCACTGCCCTTCTGTAGGGTCCTAAATTTCGAGCAAGGACCCCCAAAGCTATTCCCTGTTCTTCATAGGAATATAGCCAAAAGGATTTAGTTACATCCAGAAGTCACAGAGCTGCAGCTCTCATTAGCTCTGTTTTTAAATTTCTAAAATCCCCCTCTGCTGAATTAGTTCATTCTAAAGAGGGAGGATTTCCCTTCAACAGTTCATATGGTGGTCTTACCAGAACACCGTAATCATGGATCCAAAGTCTGCACCATCCAGTCATTCCCAGTAATGTCCGGAGCTCCTTGCCAGTTGATGGTTGTGGAGTCTGACAGATGGCTTCTTTTCTAGAAGCTTCAAGTTCTCTCTGTCCTCCTGTTATTTCATATCCTAGGTAGGAAACTAGGGTTTGGATTAGTTGGGCCTTTTGCCTGGATACCCAATAACCATTCAGTCCCAGAAAAGTTAATAATTCCACTGTCCACTGGATACATTCTTCCTTTATTTCTGTAGCAATTAATAGGTCATCCACATATTGTAACAGAGTCCCCATCTGAGCAGGTGGCTTCCATGATCCTAGTTCTCGTGCTGATTTCCAGAAATTGCTGGACTGTTTTAAATCCTTTAGGTAATACTGTCTAAGTTAACTGAGTTTCCCTTCCTGTGTCAGTATTTTCCCATTTAAAAGCAAATAAATTTTGGCTTTCTTTGGCCAATGGTAAGCAAAAGAAAGCATCCTTTAAATCCAAGATGGCAAAACATTCCTGATTATTATTCAATTTAGTCAATAATTAATACAAATTAGCTACTACTGGACAAACATCCTCTGCAGTTTTGTTGACTGCTTTGAGATCTTGAATCAATCTACAACTTTTATCATCCTATTTCTTTACTGTCCAGAATATTATATTCCAATTCACATTCAATTAATAATGTATATTTTAAAATTTATCAATGACTTTTTTTTTAATTCCCTTTGATCTTCTAATTTTCAGGGATATTGTTTTATTCTAATTGGGCAGGCCCCCCTTTTTATTTCCACTTTAACAGGCAAAGCATTTTTCACCTTACCTGGAATTTCAGATGCCCATACTCCCAGATATACCTGATTAAGGATTTCTTCTATTTCAGGGAGGTTCTCGTGTTTGCTTTTCTGTTGAATTAAAGATAAACTCAAAACTGCAATTAACTGTTTGATTTTAACTCTAAATTCCATTCTGCCTTCTTTAAATGTTGCTTCTCACCCTAAGAAATATTTTAGAGAATTTGGCATGCATAAAAATTTATGCATTCCTATTTTTTCCCAATTTGTACTTTAAGGGTTTCAGAAAGAATGCCTCGGGTTGTTTGTGAGTTGTTTTTTTTCCTCTGTTTTTCTTGGTGGCCAGTAGCTCCCACATCTGTAACAAATTCCTTTCTCTCAGATTTAACACCAAATAAGTTGCTCCTCTATCCACTAAAATTCCACTTTATTTCCTTTAGTTTCTACTTTTAATTTAACCAGTGGATCTGCTAGGGTAGATTCCCCAGGTCCCTGTCAGTCTGGTTCCAATTCAGTCACTGGAGCCACACCATGGCACTACCCCCCCCAAGGGCAGTCTCGCTTCCAGCGTCCGAACTCTCCCCCCGCAGTTTCAAATCAACCACCGCAGCCGTGGCTATAGCACGACCCAGCTTTTTCTTTTCTACTCGTTCCCAATTCCTATACACTCTCCATGCTTCCTCCTGTCCACATTTATTCAACAACCCCTCAGTCCCGTCCGTGCACATATCTGTTCCCACTTGTTTGCCTACCCCAGCACCCAGCATCCCACGCTCAAACACAGGAGCTGCGCGAGCTCCCCTCCTTTTGCCCTTGGTTTTCCTTTTTTTTTTCCTTACAGTTGCTCACCCTGCTCTGCAGGGGCTGCAGATGCCTCTGCAACAGCACTGATGGTTTAACCCTTTCTGAACTCGGAAAGTGCATCTGCTGCTTGGTGCCAGTGACAGTGATCTCTCGCTCCTTATGAATATCAGAGAGGAGAGATGCAGAGGGTGCTCCTCTCGGAGGTACCTGTGATAGATAATTTTACAGCCTATCTTCCTGATTACTGTTTTTTAACTTTAAACATCTTTCCCCAGTATCACAGGCTGAACAACATCTCTCCATCTTAACTTTCAGTTTTTCCCTGTCCTTTTCCAAAACCAAAATTAAGGGATCTGGTGGAGCCATATTAATTTTGCATTGCGTCTGTCACTCCACGTGGTCTCTTAAAGTGAAGAACATATCGGCATACATTACTTCATGCCATTTTCCTTGCAGCCTCAAAACAACATTAATTGTAACAATGTATTATAGTTCAGGCTCCATTTTTAGACCATTTTTCCTGATCTTCCAAAGTATACAAAAGCCACCATCGGTTACAAAATTTTTCAAAACAGCTGGACAACATTTTCTTATTTACTGAGCCCCCAGGAGACCCTCCCAGTTCTTTCCAGTGTGCCAAAATGCACCCTAAAGGACTCTTTTGCATGATCTCTTCACTCTGCTGATTTTCCATTATTAATCTCTCACTCACACACACACGGGATCCCACAGACACACTCCACACAGTTACAACACTTGAAACAGACAGAGACTAAAATTCTATCAAACAAACCACAGTTAATAACACAGTTATAATATCCTGTCACCAATACCAAAATCACAAGACCAAAATCCTTAATGTCACAAGCCACAACAAGATCCAAAACCATTTCCACGAGACACCCCCTGCATCTTGCAGGACCCAAACCACAAGAAGCCCCCTGCTTCTTGAGGGTGTATGCCAGTAAAATCCAAAACCTTTTCTACAAGACTCCCACTGCGTCTTGTACAACCCAAACCACAAGAAGCCCCCTGCTTCTTGTGGGTGTATACCAAACGGACGCTAGCAGCCGGGTATACGCCTTTACCTACGAGATTTCTTATCTCGATTTACGGAAGGCTTCCAAACCTTGCGTACGCATACCAAACCAACCCAATTACCAATGCAGTCTTTATGCAAGATGCCCCCTGCACCTTACAGACTATAGAAAAGAAAAGAATACCTTTTACGAAGATGGTCCTTGTCTGCTCCCGCAGTGATCCGAATGAGTCGAGGGGTCCCTCTGGGAAAGACTCCCGAGGGCCCTAGGGAGCCCTGTCCTCAGCGGGTCCTGCAGCCGAGCAGAGAGGGTCCCATCTGGGGTGCCAAATTGATTCGGAGAAAACTCCAGGAACAAACTTGCCAACAAAGTTTTCAAGCTGACAAGCAGGTATTCTTTATTGCGGCGCCGGGAGACACGGGGGATAACTCCTCCTAACGTGTGTCTCTCTATTACTACACAAGCCATCCTTATATAGTCCCTGGGCATACATACATATTCATGAGGCTACGTATGGATTACATCATTTTCCAGAAAGCTCCCCGCATGCGTACAGAACTGTGGTGGTGGTCTCTGAGGGTCGTTTACTTCTTCCAACAATCTTCATCACTTCTGGCAGCCTTTGAAGCACGCGCAGTAGATGCTCATACCAGTTTAATTGGTTCACTAGCACCAGAGACATAATAATCCCCCTATCCTCCTACTTATCAGTTAGTTTACCCACAGCCTATCCTGGACACCTGCTATTCCCAGATACTCCTTATCCCTGTGTCCTGTTTTTCTAGACTGTTTTTCTTAAGACCACATCAACTATAACGATTTATCTTGTGCCAGTATGTTCTCTAGCTGTACTCTATTTTTTCTATGTATTATGCACCTCAGTAATTTCCCACTGCTACTGTTACAAAGCCATTGAACTTAACATTGCTTAAAACTAATTCTAAAGGTTTATAAATTCCATTTTGTGATTTTCTGTTCCCCTTGTTTCAGAGCACATGGTGCTCGGCCAGGCAGGGTGGAGTGAGTTATGGGTCGGTGGCTGGTGGGGTGTTGTATTCTTTTCACTTGCTGTTTGCTGTATCATTATTATTTGTAGTAGTAAACGGCAGTAGGGGTTTTGTGTTATGCCTTAGCAATTAAACCGTTCTTATCTCAATCCGTGGGGGCTACATTCTTTGGATTCTCCTTCCTAACTCTCCGGGAGTTGGGGGACTTGGTTTAAACCACGACAGGCCTCCCACGGCCTTGCTGTATCCCGCAGAGTTATTCAGAGCTCATGTACCAAATATCCATTCTCCTGTGAGAACACTATCTCCACAGCTTAAAGAAAACCAACTGAAACAAGATTGTAACCGTAGGCATCTGGTGTTTAAACAAGATATCCCAAAGCCAGGATGTCGACCTTAAACAGATAAGGAATAGGCCTTGTATTAGCACAGACATCTGGTAATGTAAACAAACCATATGTTGGCCTTGGATAGATAAGGAATAGGCCTTGTATTAGCCACAGACATCCATTAATGTAAAGAATACTTGTGCAAGCTCTGTATTTTTGCAAGACATGATGAATTACCATTTGTTAAGCGAAGGTCACAAGACAATTACAAGAGAAAGACTTGGGGCCTTCATCCCAGCGACCACCGGAAGGCAGAAAAAAAACCCTACCAACAGACTGGCACAGATGCAGAGTACACCACGGAAGGACACGTATATCGGAATTAAAGGACTATAAGAACCACAACCTCAAGGAAGGGGAGCACGCGCCGTTGGCGGAGCGGAGACTCCCCGGCCGCCCAGCGCTGTTTTGCTTACTATTGCTTGCTTAATAAATTGATTCATTTCAAATAGCCAGTCTCTGCCCCTTATTGAGACTCACTTATAACAAATTTGGTGCCGTGACTCGGATCAAGGCAATTCTGAGGAAGGCTCCTTTCAGGGGTGGCGCCCCACTAATTAGTAGCCCTTGTTTGGAAACCTGCCCTCCGGAACCTTGACCGACGAATTCGAGATTCACTAGTAAGCAAAAGAAAGCTGGCAACCCTGTAATCTTTGTGCACAAAGATCCGAACGAAGATGCGTGGGATGCGTAAGTATAGGCTGGTATTCTGTTCGGTTGGGGTTGGGTTCCCCGGAGTGTGATTGTGTGAGACGTCCTTCTGGACGAAGTGAGTGCAGACCCCTTAGTAGTGCGCTTCCCGTCTCCCGCGAGGGACTGGGCCACGAACAGGGGGCAAAAGACTGTGTGTGAGAAGGCACTCCGGAAGATGGGACAGAAGAAAAGCAAGCCTTCTGATTCCATGGGGGGGTCGAAGATACCCCAAATACCATCCGATAGTCCATTGGGATTGATGATTAAATGTTGGGATGATTACCCCTTCTAGGCGGGGTAAGGACAAAAGTAAAAATGATACATTATTCTATGGAAGTTTGGGGAGGTAAGCAAATTAGAGGTGATCGTTTATATTGGCCTGTATTTGGATCCTTTGAGGACTGGATCTGCCAGGCTTTAAATATTTATGTTAATTAAAAGGAACCATTTAGTGTGGAAAAAAGTGAGTATGCACGTTTATAGATAGGATCAGGGACTAAGGTCAATCTATACCCCTTAAAAGAAAAAGGGGGATGGAAAAAGACTAGGACAGAGGAGGAGGCTCCTATGTCGCCCCCACTGTGTATACCTCCTCCTCCTTGCAAGCAAAGGACTCTTTGACCGATAGAGCAGCTGCTAGCAATCCTGGGAGCGGATCGGGTGAGTCCGGGCTTTTGCTGCATCCCAGGTTTTGGGAGCCAGGACGGAACTGCTAAGGGAAGCAGGAGGAGGGTAAGCGGAACCATAGTGTGAGTGTGTGGGATCCCACGTGTAAGTTTGTGTTTCTGTGTAACTGAGACGTAGCAGAGCCACGAAGCGAGTGTGGAGTCCCAATCCACGGTTCCGTATGTGAAATACGAATCCACTTCTCTAAACAAGATAACAAGGTTTTATTAAGGGACAAAGTCAATAAAGCAAAAGCAAACAGTGCTGGGCGTGTGACCGTAGCCAGAGGCGCAAATGATTAGTATTTGTTACAGGTTTATATACTTTCACAATTCCATTAGTCACATACTCCACAAGCTCCATTACCGCCTCTTCATCTTTGGATAGCGAGTGCCCCATCTCCTCCCCGGCCGCTCACCTGATCAGGGCGAGATCCCAACTTTGCAGCTAGCTGACTTCCGCAGCGCCGGGGCAGCGCTGATTTCGGCCGGCTCCTACACCCTCGTTCCTGATTGGACTTCAAACCATCTGCGAAGGTTACCGATCTGAGGGTCCCTGTTCGGGCGCCACTTGTCGACACAGGAGTCCCGGACAACGCAGAGAAGATCAATGTGATCAAGCGATTGCCAAACTTTATTAGATACAGTGCTCTTCTTATACCCCTACTCCCCTATGCAACAGCCTTGGATACTGAGCTCTAATTGGTTAGTCTAGAGGTTACTATTGTTTACAAAGCTAATGTTTATAACTTGTTATAATTGTGATTAAATACTTTACTCTAAAAATACAATGGGAAACTACAGCCTTGGCAGAGATCATTCTCTGCACGTTTTCAGTGGAAAATTAGAGGCCTAACAAGACAATTGACCTTGCTTATGCCTGCCAAGAATCTTCTTACTTTACAGTAACAAGGCTCAGGGTATCGGGATCGCTCACTATGTGGCCTTGACTCTTTAAGAATTCCCACACCTGCTCCAAGTACCCGCCGAGCTATGGAGGAGGCTGCCACAACAACCTCTGCTACAAAGGTATGTGCTGTGGGCTTGGGGCACCTCCTGACTGGGGGAAAAGGTTGGAGCAAACTTAGGTCTGGAAACTTCTAATTAGAAGCCATCACAGGTTTGTGCACCTTTTAATTAGCCATCTTTAATATTTTGATATCACAACACATGGTAAACTGGTGGCTGCTGCTGAAACCAAAAAGCCCTGAACTGCTTAAAATTTGGACCTCAGATTCAGTGTGCTTTCCCTGTGAAAATGAGAGCAAGTGCTTGGATGGGGGAAAGCTGCTCTGAGTTTACATGGGTTTGGCTCAGGAGTTCTGGTGGGATTTTGAGCACTGGCAGGCTATGGGTAGGACTGTGTCCTTGCAGGGTTTGTTTGGGAAGGGGATGTTCTCCAGTGCTTACCAGAGGCAACTTGGGTGGGCAGAGCTTGGATGCCTCCCTTGCTCCTTTCTGGGGCCTCCCTCTCTCCCCACCTTTGTTTTCATGCTGTAAAATGAATACAGCAATTTCTGTCTCTTGGAGGAGAGGAGGGGATCGTGATCTGTTTTTCCTGACCTGTGGAGTTTTCTCAAAATAGAGGTCAATAGAGTGAAAAATATTATTAACTCTGAAATCTCTAGTGAAGCAGTGCTATCCCCTCAGCATGCAGAATTTTCTGGGGTCATGCACTGAGGGCAATATTCTTCTCCCATGTGTTTTGCTTCAAAAACAACTGGTCTCTTGGAAACAGGCAGGATCCCTTGAGACTTGCCCAAATCAGAGGCTTATTTTTCTGCAATGTTAATTTATTATTTTTAGCCTGTGGGGTTTGGAGAGAGAATCCCAGGGTCCAGGAGGGCTGCAGTGGGGAAAGGGGAGGGGGTGCCCTGGTGGTACAGCAAGAGGGAGAAAGCCCTCTTGGAGCCTCCATCCATGATCCTTTCATTTGCTATGGTCCTCTCTATCGCCGAGAATGGGGCAGGGTTTTGAGTAGGACTGGCCGAGCAGAATGAATTTTGCTGGCACTGTTTCCCACTTCCTCCCTCAAAATAGGAACCTGTCAGACTTCCCCATCAATGCTAATACACTGTAATTTTTATTTTAGTCCCCTCTTCTCACCAGATTACCATTACGAAGATCCCATCATCACTAAAACGGATGAGATGAATGAAGTGGAGATTTCACAGGTTGCAGAGCAGAAGCTGGTGTGGTTCTACCCTCTGGAAAGCAAGGCCAGCAAACCCATCAAGCCCAAGAAAGTCGTCCCAGAGTCCTACATGAGCAAGACAGCCTCTTTTTTCCTTAACTCCTATAAATTTCTATGGGAAGAGGTGTAGAAAGTGATGAGGAGGCTCAGGGAAAAAGTAACAGGGAGGATGTTTGAGTGGAGGGGGAGGAAATCTGTGTGAAAATTCATTGTTCATTAGAGCAGAAGCCTACCAGAAGTGGAAAGAAAAGCTTTCAAAAGCCACTCGTGCCTTCTGCATATAATCTGCTATAGTTATTTGTTCTTTTAAGCCATCTCAAGGAGGTATCAATGAACCAAAGGTCCTCTGATCAGTAATCAATTTAAGATATATTGGTTTTATTTTCCATTCACAATGCTTCACACTCAGCAGTTTACCCTTGGCAGGTTTTCTGGGTTTTTTAGTTTGCTTCTTTCTTATTTCTTGCTTGGGGAAGATTTTTGAAGATATTTGTGGAGCTGGTAGTACTTCCTCAGTTGTTTTCTGCCTGTTGTTAATTAAAAGAGACTTATTGTGAAAACAAGGTGAGGGAAGCCAATGCATCCTTTTCAAGTTTATCTTCCAGCATCTCAAGAGTCTGTAATTAAATAGAGTATGAGAGCTCCGGCTTGCAGACATCAGGCTGTACATCAAAGCCTTCAACTGTCAGATGTTTCTTCCTTGCTAATATTTCCGAAGACACCTGTCTCAGGTGAAGGACTAAAGAAGCACAAACTGCTCCAGGCTAAGATTTTATCATGCTGCACCAAAGACCTCCAGGAAAGATGCATGGTGGCTGCTCATTTTCATATCTCAAGAGCAATCTCTTTCCTTTTTAAAATACTTCTTTATTTTTTCTCCTCAGCACAAGTCATAACATGTGAAACCAAGATAAATGCAGAAGCTCAACATGCAACAGGTAGGGTTTGATTGATACTTCTTGGAGCGCTGCAGGAAAAAGCGGCTTAAAAATATCTAGTTTTTGAAAATATATGACATGGAGCTTTTTTGATTTTTTTTTGTGATTATCTAGGTAGATCTCTTTAAAAATATAGCCTTCAGCCAAGTCTAGCAGTAAGGTGACTCAGTTTATTCAGCCATGAGGACCCACAGTTTCAGGTGTCCAAAATAATTTAAAAAATTTTGGCAGTGTCCCTTTTTGAGCCTTTTTCATGCATTCCACCACTGTCCAAGCCAGACATGGTTTGTCCCCTCCCAGTCAGTCAAGAATTTCTGGTTAAGGTTTCTGCAAAGAACAGGACAGTTTATCACTTGGAGAAAACCCAAATCCACAGAATCTAAGTATTGGTTGGGGTTTTAAGGAAGGTAGAGAAACTGTTTTAAAAAGTAGCTATTTTGCAATCTTGTTTTAAAATGGAAGAGTTACATGAAATGAATGGAATGACTACTAAGAGTCAAAGTCTGTTTTTCTTAAATTGTTTTTTTGCTACCCTCAAAGATATATATCTTTACTAGGTATTTGTGCCCAGCTGGCTACTTGTACAGTAAGGGAAAGATCTTTGGAACATTTTATTATGAAAGTGTGAGTACATTGTCATAGCTCATAGATGTAATTTGTGGGGAGTTAGTGGTAATAACAGAAATGGGAAATGCCAACAAGTCCAGTGTAATTTGGCTTTTTGTATTCTCCAGTTGTGGTGCTGTAAAAAGGTGCTAATAAAGATTATCTGTATTTTTCTCATCTTGACAATGGAAAAAAGAGGCAGTCTGGAAAGCCAAAGTGATTCCAGACTTGATTTTATGCCCTTAATTTGCTATGAAACTCATGGAAAATGAGGGATGGGGATCAATAGACAGCTCTTACAAAGATCTCTTCTTTAGTGTGGGCAACTGTCATGCTGAAAAGAAACTTTATATGAAAAACACCACTAAATGTTGCAACTAAATAATATTTGGGGAAGATTTGTTGGATCTTGAATTAGCAGGATAATTTATAAATAATTCATGGCATTCTTTTCCCATCAGAACTACTTTTGGGGTGAAGGAAGGTTGAAGATAAAAGGGGGTTTGTCTAAAAAGCATGTTTGCTTTCCCCATTCTCACTGTTGGTGCATGACTGCATCACCCATGATACATCTTTGCCCTGCAACTTATGTGATTGCAGACAGCCACCTCATCCAAGTGGTTTCAGCAGAAGTATTTTGGATTTGGATGTTTTCTTGAGAGCTGGAAATATTTCATGCTGGTCACTTATTTCCGATGCTGCTTTTCTGCTAAATTGTATCTAAATGTCAGGGGTTTTTTATAAAAAAAAAAAAAAAAAGCTTGCCATTCAACCAGGCAGCACTTAAAATACTAACAGCAATAATAAAGCTATTTTGGGAGAGTAAGATTTAACAACCAAATTCCAAAGGAATGTACTCAGATTATTTTCCATTTGGCACTTTGGTGGTGGTTTCATTTTTTCTTAATTTTTTTCACAGAGGTTGGTCAGTATTGCTGTGTGAATGAGATTTATTTTGCATACTATTTGTATTTGTGCTCTTGTCAGTCATCAAGCATATGCTGTGCTGCAATTCATTATGGCATCCTAGATAATAAAGGAGGACTGGTTGATATCACGAGGAAGGGAAGGATACTGGCTTTTGTGAAGTCTACCTGGAATGGTGTGGAGTCTTTTAGGTACTACCTTAATGAAAAAAATTTTGTATTAGCTTTAAATATAAGCAGATGCTCAGCTGTCCTTGTTACTCATATGTAGATTTATATTTAGATATGACTTGCTGAGGGGGTTGGCTTGAGAAAGGACGCCTGTGGCACCGGAGCGGAGCCGGGGGAGATCAGTGTCCAGAAGCCTCACCACAGAGTGACAAGAGCCACTGAGGAGGGAGCCTCAAGTCCTCAACAGGACTTGCAAAGAGCTCAGCTACTGCGAGGAGGTGACTCACGGGGGGCAGAGACAGAAGGAGGGGCACCAACTGTGAGTGGTTAAAAATCTACCCAGGGAGCACGGCGACCAGGAGCGCGGCGAACAGAGCGGGCAAACAGAGCGGGTCGAGGCAGTTTGCGCGGCAATTTGCGTGGGCAGGTGAGCGGGATGGTGAGCACTCGCCGTACGACCAGGGTCCGGTCTGGGAGCTCTGCCCCGGCCGCCCCGGTGGTGGCCAGCGTAGGCACCCAGACAGAGCTGGTAAGTGGGGAGGTTGCGGTGCAGAGCTTGGAGTGTAGAGAGTGCCTGCACTGTTCTTGTGAGGGAAAGGTGCAAAATGGGCAAGGTTGCGCTCGCTGCTCCCTGATGGAGGTCCTCCTCCAGCAGGTGGCTGAGCTGCGGGATGCTGTCAGTAAGGTGCAAGATGTCAGAGAAGCTGAGAGGAAGCAGGACTGCTTGCTCCAGGCCCAAACAGCACAGGGGCCTCAAGCTTCCCCTCTAACTCATGGAGGAAAGAAGGGGGCTGTTGATCGGGGAAGCTGGGAGTTAGTAACAAAAAAAAACAACAAAAGGAGGAAGAGAGCAATTAAAAGCAAGGAGCTTCCTCCTAAATCTGCTGTACCCACCCAGAACCGCTTTGCTGTCCTGCAGGGGGCCAATGAGGAAATGCACTTGCATCGGAAACAGTCGGTTGGTGCACTGGTACAGAAGATCTCTACTGGTGCCGCCAGGAAAAAGCGGCGGGTTGTAGTAGTAGGGGACTCTGCCTTGAAAGGGACAGAAGCGCTCATCTGTCGTCCTGACCCGGTCGCAAGGGAGGTGTGTTGCCTACCTGGGGCACGGATCAGGGATGTTGCGGAGAGGCTGCCTGCTCTAGTAAGTCGCATGGACTATTACGTGCTTCTAGGATACATGTGGGTGCTAGGGATATAGATAGTAGTAGCCTGAGGAGTATAAAGAAGGACTACAGAGCTCTGGGAGAGGTGGTCAGGGGTTCTGGAGCTCAGATAGTTTCTTCGACAATTCTCCAAGACGCAGGGGAGGACCTTCCAAAGGCAAGGAGGATTGGACAGGTTAATAGATGGTTAAAAGGGTGGTGTCATAGTCAAGGGTTTGGGTGTCTTGGACATGGGGCCCACATTTGTAGGCTAGGCCTACTGGGGACTTGTGGAGCTGCTCTGATAAAGAAGGGGAAGAGTGGCTTTGGTAGGAGGCTTGCCAGACTTGTCAAGGGTGCTTTAAACTAGATGTATTGGGGGAGGGGAGCATCATTCCATCCCAACACACCCAGTCAGTTGCCAGCACCTATAATAAATGCTCGGAGCAATGTAGTGATATTCCAGCCGCTCCAGGCAATGAGCCAGCTTCATTTGGAGCTCGGCTCAGATGCCTCTATACAAATGCCCATAGCATGGGGAACAAACAAGAGGAATTAGAGATGTGGGCACATCTACGTGGCTATGATATAATAGGCATCACAGAAACATGGTGGGAAGGCTCCTTTGACTCCGGTGTTGGAATGGAAGGTTACAGGCTTTTTAGAAAAGACAGGCGAGGTAGGAGGGGAGGGGGAGGTGCCCTTTATGTTAGGGATAGGCTGGAGAGTATGGAACTCTGTCTGGGGACAGGTGATCAGTTAACAGAAAGTTTGTGGGTCAGGGTTAAGGGGAAATCGGTGATGGGACACATTACTGTGGGGATATGTTACAGACCGCCTGATCAAGAGGAACCTGTGGATGAAGAACTCTACAGACAGATAGGAAAAGCCTCATGTTCGCAGGCCCTTGTTCTCATGGGGGACTTCAACCACCCTGATATCTGTTGAGGTGACGGTATGGCCCAGCACAAGCAATCCAGGAGGTTTCTCTATTGTGTGGAAGAGAACTTCCTTCTGCAAGCAATGGAGGAGCTGACAAGGAGAGGTGCCGTGCTTGACCTCGTGCTCACCAACAGGGAAGGGCTCGTTGTAAGTGTGACTCTCCAGGGAAGTCTTGGATGCAGTGATCACGAGATGGTCAAATTTGAGGTCCTCAAGACAGTGAGATGAGCGTGCAGGAAGCTCACTGCCCCGGACTTCAAGAGAGCAGACTTTGGGCTCTTCAGGAACCTGCTTAGCAGGGTTCCATGGGATATAGCCCTAGAGGGCAAGGGGGCCCAAGACTCTTGGTTAATATTCAAGGATCACCTGCTACAAGCTCAGGAGTGTTGCATCCCGACTAGAAGGAAGTGCAGCAGGAGGGCCAGGAGACCTCCTTGGATGGATAAGGAGCTGCTGAGAAAAATTCACAGGAAAAAAGAGGTTTATAAAATGTGGAAGCAAGGACAGGTGGCCTGGGATGAATACAGGGATGTTGTTTGGGAAGCTAGGGACCAGGTTAGGAAAGCTAAGGCCCAATTGGAGCTAAACTTGGCAAGGGATGTTAAAGATAACAGGAAGGGATTTTATAGGTATGTAGCAGCTAAAAAACAGACTAGGGACAATTTAGGCCCCCTCTGGAAGCTATCGGGAGAACTGGCTACACAGGATTTGGAGAAGGCTGAGGTTCTCAATGGCTTCTTTGCCACGGTCTTCACTAGCAAAGGTTCTGACCGTACCACCCAAGTCTTGGAAGGCGGACGCAGGGACTGTGAAAACCTAGACCTTGGGCCCACTGTATGAGAAGATCTGGTTTGAGACCATCTTAAGAACCTGAATGTACACAAGTCCACGGGCCCTGATGAAATCCATCCGCAGGTCCTGAAGTAGCTCACGAATGAAGTTGCAAAGCCACTGGCCATCACGTTAGCATAAGAATGCACACATAACCACCGGAATGGTTATATGAGGTGCTTTATTGCAGCGCTGGGAAACCAGGGGCACTCGCCCAAATCTGGCTTCAACCTCGTCACATCGCGCTCGCAATTTATACATCAAAAGTTTCGCAATTACTGCATATTCAACCTAAATTGCTACCTTAACTAATACATATGCATCAGGGATTGCCTCATCAGTCTATTATGACATCAGCCTCTTCTGCGCTTGCGCAGCCCCCCTCTGGTGGTCGTTTCAGCAATGGAAGCAGAGCAACTGGCAGTGCAGAGGTAAACCCATCTGGGCTGCTGCACTGGGGTACGTCACTACCCAGGTGCAGAACCTGGTCTTGAAGGTATGCCATGTAGATGCTCACGTACCCAAGAGTTGGGCCACAGAGCAGCAGCAGAATAACCAACAGGTGGATCAAGCTGCTAAAACTGAAATGGCTCAGATGGACTTAAATTTGCAACATAAGGGTGAATTATTTTTGGCCTGGTGGGCCCATGACACTTCAGGCCATCAATGCAGAGATGAAACATATAGATGGGCTCATAATGGAGGGGTGGACTTAACAATGGACACTATTGCCCAGGTTATTCACAAAAGTGAAACATACTTTAATTAAGCAAGCCAAGCAGTTACAACCTCTCTGGTATTGCGGACAGTGGCTGAAGTACAAATATGGGTAAGTCTGGCAGATTGACTATATCACAATCCCACCTGAGACAAGAAAGTACAAATGAAATATAATCTTTTGTAAATAAGTAAACTCAGTTCTGCTTTGTGGCTATGGAGCTTGGTGTGTTTGTTACAACAGCAGTGTGGAAGTACCTTGGGTACATGTTTCACCACAAACAGCCAGAACCAGACTAGTGGTTGCTAACATGACTATCATGACTATCAGGACTTTCCAAACCTAAAGTTCAGCCAGAGGATGAAGTGATGAAGATAAAGATGATGAATAAATGACCACCAGGGGTTCCAAAGACCACTACCACATTCTTGTGCGCATGCGGAAATGGGAATGGAATTATGTAAAATGGTTCTCGGAAATATAATGAATATGTATGACATTTACTGGAAATGTAAGGAGTATGTATGTTGAGCAACAATATAAACACAGTCTGTCTGATGCTTGAAAGAGACATATTAAGAAGAGATATCCCCCATGTCCCCCAGCGCTGCACTAAAGAATACCTTAACTTAAAGTTTGTTGGTGAGTACTTCAAATCACACTGACCCGCCAAGGCAAGAGCAATGTGTTTACCATTGTTGCATATTAAAGATGGACTCCTTTATTGTGTGTCTCACATCCCTTTTATAGTCCACTAATTTCTAAGCAGTAACTTTCTACTCTCTTACTTCCTTGTCATCCTGATTCAGCAAAATCACTAAGGGTTACAAATATTTACATAGTTTGGTCTGTCTCTGAGCTGTACATCCTGTTTTATGTTGCAAACTGCCTGCTTTGTTTTGCTACCTGATCTTAACACTTCATTGTTCTCTCTACAGTTCCCAAGGCTTAAGCCAATGCTTGGATCCATTTCAATAACCATTTCTGTACCATCACCCACATACCATGGTGGAAGCAACCACCGCATGGCTGGAAACATGCGCTGTGCCCCACGTCACTGTCCAGAACACTATCCTGGGCCTTGAAAAACAAATCTTGTGGTGACATGGCATGCCAGAAAACATTGAGAGAGACAATGGGACTCATTTCTGGAACAAGTTTATAGACAATTGGGCCAAAGAGCATGGCATCAAGTGGATATATCACATCCCCTACCATGCACCAGCCTCTGGGAAAATCAAATAGTACAACGGGCTGTTAAAAACTACACTGAGAACAATGGGTGGTGGGACTTTCAAACACTGTGACACACATTTAGCAAAAGCCACCTGGTTGGTCAACACTAGGGATCTGCTAACAGGGCTGGCCCAGCCCAATCAGAACTTTTACGTACTGTAGAAGGGGACAAAGTTCCTGTGGAGCACATAAAGAATTTTCTGGGGAAGACAGTCTGGGTTATTCCTGCTTCAGCTAAAGGCAAACCCACTCATGGGATTCCTTTTGCTCAGGGACCCAGATATACTTGGTGGGTAATGCAGGAAGATGGGGAAGTCCAGTTTGTACATCAAGGGGATTTAATTTTGGGGGAAAACAGCCAATGAACTCAAATATATGCTGTTGCTTGCGATAGAACACTTTTATATCCCATCAGTTAGATGCCCATCTCCACTGCTCTGGGCTTTGGAAAGATATGTGCTGTCATCATCATCAGCGGAGCATAAGGTCATGGGAAAAGCTGGCAGCAGCAAGCAGAACTGTCCTCAGGTCACCATCAACTGACCCTGACTTCCTTCCAGTCATCATCCCAACAAAGAATGAACTTTAATGAAACCAGACAAGCTCAGCAGTGACCTGACAAGTTCAGTGATGTCATCAGCAGGCAACAATCCAATACTACACACCATCTCTCCTGCCCTACCTGTTAGAAGAGATGGAGCCTGACATCACAGACTGTATGAATTCAGCAACTTTATAGGGATTGGTTCATGGACTAAGGAATTATATCTCTCTCTTTTTTTGTGTGTGTATATATACACATGTATATATACATATGAGACAAATGCTATGGCATATTGAGAAATGTGGTATCTGAGCATGATGTGAATGGTATGGAATAAGGGGTGGGTACTGTCTGGTTTCAGCTATAACAGTTGTTTTTCTCCTTCTTAGTAGCTGGTGAAGTGCTGTGTTTTCAACTTTATTCTGGGAACAACACTGATAACACACCAATGTGTTTAGTTGTTGCTAAGTAATGTTTACTCCAATCAAGGACTTTTCATTTTCATGCTCTGCCAGTGAGGAGGGGCATGGGAAGCCAGGAGGAAGCAGACACCTGACCCAAACTATCCAAAGGGGTATTCCATACCACAGCATGTCATGCCCAGTATAGAAACTGGGGAGAGTTACCTGGAAGGCCCAGATTGCTACTTGAGTCAGGCTGGATATTGGTCGGCGGGTGGTGAGCAATTGTATTCTCTCCCTTTTTTATTTCCCTTATGTGTGGTGGTAGAAGGAGTGGTTCTGTATTATACCTTAGTTACTTGGCTGTTCTTATCTCAACACGTGGATTTACATTCTTTCAGTTCTCCTCCCCATCCCTCCAGGAGATGGGGAGAAAGAAGTGGGGGGAGTGAGCGAGCAGCTTCGTGGCTCTGAATTGCCGTTTGGGCTTAAACCACGACAGACTGTAACAGGAGATGGAGCCTGACATCATGGACTGGATGAATTCAGCAAACTTTATAGGGATGGTCCATGGACTAAGGAATTATTTCTCTGTTTGTATATATATATATGTGTATATATATATATGTATGTGACAAAAAGTGATGGTATATTGAAAAATATGGGTTCTGAGAATGATGTGAATGGTATGGAATAAGGGGTGGATACTCTCCTGGGTTCATCTATAACAGCTGTTTTTCTCCTTCTTAGTAGCTGGTGCAGTACTGTGTTTTCGACTTTAGTCTGAGAACAATGCTGATAACACACCAATGTTTTAGTTGTTGCTAAGTAATGCTTACACTGATCAAGTACTTTTTCAGTCTCATGCTCTGCCAGTGAGGAGAGGCACAAGAAGCCGGGAGGAAGCAGAGGCAGGACACCTGACCAAACTATCCAAAGGGGTATTCCATATCACAGCATGTCATGCCCCGTATATAAACTGGGGGGAGTTACCCAGAAGGCCCGGATCGCTACCTGGGTTGGGCGGGTGGTGAGAAATTTGCATTACACATCACTTGTGTTTATTATTTTCTTTTCCTTTTCCCCTTTTAGTTTTATATTCTCTCCCCTTGTTATTTCCCTTATCATTGTTATTATTAGTGGTAGTAGTAGTGGTTTTCTATTATACCTTAGTTACTGGACTGTTCTTATCTCAACCTATGCATCCCATTTGTGATACTAGCATCTCTCTAAAATTAGGTCACTTTGGCACTACCTTCTTTTCACTTGGGGAGTGCAGGTCCCTTTCTCTGCTTTGGCTCAAGGTGGGGAGTGCTGAACAGATAAATGAAGGATGAAGTGATCAGAGAGGGCCGGGGAGCAAAGAGTTCCCTGGCCAGACTAATTGAAAGCAGCAGAAAGATACTCACATTTCAGAAAGCTCTCATTGATTTCAGATGTCCATACATTTGCCTCCTTTAATATCCTCATACCTAGGTGCAACAAAACACTTGGACATCTGTTAAAGCTCAGCCACCCCAAGTACTCTGCAGAGCTGGGGCCATTCCTCCAGGATGCATCAGGAACTCCTCATGGGGGAAGATGGAAATTATGTTGCCTTTGAGTTGGGATTTGGCATTATTCAGAGAAAATTATCATCTGACAGTCAGCTGAGGAAGTCTCTGCTTTTGTTTCCAAGGGTTCAGGAAGAGCATTAGCACAGCCTCCCTTTAAACACATCAGCCCCTTCTTAGAAAGGGGCTTACTTACAGAAGTAAACTTCTGGTAGCAATCAGAAAAGAGTGAGTAAGCGGAAATGAGCTCCATGATGTGCTGTAAAGCCTGTCCAAGCTGGGGACAAAGGGAAGGCCTTCTTCTGGGGTCTGAGGAAGTTAAAAAGCAGCACCAGACTTTGGAAAAGATTATTTTTAGAAAGCTATTTCCCCAGCTAATGAATGGCGACTGCACTTCACCAAAAACAGAGGAGCTGGTAGCATTTGAAGGCTGGCATGCAGCTCTGCCTGCTAAAGCCACATGCAGGCTGACTTCTGTACTTCATTATATCCTCAATTCATCTTATTCCTCATGGTTATTGATCTTTAACTGCATTCCTTTTAAAGCATATGGGTGGGTATCTACTCCTTGGTTATAGATGACATTTGCAGTTAAAATCTCCTGAGACTTGCAGAGTTATACATGGAACAAGCCTACAAGGCAGGAAAAGGCAGAAGTTAGCTCAGGATGTATCCTTAAATCTTAAACTAACAATAGTGTGTGTGTGGAGATAGTGTTCTCACAGGAGAATGGATATTTGGCACATGAACTCTGAATAACCCTGCGGGATACAGCAAGGCCATGAGAGGCCCAAGGAAGCTTAAGCAAGCAAGATAAGAAGAAGCTGGAATTCACTGAGTGATGAGAACTGTGGACTGTTGACAAGCTTTTGAGATCAAGTTCTCACACCTGTGCTTAACCAATTATATGTTAGTCACTAAGGGTCTTCAAGACATGTATCCAATCATGATATGCCAAATCATTGTAGGTGTGTGTAAGCAATAGTACATAAGGAGTTAATGCTTTGCAATAAATGGCTTTTTTTCTGATCATATTGATCTCTGACTGAGTCCATTCCACAGCAAACGGCGCCCGAACAGGGACCCTCTATATTTTCACATTGAAACATGGGGAAATTGGCTAGATTCGATCCAGCAGGACCAGGATCGGGAGGTAGACACCTCAGAGGTACATGCCTTGGAATGGAGCCTTGTGAGCCCGGAAGACACTGTGCAGTGAAAATAAGGTAAGAGCCGACGCAGGTGGAAGAGGGAAAAAAAAAACACAAAACAAACAAACAAAGCAAAACAAAAAAAGAAACAACAACAAAAAAACCTTAAACTCTTCCAGCATATCCTTTCTGTGAGAGGGATAGAGTATGATGAAGCTATGCTAAAAAGATTGTTGCTCTGGAGTAAGGAGAATAAGCTAATTGTGGGCGTCAGTGAAGCTTTTAATCTCGAGACTTGGGAAAAAATTGCTAAGGAAGAAGCCTACATTTCATGGATGTTTTCAGTCCTTCTTAAGGTGAAGGGAAAAACCTTTAAAGAGACAGACTTAAAGTTAATGTTGAAATGGTTGAAGACACGTTACTGACTGTAACATTACCCAGAGACTGATGAGTCTACCGTATTTGAGATCTCTTTGTGGAATGGGGCAGGAGTTAACTGATAACTGTGGGACGCAGCCACAAAAGGCAATGACACTGTGAAAAATTTGTTAGTCATTTGGAGAACTATTTTAGAGATGTTAAAGTAAAAAAATGAGATTGTGAAACCCAGTGCCCCCCTGCCCTCCCTCCGAACCTTCACCGGTTGCTGCCGCAGCTGTTAAGATTGAGGACAGGGATGAAGACAATCCTTTTGACGAAGGCCCTATTGACCCCGACAAGGAGCCTGCACACATTCATCAGTCTGCTTTTGCTGATCCTGAGATTCTGATGCCTGACAATTCCGATGCTGACCTGGATAGTCCTTTTGACCTGGAGCCTATTCATCCAGAAAAGAAGCCTGATTTATATCCCCCAGATCCTCATGATAAATGGGCAGCTGTAAAGGGAGAAGTGAGATCGATAGGGGATGCAGATGCATTGTGTGCTTTCCCTGTGGTGTATGTGCTGGATCAAGATTTGCAGTCTCTTGTATGCTCTTATCAGGGGTATCAGGCGGACTGTAGCAGACCGTGGACTTGGGACCGCATATACAACTCCTTTGATACTGTCTCTCTATGATACTCATGTACTAGATGTTGGTAAATATAAGTATGCCCATGTTTCTATTGACCCTTGGAGACCTTTATAGATATTGCTGGCAACTTCTTCAGACGTAGGCTGGCCACCTGTGTTGGAATGAGTGTACATTTTGGCCAGTATAAAAGCCCAAGCGTCATGCCATGACGGGGAGGCAGAGCCTCTGCGGGGACATCCGCTAAGGTTGAGCCTGCCACCTCGCACTGCGATGCTGCTTCTTGGAGCTGGTTTCCTGATAGTCTTCACAGGGTCCTTGTGCCATGTTCTGTATGTGAGACCGTGTAGTGGGAGTCATGATTGTCTGTATTTTGTGTTTCAAATACTGTAGTTGTGTGGAGTGTGCTTGTGGGATCCCGTGTGTGTGTGTGTGTGTGTGTTGAGGGCAGATGGTGTTCTGTGTATTTTTTGTTGTCAGATTCATGTAAAAGTTTTTAATGGGTAGCAGTTTAACATTTCAGGCAAGAAGGGGTTAATGCAAAAGTGTGGTTGCTGGCGAGCGGGCAGGCATTTATAGAGGCTGCTGAGCAGGCCGGCATTTGTAGCCGTGGAAAGCAGGGTGAGGGACTTTGGAAAAAAAAAAATGGGTAATGACACAGCAAACTCTTTGACTGTTAACACTGTGCAGTTTACTTCTGCAGCTGCTTCACATTCCTTTTGCATCAGAATGCTTTTGCTTTAAGGAATCACTTAATGATTTGCAATAAATGGCTTTTGATCTGATCATATTGATCTCTGACTGAGTCCATTCCTGTTGGGGGTCGAGCATGGGCGCTTGAACAGGCCTACAGCAAGCTGTGAGAAAGTGAACTTATGACCCCAGGTTAAAAGAAGAAGAAGTGTCAAGATCAGCAAAACAGGAATGCAATAACAGGATGCCAGTAATTGCAGAAGCATGATGTAACGCCAAGCTGAAGCGAAGGTGTGAAACCAATCAGGAGAGGTAAAGGGGAGCATTTTGTGAATCTACATCGTATCGGTGTTTTCTCCCCTCCACCTGGCCGCGGCATTCTGGTGACCCCGACGTGATACCAGGAGAGAGAGAGACCGCGGACGAGAGAAGGTGGAGATCCCGGCTGCCTGAGAGAGGCAGGCTGCCCGAGAGAGGCAGGAAAAGAGCTCAAATTACGTGGCCACGGCTGACCGGTGAGTCAGGCAGACTGCGGTCTGGTTCGGGATGGGTTTCGCTGTATCAGCGATAGAGAAGGCTACGATAGAAGCGTAGCGAAGAAAACAGGGTACTCGATACCCCGACAGGAACTTGTGGACTTTTTATTTTGGTGCCGACGAAGGGGGTTGTTAGAAAATACGGGACAGTTATTCTCCAAAGATCAATGGCGTAAGATAGGGGAAGAATTGTGGGAGTCGGTGAAGCTTTTAATCTCGAGACTTGGGAGAAAATTACTAAGGAAGAAGCCCCTGATTTATGGATGTTTTCAGTCCTTCCTAAGGTGAAGGGAGCAACCCTTAAAGAGAAAGACCTAAAGTTAATGTTGAAATGGTCGAAGACACGTTACCCAGAGATTTATGAGTCTACTGGATTTGAGATATCTTTGTGGAATGGGGCAGGAGTTAAGCTGTGGAATGCAGCCACGAAAGGCAATGAAGCTGTGAAAAGTTTGTTAGTCATTTGGAGAACTGTTTTAGAGATGTTAAAGTCAAAAAATGAGATCATGGAGACCAGCGTGCCCCCCCCCCCCGAACCTCCGCTGGTTGCCGCTGCAGCAGCGAAGACTGAGGACAGGGATGAAGACGATCCTTTCGACCTGAGCCCTATTGACCCCGAGAAGGAGCCTGTGCACGTTCATCAGTTTGCTGTTGCTGCTCCTGAGATTCTGATGCCTGATAATGCCGATGCTGACCTGGATGGTGCTCTTGACCTGGAGCCTATTCATCCGGAAAAGAAGCCTGATTTATATCCCCCAGATCCTCGTGATAAATGGGCAGCTGTAAAGGGAGAAGCGAGATGGGTGGGGGATGCAGATGTATTGCACGGTTTCCTTGTGGTGTATATGCTGGTTCAAAACCCGCAGTGGGAAAGTCTCTTGTATGCTCTTATCAGGGGTATCGGGCAGAATGTGTCAGACCGTGGAGTTGGGACCCCATATACAACTCCTTTGATACACTCTCTCTGTGATACTTATGTACTAGAAGTTGGTAAATATAAGTATGTCCATGTTTCTATCGACCCTTGGAAACCTTTAGAGGTATTGTTGGCAACTTCTTCTGATATAGGCTGGCCACCTGTGTCGGAACGAGTGTGCATTTTGGTCAGTAAAAAAACCTAAGCCTCATGCGATGTGAGGGAGGTAGAGTCTCTGCGGGGACACCCACTAAGGTTGAGCCTGCCACCCCACACTGTGATGATGCTTCTCGGAGCTGGTTTCCTGATAGTCTTTACAGGGTCCTTGTGCCACGTCCTGTATGTGGGACTGTGCAGTGGGAGCAATGATTGTCTGGATTTTGTGTTTCAAATATTGTAGTTGTGTGCAGTGTGCTTGTGGGATCCCATATGTGTGTGTGTCTGTGTGTGTGTGTGATGAGGGCAGACAGTGTTCTGTATATTTTTTGTTGTCAGGTTCATGTAAAAGTTTTAACAGGTAGCAGTTTAACCTTTCGGGCAGGAAAAGGTTAATGCAAAAGTGCAGTTGCCGATAAGCCGGTGGTTTTAGCTGTGCAAAGCAGGGTGAGCAACTTTGGAAAAAAAAAAAAAAAAAAAAAAATGAGTGGAAGAACGTGATGCATCAGCTACAGGAGCTGACCATGAAACCCCAAGCAGAATGAGATAGAGAGAAACAAATGATTGTAAAACATCACTTGAGGGCAACTGAAAATTAACACCTTGAATATGCCTGCCTGTAAAGTAGCTATTATTAGAGGTTGTGATTTTGTGTATAAAACCACCTGTATTTACTAGCCAGTTGCTAATAAGAAACTATACCTTGTATTGTATGGATTTGTCACTTGTAAAAGAGATGTTAGAGCATGCAAATTTGCAGCAGCTGCTAGAAAATCCTAAGGCAAAAGGCAAAAGATTCTAATATGATGGTAGTGTTATAAAGCAAGTAATGGAACAAATTAAGAGGGTGGGAGAACTCCACTGGTAAGAAGTTTCTTTGGTTAGTCACCCACTGCCATCAGCATCTTCAACATGCTGATGCACTCTGTGATAGTTACTCTGCTAATGTAAATCTGTGTGTGCTTTGCTGTAGTAGTGACTTGTTACTGGGTGAAGCAGGTGAAACTCTGCATTGACAACAAGGTGCAAGGACTGAGATTGACCAAATGCCTGCTATCACAGTCAAGGGCAAGACTGGGTTGGCCTCTGTGTCTGCCACCAAGAAGAACCTTTAGCTCTGCTGTTGGCTGCAACCAGCAGGTGTAGAGCAGTGGAGACACATGCCATGCCAGACCTTGATGTGAGGGATGGCCTCCGCTGTTATCAGAGAGCCATACAGGAGAAAAAGGGTAGGCCCAGCTGTGTACAGCTATCAACAGGACCATACTGGCTGCCAGCGAAACATATAAAGCCGCAGAACTCAACAACATAAAGAAACAGCAATGACAGAAATCTCTGTAATATCTATTCTATTATGTGTGACCATGGGTAATGGACAAGTATACTGAGCACATCTGTTAAATCCCCATTAGTCCATCCTGTTACATGGTGTGTAAGATTCACTGGTATGCCACATGTTATAAAGGTTCAAGTGACTTCAAATCAGACTAATCTTACTGAAATAATGCTGCCTAGAGTAGTGGGTTGTTATGTTACACAAGTCAAGCAGTGATAGAGCAGACATACCAAATTGTAAAAAACTTTTAGTAAAACTAAAAAGGGGGATATGTGGAGACAGTGTTCTCACAGGAAAATGGATATTTGGTACATGAGCTCTGAATAACTCCAAGGGATACAGCAAGGCCGTGGGAGGCCCGAGGAAGCCTAAGCAAGCAAGATAAGAAGAAGCTGGAATTCACTGAGTGATGAGAACTGTGGACTGTTGGCAAGCGTTTGAGGTCAAGTTCTCACACCTGTGCTTAACCAATTATGTGTTAGTCACTAAGGGTCTTCAAGACAAGTATCCAATATGCCAAATTGCTGTAGGTGTGTATAAGCAGTAGCATATAAGGAGTTAATGCTTTGTAATAAATGGCTTTTTGTCTGATCAAAAAAAAAAAGGGGGAGTTAACACTGTACAGTTTACTTCTGCAGCTGCTTCACATCCCCTTTGCATTAGAATGCTTCTGGGCATGTGTTGTATGAATCTTTCTGATCATTATGAATCTATTCACAATGAAAAAACTTACTGTAGAAACAAATCCTATAGACTCTTGGTTAAAATCGTTAGAAATAAGTAGTTGGTTAAGGAGTTTAATCATGAGGTTTAGCGGACCAATAATGATTATGTTGTTAATTTTGTTTTTTGGACCTTGTTTGTTACAATGTATTATGCAACGCGTGCAGCAGATGACGAACGCCTTATTTGAAAAAAGAGGGGGAGATGTTGGGGGTCGAGCATGGGCGCTTGAACAGGCCTACAGCAAGCTGTGAGAAAGTGAACTTCTGACCCCAGGTTAAAAGAGGAAGAAGTGTCAAGATCAGCAAAACAGGAATGCAATAACAGGATGCCAGTAATTGCAGAAGCATGATGTAATGCTAAGCTGAAGCGAAGGTGTGAAACCAATCAGGAGAGGTAAAGGGGAGCGTGTATCCCTCGTGGGCAAAGTGAAGCAGCCAATCAAGTAATGTGTGATCACGTGTAAGACAGTATATTAAGAGCAGCCTTGTAATCAATAAACGGAGCATTTTGTGAACCTACATCGTATCGGTGTTTTCTCCCCTCCACCTGGCCGCAGCACATTCCGTGGCAGTGTTTGTGCCTTTAACATAGTAGAATAGACCAAACTGTTCTAACTTACTAACACACAGAGAGAAAGGAATGTTTGGCTGACAGGGGAAGGAACATCACAGGACTGATATCAACTAAGGAGACAGAAAATTAGATCAAGCATGCCAGCCTTCAAGATAGCAGAGTGGTGCTCAGCATGGAGCAAGACTGGAACAGAAGCAAGGACATACCAACTACTAACTCAGCACTAGGACCTTGCAAGAGTGTGCAAGCTCTGAGGTCATTCAGTAAACACAGTGAGGAAGACTGTCAATGACCACCAAAGACACCCACTCAGCAAGAAAGCACAGGCATAATTAGGATTCAAATATTATAAGTAGTTCCTGGAAATCTAATGAATATGTAAATAGTTTCCCCCCCCCTGGAAAGGCTATGAATATGCATGAGTATGCTAAATACATAGCCCCTGTAGGCAAGTATCAGGGTCGCTCACCTTTGGAAATTGTTTCATGTGTGTGCCCAGCGCTGCAATCAATAATGCTGCTTTCTAAAACTCCAAATTGTGTCTTAGAGAGTTTCTCCGACTGACCTTTATAGTAACAGGGATTCCAACAAAGCATCTAAACCAGCAAAGCAGAGGGGAGTCAGGCCCTCATTTAGCCTGACTTCACTTGGTATCAGCTTCTACCCTGTGCAAAGAAATCCATCAATAAAGCCACAGCATACTTAAAGCATTAAACCTCAGGTCTGTTTAACTGAGAAGCACATATCTCAAGCTTTGAAGAAATGAATTGGCTTCAAAAGAAAAGCAGAATGAGAAGTCCCTTGACATAGGACATAAAGCTGTCTGTGCAGAACACACTAGAGATTCAGCATCTTCAAAGCCACAGGCCAAAACATCTGGATCTTCCATTACAGTCCACTCCCACAGAACTGAAGTGGGTGAGTTTCTACACAAAGACACATGGAAAACCCACTAGTAACAGACACAACATGTAGCGAGACACAGTGAAATTTGTTTTAGACAGGACTTTAGAGCATAGTTGAATAAATACAGGTTTCCTGGAGCAGGGTACGTGTGCCCATGTGTAGTCAGCTATTAGAGACTGCTACAACATCCCTTAGATGTTTTCTATTTGTGTAGAAATCCACTCCTGTACTTGCAAACTCCTCCCATTCATTCAAGATTAATGCATATAAATCTTGCAGTAACCTCTGCAAAGCATACATAAGGGAAGCTCAGACAATATTGTGCTATTTTACACCATGCAGGCAACTTTTTGGAGGAGTTATAAAACTGTGCTTTCTGAAGAGAGACATTTCTTGCACACATGCTCCCCAAACCACATTTCAGAAGCAGGGACCAAAGCTTACGCTTACCTTGCCAAGTATTTCCAAGTCCCCAGTAAACTGTAGCTCCTTCAGGCTTGCTTGTGGAAAATAAATTATATATCTGAATATTTAAACTAGGAGGAGGGGGAAAAGGATTAAATCAGTCTGAGGTGGCGCGAGATGTGCAAGGTCTCAGCTCAGCAGCTCGTACCAACTGCAGTCTTACAGAGCTCCCCAGTGGTATTTATGTTCTTCAGGCAAAGAGGACAACCCTGGATCATCCTGTTTGACAATAGGCCTGTAGTAATAAAGAAAAAAAGAAGGACAAAAAAAAAGTGTGGAACCACAAAAGGAGTCAGGAGCAAAGAGCAGAGGGGTGTCACTTGGGATCTCAGCAATATGAGGATCATCGTTGGGGCTCAGCAAATTAGGACCATCCTCCCAAGGGCTGTAACACCACACACAGGGAGGGGGAGAGGAGGAGAGGGGGAGGAATGCAGCCAGATGATATAAAAGGGTTTGCTTTGCTTTCTCCTGCAATCAGCTCTCAGGCACAGCTCGCAGCCCAACCCTCTCCTCTTGGCTGCCAGGTCAGCCATTTCCTGCTCCCCACAGGGAAGTCCCACAGCAGATCCTGCTGCTCCAGGGCTGAGACAGCTCTTCTGGACTCCACGGCGAAGTGGGATCCCAGCTCTGGCAGCAAGGCTGAGCTGGAGTCCAGCCCTCAGGCACACCTCACGGAATCCCCCTTCTTCCCAGAGCTGGGCACTTGGCTGGGAAACAGGAGATTTATCACCCTCTGCAGTTGGTTCCCAAAGCTCTCCCAGCACCGGCATTCCCTGCGCACACCAGTGGTTCAGTCCTGCTGTGGGAGTTACAGGGAATGGAGAAAATAAAAAGTTAGTGAAATATCTAGGCAATTCTCACTTCTTCTGCTGCACAGCTGATGCTCACAAAGCCCCAGCTTTTGCATCAATCTCCATGACCATGTCCACTGTTGAAACGTGGTTTTACTCACTGTGAAAGGAAATGATTGAGCAAAAGATAAGCTGAAAGGTTTGTTGTTTTGTTGTTTTTTTTTAAGTGGAAACCAGGAAAAAATAAACCAGTATCATAAGTAACAACATAAGTATATTACAGCACCCTCTTCTGCAGCAGCCCACAGCAGGATGCTGCAGTGCCAAGTGCCCAGAGTGGGCAGGTCCAGGCATCACCTCTCCTAGGGTCCATTGGGGTCCCCATCCAGCCCCAGCCGCAGCCCAGGTGTCCCCCTGCAACGGCCCAGCATGGAGGCAGAGGAGTACCCACCTCCTGGACTTGGGATATCCAAGCAAAGCAGCTATGATATTTCTGAATCCACTGTCCAGTCCTCTCTCCAAAGTTCTTAGGGGAAAGAAGTCCTTCCATTCTTTGAAAGAGTAAATATTTAATTCTTTGAACAAAACCCCAACCACTTATTTACTATTTACAAGAAAGGAATTTACAAGATATCCTGCCTCTGGGAGGCTTGTTTAAACCCAGCAGTGCTCAAAAGCAGAATGACATCTATCACATTTGTTCAATAGTGTGTGGGCAAAGCAGCAAATATTGGCAGCTGGGAGCAACTTGAGTAAAGAAAATAACCCCTCTGAAGTCAGCTCTGAGACATAACTGCTGATTTAATCTCTTATACTATCCTCTTGAGAACTTCTGAAGAAAATTTCTGGAGAAAAATCCTAAAGGAGCCAACAAGAAATCTGGAGAGGGACTTTTTACAAGGGCCAGGACAAGGGGGAATGGGTTTAAACTGACAGAGGAGAGATTTAGATATTAGGAAGAAGTTCTTCCCTGTGAGGGTGGTAAGGCACTGGCACAGGTTGCCTAGAGAAGCTGTGGCTGCCCCATTCTCAGCAGTGTTCAAGGCCTGGTTGTACAGGGCTTGGAGCAACCTGGTTTAGTGGAAGGTGTCCCTGCTGATGATAGGGGGTTGGAACTAGATGAGCTTTAAGGTTCCTTCCAACCCAAACCATCCTATGATTCTAAATATCAGATTCTCAGCACTTAGGGTGTATCTTCAGCGCTGTTTCAGGTCTCACTAGTCACTCCCAGTCTTGCAGCCTGGTACAGCCATGAAATCCTCACTGGCTGCTCTTCCCCACCAGCCACATTCTCCCAGATATACTGATAAAGAGTTCCTATTTACTTCAAAACAAGTTGTGTATGATGGTACACAAAACCAGCAACATATGGTCCATCACTGGGACCTGTCACTTCTACTCAGCTAAAAGCAATTCAGTGTGATATGGACAGCATGCCAAGAGAGGCAATCCAGAGACCACAGGGAACTGGGCTGACAGAAGGTTCTGCACTGCTTCACCTTAAAAATCATTGCATCCTTTATCTTTTTTTTTCTCTTTCTTCTGTGCTCCTCTGATTCATTCTAGATCAATGAGTTTGCTCTATCTGCAGGCAGCTTATATCATCAGCTGCAGCAAGATGCTGCAGCCCCCAATTTCCTAACGCCACTGAATAACGAGGGTAGAAGTGGTAAACCATCATACTTCTGCACTAGCACCACCCCAAAACCACTCAGCTCCACAGCCCTGATTCACGGCCCTCAGAAGGTGCCATTCACTCCAATTACCAGACAGTTGAATTAACTAATTTTAAACCGCATGTACCAACACGCAAATGATTTCCAGACTTCAGAGAAACTCAGTATTTTGTAATCTCCACAAATGTTCCTACTGGAAATTAATCCCTGTAGGATGGTTTGGGCTAACTTCTCCATCAACCCTGCTGCTTAACAAAGATTTTACTTTAATTTATTTTTTTAATATACACCAGTATGGTTTCACTGTACAAGTCATACATGGTTGTACTTTGGGATGAGCACAGCCTTGAATGAGACATTTTATCCACCTCATTTTGTCTCAAGTCAGCAGTTTCATGTCATACATTTGACCAAAGCCAAAACAATCAGAAGTTACATTTAATCATTAAGCATTATTACTGCCCTGATTAGAATGTCTCCATTTCATATGTGGTAAAGCCACATAAAGCAGGCTACATATATAAGTATATATTAGGAGAGAAGGCTTTTAATGTAATAGCCAATGAATAGGAAGAAACAGAGATTTCGCTATGTCCTCCTAATCGAACATGCAGACAGCACATCTTGATTTTCAACTACAGCTAAATTCCCCTTTATTTCCTATTCAAATAGTGGCTCAGGAATAACGACACCAAACCTGGGCAGGGGCGGAGCAAAGAGCAGAGTGAGAGGCCCAAAGCCATAGTGCTAATTCCTGTTGTATCTGGTTCTGCTATCTGCTCCAGATGGCTCATTGCATCCATACACAAAATGAGGATGCCCCAGCATCTCAACTATATGGCGTGATATTGCCTTGACATTATCCAGAGGCTGCTCCAGCAGATTATATGACAGCATGGGGATCCTGTATCTCTGGAGTGAAAGGCAGGCATTTATAGACTGACTCCCAAACACAACTAATGTTTGGCACAGTGAATTCCTATTTATTCTTTCACACTGCTCTCTTGTTCTGGGACAGACTAGACTGTGACCACCTGGGTTCATCCACAGCTTCTTTTCCTCCTCATAATAAAGAGCATCTCCCCAAATGTTTAATCTGCTGCTGATATGCAAGAAAACTACTCACAAAACTTCCCAAAGCCTGTGCTGTTTCCTCAGTGCCCAGGTAAAAACTGAAGTAAGACAAGGAAATCGGAACACAAACACAGCAGCAATTCCAGACAATTTTGGAGGCACTGCTAACCATGGCAATTACAAGCAAAACATGAACTAAAAACTCACCTCACCTTGTTATTGCAACTTGCCATGGTTTAAGGCCAGCCGGCAACACAGACCCACACAGCAAATAACTCAGTCCCCCCCCTTCCTCCCCCCACTCCTGGAGGGATGGGGAAGAGAATAGAAAGAATGTAACTCCCATGGGTAGAGATAAGAACACTCCAGTAACTAAGATATAACACAAAACCACTACTGCTACCACCAATAATAACAATGATAAGGGAAATAACAAGGGAAGAGAATACAATCACTGCCTGCCAAACGAAACCCAGACTGACCTGAGCAGCGATCTAACCCTTTCGGGTAACTGCCCCCAGTTTATATACTGGGCATGACGTGCTGTGGTATGGAATACCTCTTTGGATGGCTTGGGTCAGGTGACCTGTCTCTTCCTCCTCCCGACTTCCCCTCCTCCCTGCAGAGCATGAGACTCAGAAAGTCCTTGGTCACAGTAAACAATACTTACCAACAACTAAAACCACCCCATTAGACTTCTGCACTGGCTATATGGGGCTATTAAAGGGTGAGCATGCCCTATTGATCACTCCTTGGCTCTCCAGTCTATGGATCAGCTTTTGGATGGGAATCAGGGAGACTCAGTGCAATATTGCTACCAGTGCACTGCTGAGGTCGCCATTGGCACTTGTTGTTCTTCAGCCTTCAGCAACCCAACAACAGAAGGATCCTCTGAGAGACCAGGCAAGGTGGACAGCTGCTTCATTTCCTCTGTCTCCAAAGCAGCAATACCAAAAGCCCATCGGCATCCTTTTGGGTCTTTGAAGTACCCTCTCCTGAGGTAGTCTATGCCGAGGATGCATGGAGCCTCTGGACCAGTCACAATGGGGTGCTTTTGCCATTTCCTCCCAGTCAGGCTTATTTCAGCCTCAAGTACAGTCAACTCCTGGGATCCTCCTGTCACTCTAGAAATAGAAATGGGTTCCATCCCTTGACAGATTGGTGTCATCAGGGTACACTGTGCACCGGTATCTACTAGAGCCTTATACTTCTGTGGGACTGATGTGCCAGGCCATCTGATCCACACAGTCCAGTAAAACCGAGTGTCTCCTACCTTCTGGCTGGAGGCAGGGCCCCTCTAATAGTGATCACAACATTGGACACTTAGGTCTTGTAGGCAGGGATTAATCTTCTTTATCACAGGAGCTGGAGTAAAATCACCTCTTCCACTCCATCTGGGAACCTGTGGAGACAGTGTTCTCACAGGAAAATGGATATTTGGTACATGAGCTCTGAATAACTCCGAGGGATACAACAAGGCCGTGGGAGGCCCGAGGAAGCTTAAGCAAGCAAGATAAGAAGAAGCTGTAATTCACTGAGTGATGAGAACTGTGGACTGTTGGCAAGCGTTTGAGGTCAAGTTCTCACACCTGTGCTTAACCAATTATATTTTAGTCACTAAGGGTCTTCTAGACAAGTATCCAAATTGCTGTAGGTGTGTGTAAGCAATAGGATATAAGGAGTTAATGTTTTGCAATAAATGGCTTTTTGTCTGATCACATTGATCTCTGACTGAGTCCTTTCTGCAGCAAATGGCACCCAAACAGGGACCCTCTATAAGTTCACATTGAAACAGAAGAGGGTGTGAATCGCTGGGCCGTGAAGAAATCGGCTGGAATCGATCTGGCTGGACCAAGATCGGGAGGCAGAAGCCTCGGAGGAGGGAATCCTCGGATCGGAGCCTTGTGAGCCCGGAAGACACTGCGCAGTGCAAATAAGGTAAGCAGACGGACAGTTGGAAGGGAGCTTAAGGATGGGAAACCAGTTAAGTAAAGAAGATGAAGTAATGCTTAAGCCCTTCCAACATATCCTCTCTGAGAGAGGGATAAAGTATGATGATGAAACTCTGAAGAGGCTTTTACTCTGGTGTAAAGAGAAAAAGCTAATTGTGGAGGTTGGTGAAGCTTTTAAGACTGAGACTTGGGAGAAAGTTGTTTTTGTGTTTGTTTGTGTTTGTTGTGTTTGGTTTTTTTTGTTTGTGTTTTTTTTGTTTGTGTTTGTGTGTGTTGTGTTTGTTGTGTTTGTGGGAGATATTTCCCAAGGGTCAAAGGAGGCAAGGCCCCTTGCCACATTGTGGCGACTGTTAAAAGAGACATTAACTGCTATGAAAGCTGAGAAGGAAGTAGCCATGTCTGCCTTTCCGATGTTTTCGGACTCGCCTGAGCAACAGCCGGCTGCTGCTGGCGCGCCAGTAGCAGCCGGAGTGTTGGTTTCGGGTGAGGCGGCTCCAGCTCGAAAGCCCGTGCGTCAGAAAGTATGGATGTTTGAGGACCCAGTGCCCCCCTCCTACCCCGCAATATGCGATGAGGGGGCTTGGGAGAGGGAGGGTGCGTGACCACAACCACCTGTGGTTAATCCTTTTCGTGATGCTACTGCCCCAGAGGCAGACAGTATCTCTCCCCCGGCCCCCCACCCCCTACGGACGGGGAGAGAGAACCTTTTGAGGAGGATAATAAAACTCCCACTTTACAACACCCCCCTTCGCCTTTGACACCAGCACTTGCATCGCTCCCGTCGGAGCCGCAAAATAGCCAGGAATGGCATCGCTGGTTAAAGCTGTTAGATCAAAAGCTACAAGATTTACGAGACCACCTGGAGGAGCTGGGGCCTAAAGATAAGGAGCAAGCTCTCGAGCAATCCACAGAAGTTAACCCTTGTGAGGTGCCGCTACCGCCAACTCCGGCACTCTCTCAGCAAGCTGCTCCCAGTGCCCTGAGATGGCGTGGTCTTATTCAAGATGCGATTATAGATGGCACTATTTTACCGATTGATGTCCCCTCTGCATTTTCAGTTATTGTGAATGCCCAAGGGCAACCTCTCTGGACTCCTATGGATTGGAAGGCTATGAAAGAACTTAAAGGAGCAATTGCTCAGTATGGGTTGTCTTCCTCATATACTCAACAGATGCTAACTGCCTTATTTTCTAGTATGCTGTTAACTCCTAGTGATTGTTATCGAATAGCTGCAATTTTATTAACCCCCTCCCAGGTCTTACACTTTAAGAGTGGGTTTGAAGAGTTAGCTGCAAGAGCTGCTGATGACAACTTAGCTCGCAATCCCACTGACCCTTTACATGGTATCACATCTGACATGTTACTAGGGAGGGGCCAATTTCATCCTGATGCAGTACAGACTCATATGAGGGTTGAGGTTTTACGGCAAGCACAGCAATTGGCATTAGCTGGTTAAAAGCTGTGCCAGAGGCAGGAAAACCTAATCCCTCTTATACATCGGTAAAACAGGGAGCTACTGAGCCTTACATGCAATTTATCAATAGATTAACAGATGCTATTGGAAAAAATATTGATTTGGCATCTAATGCTAAAGAGTCTGTGCTTATGTCCTTAGCTATGGAAAATGCTAACCCGATTTGTAAGCGTATTTTACAGGCTTTGCCAAAATCTGCTGGATTACAAGAAATTATGGATGCATGCTCTAAGGTGGGCACAACAGAGGAAAAGGCGGAATATATGGCACATGCCTTTGCCGCTGCTCTCAGACCTCTTCTACAACAAGTTCAGGATGATCGAGGGGGCATGAAGGGTGTAAAATGTCATAATTGTGGACGGCTGGGACATGTTAAAAAACAATGCACTGCAAAGAAATGTTGCCCCCCCCAGGGCAGCAGCTCAAGCGTTTGTGCTAGATGTGACAGACGTGGTCACACAGCAGCAGCATGTCATTCTAGGTTTAAGAAAGATGGAACCCTGTTGGGAAACTTGGTGGTGAGCGCGACACCACCCCGCGCGATGACACAAAATCAGGGTGTCTGGACTGCGTCCCCTCCGCCACAGCAGGGAGTGCTGGAGTGGATGTGGCAACAGCAATAGATTTTACCATTACTGATACTTCTGTCCATTGCGTTCCATCTACATTAAGTGGGCCCCTTGGTCATGGGTTATGTGCTTTGCTATTAGGACGCTCATCAACATCCAGGACAGGAGTCTTTGTATTACCAGGCGTAGTTGATGCTGATTATACTGGAAACATTGGGATCATGGTGCAGACACATGCACCCCCAGTACACATCCCCAAGGATTCTAAAATAGCTCAATTAGTCCCATTTGAAGCAAAAGTTCCCCAGATGGGGCAAAAAATCAGAGGAAATCAGGCATGGGGTTCCACAGGAATCCCACACATTTTGTTTGCGTTGGATATTGCAAAGCACAAACCTGAGGACCAGGTCTCTATACAGGGCCATAATAATCAAATAATTAAATTGCCTACGGGGGCTGATGTTACTACCTCTTACCAAAATATGGTTGGATTTGGCATGGCAATCTTGCACTGCCTTTCAAATTGCCTTAATTGATTTATTTGGCCAAATTAGTGTACATTTTCCACCTCATAAATTGTTCACAGTACTAAAGAACAACCGATATGCAGATGCTACCTTTTATACCAGCAAGCCTGTTTCAGGTATAACTGTGTTTACAGATGCTAGCAAAAACATGGCTGGATATGTTTGGCAAGCAGAGGATGGTTGGAAGGAACAGAAAATACCGGGCCAATCCACCAATTCACTACAAACGTTGGAACTAAGTGCCATCGTTGCGGTGTTCCAACGATGGCCTGATACACCACTTAATATCATCTGTGACTCCTTATATGTTGTAGGAATTGTTCAGCGTCTAGAAAGGGCGATTTTAGAAGAGGTTACTAACCGCAGATTGTGGACCCTGTTGAAAACTCTGTTACATCTTGTAAATAGTCGTAAATGTGAATATTTTATTATTCATATTCGCAGCCACTCAGGCCTTTCCGGAAGCCTTTACGACGGGAATGATAAGGCAGATAAATTAGTTGCTCCGGCATGGGCAGGGCCACCAGTAGATATTTTTCAACAAGCCCGGACATCTCATGCCTTCTTCCACCAATCGGCAAAAACGTTGGTTCGACAGTTTGGCCTGTCCTTGACAGATGCCCGAGGTATTGTACAGTCTTGTCCTGACTGTCAGGGCCAAGCAGTGGGCATAGGCCTTGGGGTTAATCCTCGAGGCCTTCAACCTCTTCAGCTTTGGCAAATGGATGTGACCCATGTGACTTCTTTTGGAAAATTGAAGTGTGTCCATGTTACTATTGACACCTTTTCTCACTTCATGTCTGCCACTTCCCTGGCTGGCGAAACAGCACACCATGTAATTGTGCATCTACGTGGCTGCTTCGCAGCCACGGGAGTACCTTTACAGCTCAAAACAGACAATGCACCTAGCTATTCTTCTTCAACACTTTCTAAATTTTTGAGCAATTGGGGCGTTTCTCATGTTACTGGTATTCCTCATTCTCCTACAGGACAAGCTATCATTGAACGAACACATCAAACACTGAAACAGTTATTGGAAAAACAAAAAAAGGGGGAAGAAGGGCTTACGCCGGTAGCAAGAATACAGAAAGCTGTATATGTTATGAATTTCTTGCGACTAACAGGAGACTTTAATGACCCTCCTGCTGTAATACATGGCCAGGCACTAGGCTCAGGTTATATGAATAAGACTCAGGGTATCCTGGTCCAATACAAGGACATGGAAACTGGCGTTTGGAAGGGTCCTGTGGAAGTAAAATTAAGTGGTCGAGGATATATGTGTGTAATTACAGACTCCGGCCTGCGGTGGGTGCCAGCTCGGTGGGTGAAGCCCTGGAAAGAGCCAGCAGCACCAAAGGAGAACCAGGATATCCCCCTTGTCAACAGCTGAATGAGTTAACTGGATGAACTCTGAACTTCTTTACTGTAAGAGTGACAGAGCACTGGAACAGGTTGCCCAGGGGGGTTGTGAAGTCTCCTACGTTGGAGATATTCAAGGTCCACCTGCACAAGTTCCTGTGTGACGTACTCCAGGTTACCCTGCTCTTGCAGGGGGTTGGACTGAATCTTTCAAGGTCCCTTCCAACCCTTGGGATTCTGTGATTCTGTAATTTATCCAATACATGGGTCTTGTGAACTGTGGGTCTCTCATGAGTGTTTAAAATATAAATTACGATTATGGGATAGGTTACCCTTTTGTACGAAGTCGGTCTGTGATGCTTATGAGCTAGAAGTTAGTGAATATAAGTATATCCATGTTTCCAGTGACCTTTGGAGACCTTTATAGATATGGCTGACCACTTCTTCCAACATAGGCTGGCCACCTGTGTCGGAATGAGTGTGCTTTTTGGTCAATATAAAAGCCCAAACCTCATGCGATGTGAGGGAGGCAGAGCCTCTGCGGGGACGCCCGCTAAGGTTGAGCCTGCCACCTCGCACTGCAATGATGCTTCTCGGAGCTGATTTCCTGATACTCTTCACAAGGTCCTTGTGCCATGCTCTCTATGTGGGACTGTGTAGAGGGAGTAATGATTGTATGGATTTTGTGTTTCAAATATTGCAGTTGGGTGAAGTGTGCTTGTGGGATCCCAAGCGTGTGTGTGTGTGTGATGAGGGCAGACAGTGTTTTGTTTTGTTGTTGGGTTCATGTAATAGTTTTTACACCTATTGGGTAAGAATTTTATGCATGCTAAATAATTAACTCACTCTAGCTGTTATTAATGACTGCAGTTTTGATGTATATTGCTTCAAGCTTGTTTTCCAGACAATATGCATGTCTGATCAAAAAAAAATAAAAGGGTAATGCTATGGCAAACTTGACTGTTAACACTGTACAGTTTACTTCTGCAGCTGCTTCACATCCCCTTTGCATTAGAATGCTTCTGCTTTAAGGAGTCACTTTAACCTGTCTACTTCTCAAGAACTGATAACCCGGAGGAAGGGGTATATTTCTGTCCTACTACCTACAGGTCCACGGTGGCTGCCTGCAAAGTTTGTCAAGCCTTGCCATGAGCTGGACAGATGAGTGGAAGAATTTGATGCATCAGCTACAGGAGCTGACTGTGAAAACCCCAAGCAGAGAGAGAAATGAATGATTGTAAAACATCACTTGGAGGCAACTGAAAAGTAACAGCTTGAATATGTGTGCTTGTAAAGTAGCTATTATTAGAGGTTGTGATTTTGCATATATAACCACCTGTATTTACTAGCCAGTTGCTAACAAGAAACAGTACCTTGTATGGACTTGTCACTTGTAAAAGAGATGTTAGAGCATGCAAATTTGCAACAGCTGCTAGAAAATGCTAAGGCAAAAGCTAGAAAGATTTTAATATGATAGTACTCTTACAAAGCAGGTAATGGAACAAATTAAGAGGGTGGTAGAACTTCACTAGTAAGAAGTTTCTTTGGTTAGTCCCTTGCTGTCATCAGCATCTTCAACATGCTGATGCACTCTGTAATAGTTACTCTGCTAATGTAAATATGTGTGTGCTTTGCTGTAGTAGTGACTTGTTATTGGGTGAAGCAGGTGAAACTCTGCATTGACAACAAGGTGCAAGGACTGAGATTGACCAAATGCCTGCTATCACAGTCAAGGGCAAGACTGGGTTGGCCTCTGTGTCTGCCACCAAGAAGAACCTTTAGCTCCGCTGCTGGCTGCAACCCAGCAGGCGTAGAGCGGTGGAGACACATGCCATGCCAGACCTTGATGTGAGGGATGGCCTTCGCTGTTATCAGAGAGCCATCCAGGAGAAAAAGGGTAGGCCCAGCTGTGTACAGCTATCAACAGGACCATACTGACTGCCAGAGAAATATACAAAGCCCCAGAACTCAACAACATAAAGAAACAGCAATGACAGAAATCTTTGTACTATCTGTTCTATTATGTGTGACCATGGGTAATGGACAAGTATACTGAGCACATCTGTTAAATCCCCATTAGTCCATCCTGTTACATGGTGTGTAGGATTCACTGGTATGCCACATGTTATAAAGGTGACTTCAAGTGACTTCAAATCAGACTAATCTTACTGAAATAATGCTACCTAGAGTAGTGGGTTGTTATGTTACAGAAGTCCAGCAGTGATAGAGCAGACATACGAAATTGTAAAAAACTTTTAGTAAAACTAAAAAGGGGGATATGTGGAGACAGTGTTCTCACAGGAAAATGGATATTTGGTACATGAGCTCTGAATAACTCCGAGGGATACAGCAAGGCCGTGGGAGGCCCGAGGAAGCTTAAGCAAGCAAGATAAGAAGAAGCTGGAATTCACTGAGTGATGAGAATTGTGGACTGTTGGCAAGCGTTTGAGGTCAAGTTCTCACATCTGTGCTTAACCTGTTGGGGGTCGAGCATGGGCGCTTGAACAGGCCTACAGCAAGCTGTGAGAAAGTGAACTTCTGACCCCAGGTTAAAAGAGGAAGAAGTGTCAAGATCAGCAAAACAGAAATGCAATAACAAGATGCCAGTAATTGCAAAAGCATGATGTAACGCTAAGCTGAAGCGAAGGTGTGAAACCAATCAGGAGAGGTAAAGGGGAGCGTGTATCCCTCGTGGGCAAAGTGAAGCAGCCAATCAAGTAATGCGTGATCGCATGTAAGACAGTATATTAAGAGCAGCCTTGTAATCAATAAACGGAGCATTTTGTGAACCTACATCGTATCGGTGTTTTCTCCCCTCCACCTGGCCGCGGCATTAACCAATTATATTTTAGTCACTAAGGGTCTTCTAGACAAGTATCCAATCATGATATGCCAAATTGCTGTAGGTGTGTGTAAGCAATAGGATATAAGGAGTTAATGTTTTGCAATAAATGGCTTTTTGTCTGATCACATTGATCTCTGACTGAGTCCGTTCCGCGGCAGGAACCTGCTCACCAGAGACTGAAGCAGCAGCTTTCATGGGATGATCATTATTGACCTTTGTTCTCATTTTCAATTCACACACCCCTTCCTCCAGAACTGAGGTAGGTTTTCCATCCCACTTCCTCATGTCTTCCCTGTGATCCCGCAGGTAAAACCATAGGTGGCCCATCTCTCTCGAGCAGAAGGACACCTTTTGTTAATAGATGACATATGGGTTGGTACACGTGGGTAGCTGGACAGATTGGATAGATCATCTCTTAATTGTTTGAACTCCTGAGACAGTTTTTCCACAGCTGAAATGATGGAAGGGGTGAGATTTCCTTTGAACACTTGGAGCTAACGAATCAGTTCATCCACTGTTGGTGGTGCTATGTCATTCCAGGTTATTGCTGCCAACGAGTGGGCATATGATGATGGTGCATTCCCTTTAAGTTTTTGCCACAGGGGTTGTGTACATTCGACTTCATCTGTTTCTATGGGTGCATTACCGGCATCCTGCTAGCCATAGATCATCTGTACAATGGCTGATTCCCTCAGCGAGTGGATGCCTTTCTCAAGAGTAGTCCACTTGGCCGCATGACTTATCATCCTTGTATGAAAACCTTTCCTTTACAGCTGCCAAGAGCTGCCTCCAAAGGCTGAGGGTCTGCTTCTCTTTTGCAATTGCTTTGTCAATTCCCCCTTCCCTAGCAAGTGACCCCAGCTGGATAGCTTCCCTACCCTCTAGTTCATGACTGTCAGACCCATTGTCCCAGCATCGGAGCAACCAGCTGATGATGTGCTTCCCTGGTTGATGGGTAAAATCTTTTTGCATATTCCGTAGCTCAGTTGAGGTCTGGGTTTGAGAAGTCACCTATTTGTCCTGGGTTCAGCAGTAGCAGTCATTTTTTCTCCTTTCTAGTAGCTGGTCCAGTGCTGTGTTTTTGACTTTCAGCCTGGGAACAGCGCTGATAACTCCGATGTTTTTAGTTACTGCTCAAATGCTTAGTCTGGCCAAAGACTTTCTGAACCTCATGCTCTGCCAGGAAGGAGGAGAAGCCGAGAGGAAGCAGAGACAGGATACCTGACCCAAACTAGGCTAAGAGGTATTCCATACTACAACACATCATGCCAAGATATAACAGATAGTTACCCGGAAGGGCTAGTTCACTATGGGGTTGGACTAGGTATCAGTCGGTGCTCGGTCAGGCTGGGTATTATCGGTCGGCGGGTGGTATTGTATTCTCTTCCCTTGTTACATCGTTTATCATTATTATTACTGGTGGTAGCAGTAGTGATTTGTGTTATACCTTAGTTACTAAACTGTTCTTATCTCAACTCACTGGAGATGCATTCTTTTGATTCTCCTCCCCAAACCTCCAGGAGCTGAGTTGCAGCAAGAAGGGGGGGGGGGGGTGAGAGAGAGACTGAGTGGCTGACTGCGTTTAAACCATGGCAGTCTTACTCTTCTTCCTCGTCCTTTGATTCATGTAATAATAACTCCTGATCAGATGCTGTCCCTTGTAGTAAGTGCATTGTTTCTTATTCTTTCTTGCCTCTTTTTTTATTTTCCCCTTCCGTACAGGGGCAACCAATATTGGCACGAATTGGTCTTCTGGTTTAGCTGCAGTTATTGTCACTGTGCTTGGACTGGCTGCAGTATCTGTTGTCAGGGTTTGGGTAGTTGCTCTATTTGTCGCTGGGGTTGGTGAAGCTGCTGTGCTTAGAACTGGAGTAGCTGCACCGTCTGTTGCTGTTGGAGTTTGGTAGCTGCTGTACTTGTCACTAGCGTTGGTGTAGCTGCTGTATTTGGAGTTGGAGTAGCTGCATTGTCTGTTGCTTTGCCATCAGATCCAGGGACATTTTTTTTCACTTTGAAGGTGCTGGATAGTGTTGAACAGGGCTCTGTAAGCATAGGCCAAGCCACAGCACTTCGCCATGATTTGTCCCTCTCTGGTATGACCAGGATGACAGCACACCTCAGTTAAGTGTTTTACTATTTTTTCTGGATTTTGCACTTGTTCAGTGGTGAAGTTTCAAAGCACTGGAAGGGCCCACCAGCCTAGATACTTGCCCATACCATACTGTCCCATACAACCTGCCACTCATAAATGTCCAGCCTTGGGGAAAATCTCTTGGTCTTCCTATATCGTTGCCTAACCCTAGACCAGACCCAAACCCAACTCTGCTTAACTTTCAAGACGAGACGAAAAAAATGGTGGTGGATAATACACACTCTGTATGCGTGCCATCATGGTGATCCAGATCATAAGCAGCAGTCAGGTCTCAAGGGTGCCCAAAGGCCATTCAAAACCTTCAGAATTCTCAAATGATGCTGTAAAGAGTCTGGTGGAGTGGCTGGGATGGTAAGGGAATGTCTCCTTCATAAGTTGACCACCCGAGGAGGGGAAAAAAGATGTGTAATTGCTAAACACTTCCATTATATACCTCCTAATGTATAGAGATGATGACCACACTGGGAACACAAGCCAGATCAGTTTCATGATCAATGAGTCTATTGAATTACTAGTCATTACCATAAAGTACAGGGAAAGAAGAACCTTAGCCCAGGCCCCCCAGCCGATAAACACTAAAACAGCAAATACTGACTGTAATTAAGGTAGGACATGCTGAAATTTGGAGATCAAGAGCAAAAACTTTGAGAGCCAACAAATCAGCATTGTGACAAGTGACTATTAATCCAAAACAATGAATTTGTACCACAAATACGATTAAACACAGTCCAGTCAGATCTGTCATAATCTCAGCCCTTTGGGACCCACGTTGGGCACCAAAAAGAACTGTCGTGGTTTAAGCCCAGCCAGCAACCCAGAACCATGAAGTTGCTTGCTCACCCCCCCCCCCTCCTTCCCCCTCTCCCAGAGGTATGGGGAGGAGAATCGAAAGAATGTAACTCCCACGGGTTGAAATAAGAACAGTCCAGTAACTAAGGTATAACACAAACCCACTACTGCTACCACCAATAATAATAATGATAAACGATATAACAAGGGAAGACAGTACAACTGCTCACCACCTGCCAACCGATACCCAGCCCTACCTGAGCAGTGATGAAACCCTTCTGGGTAACTGCCCCACTTTATATACTGGGCATGACCTGGTGTGATATGGAATACCTCTTTGGCTAGTTTGGGTCAGGTGTCCTTTCTCTGCTTCCTCCTGGCTTCCCCTCCTCCCTGGCAGAGCATGAGACTCACAAAGTCCTTGGTCAGACTAAACATCGGAGCAGTAACTATAAACTTTGGTGTTATCAGTGCTGTTCCCAGGCCGAAAGTCAAAAAACACAGCACTGCACCAGCTACTAAGAAGGAGAAAAATGACTACTACTGCTGAACCCAGGACACTGTTAAATAAAATGCAGGACTGAATATACAGGCTCAGGGTGAATTGCATCTTTGCAGCAGGAGCTCTTATCGTCACCTTCCCTGGTTGTGACAGCTTTACAAGATTTCTACAAATGTCTTCTACAAAGAAGAAAGGTCTCAGTTGTATATCAGAACCAAGTTGTGATATAAATTCATTTCCTATTTTTACCCCAGGGGATTATGCACAGGACATTGGAAAAGCCCCAGGAGCTCCCACAGCTGCAAAGGAACGCAGCACTGTTCAACACCAAAAAATTCCTGAGAGAGAAAAAAAAAGCAAATAAGATGTTCTTAGGACTCAGCCTACATAAGGTAAAATCGTATTAGGTGATCAAATTGTAATTTAAAAACTGTAATGATAATCCATTGCATCTGTAGCAAGTATAAGCAAACCCAAGTAGAAATGCAAGCACAGCTAAATTAAACAATACTAAAATCTCATTGGATGTACACCAGTTCTTTATTTTGCTTCCTACTCTTCATTTCTTCCTCTTTTTCACTTTACCCTTTTAAAGCTATTTCTGTCGTGCTGGACTCCACTCAAAACTGCTCCTCACAGAGCTATCAGCTCCAGGTGGAACACTGTTGTTTCTGAGGCTGATATGTTACCTACAACCAAGACTTATTTTATTCACAGCAAGACTGAGATGAACACATTCCCTTTCCAACTGGTGGAGGAAGAGAAGACTTCTGATAGCAGAAAGCTGAACTTCATTGCACATTCCCACATCCTGGGAAAGCCTCACAGGGCAGTAACCATCCCCAAAATAAAAAGTATTTTATTACACTTTTATTTTTAAAGTGCCTGTATTGCAAATCCATCCACAACTGGTTAAGACATCTGTAAACAGTAGAAGCCTTTTGCTAGAAACCCTCTCACCTGTAAAAGTAGACCAACAATGTAAGGTCCAATTTTTTCTACTAAATATACCTGACATCTGACCCACAAACGTGAAGCTGGAATTTCTGATTAACATCAGTCAAAATTCAGCAGCCAAACATCTTGTCCAGTCAAAACCAACATTAACTGCAAGGACCTGATATCAAGTAATATATTGAGTGCTGTTCACATGCAATTTTATCTGGGCTGCTCTGTGTCCTGGATTCAGCTGTAGCAGTTATTTTTCTCCTTCTTAGTAGCTGGTGCAGTGCTGTGTTTTCAACTTTATTCTGAGAACAATGCTGATAACACACCGATGTTTTTAGTTGCTGCTAAGTAATTTTCACTCTGATCAAGGACTTTTCAGTCTCATGCTCTGCCAGTGAGGAGGGGCACAAGAAGCCAAGAGGAAGCAGGGGCAGGACACCTGACCCAAACTAGCCAAAGGGGTATTCCATACCACAGTAACTCATGCCCAGTATATACACTGGGGGGAGTTACACAGAAGGCCCAGATCACTGCTCAGGTCAGGCTGGGTATTGGTTGCTCGGTGGTGAGCAATTGTATTGTGCATCACTTGTGTTTATTGTTGAATTTTCCTTTTCCCATTTTAGTTTTATATTCTCTCCCCTTGTTATTTCCCTTATCAATATTATTACTGGGGCTCTTTCGCGGACACCCCCTTGTCATGGGGAAAGAGCTTGCGTGCCCTTGTGAAGTTGGGAGCTATGCTGGTGGTGGCATATGCCTCCAGTAGGGTCTCCCATGCCAGACAGGTCTCAAATGAAGGGTCAGACAAAGTGTGTCCATGGGCAGGATGGGCTCACTAGCCTTTGGGCAGCCATCCTAGGAGAAGGAAAACTCTAGCTTCAAACCCAGGCAGATGGAGCTTGTCTAGCCTTGTAAGGCCATCCATCTAAGAGGAGGATACTCTAAACAAACCTACAACCTGAGGACTTTGCTGTTACCGTCCAAGCTCGCTAGGCCCTGGCAGATAAACCTCAGGTGTAAAGGGTGGGGCCAGTTCTGCGTACGCTGTGCCTCGCCTAAAAAATCCACTGCACAGGCCCAAAGGGTTTACCCACACTTGCAAAGCCCTGTAGCAACAGGCAAGGGATGAAACGGCAGGTGATAAGGTGCACTGGAAGTCACAGACCCAACCCTGCATGCAGGCAGTTCAGGACATTGGTCACTCGAGACTGACCCAGAAGATGACAGTCTTGTTAGGCAACATCCTGAATGACCAAGCAGCCTTTTTTTCAAGGAGAGCACTGCTTGCTCCATATGGAGAGAGGTCTAGAAAAGGTGGCCTAACAAAAGCTCATCTCCCCCTCCACCTGGTTGGCTAGCCGCAGCCAACAGGCATCTTCTGTTGCAGTCGATTAAAGACAAAGAGACAAAGGCCTCCAAAGGTGTGTCCAGATTGACACTCGCATGATGGAACATCAGAACTATGCTTGATATGGCAAACAGTGGGTGTCCTGAGTGCTGTTCTGCGCTAATTGCCCACGAACTGTCCCAACTCAACATTGATATTGCTGCTCTCAGTGAAGTTTGCCTTCATGAGGAAGGTAGCCTTAAGGAACATGGTGCTCTCAGTGAAGTTTGCCTTCATGAGGAAGGTAGCCTTAAGGAACATGGTGCTGGCTATACACTCTACTGTTCAGGCAAATCCAAACCTGAAAGTAATCTTTCTGGAGTTGGCTTCATGATTAAAAACTCCATCATCTCTAAACTTGAAAAATTACCAATAGGTCATTCCAATCATATCATCTCCTTAAGTCTTCCACTACACAATAAGCAACATGTTGTTCTTTTCAGCATATACACTCCAACTCTGCAAGCTGACCCTGCAGAAAAAGACAAATTCTACTCCGATCTGCATTGCCTCACTCAAAAGGTTCCTATAGATGATAAGATCATAATCCTTGATGACTTCAATGCCTGAGTAGGTAAAAACTTTGTAGCCTGGAAAGGAGTACTAGGCAAGCACGGTGTTGGTAGCTGCAATGATAACGGTCGCCTCTTGCTAGAGCTTTGTGCAGGGCAGCAGCTTACCATCACCAACAGAATTTTCCAGCAGAAAGACAGACTGAAGACAACCTGGATGCATCCTTGATCAAAACATTGGAACCTTATTATGTCTTAGTGTGCCAGAGGAATGTTTGCGATGTCTGTCACACCTGAGTGATGCCTAGTGCAGAATGTCAAACAGACCACCACATTGTATGTTGCAAATGTAACTTCCACTTCAAGCCCAAACCTAAGAGGGGCGGCATTCCGAGGAGGAGGCTCAATGTTAATAATCTTCAAATAGCTGCAGTGAGGGACAGATTTCAGTCTAACCTTCAAATTAGGCATGAAGACCATCTTATAGATTCTTTTCCTGAAGCGCTTTGGCAACATAATAAAAATAGCATCCTGCAGTCCTCCGTAGAATCTTTTGGGTTCTCCTTAAAGAAAAACAAAGACTGGTTTGGTGATGACAATCAGGAGGTCCAGGAATTGCTGACAAAGATGAGATCTGCCCATCAAGCACACCTCACTCAGCCATTTTGCCATGTAAGAAAAGCTGCCTTTCGTCTTGCATGCAGTAAACTCCAACAGAAACTTTGAGACATCCAGAACAAGTGGCGGCTCAGCCTAGCAGAAAAGATTCAATTATGTGCAGATTTGGGTGACCACAGAGAATTCTATGAGGCCCTGAAAGCAGTGTATGGACCCACATACTAGGTTCAAAATCCCTTACTTAGTGCAGATGGCCAAACGCTTCTTGCAGACAAAATCTCCATCCTGAATTGTTGGTCTGAATATTTTCAAACACTCTTTAGTGCTAATCGTGTAGTCCAAGACAAAGGAATCCAGCACATTTTACAACATCGGGTGAAAAATGAACTGGATATAGCCCCTACCATGGGAGAGAATCTTAAGGCTATACAGCAGGTGAAAACAGGCAAGGCAGCTGGGGTCAACCGAATCCCACCCGAAATCTGGAAGTACGGAGGCCAAGCACTTCATGCTAAATTTCACGAGCTAGTTGTGCGCTGTTGGGAACAAGGTAACCTACCATCAGATTTTTGTGATGCAATCACCATCACTCTGTATAAGAGAAAAGGTGTAACGTCAGACTGGTCAGGTTACCGAGGTATAACTTTGCTCTTCATTGCTGGAAAAATTCTTGCAAGAATAGAATCAAAGAATCATAGAATAGTTAGGGTTGGAAAGGACCTTAAGATCATCTAGTTCCAATCCCACCGACATGGGCAGGGACACCTCACACTAAACCATATCACCCAAGGCTTCATCCAACACAGCCTTGAACACTGCCAGGAGATGGAGCATTCACTACCTCCCTGGGAAAACCATTCCAGGACCTCACCACCCTAACGGTAAAGAATTTCTTCCTTATATCCAATTTAAACCTCTGCTGTTTAAGTTTCAACCCGTTACCCCTTGTCCTCTCACTACAGTCCCTAATGAAGAGTCCCTCTCCAGCATCCCTGTAGGCCCCCTTCAGATACTGGAAGGCTGCTATGAGGTCTCCACGCAGCCTTCCCTTCTCCAGGCTGAACAGCCCCAACTTTCTCAGTCTGTCTTCATATGGGACTTGCTCCAGTCCCCTGATCATCCTCGTGGCCCTCCTCTGGACTTGTTTTAACAGTACCATGTCCTTTTTATGTTGAGGACACCAAAACTGCATACAATACTCCAAGGGAGGTCTCAAAAGAGCAGAGTACAGGGGTAGGATCACCTGCTTTGACCTGCTGGTCACGCTTCTTTTGATGCAGCACAGAATACGGTTGGCTTTCCGGGCTGCAAGCTCACACTGCCGGCTCATGTGCACTTTCTCATTGACCAACACCCCCTAGTCGTTCTCCGCAGGGCTGCACTGAATTTCCTTTTTGTCCAACCTGTAGCTGTGCCTGGGATTGCTCCCACCCAGGTGTAGGACCTTGCACTTGGCATGGTTAAACTTCATGAGGTTGGCATCAGCCCACCTCACAAGCATGTCAAGGTCCCTCTGGATAGCATTCCTTCCCTCTAGCGTATCAATCGAACCATGTAGCTTGGTGTCAATGGCAAATTTGCTGAGGGCACACTCAATCCAACTGCCCATGTCACCGACAAAGATATTAAACAAGACCGGTCCCAACACCGATCCCTGAGGGACACCACTTGTTACTGGTTTCCAGCCGGACATTGAGCCATTGACCACAACTCTTCGCGTGTGGCCATCCAGCCAGTTCTTTATCCACCAAGTGGTCCACCTATCAAATTGATGTCTCTCCAATTTAGAGACAAGGATGTCATGTAGGACAGTGTTGAAAGCTTTGCACAAGTCCAGGTAGATGACATCAACTGCTCCACCCCTTTTCATCATTTCTGTAGCCCCGTCAGAGAAGGCCACCAAATTGGTCAGGCAGGATTTCCCCTTAGTGCAGCCATGTTGCTGTCACCAAGCACCTTGTTGTTTTTCATGTGCCCTAGCATGCCTTCCAAGAGAATCTGCTGCAAGATTTTGCCAGGCACAGAGGTGAGACTGACTGGTCTGTAGTTCCATGGATCATCCATTTTCCCCTTCTTGAGAATGGGGGTTATATTTCCCTTTTTCCAGTCATCGGGAACTTCACCTGTCTGCCATGATTTTCCAAATATGATGGCCAGTGGCTTTGCAACTTCGTTCACCAGCTCCTTCAGGACCGAGGGTGGATTTCATCAGGTCCCATGGACATGTTGATGTTCAGGTTCTTAAGATGGTCTCAATCCAGATCCTCTCGTACAGTGGGCCCAAGGTCTTCATTCTCACAGTCCCTGCTTCTGCATTCCAAGACTTGGGTGGTGCTGTCAGAGCCTTTGCCAGGGAAGACTGAGGCAAAGAAGTCATTCAGAACCTCAGCCTTCTCCAAATCCTGTGTAGCCAGATCTCCCGATAGCTTCCGGAGGGGGCCTACGTTGTCACTAGTCTGTTTTTTATTCAACACATACCTATAAGAATCTCTTCCTTTTATCTTTAACATCCCTACCCAAGTTTAACTGAGTCTTAGCTTTCCTAACCTGGTCCGTAGCTTCCTGGACAACATCACTGTATTAATTCCAGGCCACCTGTCCTTGCTTCCACATTGTATAAGCCTCTTTTTTCCTTTGAATTTTTCTCAGCAGCTCCTTATCCATCCAAGGAGGTCTCCTGGCCCTCCTGCTGCACTTCCTTCTAGTCGGGATGCAACACTCCTGAGCTTGTAGCAGGTGATCCTTGAATATTAACCAAGAGTCTTGGGCCCTCCTGCCCTCTAGAGCTAAATCCCAAGAATACTATTGAACAGATTAGTACCCACTATCACAGAAGAACTTCTACCTGAATGTCAGTGTGGTTTCAGGTCTAACAGAAGTACCACAGACATGGTATTTGTTCTCAGACAACTGTAAGAAAAGTGTAGAGATCAGAATAAGGGGCTCTATGTAACTTTCGTTGACCTCACCAAAGTTTTTTACACTATGAGTAGAAAAGGCCTGTGGCTGATCTTGGAATGATTAGGTTGTATGCCCAAGTTCCTCAAAATGATTATTCTGTTACATGAGGATCAGCAAGGCCAAGTCAGATATGGCGATGCACTCTGAACCCTTCCCAATAACCGAGAGTGTGAAATAAGGTTGTATTCTCACACCAACTTTATTCACAATCTTTTTCAGCATGATGCTTCAAAGGTCTATGGTAGACCTTGACAAACAAAACGGCATTTATATTTGATATCGTACTGATGGTAGCCTGTTCAATCTAAGGCGACTGAAGGCCCACACTAAGACCTTAAATCATTTTGTCCGTGAATGCTTTTTGCTGATGATGCCGCCCTTGTTGCCCACACAGAAGCTCTGCAGTGTTTAACATCTTGCTTTGTGGAGGTGGCTGAGCTTTTTGGGCTGGATGTCAGCTTGAAGAAGACAGTAGTTCTTCACCAACCTGCACCACAAGAAGTTTATCATCATCCTCACATTACCATTGGCGAGTTGGAGCTTAAGTCAGTTCAGCAGTTCAGCTACGTGGGAAGCATTATTTCCTCGGATGCCACTGATTCGGAGAAAACTCCAGGAACAAACTTGCCAACAAAGTTTTCAAGCTGACAAGCAGGTATTCTTTATTGCAGCGCCGGGAGACACGGGGGATAACTCTTCCTAACGTGTGTCTCCCTATTGCTACACAAGCCATCCTTATACAGTCCCTGGGAATGCATACATATTCATGAGGCTACGTATGGATTACATTATTTTCCAGAAACTTCCCTGCATGCGTACAAAAATGTGGTGGTGGTCTCTGAGGTTCGTTTACTTCTTCCAACAATCTTTATCACTTCTGGCAGCCTCTGAAGCATGCGCAGTAGGTGCTTATACCAGTTTAATTGGTTTGTTAGCACTGGAGACATAATAATCCTCCTATCCTCCTACTTATCAGTTAGTTTGTAGCCCATCCTGGACACCTGCTATTCCCAGATACTCCTTATCCCTGCATCCTGTTTTTCTAGACTGTTTTTCTTAAAACTACATCAACTATAATGATTTATCTTGTGCCAGTATGTTCTCTAGCTGTACTCTATTTTTTCTATATATTATGCACCTCAGTAATTTTCCATTGCTACTGTTACAAAGCCATCAAACTTAACATCGCTTAAAACTAATTCTAAAGGTTTATATATTCCATTTTGTGATTTTGTGTTCCCCTTGTTTCAATCCCCCCTTTTTCTGCCCTTTTGCAAATTCTTTTGCAACATTTTATATATTACCATTACCATCAAAAGTCCTTTTGAAATAATTTCCCATTTCTACTCGGTGCTTAATTTCATTCCTTTTCCAGTCTTCATAATTTATCATAGATAGTTTACAACACCAGAGGGAAAATTGTACCATATCACAAGTAATCAGTATTAAAATAATTAACATCAATATTCTTGCAACCAGTTGCCTAAACCAGGAGAGATTAGGTAACCATGAAGTTAACTTTTTCCATATGTCTTCAAAACCGCAGGAGGTGTCATCCATGGCCATCTCATGAAATATCTTTGTTTGTTTCCAAATTTCCTCCATATCTGTTTCAATTCTGCCACTTTGGTCTATGTAAGAACAACAACTTTCATTGCTTATGGAACAAACTCCTCCTTGTGATGCCAATAACATGTCTAGGGCCATTTGGTTTTGTAATACCACCTTAGATAGGCTGGTTATGTCTTGTTGTTCTGCCTGGACTATATCAATGTCTTTACTTTCCATTTCCTCTATGGTTGCTGAGATATTTACAATTGCTTTCTCTAATTCACTTACTCCCAAAGATGGAATTAGCCCTCTCACAAAACTATGAAATGCAGTATGCCGTTCAATAATAGGGTTAAACCCTTGCTTAATCCCTTTAATGAAACTTCAAATCCAGGTTTTGGAAGGATACCTGTCGATAATAGTAAAATTGGGTATTACAGCACCTGAGGTGCATGCCCCCTTCCAGTTGGGGGGGTTAGAGTCTTATAAGCATTTTCTCCACATAATTAGTACCATCCTTTCCCTTTAGGAATGGGCCACCACCGAACTAGGATACCATCTATATTAATAGTATGATTGCAATTTGAATGGTGATAAGCTTTATCATGCACCTCAGTAATTTTCCATTACTACTGTTAGAAAGCCATCAAACTTAACATTGCTTAAAACTAATTCTAAAGGTTTATATATTCCATTTTGTGGTTTTGTGTCCCCCTTGTTTCACCACAATCGACAAAGAGATAGACAACAGAATAGCAGAGGCTTATATAGCCTTCGGAAAACTCCATAAAAGAGTCAGGTGCAATAAACGCCTGAAGAAAAGTACAAAGATTAGTGTCTATAGAGCCATTGTACTGTCTACTCTTTTATATGGGTCTGAATCATGGGTTATCTACTGCCATCACCTGCGACTCCTCGAACACTTCCATCAGCACTACCTCCGTACAATTCTAAACATCCATTGAATTAACTATGTGTCAGACATTACTGTCCTTAAACAGGCAGGGGTCACCAGTATCAAGGCCATAGTGCTGAAATCGCAGCTGCTCTGGGCAGGGCACATATCTAGGATGAAGGATCATCACCTCCCTAAGATTGTGTTTTACGGTGAACGTGCCACTGATTGCCACAAGAGAAGTGCCCCAAAGAAGAGATATAAGGACTCCCTGAAACAATACCTTGGCCTTGGCCATATTGACTATCATCAGTGGTCCACCTTGGCCTCCAATCGGGAGACTTGGAGACACACTATACATAATGCCATTGTCTCCTTTGAGAACACATGCAAATCTAGTCTCGAAGAGAAAAGGAAACATAGAAAGAAATGTGCCCTGCCTATACCACCCAAGGAGACCTTTCATTGTCCTGTTTGCAACTGGATTTGCCTATCCCACATTGGTCTTTTAATCATCAGCGCGCTTGTAAGCATGGGTAAAACCCTTCCCAAATCTTCATTCGTGAAGTCAAGCCATGATGATGATGATTATTGGTGGTAATAGTAGTAGTATTTGTGCATTATACCTGAAGTTACTGGACTGTTCTTATCTCAATCCATAGGATTTACGTTCTTTCGATTCTCCTCTTCATCCCTCCAGGAGTGGGGGGAGGAAAAGTGGGGGAGTGAGCGAGCAGCTGCATGGTTTTGAGTTACCGGCTGGGCTTAAACCACCACAGTCTACGCTATCAGAAAGGGACCTTTCCACAGTTCACTGGAGGTACAGGTCAATACTCTATGCAGCTTCGGGGCGGGGGGGGGGGGGGGTTGGGGATGGAAAATAAAGGAATTTCTGTATTACAGGGAACTACTTCAACCAGGGTGCAGACACAGGGTATGAATAACAACAGAATAATTTCAACATCTGTTTTTTTTTCCTGTTTGGAATAATCCCCCACTCCCCACAGATGTCACTGCCCTATGAGCAGCCAGGAGCTGAGGTTTCCCTTGAGACCACCCAAAATCAAACCAAAGTTTGGACAGAAAATTGTTTTTGAATTGGTGGAATGTCACCAAAATCAAGAACAGTGTGAGTCACAATTTTCAGTTCAGAAAATACTAATAAAATTTGCTTAATAAATACAACAAAAAATACCTATACATTTGGGTATCAAAACAACTGACAAAATACCATACAATTTTCTCAGCATCAGGATTGTCATAGTGATTTAAAGTTAACAGTGTCCAATTATTCAAGAAAGAAACAGAAAATCATCTTTCTGAAGACCACGCAGCTTTGAGCAGGGAGAACAGGACCATCCTGGACAGCCTGGCCCCATGCAGGAGAGAATCTCCAGGGGTGAATCAGAAGCAGGCAAGTCCCCAGCTCTCCACCACCCCATGGTAGGGTAGAAAAGTCAGAGGGCAAATCAGGAGAGCTTCCTTCAGCAGGTCTCACTGCTCACCCAGCACCAGGGCAAGTGGCAGTTTTGTTTCCACTACAGGAGTTGTACATCCACAACAGTCCCACACAACACATCATGCAAACCACAGCTGTGATTTAACATCCCCTTATCTCCAACTCCATTCCCCCCCCCCAGAAGGAGCCATGAAAAACCTTCAGTGCTGTATAATGTGGGCAGAACACCTGAGAGGGAAGGGAAGCCCATGACAAAGGGCACATGCTGAAATCTGAGGCGCATGCGGGGCTGTTTCATTCTCCTGAAAAAAGCCAACACTACTTTGAAGACCAGCACCCATCTACTGGACAAAGTGAACCATATTTGATCAGAGTATATGCAGCTTAACCTTTAATTAACAAGTTGTGTTCAAATCAGCCCCATTTTCACTGGCAACAATTGTAATACCTCTCCAATAAGCACAGAACACCACTAGCATCAAATTCAGACTTAAATCATGTCTAGACTTTTATCATCATCTTCAGCAGCAGGGAAAGCAACAGGAGCTGGTCAAGGAAATACTTTTACCAAAGTTTTCAACGAAAATGTCAACGAGCAAAAGAAGGGAATACTTCAGTCAAACCGAACAACAACAGCCGTCTTGAGAGCAATTATGCAGGGCTTTCATGGGGATTCAATTCATTTTCGGGCCAATGGGTGTTCAGCCCTGGGACCATCACAACCCGGGTGTGGGCCCACCTTGGACCTGGAGTTGTTGTGGGATGACTAACAGCCTCTCCCTTTCCCTCTCCCCTCAAAGTTCAATTCCATCTCAATGACGAATGGGAACATTTCCAAAGTCTCAAGAAGTTCAAAAAGAAATCCATGTTAATTTGGGGAACACTATCTACAGCCTGTACAAGTGCTACGGAGCAATTTTTTGAGCTTCCAAGGGTAGAATTTACCCTTGAGGAAAAACAAAACCCCACACACACACCTTAAACCAACTTTGTGACTTTTATTGATGGGCAACAACTTTATACTTCTAGATATCACTAAACTGTGTACAATTAGGAACTCAATATTATAGAAGAGCAGACAGCAAAATTAAACAAAGCAGACTTAAATATAAATCTTAATTATTTTGCCCATTTTGTTTTAATTTCATGTACACAGAAGCATAAATGCAGTTTGAAATTTCTTAATAGCAATAAAGTTACAATCACCCATCTACATAGACTAACATCTTAACTCCAAATATTTGAGCTGCAATGTGTACTGAAACAGTTTCTCATCACACAATTATTAAATTATGTCTTCCTATTAGGAACCAGCAACTTTGCATTTTGTATGTTTGTACATGTTTTGAAGCACGTAGGACCATTTCCATCTCATACACATTGGCTCATTGGGGAAGTAAAGAGTGCTTTTCAGTTTGTTATTTTGTTGTGTTTTTTTTGTTTTTTTTTTACTTAAGAGAAAATATTTCTACAGAAATCTACAAGTTCTGTTGCTAATGCAGGGTTTTCTACTATGCAATTAGGAAGTGGGAATCAAATGCAAATCCCTTTTTATTATCTTATGATTCATCATTAGCTCAGATTAATTATTATTTTTTTATATTTTTCTGATTCATGAGACCGAGTCTTTCAACCAAGTGACTTCATTCTGCAAAGTCAAAAGTCAACATAAACTATGTTGTGCACAAACCCATGGCAGTTTCCTTCATCACTCTATCTCACAGTTGCAAGGAAAAAAAAAAAAAGAAAAAAAACTAACCCCCCCCAAACCCCATTCACTCAAAAGAGCATTTACAAGAGAAAAAAGTTAGTGATAGCTGGTGTTCTACAAAGCAGGTATCTTGCACACACAGCGTAGAAGGGCAAGGTTTCACAGCAGGTCAACTCGGCGGTAGTACAGGAGGTAGGCTGTGCGTTCTGCAGACGGCTTCACTACCTGGTTCTGACTGATCACTTTGACTGCCTGGTCATCAATGCGTAACCAGCCATTTAGACCAATTTGGAAGACGTCTGTAGTGTAATGGCCACCAGTTGCACTGTTTCCGTGATGATAGACAACTGCAAAGAGAAATTCATGATGTACATATGCACTATACACCAATAAATAGCCACTGAAAAAGTACATAAAGAAAATGTCACATATTGCTTTATCCATAGCATACTCATGGTTTAGCCAGATGATATCTGGCTTAAGCAAGAATGTGGGCTTGTTCAGCCTAGAGAAAAGAAGGCTCAGGGGAGACCTTATCACCATGTTCCAGTATTTAAAGGATGGCTACAAAGTAGATGAAGGCTCCCTTTTTACAAATAGTCACATGGAAAAGACAAGGAGTAATGGCCACAAGTTACTCCTGGGGAGATCCTGAATGGGCACAAGGGGAAAATTTTTCACGAGAGCAACCAGCCACTGGAATATAATCTCTCCAGGGAAGTGGTGGACTCCCCAACCTTGGACACTTAAGATTCAGCTGGACAGGATGCTGGAACATCTAGTCGAGGTCATGTTTTGCCAAGGAAAGTTGGACCAGATGATCCTTGAGGTCCCTTCCAACCTGGTATTCTATAATTGAATCTTTTAAGTGTTAGTGCTTGCTTGCTTATGTTTGATGCTATGTAGTATCAACATTTCTCCACCATACTAGGTCTCATAATTCTAAGTAAATTAAGAATCAAAAGCATCAAACTGCTTTTTATAACTTCCTAAAGGATTTTCTGGGAAGGATGTGCCTCACAAAGGTCATCCAAAACAGTGCAGCGCACCCTTCAGAACTTCCAACAGGAATTGTTATTGTTAGTGAGATACTCTAAGCTACACATTGGCTTTGCCTGCAGAAGACAACAGTATGTTGTTGCAACTATTTGTAAAAAAAAATAAAAAAATAAAAAATTTTTAGGTAAAACTATGTCATAGTCAAAAGGGAAGAGACCTTTTAAGTATATAATTCTAGGGATGTATAAGGGAAATTGCATGCAACTCCTAGGAACATGTGAGGCCTAACCATATACTGAACGAGAACAAATAAAAAAAGGAATTGCCCTATTTTACATAAGAGCAGAGGTATATAATGATGAAATTGTTTACACTCATTCAAGACTAGAGTCACGCTTCAAACTTACTCAGATTTTCTTAAAGAAAATAAACATTTTAGAATAACTGGAGTTAAGCAAAAGGAAAGGGTATACTATATCTATAGGTAAGGGGAGTTTCAGTAAATCATTTTGTTGCAGTAGCTTAAACTTGAATTACTGATTTCCTAAAATTCAGTGTTAGATAATTAGGCAAATCCTGGATGACAGCTGAAACTTAATTCTTCAAAAGTTAATTTTGGTAATATAAAATTCATCTAACAAGCTCAGTTTCTGTAGATAAGAACTCCTATGCTGACTGAAAAATTAACTATTTTCCACAGGACTTAGAAAAAAAATTACAGTGACACATTCTCTTCAAGCCACCTTAAATACACTGTCTAAACTTGTCCCATAAAAAAAAATACTACGCATAAAAAAATATTACACTGGCAGAAACACTCCTGAATTTCCAGAAGGGACAAGTATGTTATTTCCCTCTGTAACCTCAGCAGTCACAAAACTGAATCCAAACCACCAAGTCACACAAGGCCACTAATAACTGGCACAAATTTGGTGATATAGAAATGAAGACCTCTGGTTCTCCACTTTATTATGTTCTCTTGATGCTAACACAGATAAGCAGGTGCAAACTGAGTAAGAGTTTTAAACTTCAGGAAATTCATTACTTCCCAGAGACTTTTGTTCAATATTCAAATGCTGTTTCTGAATTTTTACATAAGCTTTCAATCTTAACTAACAATTTAGGTATTGTGAACCTCATAGACACTCTAAAAAACATTGATTCCTCACACAAAAATCATCATCTCCAAGTTCAACTTTTCCACCTACAGTACACTATTCATACCCTGCCAGCAACACTCATCTTGATGGTTCAAAAGGATGCAAAGCCAGCATTAAAATAGCCATTTCAAAAGACATCTGAAAGATTATTCTGAGAATATGTGATGTATTTTAGGCACAGTTATATTACAGCTGATATTTTTCAGGGTGGATCTGTTATGGAACTCTGTTTTTGCACAATGCTGGATCAGCGAGAGATATAAATACAGATATAACACTGTATGTGTATATGCACATATGCAAAAAACTCCACTAAATAAAAAATTTTGACACCCACTAGCTACTTCCATCTAATTTAAAAGTATTTTATAAAATCCAGGAAGCTCCAATGTTTGTAGAATTCTTTACGTAGAATTTATATTTGTGTTACAGGGACTAGAAGCATATAGATAATATACCTGCAAAGAGCCGGTAGGTTCTTTGGCCTTTAAAAATTTTACTTTTCACACCAGGAGATAGTAGCTCTGGAAGAAAAAGTCACAAAGGCAATAGTTAGCAAGTTTAGAAATGTAATTTCAAAAGGATCAATTAATTCCCAGAGAAACCAACGCTACCATAAAGAAGAAAGTTTAATTAAAATGCCTTCTGTGGCCACTAAAGAATGGGAGAAGATGAGGATGGATCTGCCTTGTCAGTCAAGGCAAAGTTCAACAAGTTTATATTAAGAATTTAAAAAAAATTAAATATTAAGTAATATTAAGTACTGTCTGACAATGTACATCTCTCACTTGAGATATGAGTAACCATTTGTCCAATTTCCCCCCACCCCCCATCTGAGCTACTGGATGGCTAACAGTCAATTTGTCATATCAAAACAAAGTGCATTTAATTTGGCAAGCATCAGGTGCTGGATTATATGCAAACTCTGACACTTTTTAAACCCAGTATCTCTCAAGATATTTGTTAAATGAAAGAAATGGGCTATTTAACCTCTGAACTACAGCTTATCTACCTTCAGGCTCCATTTTTTATAAAACACCAGTTTCCTTTCATCAGCCACTGTATATTACAATAATTTGCCACTTCTCTGAATGAAATCTGAGATAAAAGTAGCAACAGCCCTCATTCAGCAGGATTATCTCCAATATTTGTCCTCAGCAGTCTACAACCTTACTCCTTAAATCTGCAGGGACCTCTTATTTTGCCAACCCAATGTCTAGGACATGCCAAGGGTGTTAAAATCTTTTGCCACACTGTTCTTTGCAAAATGGATGCCCAAACTCATACACAGGAAACATCAGGTTCAGAAAGACTGAACCCCGAAACCCAAATATATTCTTTCTATGAAGGAGGAGAAAAAAAAAAACACCACCAAAAAAAACCCAAAACCCAGCATACAAGATTATTATTAATACAAATAATACTAATATATTAATTATCCAAATTACTAACTCTCCACACAACAATGGAGAAAAAAACTTCTGCACAAGACAGGAGAAAACTGAAACACAGATACCCCTAAGAAATTGTGTTAAAATATCTTTACCTTTACTAATTTCCAGATCAACAAGATACTCAATATTCTTGATAAGCTTCTGACATCCGCCAGTTTTCTCATATACAAACCGCTTGAGGTGTAAAACAAGAACAGGGGGAAGTCCTTCTAGTGTCACTCTTCGACTGATCTCCACCTAACACATACATAGGACAAACATGAAGAAAACCTGTAATTTTTTGTTAATTGCTAAAAGTTACTCTTTTAAATGAGGAACAAGTATTTAATTTTAAATATACTATCAGAAAAAATACAGATTTACTATTATAATATTAATTTAAGGTAAACACTGCAGTTTATGAATAAAGGGCACTGAATCTTCAACCAAAGCATTGTCTTAAAGAACACACTTTCAGCAAAATGTAATGCTATAGAATGAGCACAGATATTTAGGTTCTGCAGTAATAAAAACACCTTGCCAAAGAACCCCCAGGACCACCTCATGATGGTTTAGTGATTAATAATTCTCAAGAAGCTATTATACTGTAACTGAAGGCCAATAACATGTAACACATGCTTCTGATTTCAGAAAACTCTGAACTACATCAGGCAACAGCACTACATATCAGCACCTGATGCAAAAGCTTATGAAAAGCAATTTTCTTAAAGCTGATACATTTTTACAAAAAGCTGAATAGAAATAAAAGTTAAATACAATCCAGATTAAAGCATTCAGAAGACATTAATAATTTTAAGAAAATAATATTATTTTTAGCTTTATCAGTAGTCACAGAATCACAGAAGAGTTCGGGTTGGAAAGGACCTTAAGATCATCTAGTTCCAACCCCCCTGCAATAGGCAGGGACACCTCACACTAAACCATGTCACCCAAGGCTTCATCCAACCTGGCCCTGAACACTACCAAGGATGGAGCATTCACAACTTCCCTGGGCAACCCATTCCAGTGCCCCACCACCCTAACAGTAAAGAATTTCTTCCTTATATCCAACCTAAACTTCCCTGTATCACTACAGTCCCTAAGGAACAGTCCCTCACCAGCACCCTCATAGGCCCCCTTCAGATACTGGAAGGCTGCTATGAGGTCTCCATGCAGCCCTCTCTTCCCCAGGCTGAACAGCCCCAACTTTCTCAGCCTATCTTCATATGGGAGGTGCTCCAGTCCCCTGATCATCCGCAAAGCCCTCCTCTGGACTTGTTCCAACAGTTCCATGTCTTTTTCATGTTGAGGACATCAGAACTGCACACAATACTCCAAGTGAGGTCTCACAAGAGCAGAGGGGCAGGATCACGTCCTTCCACCTGCTGGTCACACTCCTTTTGATGCACCCCAGAAAACATTTGGCTTTCGGGACTGTGAGTGCACACAGCCAGCTCATGTTCATTTTCTCATCAACCAACACCCCCAAGTCCTTCTCGGCAGGGCTGCTCTGAATCTCTTCTCTGCCTAACCCATAGCTGTGCCTGGGATTGCTCAGACTCATGTGTAGGACATTGCACCTGGCATGGTTAAACTTCATAAGGCTGGCATCAGCCCACCTCACAAGTGTGTCAAGGTCCCTCTGGATGGCCTTCCTTCCCTCCAGCATATCAACCAAACCACACAGCTTGGTGTCATTGGCAAACTTGCTGAGGGCTCACTCAATCCCACTGTCCAAGTCTGTGACAAAGATGTTGAACAACACCAGAGCCAACATCAGTCCCTGGGGAACACCACTCGTTACTGGTCTCCAGCTGAACATTGATCCATTGACCACAACTGCTTGAATGTGGCCATCCAGACAGTTCTTTATCAGGCAGGATTTCCCCTTAGTGAAGCCATATCAGCTGTCACCAACCACCTCGTTTTTCGTGTGCCTTCTAGGAGAATCTGCTCCAAGATTTTCCAGGCAGAGGTGAAACTGACTGGTCTGTAATATGAACAGTATGCAAAAATTCTAAGTAATCCATGCACACCAGAGATGTTCTTCACTAATGCGCACTACAGGAAGCAATACCTCAGTGAGGAAAAAGCTTAATTTATTTCCTTATATCATATGTTGTCAAATTGCAATGCCAAAAGCATGCTTTTCTTCCTTTAAAGAAATTTTCTATTACTATTATGTATCGCATTATTTGAAAACTAAGAAAAATGTTTGCAGAGCTGCATGAGAGTACTGAATAAAATGTCTTGGTTTTGGGAAGTGACAGCAAATCACAGGGCTTGGAGATCTTAAGATTCTCCACTCCATCCCCTCTGTATCAATTACAACAATTTGTGTATATTCTACTGGTGTTTCTCCAACCTTCTCTTAAAGCAGTGAAGACAACTCTACAAGCACCACAGGTAACACCTAGTCTAGGTCCTATTCCTATTTACTGTCCAAGAATCACTGCAAAAGATCAGCCTTTTCCTTTTTAGAGCAGCCATGACTTACAAAGTTTTACATTTGTTTCCATCTCTCTACTTCCACATTTTTTCTTTTTAAGGCTATGTACAGCAAGCCAGTCAACTACACAGTGCCAAGAACACTACTGAATGGAGGTGTTACTGGTTATTAGAAAAATTTCAGATTATTAATCCAAAGAGCAAGATCATCAGATGTTTTAGTGAGTTTCTACCAAGCCTACCACTAATGAATATTTTCATTTTTGATTTGTGAAATGTGTAAATCAAAACCCCTCAAGAAGAGCCACAAAGACAGTAATGCAAGTGTTCTGCTACAGGAGTTTTCTTCTTAAAGCTAGAGTATGCTTTCAAATGATATTCTGAAGAGCTGCTCCTTTACTAAGAACATCTGGCAATCCCCAGGAGTCAGAATGTTAAGATCAGCTAAAAGGTATTTAACTCATAATAGTATGTATTATTAACACAGTTCACTCTGTTAACACACACTCCAGTAATATCTCCAACCAATTACTACACCAACTCAGAAAAAATGCCTACTTACAGGCTTGGTTTTGATAGTTCTCTTCCTTTCAGTGCACATAGTATCATAGAATAGTTAGGGTTGGAAAGGACCTTAAGATCAACTAGTTCCAACTCCCCTGCCATGGGCAGGGACACCTCACACTAAACCATGTCACCCAGGACTCCATCCAACTTGGCTTTGAACACTGCAGGACACCTTGAAGAGGTCAGTACCTCTTTTGTTAACATAATAGTGTTTAAGTAACTATTTGTAAAGCAAGAGTTGTATAAAAAACCTTTAAAATTTTAATATTTGACTATAAAGAGGGGTCAACAGAGCACACCTCTTGCTTGTTTTTTGTGGTATAACCCTGGACAGACTCTCTCGCCACCAAACTTTCCAACGCATCCTGAACTGTGCGTATCTTGTCTGACTGGATATCCAGTTGCAGGGTGAAGAAAGGTTGCAGTGTAGCAGACTCCTTAGAACTTTGCTGGTAAACAACAGACCTATGGAAACAAAAAAGAGAAAATGTAACAGTAATTTTCAACAATATAGAACCTTCAAGTAAGAATGGACTGAAGTCTGCTTTAGCAATTTGATTTATAGTTAATTTAAAGCAACACAAAGGTTAAGCTTAAGTATCAATAACCTGAATCCACTTTACTGCAATTTAAATAATTTTCACATCCACTTAGAGCATGAGTGGGGTCATATTTGTTTTATTTATGCAAGAATTAAACCACTTATTGGATTAGCATCAAAAGTTTAAAGAAAAATACTGACATTTTTGATAATGCAGTTAAAAAGATGTGCCTCTGGATTTTTTGTGTTAAAGAGTTTTAAAATTACGTTTTCCAACAGATCCTTGGAACTGCAAAACACTAGTGGTCATCTAATTATCTGTTCTATTGTAAAAATCACAATTGATTTAGATTCTCCTATAAAAACACACAATGTTTTTAGTAATTTCCCAAAGACCAATTTCACAGCAATTTTAAAATGTTTGCTTTAATCTTGCCATAGGAATATGTAAACCATGCTCCCTCAGGGATTGGCATTTCCCCCCACCCCTTCCTGTGTCCAGACTGTGTCTGTGTATTCCTTTGTACGTAAACTGGAGTCTTTCAGATAACTGGCAGAGTACCTAGGCCATGAGAACATGTTTCCCATTTGGTTTTGATTTTGGTTTGAAGCATGTTCAGTTGCGGTTTTCAAGTGGCCTGGCTTGGTAATCACTGTTTTGTACAATGAGCAGTACACTCCTCAGCCATGTCATTGCACTAAATGGACTCTCCCTGATTTTAATTTTTCTTAACCATCCAATATGGATGAAGAATTTTTTTTTTTCAAAGTAGTGCTTACATTAAAAAGCTCCAGCTGCTACAAAAAAGTGGTTTTATGCAGCCAAAGAAATCATGAATTTCTTATATTGTTATGCTTGTTACAGTGCGTTACAAAGCTTGGTAGTAGCAAGGTGATTAACACAGCTTTCTAATCCATGTAGCCAGGTCATGTATGAAATGTTAACATACAGGTTTAATGCTGTACTGCAAACTCCTATCAAGAGCCCCTTGGACTCAGGCAAAGCCCTGAAGCACCAACAGAAAGGCAACACATCTTTATAGAATCATAGAATCCTTTAGAGGAAAGAGAGCTTATGAAAAACAGTAGCATATTTATTTCAGTTTAACACTTCCTTCTTGGCTATATTTAAGGACAAAAACTTCCACACATGACAAGGACAGTGTTTCAACAAACCAACCTTTCACTGTGTTAAGTCTTGCTGCTTTTAGATATATTTCCAAAACCCTTTTTAAGCTAACCATTATTTAGTGCAATAATCAACAGAAAACAGCTGGAGTTGTTAACATTTTTCAAGTTCATGTATTAAAGATTAAGAATACCAGTAATACTCTAAAAATACAATGTTAAGGAAAAGTTTCATAAAACCCTAAAAAAAATTAGAAATTAAATTGTAACATCTATGCAGAAATTGATTTGATAGCAAAATCTTTGCAGGACTATGACTTTCTAGAACAACATCATTTATTAGAACAATTACAAATTTCAATTGGTCAAGGGAAAAGTCTTCATTTTCAGATGAATAATTACTCTTTGGGTACTGTAAGAACTCTACAGTGAGAATTTCTCAGGAAAACAGGCACTGCCCATTGCTACCCTGCTTCAACGACAACAATGTAATTGAGGTATTTTCTTTTAAAATAACAGTGCATTTGAAGGGAGAAGTTGGTACTACTCATGGAAATATTTAGCAGACTTCTAACTGGCCTGTGAACTAGCTTGCATTTGAAATTCACACAAGCTGAAAGTCAGAGGGATTCCTGCAGGTGGACAAACCAAATCCTGATAGAACTGTGTAATTTCGTGCTTAAAGCATTTAAGTCTCACTTTGCTCAAAGAAGACTTTTTTGCGTTGTTTCAGTTTTGGTTGTTGTTTTTATTTTTTTTTTTAAGTTATCATGCCTAAATAGGCATTTAACAGACAATTAAAGACTCGAGAGGACAGCCTAAAATTTCCCAAGCCAAAAGATGCCAATTCAAATAATTTTCCCTAGCGGCTTTTCCCATTTGATTTTTCCAATTTCAGATGTTTTTGTTTAGTGGAATTCTACCATATTCAATCCTTCCTATCTCCACCCTCAGCCTCCAAGGATGAAGCTTTCCAACATGACATGGGATACTGTTTCTGTGGTAAATTGTGTGACCTGGTTTGGAGGCTAAATAAAGTGGATGTGCTAACAGAAGCCAACAGATGTTAGATTGGACCCTATGGTTATGTTGCTTGCTGCAAGTTTTTGCCTTTTTTCAGTATTACCTTTGCTTTATGTAATTTTCAGTGGACTTCTACAGAAGACAGCATTCTCTTGGTATTAAATTAAAAACTAATGGAATCATGTAGAGATCTAATCAATTCAGACCATGATAAATATACTAAGGGTATTAACAATACCTTGGATATGTTAACATATCAATGTGGAAATTCATCAATACATACAGACATCTTTAGGCAAATTTTTATAGAAAATATCATTTTCCAGCTGTCTGACTCAAATCCCAGAAGAATAATTTCAGTGCACTTCATAGGCAGAAAGCATTAGCCCCATTATTCACACCTCTAGACTGAATACCTAACAAAGGGAGTCAAACACTTAATTGTCTGCCTCCAATTTAAAAATAATTCTTCAAGTCTAGCATTCATGTTTTTGAGTATGTTTTTTGCAAGTGTTTACTTGCTTTCATTTTAAATTACACATTTCTCCAAACAAGTCATAAGGCTTCCTTTACAGAAAATATTCTTTCAGTATCTACTTTCTGCCTTCCTCTGGTATCAGACCTGAACATAAATAATGTCACACATTCTTTTCATTCCTGTAACATTTTGTAGTAATTTCTATTTTTCCAAATTTCTTTGGCCTTTGATATTTATTAACTATTATGCATAACTTTCCTACCTCTGGGAAGCATAACTGTTTAAAACCCCAAAAGTTTACAATTTCTTTATTTTATTTAATTCTTTTACTGACCAGATTTAACATTTAGCAAATCTCATTATGCCTTCATATCCTTATTTACAAAATGAGTCAAGACTCCTCAGAGGTCATAAAAATTAGGCTGTAAAGTTCTTTGGAATTCTTAATACATAAATATACAAAGCACACATATTTCAAACTCCTCTACATATAATTCAGGGTTTTTGTTATGTAAACAGTCTATTCTTTTAAGATACTTTAAAAGATTCAGACTTTACAGTAAGTCACAGAATCATCTGATCACTGATCAATCCTTTGATCATTCTGGTCCATCTTCTGAACTCTCTCTTGTATAACAAATGCTTCATGGTAGAATGTTCATCTTTCCTGGCCTGAACAAACTGCATAACAGTTTCTTCCATCCAACTATCCAATGGTGAAAACTACAGACAGCAAAGCAGAGGAAAAAGTTACCTGTAAAGGCAAAGCAGTCTGTAGTCTCAACTTTTACAGAAAAGTACTATACCTTATATGACCACCAAAAATATCAGTAATTGGAGTCTGAACAAAATCAGCCTGTCGAGTAACTGATGATTTGTTGCGAGGTCCCACTTGCTCCCATTCATCCTCGCTGCCTTCCCCTTGTTCATCTTGCTCCTCTTCTTCATGAACAGTCTGAGCCTCAGAGCCATTGGAAACCAAGAGTTCTTAAAGTGAAGAAGAAAAAAAAGCTGATTTTTGTACAAATAAAACACATACACAGATAAAGAACTTAAAAGGCAAAAAGCCCCAATACAAGTAATTTTCAGAGGATAAAATATTTTCATAGACCATAGATTTGAGAAAGTAAATGAAAACAAGTATATTCCAGGCTCACTCACAGCTGGACACATCCATGTATTAACAGAACGTAGCTCACTGTATGTAAACAGATATAGTTTTCTAGGAAAGTTTGGTATATTTTTAGTAGTAAATTCATGGAGTAGAAAATTAGAAAGTTAAGTGTTATTCTGGAAACATAACTATGCCATTATTAAATACAACTCCTTTTCTGCACAGATATTTTACAGAGAACTCAAGGCTTAGCAAATATCTTCTTTGCAAGTGCCAGAGTCAAGAGGCTATAAACTGTACACAGCTAAAGAACAAAATATGGAATGATCATTTTATATCATAAAAAATTTACCCTACTAAAGAGAAATTGGATAACTAGCAATCTTAATTCTATACTTGGTTAAGACTAATAGTATTTTGTTTAATTTTTAATAGTGGACCCAGATGTAAAGCCACTGTAAAATAAAATGGCATTTTACTCTGCATACAAATTTTAACACTACTTTAAAGAATTTTTTTCTCCAGTTTCATCAAGAAGAATTTTAAAACAATTTCATGTGTTTTATTTTACATTAGATATAAACTAGTCATGATTCCAGAATTTTCCACTTCAAAAAAAGATCTTAACAGTGGTTTTAAAGATCAGTGGAAAAAACACTAATAAATTTTTGAACTACCATGGAGAAAGCTAAAACCCCAGTAAATAACTGACATGGCAGGTATTATAAACGGCAGACAAACGTACCCATGCTTAAGACAAGACTAGTCAACTTAAGTTGCTTAGTTGAGCTCAGTAAAAATTTGTAATACTGAAATGTGTTATTTAGGAACACCAGGTAAATAATTAATTATTATTGTAATTCAGAACATTTACAGAATGATTATGCTTTTCCAAGTACCCAGTAACATTTGAGGTCACTTGCAAATTAGACAGAATGGACTCATTTTACCCTTTGGATAGATTTTAGCAAAAGATTATTTGTTAATGTCCAATTCCCTAAAACACGGCATTCTACCCCTATCTGAACACCTACACAAAACATTACTCTATTACAGAATCACTGCAAAAAGGGAAAATATTTGAAAGAAATTGTTTGCTAAAAAAAAACCCAAAAAATAACCCCACCCCCCCAAAAAAAACCCACCAAAACCAACCAAACAAACAAAAAAACCCACTAACTTTCATTATGTGGAGAAAGAAGTTTCTTTAGGGTCAGCATTTCTTCATGTAGTCCATTGAGGATAAATCCCAAGTACTCTTCAGCATCCTCTTGTCTGCCCTGAATAATTTTTTATTTTCCAATTATTATGACATTTTCATGTTTTCATTTCAACAGTAGGTTCATGACATTGAACATCTACCTTTATCCTATTAATTTAGCTAATTAACTAACTAGTCAGTCCAAGTTGCAAGGTCAAATAATAACCACCCCTCATTTTTAGCCAGGTCAAGAAGAACCAACACATTAACTGGTAACCTTACACAAGCAGTAAGTACACACATAAGCTTGACCTGCATACCAACGTTACCATATTCTTCTTGATACAAATTCAATTTAACATGCGAGTTAGGTGGGGGTTTTTGCTATTCCTTTTCAAAGTAATATTAGAAATTGCTGTCAAACCAAAAGCCAAATCAAAAGATAGCTTGGATTATTAATCTCCTCTTTAAATTGAACTAAATTTGAAATAGTATTTTGAGGTCTCTGTATACTTTCAACCATTCCAAGATGAATCCCAATCAGAAATGAACAACTGTCTGTTTCTTAAATATAAATCCATCGGCATCTTCTTTATAAAGAGATGTTCCATTCCAATAGTTGCTTTTTCATTATTCTGACATATTAAACTGGCAAACTTGTAATTAACATATTCCTATAATTTAAGTCTCAAGACAGTCTAACTTCATTATAATGAACTATCAACCAGCTGATCTTCACAGTATTTAGACAGAGAACCTGACATATGGCTTTACATTTTTTTAAAAACAGTGACTTCCTTACAATGCAATTATAGAAGTCAAAGATTTGGAGGTCACACCTTTTCTGACAGACTTGATTTTATAACTGTCAAAAGTCTATAAACGTATGCAGGTTCAAAGGCAGCTCCTGGTCGGATATCTCTCACAATTTTATCGCCTAAAGCTGCAAGGCAAAAGAGAAGTACATATAAATAACAAGACAAAGGCATAATGTAGAAAATAGTCTACATGTTTCCCTTCACACATCACTAGATTTCTGGAATCCAAAATTATTTTTTACTAAGAGTTTTATAACAATTTTAGCGACTCAAGCTCAGAATTCATAAGATACAACTCTCTTACCTGTAAACTTTTCTTAATTGAAATACATCTTACATCACACTACATAATTAGTCTAGAGTATTAACTCTCTTTTTTTTTTTTACACTCGGCACTCTGAAGATTAACAAGAATATCCCCAGCCACATAAAAGAACTATAGTTCTAATTTTTTTGTATGTTTGTATTCAAAAAACACTTCCTTAAATCTTTTATATCTTTCTAATTCTAATAGATCATTTTTCCTCACTGCAGAAAAAAAACAGCAAAAACCCAGACAAGAAACAGTTTGACAGCATGTTCAACTTAATGGCAATACAAGGCCTCAGAAACTAAATTTGAAAACTACACAAGACAATCAAATGACCTGGAATCATAATGAGTTGCATCAGACAGTAAGATTTGTTTTACAGAAACAAAACCTAAGCAGCAAACCACAGAAATGTCTGAACTGTTTGGAAATCTCTGGAACAACCAGCTCCTTGTGATATTTTCTTATAATGCTACATAGATACATTAAGTCTGTAATACAAGAAATTTGGTTTAGATATTGAAAAAAATGAAACCTACAAGATAAAATTATTTGCATTAAAAAAAAAGTTATATTCCTCACTACATAATCATCATTGATCCTAAATACATATTATCAAGGACTGTACACTTCTAGGGTTTAACACTGAAATAGTGCACAGGATGGAGAGGAATTAAGAGTTATGATAACATGCCCAAAGGCAATCTTTATCTGCTAAAGAGACATATTATGGCCCTATTTAGTTTTAAATAAATACAAGTGTTTAGCATTTAGGAATAATGATAGAATTGAGCAAGTTGATAAGCTAAACAGATAGAAATATGTAAAGAAGGAAGCAAAGTAAAATCCAGTGAATATCAAATGATTTTGTTAGAAAGGGCATGTTCTTAGAAGCTATCCTCACAATTAAGCTAACCTTCAACAAAAAATTATTCTTATTGCACTTGTACATTTTATCTACCAAATAGAAGAAAAAAATAAGGTGCAACATTTATAACTCCTTGACATGATTCACCAGTAAGAAAAAACCTTAACACTGGCAGAAATACAACAGCAAACTTCTCAAGATATGAAGAAACCCCAAAAGTCCAAAGAGCCATGAAGAGGATCAAACACCAGTATTTAAAGGTCTTAATAACATGATTTTAAGACTTTTCTCCCCCTATTCCCACTCACCTTGTTTTGCTTTAGGAGGTACAGGCATATTAGTGAATTCATTCATTAAACGAACACTGAAACAGAATGTAAGGAACAACTAGACATGAGCAGCAAGTTAAGACTAAGAAGTACAAATAATGAAACTAGATCACTGCCAAAAAATAAAATCAAAGAATATCATTATAAAGTCTGAGTAAAGTTCATACATAAAAATTAACCTGATCACTGCTTATGAATCCAAGGTGCTCAATTAGTTATTGCAGCTCTCACTGTTCATTTTTGCATATTAAACACCATTTAAAACTGATATTACTCAGGCAACAGGATCATCCTTGACTAGGCAAGCAATCATAAAATACCAAGGTCACTATAAAAAGAAATGCATCACCAAAACACACACAACAAAAAAGACTTCTGGATACATATCACCTTTCAAGAACTGCAGTAAACAATCATTCATTAGATATTGCTGAATGAGCTTAGATCACAGATTCATTCTATTTTTAACAAGCTACTTACAAACTGTCTATCATTGGTGTTGAGGTACATGGCCGCTGCGATTTTGAAAACATTGGAATGGACTTCATTAAATGATACATTGGAGGACAAGCAACCAAGGCTTGCAGGGTCTATGCAGTAGCATTAAGGAAATATTCAGAGAATGTAATCTGCATATTAACCAAATATTTAATTATATTTAAAATCATATGCAAAGCAAAGCTAGCTCTATTATGTAGACCGATCCAATAACTAAACTGGAACAGATGGATGGACTTTTATCATAATGTTAACTATTAAGAAATTATACTAAAAAACCCCAGCAGTCTTGTAACATGCAGTAATTTCACTGACACTTAATGTCAGAACTTTAAGGGGAAGGAAAAATTTAACCTAGGTGCAGGAGAGGAAAAAATTTTTCATAGGGAAGATTTGATAATAACAAACAATTTGAAAATTGGCAAGTGATAACCTGTAACATGTTTTCTGAAAAGAATGTCAGCAGCCAGCTAACAGGCTTCAAAAATTAAAAGGTGATGACTCCCCCTGTAACCAAAGCAAAGCAAAAATATCCACTGTGATGTGAAACATTCTGCAGTGTAAAGAAGTTTGAAGTAACCAGTAAAACTACAGTGTAAGTTGGGAGGAAATACTTTAAAACCATAAAAATCCATGCTACTTGGTGAGAACAGTGAATACAAGAAATGTATTAGAAAACCTGAGAAGAGAAGAAATTACAAAAAAATACAGCAATCTCAATAGCTAGAGACATATATTAACTTGATCCCTACAGCATGCAAAAATTGAGTTACAAATTCCCATGTAACATTTTAAGACTGAAAAAATGGGAGCTAATACACGAGTGCAGAAATTGGTTATGTAAGATAAAAGCTGAAGTTTAAAGCACAGTTGCTGGTCTGGAAATAGGTTATTAAGTTCTGCAACAATCGGTCTTGAAACTGGTTTTAATATTTTTCTCTAGCAGTACTAGAAATTAAAGTATCCTGTCACCTGCAGTGAGCCACTGCTAACATAGGAGATATAGATATATTAATAAAAAATATTAAAGTATCATAATACAGCACTGAAGAAGGCAGATTTCTGTTACCCAAGGTAAAAGTTATTTTTGCAGGGGAGTACAATTCTAATACATTACGAGTGAGCTAATCTTCCATCCTGCTGCAAAATTATTATTTTAGACACTGCATTTACAGTGATACAATCATGACTGCCTGCTCAACAGAAAAAAAAAGTGATCCACTCACCAAATAGTCAAAACAAAGCATAAGGGTAAAAATAGTTACTTCAAGTACAAAAGAGAAACAACCATGTAAGTTGATGCATAAAGAGCCATGAAATTACTAGAAATTACAAGAAGGATTTCAGTCATGAGAAAGTTCTGAAATATTTTGACAGAGGGAACAAAGTGCAAACAGGATTGTGCAACCAAATGCAAGGGGACTCTGAACACAAGGTTCAGTGATCCAAAACACCCCTGAATTTCTAGACACTACCCTTAAACTCTTTAACCACAGTAGTAGGATACAGAAAGACAAACATTTTATAAAATAACACAGCATTGTGCCAGCTACTAAGAAGGAGAAAAATACCTGTTACAGCTGAACCCAGGACAATAATCCAGAAAAATTATGACAGATACAATATACTAATTTTAAGTGTATTAATTTTTCCCAAGATAAGGATACAGCATTGATGTAGCACCAGTTTCCTTTGTTGATCAGCCCTCGCGGTTGCAAAGACACTGGTTTATGTATTAGTCTTACATTTTCCAGTATTTCTGCAGAATGAGAAACAGTAAAATGAACCTCAACAAAATACACATGCTAGCCATCAAAACAAGTATCTGCTGCTACATTACAAAATAATTCAAATAAATCAACAAGATTCCCAGAAAATTCAGCAAGTAATTTTTACTCCATTTAAACACTGCTCATATTTCAAATCAGACATATTTCTTCAACCAAAGACAGACTGGAATTTAGGTCAGGAGGATGCTGATACAAAAACTAACCATCATAATTTCAGAACTGAGAAAACCTATTTGTTTCTATTTTTCTAAAATCAGATACTTATATTAATATAGATACATATATAGATATAAAATCCAATTAACTGTAATCCCTTGCCACCACTTCTATGTATTCCCCAAATCGCTTTGCTTTGAAGAAAGATGAAGCTGACTCAGCAGTCTGTTTACAAGTTTCAACATACACTATCTTACACCAAAAATATCTTAGTGCAAACAGAACAGGCAGATGTTAACGTTGTCTTCAAAACAGCATGTTTTATTTACCAGTTTAAGATTTCTAAAATCTCTAAGATAACAGACTTACATAATACAATGCCTACTGCTTTCAAAAACTTCAGCAATGGCCCAAGTTTAAAAATTAGAAACCATTGCACATAAATAAGTCTGTCTCAGTTATGAAATGAAGAGCAACAGGGGGAGTTTTTCCAGGAAGTCTGACCTGTTATATAGGTACCTAAATAAAAACTGTTTAAGGAAAATAATGGATCTGGTATGTTTTAAATTTGCAAACTAAGGATAAGAGGCATACAAGACAAAATAAAACCTGCAAATAAACATAGCAATTGTCTACCAATGGCATTATTTATTTTTATAATAAACATGAGGGCCTCTAAAGCCCTTATATGCTATGCTGCACAAACTTAAAAGAGTTTGAGCTGTTCACTAGAAGGACTATCTAAACAGACAAGATAACATGACATAGGTGGAAGAGGCATTAAGCCATAACTAAGCAGAGGAGGCGGCAGAATTGCAAGCAAAATCCATGTCCTTCTACTTCCGAACTCTCTCTTTACCTATAAGATCCCATTTCCTGCTGACACCACCAGTTCTAACCAAATAAAACCATAAAGAAGTTTAAAGCAGTCTTCTATTACATAAAGAACCTGCCACCTGAAAGGGCGGACAGCAAAATGATGTAAAACAGATGTTAGCACCTAGTGCTGATGTAGATAAAAATTCTTGAGTATTCATATAGATGTTACAAATTATAGCTCAAGTATTTCAGAACTTACTGTTAAAGCAGCAGTTTGAAACATGATGTGCACAGACACAATCTTTCTGTTAGTATAACTAAGCACAGTTGAAAATTAGGATTAAAATAATGAAAAAGGTATTTAGTGATATGTCTATTAATAACTTCATGTGAATCACAGAATCCCAAGGGTTGGAAAGGACCTCAAAAGATCATCTAGTCCAACCCCCTTGCAAGAGCAGGGTAACCTAGAGTACATCACACAAGAACTTGTCCAGGCGGGCCTTGAATATCTCCAATGTAGGAGACTCCACAACCACCCTGGGCAACCTGTTCCAGTGCTCTGTCACTCTTACAGTAAAGAAGTTCTTCCTGATGTTCACATGGAACCTCCTATGCTCCAGTTTACACCCATTGCCCCTTGTCCTATCACTGGATATCACTGAAAAAAACCTAACTCCATCATCCTGACACCCACCCTTTACATATTTGTAAACACTGATGAGGTCACCCCTCAGTCTCCTCTTCTCCAAGCTAGAGACCCAGCTCCCTCAGCCTCTCCTCATAAGGGAGGTGTTCCACTCCTTTAATCATCTTTGTGGCTCTGCGCTGGACTCTTTCAAGCAATTCCCTGTCCTTCTTGAACTGAGGGGCCCAGAACTGGACGTAGTATTCCAGATGCAGCCTCACCAAGGCAGAGTGGAGGGGTAGGAGAACCTCTCTTGCCCTACTAACCACACCCTTTCTAATGCACCCTAGGATGCCATTTGCCTTCTTGGCCAAAAGGGCACATTGCTGGCTCATGGTCATCCTTCTATCCACCAGGACCCCCAGGTCCCTTTCCCCTTTCAGCAGGTCAACCCCCAACCTGTACAGGTACATGAGGTTGTTCTTCCCCAGATGCAAGACTCTCCACTAGCCCTTGTTGAATTTCATTAAGTTTCTCCCCACCCAACTCTGCAGCCTGTCCAGGTCTCGCTGAATGGCAACACAGCCTTCTGGTGTGTACTGTATTTTTCCCATTTTTTGTTATAATATTATTAGGACCTTTAGCATCCTCTTGTGGCCATAAACCTGCTTTATAAACAATGTTTATAGCAATTATTAAGTTTTATTTCCTTTAACATAAAGAAATTTTGCTACTTCAGCTATTTCAGCACTGCTACTGCTAAACCCAGGACAGTACAGCAACTTCATTCAATACCACATTTTAATTTCACACCTAACATTTACACAATAACTAAAAATTCTTACAAGCTATCAGAAGAAAAATACACTTAGAACTATGAGAAAATCTACTTAAAATGTGAAAACCTGTTGGAAAGCACACATCACTTATTACAATGAATTGACATTCCCTTTGGTGGATATTGACCGTGGCCTTGATTTGAAAACATCTGAAACAGTATTACCATGTTTAGAAATTTCTGTTGACAAATAGAAAATGTTTTGCCAAGGTTCATTCACAGGGTGATGGTGTTATAAATACCAGTCAAATTAAAAAACAAACCAGAAGGTCATTCCCTAATCAAGTCCAAAGTTTTTTTAACCATTTTAAGACAAACAATGTGGATATGGTCTCCATGCTGAAGAGATACATGTTACAAATTGGTAACTTAACACAGCTTGAGACCATTATTTGGCAAATATTATGTACATTGCTGGGATCTCTCTTCAAACCTGGACAATGCCAGGACAACATTGCTGGATACAAATCTTTTTGATACAAATTAAATTAAGTAAGTTTTGTCTTGTTCACTGCAGTCTTGGGAGAGCAATGAATCACCATCTTCTTTATGAATTTATGTTACTCCAGGAATCTCATCTGACACAAAGTAAATCCAAATTTTCAATGTTTTCCCAAAGAGTATGGATTTCATATCTTACTTCTCTTTTCACTGCCGCACTGTTGCATCTTCCTTGGGAAGTAATGTCTAAAGATGGCATTTCCATCAAGTCCTCAACAGCAACAACAGAATTATATTTATCTTCCATATTTTCCATGTGATTGATGGCTTAGCTTCACGAGTGAAGATTTGGGAAGGGCTTTACCCACACTTACTACAAGCATGATGACCAAGGGCATGTGGGATATGCGAATCTGGTTGAAAAAAGCAGCTTAGGCAATCAGGAAGTGTCCGACCAGGACTGTCATCTCCTGGGGCAATCTTGAGCGACCCATGCCCTAGTCCACCCACATGCAAGGTTGGATCTGCAGCTTCCCATGCGCCTTGTCACCTGCCGTTTCGACCCTCACCTGTCCATACAGACAAGGAAAACTCCTATCTTCAAACCCAGGCAGATGGAGCTCGTCTAGCCTTGTAAGTTCTTCCATCTAAGAGAAGGATTTCCCATGTAAATTGGTATTAACACACACTGGAAAAAAAATTTGCCTTCTTCAGCTTTACTAAGGACACTTATCAATTCCCTAGAACTTCCAGATCCTTTTAATTCTCTAATACTATCACCAAGCAACCATTTGTTCCTTGTACTGTATGCTTCCATTTGATTTCTGTTCTGGTGTATCCTTCCATACTTGCATTTACTGGCTTCCCCTCTAATTTAAAAACATTCCAGATTAGTCAGACCTTAAGTGTTTGTTTTCTTCATCTGAAATTCTGCCTGCTGTAAACAAGCTTTACATGCACTGTTAATTCCATCATCCACAACAAAAACACTGCAAGAAAACATGATTCGGAAAAATCATTTTAGCTTTTCCCACGGAAATTTTTCCTGAAGTTACAAAGAACAGTTAAAAGAATAGCTAGATTTTCTAACCACTTATTTCCCAAGCTTACTTAGAACATTATATAGGGCATTATTAACTATCATAAGGTTAAGCATCAGAGGGTAGTAACTGTGAAATGTGGCAAGTGAAATCAGGTTTTTTGGTTTTATTTTTTTGGGTTTTTTTTTTGTTTTTTTTTTTTTCACAAATACAGACCATTTATAACCTTACTACCCCTCAGAAACAAATTATTATGTTTGTCCTAGCATCTAAAGTAGGCTAAGGTGAATAATTACTATAGTTGTCCCTTTCTAAATGTGCAAGTGTTATATGTGTACTTCTCTACCATTCTGATGTTATCTGCCTTGACTTTTGCCACATAAACATCAATGGTTCATAGTTTGCTTCAGAAGTTGTTTTAACTTGCTCACTGGTGTTGCCAGTGAAGCTTCTTACCAAAGACCTTAGCCACCTGTTAAAATTAACTCTTCAGTTGTTTGGGGTTTTTTTTTGTCAGTAATATTAACATGGAATTTGTCCGGTTTATTTATTTTCTAGTCCTGATCATCTCCTTATCTTGTACAGCTTTTGTTTAAGAAACCACAGATGCTTGCAGGTTGAATCAAGCAATATTAAACTATCATCAAGGTGCCTGTGAATCTTTAATCTACCTTGTAATAGCTGCTGAAATTAAGACACAAAGCAGCAATGTATCTCCTTGTGTCCTGAGCACCCGATCTAAATGAAAACTGTACATAAGAGCCTCAGAGCTCCAACATTAAGTCAGAAGATTTGCTAGCTTTGCTTGTTAAAATCAAGATACTTTAGGTCTGGATTTTACCTGTGTTTAGCACCCTATGGCACTTGTGGTCAAAAATTCTTTCCCATTGGCATGAGTTGAAACTGGTGAATTCCCAGCAAATCCAGTAACAGGATCTCAACTCAGTCACACAGAAAACAAAGAACACAATCAGCAGCTACCTACACAGTGGTGTTAACCTAGGTAGAAGATTTTATATTAAATATGTACAGAACAAAGCAAATGATCTGCCTGGAAATCATAAATTGAAACATAACATTTTTAAGTGTGGGTATATGAACAAAGCACTGATGCACCTACTTTCCAAACAACTGAGAATATTAAAAAAAGAACAGACCATGAAGCCAGTCACCTTTTTCCACAGAGCAAAGCATCTATTACATGGCATTCAAATCTCTAAGTGAACATTTTAGACCATAATCAGTAGCATCTGAATTACAGCAACTGCAGTAATATAACTCCTATCTAAATCTGTGAAAATGAGAAGATTAATTCTTTTTCACTGGTAAAGGATCTACATTCAGATTATTCCTCTGCAAAACCAGCTAGCTAATAGTGAAGGCACAGAAGAAAACTGTCTAAAAATTACACCACTATTTAAATACATTAAAGAGAAAATAAAAAGCTCTGCTCCCACCTGGTGGCAAAAAACAGTACAAAACCAGTAGAAATCTAGAAAATAGAAAGTTGACTTAAATCTGAAGCAACTTGGACAAGATTAAAAAAAATCCAACTTTTTCTTCTATGGCAAGCAATTCTAGCTTTACAGTTGTCATAAAATAGTTTTAACTTAAAATTCATTACCAAATGATTACTTAATATTTTAAGAGAACAACATGCTCTACATGCATTGATTCATACAAACCATAATCACCTGCTTATACATATTTTTTAATAGTCCACTGCGTTTGTGATAACTAAGTGAAAAATACACAAATATAAATTTATTCTGACAGCTTTCCTCTTAAGTAGTGAAACTGTTACTGAGTAAGGAGGGAATGAGAGGCAAGCATATACTTCTGGGTATTCTCTACAGAAATATCCAGGTCAGCTTCTGGTTAGAATAGAAACCTTGAAGCTGTCACACACAAAAGGCCATTGTACTCATACATTAGCTTGTAGCATGACCAGCAGGACTTTGCACAAGCCTTTTCACGTGCAGACTATTTCACACATTTAAAACAATTATTTTTGTTCCAACACTCATGGGTCAGTGACACAAAATGCAACCAACTGGATATTTTTCTTTATGTTTTCTGACTAAATCTGCAAAACATGATCTCACGCACATTCCAGCATTTCTCATTAGAACCACAAATACGACAGGAGCAATTGTCAAAGCCTTTGCATCATGCACTGCCTTCCCTGATGCACCCTCTGAACAGTTCCTTATGGTCCTTAAACAGGCAACAGTTAGCACTGTTTCTAAATAAAATAATATTGTATATAATAGTAAAGGATAATTCTTCAAAATTTGACAGACATGCACCTCAAACAGCATGTTAATAAATAAATAAAATATTTCCTGAATTAGAATTTCCAAAGCAAAACCTATTTAAGCTACTGTACGTGTCCAGGAATTTCAGCTACTTTGGCATAAATACATTAATACTCTTCCCTTCTTGTAATGGAATGCATTAAAAGATTGTAAATACTGGATAATATAATGCACCATTTTCAGAACAAACTTTTCAAATGTATTCTCCACCAGCCTATTTAAAACTCACAGATCACTTAAACAGTTTGACATGTAGCAATAACTTTACAGTATCCAGAATGATGACATGGTAATGTCTCTTTGGGATGTTTACTTGGGGATACAAAACTAGCTTTAAATTACATCTTTCATGCAGTGTTTGAACAGACATCTTACTAAGAACATTAACAGAGGAATTTTCTCTATTGATATTATACACTCCTGCTTACAGAGTTAATACCCTTCTACTGTAACATCCATTCGTGTGCATTAACTATACCTGCAATCTTTACGGCTACAGGATCCTCCGAGACTGGAATAGGTCCCTCTTTGACTTCAACCTGTTTTTCAGGGACCAAAGTAGATGTGGCAGGAGGGGTATACTTAGTCTCAACATAGACCACAGATGTGGAAGCAGAGGGCTTGGAACTGTGAAAAAGACTAGCCCACGATTTTGCAGGCGGATTAATAGGGACTGATCCTGCAACCAGGACTGTTGCCTCAGTAGTAGGTGAAGCTTCCTCAGGCTTAGCTTGGTCTGAGTCAGTGTTTTCCACAGCATGCAATTCTACCCCACTGGCAGCTGTGCCCTCAACAGAGGATTCAAGTGTTTGTCCATTAGTAACACCAAGATTTTCAGTAGTATCTGCACCAGCATAAGACTGTACAATAACTGTCCTTAAAGGGCTATTGCTGCCAGTCTCTGAGGGGATGCAAAACTGTTCAGAATTAGTAACACAGCATATCTCAGGCTGCCCTGCAGTTCTGGTATTGTCTAGTGCACTAGAAACAGAATTATCAGAGATAGCTTCATTAATGAAGTCCACAGAGTTGTCTGGGCTGTTGAAAGTCCTTGGTGTGGCCAGTGAAGGTATGTCTCCCATCAGTTCTGTATCCTCTGTGCTTATACTGTTTAGTCCTGAGGAATTTGCATGGCCATTTACAAGAGCTTCTGTGGGAGTAATGCCATCACTGACATCTTCCAAGTAACTGTAATATCCAGGTGGTCTTTTTTTCTTCTTTTTACGCTCCCTTTGTCCAAGACCATCACTTTCAGTGTTAGAACCACTGTCCAAAGCAAGGTTTGGATCAGTGAACTGGCAGTCAATGGAGTTGTAGTTTGTTTCATCATCATCAGGGGTTTTCTGAGCAGGTGCACAACCGAGAATGAATTCTGGAGCCTGAGGATTCAGAGTACTTGAAATACTGTAATCTATGTTATTTAGTACAGATGACTGTGTCTCAATAACCTCATTAACACCAAATTCAATTCTCTGGTACTCTTTCCCTGGACAAGAGAAAGGAAAACTGAATTAATGAATGACACCTAATAAAAAAAAACCTACAAAAATCAAGAAAACAACCCCATATTTTCCTATATCTCAGAAAACAAACTACATTCCCTCAAATTAAAATAATTCTTACTCTCTATCTCAATCCTGAAGACTATTTCAAAACATAATTTTGTTAAAGATAACAGAGTATGATTCAGATTTTCTTAAACAGGGTATGCAATTTCCCAAACCACTGCACAATTCCTGCATATAACTAACACCTATTAAATTCACCCACAAAGAAAAACTATTAAGGCCCAATGACTCTAGCAATAATCTGTATTAATTACTGGATAACTGTGTATAAAATGCGGTGCAATGCTGTAACTTCCCACTTTTTTTAAAGCCAGTCTTTTCCACTGACAATTACAAAATCCAAGCCTTAACCTGTTAAACTTTTAAAAATAATTTCCACATGTGGAGTTTGGTGTTGGGGTGGTGCGGTTTGGTTTTCTTGGTGTATAAAGATTCATCATAATCCTTAATAACTGAAAAAGTTTTCATTAATTGTATGGAAACAAGGCAATTACATCTTTTGAAACTCTAGGCTAAAAAAAAAATATGAACAGGTTTGGGATTTTTTTTGTTTGGTTTTTTGGTTTTTTTTCTTATTTATTTATCTACCTTGGAACTTTGATATGCTCTTTACAGAAAGGCTAAGAAATATCCTCCTGGCAGGCTACAGTACCACAAAATACTGTCAGTCACAAAGTACTGCAATTTCATGGAACTTAGTTTCATAATGCATGTGTGGTAACTAACAACACTGAATACTTCAGTTACAGAAATTTTCATAGCTATCAAATAAAGAGAGAAAATTGGTGAAACTGAGTCTCAGAATGTTAAAGGTAAGCTCATGTTTTAGTGTTAGAAAAGGGTGAAATTTTATGTTAAAAATAATTATATTTGAAAGTTTGTAAATCAATAGAAGGCCTTTATATATTGTAATTTTGCTGTTCTGTACCTTAGTTAATTGTTTTGTACCTTAGTTGTAACTTTGCTGTTCTGTACCTTAGTTGTAATTTAGGCATGGGTGGATTTAAGAAAGTATTGTAAAACCTTATCCAAGCAGAACATGCAGACTGACCAGAGGCAGCCAAGTGAAAACAAGAGAATACTAGCATCCACATAATGGTTGGGGCCTGTCCAAAGAACGGACAGGTGAAAAGGACAAAGAGCGCGATGTGACGAGGTCAAAGCCAGATTTGGGCAAGTGCCCCTGGTTTCCCAGCACTGCAATAAAGCACCTCATATAACCATTCCAGTGATTATGTGTACATTCTCATGCTAACATTTTGACGACCCAGATGGGACCTTGCGGGCATTGCTGAGGCGGATCACGTCTTGAACCAGCTCCAGCCGGTACCAAGAGATTCTCGGGGAGTTATCAGCCGCAACCGACCTCCACTGCTCACAACGGACCTCTGACACAGTAAGAAAGGTGCTTTTAAGTTGTTTAATTTAGTAATGGTACCAATTGTAGTAATGTATGGTATACCGACTTCTGGTGAAGTCTGGTCTGGTAAAGCCTGCCAGTTAGACGTGGCGAAAGCTGCGCCTGGTTGGGCTAGGGAGCTCCCGGGGAAAAGCCTAGGCACCGTCCGTTAGACAGTGGCGAAAGCCCTGCAGGTTTGGCAAATCTGGTCTGGTAATGCTGCAGAGACAGCATTTGGGTGCCATCTGTTAGACAGTGGCGTAAGCCCTGCAGGTTCAGCGAAGTAACTTAGTAAAGGAACTTGTTTCTGTAGAAATTAATTTGTAGTGTAAAGGAACCCGTTTCCTTAGGAATTAACTTGTGGTGTAAAGGAACTTGTTTCCTTAGGAATTTCTTTGTACTCACAAAATGCTGTCAATTCCCAAATCATCTCCGTTAGGCTGTCTTTTAAGCCATTGGAAGGAAGGGCGGTTTGGGCAAACTATGGGGAAAAGTAAGTTGATTGATTATTGTAATATTTGGTGGACACAATATGAATTGGAAGATCAAGAAAAATGGCCTGAAAATGGAACTCTACATTATAATACCATATTGCAACTAATATTGTTTTGTAAAGAGAAGGAAAATGGGATGAAGTGCCATATGTAGATCTTTTCAAGTTAAGAAATAATGAGAAGTGGCAAAAATCCTGTGGAATCAAGGTTGTTAAAACTAATACAAATGAACAATGTAAGGGATGTGTTACTGAGAAAAAGCGTATTGGGTGTTTTGCTTTAGAAAACAGTTTGCAGCACCAGAAGGATGACGAAAACCTTGATTTGACAGTGGCTCCGTCAGCCCACCGGTAACAAATGAAGAAAGGGGGGAGGAGGACAATAGCAATAGTGATCTCAAGAGTGAGAGTGGTCACGGATGTAAGGGTGGACAGAATGCAGATCTCCCTGCCACTCCAGTCTCGCACCAAACTCGTCAAAGGGGAGGACGAGAGAGAAATGGTATTGCAGACTGCAAAGGGTTAATGCAAAACTGCAGTTACCGGCAGGTATTTGTTGCTGCTGCTGAGCAGGCCAGCGTTTGTAGCTGCATAAAGCAGGGTGAGCGACTTTGGGAAGGGAAAAAAAAAAAGAAAAAACAGAGACAGAATTATGAGTTCGGTAGCCATGTTCAGAAGAAGTCGCCCTCCAATTCGACTCCCAGTGCTCCACTGGTGGAACTGCCAGGATGGACTCTGCAGCCGAAGATTGGAAAACAAAACAAAACAAAAACAAACCTCTCAATTTATTGAAGTATTGGGGCAGTTTATAACCTGGGGGTGAATCCAAGACTTGGAGGAACAGATCGGTTGAAACAAGAACTGCTAGCTGAAAAAACGAGAGGGGAAATGCTACCACAAGCTTTATCAGCCGTCACCTAAGCTGCATCAGGGTGGCAGAGAAAGGAAAAAAAGGTGGGTAATTGTACAGCAAAACCCTTTGACTGTTAAAAGTGTGCAGCTTACTTCTGCAGCTGCTTCACATTCTTTTCGCATCAGAATGCTTCTGCTTTAAGGAATCACTTTAACCTGTCTATTTCTCAAGAACTGATAACCTTGGGAGAGGGGGTATATTTGTGTCTTCCTACCCACAGGTCCATGGTGGCTGCCTGCAAAGTTTGTCAAGCCTTGCCATGAGCTGGACAGATGAGTGGAAGAACTCGATGCCTCAGCTACAGGAGCTGGCTGTGAATACCCCAAGCAAAATGAGATAGAGGAAGAGAAAAACGAATGATTGCAAACATCACTTGGGGGTAACTGAAAAGTAACAACTTGAATATGTGTGCTTGTAAATTATTAGAGGTTGTGATTTTGTATAAAACCACCTATATTTACTAGCCAGTTGCTAATAAGAAACTATACTTTCTATAGTATGGATTTATCACTTGTAAAAGAGATGTTAGAGCATGCAAATTTGCAGCAGCTGCTAGAAAATGGTAAAGCAAAAGCTAGAAAGATTCTAATACGTGGTAGTGTTATAAAGCAGGTGATGGAACAAATTAAGAGGGTGGGAGTACTCCACTGGTAAGAAATTTCTTTGGCTATTCACTCACTGCCATCAGCATCTTCAACATGGTGATGCACTCTGTAATAGTTACTCTGCTAATGTAAATCTGTGTGTTCTTTGCTGTAGTAGTGACTTGTTACTGGATAAAGCAGGTGAAGGGCTGCATTGACAACAGGGTGCAAGGACTGAGGTTCATCAAACGCCTGCTACCACAGTCAAGGGCAAGATTGGGTTGGCCCCTGTGTTTGCCAAGAAGAACCTTTAGCTCTGCTGCTGGCTGCAACCCAGCAGGCATGGAGCGGTGGGGACACATGCTATGCCAGACCTTGATGTGAGGGATGGCCTCCCCTGTTATCAGAGAGCCATCCACGAGAAAAAGGGCAGGCCCAGCAGCCTGTACTTGGCATATGTAGGAAATAGGACCTACTAAATTTTTTTAAATTTGTCTAGTTTGGATTCTCTTTCCGCAATATAGCAATTGTGACATCTGAGAATAATAACGTTTTCACTTCCAGAAATTAACAAAACAATTGCTTGTCAGGAAAAAGATAAAAATATAACGGTGACAGAATATCAAAAAGAAGGTCTTCTCGGGGACCCTGCACTTTTGGTATCAAAGTCATTATGCAAAAAAATTAAATTCTCAGTTTACCTCTATAAGAGGAGAATTTGAACGATGTATTTATGATAAAGAAATTAAGGTAAACAGACAAGTAAAAAATTCAAAACAAAATTGGGACACAGTTTAGTCAATGAGTATTCTGCAGAAATTCCAGTATATTAGAAACACACCTTGGTGTTTTAAATGGACAGGGAAACAAAATGCAACAGGAGACATAAATACCTTGCTGTCCATGGATAAGGTTAGTCGAGATATTATCAGAAATATGCCCTGGTAGAATTGTACAAAATTTTGGATTGTGATACTGACCCTGAAAAGATTACAATACTCACAGTTAAGATTGCTTTAATGTCCGGCTGTGCATGTTGGGGACTAAAAATCGGAGGAGAAACAACTAACATCCCAGATAATTATATAGGCTGTAGGTATTCAGCAGTGCATAGTATGGGACATTTTGTCTGGGCAGCTAGTGATGGAACCTGGACTACCCATCTATCCATGGAAGGTCCAGCTAAAGAAATTACTCTGGGACTACCTACTCTTTGTCCAATTTGGAAGAAATTACCATTTAAAGGCAAATTGGAAACCCTGAAAATTAGAACAAGAAGAGATATAAATGATGATGAAGACACTTGGCAGGAACCCTCCACGGGTGTTAAAGTAGGATGGGCTTTAGAATCCCTATTTGCCCAAGTGGCAGCATATCGAAACAGAGAAATGATTGACAAGTTGATTGGTCAAACGGAAAGATTAGCTAGAATAACGAAGAAGGGATTCAGAGATTTAAATTTGCAAATACAGGCGACAACCAAAATGACCTTGCAGAACAGCATGGCATTAGACATGTTGTTACTTAAAGAGCATGGTGTCTGTGGATATTAAAAGACAGAGTGGACCATTGCTGCGTTCACATTCCCAATGTGACTGCAGGTACAGAGCATGATATTTCCCAGCTGACCAAAATTGAACAAGAAGCACAAAAGGAAAAGGAAAATAGTGAAGAAAATTGGATTGGAGCATTATTTGACAGTTTGGGCCTTCATCTTACTGGATGGGTTCGTTCCCTCATACAAACTGTAATCATGATATTAATTGTGTTTTTGATTATATATCTGATGTATTTCTGTATCCGAAGGAAAATAGCCCGCAGCAGTGCATGAACCCATCGAATTATAGAAACAGTAACGAGAGAGTATCCAAAATACCCAACACCCTCGCCTACCTATAAGGAGACAGCTACATAAGTTCAAAGAAGTGAAAATACTTGCTGAAGATGAAGTATTTTCAAAGGGGGGAAATGTTAGAAAATGATGAAATTTTATGTTAAAAATAATTATATTTGAAAGTTTGTAAATCAATAGAAGGCCTTTATATATTGTAATTTTGCTGTTCTGTACCTTAGTTAATAGTTTTATACCTTAGTTGTAACTTTGCTGTTCTGTACCTTAGTTGTAATTTAGGCATGGGTGGATTTAAGAAAGTATTGTAAAACCTTATCCAAGCAGAACATGCAGACTGACCAGAGGCAGCCAAGTGAAAACAAGAGAATGCTGGCATCCACATAATGGTTGGGGCCTGTCCAAAGAACGGACAGGTGAAAAGGACAAAGCGAGGAAGACTTCTTACTTCATCTGAGGAAGACTCCTTACTTCATCAGGACGACCACCAGAGGGCGGCTGTGCAAGCGCAAAAGAGGCTGATGTCGTAATAGATTGATGAGGCAATCAATCCCTGATGTATACGTATTAGTTAAGGTAGCAATTTAGGTTGAATATGCATTAATTGCGAAACTTTTGATGTATAAATTGCGAGCGCGATGTGACGAGGTCAAAGCCAGATTTGGGAGAGCGCCCCTGGTTTCCCAGGGCTGCAATAAAGCACCTCATATAACCATTCCAGTGGTTATGTGTATATTCTTATGCTAACATTAGTACTTATAAGTTTTGTAGGTCTTTCAAGGATATGTATGTTACTGTCTCAAAAGACACTAATTTTAGTATTTTCTGTTTCTTCAAAGACAAGGGAGCTAAAAAAAAACATTTCAGAGTTAAAACTCTGACTAGACTGTTACTAGAGAACCAAACAACACAAAATACTATTTCCAAAAGCAGTGTAAGTTCATGCACTGCTAAACTGTAAGGATTTTGTGCAGCTTACATTATGTATGACACATCAGTACATGCATACTTCCAAGTATACCACTATATTTTGGCTTGTTTAAAAAAAAAAAAAAAAAAAAACCAAAACCAAACAAACAGAAAAAAAACCAAACAAAAAAAAACCACCACCACCACAACAACAAAAAAAGCAAGCAACAGAGTTCAGGGGGGGCTGGGGGAGAAGGTTATTTGCACACCTAAGGAAATAATCACATGGGAGCACAGAGGCTAGTGGAGAATGTTCTGACAGATAACTGTCAATGTAAGTATTTTGAAACACTCCAGATACTTTCTAGGAAAGTCTGCTGATGAAAATTTTAGCTTTAGGAAAAAAAAAAACCAACAAAAAACCAATCTACAGAATACATATTTAACAAACATTGCGTGTTGAGGCCTGACTTACACATGCAATACCAACGTATTATGAATTAATAAACAAAGATATACATATAATACAGTGTTAATTACTTTTCTGTTTTGATCTTTTAACTGAGTAGTAAACACATTTCACTTATCAATTTCAATTCTGCTGCCAGTCAGGCTGAAGGAAACAAACAAAAAGGATGAAGAAAAACTCTCCATACCCATCTGATTTCTCTAAATCATGTTAACAAGAGCCTAAATTTCAAGTTTTCTTCACCTCTCCACTACACTCATCAGAAATCATTCTATAACACCGTGCCTGTCAATCCACCATTCAGCAAGTACTTCTACAGTCAGTGACTTGCTATCACCAACCAGAAAAGAGGGCTTAAATTTCTTTTCATAAAGATCAGCAGCCTAGAGGCAGGGAGGTGGAAAGCTACTGCCTGATACCCACTGAAGAGGGAAGGTCTGGGAGATCTCAGGCATCACCTAGCTGGTTAGCAGCAGCACTAACTGGCTATCAGCCCTGTCAGCACACACAACTCAAAACCAACCACAGCTTCATCTGCTTGCAAATGCAGTGCACAGGGTTTTAAGAGATATAGGACACAAGTCCACAACAAAACTACTCCTCATTAGTTCTTCTGCCTATGGACCAACTTATTAGTTCAAGCATGAATCAAAAGCTAGTTCTTTACCCTTTGTTACAATAGTACAAAGCACAAGGACAACTCGCAACTCCTGGTATTCCTCCAGGCATGATAAGAATGAACTATTAGGCACATTTCAAATCTCTACCAGTTAAAAAAAAATCTGTGATTTCTGCTTCTTTTCCAAAACCGCAGTTAAAAAAAAATGCTTTGAAACAAAAACCGCGGTAAGTCTACCACAGCCAAAAGTCAAAGTGTTCACTTCTGCACTCCTCTCCTGCTCCTCTCCAGCAACCTTCCAGCTCTTGTGGCACCAAAAGCTAAGATAGCAAAAGCAAAAATAATCCAAGCAGTGTTATGTACACTAGACAATCACAAAAGCCAACTCGGGACAAGTGAGGAGCAGAAAACAAAACACATCCCTTACAATTACAGCACACTGGTAATTTAGCTGAATGTGCAACACGAACATGGTAGGCTAAAATCTTGCTAAGAGCATAACCAATATTAAACAGCAGGATTAGAATAATAAATACCAGTAGCTACTGTACAGTTAGTCTATGGAATGATTGGCAGAAGCTCATTTGCCATAAGATTGTGTCAGGTTCACTTAAATAAAAAGAGAGGTAATTTTTTCTATTTGTTTTGACTTTCCACTTTGCTTCTGGGCATCTTTGTTTCAATCTACTTCACAGTGCTGTTCCTGAATGGACTGAAACAGATATATCTGTCCCGAACAAAATGACACACACATTAAAACAAGTATCAACAGATGCTCCAAGGACAAATTCTATGCACTATAGTGCCCTAGGTACAGCTGTAAGAGTTATTTTTCACCTTCTTAGTAGGTGGTGCACTGCTGTGTTTGAGCTTTAGTCCAAGAAAAACGCTGATAACACATCAATGTTTTAGTTGTCACTAAGTAGTGCTTACCCTGATCAAAGACTTTTCAGCCTTTTATGCTCTGCCAGTGAGGAGGGACACAGGAAGCCCAGAGGAAACAGACAGGACACCAGACCCAAATTAGCCAAAGGGGTATTCCATACCACAGTAACTCATGCCCAGTATATACACTGGGGGGAGTCACACAGAAGGCCCAGATCGCTGCTCAGGTCAGCGGGTGGTGAGGAACTGCATTGTGCATCACTTGTGTTTATTGTTTTCCTTTCCCCTTTTAATTTTATATTCTCTCCCCTTGTTATTTCTCTTATCATCATAATTACTGGTAGTAGAAGTACTTTTGTATTTGTTGTGGTTTAAGCCCAGCCAGTAACTCAGAACTATGCAGCTCACTCCCCCACGTCTTCCTCCCCCCACCCCCAGAGGGATGGGGAGGAGAATCGAAAGAACTCCCACAGGTTGAGATAAGAGCAGTTTAGTAACTAAGGTATAACACAAAACTAGTACTTCTGCAACCTACAATAATAACAAAAAGGGAAATAACAAGGGAAGAGAATATAACTGCTCACTACCTGCCAACCAATACCCAGCCTGAACCAAGCAATGAGCTTGCCCTTCTGGGTAACTGCCCCCACTTTTATACTGGGCATGACATGCATGGTATGGAATACCTCTTTGGCTAGTTTGGGTCAGGTGTCCTGTCTCTGCTTCCTCCTGGCTTCCCCTCCTCCCTGGCAGAACATGAGACTCACAAAGTCCTTGGTCAGAGTAAACATTTCTTAGCAACAACTAAAAATATCGGTGTTATCAGTGCTGTTCCCAGGCCAAAAGTCAAAAACACAGTGCTGCACCAGCTACTGAGAGAAATGGTTGCTACTGCTGAACCCAGGACAGTACTATACTTTAGTAATTGGAGTGTTCTTATCTCAACCCATGGGATTTATGTTCTTTCGATTCTCCTCCCCATCCCTCTGGGAGTGGAGGGAAGGGAAAAAGGTGGGGAGCAATTGAGCAGCTGCATGGTTCTGAGTTACAGGCTAAGCTTAAACCATGACATATACCAAAAACTGTGAATACATATACTAATTAGTCTGAACAGAGTTTTGCATATTAGAGCTTCATCTGTGATATAATTATTCCTAGTAAGTATTAACAGATCTAATTCCATAATAAAGTTAAATACTGAAGTACATATTAAAAAATTTTATGGGGAGTAATACAGTCAGTGTGCACCATATTATTGTAATTGTAATTACTCCTCATAAGCATAGCATTCTATTTTCATTTCTGTAGCTTCATATGCAGCCATTACAGTGATAATATGCATGCACAGTACAGTGCAAGCTTGTTAAAGATATTTTTCAGGCAAAACTTCATTTGCTGTCATTACCTAATCTCAAGGCTGGGAGGGGTTCTCTCAGGGTCTAGGAATGATCTGAAAAACATTTGTACAAACCAACTTTCTGTATGGCTAGTGAACATTAAAATCTCAGTCTTAAAGAACAGAACTTAAACCAATAGTTAGACAAAGCAATATATGACTGGACACCCCTATCATCAATGAGGACAATTCATACCATATGGTTCTTTTAATGAACTTTTCAAACTCCTATTAAAAATACTCAGGGTGTTAAACCTGGACTTGTACTGGAGCTCCTCAATTTTCAAAAATGTTGTGTATCTGCTTTCACCTGTTGTCCTGCTTTATGACTGGCTCTTATTTTCCTTTATATGCAAGGCCAAAGCTGCTAAGCATAATGATCGTGTTTTCTTAAACATTAATATGTGCATTTTGGTCCTCTTAAGTACTTTTTAGAACTGTCCAGTCTGACACTTGAATTATTTTGAAGGAGATCTGGATGTCATTTGTATCACTCATATACATCTGGGTAAGTCTCAGCTTCCTTGTTCTACCCTGGTTCAGGGAAAGGAAAAAAATAAAAAAGCAAGCACATACCAATTTACCTGCTGCTTAAAATAATGTTGAATTTTGGTTTAAACTATGCAGAGTGATGATCACATAACTCCTACTCAACTGTCAACTTCATATAGCTATGAAGTAAGGCCAGGTTGTAAGATATATGGGTGAGGACAAGAATAGACGTATGACTGATACAGTTTTAAAACTAGAGCTCTGTAAGGTATTCTTACATCAAGAGTCATATCTTCACCAAAAAAAAGGGGAAAAAAGAAAGGTTTTCCATGAAAATGGCTAAGCCGGACAAAAACAAGAATCAAAGGGAACACTGAACAGAGCACTGCTTGCAGAACTCTCTTTAGGTTGCAACTGCCAGAAAATACTCATGCTAAATGCCACACTAGTTACTTGTTTCTTCAGTACAAGTTCACTAGCAAGCTTCAGCCCCCTGCGTTTTTACAGCTACATCCCACAATATTTCAAGCAAGGCACTAAGATCGTATGGTAGCACAATCAAAGAGTAATCACATCTACCCTAATTAGCTGAAGTTCAATGTACTATATTCACTTGCTGAGGGGGTTGGCTTGAGAAAGGACGCCTGTGGCACCGGAGCAGAGCCGGGGGAGATCAGCATCCAGAAGCCTCACCACAGAGTGATAAGAGCCACTGAGGAGGGAGCCTCAAGTCCTCAACAGGACTTGCAAAGAGCTCAGCTACTGCGAGGAGGTGACTCACAGGGGGCAGAGACAGAAGGAGGGGCACCAACTGTGAGTGGTTAAAAATCTACCCAGGGAGCACGGCGACCAGGAGCGCGGCGAACAGAGCGGGCAAACAGAGCGGGTCGAGGCAGTTTGCGCTTCAGTTTGCGTGGGCAGGCGAGCGGGATGGTGAGCACTCGCTGTACGACCAGGGTCCGGTCTGGGATCTCTGCCCCGGCCGCCCCGGTGGTGGCCAGTGTAGGCACCCAGACAAGAGCTGGTAAGTGGGGAGGTTGCGGTGCAGAGCATGGAGTGTAGAGAGTGCCTGCACTGGTCTTGTGAGGGAAAGGTGCAGAATGGGCAAGGTTGCGCTCGCTGCTCCCTGATGGAGGTCCTCCTCCAGCAGGTGGCTGAGCTATGGGATGCTGTCAGTAAGGTGCAAGATGTCAGGGAAGCTGAGAGGAAGCAGGACTGCTTGCTCCAGGACCAAACAGCACAGGGGCCTCAAGATTCCCCTCTAACTCATATACGAAAGAAGGGGGCTGTTGATCAGGGAAGCTGGGAGTTAGTAACAAAAAAAAACAACAAAAGGAGAAAGAGAGCAATTAAAAGCAAGGAGCTTCCTCCTAAAACTGCTGTACCCACCCAGAACCGCTTTGCTGTCCTGCAGGGGGCTGATGAGGAAATGCACTTGCATCAGAAACAGTTGGCTGATGCACTGGTACAGAAGATCTCTACTGGTGCCGCCAGGAAAAAGCGGTGGGTTGTAGTAGTAGGGGACTCTGCCTTGAAAGGGACAGAAGCGCTCATCTGTCAGCCTGACCCGGTCGCAAGTGTTGCCTACCTGGGGCACGGATCAGGGATGTTGCGGAGAGGCTGCCTGCTCTAGTAAGTCCCACGGACTATTACCTGCTTCTAGTGATACATGTGGGTGCTAGGGATATAGACAGTAGTAGCCTGAGGAGTATAAAGAAGGACTACAGAGCTCTGGGAGAGGTGGTCAGGGGTTCTGGAGCTCAGATATTCTTTTTGACAATTCTCCAAGATGCACGGGAGGACCTTCCAAAGGCAAGGAGGATTGGACAGGTTAATAAATGGTTAAAAGGGTGGTGTCATAGTCAAGGGTTTGGGTGTCTTGGACATGGGGCCCACATTTGTAGGCTAGGCCTACTGGGGTCTGGTGGAACTGCTCTGATAAAGAAGGGGAAGAGTGGCTTTGCTGGGAGGCTTGCCAGACTTGTCAAGGATGCTTTAAACTAGTTGTGTTGGGGGAGGGGAGCATCATTCCATCCCAACACACCCAGTCAGTTGCCAGCACCTATAATAAATACTCTGAGCAATGTAGTAATATTCTAGCCGCTCCAGCCAATGAGATGGCTTCTTTTGGAGCTCAGCTCAGATGCCTCTATAAAAATGCATGTAGCATGGGGAACAAACAAGAGGAATCAGAGATGTGGGCACATCTACAGGGCTATAATATAACAGGCATCACTGAAACATGGTGGGATGGCTCCTTTGACTGGAGTGTTGGAATGGAGGGTTATAGGCTTTTTAGAAAAGACAGGCCCAGTAGGAGTGGAGGGGGAGTTGCCCTTTATGTTAGGGATAGGCTGGAGAGTATGGAACTCTGTCTGGGGACAGGTGATCAGTTAACAGAAAGTTTGTGGGTCAGGGTTAAGGGGTAATCAGTGATGGGAGACATTACTGTGGGGATATGTTACAGACCGCCTGATCAAGAGGAACCTGTGGATGAAGACCTCTACAGACAGATAGGAAAAGCCTCACACTCGCAGGCCCTTGTTCTCATGGGGGACTTCAACCACCCTGACATCTGTTGGGGCAACGGTACGGCCTTGCACAAGCAATCCAGAAGGTTTCTCGATTGTGTGGAAGACAACTTCCTTCTGCAAGCAATAAAGGAGCCGACGAGAAGAGGTGCCGTGCTTGACCTTGTGCTCACCAACAGGGAAGGGCTTGTTGGAAATGTTACTCTCCAGGGAAGTCTTGGATGCAGTGATCACGAGATGGTCGAATTTGAGGTCCTCAAGACAGTGAGAAGAGCGTGCAGCAAGCTCACTGCCATGGACTTCAAGAGAGTAGACTTTGGCCTCTTCAGGAACCTGCTTAGTAAGGTTCCATGGGATATAGCCCTAGAAGGCAGGGGGGCTCAAGACTCTTGGTTAATATTCTAGGATCACCTGCTACAAGCTCAGAAGTGTTGCATCCCGACTAGAAGGAAGTGCAGCAGGAGGGCCAGGAGACCTCCTTGGATGGATAAGGAGATGCTGAGAAAAGTTCACAAGAAAAAAGAGGCTTATAAAAGGTGGAAACATAGACAGGTGGCCTGGGATGAATACAGGGATGTTGTCAGGGTAGTTAGGGACCAAGTTAGGAAAGCTAAGGCCCAACTGGAGCTAAACTTGGCAAGGGATTTGTCGTGGGTTAAACTAAATCTGCACAGTTCCCCCTTTGTTTCCCCTCCCCCCCTCACCTTCCCACTCCCGGAGGGATGGGAAGGAGAGCCAGAGGAATACAACTCCCACGGATTGAGGTAAAATCAGTCCAGCAATCAAGGTATAACAGAAATCACTAACAGTACCAATAATGAATCAATGTTAGAGGAAACAAACAGAGAGAGAGGATACCACCCGCTGCCAGGAGGCCAGCCCTGAAGAGAGAGAGCTCCCCCCTCCCCTCCTGGCCAGCTTCCAGTTGCCTACCCGAGCCCAGCCGGGAGTGTTAACCCCTTCCCTTCCAGCCACCTTCCAGTCCCCTCCCCGAGCAGGATGTGCCGTGGTATGGAACACCTCCCCAACCAGCCCAGACCAGGCGCCCTATCTCTCCCTCCTCCCTGGCAGAGCATGAGCTACTGCTGAACCCATGACAGGATGTTAAAGATAATAGGAAGGGATTTTATAGGTATGTAGCGGCTAAAAAACAGACTAAGGACAATGTAGGCCCCTTCAGGAAAATTTCGGGAGAACTGGCTACACAGGACTTGGAGAAGGCTGAGGTTCTGAATGACTTCTTTGTCTCGGTCTTCACTGGCAAAGGCTCTGACCGCAGCACCTGAGTCTTGGAAGGCGGACGCAGGGTCTGTGAAAACCTAGACCTTGGGCCCACTGTAGTAGATGATCTGGTTCGAGACCATCTTAAGAACCTGAATGTACACAAGTCCATGGGACCTGATGAAATCCATCTGCGGGTCCTGAAGGAGCTGGCGAATGAAGTTGCAAAGCCACTGGCCATCATATTTGAAAAATCATAGCACTCAGGTGAAGTTCCTGATGACTGGAAAAAGGGAAATATAACCCCCATTTTCAAGAAGGGGAAAATGGATGACCCGGGGAATTACAGACCAGTCAGTCTCACCTCTGTGCCTGGCAAAATCTGGGAGCAGATTCTCCTGGAAGGCATGCTAGGGCACATGAAAAACAACAAGGTGCTTGGTGACAGCCAGCATGGCTTCACTAAGGGGAAATCCTGCCTGACCAATTTGGTGGCCTTCTATGACGGGGCTACAAAAGTGATGGACAGGGGTGGAGCAGCTGACGTCATCTACCTGGACTTGTGCAAAGCGTTCGACACTGTCCCACATGACATCCTTGTCTCTAAATTGGAGTGACATCAATTTAATAGGTGGACCACTCGGTGGATAAAGAACTGGCTGGATGGTTGCACTCAAAGAGTTGTGGTCAACGGTTCAATGTCCAGCTGGAGACCAGTAACGAGTGGTGTCCCTCAGGGATCGGTGTTGGGACTGGTCTTGTTTAACATCTTTGTCGCTGACATGGACAGTGGGATTTTGTGTGCCCTCAGCAAGTTTGCCGATGACACCGAGCTGTGTGGTTCGGTTGATACGCGAGAGGGAAGGAATGCCATTCAGAGGGACCTTGACACACTTGTGAGGTGGGCTGATGCCAACCTCATGAAGTTTAACCATGCCAAGTGCAAGGTCCTACACCTGGGTGGGAGCAATCCCAGGCACTGCTACAGGTTGGGCAAAAAGGAAATTCATGGTAGTCCTGTGGAGAAGGACTTGGGGGTGTTAGTCAATGAGAAAATGAACATGAGCCAGCAGTGTGCACTCACAGCTCAGAAAGCCATCTGTATTCTGGGCTGCATCAAGAGGAGTGTGACCAGCAGGTGTAAGGAGGTGATCCTGCCCCTCTACTCTGCTCTCATGAGACCTCACTTGGAGTATTGTGTGCAGTTCTGGTATCCTCAACATAAAAAGGACATGGTACTGTTAGAACAAGTCCAGAGGAGGGCCACGAGGATGATCAGGGGACTGGAGCACCTCCCATATGAAGACAGGCTGATGGGGTTGGGGCTGTTCAGCCTGAAGAAGAGAAGGCTGCGTGGAGACCTCATAGCAGCCTTCCGGCATCTGAAGGGTGCCTACAGGGATGCTGGTGAGGGACTCTTCATTAGGGACTGTAGTGATAGGACAAGGGGTAACGGGTTGAAATTTAAACAGCAGAGGTTTAGACTTGATATAAGGAAGAAAATCTTTACTGTTAGGGTGGTGAGGTACTGGAATGGGTTGCCCAGGGAGGTAATGAATGCTCCATCCCTGGCAGTGTTCAAGAGCAGGTTGGATGAAGCCTTGGGTGATATGGTTTAGTGTGAGATGTCCCTGCCTATGGCAGGGGGGTTGGAACTAGATGATCTTGAGGTCCTTTCCAATCCTAACTATTCTATGATTCTATTTTCAAATACTTTCACGGATCTCATTCAATAAAGGTGTTTAAAAAAAAACCCACCTGCCAAACATATGCATATATACTTGCTGAATGAATTCTGAAGATTAAAGAAAAGCTGTAGTGAATCTAAGGGAAGTGTCACAACCTTGAAGTTTAAAAAAAAATGGATACCGATTTCTTACCATCATGAAACTTACCTGTGGGCTTAATACCACATGAAAGTGTTTCATTGTATGGGGGGAGCTGTACAAAAAAGAAATGGAAGACAAAGCAAGTCTTAACATTTTATACTAGTTTCATTTGAAACATCTGAATCCTTTAAAAATAACATCATTGGTAAGGTCTGATTTTCTGAGAGTATGTCTTGAACACATTTCTATATTTCTCAAATCCCACACTGTAGCTTCAAGTGTCCTTTCAGATTACCACAGTTACTGAAAGATAAAGATTATCTTGGTTACACACCATAGGCTCGTCAATTTCTCAAGCAATTTACCTCACAGCATCAGAATCTTCCTTCATCAACAGTAACACAGCATGATTTCAAAATGAGGAACATATCCTCTTTTTAGACAGAAACTAATGTTGAACAAATGACCTGTGAAAGGATGAAACAAAGTTTTGCAGACAATACTCACACCTAAATTTTTCAACTCTCATTAACACAGCTGATGTAGGACACTTGAGGTGACGCTAGACAGGATGCAAACGTCACACTGCTGCTACTGTATTTAATGGTGGGAAAACAGCAATATAGGCAGAAGAAACAAGTATTACCTGAAAATCTATTCTGGATTTACTTCCCACCTACCAGAGAAGATACAAAGCTATCCCTAAAGGCAAGTAGAAGGTCTCTTTTTCTTTCTAAACTTCCCCACCCCATTCCCTTCATGCACCTTTACTGTTTAGCAGTATACTATGCTAATTATACTTAGAAAATTAACTTGCAGGAAAGTAAGTCATATTAACAATGGTCATCAGATTTGTAAAATGCGACAAAAGGATTTCCCCTTTTATAGTTGTAAGTGTTCATTTCCTTTATGTTGAGGGGGGAGGATGGAAGCATGACTTAAATGTTAGGAGGATAAACATGGAACCTGACCTAGAGAAATATTATTTTCCAAGCCTAGAGATTAGGACAATGGCATAATACTCTTCCCTACAAAGTAAAATGGTTTATTCATTCTTTACCAAGAACTACAAAGAATAAGAATCCACAACACTATCTGTAGTATGTTATGAACTCAAACACACAAAGGCAACTGCTTCCACTCTGTAGTTCCCACTGCCACTGTAACTATTTCAATATTGATCCATTTCTCAGAGCTCATGCACAGCCTTCCTTTTACGCATAGCTTTGATGGTTAGCAGTGCTCCACCTGCCAAAAAAATACTAAGAATCCCTGGGCTTCTAAAGGCTCACAAGACTTAGAAGCCCACCTTACAACTAAGAACACCACTGAAAGTTTTCTCTACATGCACTTCAAAGCTGAGGTACCAGGGTGGGACAACTCACTTTCCACATCCTATCACTACAGTGTCAGCTATTCCAGATCTGGAAGACGACAAGGAGAAGGTGGAATAATTAATTTCTTATTTCTAAAAAATGACTTAACATCCACACAGACAGAAAGAAGACTCCTGTTCAGTATCTGCAGTTCATAAATTAGCAAGCTAAAAGAATGATAAAGAAATAACTGTAGTTTTATATTTCAAATATATACAAAGAGATGGAGCTTTAAAATGTAATTTCTAAAAGAAGTTTAAAATAGATCTTACCTCAACAGAGCATCGTGGAGTCACAAAGAACTGATTAAATTCATCAGGACTGAACTCCCCAAAAATGTACTACAAATAAAAGAGAAGCATCTTTGTTACAGAAGGATTTATATGCAATACAAATAATAAATTCATTATGAATTCTATTAAGATACTAGCATTCCAAAAGACCTGTGTGTTGGGAGCCAGAAACTCATCTGTTTCCATCCCAACTCTCATATTAATTCCTTCCCAAGCCTTTAGCAAAGTACTTCAGGCTCTAAAACTGTATACAATGCATTTTCCTTAAAACTCCCACTACAGATAATCACAACATAAACTGCACTTCATCCTTTGACCAGTCTTAAACCAACATGTAGGGCGAGAAATTGCATCAGTTCATGTACCACCTAAGCACACACTGGTTTACTTTCTAAAACATACATATTTAACCTTCAATCAGGAAAAGAAACCAAACAGGAATTACTTTTCCAGACTTCTGCTAAACTAATGAGTTACACAGGACTAATGCTACCACTTACCTGAGTGCACAAGCACAGAACTCAAACTGCCTAGGTACAGAAAAATACACAAGATCTAAATATCAGTTTTGGCACAGCTACTCTTACGATTCTGTTATCCCTGTGCTGAAACTATATAAAATGAACCTAAGATAATAAGATGAAATGCCTTTTCCCAGTATTATCTTCCTGTACCATTCTAGATAATTTGCATCTATATTTTTACTTAAAATAAAGACCACCAAAAAAAACCCCAACCAAAAACCCCAAATCACCAACAAAATGGGAGTTTATCTTTAGTTTCCAGAAAATGAAACATTCCCAATAAGAAGGCGTCACATGCTGGCATTTCATAGCACCCAGAAGCTTCTATAAATTTCCGGTCCAGTTTTAATTCACTGACTAGCTTCTGAACAGCCAGGACAGCAGAGGGATAGTGAGACAGAAAGGAGTCAAACAAGAAGTTGAATAAACAGACAAAACACACAAATCCACGGGACCTGACGAAATCCAGCCGCTGCTCCTGAAGGAGCTGGCAAATTAAGTTACTAAGCCACTGGCCATCATATTTGAAAAATCATGGCAGTCAGATAGTTCCCGATGACTGGAAAAAGCCAAATACAACCCCCATTTTCAAGAAGGGGAAAATGGATGACCCGGGGAATTACAGACCAGTCAGTCTCACCTCTGTGCCTGGCAAAATCTGGGAGCAGATTCTCCTGGAAGGCATGCTAGGGCACATGAAACACAACAAGGTGCTTGGTGACAGCCAGCATGGCTTCACTACGGGGAAATCCTGCCTGACCAATTTGGTGGCCTTCTATGACGGGGCTACAAAAGTGATGGACAGGGGTGGAGCAGTTGACGTCATCTACCTGGACTTGTGCAAAGCGTTCGACACTGTCCCACATGACATCCTTGTCTCTAAATTGGAGAGACATCAATTTGATAGATGGACCACTCGGTGGATAAAGAACTGGCTGGATAGCCACACGCAAGCAGTTGTGGTTAATGGCTGAATATCCAACTGGAAACCTGTGGTGTCCCTCAGAGACTGGTGTTGGGACCAGTCTTGTTTAACAACTTCATTGGTGACAAGGACAGTGGGATTGAATGAGCTCTCAGCAAGTTTGCCAATGACATCAAGCTGTGTGGTTTGGTTGATACACTGGAGGGAACGAATGCTATCCAGAGGGACCTTGACACATTTGGAAGGTGGGCTGATGCCAACCTCATGAAGTTTAACCATGACAAGTGCAAGGTCCCACAATTGGGTCAGGGCAATCCCAGGCACAGCTACAGGTTGGGCAACAAAGAGATTCAGAGCAGCCCTGCTGAGAAGGACTTGGGGGTGTTGGTCGATGAGAAAATGAACATTAGCTGGCTTCAGTGTGCACTCGCAGCCTAGAAAGCCAACTGTATCCTGGGCTGTATCAAAAGTAGCGTGACAAGCAGGTCAAGGGAAGTGATCCTGCCCCTCTACCCTGCTCTTGTGAGACCTCCCTTGGAGTACTCTGTACAGTTCTGGTGTCCTCAACATAAAAAGGACATGGAACTGTTAGAACAAGTCCAGAGGAGGGCCACGAGGATGATCAGGGGCCTGAAGTACCATCCGTATGAAGACAGGCTGAGAAAGTTAGGGCTGTTCAGCCTGGAGAAGGCTGTATGGAGACCTCATAGAAGCCTTCCAGTACCTGAAGGGGGAATATGAGGATGCTGGAGATGGACTCTTCACTAGGGACTTTAGTGAACAAGGCAAGGGGTAATGGGTTATAACTTAAACAGGGCAAGTTTAGATTGAATATAAGGAAGAAATTCTTTACTGTTAGGGTGGTGAGGCACTGAAATGAGTTGCCCAAGGAAGTTGTGAATGCTCCATCCCTGGTGGTGTTCAAGACCAGGTTGGACAGAGTCTTGGGTGACATGTTTTAGTATGAGGCATCCCTGCCCATGGCAGGGGGTTTGGAACTTGATGATCTTAAGGTCCTTTCCAACTGTAACTATTCCATGATTCTATGATAAAATAAACAAAGACAACTGCATTCTTGGCATGTGGAAGGATATTCACATTAAGAGTCACTAGTCACAAGTATTATGGATATGGATAAAAAGCAGGTCAGTTTGGTCCAGTACATTACAGTTTACCACTCCTTCAGGGAACCCTACTGGTCATTTCAGACAATTCTTTGCTATCCTCCACTCTTCCAGCAGAAAAGCTTTCAGCTGTGTCAAGTCTCTTTCATAGTAAATCCTCAGCTTGGCTGCTTTTCAGACTTTAGGTGGTTTATTCCAATAAAACTCACGTACTATATGTTTGTGTGACTCACAGCCACCTACATTCATAGATTTCAATGGTTATGTTTAACCTAAACTCCACAGCAATTATAAAATTTCATTTTCTTATGCAAAAATTTATACATATATCACCGAGTTTAACCTTCAGTGGTTTAGTCAATAAACAATTCTAACAGTCAAAATAAACTGGAACACCTGTGACACAAATGTTTGAAGCACTATGACACTGAGACAGTACAACAGTACACCACCTAAGCAGAACAGGATGCCTAAAGTTTACCAGAGAGAAAGGTACAGTTTTTTGTACAGGACTTAAACTTGGCTTATGCTCTTGATATAATCAAGTAATTTTTATTCATTAACTTAACAGCTAGAATTTATCATATTCCAAAAGACATGTCTAAGAAAAACACTTGCTGAATCATAACTAAATTATGTTTATAGGAGGTATTTTTGATGCAGTCATGCAGCAAAACAAAATAATCTCAACTACAAACTATTAAAACTTATATGAATCCAACCCCAATTCCTCCATAATGTCATCGCATTTATCAACATTTTTAACCCAGGTTTCTGAGAAACAGAAAGTGTTTCATTTCTAATCAGTGAACACAAGGCGAAAGTTACACAAAGTGATCATTAATACTATCTTATGACAGTAATCAGACTTGGAATACAATTGAATCACTGATCATGAAACTGGTCTGGTATGCATTGTCAGTGTGGTCATCAACTCTACACTTTCAAAGGCATATAATGGCAATTTTTAGCAACTGTACATCATGCAATTGATGCTACATGGAATAAGTGGGCTGCACTAATTGCACAATGAGCTTGAATAAAAAATCCCAGTCATGCAGGCGCTCTAGAAGTCATCCGGGACTGGCCAGAGGACAAAGATTTTGGAATGTCACCAGAGGAGGAGGTGATGCATGCTGAAGAGGCCCCACCATATAATAAACTGTCAGAAAGTGAAAAGCAGTATGCCTTGTTTACTGATGGGTCCTGCCATATTGTGGGAGAGCATAGGAGACAGAAGGCAGCTGTACGGAGTCCCCTACAACAAGTTGCAGAAACTGCTGAAGGAGAGGATGAATCGAGTCAGTCTGCTGAGGTGAAAGCCATCCAGCTGACCTTGCACATTACTGAACAAGAAAAGTGGCCAGTACTTTATCTCTACACTGACCCATGAATGGTGGCAAATGCCCTGTGGGGGTGGTTGCAGCAATGGAAGCAGAACAACTGGCAACACAGAGGTAAACCCATCTGGGCTGCTGCACTGTGGCAAGATATCTCTGCCCAGGTGCAGAACCTGGTGGTGAAGGTACACCACATACATGCTCATGTGCCCAAGAGTCAGGACACTGAGGAACATCAGAACAACCAAGTGGCTCAAGCTGCTAAGACTGAAGTGGCTCAGATGGATTTAGATTGGCAACATAAGGGTGAATTATTTTTAGCCTCATGGGCCCATGACACTTCAGGCCATCAGGGCAGAGATGTAACATACAGATGGGCTTGTGATCGAGGGGTGGACTTAACAATGGACACTATTGCTCAGGTTATTCACAAATATGAAACATGCTGCAAGTAAGTAAGCCAAGCTGTTACAGCCTCTTTGGTATGGAGGACAACGCTGAAGAACAAATATGGGGAGGCCTGGCAGATTGACTAAATCACACTCCCACGAACCCACCAAGGCAAGTGCCATGTGCTTACCATGGTGGAAGGAAACACCAGATGGCTGAAAAAATATGCTGTGCCTCACAACACTGCCCAGAACAACTAAAACATTGGTATTTTATCAGCATTATTCTCAGACTAAAGCCAAAACACAGCACTGACACCAGCTACTAGGAAGGCGAAAAATAATTGTTACAGCTGAACCCAGGACATAACTGCAGCTGCAAGTTGTGGAAAAATAAAAATCTCTCCCCAAGAGCACCATGGCTAGGTCAGTCACCCACAAAATGCTTTTCACAAGCTATTTGTCAGGGCAGGATTTAAGATGACAAAGATTAAGTGAGGTAAAAAATTAGTTATCTGGACTCCATCCTGACAAGGAATACAGATTAGGATCCTCAGAAGGCAGTTGAGTCCACCTACGCAGGACTGATGTGCCTCTTTTGAAGGCTTATCTTCCTATCTCAACCCCAAATTTCAGAAGTGCTGAATGCTTAGAACCACATGTGAGTGAGATTTAACCTAGAAAGCTTAATATTAATCTCAATGCAGTGCAAAGTCCTATCAGAACCACTTTGGCCACCAAGAAAGGATAAAAAAAAGACAATGCAAGACACTACACATTTAACAGCGACAGTAAGAGAAAGCACCACCTGCTCCTTTCACCAAGACCAGGCAGATTTTATTTGGCTTCTTGTTTTGCTGGATTTACAATCCCACCTCTTGTGCTGCCCCAGTTCTGGCACACAATGATCAGCACAGTGATTATACTCTACCTGAGAGGCAATGATCCAATGATTTTTTTATTTGTTTTCTTCACTGGGGGAAGGAGGGTTAAGAGAGGGTGAAGAACCAGCATAAAGCAAAAGATGCAAGTGGCCAGGAGTGACAGCAGAGGACTCATTTTACTAGCTGAGACTAACCAAGTTAAAATTTAGCTAAACAAAACCATACGTATCTCAAGAAGAAACAAGACAAAAGGTAAAGAATATTCTTTAGCTATCCAGCTCACTGTGTTACTATAAAAGTCAATCAGAGAAACTCTCTAAGACTCAATTTGGAGTTTTAGAAAGCAGGCATTCTTTACTGCAGCACTGGGCGCACACATGAATCATTTTCCAAAGGTAAGTGCACCCAATACTTGCTGACAGAAGCTATATATTTAGCTTACCCTGCATATTCACAGCTTTTTCTAGGAACTAATTATAATGTTTGCATCCTAATTACGCATGTGCTTTCTTGCTGAGTGGTGGTCATCGATAGTTTTCCTCACTGTTTACTGAATGACCTCAGTGCTTCCAAGGTCCTAGTGCTGAGCTAGCAGCTGGCATGTCTTTGCTTCTGTTCTCTTCCAGTCTCCACTCTGCTATCTTGAAGGCAGGCATCCATGGTCGTGTTTACTGTCTTCCTAGTTGTTTTCAGTCCCATGGTATTCCTTCCCCCATCAGCCAAACATTCCTTTCTCTCTACATGTTAGTAAGTTAAAACAGTTTAGCATATTCTACTATGTTAAAGGTGCACACACTACTGTTAAAGATTTAAGGTTACAACTGAACTGGGAACCATTCCTCACAAAGGCAGAAGAGAGGTCAACCTAAGACCATAAAAGGAAGATAAGGAGAGAAGTTCACCAAAAGGTCAACAAAGATATGGCCACCAGGAGTTCCAAAGATGCTTGGGACCCTCACTCAAAATAAACTGCCTACACTCCAGTGGGTAGTAACCTATGAAGTTCTGGGAAGAAATTATAATATTTATAAGATTTCTGGGAATTATAATGTATATGTATGAGATGAATGCTTATAAGCAAGAAACCTGCATGCACATTTGCCAACCTTATTAAGTTGAACCAAGCCAAGTGCAAGATCCTACACCTGGGTGGGAGCAATCCCAGGCACAGGTTGGGCAGAGAAGAGATTCAGAGCAGCCCTGCAGAGAAGGACTTGGGGGTGTTAGTCAATGAGAAAATGAACATAAGCCAGCAGCATGCACTCACAGCCCAGAAAGCCAACTGTGTCCTGGGCTGCATCAAAAGGAGTGTGACCAGCAGGTCAAAGGAGGTGATCCTGCCCCTCTACTCTGCTCTTGTGAAACCTCACTTTGTGCAGTTCTGGTGTCCTCAAAATAAAAAGCACATGGAACTGTTGGAACAAGTCCAGAGGAGGCCACGAGGACAATCAGGGGGCTGGAGCACCTCCTGTATGAAGACAGGCTGAGAAAGTTGGGGCTGTTCAGCCTGGAGAAGAGAAGGCTGCGTGGAGACCTCATAGCAGCCTTCCAGTATCTGAAGGGGGCCTATAAGAATGCTGAGGAAGGACTCTTCATTAGGGACTGTAGTGATAGGACAAGGGGTAACAGGTTCAAACTTTGGAATACTTAAAACTCAGTCTTAAATGCATATGTTACAATTTCATAAAGTAAAGTTAGGGTTTAGAATCCCAAATTTAAAATATCAGACACACAAAATTTTTCACCATGAAGAATAACCATTTGTTCCATAATTCCCAGTTGCATGTTTAATTAACACGTAAAACACATAAAAAAGAAAAACCATAGTTCTAGCATGTTTAATTCTTTGGAAATTATCATCTTCCATTGCTGAAACAGCATTAGTAACAAATAACTATAATCCAATGGCCCAAGGCCAGCAACCTCTATTACAAAAGATTTGTCTGTTTTGTATGACACAGCATGTGTATCACTAAACAGAAATGAGACTGCTTAGTTTACTTATAAACAAAAGTCCACTTAACTGTACAAGTATTTTAACAGCTACATGAATGGAAAAATCAGTGTATGTAAGCAACTGCCTACAAAAATGATTTATAGGTAAATGGTTGTATCTATTCTAAGAAGTTCCCCAATCAGTGCTATAGTCTAGAATGCACAGAATAGCAGCAACTCACAGAACCTGTGGATTTTATTCTAGTATTTGCATGCTACCATTTAGTTCCAAATTCGAGTTCTATGTCATCTTTCTCAGATTTCCTTTGTTAACCAATCCACATTCTCCCACTGTACTCTGCATGGATTCACCATTCACATTTTAGAAAGGCAAATGATACCTTCTGGCTATCTAAACTTACAGCTTCAGCCTGAATTCCAGAGACCACAGCAGCCTACGATGACTACTCCCTCCACTGGCAAAAGTTTTAGCAAAAGGATGAACCCAGGCCTTCAGAACAATGAAAGCAGGACTTGGAAATGAAGGGAGACAAATCCAGCTTCTTCACCCCTTTAAAACAAAGAACAGCAACTGTTCTTTGGACAGGAGAGAAGCAGCAGCTACAGCAAGATGATGAACTCCAACACCTCTGTCCAAAACCACCACTGGCAGCCCTTGCCCAGGGCCACCTTTCATTTTGTGTTCAGGGTGTCACCCCCCCTAGTTTCAGCTTGTTTCATAAACCTGACAAACAAAATCTACATTGCCCTCTTTCCAAACACTTCTTTTTGTCTGTAAGGACCCTGTAACATTAGACACATCTACACGGATGCAAGCAAGCTAGCACTCACCCAGCAAGAAACTTATGCAGCTGCAGAATACCTTTTTAAGATTATTTTGAAAACAGACCGATTTCCTAATCAAGGTCACCCATAAACATCAGGCAAAGACAGCACAGAACAAATGTCTACAGACTGAAGGCTTTTTTTTTTTTTCCATCCAGAAACAGTGCTGGCTTGAGGGAACATCAAACTACACCCTGTCGGGGAGCAACACTCCAAGGGGCCATAAAAGAGGCAGTTTGCAGTGCAGTATTTCCGGGAGTCAAATTGCATGCAATGTTCTGAGTTCTAGTTATTCTGGTTGCCAGGCCAAACAGACTTGGGTGAGGATAAGCAGCAACTGCCCTCAGAACAGCCACATTTAACAAAATAACATCCCTCTTTCTTCCAAACATAAATAAATTAAGCTGGATAAGAAACATCATAATAGTTTTCATTACTTGCAGACTTTTGTTTATGGAAAAATTGTTGTCAGTGCCACTAATGCACAACTTTATTAGATGTATACCTTAACTGCCATTCAGGAAAGCAGAACACAAAATAAAGCATAACCTTGTTTCAAACACTTAAATTGTATGGAAGATATTTTCTACCACAAAAGACACAGTTTCTTAATAAACTCATCTTTAACATGATCAAATCTTTCTAAACTTTATTATTTGCTAAAAACAAAATTGTATGAAGTCTTGCAAGTAAACACCTCAGTGCACCACACACATGGCCTGACATTTTCGATTTAAAGCTTTTGGGGTTAAAATTTTACAAGAAAGAAATAGTGAAGTTATTCCATTCAATCATTTGCTCTAAGCACACACTAGATTAGACCAGGAATTGAGACGCATTCCCATGCACAGTGATCTTACAACACTCAGCCCTTTGCACTCCCATGCACAGAAGTTTATTGTTTGGGCAAGAGTGTGTGTGAAAGGATTAATCTACAAAGCTCCTTATTCCCTTCTTATTATAGAATCGCTTCTCTCTTCCTCCCTCCAAAAATAAAAAAAGCCCAAACTATCGATTTTCTCCCCCCATCATCTCTTTGCAGTGACTCAAATAGGGGCACAACACCGACTTCACCCCGTGAAGGCTCCGCAGGCCGCCTCCGCCTCTCCGCTCCTTTCCCTCACTGAGACGCGGTGACACCGGCGAGGCGAGGGGGCGAGCCACAACACGCTGGCTCCCTCTGCGGAGCCGGGAGCGCAAGAGGCCGCAGTCCCAGCGAGCAGCGAGGCCGCTCCACCGCTCTGAGAAGATCCAATGAAACTGCAGAATCACCCTAGGCCTTGTCCTGGCCACCACGCTCTCCCAATTAGCGAATCGCACAGTAGAAGCCCGGCCGCCCCTCACAGCCCTTCAAAGGAACCCCCGCGACGCCCCAGGCCGGCAGCTCGAGAGCCGGCAGTACCTGTGCGCTGTTGACAGCCATGGCAGCCCCCACCCGTGAGATATTCAGTGTCTCCCAAACAACTCAGGCCGCCGCCATCTTCTCTCTCACACGCAAAGGGCAATCGGCGTGCACTGCGCTTGTGCACGGAGGGGCGGGGTAGGTGCGGGTCTGCGCCTGCGCGTTAGCCGAGTGGCGATAGCTGACGGTAGCTGTGTAGGTGTGGCGGTGGTGGTGCTTGGGATAGTTCTGTGGAAGGTGGGGTTGTTTAGAGATGAGAGGATAGGTGAGGTGGGTCTAGGCTAAGGTGAGTCGGCGGTGGGAGCCTGGCTTTTCATTGTTGGGGCTGCGGGCAGCTGAGTAATCTGGGGAAGGCAGCGCGGCCGCCCTGTCCTACCGGAGTGAGGTAGTGCGGTGCAGGAGAAACGCAGCTGGAAAAGTGCACATAGCCAGGCTGTCGCCAAAGAATTAATGCAGGGTTCACCTTGAAAGGCTGTAGAAAGCTGCATGTCACTGGTTGCTCTGGCAGGTGAGACGCAGGATGTGTGCCCATGCAAGGCAGAGTGAAGCTATCCTAAGTATGTCACAAATGACAAAGGTGTGAACGGGTTCAGCATTTGTATCTGGAAAAAAAACCCTCAAGGGCCTAAGCCAATTCCATGATTTTGAGAGGACTGACTCATAACTGAATACTAAAACCTCCAGGCAAGAGTCCATTATATTCGTTGCTAATTTACTCTGTTCTGTTTTGTTTTTTTTTCCTTAAACTACCAAATTCAGCAAAAGTTTAGTTCAGTTGGGAAGCAAGTAGTAGAGAAAGATTAACCATAAAAGTTGAAGAGAAGGAAATAAAGAACTATGTGGCTTTGGCTACTCAGAGGGCAGGTTCACTGACAGCAGAAAGAAGATTCATCCACCTTTCTACGATGAGGACATTTCTCTCTTGTTTTATGAAATGCAATGCTTCATGTGAGGTTGTGAATGCTCCACCCCTGGCAGTGTTCAAGGCCAGGTTGGACGAAGCCTTGCATGACATGGTTTAGTGTGAGGTGTCCCTGCCCATGGCAGGGGATTGGATCTAGATGATCTTAAGGTCCTTTCCAACCCTAACTATTCTATGATTCTATGTGTGCTCATGGAATGATTTTCTGTATTGGCCTTTGTCCTTTTAGCAGACCAAGAAAAGTGGCCAGTACTTTATCTCTACATTGACCCATGAATGGTGGCAAATGCCCTGTGGGGGTGGTTGCAGCAATGGAAGCAGAGCAACTGGCAAGGCAGAGGGAAATACATCTGGGCTGCTGCACTGTGGCAATATATCGCTGCCCAAGTGCAGAACCTGGTGGTGAAGGTCTGCCATTTAGAGGCTTATGTACCCAAGATTTGGGACACTGAGGAACACCAGAACAAACAACAGGTGGATCAAGCTGCTAAGATTGAAGCAGCTTAGTTGAACATAGACTGTCAGCATAAGGGTGTGGAGACAGTGTTCTCACAGGAGAATGGATATTTGGTACATGAGCTCTGAATAACTCCAAGGGATACAGCAAGGCCATGGGAGGCCCGAGGAAGCCTAAGCAAGCAAGATAAGAAGCTGTAAATCACTGAGTTATGACAACTGTGGACTGTTGGCAAGCGTTCGATGTCAAGTTGTCACACCTGTGCTTAACCAATTATATGTTAGTCACTAAGGGTCTTCAAGACAAGTATCCAATCATGATATGCCAAATTGCTGTAGGTGTGTGTAAGCAATAGTATAAAAGGAGTTAATGCTTTGCAATAAATGGCTTTTTGTCTGATCATATTGATCTCTGACTGAGTCCGTTCCGCGGCATAAGGGTAAATTATTTTTGGCCTGGTTAGTTCTTGACACTTCAGGCCTTTAGGGCAGAGATGCAACATACAGATGAGCTCCTAATCAAGGGGTGGACTTAACAATGGACATCAGTGACCAGGTTATTCACGACTGTGAAACATGTACTGCAGTTAAGCAAGCCAAGAGGTTAAAGCCTCTTTGGTATGGAGGATGATGTCTGAAGAACAAATATGGGGAGGCCTGGCAGATTGACTATATCACACTCCTACCAACCCGTCAAGGCAAGCGCCATGTGCTTACCGTGGTGGAAGCAACCACTAGATGGCTGAAAAAATATACCACTGCCCGGAACACTATCCTGGCCCTTGAGAAACAGGCCTTATGATGACACATCACCCCAGAGAGAACCGAGTCAGACAATGGGACTCATTTCTGGAACAAACTTATAGACACTTGGGCCAAAGAGCATGGCATCAAGTGGGTATATCACATCCCCTACCATGCACCAGCCTCTTAGAAAACAAAACGATATAATGGGCTGTTAAAAACTACACTGAGAACAATGGACTGTGGGACTTTCAAACACTGTGACACACATTTAGCAAAAGCCACCTAGTTGGTCAACACTGGAGGATCTGCCAACAGGGCTGGCCCAGCTCAGTTAGAACTTTTACATACGCTTGAAGGGGATAAAGTTCATGTGGTACACATAAAGAATTTGCTGGGGAAGATAGTCTGGGTTATTCCTGCTTCAGGTAAAGGCAAACCCACTTGTGGGATTGCTTTTGCTCAGGGACCCAAATATACTTGGTGGGTAATGCGGGAAGATGGGGAAGTCTGATGTGTACCACAAGGGGATTTGATTTTAGGGGGAAACAACCAATGAACTCATTTGTATGCTGTTGCCTGCTATATAACACTTTTATAACCCACCAATTAGATGTCTTCACGTCACCAGTGACTGACCCTGACTTCCCTCCGATCATCACCCCAGCAAGGAATGAACTTTGAAGAAACCAGATGAGCTCAGCAGTGATGAACTCTGTGGTGTCATCAGCAGGCAACATTTCAACACTGTACACAGCGTCTCCTGCTCTGAAAGACTTACAAGAGATGGAGCCCAACATCATGGACTGGATGAACTCAGCATCTTTGTAGGGATTGGTCCATAGACTACAGAATAATCTCTCTCTCTTTGTGTGTGCCTGGCTATATATATATATATATATATGAGACAAGAGTGATGGTATATATGAAAAATGTGGGATCTGAGCATGACATGAATGGTATAGAGTAAGGAGTGGATACAGTACTGGCAGTCTAGCAGTCATTTTTCTCCTTCTTAACAGCTGGTGAAGTGCTATATTTTTGACTTGCAGCCTGAGAACAATGCTGATATCACTGATGTTTTTAGTTACTGCTCATATGTTTACTCTGCCCAAGAACTTTGTGAGTCTCATGCTCTACCAGGGAGGAGTGGAAGCCAGGAGGAAGCAGAGACAGGACACCTGACCCAAATTAGGCAAAGAGGCATTCCATACCACAGCAGGACATGCCCACTATATAAACTGGGGGCAGTTACCTGGAAGTTCTTCATCAGTGCTCAGGTCTGGGTGGGTATTGGTCGGCGGGTGGTGAGTGATTGTATTCTCTTCTCTTTTTATTTCCCTTATCATTATTATTATTGATGGCAGCAGTAGTGGTTTTGTGTTATACCTTAGTTACTGGAGTGTTCTTATCTCAGTTCATAGGAGTTCATTGTTTTGATTCTCCACCCCATCCCTCCAGGAGTGGGAGGAGGAAGGGGGGGGTCAGTGAGTGAGCAGCTGTGTGATTCTGGGTTGCCGGCTGGGCTTAAACCATAACACTCAGTGACATCAATGACCTGGCATGACATAGCACCACCAACAGTGGATGAACTGACTCGTCAGCTCTGAGACTTATAAGACAATCTCACCCCTTCCATCATTTCAGCTGTTGAAAAACTGTCCCAAGAGTTCAAACAATTGAGAGATGATATATCTGATCTCTCCAGCTCCCCACATGTACCAACCCATATCTCAGCTATTAGCGGAAGGCAACCTCCTGCTCAAAAGAGAAGATACAGGAGGTACATTCCATGGGCACCCTATGGTCTTGCCTGTGGGATCACGGGAATGACATAATTAAGTGGCGTGGTAAACCTACCTCAGTTCTGAAGGTATGGGTGCACAATTTGAAAAGGAGAACAAAGGTGAAGGTTGATTATCCCATGAAAGCTGCAGCTTCAGGCTCTGGTGAGCAGGTTCCCAGATGGAGTGGAAGAGCTGATTTTACTCCAGCTCCTGTGATAAAGAGGTCTAATCCCTGCCCGTGGAAACAGTGTTCTCACAGGAGAATGGATATTTGGTCCATGAACTCTGAATAACCCCGAAAGATACAGCAAGGCCATGAGAGGCCTGAGGAACCTGAAGCAAGCAAGATAAGAAGAAGCTGGAATTCACTGAGTGATGAGAACTGTGGACTGTTGACAAGCTTTCGAGGTCAAGTTCTCACACCTGTGTTTAACCAATTATATGTTAGTCGCTAAGGGTCTTAAAGACATGTATCCAATCATAATATGCCAAATCCCTGTAAGTGTATGTAAGCAATAGTACATAAGGAGTTAATGCTTTGCAATATATGGCTTTTGGTCTGATCATATTGATCTCTGACTGAGTCCATTCCACGGCAAATGGCTCCCGAACAGGGACCCTCTATATTTTCACACTGAAACTGAAGAAATTGAAACATGGGGAAATCAGCTGGATTCGATCTGGCAGGACCGGAATCGGGAGGTAGACACCTCAGAGGTAGATGCCTCAGAACGGAGCCTTGTGAGCCTGGAAGACACTGCGCAGTGCAAATAAAGTAACAGCTGACGCAGGTGGAAGAGGAAAAAAAATGGCAATACTTAAACTCTTCCAACATATCCTCTCTGTGAGAGGGATAGAGTATGATGAAGCTATGCTAAAAAGATTGTTGCTCTGGAGTAAGGGGAAAAAGCTAATTGTGGGGGTCAGCGAAGCTTTTAATCTCGAGGCCTGGGAAAAAGTACTAAGGAAGAAGCCTCCGGTTTATGTATATTTGCAGTCCTTCTTAAGGTGAAGGGAAAAACCTTTAAAGAGCCAGACTTAATTAAGTTAATGTTGAAATGGTTGAAGACATGTTACCCAGAGATTGATGAGTCTATAATTTTTGACAACTCTTTGTGGAATGGGGCAGGAGTTAAATTGTGGGATGCAGCCACAAAAGGCAATGACACTGTGAAAAATTTGTTAGTCATTTGGAGAACTATTTTAGAGGCGTTAAAGTAAAAAAATGAGATTGTGGAGCCCAGTGCCCCCCCCCTTCCCCCAGTCCTTCCCCCAAACCTCCACTGGTTGCCACCGCAGCTGTGAAGATTGAGGACAGGGATGAAGACGATCCTTTTGACCCAGGCCCTATTGACCCCGACAAGGAGCCTGCGCACATTCATCAGTCTGCTTTTGCTGATCCTGAGACTCTGATGCCTGACAATGCCGATGCTGACCTGGATGGTGCTTTTGACCTGGAGCCTATTCATCCGGAAAAGAAGCCTGATTTATATCCCCCAGATCCTCATGATAAATGGGCAGCTGTAAAGGGAGAAGCGAGATGGATAGGGGATGCAGAAGCATTGTGTGCTTTCCCTGTGGTGTATGTGCTGGATCAAGACCCACGGTGGGAAGGTCTCTCGTATGCTCTTATCAGGGGTATTGGGCAGACTGTGGCGGACCATGGACTTGGGACCCCATATACAACTCCTTTGATACAGTCTCTCTATGATACTCATGTACTAGAAGTTGGTGAAATACAAGTATGTCCATGTTTCTATCAACCCTTGGAAACCTTTATAGATATTGCTGGCAACTTCTTCAGACGTAGGCTGGCCACCTGTGTTGGAATGAGTGTACATTTTGGCCAGTATAAAAGCCCAAGCGTCATGCCATGTCAGGGAGGCAGAGCCTCTGCGGGGACACCCGCTAAGGTTGAGCCTGCCACCTTGCACTGCGATGATGCTTCTCGGAGCTGGTTTCCTGATAGTCTTCACAGGGTCCTTGTGCCATGTTCTGTATGTGGGACCATGTAGTGGGAGAAATGATTGTCTGTATTTTGTTTTTCAAATATTGTAGTTGTGTGGAGTGTGCTTGTGGGATCCCATACGTGTGTGTGTGTGCGTGTGTGTGTGTTGAGGGCAGATGGTGTTCAGTGTAGTTTTTGTTGTTGGGTTCATGCAAAAATTTTTAACGGGTAGCAGTTTAATATTTCGGGCAAGAAAGGGTTAATGCAAAAGTGCGGTTGCGGCAGGTATTTGTTGCTGCTGCTGAGCAGGCAGGCATTTATAGCGGCTGCTGAGCAGGCCGGGGTTTGTAGCCGTGGAAAACAGGGTGAGCGATTTTGGAAAAAAAAAAAAACAAAAAAAACCCACACCAAACCTCTCGATCTGTTGAAGCATTGGGTCAGTTTGTAGAGACACCACAAACAAAGCCTAAAGAGCACCTGCAACATGCTGAGCGCATGTTTAGTGTGTTTAAAGTAACCTGGGGGTGAATCCAAGACTTGGAGGAACAGATCAGTTGAAACAAGAACTGCTAAACCGAGAGGGGTAGTGCAACCACAAGCTTTATCAGCCATCACCCAAGCAGCATCAGGGTTTCAGAGAAAGAAAAAAAAAAGTGGGTAATGACACAGCAAACTCCTTGACTGCAGCTGCTTCACATTCCTTTTGCATCAGAATGCTTCTGCTTTAAGGAATCACTTTAACCTGTCTATTTCTCAAGAACTGATAATCTGGAGGAAGGGGTGTATTTGTGTCCTCCTACCTACAGGTCCATGGCGGCTGCCTGCAAAGTTTGTCAAGCCTTGCCATGAGTTGGACAGACGAGTGGAAGAACCATATGCCTCAGCTACAGGAGCTGACCATGAATACCCCAGGCAAAATGAGACAGAGGAAGAGAAAAATGAATGATTGCAAAACATCACTTGGGGGCAACTGAAAAGTAACAACTTGAGTATGTGTGCTTGTAAATTATTAGAGGCTGTGATTTTGTGTATAAAACAACCTGTATTTACTAGCCAGTTGCTAATATGAAACTAAGCCTTGTATTATATGGATTTGTCACTTGTAAAAGAGATGTTAGAGCATGCAAATTTGCAGCAGCTGCTAGAAAATGGTAAAGCAAAAGCTAGAAAGATTCTAATATGATGGTTGTGTTATAAAGCAGGTAATGGAACAAATTAAGAGGGTGGGAGAACTCCACTGTACGAAATTTCTTTGGTTATTCACTCGCTGCCATCAGCATCTTCAACATGGTGATGCACTCTAATAGTTACTCTGCTAATGTAAATCTGTGTGTTCTTTGCTGTAGTAGTGACTTGTTACTGGATAAAGCAGGTGAAGGGCTGCATTGACAAGGTAAAAGGACTGAGATTGGCCAAATGCCTGCTATCACAGTCAAGGGCAAGACTGGGTTGGCCTCTGTGTTTGCCACCAAGAAGAACCTTTAGCTCCGCTGTTTGCTGCAACACAGCAGGTTTGGAGTGGCGGGGACACATGCCATGCCAGATCTTGATATGAGGGATGGCCTCCCCTGTTATCAGAGAGCCAACCAGGAGAAAAAGGGCAGGCCCAGCAGCCTGTGCTTGGCATATGTAGGAGATATGATCTAGTCCAAGTCCTCTGCTCAAGTAGGGTCATCTAAAGCAGGTATTGATAGTAGATAAAAAAAAAGGGGGAATGCCAGGATTTTCTCCAAGGACAGTTAGCAAAAGAGCAATTTTTACTAAATTCTTTAAATTTCTCTAGTTTTGATTCTCTTTCTGCAATATATGAATTGCAACATCTGACAGACAATTCCTTGCCCAAACCACTGGTTCTGTATAAAGATCTGCATGATAACTAGTGGAATGGACCAGTGCCATTGCTGACATGGGGTCAAGGATACGGCTGTTGAAACAAGGGGAACATAAAATCACAAAATGGAATATATAAACCTTTAAAATTAGTTGTAAGTAATGTTAAGTTTCATGGCTTTGTAGCAGTAGCAGTGGAAAGTTACTGAGGTGCTTAGTACATAGAAGAAAAAATAGAGTACAGATAGAGAACATACTGGCATAAGATAAATCATTCTAGTTGAGGTAGTTTTAAGAAAAATCTAGAAAAACAGGATGCAGGGATAGGGAGTATCTGGGAATAGCAGGTGTCCAGGATGGGCTATGGGTAAACTAACTGATAAGTAGGAGGACAAGGGGACTATTATGTCTCTGGTGCTAACGAACGAACTAAACTGGAGTAAACAGCTACTGCACATGCTTCAGAGGCTGCCAAGAGTGATGAAGATTGTTGGAAGAAGTAAACGACCCTCAGAGACCACCACCACAATTATGTACGCATACGGGGAGCTTTCTGGAAAATGATGTAATCCATACGTAACCTCATGAATATGTATGTATGCCCAGGGACTATATAAGGATGGATTGTGTAGCAATAAGAGGGACACACGCTAGGTGGAGCTATCCCCCGTGTCTCTCGGCGCCTGAATAAAGAATACCTGCTTGTCAGCTTGAAAAATTTGTTGGCAAGTTTGTTCCTGGAATTTTCTCCGAATCACTGTCTACAGCTATCAACAAGACAATACTGGCTGCCAGCAAAACACATAAAGCCCCAGAACTCAACAACATAAAGAAATGGCAATGACAGAAATCTTTGTAATATCTGTTCTATTATGTGTGACTATTGGTAATGGACAAGTATACTGGGCACATTTGTTAAATACCCATTATTCCATCCTGTTACATGGTGTGTAGGATTCACTGGTATGCCACATGTTATAAGGGTTCAAGTGACTTAAAATCAGACTAATCTTAATGAAATAATGCAGCCTAGAGTAGTGGGTGGTTATGTTACACAAGTCAAGCAGTGATAGAGCAGACACATCAAATTGTAAAAAACTTCTAGTAAAACTAAAAAGGGGAAGATGTGGAGACAGTGTTCTCACAGGAGAATGGATATTTGGTACATGAACTCTGAAAAACTGAAAGATACAGCAAGGCCATGGGAGGCCCAAGGAAGCTTAAGCAAGAAGATAAGAAGCTGGAATTCACTGAGTGATGAGAACTGTGGACTGTTGGCAAGCTTTCGAGGTCAAGTTCTCACACCTGTGCTTGACCAATTATATGCTAGTCACTAAGGATCCTCAAGACATGTATCCAATCATAATATGCCAAATCACTGTAAGTGTATGTAAGCAATAGTACATAAGGAGTTAATGCTTTGCAATAAATGTCTTTTTTGTCTGATCATATTGATCTCTGACTGAGTCCATTCCGTGGCACCTGCCTACAAGACCTAAGTGTCCAATGTTATGATCACTATTAGATGGGCCCTGCCTCCAGCCAGGTGGAGGTAGGGGACAATTAGGTTTACTGGACAAGTGTGTGGATCAGATGGCCTGGCACATCAGTCCCACAAAAGTATAAGGCTCTAGTAGATAGCGATGCACAGTGTACCTTGATGCCATCAAGCTGTCAAGGGGTGGAACCCATTTCTATTTCTGGAGTGACAGGAAGATCCCAGGAGTTGACTGTACTTGAGTCTGAAATCAGCCTGACTTGAAGGAAATGGCAAAAGCACCCCATTGTGACTGGTTCAGAGGTTCCATGCATCCATGGCATAGACTACCTCAGGAGAGGGTACTTCAAAGACCCAAAAGGATGCCGATGGGCTTTTGGTATTGCTGCTTTGGAGACAGAGGAAATTGAGCAGCTGTCCACCTTGCCTGGTCTCTCAGAGGATCCTTCTGTTGTGGGGTTGCTGAAGGCTGAAGAACAAGTGCCAGTGGAGACCTCAACAGTGCACTGGTGGCAATATCACACCAAGTCTTCCTGATTCCCATCCATAAGCTGATCTGTAGACTGGAGAGCCAAGGAGTGATCAGCAGGACCCGCTCACCCTTTAATAGCCCCATGTGGCCAGTGCGAAAGTCTAACAGACAGTGGAGAGGAACAATAGTTTTTGTGGCCTGAATGAAGTCACACCACCCTTGAGTGCTGCTATACTGGTCATGCTAGGACTTCAGTATGAACTGGAGTCAAAGGCAGCCAAGTGGTATGCCACAACTGATATTCCCAATTCATGTTTTCTCAATTCATTTTGCAGCAGAGTGCAGGCCACAGTTCGCTTTTCCTTGCAAGGGCATCCAGTAGTTTTGAAATCAACTGCCCCAGTGTGACATACGGAGCACGGACTCCAGATATGATGCAACCAGAGATTTTTATTGAGTCAGCTTACAGGCTTTTTTAGTACTTTACCTAGCCATCATCAGCCAATGGCTTTACTGATCACTCGCCTTTCAACCAATCACATTACTTTTCATGGGCCTTTGCTTAAGCAACTGTTTTTCCAGATAAGTCAAGTGCTTGCCCAAGCATGTTCCCTCTGCTGCTGCAGTCATTACAAGTGCTTGCCGAAACATGTTCTCCCTGCTGCTGCAAACATTACCAGCGCCTGCTGAACCATGTTCTAACTAGGGCAAGCCATTACCCTATTAATGTGTGTGTCCTATATAGCAAACAAGAGACTGAGCTAGCAAAATGTGGTACAAAAAAAGTATATTTTTTTTTTAAACTTTCTAAAAAGTTCTTCTGTTGGGAAGGAGGAATATTAGTCTGTGGCATTATTACAATGACTGAACTGGTTGTATCAGATTGCTGGTTATCAACTTCTTGAAAATCAGTGAATTTGTTAAATGCCCCAGGCTGAATGCCTGAAAGCTGCCCAGACAGCTGGGGAATTTTAGTAACTGCAGCAGAATCAGCTATGTTTGTTGAGCGTGGACTAACACTTGGGTTGGAAATATCTTTACTTGGTATGCAGACGATAGTGTGACACAGAAGGTCTCACAGACGATAGTCAGTTAAGTCCCACTGTCTGGGCCCCAAAAATAGGCCTGATTATATTTTGGGCTTCTGCCTTTTGAACCTGTCTTACTGGGGAAGGGGTCTGCACAACTGGTGAACCATGGTAACAATTCACCACCAAACCCATGAGGAAAGGCTACTCAGGGAAAGACATTTTGAACTTAAAAAAATGAGGAAAGTGTGACCTATGAGCTCAGAAAAAAAACCAAACAAAGTTGCTATTTGAAGAACATCAATTACTGAAACTCAATCATCCTTGGTTAATAAGCTTTTGAAAGCAAGGTCTAGCATGGGCCCCTGCTCACATTGGCTACTAGCCATGATTGCGTCAGCCTTGAGTTAAATGATGTGGATCCCAGCTCTACAGCCTGGTAGGGCTGGGCAGGAACATAGAATCATAGAATAGTTAGGGTTGGAAAGGACCTTAAGATCACCTGGTTCTAACCGCCCTGCCATAGGTGGGGACACCTCACACTAAGCCATGTCACCCAAGGCTCTGCCCAATGTGGCCAGAGATGGAGCATTCACTCCCTCCCTGGGCAACCCATCCAAGTGCCTCACCACCCTTACAGTAAAGAATTTCTTCCTTATATCCAATCTAAACCTTTCCTATTTAAGTTTTAACCCGTTACCCCTTGTCCTGTCACTACAGTCCCTAATTAATAGACCCTCACCAGCATCTCTGTAGGACCCCTTCAAATACTGGAAGGCTGCAATGAGGTCTCCATGCAGCCTTCTCTTCTCCAGGCTGAACAGCCCCAGCTTTCTCAGCCTGTCTTCATATGGGAGGTGCTCCAGCCCCCTGATCATCCTCGTGGCCCTCCTCTGGACTTGTTCTAACAGTTCCATGTCCTTTTTGTGTTGAGGACACCAAAACTGCACAGAATACGCCAAGTGAGGTCTCACGAGAGCAGAGTAGAGGGGCAGGATCACCTCCTTTGACCTGTTGGTCACCCTCATTTTGATGCAGCACAGAATACGTTTGGCTTTCTGGGCTGCAAGCACATACTGAAGCTGGCTTATGTACATTTTCTCATCGACCAACACCCCCAAGTCCTTCTCGGCAGGGCTGCTCTGAATTCTTTCTCTGCCCACCTGTAGCTGTGCCTAGGATTGCTCCAACACAGGTGGAGGACCTTGCACCTAGTATGGTTAAATTTCATGAGGTTGGCATCAGCCCACCTCACAAGTGTGTCAAGGTCCCTCTGAATGGCATTCCTTCCCTCCAGTGTTTTAACGCAACCACACAGCTTGGTGTCATCGGCAAACTTGCTGAGGGCACACTCAATCCCACTGTCCATGTCACCGACAAAGATGTTAAACAAGACCAGTCCCAACACCGATCCCTGAGGGACACCACTCGTTACTGGTCTCCAGCTGGACATTGAACTGTTGACCACAACTCTTTGAGTGCAACCATCCAGCCAGTTCTTTATCCACTGAGTGGTCCACCTATCAAATTGATGTCTCTCCAATTTAGAGACAAGGATGTTGTGTGGGACAGTGTCGAACGCTTTGCACAAGTCCAGGTAGATGACATCAACTGCTCCACCCCGTCCATCATTTCCGTAGCCCCATCACAGAAGGCCACCAAATTGGTCAGGCAGGATTTCCCCCTAGTGAAGCCATGCTGGCTGTCACCAAGCACCTTGTTGTTTTTCATGTGCCCTAGCATGCCTTCCAGGAGAATCTGCTCCCAGATTTTGCCAGGCACAGAGGTGAGACTGACTGGTCTGTAGTTCCCTGTGTCATCCAATTTCCCCTTCTTGAAAATGAGGGTTATATTTCCCTTTTTCCAGTCATCAGGAACTTCACTTGACTGCCATGATTTTTTCAAATATGATGGCCAGTGGCTTTGCAACTTCATTCGCCAGCTCCTTCAGGACACAAAGGTGGATTTCATCAGCTCCCATGGACTTGTGTATGTTCAGTTTCCTAAGATGGTCTCAATCCAGATCCTCTCATACAGTGGGCCCAAGGTCTAGGTTTTCACAGTCCCTGTGTCTGCCTTCCAAGACTCGGGTGGTGCGGTCAGAGCCTTTGCCAGTGAAGACCGAGGCAAAAAAGTCATTCAGAACCTCAGCCTTCTCCAAATCCTGTGTAGCCACGTCTCCCGAAAGCTTCCAGAGGGGGCCTACATTGTCCCTAGTCTGTTTTTTAGCTGCTACATACCTATATGTGAGCTTGCTGCATGCTCTTCTCGCTGTCTTGAGGACCTCAAATTCGACCATCTCGTGATCACTGCATCCAAGTCTTCCCTGGAGCGTAACATTTCCAACGAGCCCTTCGCTGTTGTCGAGCACGAGGTCAAGCACGGCACCTCTCCTTGTCGGCTCCTCTATTGCTTGCAGAAGGAAGTTATCTTCCACTACAAACCTAATTTTTGAGGTTCTTCTTGGCTTCACACTAGGATATTCCCTAACCAAACCCCTTTGAGCTCTTTGAAGTAGAACGCTAAGGTGAGGGCCACCCTTGTCTTCTTTGAACATACCCTTCCTGCACCTTTTTCTTTTTTTGAGTGTGTGGGGGTGTCAAAAGATGTAGCTGCAGCACCAGTCACAGCAAACTGGCTCACGCTGGTACAAAGAGCCCAGACAATATAATGTCCATAGGACTGCAGAGCAATATACTCCTCATGCTGCATTTACCAGCCTCTACTATCATCCTTTGTAGTCAAGGACTCAACAACTCAGCCTCTATGGCAAGCAAACCTACATTAGCATTACTTTAGCCTTTTGAACCATGTCTGAACACAAAACAATGTGGACAGAACTCTGAGCTGTTTTTATTTTGCATGGTAATAGTTTCTTGCAAATGGTATCATAAGCTCTTCCACAGACTTAAGTGCCAAGTATTTTTGCACCAAAGGAAAAGGTGGAATAGAAAAGAACCCCCACATTTACACAGAAAGCACAACAGTTCTGAGAAAAGCTAAAAGATGTCTATTATTCTAGATGCCTACCAAAGTTTCTGATTCCTGACCAATGTCTGAATCATACCTTTCAGCAAGATCCTGCTACAAGAAACAGAAAAATCTTTGAAACAATTGGCGTAAGAATGCTGAGTGACCAGGACAGACCTTTTAACTACAGGGGCCGGAGCCTCATCCCTGGAGACCTTGCAGAGATGACTTCACAACTGTACTGCCTCTTAGCCACACAGGAAAAAGAAGAAAAAAAAAAGAAGAGAGGACTAAGGCATAGTTATAAGAATTTATCCCAAAAAATTCCACAGCTCACAATCTGTCTAATCATGGAAGCACATAACTTGTTCTCAGTTCTTCTTTTTGACATGACAGACCCTGAGCATTGCTCTCTGACTTCCACACCTGCTCTGGCAGGTGAAGTGTACATAGATGCTGCTCTACCTTGTTTGTGGTCTCTTATGGACAAGAACCATTAGCATATGTCTCCAGTGACACCCAGTCTGGTTGCTGGAGTCTTTGCCTCTCTATATGCACAGGGATGGGTCTTAAGAAGTAGACTACCTATCTGGGAAGTAGGATGAACAACTTGAATTCATCTCCTTTCTCAAACTGCACCAGATTTTAAACCCACATCTAACCAGCAAGCCACCTGGAGGATATGCAGGATGCTCCACTGTGGAGGTAGTGTCAGATAACAGATAGCTTTGAGGAGTCAGGAGAACAGTAAAATGACACTGGATCCATCACAAAGCCTGCTGCTGACAGCAATCACATTACATTCAGCATTTTAAAAAATGACAGCAAGTTAAGAAAAACTTGAATGACCTTTGTTGAAGTAGGTTAAATGTTTTCCTACACTAACTGGAAAGTGGAGTTCTGTACAGGTAAGCAAGCAAGACACTCTCCCAAGCACATGCATGCAGCCTAGCTTAGCTACAGAAAAAGTTGATGCTTTTCTTTATGCCACAATCAGTGGCTATGCCTAGTGAACAGCAATAGCTACAAGAATCATTTGAAAGAGGCAATCATATCTGAAGGAGGCAATCAAATCTGAAGAAACAAATTGATCATCAATTTTTTATTTTTCAATGCAGGAATATTACTCATTGAAATATGCTGGAGGTGTTTCACTTTGCCTGACTTCTGAAAAGCACATACAAAATTGCACATACCCTGCTTTGTTACCATAAAAGTCAGTTGGAGTAACTCTCTAAGACTCAGTTTGGAGTTTCAGAAAGCAGGCATTCTTTATTGCAGTGCTGGGCACACATGCGAATCATTTCACAAAGGTGAGTGCAACCAATACTTACCGACAGTGGCTATATATTTAGCATACTCATGCATATTTATAAGGTTTCCAGGATATTTTACATATTCATATTTCCGGGAACTACTTATAATATTTACATCCTAATTATGCATGTGCTTTCTTGCTGAGTGGGGGTCTCTGGTGGTCACCAATAGTCTTCCTGTGTTTACTGAATGACCTCAGCGCTTGCACACACTTGCAAGGTCCTAGTACCGAGTTAGCAGTTGGCATGTCCTTGCTTTTGTTCTGTTCCAGTCTTGCTCCATGCTGGGTGCTGCTCTGTTATCTTGAAGGCTGACATCCTTGGTTCTTATTTGCTGTCTTCCTAGTTATCAGTTCTGTGATGTTCCTTCCCCCATGATCTGAACATTCTTTTCTCTCTATGTGTAAGTTAGAACAGTTTGGTCTATTCTACTAAGTTAAAGGCACACACACTGTCGTCAGTTTAAGGTCTAGGGTTACAGCTTCATATTAATTATAGTTAGGGTTGGAAAGGACATTAAGATCATCTCATTCCAATCCCCCTGCCATGGGCAGGGACACCTCCCACTAAACCATGTCACCCAAAACTCTGTCCAACCTGTCCTTGAACACTGCCAAGGATGGAGCATTCACAATTACTTTGGCCAACCCATTCCAGTGCCTCACCACCCTCACAGTAAAGAACTTCTTCCTTACATCTAACCTAAACTTCACCTTTTTTAGTTTGAACCCATTACCCCCTGTCACTACAGTCCCTAGTGAAGAGTCTCTCTCCAGCATCTCTGTAAGCCCCCTTCAGATACTGGAATGCCACTAGTCAGTAAAAAAGTGTAGGAAGGGATGGGCACAGAAGCTAAATATTTCTTCCTATTGCTATGTCTCTTCCCTTCTGTCCCACACCCCATCTTCTACATTTTGTTGGAGGAGATAAGAGCTACTACCAGTGCAGATTCAGAAAATGTGATTAAAAGATTTTAAAAAAGTGGTATCAGAATAAACTTCATTCGTCATTTTGAATTCCTGTTTTGTGAAAAACACTGCCCTGAAAAACACAAAGTACTGCAGCTGCCTCTGGTAGAAGCTGAGCCCAATTTTGTGGTTGAAGGTTAGAGCAGGAACCGGAGGTGAAAACCTCAGCATATGAAGTGTCACCAAGCCCCTCCATCAAGCTTGCTCAGTTCTACTTTCCGCATGGGGGGGGGGGGGAGGAGGGGATTTGGTTATGTTTTGTGGGGGTTTTTCCCTTTTTTGTTGTTTGTTTGGGTTTTTTTTTTTTGTTACTAGTTCTCAGCTTCCAGCATTAATACCCTCCTACATTTCTGGAGGTGCTATGGTGGATGCTTGTGGCCCCTGCACAGTTTGGGCCTGGGGTAAACAGCCCAGCTCCCTCTCAGCTTCCCTGACATCTTTTAGCTTACCGAGTCTCCCGCAGTTCAGTCACCTGCTGCAGGAGGACCTCTACCAGAGCACACAGAGTGCAGCCCTTCCCACTGTGCACCCTTGCCTCAAGAGACAAGTGGAGGCACCAACTATACTCCGAGGTCTGTGCTGCAGCCTCCCCTCATCAGTTCTGTCTGGGTGCAGATGCTGGCCACTGCCAGGGCAGCCAGAGCAGACCTGCCAGACAAAGCCGTGGGCCTGGGACAAGTGCTCAACATCACATACGCTGACCATTCACTCTGCCTGCATGAACTGACATGACACATCCTGCCTGCCCACCCTGTTCACCATGCTCCTGGTTGCTTATGCTTGCTGGGGCATGTTTTAACCACTCAGGGCTGGTGCTGCCCCCTGTGAATCAGCTGCTCACGTCAGCAGAGCTGCCAGCTCCTGGGCAAGTCCTGTCGAAGACTCCCTTGGCGGCTCTTGCCACTCAGAATTGAGGCACCTGGACGCTGTGTTTCCCCTCACTCCGGTGCTGAAAGCATTCTCTCTGGAGCTACTCACCTCACCAAATGACCGTTAGTGGCCGACAATGATTGGTTGTCATCTGCCAAACAACAAAGAATGACTGGTTCATACAGGAATCTGTGCTGGCCCCAGGGTTTTACAGGACTGGGATTGAATAGCTTGTTCTAAGAGACATTTATCACAGAGAGGTTGACAAAAGTCAGAGACATTTTCTTTTAATATCATACCCAGTTTTGATTTAATTATATCTGTTACTGCTTGAGAAAGATGAACTAAGCAATCACCCCTGTAAGTCCACTGTAGCATTATTCCCAAAGTACTCTAGAGTTGCAGATGGATGCTGACAAACAACTTCACAGATGAGACACCCAAATCCTAAGTGAAGTTGAAAATCTGCCCCAAAGTCCTCTACCGTAACATAAGCACTCCCACAAAGGATTCAAGTAGCTGCTTTTTCAATTTAAATAGGTTGAATTTCCATTTGCAATGAGCCCTGTCCTTTCACCAAAAAGAAGAAAACACACTAAACATTAAGGACTTTAAGCAGAAAAACAATACAGCTCATGTCTCACCTTTATCCACTGGTTACAGAGGGGAACATACCTATATAAGAGATTTGAAGCTGCATCCCCTCCACTGTCTCTTGAAAAGCTGCCTCCAGCTATGAAGATGAAGCTTCCCAAGAGTGCAACACAGTGGTGACTTTGCCTGGCTGGGAGAGGGATCTCTGCTACCCACTGCTCCTTTCTGGTGTCCAGGAAGCAGGTATCATCACTCAGTTCCAGGCAGCATTCAGAAACCTCCCCACCCCCAAAGAGAAGCCTCTCCTCGCAAGTCCGCAGGGCTGTCCGCTTGTTCTGCAGCACTGGCTGAGCCGTGATGTTGTGATAGTGCACTGCCTCCTCTATAAACCCCTCACAGTTTGCTTCTTTGGGAAGAAGAGAGCAGACAGCAGGCTTGACTCGATGGAGGAGATCACTTTTAGGTATCAAGGGAAAAATGAATGTTATCCAGAACCTGGTAAGCCTCGTTCTCCCTTTCTGGGTACTGGGTAAGCCACTGCAAGGCAGCCTGCAGCAAGTCATGCTCACACTCCTGCTGCACGTTGCTGCTGTCCAGGTATTGGCACAACTTCTGCAAGGAAATGTTCTGCAGGAAGTCCGGGGTGAAAGACAGTGTGCTGAAGTTCTGCAAGATGAAAGAATCAATGTAGGAGTCAAGGCTCTTCAGGTTGTAAACAGAGGCCAGCTCTTGCAAGTAAAAGTAGTTCTCCTCACTGACTTCATTCTCCAGATACAACAGAAATCAACCACCTTTTGGATCTGCAGCAGGTGAGCTGTTTCAAGCACATATTGAGCGAGTCGATATTGCCTCCATCTAAAGACAGCTTACTGCCATAAAGGAAATCTACCACAACCCTGAGACCAACGTAAGAGGCTCCAAAAAGTTCAACCTCTTTTTAGTGGGCTTCTCACATACCAATGGTGAACATAGAGTTGAAGTAGTCACTGCAAACAGCAAGGAGGTTCCGATGGGCAGGGACTCTCTGTTCATCCACAACAAGGACAATGTCACAGAAGAGGCCTCAGTGCCTCTGCTCATTCAGGCTCTGAAGAACTAGACTGGAATGGTCATCCCACCTGTATACCTGGAATAAACAAACACTATTAGGTAGGTGTTATCTTCACCAAGATAAATTTCAGTACGTACAAAAGTGTTTTTCCACCAAATGTAGTCATACACAAGCGCGAGAATCGCTTATTTGTGCTGTACATTTATGATAAATTCTGACTTGAAACAGTTGGCAAGCAACATAGTACAAGCACCCAAACCCCTCACCTTCACTTTGAAACGTCTATGAAGACTTTAACTGCTTCCTACTCACCCTTTATATATATATAAAAAGAAAATTTACTCCTATCTCCTCCACAATGCTGCATCCAAACCTCCTCTCTGACGATTTATGCAGGCACAGTTTTCTGAAACTCTTCAACTCATTGTCTTTGAGACATCTTGTTGAAATTTCCTTTCTTACTTGTCCCCCAAATGATTTCTTACAGAGTTTTTCTCAACCGAGTTACTTGCCAAATATTTGGAGTGGGAGAGACACATGCAGCAGTACGACAATTTTTCATTCAGGACATGTATTTTGTTTGAGTTAGTGCTTACTTGACAGCTGCCCCCTCTTAAATCTTCTCAGAGCTCTTCATTTCCAAGCTTGTTATGGTAAAATCTTGCTTTCCATATTATTCCAGGCACACACACTGCATTCAAAATAATAGCTGTTTATTTATATGCAAAGCCACACATGTGGATAACCTATTCCCATAAGATGACTACTTGCTTCCAGAAGCCAAGGTATTTTATGTTTTAATGAGTACAATAAGTATTTTCCTTTTTTAAAAAAGAGGAAAATGCCCTCTGAACATGTCCATTAAGTGCCTTTCTGAGATCCCTCCAGTCTAGACATTCTTCCCACTAGCTCTGTATGTGCCACAGAGCTTGTGAAGCAACCAATGTTTGCCTCTTTCTCGCAGACTCACATTACCAGTCTTAAGAACCACTAAAATGGAAATGTTTTTGTTACCCTTTGAATGTCTTGCAGAACACATACTGAAGGGGCTGGCTACGCCAGCATGTCAGGCAATGCAGCTTTTAGGGCCATCCTTCCAGAGGATGGGTTCAGCAGTAGCAGTCATTTTTCTCCTTCCTAGTAGCTTTCGACTTCAGTTTGGGAACAGTGGTGATAACACACTGATGTTTTTAGTTGTTGCTAATGTTTACTCCCATCAAGGACTTTTTGAGTCTCATGCTCTGCCAGGGAGGAGGGGAAGCCAGGAGGAAGCAGTGACAGGACACCTGACCCAAACCAGCCAAAGGGGTATTCCATACCACAGCACATCATGCCAAGTATATAAACTGAGGGGGGAGAAGTTACCCAGAAGGCCCAGATCTCTGCTCGGGTCAGTCTGGGTATTGGTTGGCACATGGTGAGCAATTGTATCCTCTCCCCTTGTTATTTCCCTTATCATTATTATTAGTGGTAGTAGAAGTAGCTTTGTATTATACTTCAGTCATTGGACTGTTCTTATCTCAACCCATGGGAGCTGCATTCTTTTGATTCTCCTCTCCATCCCTCTGGGAGCAGTGGAGGGAAGAAGGGGAGAAGTGAACAAGTGGCTGTGTGGTTCTGAGTTACCGGCTGGGCTTAAACCATGACAACTGAAATGCCTGATAGTCAGGTTAAGTTAAATGCGAATACGTAACTTTAATTACCAAATCCAAACCAGGCAAAGTTGCAGAGCCTTTAAGAACATGTAAGAGAACTGAAAGGAGGTGGAAAGGAAGCACATCTTTGCATTAAACCTAAATTAACTCTGAACAGTTCTAGCTGCAAGACCTTGGGTCTTGCTCAGTTCTATATCCTCAGGCTGCATTCCCAGAAGTGACATCCTGAAAAGGCATAGCAGCCCATATCTACATGGCAGTCACACAGACGACCTGAGGTCTCTTCAAGGCTCTCAGGCATTCAACCTTTCCTTCACCAATCTGTTGCTTCTCCTAGAAATCCCAACTATCCGTGGCTTTCCTGGTTTCCCCGAACAGAAAGTACATGATTATTGCTGTCTGGATAAGCCATTAATGGGTTGGTTAAAACATGGTGAGACAACCTCCTACCCACCTGGGTGGGAAAGGTTCAAGTCCTAGAGTCAATTTTTCTCCCGTGCACACAACCCTTGCTCTAGATCTGCACTCTGTGTACATAATTTGGTAGTTGTACTTCTACCTGAGGAGATAACCAGGACTGAGGCATGCAGCTCACCACTGGCCAGACGTGATGGCATCCAATCTTCCCGAGCTAACACCAACTTTGGGAACCTTGCCTCCTATATCTACCTTTTAGCAGCTAGTGGTACAGTGACAGGCATTCCACCAAAGGTGAGACCCAAATTAATAACCAAGCGTGCTGCTCTTAGCATGATAGCCCAGTAGTTTCTCTTTAGTTTTGCTTATGTTCTTCTTTAAACAATGGAGACTAAGCTGCCAAAAAGCCTTCTGTTGGAGTAGCCTTGTACATGCAAGTGTACAGAGTTAAACCAATCTAAGTGAAGAGGCTTCCGTAATTATAGGTTTCCTGGGCCAAAACTTTTTAATTTGCCTTATACTCATTGCCTAATCACATCACTGAGCCTAAAAAGGAAACTCTGGCATAAACAACAAAGTAACTTCCATTGAGGAATAAAACTGCCAGAGATCCGTAACAGAAAAAAAAATACAGGGTTTAAGGACTGTGAAGTTTTTTATCGTCATTTTTATGAAGCTGAAAAAAGGTGGCATCACACAGGAGCCCAAATCAGAGATGAGGGGATGGAGGAGATGGGAAGAAGAATAAATATGGCAAAGGACAAACAGATTTATGGCAACTATGATAAAGGACAGTGGATGAATAGGCAATAACTAACATCTTACAGCACCTTCTTCTGCATATGACTATTTGGGGACAGTTATTGGATTACACCAAAAAACATATTCCCTCTTGTATCTTTAAATTGGCCAATCATTTCTCTCTAATATTCTCTTAATACCATCGTGCATAACAAGATTAGACCAGAACATGAAATTTGCCAGAGATCCCTATTTACTTGGCTGGATGTCAAGTCAGCAGCACACACACCTGATAACTTGTACTCCCAAAAGCCTTGTTGCCATGCAGAACTGCTGCTACTTCAGAAATCAAGCATCAAATCATGATGTATAGCATTGGATGGACTCAGAATACATTAATAGGTTTCAGTCTCTTAGCAAGTTCTTTGGTTCAGTGAGCAAATAACAGAAGCTGATAGCTGCATGTTTCAAAACCAAGATTAATTTTGTACTGAACATTTTTCTCAAGCTACTTATATTCTGTAGAATGGCTTTAGCATTATCCAGTAATTTTAACAGATAGTGACAGCTGTTGTCTAAGCAAGAAAATAAAGTAATGCTGTCTAGTTAACTAATTTTTAATACACTGAATTATTACTAAACTCAGACTAAACCACTTGAACAGTAGACAGGATCAGCACTCAGGGAAAGATTATACTGGTAGAGATGTATTTAAAAATTAGCCCTATTTATCTTTTATCAATTGTATCAGAGCAGTATTTTAACTTCTTTCAGATTCAAAGATCAAATTTCTTTCAGATTGTTAACGCAGTACCACTTCCCATCGGTGATGCAAGAGAAAATTTGTCTCATTTGACTTTGATAAGACAGATACAGGCACTGAAAAGTTTCTCTTTTCTAGTTGTTGTTGGCAGTACAAGGTACTAGCTCTGCAGCTTCTGTAACCTAGTGCTCACCCCAGAACAGAAAAGCAGTTTCCACTGGTATGAAACAAAGCAAACATAATAATTGCAGCTGACATCAACATCTTACACACCTTAGGCCATCATCCTGGTGACCTGCATAAAGAGCTAACCTAAGGTGGACTTTTCTGGGTTCCCAACTAAAATCAATGTACTTGTGCAGACAGATATTCTATGCAAAGAAAATTAACCTCACATCTTGAGTTCACTGGAATAACCCCTGTTTATGGGATCTAGACTCCCATTTTGCACAAACCAAAGACTAAATCCAAAGAGGAATCCCAGCTTTGCTTCTGTGGCTCGCTTAGACTTTATAAGATGGATCAGTGTGAAAAATTCCCAAAATAAACACTTTGAATTTAATGACTGAATTTCTGGTGCAGAGAAAACACTGTGCTGTTGTGGAGACAGTGTTCTCACAGGAGAATGAATATTTGGTACATGAAATCTGAATAACTCTGAAAGATACAGCAAGGCCATGAGAGGCCTGAGGAACCTGAAGCAAGCAAGATAAGAAGCTGGAATTCACTGAGTGATGAGAACTGTGGACTGTTGGCAAGCTTTCAAGGTCAAGTTCTCACACCTGTGCTTGACCAATTATATGCTAGTCACTAAGGGTCTTCAAGACATGTATCCAATCATGATATGCCAAATTGCTGTAGGTGTGTGTAAGCGATTAACACCTTATAAGGTGTTAATGCTTTGCAGTAAAGGGCTTTTTGTCTGATCATATTGATCTCTGACTGAGTCCATTCCCCAGCATGCTGTGATGAAGTGGGTTTCTTTTTCAAGTTATGAGTCATGATGAGCAGATGCCCATTTGCTGCTGATGATTTTTTCTTTTTTTTTTTAATTGCTAGGTAGCAACTTTTTCTATCAAAACTATTTGAGCAAGTAGACCACCATTTTCATACCTCTTTTAAAAAGCTTTGAATATTCACATTCCTCCAAACAGTTCATCCAATGGAGATCTTTCACTACCCACCCCCCTCGAACCTTCTTGTTATTTCTGTAATTTGGGGTTTTACACAAAACATACAAACCTTTGAGTATTCACTTATCTTGTGTGGACGACAGATCCTGGTTTGCCTGGTTCCCTCCATGACAGCCGTCTCTGTAGTACTTCTGGAACAAAAACAAAGATGTTAGCAGCATGCCAATCCTTTCAAGCTGCTGAAACCACAGTGTGCTGAATAAACACCACAATTAATAAGGCATGCACATCCTAATCTGCAGGTCGAAAATGTCCAAGTTAAAAAAGGATGGTTTTGTCGCTGTCCGATATTGTTTTCTCACGTTAATAACACTTGGTTGTGTCAACAAAGTTCGCTGTACTCTAAAGTATAACCGAAGACCACCGCGTGTATTACTGATGCAAATTATTTACTTACCAGTGCTCGCTACAGCTGGCAGAAGTAAGACCATTTCTCTCTCACGACCAGGCCAGGACACGCTTCACCCCCGGCTGACACTGGGCAGCGGGTGGCTCCGGCAAGGCCCCAGCCGCGCATCCTCATTGTGTTCGGACAGCTGCACAGGCCGCGCTCCCTAGCAGAAGCGTTAAGGAGAACGAGAAAGCAAAGCGGCAGCAAATATCAGAAGCCGAAGACGAAGGAAAGACGCCTCGCAATTAACTCATAGCGCACGCAACAACCTGCGGCGGGAGGGGGACCAGGAGTCGCAGCAGCGGACAACCACATCTCAAGGCCAGCCCAGGAAACGCTGCTGGTCGGAACGGGGCGGGACCAAGGCGGGGCGGGAAGAGGCGCTGGGCAAATAACAACTGGGCTTGGAGTGAAAGTTTGTGGGGCTGGACGGCAGTGGGGACTCCTTAGATCTCGGGGCTTTCACCTGCCGTGGCCAAGCCGGTGCTCTCAGGCAAGACCATCGTTGTCTGTGTCAGGTCGGGCGCTGTGTGGTGTTATTGGTACAGAGGTGATCAGCTGCACAGGGTGGGTGTGCTAAAGGTACAATGAGAAGCCTGGTCAGCACTTCATCTGGTTTTCCTGGGTGTGAAGCTATCTGACCAGCCCAGATTGCAGCCAGCACCACTGTGATGCGCGGATAGACTCCACAACTAGTTAAAGTTGTAAAGTAGGTATGCTTTTATTCAGCACTGAGGTGCATGGGGAAAGCTCCTCCAAAGCATGCACACCTCAGGGTTGTTCTCCCTTTACATTTATTCTCTTAAGGTATACATAGACATGAGGTTGCTCAATCCGCCTATACATATTTATTATCTATCCCCGCTTTGTATTATAATGAGCCAGAAGGTCCTTTGCACCTGCGCAGTGCCCCTTCTGGTCATGGGCAGGGGTCTCAGGATGAAGTAAATGAGTCTTCCTCTTGTGGGTAGGGGTCTTCAAGATGAAGTAAATGGGTTTTCCTCTTCTTAAACTTTACACCTTTTAACCTTCAGACATGGCCTTAGGGTTTGGTCGGTGCCCAGTCTGCTTCTCCCCTGCTTCTCAGTAGGACCAAACACCTGTGCTTTTGTCATGGCCTTAAGGTTTGGTCAGCGCCCAGTCTGCCTCTCCCCGGCTTATCAGTAGTGCTTTTGTCCCTTGTCAGTAGAACTAGCATCTGCTTCTCCCCCTCCAGCAGTAATCAATGCCCCAGCATGTCAGATACTTCACAAGAGACAACACCCCCATCTAAGCAAAGGAATTCTTTTAACCCCCTTGTACATTTTTCTCTGCATTACCCCCCTGTACATTGGTTACCCCTGTATCAATCCCCCCTTTTTCTATAAAGTGAGTAAATTCTTTTACTATATTATTTATGACAGAGCTATCCATGTTCCTTCTATTGATTTTTAAGTGATTTTGATAAAATTATACGTGGAGAAGGCCTTGGTTAAGTATATCTCTGAACCATCCAGTAACTCCTAGGTTATTTAGCTATTCATCCAATCCACCTCCAACAATTTTAAGCTCTTGCATATTCTCCTGCAATTTTCACAGCTTAGCATGGATTGATTAAGAATGGTCAGATAAGTTCATGCAGCACATGCCTTCGAAATCCTCACAACCATGTCCATGGGCCAATTATAAAGCTATGGCTTGGACCATGGTATAGATATAAAAGATTTCATTTTAAAACCAAAACCTTTTCTACAAGACACCCCCTGTATCTTGCAGGACCCAAACCACGAGATGCCTGCTGCCTCTTGTGACTGTAAACCACAGGATGCCTGCTGCTTCTTGTGGGTGTATACCAAATGGACGCTAGCAGCCGGGTATACATCTAAAGTGGGCCAAGCTTCATGTAGTATGTGCAGCACTTGTACTGCCCTTATCTCATTCAGGTAGTAAGTGATACCTGGATTTATATTCTGATTACAATTGCAAGGTTGTGTTAACACCCATGGATCACTCTATCTTTCGCGAGTTGGTCTGTTATTACCGCTCGATGTGATTTTCCAGGGAGCTTTTGGAGCCTTTTTGAATCCAGATGCTTTGTTCTCTAATTTTGATAGTACTGAAAGTTGTAATACTTGGAACGGCCCCTTCCACCTTGGTTCGAGTTCTTCTTCCCCTGTGGGTCTGAAAGATTTTATATACATATAATCCCCAGGTTGTATATTATGTACAAGACTATCCAGTCTTCTGCTTCGAGTTCCAGCCATATGTTTTTCAGTTACAGTGGCTGGAACTCCATATCATGGTATTATTTCCTGTTACAATATTGTCGTGGTTTAAATCAAGTCCACACACAGCTCATTCACTCACTCCCCCCTTGCTCCCCCAACTCCCGGGCAGTTAGGAAGGAGAATCCAAAGAATATAGCCCCCACGGGTTGAGATAAGAACGGTTTAATTGCTAAGGTATAACACAAATCATTACTGCCTTTACTACTACAAATAATAATGATAAAGCCAATAACAAGTGAAGAGAATACAACACCTCACCAGCCACCGACCCATAACTCACCCCACCCTGCCTGACCGAGCACCGACCAATACCTCCTTCATCCCCCCCAGAGCTCCAGCCCTTTCGGGTCTCTCCCAGTTACATCCCAGGCATGACGTGCTGTGGTATGGAATACCTCTTTGGCTAGCCTGGGTCAGGTGTCCTGTCTCTCCTTCCTCCCGGCCTCCCTCCTCCCTGGCAGAGCATGAGCTCAGAAAAGGCCTTGGACAAACCAAACATTTGAGCAGTAACTCAAAACATGCTTGCTATCAGCAACCGTTCTCAGCCCGAAAGTCAAAACACAGCACTGCACCAGCTACCAAGAAGGAGAAAAATGACTGCTACTGCTCAAAACAGGACAAATATTTTTGTTACCTCCCGGGTTTTTGCACTTCTAGTTGGAAAGGCTCAACCTGAAAAGGTGTCTGTTAGTACCAACAAATGCCTATACCCCCCTTTCCTTGGCAGTTCCGTAAAGTCAATCTGCCATTGTTGGCCTGATCCATTGCCCCTTCCAATTTGGCCCATTTTGAGTTTGGGAGTATTTTTTTTTCTTTTTTTTTTTTTCTTTTTTCTTTTTAGTATTTTGCTTTGCAATTAATAGGAGTCCTGTATCCCCAGGACACATCTTTGGCCCAAGTTGCCGGATCATAATAAGAGATTATTCATTCAGGTGGCCACTCATTGTCTTTCCAATTCCACATATAACCCCCTTCACAAAGTAAATTTCCTACTGGTTTTACACCATTTTCCAAATTTTGCCAACAACTTTTCCGATTATACCCGTTTGCAAGATCCATTGTTGTCTCCTTTTGTTCCCTTTTCGATTTTTCCAGATTGCAGGGTCACTTATATTACTCTCCATTGCCTCCCAGGGCCATCTCTCTCCCTGGTTAGTTCCCCCACAAACATAGCAGTTAGTTACATTCAATGCTTTAGCTATATTTTCAGCAAGATTTACAAAGAGATTTTTAGCAACTGTGAGAATTTCATATTGGACTCCAGTTTCCATTTCATTATAGAAGGAATTGAATAATAAATGAAGTTGTATTGACTCTCTATATTTTTCTTTGATCTTAATACTAATAATCACACCTGGGTCTTCCCCAGTTCCATATATCTTAAGTCCAATTTTAGTTACTTGCTTCTGATTCCAATTTTTTTTTTTTTTTCAAATCTATGAGAGTTAAATTTACCGGATTGCAGGCACGGATTGTACAGCTGCTGTTTGTTTGTCGTATCCCCAGCCTGCAGTATTCCAGCATACACAAGACCATCCTTTTCTTCCACAGAGGTGTGATGACTGGTACCTAGCTGTTTGACTAGGTACATAATCAGGATTTATGTGACACTGGTATCCAACCTGGGCAAATATATTTTGGTTGGCTACTATAGTACCGTCTCCACTCTAAACTTCCACAAATCAAAAATTATTGACAGTGAGGTACTCAAATTGGTTATAACTTATTCTAATTAATCTTCCTTCTTCTGAATTTGTTCTCACTGAGTTTGATTGTATATGCAACTGCCTATCTTTGTTCCTTTGCATTCATAAACAGTGTGATAGACCAAGGTTTTAGAGGTTATCCTCCCTCTTCTACCTGGGCCCCTTGGACTGGGACCTCTACCTGGGCCCCCGGGACTGGGACCTTTACCTGGGCCCCTGGGACCTCTTCCTGGGCCCCTTCCTTGGGTTAGAGTTACAACCACTACTCTGACCCGTTTGCCGGGTGTATTTTCTTTCACTCAATTACTATCGCTTCCCTCCTTCAGCGGCCAAGTCCCTCGCGGGAGTTTGGAAACGCGCCTAGAAGAGGTCCACACTCACTTCATGAATCCTGATAACCTAACCTGTATTCTTACAGATTCAGGGTATCTGGTTCATGTCTCACCACACACTCCGTCTCTCTACCATTGGGTTTCCGTACTGGAACCTTGGTCAGAGAAAACCACGCAACGCAACTTTAGTTGCGTTCCACACAGACACACACACACCGGCTTTCCTCCCAACCGAACGATACTTACAGTCCGCTGTTCTCGTCCGGATCTTCGTGCACAAGAATTACAGGAAGTTGTACTGCAGTTTTCAGGGAGCTCAAATATTTTGGTTATTGTCTCTCTCTCTGTTCGTTGATCTCGCGGAACTGCTCAGGACTAGAACCCCCAAGCCACAAAGTGTGGGGCGCCTCCCCATAAGAGCTATAGTCCCCAGCAGCCACACAGAGATCACCTCGGGGTCACCAATTTTGTTATAAAAATTTACCGCAAACCGGGTTTTGTCCCAATTGATTTTATTCACAATTGATTAGAAATTTAAGAGAGGCAATAAGCAAACAGCGCTGGGTGGACAGGAGAGTCTCCGCTCCACCAGCAACGCACACCGGGATCTTTGGAGTACAGTCTCTTATACTTCTCAGTCTTGGGTTTTAGCCAATCCTGTTGTCTTCTTTACCCGAATGTCGATGTGGCCCCTTTCCTTTGTTCTTTGCTTGTTTGCTGGGGTCTTTCTCCGGTGAAGACGTTGCTGAACTTTCTTAGTAATGTATTAACAGAAAAATGCTTACAAGCTTAACCGTAGTCTTAACATTTTGTTCTATACCTTATATGGTTATTTGCCTAGTACCCAAGTTTGCAACATCCTGTAACAGAATGTATCTCTTGGTTATCTAACCTCCTTAGGCCAGTCAAACCGTTAAAGGGAAGCCCCTTTTGAAAAACAAAGCGATTGATTAGGAGAGATTATCCCCTTTGTTTCTCCTTATTGACAGGAGCACTTATGATAATCATGGTCACAAAGGAGGGCTGGTTTCACACAAAGTGCAATGGCGACAAGGACGCCTAAATTCCTGACACGAATCATTCCTGTATATTTCACAACAGGAGGACAGGACCTAATAAGCAAGGATGTTGTGAATTGTAGTGTTGGAACTAATCAGAGCTTAGGTAGTACAAAAACAAGGATAACAGTTGAATAGTTAATGTTATCAATGAGTGAGCCAATCTCATTTTAAAACGCAAATTTATAAATATATTAAATTGAGCTAGCGATAGCAGATTAAAAAAACAGCGCTGGGTGCACTGGGGAGTCTCCGCTCCACCCAAGACGCGCACGCCGGGTCCCTGGGGATGCTGTCCTTTATCCTTCTCGGTTCAAGGCTTCAGCCAATTCCGCTGCCTCCTTTCGCCCGGTTGTTGACGTGGCGCTTTTCCATTGCTTCCCTCTGTTGCTGGGGTCTCATCGTCGAGAGATTTCGAGAAGCTCCCAGAAGTTTCCAGGAGCATCCGTTTCCAGCCTCACCGTCACCGGAACCTCTATTCCTTACATGGTGCATGTAACAAGATATAACTTCAAACTACCTAATTCCCCCTCCCTCCACCAGCATGGGGTGCGCTCTGAACACCAGCTTAATCTCACTGGCTCCAAACTCAGCACCGGGCTCGGGGCTTCCTCTCCCCCACCATCCCGTGCAAAAATAAAACTGACCTCCCCTTTATAACTCACAAAGTACAACAACCACAAAAAAAAGGAATATGATTCCACACAGTGACAGTTACAGAGAGTTGTGGAGACAGTGTTCTCACAGGAAAATGAATATTTGGTACATGAGCTCTGAACAACTCCGAGGGATACAGCAAGGCCATGGGAGGCCCGAGGAAGCCTAAACAAGCAAGATAAGAAGAAGCTGTAATTCAATGAGTTATGAGAACTGTGGACTGTTGGCAAGCGTTCGAGGTCAAGTTCTCACACCTGTGCTTAACCAATTATATGTTAGTCACTAAGGGTCTTCAAGACAAGTATCCAATCATGATATGCCAAATTGCTGTAGGTGTGTGTAAGCAATAGTATATAAGGAGTTAATGCTTTGTAATAAATGGCTTTTTGTCTGATCACATTGATCTCTGACTGAGTCCGTTCCGCGGCAAATGGCGCCCGAACAGGGACCCTCTATAAGTTCACATTGAAACGGAGGAGGGTGTGAATCGCTGGGCCGTGAAGAAATCAGCTGGAATCGATCTGGCTGGACCAAGATCGGGAGGCAGAAGCCTCGGAGGAGGGAATCCTTGGATCGGAGCCTTGTGAGCCCGGAAGACACTGCGCAGTGCAAATAAGGTAAGCAGCCGGACGGTTGGAAGGGAGCTTAAGGATGGGAAACCAGTTAAGTAAAGAAGATGAAGTAATGCTTAAGCCCTTCCAACATATCCTCTCTGAGAGAGGGATAAAGTATGATGATGAAACTCTGAAGAGGCTTTTACTCTGGTGTAAAAAGAAAAAGCTAATTGTGGAGGTTGGTGAAGCTTTTAAGACTGAGACTTGGGAGAAAGTTGTTTTTGTGTTTGTTTGTGTTTGTTGTATTTGGGTTTTTTTGTTTGTTTTTTGTTGGTTTGTATTTGTGTGTGTTATGTTTGTTGTGTTTGTGGGACGATAATTCCCAAGGGTCAAAGGAGGCAAGGCCCCTTGCCACACTGTGGCGACTGTTAAAAGACACATTAACTGCTATGAAAGCTGAGAAGGAAGTAGCCATGTCTGCCTTTCCGATGTTTTCGGACTCGCCTGAGCAACAGCCGGCTGCTGCTGGTGCGCCGGTAGCAGCCGGAGTGTTGGTTTCGGGTGAGGCAGCTCCAGCTCGAAAGCCCGTGCGTCAGAAAGTATGGATGTTTGAGGACCCAGTGCCCCCCTCCAACCCCGCAATATGCGATGAGGGGGCTTGGGAGAGGGAGGGTGTGCGACCACGACCACCTATGGTTAATCCTTTTCGTGATGCTACTGCCCCAGAGGCAGAAAATATCTCTCCCCCGGCCCACCACCCCCTACGGACGGGGAGAGAGAACCTTTTGAGGAGTATAATAAAACTCCCACTTTACAACACCCCCCTTCGCCTTTGACACCAGCACTTGCATCGCTCCCGTCGGAGCCGCAAAATAGCCAGGAATGGCATCGCTGGTTAAAGCTGTTAGATCAAAAGCTACAAGATTTACGAGACCACCTGGAGGAGCTGGGGCCTAAAGATAAGGAGCAAGCTCTCGAGCAATCCACAGAAGTTAACCCTTTTCAGGTGCCGCTACCACCAACTCCGGCACTCTCTCAGCAAGCTGCTCCCAGTGCCCTGAGATGGCGTGGTCTTATTCAAGATGCGATTATAGATGGCACTATTTTACCGATTGATGTCCCCTCTGCATTTCCAGTTATTGTGAATGCCCAAGGGCAACCTCTCTGGACTCCTATGGATTGGAAGGCTATGAAAGAACTAAAAGGAGCAATTGCTCAATATGGGTTGTCTTCCTCATATACTCAACAGATGCTAACTGCCTTATTTTCTAGTATGCTGTTAACTCCTAGTGATTGTTATCGAATAGCTGCAATTTTGTTAACCCCCTCCCAGTTCTTACACTTTAAGAGTGGGTTTGAAGAGTTAGCTGCAAGAGCTGCTGATGACAGCTCGCAATCCCACTGACCCTTTACATGGTATCACATCTGACATGTTACTAGGGAGGGGCCAATTTCATCCTGATGCAGTACAGACTCATATGAGGGTTGAGGTTTTATGGCAAGCACAGCAATTGGCATTAGCTGGTTAAAAGCTGTGCCAGAGGCAGGAAAACCTAATCCCTCTTATACATCGGTAAAACAGGGAGCTACTGAGCCTTACATGCAATTTATCGATAGATTAACAGATGCTATTGGAAAAAATATTGATTTGGCATCTAATGCTAAAGAGTCTGTGCTTATGTCCTTAGCTATGGAAAATGCTAACCCGATTTGTAAGCGTATTTTACAGGCTTTGCCAAAATCTGCTGGATTACAAGAAATGATGGATGCATGCTCTAAGGTGGGCACAACAGAGGAAAAGGCGGAATATATGGCACATGCCTTTGCCGCTGCTGTCAGACCTCTTCTACAACAAGGTCAGGATGATCGAGGGGGCATAAAGGGTGTAAAATGTCATAATTGTGGACGGCTGGGACATGTTAAAAAACAATGCACTGCAAAGAAATGTCGCCCCCCCCAGGGCAGCAGCTCAAGCGTTTGTGCTAGATGTGACAGACGTGGTCACACAGCAGCAGCATGTCATTCTAGGTTTAAGAAAGATGGAACCCTGTTGGGAAACTTGGTGGTGAGCGCGACACCACCCCGCGCGATGACACAAAATCAGGGTGTCTGGACTGCGTCCCCTCCGCCACAGCAGGGAGTGCTGGAGTGGATGTGGCAACAGCAATAGATTTTACCATTACTGATACTTCTGTCCATTGCATTCCATCTACATTAAGTGGGCCCCTTGGTCATGGGTTATGTGCTTTGCTATTAGGAAGCTCATCAACATCCAGGACAGGAGTCTTTGTATTACCAGGCGTAGTTGATGCTGATTATACTGGAAACATTGGGATCATGGTGCAGACACATGCACCCCCAGTACACATCCCCAAGGATTCTAAAATAGCTCAATTAGTTCCATTTGAAGCAAAAGTTCCCCAGATGGGGCAAAAAATCAGAGGAAATCAGGCATGGGGTTCCACAGGAATCCCACACATTTTGTTTGCATTGGATATTGCAAAGCACAAACCCGAGGACCAGGTCTCTATACGGGGCCATAATAATCAAATAATTAAACTGCCTATGCTAATCGACACGGGGGCTGATGTTACTATCATACCATATCGTCAGTAGCCAAAAGCTTGGCCCCTACAAGCCGTTGCCACAGGAGTTATTGGAATCGGAGGAATGCAATCGACAAAAATTAGTACAGAATTGGTGGATGTCTTTCTATCTGATGGCAGTCATACACGCATCAGACCATATGTCATGCACTCTCCAATTGCATTGCTCAGACGGGATGCTCTTAGTCAAATGGGAATGAGATTGACTACAAAAAATTTTTAATGGTGGCCATTGATGGACGGCCAACCTATAAATTACGATGGCTTACTGAAACACCTGTATGGGTTGATCAATGGCCGCTGACAAAAGAAAAGCTGTCCCATATTCATGAATTGGTCGCTGAACAATTAGAAGCAGGCCATATTGTGCCTTCCAGCAGCCCATGGAATACTCCTATATTTACCATCCCCAAGAAAAGCATGAAATGGCGATTGTTACATGACTTGCAGGCTATAAATGCCGTCATGCAAGACATGGGTGCCTTGCAAGCTGGTTTACCTAGTCCCACTATGATACCCGAAGGATGGGATTTAATAATAATTAATTTAAAAGACTGCTTTTTTGACAATTCCCCTGCATCCGAGTGGTCAGGAAAAATTTGCTTTCTCTGTCCCAGCAATTAAAAAAGGAGAACCACTAAAAAGATATGAATGGGTTGTGCTGCCTCAAGGTATGAAACATTCTCCTACTATTTGTCAGCTTTATGTTTCTTGGTCATTACAGCCGATTCATCAATACTTACAGCACTGTTTAATTTACCACTATATGGATGATATTCTGATTGCAACGCAGGATTTAAATAAGGACCACCTACTTGGACTATTACAATCAGAGTTGGCCACTCAGGCCTTTCCAGAAGCCTTTGAGATAAATTAGTTGCTCCGGCATGGGCAGGGCCACCAGTAGATATTTTTCAACAAGCCCGGACATCTCATGCCTTCTTCCACCAATCGGCAAACATGTTGGTTCGACAGTTCGGCCTGTCCTTGACAGATGCCCGAGGACAAGCTATCATTGAACGAACACATCAAACACTGAAACAGTTATTGGAAAAAAAAAAAAGAAAGGGGGGGGAAGAAGGGCTTACGCTGGTAGCAAGAATACAGAAAGCTGTATATGTTATGAATTTCTTGTGACTAACAGGAGACTTTAATGACCCTCCTGCTGTAATACATGGCCAGGCACTAGGCTCAGGTTATATGAATAAGACTCAGGGTATCCTGGTCCAATACAAGGACATGGAAACTGGCATTTGGAAGGGTCCTGTGGAAGTAAAATTAAGTGGTCGAGGATATATGTGTGTAATTACAGACTCCGGCCTGCGGTGGGTGCCAGCTCGGTGGGTGAAGCCCTGGAAAGAGCCAGCAGCACCAAAGGAGAACCAGGATATCCCCCTTGTCAACAGCTGAATGAGTTAACTGGATGAACTCTGAACTTCTTTACTGTAAGAGTGACAGAGCACTGGAACAGGTTGCCCAGGGGGGTTGTGGAGTCTCCTACGTTGGAGATATTCAAGGTCCACCTGCACAAGTTCTTGTGTGACGTACTCCAGGTTACCCTGCTCTTGCAGGGGGTTGGACTGAATCTTTCAAGGTCCCTTCCAACCCTTGGGATTCTGTGATTCTGTAATTTATCCAATACATGGGTCTTGTGAACTGTGGGTCTCTCATGAGTGTTTAAAATATAAATTACGATTATGGGATAGGTTACCCTTTTGCATGAAGTCGGTCTGTTATGCTTATGAGCTAGAAGTTAGTGAATATAAGTATATCCATGTTTCCAGTGACCTTTGGAGACCTTGATAGATATGGCTGACCACTTCTTCCAACATAGGCTGGCCACCTGTGTCGGAATGAGTGTGCTTTTTGGTCAGTATAAAAGCCCAAGCCTCATGCGATGTGAGGGAGGCAGAGCCTCTGCGGGGATGCCCGCTAAGGTTGAGCCTGCCACCTCACACTGCAATGATGCTTCTTGGAGCTGATTTCCTGATACTCTTCACAAGGTCCTTGTGCTATGCTCTCTATGTGGGACTGTGTAGAGGGAGTAATGATTGTATGGATTTTGTGTTTCGAATATTGTAGTTGGGTGAAGTGTGCTTGTGGGATCCCAAGCGTGTGTGTGTGTGTGATGAGGGCAGACAGTGTTTTGTTTTGTTGTTGGGTTCATGTAATAGTTTTTACAACTATTGGGTAAGAATTTTATGCATGCTAAATAATTAACTCACTCTAGCTGTTATTAATGACTGCAGTTTTGATGTATATTGCTTCAAGCTTGTTTTCCAGACAATATGCATGTCTGATCAAAAAAAAAAAAGGGTAATGCTACAGCAAACTTTACTATTAACACTGTACAGTTTACTTCTGCAGCTGCTTCACATCCCCTTTGCATTAGAATGCTTCTGCTTTAAGGAGTCACTTTGACCTGTCTACTTCTCAAGAACTGATAACCCGGAGGAAGGAGTATATTTCTGTCCTAATACCTACAGGTCCACGGCGGCTGCCTGCAAAGTTTGTCAAGCTTTGCCATGAGCTGGACAGATGAATGGAAGAATTTGATGCATCAGCTACAGGAGCTGACCTTGAAAACCCCAAGCAGAACAAGATAGAGAGAAATGAAGGATTGTAAAACATCACTTCAGGGCAACTGAAAAGTAACAGCTTGAATATGCATGCTTGTAAAGTAGCTATTATTAGAGGTTGGGATTTTGCATATAAAACCACCTGTATTTACTAGCCAGTTGCTAATAAGAAACTGTACCTTGTATTGTATGGATTTGTCACTTGTAAAAGAGATGTTAAAGAATGCAAATTTGCAGCAGCTGCTAGAAAATGCTAAGGCAAAAGGCAAAAGATTCTAATATGATGGTACTGTTACAAAGCAGGTAATGGAACAAATTAAGAGGGTGGGAGAACTCCACTGTAAGAAATTTCTTTGGTTAGTCCCTCACTGTCATTGGCATCTTCAGCATGCTGCTGCACTCTCTGATATTACTCTGCTAATGTAAATCTGTGTGTGTGCTTTGCTATAGTAGTGACTTGTTACTGGGTTAAGCAGGTGAAACTCTGCATTGACAACAAGGTTCAAGGACTGAGATTGACCAAATGCCTGCTACCACAATCAAGGGCAAGACTGGGTTGGCCTCTGTGTCTGCCACCAAGAAGAACCTTTAGCTCCGCTGCTGGCTGCAACCCAGCAGGCGTAGAGCGGTGGAGACACATGCCATGCCAGACCTTGATGTGAGGGATGGCCTCCACTGTTATCAGAGAGCTATCCAGGAGAAAAGGGCAGGCCCAGCTGTGTACAGCTATCAATAGGACCATACTAACTGCCAGCGAAATATACAGAGCCCCAAAAACTCAACAACATAAAGAAACAGCAATGACAGAAATCTTTGTAATATCTGTTCTATTATTTGTGATCGTGGGTAATGGACAAGTATACTGAGCACATCTGTTAAATCCCCATTAGTCCATCCTGTTACATGGTGTGTAGGATTCACTGGTATGCCACATGTTATAAAGGTGACTTCAAGTAACTTCAAGTCAGACCAATCTTACTGAAATAATGCTACCTAGAGTAGTGGGTTGTTATGTTACACAAGTCCAGCAGTGATAGAGCAGACAATAAATTGTCAAAAACTTTTAATAAAATTAAAAAGGGGGAGATGTGGAGACAGTGTTCTCACAGGAAAATGAATATTTGGTACATGAGCTCTGAACAACTCCGAGGGATACAGCAAGGCCATGGGAGGCCCGAGGAAGCCTAAACAAGCAAGATAAGAAGAAGCTGTAATTCAATGAGTTATGAGAACTGTGGACTGTTGGCAAGCGTTCGAGGTCAAGTTCTCACACCTGTGCTTAACCAATTATATGTTAGTCACTAAGGGTCTTCAAGACAAGTATCCAATCATGATATGCCAAATTGCTGTAGGTGTGTGTAAGCAATAGTATATAAGGAGTTAATGCTTTGTAATAAATGGCTTTTTGTCTGATCACATTGATCTCTGACTGAGTCCGTTCCGCGGCAGAGAGTGTCTTAGATTGTAGCAAGCAATATTTCCCTTTAAACCTTTTGATGAACAAACCCCACACATTACAGTTAAGATCTAAAAATAGCTTGTCTAAAAATAGTTTGTGTGACTTTGTATAAATATGGCAAGAAACTCAGTAAAAGTGATTCAGTTTGCACACACATGCTCTCTCCATCTCATACTTCACTGCAGACCATTGCACTGAAAGGGGACTCTGTGGAGTCTGCATACAAACTCTTTGCATCTTGATACAGGGGTAACCAATGTACAGGGGGGTAATACAGAGAAATTGTAAAAGGGGGTTAAAGGAATTCCTTTGCTTAAACAAAAGTATTGTCTGTCCTAAGTACCTGCCACTACCATCTTGCCTAGGCATTGATTACTGCTAGAGGGGGAGAAGCAGATGCTAGTTCTACTGACAAGGGACAAAAGCAGAGGATTGGTTCTACTGATAAGCCAGGGAGAGGCAGACTGGGCGCTGACCAAACCTTAAGGCCATGACAAAAGCACAGGTGTTTGGTCCTACTGAGAAGCAGGGGAGAAGCAGACTGGGCACCGACCAAACCCTAAGGCCATGTCTGAAGGTTAAAAGGTGTAAAGTTTAAGAAGAGGAAGACTCATTTACTTCATCCTGAGACCCCTGCCCATGACCAGAAGGGGCACTGCACAGGTGCAAAGGACCTTCTGGCTCATTATAATACAAAGCGGGGATAGATAATAAATATGTATAGGCAGATTGAGCAACCTCATGTCTATGTATACCTTAAGAGAATAAATGTAAAGGGAGAACAACCCTGAGGTGTGCATGCTTTGGAGGAGCTATCCCCATGCACCTCAGCGCTGAATAAAAGCATACCTACTTTACAACTTTAACTAGTTGTGGAGTCTATCCACACATCAATTTGGTGAGCCAGGCAGGAGGCCTCTGTCCGGCTGCAGGATCAGCTGAGGGGTGGACATCCTCGGTGCCACAGGCTGATTGCCTGGAGGAGCTCCGCTTCTCGTCTGCTCATAGCGAGGACAGACAACAACCTGTGCCGGCTGCGGAGAGATGGTATGCTTGGGGTTTTGGTAATTTAGGGGGCCTAAAAGGCATACGCATGGCCCGGGGCTGCTGGTAAGGCGCGCAGAGACGTCTGGCGCACAGCTAAGTTCCCCTTGGTAGGTAGGGCTTGCAAGCAAGGGGCTCGATGACTGATAGAGCGGCTGCTAGTGATACTGGGAGCGGATTGGGTGAGCCCGGGTTTTCGCTATATCCCAAGTTTTGGGAGCCAGGATGGACCTGCTAGGGGAGCAGCGGAAGGGTAAGAGAACCCACCAGGTTTCCGCTGCTTCTCAAATTCTGAGAACCGTGACCATAAGAAGCAGGAGAAGGGTAAGTGGAACCATAGTGTGAGTGTGTGGGATCCCATGTGTCAGTTTGTGCTTCTGTGTGACTGAGATGTAGCATAGCTACGAAGCGAGTGTGGAGTTCCAATCCGCAGTTCCGTGTCTCTGCGAGGAGAGCGGCCGGAGACGGATGAAGCGTCTATGTTTTTTGGTCCTGTGTGTCCTGTCTGTGTGAGTGGTGGGGCCTGGCTGCCCCTCCCGCTGTCCTTCCTGTGTAAACCTGTGTGTCCTGACTGGGTGAGCAGCTTAGAAAAGGGGGGAGGGGAGTGTCCTGCTGCCCCTCTTGCTGCGTTTTTCTGTCCTGTGTATCTTCTTGTGTGTGTACAGTTATTAAGTAGCTCAGAAAGTCCCTGTGTGCCTTGTGGGAGTGTAACTGTATGTGACGTGTGGCATTTTGCATGGATATTGTGGCAGTGCTCTCGGTGCAGATTCCACTTTTACAGCCACTCAGGGTGCCAGTGGGGCAAATATTGCTTGGGTTTTCTTACAAAACACTGGCGGGTGGAAATTATAGTTACCCAATCAGTTATCCTTTGGGACCAGAAATAAAAGATTGCTTTGTAGAGAAAGCCACAAAGTCCCAGAGGACTTCCAGGAAGTTAGAAGGAAAAACTGAGAAAGGATTTGTAAAAGTATCAAAGAAAATATGAAGAGGCATGGTTACAAAGGAAATTTTACTGGAACTGAAACTATGATCTAACAACAGGGGAGCTGATCTGCAGAACCCAGAAATATTATTTTACTGATCCCCTTAAGAATATCATACAACTTGTGTTTATGTGCTCTCATATTTTCATAAGTGCATATAGAGATTTGTAAAAGATTGGCTGAAATGGGAGCTGGTCAAGACAAGGAAATTCTGAAGAAAAGCCCATTGGGTTACATTTTGGCACATTGGAAAGAACTGAGAGGGTCTTCTGGGGCCTCTGTAAACAAGAGAAGGTTGGTAAAATATTGTAACCAATGCTGACCTTCATACACTTTAGAAGATCAGGAAAAATGGCCTAAAATGGAACTTTGAATTATGATACATTGTTATAATTAATGTTGTTTTTGAGGTGGCAAGGAAAATTGAATGAAGTAATGTATGCAGATGTGACAGAGTGCAAAATTAATATACCTCTGCCAGATCCCTTAATTTTGGCTTTGGAAAAGGACAGGAAAAAATCAAAGCTAAGCTGAAGAGATGTTGTTCAGATCGTGATACTGGGGAAAGACATTTAAAGTTAAGGAAAACCAAAGGAAAGGAGGGGAGCTCGAGCAGCTCCTGTGTTTGAGCATGGGATGGGTGCCGGGGTAGGCAAACAAGTGGAAACAGACATGTTGATAGATGGGACTGAAGGGTTGTTGGATAAATGTGGACCGGGAGTAAAGGAGGAAACGTGGAAAGTGTATAAAAAAGAAAGTAGTTGCTTTGAAACTGGTGGAGAAGGAATGTTGAGCAGAGGTGGGGGAGTAGGCTCTTCTGTGGATCCAGATCTGTGTGTGTGCTATGGGGAGGCTGGACCCTGGAAGTGAGACTGCCCTGGAGGGGAGTGCCATGGGGCGGCTCCGGTGAATGAATTAGAACTAGAATGACAGGATACTAATAAAAAGCTGAAAAGAAGAGTTTATCCCCTCGTTGGGAGGGACCATTTCTTGTTCTTTTAACTACAGAAACGGGGATAAGAACTGCTGAAAAAAGGTGGACACACAGGTCTGGAGTAAAAGGACCCATAAAAGAATGGAAAGTTGTGACTGAACCCAGAGACGCCAAGCTGACCCTCTAGAGGACTTGGATAAGTAACTGAGGGAATTCATATTGACTCCTGTAAATCTGATATGGGAAATGCAGATATAGTTGAAATTATTTTAAGAAACCATAGGATAAGGGCCAGTACCAATCCATGTCCTATATGCAAACACTGCAATTTGTATATTAGAGCCAAGTGTCCCAATTGTTTGAAGTATATTATTACTCATAGGAGAGACCATGAACAATTTTTGAGAAATCAATTACAGTTCTTTTTGCATTCAGTGTGAAATCACCACCTCGTTGGAACAGTTGTTGTGGGTCAAATACTATTGCCGTAATAGCCGACGGGGAATATACCTTTAACCTACCAGAGAGGGCAAGACCGGAGGGAATTGGTGCTGCAGCTGAAAAGGTCTGCTGAGGGCTGCAACCCCTGGGGCTGTGACCGCTGAGCACTATGATCCTGACCGGACCTCTTTTGGTGTCAGTTCTGATAGGAAACATATGGGAAAATGCCGTGGCTTCTAAAAACATTCACAACAACTGTAGTGAATGTATTACCACAGCTAGAAGAGGGAGGATAACCTCTAAAACCTTGGTTTATCACACTGTTTATGAATGCAAAGGAACAAAGATAGGCAGTTGCATATACAATCAAACCCAGTATGAATTGTGTCAGGAAAAACAAGCAAAACTGTGTTATCATCCAAAGGAACTTCCAACCTTGTATTGGGTAGAAATGAGAACAAATTCAGAAGAAGGGAGATTAATTGGAATAAGTGAAGTTATAACCAATTTGAGTACCTCACTGCCAATGATTCTTGATGCATGTGATATTATAGATGATGATTTAGATACTAATCGTGGAAGTTTAGAGTGGAGGCGGTACTATAGTAGCCAACCAAAATATATTTGCCTAGGTGGATACCAATGTCATATAAATCCTGATTATGTACCTAATCAAACAGCTGGGTATCAGTCATCACACCTCTGTGGAAGAAAAGGATGGTCTTGTGTATGCTGGGATACTGCAGGCTGGGGATGTGATTATCAATGTAAGACTTTACAAGCTTCAATAGCAAGAATGCAAACAATAACTGTACAATCCGTGCCTGCAATCCGGTAAATTTAACTCTCATAGATTTGAAAAAAAAAAAAAAATTGGAATCAGAAGCAAGTAACTAAAATTGGACTTAAGATATATGGAACTGGGGAAGACCCAGGTGTGATTATTAGTATTAAGATCAAAGAAAAATATAGAGAGTCAATACAACTTCATTTATTATTCAATTCCTTCTATAATGAAATGGAAACTGGAGTCCAATATGAAATTCTCACAGTTGCTAAAAATCTCTTTGTAAATCTTGCTGAAAATATAGCTAAAGCATTGAATGTAACTAACTGCTATGTTTGTGGGGGAACTAACCAGGGAGAGAGATGGCCCTGGGAGGCAATGGAGAGTAATATAAGTGACCCTGCAATCTGGAAAAATCGAAAAGGGAACAAAAGGAGACAACAATGGATCTTGCAAACGGGTATAATCGGAAAAGTTGTTGGCAAAATTTGGAAAATGGTGTAAAACCAGTAGGAAATTTACTTTGTGAAGGGGGTTATATGTGGAATTGGAAAGACAATGAGTGGCCACCTGAATGAATAATCTCTTATTATGATCCGGCAACTTGGGCCAAAGATGTGTCCTGGGGATACAGGACTCCTATTAATTGCAAAGCAAAATACTAAAAAGAAAAAAGAAAAAAAAAAAAGAAAAAAAAATACTCCCAAACTCAAAATGGGCCAAATTGGAAGGGGCAATGGATCAGGCCAACAATGGCAGATTGACTTTACGGAACTGCCAAGGAAAGGGGGGTATAGGCATTTGTTGGTACTAACAGACACCTTTTCAGGTTGAGCCTTTCCAACTAGAAGTGCAAAAACCCGGGAGGTAACAAAAATATTTGTCCTGTTTTGAGCAGTAGCAGTCATTTTTCTCCTTCTTGGTAGCTGGTGCAGTGCTGTGTTTTGACTTTCGGGCTGAGAACGGTTGCTGATAGCAAGCATGTTTTGAGTTACTGCTCAAATGTTTGGTTTGTCCAAGGCCTTTTCTGAGCTCATGCTCTGCCAGGGAGGAGGGAGGCCGGGAGGAAGGAGAGACAGGACACCTGACCCAGGCTAGCCAAAGAGGTATTCCATACCACAGCACGTCATGCCTGGGATGTAACTGGGAGAGACCCGAAAGGGCTGGAGCTCTGGGGGGGATGAAGGAGGTATTGGTCGGTGCTCGGTCAGGCAGGGTGGGGTGAGTTATGGGTCGGTGGCTGGTGAGGTGTTGTATTCTCTTCACTTGTTATTGGCTTTATCATTATTATTTGTAGTAGTAAAGGCAGTAATGATTTGTGTTATACCTTAGCAATTAAACCGTTCTTATCTCAACCCGTGGGGGCTATATTCTTTGGATTCTCCTTCCTAACTGCCCGGGAGTTGGGGGAGCAAGGGGGGAGTGAGTGAATGAGCTGTGTGTGGACTTGATTTAAACCACGACAATATTGTAACAGGAAATAATACCATGATATGGAGTTCCAGCCACTGTAACTGAAAAACATATGGCTGGAACTCGAAGCAGAAGACTGGATAGTCTTGTACATAATATACAACCTGGGGATTATATGTATATAAAATCTTTCAGACCCACAGGGGAAGAAGAACTCGAACCAAGGTGGAAGGGGCCGTTCCAAGTATTACAACTTTCAGTACTATCAAAATTAGAGAACAAAGCATCTGGATTCAAAAAGGCTCCAAAAGCTCCCTGGAAAATCACATCGAGCGGTAATAACAGACCAACTCGCGAAAGATAGAGTGATCCATGGGTGTTAACACAACCTTGCAATTGTAATCAGAATATAAATCCAGGTATCACTTACTACCTGAATGAGATAAGGGCAGTACAAGTGCTGCACATACTACATGAAGCTTGGCCCACTTTAGATGTATACCCGGCTGCTAGCGTCCATTTGGTATACACCCACAAGAAGCAGCAGGCATCCTGTGGTTTACAGTCACAAGAGGCAGCAGGCATCTCGTGGTTTGGGTCCTGCAAGATACAGGGGGTGTCTTGTAGAAAAGGTTTTGGTTTTAAAATGAAATCTTTTATATCTATACCATGGTCCAAGCCATAGCTTTATAATTGGCCCATGGACATGGTTGTGAGGATTTCGAAGGCATGTGCTGCATGAACTTATCTGACCATTCTTAATCAATCCATGCTAAGCTGTGAAAATTGCAGGAGAATATGCAAGAGCTTAAAATTGTTGGAGGTGGATTGGATGAATAGCTAAATAACCTAGGAGTTACTGGATGGTTCAGAGATATACTTAACCAAGGCCTTCTCCACGTATAATTTTATCAAAATCACTTAAAAATCAATAGAAGGAACATGGATAGCTCTGTCATAAATAATATAGTAAAAGAATTTACTCACTTTATAGAAAAAGGGGGGATTGATACAGGGGTAACCAATGTACAGGGGGGTAATGCAGAGAAAAATGTACAAGGGGGTTAAAAGAATTCCTTTGCTTAGATGGGGGTGTTGTCTCTTGTGAAGTATCTGACATGCTGGGGCATTGATTACTGCTGGAGGGGGAGAAGCAGATGCTAGTTCTACTGACAAGGGACAAAAGCACTACTGATAAGCCGGGGAGAGGCAGACTGGGCGCTGACCAAACCTTAAGGCCATGACAAAAGCACAGGTGTTTGGTCCTACTGAGAAGCAGGGGAGAAGCAGACTGGGCACCGACCAAACCCTAAGGCCATGTCTGAAGGTTAAAAGGTGTAAAGTTTAAGAAGAGGAAAACCCATTTACTTCATCTTGAAGACCCCTACCCACAAGAGGAAGACTCATTTACTTCATCCTGAGACCCCTGCCCATGACCAGAAGGGGCACTGCGCAGGTGCAAAGGACCTTCTGGCTCATTATAATACAAAGCGGGGATAGATAATAAATATGTATAGGCGGATTGAGCAACCTCATGTCTATGTATACCTTAAGAGAATAAATGTAAAGGGAGAACAACCCTGAGGTGTGCATGCTTTGGAGGAGCTTTCCCCATGCACCTCAGTGCTGAATAAAAGCATACCTACTTTACAACTTTAACTAGTTGTGGAGTCTATCCGCGCATCACAGTGGTGCTGGCTGCAATCTGGGCTGGTCAGATAGCTTCACACCCAGGAAAACCAGATGAAGTGCTGACCAGGCTTCTCATTGTACCTTTAGCACACCCACCCTGTGCAGCTGATCACCTCTGTACCAATAACACCACACAGCGCCCGACCTGACACAGACAACGATGGTCTTGCCTGAGAGCACCGGCTTGGCCACGGCAGGTGAAAGCCCCGAGATCTAAGGAGTCCCCACTGCCGTCCAGCCCCACAAACTTTCACTCCAAGCCCAGTTGTTATTTGCCCAGCGCCTCTTCCCGCCCCGCCTTGGTCCCGCCCCGTTCCGACCAGCAGCGTTTCCTGGGCTGGCCTTGAGATGTGGTTGTCCGCTGCTGCGACTCCTGGTCCCCCTCCCGCCGCAGGTTGTTGCGTGCGCTATGAGTTAATTGCGAGGCGTCTTTCCTTCGTCTTCGGCTTCTGATATTTGCTGCCGCTTTGCTTTCTCGTTCTCCTTAACGCTTCTGCTAGGGAGCGCGGCCTGTGCAGCTGTCCGAACACAATGAGGATGCGCGGCTGGGGCCTTGCCGGAGCCACCCGCTGCCCAGTGTCAGCCGGGGGTGAAGCGTGTCCTGGCCTGGTCGTGAGAGAGAAATGGTCTTACTTCTGCCAGCTGTAGCGAGCACTGGTAAGTAAATAATTTGCATCAGTAATACACGCGGTGGTCTTCGGTTATACTTTAGAGTACAGCGAACTTTGTTGACACAACCAAGTGTTATTAACGTGAGAAAACAATATCGGACAGCGACAAAACCATCCTTTTTTAACTTGGACATTTTCGACCTGCAGATTAGGATGTGCATGCCTTATTAATTGTGGTGTTTATTCAGCACACTGTGGTTTCAGCAGCTTGAAAGGATTGGCATGCTGCTAACATCTTTGTTTTTGTTCCAGAAGTACTACAGAGACGGCTGTCATGGAGGGAACCAGGCAAACCAGGATCTGTCGTCCACACAAGATAAGTGAATACTCAAAGGTTTGTATGTTTTGTGTAAAACCCCAAATTACAGAAATAACAAGAAGGTTCGAGGGGGGTGGGTAGTGAAAGATCTCCATTGGATGAACTGTTTGGAGGAATGTGAATATTCAAAGCTTTTTAAAAGAGGTATGAAAATGGTGGTCTACTTGCTCAAATAGTTTTGATAGAAAAAGTTGCTACCTAGCAATTAAAAAAAAAAAGAAAAAATCATCAGCAGCAAATGGGCATCTGCTCATCATGACTCATAACTTGAAAAAGAAACCCACTTCATCACAGCATGCTGGGGAATGGACTCAGTCAGAGATCAATATGATCAGACAAAAAGCCCTTTACTGCAAAGCATTAACACCTTATAAGGTGTTAATCGCTTACACACACCTACAGCAATTTGGCATATCATGATTGGATACATGTCTTGAAGACCCTTAGTGACTAGCATATAATTGGTCAAGCACAGGTGTGAGAACTTGACCTTGAAAGCTTGCCAACAGTCCACAGTTCTCATCACTCAGTGAATTCCAGCTTCTTATCTTGCTTGCTTCAGGTTCCTCAGGCCTCTCATGGCCTTGCTGTATCTTTCAGAGTTATTCAGATTTCATGTACCAAATATTCATTCTCCTGTGAGAACACTGTCTCCACAACAGCACAGTGTTTTCTCTGCACCAGAAATTCAGTCATTAAATTCAAAGTGTTTATTTTGGGAATTTTTCACACTGATCCATCTTATAAAGTCTAAGCGAGCCACAGAAGCAAAGCTGGGATTCCTCTTTGGATTTAGTCTTTGGTTTGTGCAAAATGGGAGTCTAGATCCCATAAACAGGGGTTATTCCAGTGAACTCAAGATGTGAGGTTAATTTTCTTTGCATAGAATATCTGTCTGCACAAGTACATTGATTTTAGTTGGGAACCCAGAAAAGTCCACCTTAGGTTAGCTCTTTATGCAGGTCACCAGGATGATGGCCTAAGGTGTGTAAGATGTTGATGTCAGCTGCAATTATTATGTTTGCTTTGTTTCATACCAGTGGAAACTGCTTTTCTGTTCTGGGGTGAGCACTAGGTTACAGAAGCTGCAGAGCTAGTACCTTGTACTGCCAACAACAACTAGAAAAGAGAAACTTTTCAGTGCCTGTATCTGTCTTATCAAAGTCAAATGAGACAAATTTTCTCTTGCATCACCGATGGGAAGTGGTACTGCGTTAACAATCTGAAAGAAATTTGATCTTTGAATCTGAAAGAAGTTAAAATACTGCTCTGATACAATTGATAAAAGATAAATAGGGCTAATTTTTAAATACATCTCTACCAGTATAATCTTTCCCTGAGTGCTGATCCTGTCTACTGTTCAAGTGGTTTAGTCTGAGTTTAGTAATAATTCAGTGTATTAAAAATTAGTTAACTAGACAGCATTACTTTATTTTCTTGCTTAGACAACAGCTGTCACTATCTGTTAAAATTACTGGATAATGCTAAAGCCATTCTACAGAATATAAGTAGCTTGAGAAAAATGTTCAGTACAAAATTAATCTTGGTTTTGAAACATGCAGCTATCAGCTTCTGTTATTTGCTCACTGAACCAAAGAACTTGCTAAGAGACTGAAACCTATTAATGTATTCTGAGTCCATCCAATGCTATACATCATGATTTGATGCTTGATTTCTGAAGTAGCAGCAGTTCTGCATGGCAACAAGGCTTTTGGGAGTACAAGTTATCAGGTGTGTGTGCTGCTGACTTGACATCCAGCCAAGTAAATAGGGATCTCTGGCAAATTTCATGTTCTGGTCTAATCTTGTTATGCACGATGGTATTAAGAGAATATTAGAGAGAAATGATTGGCCAATTTAAAGATACAAGAGGGAATATGTTTTTTGGTGTAATCCAATAACTGTCCCCAAATAGTCATATGCAGAAGAAGGTGCTGTAAGATGTTAGTTATTGCCTATTCATCCACTGTCCTTTATCATAGTTGCCATAAATCTGTTTGTCCTTTGCCATATTTATTCTTCTTCCCATCTCCTCCATCCCCTCATCTCTGATTTGGGCTCCTGTGTGATGCCACCTTTTTTCAGCTTCATAAAAATGACGATAAAAAACTTCACAGTCCTTAAACCCTGTATTTTTTTTTCTGTTACGGATCTCTGGCAGTTTTATTCCTCAATGGAAGTTACTTTGTTGTTTATGCCAGAGTTTCCTTTTTAGGCTCAGTGATGTGATTAGGCAATGAGTATAAGGCAAATTAAAAAGTTTTGGCCCAGGAAACCTATAATTACGGAAGCCTCTTCACTTAGATTGGTTTAACTCTGTACACTTGCATGTACAAGGCTACTCCAACAGAAGGCTTTTTGGCAGCTTAGTCTCCATTGTTTAAAGAAGAACATAAGCAAAACTAAAGAGAAACTACTGGGCTATCATGCTAAGAGCAGCACGCTTGGTTATTAATTTGGGTCTCACCTTTGGTGGAATGCCTGTCACTGTACCACTAGCTGCTAAAAGGTAGATATAGGAGGCAAGGTTCCCAAAGTTGGTGTTAGCTCGGGAAGATTGGATGCCATCACGTCTGGCCAGTGGTGAGCTGCATGCCTCAGTCCTGGTTATCTCCTCAGGTAGAAGTACAACTACCAAATTATGTACACAGAGTGCAGATCTAGAGCAAGGGTTGTGTGCACGGGAGAAAAATTGACTCTAGGACTTGAACCTTTCCCACCCAGGTGGGTAGGAGGTTGTCTCACCATGTTTTAACCAACCCATTAATGGCTTATCCAGACAGCAATAATCATGTACTTTCTGTTCGGGGAAACCAGGAAAGCCACGGATAGTTGGGATTTCTAGGAGAAGCAACAGATTGGTGAAGGAAAGGTTGAATGCCTGAGAGCCTTGAAGAGACCTCAGGTCGTCTGTGTGACTGCCATGTAGATATGGGCTGCTATGCCTTTTCAGGATGTCACTTCTGGGAATGCAGCCTGAGGATATAGAACTGAGCAAGACCCAAGGTCTTGCAGCTAGAACTGTTCAGAGTTAATTTAGGTTTAATGCAAAGATGTGCTTCCTTTCCACCTCCTTTCAGTTCTCTTACATGTTCTTAAAGGCTCTGCAACTTTGCCTGGTTTGGATTTGGTAATTAAAGTTACGTATTCGCATTTAACTTAACCTGACTATCAGGCATTTCAGTTGTCATGGTTTAAGCCCAGCCGGTAACTCAGAACCACACAGCCACTTGTTCACTTCTCCCCTTCTTCCCTCCACTGCTCCCAGAGGGATGGAGAGGAGAATCAAAAGAATGCAGCTCCCATGGGTTGAGATAAGAACAGTCCAATGACTGAAGTATAATACAAAGCTACTTCTACTACCACTAATAATAATGATAAGGGAAATAACAAGGGGAGAGGATACAATTGCTCACCATGTGCCAACCAATACCCAGACTGACCCGAGCAGAGATCTGGGCCTTCTGGGTAACTTCTCCCCCCTCAGTTTATATACTTGGCATGATGTGCTGTGGTATGGAATACCCCTTTGGCTGGTTTGGGTCAGGTGTCCTGTCACTGCTTCCTCCTGGCTTCCCCTCCTCCCTGGCAGAGCATGAGACTCAAAAAGTCCTTGATGGGAGTAAACATTAGCAACAACTAAAAACATCAGTGTGTTATCACCACTGTTCCCAAACTGAAGTCGAAAGCTACTAGGAAGGAGAAAAATGACTGCTACTGCTGAACCCATCCTCTGGAAGGATGGCCCTAAAAGCTGCATTGCCTGACATGCTGGCGTAGCCAGCCCCTTCAGTATGTGTTCTGCAAGACATTCAAAGGGTAACAAAAACATTTCCATTTTAGTGGTTCTTAAGACTGGTAATGTGAGTCTGCGAGAAAGAGGCAAACATTGGTTGCTTCACAAGCTCTGTGGCACATACAGAGCTAGTGGGAAGAATGTCTAGACTGGAGGGATCTCAGAAAGGCACTTAATGGACATGTTCAGAGGGCATTTTCCTCTTTTTTAAAAAAGGAAAATACTTATTGTACTCATTAAAACATAAAATACCTTGGCTTCTGGAAGCAAGTAGTCATCTTATGGGAATAGGTTATCCACATGTGTGGCTTTGCATATAAATAAACAGCTATTATTTTGAATGCAGTGTGTGTGCCTGGAATAATATGGAAAGCAAGATTTTACCATAACAAGCTTGGAAATGAAGAGCTCTGAGAAGATTTAAGAGGGGGCAGCTGTCAAGTAAGCACTAACTCAAACAAAATACATGTCCTGAATGAAAAATTGTCGTACTGCTGCATGTGTCTCTCCCACTCCAAATATTTGGCAAGTAACTCGGTTGAGAAAAAACTCTGTAAGAAATCATTTGGGGGACAAGTAAGAAAGGAAATTTCAACAAGATGTCTCAAAGACAATGAGTTGAAGAGTTTCAGAAAACTGTGCCTGCATAAATCGTCAGAGAGGAGGTTTGGATGCAGCATTGTGGAGGAGATAGGAGTAAATTTTCTTTTTATATATATATAAAGGGTGAGTAGGAAGCAGTTAAAGTCTTCATAGACGTTTCAAAGTGAAGGTGAGGGGTTTGGGTGCTTGTACTATGTTGCTTGCCAACTGTTTCAAGTCAGAATTTATCATAAATGTACAGCACAAATAAGCGATTCTCGCGCTTGTGTATGACTACATTTGGTGGAAAAACACTTTTGTACGTACTGAAATTTATCTTGGTGAAGATAACACCTACCTAATAGTGTTTGTTTATTCCAGGTATACAGGTGGGATGACCATTCCAGTCTAGTTCTTCAGAGCCTGAATGAGCAGAGGCACTGAGGCCTCTTCTGTGACATTGTCCTTGTTGTGGATGAACAGAGAGTCCCTGCCCATCGGAACCTCCTTGCTGTTTGCAGTGACTACTTCAACTCTATGTTCACCATTGGTATGTGAGAAGCCCACTAAAAAGAGGTTGAACTTTTTGGAGCCTCTTACGTTGGTCTCAGGGTTGTGGTAGATTTCCTTTATGGCAGTAAGCTGTCTTTAGATGGAGGCAATATCGACTCGCTCAATATGTGCTTGAAACAGCTCACCTGCTGCAGATCCAAAAGGTGGTTGATTTCTGTTGTATCTGGAGAATGAAGTCAGTGAGGAGAACTACTTTTACTTGCAAGAGCTGGCCTCTGTTTACAACCTGAAGAGCCTTGACTCCTACATTGATTCTTTCATCTTGCAGAACTTCAGCACACTGTCTTTCACCCCGGACTTCCTGCAGAACATTTCCTTGCAGAAGTTGTGCCAATACCTGGACAGCAGCAACGTGCAGCAGGAGTGTGAGCATGACTTGCTGCAGGCTGCCTTGCAGTGGCTTACCCAGTACCCAGAAAGGGAGAACGAGGCTTACCAGGTTCTGGATAACATTCATTTTTCCCTTGATACCTAAAAGTGATCTCCTCCATCGAGTCAAGCCTGCTGTCTGCTCTCTTCTTCCCAAAGAAGCAAACTGTGAGGGGTTTATAGAGGAGGCAGTGCACTATCACAACATCACGGCTCAGCCAGTGCTGCAGAACAAGCGGACAGCCCTGCGGACTTGCGAGGAGAGGCTTCTCTTTGGGGGTGGGGAGGTTTCTGAATGCTGCCTGGAACTGAGTGATGATACCTGCTTCCTGGACACCAGAAAGGAGCAGTGGGTAGCAGAGATCCCTCTCCCAGCCAGGCAAAGTCACCACTGTGTTGCACTCTTGGGAAGCTTCATCTTCATAGCTGGAGGCAGCTTTTCAAGAGACAGTGGAGGGGATGCAGCTTCAAATCTCTTATATAGGTATGTTCCCCTCTGTAACCAGTGGATAAAGGTGAGACATGAGCTGTATTGTTTTTCTGCTTAAAGTCCTTAATGTTTAGTGTGTTTTCTTCTTTTTGGTGAAAGGACAGGGCTCATTGCAAATGGAAATTCAACCTATTTAAATTGAAAAAGCAGCTACTTGAATCCTTTGTGGGAGTGCTTATGTTACGGTAGAGGACTTTGGGGCAGATTTTCAACTTCACTTAGGATTTGGGTGTCTCATCTGTTATTACCATAATGTACAGTGAAACAAGAACCTTAGACCAGCTTCCCAGCTGATAAGCTCGAAAACAACAAATACCAGCTCTAAGTAAAATGTGACATGCTGAAACTCTGAGATTAACAGCAACAACTTAGAGAGCCAATAAATCAGCACTGTGATAAGTGACTATTAATCACAGTAATGTTTATGACAAATGCAGTTAGACACACTCTGGCAAGATCTGTCGTAATCTCAACCCTTTGGACCCCACGTTGGGGAGGAGAATCGAAAGAATGTAACTCCCACGGGTTGAAATAAGTCCCGTAACTAAGGTATAACACAAAACCACTAATGCCACCACCAATAATGATAAGGAGAATAACAAAGGAAGAGAACACAAAAGCTCACCACCTGCCGATTGATACCCAGCCCAAACGAGCAGTGATCTAGCCCTTCTGTTTAACTGCCCCCACTTTTATACTGGGCATGATGTGCTGTGGTGTGGAATACCCCTTTGGCTAGTTTGGATCCTACCTGGCAGAGCATGAGACTCAGAACAACTAAAAACATCGGTGTTAGCAGCGTTTTTCCCTGGCTGCATGTCAAAACCACAGCACTGCAGCAGCTCCTAAGAAGGAGAAAAATGACTGCTACTTCTGAACCCAAGACACTAACAAATCAGTGCTGCTAATTTGCAATAGAGTATAATAGCAATGTTTTCAGAAGAGTCATTCCAGATTTCAGTTCATGCAGTTAATAAAATTTGCTCTATATTCAATATTACATGTGAAATACGAATTCACTTCTCTAAACAAGATACAAGGTTTTATTAATGGACAAAGTCAATAAAGCAAAAGCAAACAGCGCTGGGCTCATGACCGTAGGCAGAGGCACAAATGATTAGTAATTGTTACAGGTTTATGTACTTTCACAATTCCATTAGTCACATACATATTCATAATTCCTGTGTATAGGCAGGGAACATTATAATTAAGTCCAGTAATTTATTATCATAATTCTCCTCCTCTTGGTATCTGCGCACTGCTCTTCAATAATTGTGGGCAAGGGTCTTGAGGATGAAGTAAGCAGTCTTCCTCTTGTGAGTAGGGGTCTTCAAGATGAAGTAAGCAGTCTTCCTCACAGTGTACTTTTCACCTTTGGCACAGTTGAACGCCCCAGTAATCACACAACTCACTAAAACCAGCCATATCTGTAATTATTCTGATAACTAGCAAAGATTTAAAACAGTGTGACCTTCCTGCAAAATTTATAGCAGGATGGGCAGACGAGGAGTATCCTAAGCTGGCAGATGTTTGGGAGGCTCTGTCTCTAAACTAACTGATAAGTAGAAGGATGGTGTGAAATAACTCATTCATGCTTAATGGGATCACTAAATCTTCTTATTTCACCACAGAATTACAACACAAACAGTGTTCTTTAAAACTAAAGATACTTTAGAGGACTAGTGTGAAACAACTCACATTTAGTTGGGCCACTAAATTCCACAGGCTAACAACATAAACATTGTTCTCTTTCTACAACCTAAGTTAAGCTAAAAAGTACTTTAACTCTATATTTTACAGGCCCTAGCTTTTCTTCTATCAAGCATGCAAACCCCCCCCTTTCTTCTCTTTACCTTTACAGATTCTTCTATTATGCGACTCTGTTTTGCTCATCTTGTGTCTTTATCAAGCTTTGGTTTTGTTACTATAAACTTGTATAGTTGTATCCACATAACCACACCTATGATTTGCGAAAGCCAATACATTTATGTGTTTATCACATTACATTAAACTGCTCCTTTTAACACATCAAACCACTGCAGTGCTTTAAATTCTATACTTCCCCCTTTCTTACACTGTGCAGACACTGGTGTTCAGCAGCTAAAACCTGATTGGACAATGAAAATGATATATTGCTCGTATAAAAAAATTAAACAAAATACTTGAAGCAACTTTACAGTGATAGACATTTACTCTGTAACAACATACAAATTTAACACCAAGGGGAAGAAACAGTTTCAGCACAACAATTTTGTATGTTAGAATCAGGTAATTAATTTGTTTTGCAGTGACATTTTCTGGAGTCATTTCAGCAATACGTATTCTATAAGGAGTAGAAAGATCCAAGGAGTCTTGATTAATGTGCAATGTCCTTCATTGTGTTACTGTAAGCAGGGGAGTATATACCCCCTTCTCACTGGGAAAGAAATCACATAGACTGGTCCAAGCCAGGCAGATTTGCTACCAGCTCCCTTGATCCAAACACAAAGACATTCGAATACCAGGAGCAGCAGGTGGTAAGCTTCTCTACAAGCCTTTTGTGCCCTATTAGCAACTGGCTTGGGGGTGCTCAGCCAAGCAGGAACAGAAGTGGTTCTGCCCTTTCCCTGGGGCAAGCAGACCACTAGGTGGTAGCCTCTTCTGGCAAAACCAGGCTTTATGATGGCCCAGAAGTCTGTTCACCTCCTTTGGTCCTTGCAGCAGGGTCGCAGGTCTGACTGCGGGCACATGCAGGACAACATCTCCACAGACATTAAATTGAGAACTGCAGCTGAAGAAGACTCCTTTCACACTCACTGCAGAGGTTAATACTTTCAGAGAGCAGTACAGGTCTCAGTGGTGCTGCATCAGCCTCTGAAAGCACTAATTTCTTTACATTGATTATAACATCACTGTTGGGTTAACTGACTCTTTACTTAGAGGTCTCAGATATTTGTCTGACTTTGGGAAATAGAAAATCTGGGCCACAACAACCGCAGAATTTCCATAAGAATAAACTAGTTGAGATAGATCTAGATATGACATGATATATATAGAAAATAATTACACTGGCAACTAAATTAAATTTTACCAAGGGGATGAAAAATTACATTGTAGAAAGGTATTTCAGCTAACACCCCAGGGAATCATCATGAAAACTGACTACTCTAATGCAAGAAGTGATACTTCCAGAGCAGGGGCAAAGCTAATGAGGATGTCTCCCAGATTTCTTCACACTATATCCATCTCTGGGTAATGGCTTAAATGCAGTTTTTATCGACTCCCTTGTAATGGTTGTAAAAAGTGACAAATTAAATGAAATGTGATCCTGAATCAGTATTTTGCTTTTAATCTTATTAAGAAATGCAAATACACTAAAATTATTCAAGTAGTTAAAATAATTACACATCATGGAACAACAGTATTCCAAACATTAGTGACCATCAGCCCGTATAACTATAAACAATAACATTTTCCATACCTGCTTGCATATCTTAATGTATTTAGAGTGTTTTCACATGATGCCATCCCGGGAGAAATTGTAACGATATGAAGAAAACAAGTCACGCATTAATAAATCACTTTGTACAGATGAAAGGGTAGTTGAATTTGAATTAACATTTTTTTTAATCTCCACTTTCATTTGAGGTGTTCTACAAAAACTGTCTACTATGTGCAGGTGTCCTAATACAATGACATCTCAAGAAGAGATATAAAGTCAAAGCTTCAATTTAATTTTTTTAACCATACCTGAAACATTAAGAATTCATAGAAAATTCAATTTCCCCAATTTCACAGTCTTTGTAACATAATATGTAAATGCAAAACTCTAATTAAAAAAAAAAGACTCCTCAAAGAGGGAAATATGCAACTCAGCAGAAATTAAGTGAAATGTATCCTGCAAACAATTACCAGATTATTTATATATATATATCTTTGTAGATTGTTCAAGCAGACTAATTTTAGAAAATTTTTGGCCACAGTACAAAACTGTACTTAATAATATTAAAGATAGGCATGTGTTTAAATATTTTCCTAAGTAAACATTTATTTTTTCTTTTTTTCTGACCTGGGCATTATCTATAAATAATACTTGATAGCTAACTTATTATCAAACAGCTGGAATCTAGAAGTCTTTCCTTTACCAGTTAAATAAAATACCCTGAAGATCTCACCTTCTTTTCAGCACTCAGCAGAAAATAACTGTGATCAGGCAACAGTGTTCAAGGCCAGGTTGGATGAAACCTTGGGTAATATGGTTTAGTGTGAGGTGTCCCTGCCCATGGCAGGGGGGTTGGAACTAGATGATCTTAAGGTCCTTTCCAACCCTAACTATTCTATGATTCTGTTATTCTATTTGTCCTAATTTCTCTCAGTAGTCCAGTTTTTTCATCTGTGATTCTTTCAGGAGAGCCATAAAGGCGCTATCCAGGACAAGCCCCTCTATGATCCTACACTAGCATTTTTTCAGACTGAAACTGATGAAGATTAGAAAATCCTAGTCTTCTCTTTAATCCTGCTGCTGACATTACTGTACAAAAGCACAGGTAGTCATCATGAGAGGAATTTCTCCTACTGGAAAGAAAGGAAAAATATGTGGTGAGCGGGAGTTAGAAAGTTTAAAGAGCCTGCTATTACATATACTTAAGTTTAAACCTCTACTACTGGTATGAATCAGTTAGTAATGAAAACAAGTGTAGATTTAAAAAGTTCATATGATTTCATGTCTCTCTATAAAGCATTCTGGGTGCTAATTAACAAAGACCTAGAAGTTGTTAAAATCCTTCCAAAGTCATTTAAAGTGAAAGGTATATGCATCTCCTCCATCAGTTTAATCTTTAGAGTATACCACACAAGGCAAATGCCATAACGCCCCAACTTTTGCATATATGGTACAGCTCCTATAGGGAAGTGCTGATACCCCCTTTAAGGGCAGAAGAATCCATGCATAAGACTCAGTCTGTACTTCATCATATGTCCTCATGCCTCAAGAAGTTCGGTCCAGGCAGGACAGGGGGACTCCAACCTGTCCATCACTCGCCTCCTCATTCATAATTCCAAATGATGAAAAAAGCAGCACTATTTATGGACAGGAATACCCTTAAGACCTGTAACTACCATTCTTCCTATTTTGAATGTGTCTACATTGCTTACAAGCCACCACAGTGGGATCATTGGCCTTTTCGGGACATTGAAGTCACCAAGTTCCTACTCTCCTCCTGGAGAGCTGAGGGATCTGGCACTTCATCTATGACTGCAACATGTCAAGGATGCAGCACATCAAAATTAAATACTGGTTAAAAAATTAGACTGTTCTATGTAGCTACCTTGCAAATTTCAATTTATGATATATTATCCTGATATGTAACTCTTCAAAACCAACTTGAAATATTATGGTAAATGCTCCATCCCTGGCAGTGTTTAAGGCCAGGTTGGAAAGAGCCTTGGGCGACATCTGACATTTGACCCGGGGAATTACAGACCAGTCAGTCTCACCTCTGTGCCTAGCAAAATCTGGGAGCCGATTCTCTTGGAAGGCATGCTAGGGCACATGAAAAACAACAAGGTGCTTGGTGACAGCCAGCATGGCTTTATTAGGGGAAAATCCTGCTTGACCAATCTCGTAGCCTTCTATGACAGGGCTACAAAAGTGACGGACAGGGGTGGAGCAGTTGACATCATCTACCTGGACTTGTGCAAAGCATTCCACACTGTCCCACATGACATCCTTGTCTCTAAATTGGAGTGACATCAATTTGATAGGTAGACCACTCGGTGGATAAAGAACTGGCTGGATGGTCGCACGCAAAGAGTTCTGGTCAACGGATCAGTGTCTGGCTGGAGTTCAGTAAGGAGTGGTGTCCCTCAGGGATCGGTGTTGGGACTGGTCTTGTTTAATATTTTTGTCGCTGACATGGACAATGGAATTGAGTGTGCCCTCAGCAAGTTTGCTGATGACACCAAGCTCTGTGGATCAGTTGATACGCTAGAGGGAAGGAATGCCATTCAGAGGGACCTTGACACGCTTATGAGGTGGGCTGATGCCAACCTCATGAAGTTTAAGCATGCCAAGTGCAAGGTCCTACACCTGGGTGGGAGAAATCCCAGGCACTGCTACAGGTTGGGCAAAAAGGAAATTCAGAGCAGCCCTGCAGAGAAGGACTTGGGGGTGTTGGTCAATGAGAAAATGAACATGAGCCGGCTTCAGTCTGCGCTTGCAGCCCAGAAAGCCAACCATATTCTGGGCTGCATCAAAAGGAGTGTGACCAGCAGGTTGAAGGAGGTGATCCTGCCCCTCTACTCTGCTCTCATTAGACCTCCCTTGGAGTATTGTGTGCAGTTCTGGTGTCCTCAACATAAAAAGGACATGGTACTGTTAGAACAAGTCCAGAGGAGGGCCACGAGGATGTTCAGGGGGCTGGAGCACCTCCCATATGAAGACAGGCTGAGAAAGTTGGGGCTGCTCAGCCTGGAGAAGAGAAGGCTGCGTGGAGACCTCATAGCAGCCTTCCAGTATCTGAAGGGCGCCTACAGGGATGCTGGAGAGGGACTCTTCATTAGGGACTGTAGTGACAGGACAAGGGGTAACGGTTTAGATTGGATATAAGGAAGAAATTCTTTACTGTTAGAGTGGTGAGGTACTGGAATGGGTTGCCCAGGGAGGTTGTGAATGTTCCATCCCTGGCAGTGTTCAAGGCCAGGTTGACTGAAGCCTTGGGTGACATGGTTTAGTGTGAGGTGTCCCTGCCCATGGCAGGGGGGTTAGAACTAGATGATCTTAAGGTCCTTTCCAACCCTAACTATTCTATGATTCTAATTTCAGTTTTTGGCTTTGCCTTAATATTTTCTGTACAGGCATCTCTTCAGTTTCACTACTTCCTTGGTACAGTTTTAGCATGCTTACCCACAGAAATTCTTCAAAGAACCGTACATCAAAATCTTCTCATATTACATCTTTGCTTTTATCATGACCAACAGATGGAATGGCTTTTGTGTTACATGAACAGTTCTACAGTAGTTCAACTAATCCTCCAGCTGCAGCCATATCCTTGTCGCCTTTTGTAATTTCTTTGAAACAGCTTCTTCCAAAAGCCAGGCCTGAAACCGAGGGATGATAACCCAAGAAAGCATTGCAACTGTGAAGCATCATAAAACAGAACTAAACAGGCTCACAATGAAACCATGATACAGAACAGAACAAAAACAAAGGCAAGTTTGCTTTAACTAAAGTGATTCTTTAAAACTTCACCACCTGATTTTTCTAGAATGGACACAGCTCAGATAAACAGAAAGACTGAAGCTGGTTGAATGTAAATTTCACATGCAGATGCTAAAAAGGACTCGATACTTATAGGTAAGCAAGGAAATGCATTGATTGATTTTTTTTAAATTTGGTTGTACATTACTACTATACTATACCTACAACCTGAGGACCTTGCTGACACTGTCCAAGCTCGCTAGGCCCTGGCAGATAAACCTCAGGTGTAAAGGGTGGGGCCAGTTCTGCACACGCTGTGCCTCACCTAAAAAATCCACTGCACAGGCCCAAAGGGTTTACCCACACTTGCAAAGCCCTGTAGCAACAGGCAAGGGATGAAACGGCAGGTGATAAGGTGCACTGGAAGTCACAGACCCAACCCTGCATGCAGGCAGTTCAGGACATTGGTCACTCGAGACTGACCCAGAAGATGACAGTCTTGTTAGGCAACATCCTGAATGACCAAGCAGCCTTTTTTTCAAGGAGAGCACTGCTTGCTCCATATGGAGAGAGGTCTAGAAAAGGTGGCCTAACAAAAGCTCATCTCCCCCTCCACCTGGTTGGCTAGCCGCAGCCAACAGGCATCTTCTGTTGCAGTCGATTAAAGACAAAGAGACAAAGGCCTCCAAAGGTGTGTCCAGATTGACACTCGCATGATGGAACATCAGAACTATGCTTGATATGGCAAACAGTGGGTGTCCTGAGTGCTGTTCTGCGCTAATTGCCCACGAACTGTCCCAACTCAACATTGATATTGCTGCTCTCAGTGAAGTTTGCCTTCATGAGGAAGGTAGCCTTAAGGAACATGGTGCTCTCAGTGAAGTTTGCCTTCATGAGGAAGGTAGCCTTAAGGAACATGGTGCTGGCTATACACTCTACTGTTCAGGCAAATCCAAACCTGAAAGTAATCTTTCTGGAGTTGGCTTCATGATTAAAAACTCCATCATCTCTAAACTTGAAAAATTACCAATAGGTCATTCCAATCATATCATCTCCTTAAGTCTTCCACTACACAATAAGCAACATGTTGTTCTTTTCAGCATATACACTCCAACTCTGCAAGCTGACCCTGCAGAAAAAGACAAATTCTACTCCGATCTGCATTGCCTCACTCAAAAGGTTCCTATAGATGATAAGATCATAATCCTTGATGACTTCAATGCCTGAGTAGGTAAAAACTTTGTAGCCTGGAAAGGAGTACTAGGCAAGCACGGTGTTGGTAGCTGCAATGATAACGGTCGCCTCTTGCTAGAGCTTTGTGCAGGGCAGCAGCTTACCATCACCAACAGAATTTTCCAGCAGAAAGACAGACTGAAGACAACCTGGATGCATCCTTGATCAAAACATTGGAACCTTATTATGTCTTAGTGTGCCAGAGGAATGTTTGCGATGTCTGTCACACCTGAGTGATGCCTAGTGCAGAATGTCAAACAGACCACCACATTGTATGTTGCAAATGTAACTTCCACTTCAAGCCCAAACCTAAGAGGGGCGGCATTCCGAGGAGGAGGCTCAATGTTAATAATCTTCAAATAGCTGCAGTGAGGGACAGATTTCAGTCTAACCTTCAAATTAGGCATGAAGACCATCTTATAGATTCTTTTCCTGAAGCGCTTTGGCAACATAATAAAAATAGCATCCTGCAGTCCTCCGTAGAATCTTTTGGGTTCTCCTTAAAGAAAAACAAAGACTGGTTTGGTGATGACAATCAGGAGGTCCAGGAATTGCTGACAAAGATGAGATCTGCCCATCAAGCACACCTCACTCAGCCATTTTGCCATGTAAGAAAAGCTGCCTTTCGTCTTGCATGCAGTAAACTCCAACAGAAACTTTGAGACATCCAGAACAAGTGGCGGCTCAGCCTAGCAGAAAAGATTCAATTATGTGCAGATTTGGGTGACCACAGAGAATTCTATGAGGCCCTGAAAGCAGTGTATGGACCCACATACCAGGTTCAAAATCCCTTACTTAGTGCAGATGGCCAAACGCTTCTTGCAGACAAAATCTCCATCCTGAATTGTTGGTCTGAATATTTTCAAACACTCTTTAGTGCTAATCGTGTAGTCCAAGACAAAGGAATCCAGCACATTTTACAACATCGGGTGAAAAATGAACTGGATATAGCCCCTACCATGGGAGAGAATCTTAAGGCTATACAGCAGGTGAAAACAGGCAAGGCAGCTGGGGTCAACCGAATCCCACCCGAAATCTGGAAGTACGGAGGCCAAGCACTTCATGCTAAATTTCACGAGCTAGTTGTGCGCTGTTGGGAACAAGGTAACCTACCATCAGATTTTTGTGATGCAATCACCATCACTCTGTATAAGAGAAAAGGTGTAACGTCAGACTGGTCAGGTTACCGAGGTATAACTTTGCTCTTCATTGCTGGAAAAATTCTTGCAAGAATAGAATCAAAGAATCATAGAATAGTTAGGGTTGGAAAGGACCTTAAGATCATCTAGTTCCAATCCCACCGACATGGGCAGGGACACCTCACACTAAACCATATCACCCAAGGCTTCATCCAACACAGCCTTGAACACTGCCAGGAGATGGAGCATTCACTACCTCCCTGGGAAAACCATTCCAGGACCTCACCACCCTAACGGTAAAGAATTTCTTCCTTATATCCAATTTAAACCTCTGCTGTTTAAGTTTCAACCCGTTACCCCTTGTCCTCTCACTACAGTCCCTAATGAAGAGTCCCTCTCCAGCATCCCTGTAGGCCCCCTTCAGATACTGGAAGGCTGCTATGAGGTCTCCACGCAGCCTTCCCTTCTCCAGGCTGAACAGCCCCAACTTTCTCAGTCTGTCTTCATATGGGACTTGCTCCAGTCCCCTGATCATCCTCGTGGCCCTCCTCTGGACTTGTTTTAACAGTACCATGTCCTTTTTATGTTGAGGACACCAAAACTGCATACAATACTCCAAGGGAGGTCTCAAAAGAGCAGAGTACAGGGGTAGGATCACCTGCTTTGACCTGCTGGTCACGCTTCTTTTGATGCAGCACAGAATACGGTTGGCTTTCCGGGCTGCAAGCTCACACTGCCGGCTCATGTGCACTTTCTCATTGACCAACACCCCCTAGTCGTTCTCCGCAGGGCTGCACTGAATTTCCTTTTTGTCCAACCTGTAGCTGTGCCTGGGATTGCTCCGACCCAGGTGTAGGATCTTGCACTTGGCATGGTTAAACTTCATGAGGTTGGCATCAGCCCACCTCACAAGCATGTCAAGGTCCCTCTGGATAGCATTCCTTCCCTCTAGCGTATCAATCGAACCATGTAGCTTGGTGTCAATGGCAAATTTGCTGAGGGCACACTCAATCCAACTGCCCATGTCACCGACAAAGATATTAAACAAGACCGGTCCCAACACCGATCCCTGAGGGACACCACTTGTTACTGGTTTCCAGCCGGACATTGAGCCATTGACCACAACTCTTCGCGTGTGGCCATCCAGCCAGTTCTTTATCCACCGAGTGGTCCACCTATCAAATTGATGTCTCTCCAATTTAGAGACAAGGATGTCATGTAGGACAGTGTTGAAAGCTTTGCACAAGTCCAGGTAGATGACATCAACTGCTCCACCCCTTTTCATCATTTCTGTAGCCCCGTCAGAGAAGGCCACCAAATTGGTCAGGCAGGATTTCCCCTTAGTGCAGCCATGTTGCTGTCACCAAGCACCTTGTTGTTTTTCATGTGCCCTAGCATGCCTTCCAAGAAAATCTGCTGCAAGATTTTGCCAGGCACAGAGGTGAGACTGACTGGTCTGTAGTTCCATGGATCATCCATTTTCCCCTTCTTGAGAATGGGGGTTATATTTCCCTTTTTCCAGTCATCGGGAACTTCACCTGTCTGCCATGATTTTCCAAATATGATGGCCAGTGGCTTTGCAACTTCGTTCACCAGCTCCTTCAGGACCGAGGGTGGATTTCATCAGGTCCCATGGACATGTTGATGTTCAGGTTCTTAAGATGGTCTCAATCCAGATCCTCTCGTACAGTGGGCCCAAGGTCTTCATTCTCACAGTCCCTGCTTCTGCATTCCAAGACTTGGGTGGTGCTGTCAGAGCCTTTGCCAGGGAAGACTGAGGCAAAGAAGTCATTCAGAACCTCAGCCTTCTCCAAATCCTGTGTAGCCAGATCTCCCGATAGCTTCCGGAGGGGGCCTACGTTGTCACTAGTCTGTTTTTTATTCAACACATACCTATAAGAATCTCTTCCTTTTATCTTTAACATCCCTACCCAAGTTTAACTGAGTCTTAGCTTTCCTAACCTGGTCCGTAGCTTCCTGGACAACATCACTGTATTAATTCCAGGCCACCTGTCCTTGCTTCCACATTGTATAAGCCTCTTTTTTCCTTTGAATTTTTCTCAGCAGCTCCTTATCCATCCAAGGAGGTCTCCTGGCCCTCCTGCTGCACTTCCTTCTAGTCGGGATGCAACACTCCTGAGCTTGTAGCAGGTGATCCTTGAATATTAACCAAGAGTCTTGGGCCCTCCTGCCCTCTAGAGCTAAATCCCAAGAATACTATTGAACAGATTAGTACCCACTATCACAGAAGAACTTCTACCTGAATGTCAGTGTGGTTTCAGGTCTAACAGAAGTACCACAGACATGGTATTTGTTCTCAGACAACTGTAAGAAAAGTGTAGAGATCAGAATAAGGGGCTCTATGTAACTTTCGTTGACCTCACCAAAGTTTTTTACACTATGAGTAGAAAAGGCCTGTGGCTGATCTTGGAATGATTAGGTTGTCCGCCCAAGTTCCTCAAAATGATTATTCTGTTACATGAGGATCAGCAAGGCCAAGTCAGATATGGCGATGCACTCTCTGAACCCTTCCCAGTAACCAGTGGTGTGAAATAAGGTTGTGTTCTCACACCAACTTTATTCACAATCTTCTTCAACATGATGCTTCAAAGGGCTATGGTAGACCTTGACGAACAAAACGGCATTTATATTTGATATCGTACTGATGGTAGCCTGTTCATTCTAAGGCGACTGAAGGCCCACACTAAGACCTTGAATCATCTTGTCTGTGAACTGCGTTTTGCTGATGATGCCGCCCTTGTTGCCCACACAGAAGCTCTGCAGCGTTTAACATCTTGCTTTGTGGAGGTGACTGAGCTTTTTGGGCTGAAAGTCAGCTTGAAGAAGACAGTAGTTCTCTACCAACCTGCACCACAAGAAGTTTATCATCATCCTCACATTACCATTGGCGAGTTGGAGCTTAAGTCAGTTCAGCAGTTCAGCTACGTGGAAAGCATTATTTCCCTGGATGCCAAGATTGACTAAGAGATAGACAACAGAATAGCAAAGGCCTATAGAGCCTTCGGAAAATTCCATAAAAGAGTCTGGTGCAATAAAGACTTGAAGAAAAGTACAAAGATTAGTGTCTATAGAGCCATTGTACTGTCTACTCTTTTATATGGGTCTGAATCATGGGTTATCTACTGCCATCACCTGCGACTCCTCGAACACTTCCATCAGCACTGCCTCTGTACAATGCTAAACATCCATTGGACTGACTATGTGTCAAACGTTACTGTCTTTGAACAGGCAGGGGTCACCAGTATCAAGGCCATAGTGCTGAAATCGCAGCTGCTCTGGGCAGGGCACGTCTCTAGAATGAAGGATCATCACCTCCCTAAGATTGTGTTTTACGGTGAACTTGCCACTCTTTGCCGCAAGAGAAGTGTCCCAAAGAAGAGATATAAGGACTCCCTGAAACAATACCTTGGCCTTGGCCATATTGACTATCATCAGTGGTCCACCTTGGCCTCCAATCGGGAGACTTGGAGACACACTATACATAATGCCATTGTCTCCTTTGAGAACACATGCAAATCTAGTCTCAAAGAGAAAAGGCAAAATAGAAAGAATTGTGCCCTGCCTATACCACCCAAGGAGACCTTTCGTTGTCCTTTTTGCAACCGGATTTGCCTATCCCACGTTGGCCTTTTTAGTCATCAACACACTTGTAGTAAGCATGGGTAAAACTCTTCCCAAATCTTCATTCGCGAAGTCAAGCCATGAATAAATGAAATGAACTTAGGGTATACTTAGGGTATACTTAGGGAGAAAAGCAGATCAGACAGGGAGAGGGGCAACAGACTTTTAGCAACTGACATTACAAACTAGAACTAGTAAGAAAAGTGTATGTTGAATTCATAATATGGCAGCCAACTAGTGTAATTAATTTTCATTTACTATAATGATTTTTAGCTTGCTTATTACTGAAATTTTAATATTGGATTGTCTCCTTAATAGTAAAAGAATTATAGGACACTGACAGCTTCTAAATTAATGGAGTTTTTAAACTACTGTTGCTTTTCATCACAGCTCAGAAAACCAGGTATCAAAATGATAGTACTACTTCCATGTAGAGACATTACAGAAATAATTTCCTGTTTCAAAAATATGAACAGGTTAAGACAAAGTTGATGCAAATAGCAAATCTTGAATTAGCACCAAAACCCACTCTTCTTAACATACTATTTTAATTCAAACTTGACAATAACCTCAAGGGTGTCCTGGCTTCAGCAGTAGCAGACTTTTTTTCTCCTTCTTGGTAGCTGGTGCAGCGCTATGTTTTGACTTTCGGGCTGGGAATGGTGCTGATAGGACCTATGTTTTGAATTACTGCTCAAATGTTTACTCTGGCCAAGGACTTTCTGAGCTTCATGCTCTGACAGGGAGGATGGGAGGCCAGGAGGAAGCAGAGACAGGGCACCTGACCCAGGCTAGCCCAAAGAGGTATTCCATACCATAGCACGTCATACCCAGGATGTAACGGAGAGTTACCTGGAAGGGCTGGGGCTCTGGGGGGTTGGAAGAGGTATCGGTCGGTGCTCAGTCGGGCAGGGTGGGGTGAGTTATGGTTTGGCGGCTGGTGAGGTGTTGCATTCTCTTCACTTGTTATTTCCTTTATCATTATTATTATTATTATCAATAATATTATTGGTAGTAGCAGTAGTGATTTTTGTTATACCTTAGTTATTAAACTGTTCTTATCTCAACCCGTGGTAGCCACATTCTTTGGATTTTCCTCCCCAGCTCTCTGGGAGTTAGGGGAGCAAGGGGGGGAGTGAGTGCACGAGATGTGTGGCTGGGTTTAAACCACGACAGTTCTTTTTTGGTGCCCAATGTGGGGCACGAGGGGTTGAGATAACAACAGATATAACTGTTTTTTTAATCACTCATCACAATGCTGATTTACTGGCTCTTAAAGTTGTTTCTCTTGATCTCACAGTTTCAGAATGTTGTAACTTACTTAGTCCTGTATTTGCTGTGTTAGTGTTTATCAAGTGTGGGGCTTGGGTTAAGGTTCTTGTTTCACTGTACTTTATGGCAATGACTTGTAATATGGGGGGGGTTCAGCAGCGGGGCGGGATGGACGTGGCCGTGGACTTGTACGTGGCCGTTCCACTGCTCTTCACTGTCCTTGCCCTTGTCCTCGCCTCTGTCTTCGTGAGGCTGCAGGGAGCTGAGGAGGAGCGGTCCCGGGAGCCGGCGGCGGCCGAAGCGGCCCTGGAGAGCGGCCCCGGGGACCAAGTGGCAGCAGGAGCGGGACTGGAGACCAGGAGGGAGCGGCTGCCAGTGGAGGAGCTTGGGCCAGTGGAGGAGTGGAAAGAGGCGGCAGCTGAGCAGCGGGAGCAGGCAGCAGAGGAGCCGAGCCCCGCCACCAAGCCCAGCTCCGCGACTGCCGAGAGCATCCCCCAGAAGTTGCCCGCCGAGCCGCAGCACGATGCAGGAGACCACGCAGCATTTCCCAGCAAGGCAGAGGAGGAAGATCTGGACCTGGGAAAGGAGAAGCTGGTGGTGGGAGAGCTGGCAAGCACAGCAGCTACATCAGCCCCAGTGACAGCAGCATCATTTGAGAGTTCTGAAGGTTTTGAATGGCCTTTGGGTACCCTTGGGACCTGCCTGCTGATTGTGATGGGGATCGGCATGTTGGCACACACACAGTGTGTTCTACCCACAACCATTTTGTCTGATCTCAAAAGTTAAGCAGAGTCAGGTTTGGGTCTTGTCTAAGGTTAGACAACTATATAGGAGCACCAGGAGATTTTCCCCAAGGCTGGTCAGTCATGAGTGGCAGGGCATGTGGGACAGTATGGGTGTCCATTGGGCTCCTCCAGTGCTTTGGAAGCATCATAGGTGGAAGGCAGCTGTATGGAGTCTCCAGCAACAAATTGCAGAAACTGATGAAGGGGAGGCCCATGACACTTCAGGCCGTTATAGCAGAGATGCAACATAGAGATGGACTCATCATCGAGGGATGGACTTAACAATGCACACTATTGCCCAGGTTATGCACAAGTGTGAACACTGCACACAGCCTGTAATGCTCTGAAAGACTGTTACAAGAGATGGAGCCTGACATCAAGGACCAGATGGACTCAGCAGCATTATAGGGACTGGACCATGCACTAAGATAAGAGTGCACTGAGATAAGAGTGATGGTATATTAAAAATGTGAGATCTGAACATGACGTGAATGGTATGGAATAAGGGGTGGATACTGTCCTGGGTTCAGTAGTAGCAGACATTTTTTCTCCTTGGTAGCTGGTGCAGTGCTATGTTTTGACTTTCGAACTGGGAACGGTGCTGATTGGACCTATGTTTTGAGTTACTGCCCAAATGCTTTCTCTGGCCAAGGACTTCCTGAGTCTCATGCTCTGCCAAGGAGGAAGGGATGCCAGGAGGAAGCAGAGACAGCACCTCCCAAAGAGGTATTCCATACCATAGCACGTCATATCCAGGATGTAATGGAGAGTTACCCGGAAGGGCTGGGGCTCTGGGGAGTTGGAGGAGGTATTGGTCGGTGCTCAGTCGGGCAGGGTGGGGTGAGTTATGGGTTGGTGGCTGGTGAGGTGTTGTATTCTCTTCACTTGTTATTTCTTTTATCATTATTATTATTGGTAGTAGTAGTAGTGATTTGTGTTATACCTTAGTTATTAAACTGTTCTTATCTCAACCCGTGGTAGCTAAATTCTTTGGATTTTCCTCCCCAACTCTCCGGGATTTAGGGGAGCAAGTGGGGGAGTGAGTGCACGAGCTGTGCGGCTTGGTTTAAACCACGACAATAGGTCTTGAATACAAATGGAGAAAAAGGTTCAATGTTTTTGGCATATATGAAAATTGGAAAACCAACATATGATTTAGAAACATTTATATCTTTTTGTACCGCTTTTTAGACCTCTGCAAGACCTCCACTTATTTTTATTTCCCCTTCCCCGTATAATTTATGTCACAACCACCAGTAGAGCAGAGCCTTTCACTATAATTAAAAAAAAAATTTGTATGAAAATGACCCAAGTATGTTGTATGGGTATTGCACTGAAAGCACTAGCCAGCACAAAATCAGCAAGTAAGCTAAAAAACCAAAACAGCTTTATTCAATTATATTTGGAAACAAGTGATAGCATCAGTACAATGTTGATTTGATTATTTATTTTAGTACTAAGTCAAAACAGGCCATAGTTTTGGAACTGTCAATTCCAGTTTTTCAACATGACATACAATTTTGTAATAACACATTACAATTTTGTGATGTTTTGCGAGATCTCTTAGAGTCTGATACAAGTCTTCTCCCGAGTTTATACTCAGATAAAAAAGTGATCAAAGTGACTTTTGCGTTTAGATTCTTTATATAAAACCACAGTGCTGGTGCAGAGAGTAGTAAACTTAAGCAAAGCTAGCCAACAACAGTGATAAGTTCTGGGCTGTTCAAGACTACTGTTCCCCCATGTGAGAAAAACAAAATACTTTCACTATTTAGACTGAACCTTTTTTGAGCATTATAAAACAAACAAAAATTTGAATATTTAAATATTTCTTATCTCTCTTGATGTGCTCTAGATTAATGTATGAAAATCTGCAAAGTGATTGTATCAGACAATTTACTCTAAAGAGTAGTCAAAAATGGAGTCCAACTTTCAAGGGTTATTTTAACAGATTTCTTAATTCTTTCTGGATATGGCACTGTTGTGCTGTTTTCTTTTTTTTGTTAATTAATTATCAATGGTAAATAAATCTGTCATAAAGGTAACTTTTTATCTTTTCTTAAAAAATATATAGAGAGAACAATAAGAATATTTCTAGCTAGCATTTCAGAGTATCAAAGTCAGTCATCTCCCATTTTAGGTGTATATCAGAAAAGTATTCAAATTCAACTGCTGGGATTTTTTTTTTCTTTTTAAACTACATGAAAGTTATTTTACCTGTCACATCAGTAGACAATGTAGACAAGCAAAGCCTGCAAAACCACTCATTTTAGTAGTAATTGTTATTATATGTAGAAGGATTCCACCTACTCAAAATCAATAGAAACATTTCAATTACCTTGAGTGCTAGAAGGCTTTTGTTAATTTCTGCACCTTCCAGTCATATCTGCCTATCTGCACTGGAAGTATCTGCTCCGCTTTCATTGCCAGCCAGATCAATCAAAGAAAATTTACCATGCAATTTCCCTTTAGTTCTAAGAATAATCTGAAATACTGCATGGCTTTGAGATGAGTGTGCATTTGTGTGGAGACAGTGTTCTCACAGGAAAATGGACATTTGGTACATGAGCTCTGAATATCATTGCAAATGTCTGTCCGGATGTCCTTTGACAAAAGAAAGGAAAGACATATGAATAGGTGAAAGACTATACATGTTAAACACACTACCATCGGAATGTTAGTACTTTCAGGGCAGAGTCCTGTATTTACCCTAATAATTTGATGTACATAGTATAATTATAACTGTTTTTCCAATTCTTCAAACAGAAATGGAAAATTAGTAACATTTTACTTCCCTCTTAAAAGCAAGTATAATCAGATGCCTAAAGATTTCAGACTATCAGAGTAAAATGCTACATGTGACATTTTTATCTGATCAGGCAGTTTTCTATGCACAAGGCTAATTTTAAAAGCAACAAAGCTGTATATTAAAAAAAACCCAAACATATATATATATACTTAACACCTGTCACTACATATCAAGGCTTTTTAGAAATGAAGAGTCTGGTGGTAGTCCAGATTATAAATAATGCAAATTTAAGTCAGTAAGATGGTTATACAATGCATGCCATTCACATCCTGTCGAAAAATCAGTCTGCGTTTCTGTCTAGGAGATGATTCAGAGAAAACTCCAGGAACAAACTTGCCAACAAAGCTTTCAAGCTGACAAGCAGGTATTGCGGCACTGGGAGACACGGGGGATAGCTCCTCCTAACGTGTGTCTCCGTATTGCTACACAAGCTGTCCTTCTATAGTCCCTGGGCATACATACATATTCATGAGCCTACGTATGGATTACATCATTTTCCAGAAAGGACCTCGCACGCGTACAAAATTGCAGTGGTGGTCTCTGAGGGTCGTTTGCTTCTTCCAACAGTCTTAATCACTTCTGGCAACCTTTGAAGCACATGCAGTAGATGCTTATACCAGTTTAATTGGTTTGTTAGCATCAGAGATATAATAATCCTCCTGTCCTCCTACTTATCGGTTAATTTAACTGTATCCCATCCTGGACACCTGCCCTTCCCAGATATTCCTTATCCCTGCATCCTGTTCTTCTAGACTGTTTTTCTTAAAACTATGTCAACTATAACAATTTATCTTCTACAAGAATTCTCAGTATGTTCTCTAGCTGTACTCTACTTTTTTTCTGTGTATCATGCACCTCGGTAATTTTCCATTGCTACTGTTACAAAGCCATCAAACTTAATGTTGCTTAAAACTGATTCTAAAGGTTTATATATTCTATTTTGTAATTTTGTGCTCCCCCTTGTCTCAGAGAGAAACTCTAAACTACCTTTATTCAAAAGATAGGTAGATTCTTTACTTGTAGTCAACTACCACTGCATATTTAAAAAAAAATCACTATGAAGAGACAGAAAAAAATCTTGTTCTGATTCTTTAATTTGCAATGAAAAATTGGTGGAAGCTATTGGAGATACCTGCAGCTGTTGCCTATTTCAATAAGTTTAAGAACATCTTCAACACATTTGACTTCCTGTTCCTGTAATCCCACCACCTGGACTTGCTGTTTATGATCTTCTAACACTCTTAATTTTGACTTCCTGTTGAACAAGTCAAAGATCTTAAGGGGGGGGGGGGAACAGAACAATTAAAGAGTAGTTTTAAAAGACATTTTTTCTTTAAACCTCATGTCAAAATATGCAAAGCATTCCATGCACAAATGTGATTGGAAGGGAAATATAAAGAATTATTTCAAATTAAGCTTTCAGTACAAAAAATATCTTTTATGAGACAAGCTCACAATCTTGTTTGTGAAAGAAAAATTCCACCTTCCTCAGAAAAAGATCAGGTACTTACCTTACCACTGTAGATCTCAAAAAAATGTTGCATATACTTGAAATTCTAACTTTTTATAGTTTGGCTTCTTTATCATTAAAAAGACATCTCAAGCTGTGAGTGCATTTCCAAAATAAAAAGAAATCTAGTTACGTATTTTCATTTGGTGACGATTCATTAATGCATAACAGTGTATATTTCACAGCATCTCTCATATTTTGCAAGTGTAACAGATAGGGTCAGTCAATCAAGTAAAAAGCACCGTGGTTTAAACTGACACATTATATTAGAAGATGCAGAAGACCCCAAGACTGTAAACTCAGTCATCAGTTATATTTCTTATGCTTTTGAAGTCATCTATATATATATTTACTGTGTAAAGACTATACACCTAGGAACTATTTTTTGTTTCCAAAGCTCCACTGTAATGCAAAAATGCAGACTCATGTTTGTAGGACAGGGAATAGAAATGTATTGACTAATTTACAAAAAGCCAACAGAACAATAAAGACTCACCTGCGAGTGCATATATTCCTTTCGATGTCTTGACTCTTTCCTGAAAAGTCACCACCCATAGTCCGAAGAAAAAAAACAATAACAACCAAACAAAACAAAAAATACAAAATAAAGATCACAGAACTGTAAATTACATATTTGTTACTTATTAAAGTAATTTATTAAAATGTATTGTACATAGAAAGAAGTGTATTACTGACATGTAGAAGAAACACTTACATGGGATTTTCCACTGCCTGTTTGTCCATATGCAAAACAAGTGGCCATTCCCCTTTTAAATATGGTCTCAACTAACAGTCAAGCTGTAAACCTTAAATAAAAAAATAAAAAAAAGCCCAAACAAAACAGTACTTAAGAAACTTAATTACTTTAAGGTGCCACAGTACCACAAGGACACTACAAATTTTAAGGCCAGAAGTGACAAAACTGATTCCGTACTTTGAGAGGCCAAAGGACATCTCCGCATTAATTCCTGAACTAAAGACGCTACCAGCTCTAAGGCATTAAAATATCCTAAACAATTAAGCAAAAGCTACAAGGCATCTCCCATTTATTTTAAAATTATATTATCTTCCTTCAAACCCTGAGGGGAAAAATAAATAAATCCTTGTTTTAATGAATGCAACATGGCAGAGCTTACTACATGGAGTATGAATCCCTCTAAAGAAGACAGCATTAGAAGATACAGAAATAGGACAGTGCAGCAGATAAATACATAGATTTTGGCAATACAAAAATATAGGGTGGTGGTTTGTTTCGTTGTTTCGTTGGGGTTTTTTTTTCCCCTAAATCAGCTTCCAAGATTAAGTTTAGAAGACAGGTGACCAAAACAACATTGCATGTCTTACTATTTTGAGAAAATAGTTACACTGAGAAAAGGCTCAAGAAAACATATACCCAAACTCATCAGAAGGGAAAAATACAGTTATCCCTTCAGTATTATCTGTTGTATCAAAAATATTCTCCAAAGTATATTTTTTCTGGTTTAGAGAAGTAATTTTTACTTTAAATAATGTAGAGTTATTGCTCCTACTTCAGCTTCTTATCACCATTAACTTCATTAAAAACTTCAAAAGCAAAGGGTAACCTTACGGAGGGTTATCTCTACTAGGTGATGGAGGTAAGAGTCTCTCTGCAACAGTTTCTCTTTCTAAACTTTTCCAGGTGTTTACACTTAAAGTATGTTTAGTGACAGAAACAAGAATGATTAGAGAAACAGAGAGGTTTTACAACCTTCTTTCATGCTATTTTTGGAACAAACACAAGATCACTTACAAAAATAATATGGGTAAGACCGAGCCATTCAGCAATCAAGAATTATGCAAACATCTGAGTTAAATTGACTCTACAATTTTCATCAAAAAAGTACCAGGTAATTCCTGATCACCCCTAGTCCTTCATTTTTGCTTCCTCCAAAAATAAACTTCTTTTGTCCTCAAGAGGTTACTCCCATATTTCGGTGTTTGTTCTTTTTATATTTAAAATACAAATTTCAAGAAACCTGTTCACCTAAGAAGCATGTTCCATTATCTCCATTTGATTGAATTTGAAATTATTTTGTTGATTTATTAAAAAATTACTTAATTATATCTATTTTAAAATAAAGTAAAATACAAACACATCTAGAGAAGATTTTGTAAAGCATTATTAAATTCCACATTGTATCACACCAAAATAGTACAACTTTTCTTCTAGTATAACCTTTATTTGCAACCTTGATCGTTCAGAAATATAAACTCTGATTCTTCTTTAAAATTTAAAAGTCATACCCATTCACACTAGTATATGGTTTTGAATACTTAAGAGAACTTGCAACTCAAGTGTTGTAGCTCATGGATTCAAAATACAGCTTAAGCAAAATAATAATAATAATAATAATGAAAAAACATTTCTTAAGAACATTTTTCAGTACAGAAATCGTAGAATCATAGAATAGTTAGGGTTGGAAAGGACCTTAAGATCATCTAGTTCCAGCACACCTGCCATGGGCAGGGACACCTCACACTAAACCATATCACCCAAGGCTTCATCCAATCTGGTCTTGAACACTGCCAGGGATGGAGCATTCACAACCACCCTGGGCAACCCATTCCAGCACCTCACCACCCTAACAGTAAAGAATTTCTTCCTTATATCCAATCTAAACCTCTGCTGTTTAAGTTTCAACCCGTTACCCCTTGTCCTGTCACTGCAGTCCCTAATGAATAGTCCCTCCCCAGCATCCCTGTAGGCCCCCTTCAGATACTGGAAGGCTGCTATGAGGTCTCCACACAGCCTTTGCTTCTCCAGGCTGAACAGCCCCAACTTTCTCAGCCTGTCTTCATATGCGCAGGTAAATTGTAGCATGTTGCCTGCAGCCAATTGATTTGGAGAAATCTTCAGGAACTTGCCAAACAAAGTTTAAGTTGACAAGCAGGTATTCTTTATTGCGGCACAGGAGACATGGGGGATAGCTCCTCCTAACGTGTGTCACCGTATTGCTATACAGGCCATCCTTATATAGTCCCTGGGCATACATACACATTCATGAGGCTACACATGAATTATATAATTTTCCAGAAAGTTTCCCACATGCATGCAAAAATGTGGTGGTGGTCTTTGAGTGTGGAGACAGTGTTCTCACAGGAGAATGGATATTTGGTACATGAGCTCTGAATAACTCCGAGGGATACAGCAAGGCCGTGGGAGGCCCGAGGAAGCTTAAGCAAGCAAGATAAGAAGAAGCTCTAATTCACTGAGTTATGAGAACTGTGGACTGTTGGCAAGTGTTCGAGGTCAAGTTCTCACACCTGTGCTTAACCAATTATATGTTAGTCACTAAGGGTCCTCAAGACAAGTATCCAATCATGATATGCCAAATTGCTGTAGGTGTGTGTAAGCAATAGTATAAAAGGAGTTAATGCTTTGCAATAAATGGCTTTTTGTCTGATCATATTGATCTCTGAGTCCTTTCCGTGGCATTTGAGAGTCATTTATTTCCAATTTCCTGATGAGAGTCACCTTGTTGATGTCCTTTACAGTACATAATAGCTACTTCTTCAGGTAACTGAACAGCTTTCAGTAATTGTAGAATTTCTGTAGCATGTTTAATCTGTTTCCCTTGTGTGTTCAAAAGTCCTTGTTCTTTCCAGTTGGCACCATGTGCATGGATTACACCAAATGTGTATTTAGAATGAATCAGTCCAAATATTTATCCTTTTATCTTTAGCCAATTCCAGGGCTTACCTTAATGCTACTGTTTCTGACTTTTGGGCAGAGATTTCTGCAGGTAAAGGTTCAGCATGTTCCAGCGGTTTTGCACTAAACTGTGAGCGTTGGTGGGAAGAAATTGCTGCTGGTACTCCAAAATGAGGTTTTGACTTTCATCATGGGAACAGCACTAATAACACCGATGTTTTTAGTTGTTGCTAATTCATGTTTACTCTGACCAAGGACTTTGTGAGTCTCATGCTCTGCCAGGGAGGAGGAGAAGCTGTGAGGAAGCAGAGACAGGACAGCTGACCCAAACTAGCCAAAGAGGTATTCCATACCACAGCATGTCATGCTCAGGATGTAGAAGGAGGGGCAGTTACCCAGAAGGGCAAGATAACTGCTCAGTCAGGCTGTGTATTGGTCGGAGGGTGGTGAGCGGTTGTATCCTCTTCCTTTGTTATTTCCCTTATCATTATTATTATTATTGGTGGTAGCACCACCACAGTTCTTTTTGGCTCCCAACATGGGGCATGAAGGGTTGAGATAACGACAGATTTGACCGGAGTGTGTCTAATTGTATTTGTGATAAGCATTCATTGTTTTGTATTAATAGTCACTCATTACAATGCTGATTTATTGGTTCTCAAATATTTTCTTTTGATCTCACAGTTTCAGCATGTCTTACCTTACTTACAGCCGGTATTTGCTGTGTTAGTGTTTATCAGCTGGGGGCCTTAGGACCAGGTTCATGTTTCACTGTACTTTATGGTTATGACTTGCAATACAATAGACTCCTTGATCATGAAACTGATCTGGCTTGCATTCCCAGTGTGGTGACGAACTCTGTACTTTGGGAGGTATATAATAGAAGTGTTTAACAGTTACACATCTTTCATCAATTTGACAGGTGGACCACTGGGTGGATAAAGAACTGGCTGGATGGCCGCACACAAAGAGTTGTGGTCAAAGGCTCAATGTCTGGCTGGAGACCAGTGGTGTCCCTCAGGGATTGGTGTTGGGACTGGTCATATTTAACATCTTTGTCGGTGACACGGACAGTCGGATTGAGTGCTCCCTCAGCACATCCCTTTGCCGATGACACCAAGCTGTGTGGTCTGGTTGATACGCTAGAGGGAAGGAATGCCATTCAGAGGGACCTTGACACGCTTGTGAGGTGGGCTGATGGTAACCTCATGAAGTTTAACCATGCCAAGTGGAAGGTCTGCCACCTGGGTCCGAGCAATCCCAGGCACAGCTACAGGCTGGGCAAAAAGGAAATTCAGAGCAGCTCTGCGGAGGAGGACTTGGGGGTGTTGGTCAATGAGAAAATGAACACCAGCCGGCTTCAGTCTGCGCTTGCAGCCCAGAAAGCCAACCGTATCCTGGGCTGCATCAAAAGAAGTGTGACCAGCAGGTCAAAGGAGATGATCCTGCCCCTCTACTCTGCTCCTGTGAGACTCCACTTGAAGTACTGTGTGCAGTTCTGGTGTCCTCAACATAAAAAGGACATGGAAATGTTAGAACAAGTCCAGAGAAGGGCCACGAAGATGATCAGGGGACTGGAGCACCTCCCATATGAAGACAGGCTGAGAAAGTTGGGGCTGTTCAGCCTGGAGAAGAGAAGGCTGCGTGGAGACCTCATAACAGCCTTCCAGTATCTGAAGGGGGCCTACAGGGATGCTGGGGAGGGACTATTCATTAGGGACTGCTGTGACAGGACAAGGGGTAACGGGTTGAAACTTAAACAGCAGAGGTTTGGACTGGATATAAGGAAGAAATTCTTTCCTGTTAGGGTGGTGAGGTACCGGAATGGGTTGCCCAGGGAAGTTGTGAATGCTCCATCCCTGGCAGTGTTCAAGACAAGGTTGGATGAAGCTTTGGGTGATATGGTTTAGTGTGAGGTGTCCCTGCCCATGGCAGGGGGGTTGGAACTAGATGATCTTAAGGTCCTTTCCAACCCTATCTATTCTATGATTCTATGATTCTATGTTTCTGCAAAATAGCCTTGCGATTACTATCTACATCTTTCATGAGATCTGTCAAAACTGTACATGTAAGATTAGCTTGTTTCACAGCCCAACGAGCAAGCTTTTGCAAATTAGCATTAGCAATAGCTGCTGCACACCCGGGACAAAAAATATTCGCTAACAGATTTTCTGTTCTACCCAAAAGCGTTACAGAATCTTTACGGGTGCTCTCCAGTGTGTCAAGAGGTCTGCGAGATCGAAGCAAAGTAGTTTTGTTTAACAGATATACTGATGGAGCTACAAGACTAAGACATCCCAGATAACATGGTCCACCAAGGGGATTTTTTGGGATACCCTTCCAGGGATGATCACCACTAATCAAAAAAACTCCCTTAGGCAAAGCTAACGACATGTTTGGAAGAAGTTCATGCCGACCAAACTCTTCTAGTCCTACATCTCCCCCACACCATGCTCGGGCCTCAGAAGCATTCCGTATCCCATAAATCCCTGATCCATACACATCTGTCCACACATCAAGCTGCTGGCATTGCATAGTGATGCTAGAGCTTACACACCTTGCTTTAGCCAGGGTATTAATTATATTAGCACTAAAACCAAAGCACAAGTCATCTTTAGTTCCGTTTGTGGACTCTTCTAGCTGCAATTCCTGTGGATCCCATGGTAAAGTTTTATTCAAATGATGAAGCAATAAAACAGACATCCAAGCTAGTATCCAGTTTGCGATATTACCATTGATACAACCTCCACACCAAACCTTTTTGCCAGCCTGGGGCTTCTTGGAGGCCGTCTGATTTCCATGACACCAGTCATCAGAAGCATTAGCCTTTTCTCCTTCTTGTTGCAATATGGTTTGGTTAGCTAACAAAATGTTACTCATATATCCCACAAATCTTTCTGGCTCCAAAGAGGGTATACCACTTAAACAAGTGCAGAATGGATCAGACACGGCTGTTACAGATACACAAAAACTAGAAGTGTTGGTTCTGTTTGCCCATGTTACCCACATGTTGTCTCGAGGCAATGCCATACTTAACAGTGGGTCTTCCAGACTTTTTGCTACAGCACTCATCCAGGCAATTAAGATGAGCAGACTCGCTGATCTGGCTTGACCCATCAGCTGGGTACCCATAGTGGTCCGGAATCTGATCATTAGCCCCATCAAATGTGAACATATCCATTAATTTTGCCTTCATATCACTCATATCCAGGTTGCCTTGCAATGCACCAAACAACCAATCAATAAACTGTGGATAAGATTCTCCAGGCCCCTGCTTTAGAGACCAAAAACCGGGAGTTGCCTTGTCATTTGGAAGCAAAAGCCAGGCTCTCAGACCCAATTCTTGGGATCGGGTCAAGACACAAGTGGGAAGCTTCGCCTGATTTTGTGGATCAGTAAATTGGCCTCGACCCAAATATGCATCTACTGGTACCCCAAACAGTGGGTCTCCTTGGTGGCAGGGCTGATTCTCTTCTTCCATACAAGCCAACTCCCATTTACTCAAAAACAAAAGTTGCAAGTTAGGGGGAAGCAATGTTTGAACAATCATTTTTATATCATAAGGGGCTAAAATATATGCAGAAAAAATATGAGCAACCCATAGGTCGTTACTGCTTGACGGGCCTCCTTTACTATTTTTAATCAAAGTCCTTTCCTCCCTGTACATTGCCAAAGACAGGGAAAAGAAAAGGATCTTTAGAAAACTCCCCAGTTATCACTGCATTCTCAATCATTCCTCTCCACTTTCAGGCTGGATTAACACCCCCCCATGCTCCCACCACCCCCTTTTTCTGGACCCCCTTCCCTGTGTGGAGGAGGAAAAGAAGGAGGTGGTGCAGTCAGCACAGCAGTCTTTTGCATCTCAAGAGCTTTGAGTTTTTTCAAAAGCTGCTGCAACTGGGCATCTCCCAGGCCCACAGACATCTGTCGATGGAGTGAACAAATGGATTCATCCTCTGAACCGTCACCAGAGTCAGGAAGAGGAGGATACAGGTCTGGCTCTGCCTCAGGTGATTCTGCATCTGGCTTCAATTCAGACTCTGTATTGTCCTCATTTTCAGCACCAGTAACTTTCCGCATATTTTTGGCGTTCTGCACATTCTTATTGGGTTTGGGAGTTTTTCGGACTCTTTTGCCTTTTTTTGAAAAATCAGTCACAGTCCTTTTTGGGGCACTTTGTGGTATGACAGGAGGTGCAAAGGCCATCGCAGAGGCATTTTGTCCTGCAGTTTTTCCCCCGCTACCCTCTGGGGCCGTAGCCGTCAGCGCGGATGCGACTGTAGTCCTTTCCGACTTTACCTCCTTAAGAGTTTTTATAACCTCCACAATGTGGAGTGCTTCTGAGCCTCTTTAGACCCTTTGCTAATTTTGTCCCATAGCTTATGACCAATGGAGTCCCATTCTGGAACCCCAAACGTATCTTGCACCGAGGGCAAAAAGCCACTGTCGCTTTTAACAGCCTCTGAAGGGTGGCACTATCATATTGCAGACCTCTCTTAGAGAGAAGGTGTTGGAGGAGTTTCACCACCGCCTGTTCCTCTTTGGATAGTGAATGCCCCATCTCCTCCCCGGCCACTCACCTGATCAAGGCGAAATTTCCAAGTATGCAGACGTCTGACTTCCAGTGCTGGGGCAGTGCTGCTTTCGGCCAGCTCACCGCCCCCTCCTTTACTGTCGGTCCTTCCACCTTGATTTTGCAAGGTACCGATCTGAGGGTCCCTGTTCGGGTGCCACTTGTTGAAGCGGGAGTCATGGACAACGCAGAGATGACCAATGTGATCAAGCAATTGCCGTTTATTGAGATCAGACACGATCTTTTATACACAAATCTGCACACTGGTTACACACTGATTGGTTAACATGCCTTGCCAACAAGCTTTTGATTGGGCTTCACACAAAGTTACCTAATACAAGTTACAACATCTACTTATGTTAAGCGTCAACCTTAACATCCTTACACTGCGGTTTTACATCCTATTTTTTGTTACAGTTTCATTTCCCCACTGCCGTCCCTGGCTAACCTCCCCAAGGCCTAGTATTTTTTCACTCCCAGAGAAGCCTGACTCATGCTAGCTAAATCCATACAACACCCTCTTCCTCCCCCTGCTCCCGGAGGGATGAGGAAGAGAATCAAAAGCATGTAACTCCCATGGGTTGAGATAAGAACTAAGGTATAACACAAAAATACTACTGCTACCACCACTAATAATAATGATAAGGGAAATAACAAGGGAAGAGAATACAACCGCTCACCACCCGCTGACCGATACCCAGCCTGACCCAAGCAGTGATCTAACCCTTCCGGGTAACTGCCCCCAGTTTATATACTGGGCATGACATGCTGTGGTATGGAATACCACTTTGGCATCATGTCATGCTCAGATCCCACATTTTTCAATATACCATCACTCTTGTCTCATATATATATGTAGATCCACACACATACAAAGAGAGAGAGACCATTCCTTAGTGCATGGACAAACCCCTATAAAGCTGCTGACTTCATCCGGTACATGATGTCAGGCTCCATCTCTTGTAAGAGTATTTCAGAGCATGAGAGGCTGTGTGCAGCGCTGGATTGTTGCCTGCTGGTGACACAGGAGAACTTGTCTGGTCACTGCTGAGCTTGTCTGGTTTCGTCAAAGTTCATTCTTTGTTGGAATGATGGCCAGAGGGAAGTCAGGGCCAGCCCCTGGTGACCTGAAGACATCTAGTTGGTGGGCTATAAAAGTGCTACATAGCAAGAAACAGTATACAATTGAGTTAATTGGCTGTTTCCCCCTAAAATCAAAATCCCTTGAAGTATACATCAGACTTTCCCATTTTCCCACATTACCCACCAAGTATATCTGGGTCCCTGAGCAAAAGCAATGCCACAAGTGGGTTTGCATTTATCTGAAGCAGGAATAACACAGACTGTCTTCCCCAGCAAATTCTTTATGTGCATCACAGGAACTTTATCCCCTTCTACAGTATGTAAAAGTTCTGATTGGGCTGGACCAGCCCTGTTGGCAGATCAACTAGTGTTGACCATCCAGGTGGCTTTTGCTCAATGTGTATCCAAATGTTTGAGATCTCCATGCAGCCTTCTTTTCTCCAGGCTGAACAGCCCCTACTTTCTCAGCCTCTCTTCATATGGGGGTCCCAGCCCCCCATCATCCTCTCGACATACTCCAACAGCTCCATGTCCCTTATATGTTGAGGACACCAGAACTGTACACAGTACTCCAAGTGAAGTCACACTCCTTTTGATGCAACCCAGGATACAGCTGGCTTTTTGGGATGCCAGTGCACACTGCAGCCAGCTCATGTTCAGTTTCTCATCAACCAACACCCCCAAGTCCTTCTCCGGAGGGCTGCTCTGAATCTCTTATCTACCCAACCTGTAGCTGTCCCTCTGGTTGGCATCCCTTCCCTCCAGAATATCAACTGAACCACACAGCTTGGTGTCATCAGCAGATATGCTGAGGGTGCACTCAATTCCACTGTCCGTGTTGCTGACAAAGATGTTGAACAAGGTGGGTCCCAACACCAACCCCTGAGGGACACCACTCATTACCCATCTCCAGTTGGACATTGAGCCATTGACCGCAACTCTCTGCATGTGGCCATCCAGCCAATTCTTTATCCACCAAGTGGTCCGTCCACCAGATTTATATCTCTCCATTTTAGAGACAAGGATGTCATGCAGAACAGTGTCAAACACTTCGCAGAAGTGTAGGTAGGTGACATCAACCACTCTGCCCCTGTCCATCAGTTCTGTAGCCCCATCAAAATAAGCCACCAAATTGGTCAGGCAGTATTTCCCCATACTGAATGGCTGTCACCATCCACTTTATTGTTTTTCATATGCCTTAACATGCCCTCCAGAAGAATCTGCTCCAGGATCTGTCCAGGCACAGAGGTGACTTACTGGTCTATAGTTTCCCGGATCTTCCATATCCCCCTCCTTGAAAAAGGGTGTTATATTTCCTTTTTTCCAGTCATCAGGAGCTTTACCTGACTGCCATGATTTTTCAAAATACTGTGCTGCTCCTTACTCTCTATCTGCTTTTGTGCTGTGTTGTTCCTTACTGTCTTCTCTAACAGTTTCCAAACAAAGGTCTGTTGTAATGATCTAGGTTAGAAGAATCTCACATGTGTTTTAGTTAAATTGCTCACACTGCCAGGTATGAGTTGAAGAGCCATTGATTTTTCAACAGATTCAGAAAAAAAGAGCAAAATTTAGCAAGGAAGAAATGAAGAGCAGCTAGGCATTGGAGTACTACTCTTGGCCTAGTGGCAGGTGGAATCTATCTGTCTGTTACTGTAAAAGTTGATCAGAGAAACTCTCTAAGACTCAATTCGAAGTTTTAGAAAGCAGCATTCTTTATTGCAGTGCTGGGTGCACACGTGAATAATTTCGCAAAGGTAAGCACACTGTTAGTTGCTGAAAGTAGCAATATAGTTAGCATACTCATGCATATTCATAGCTTTCCCAGGAACTAATTATAATCATAGAATCATAGAATAGTTAGGATTGGAAAGGACCTCAAGATCATCTAGTTCCAACCCCCCTGCCATGGGCAGGGACACCTCACACTAAACCATATCACCTAAGGCTTCATCCAACCTGGCCTGGAACACCACCAGGGATGGAGCATTCACAACCTCCCTGGCCAACCCATTCCAGTACCTCACCACCCTAACAGGAAAGAATTTCTTCCTTATATCCAGTCTAAACCTCTGCTGTTTAAGCTTCAACCTGTTACCCCTTGTCCTGTCACAGCAGTCCCTAATGAATAGTCCCTCTCCAGCATCCCCGTAGGCCCCCTTCAGATACTGGAAGGCTGCTATGAGGTCTCCATGCAGCCTTCTCTTCTCCAGGCTGAACAGCCCCAACTTTCTCAGCCTGTCTTCATATGGGAGGTGCTCCAGTCTGCTGATCATCCTCGTGGCCCTCCTCTGGACTTGTTCTAACAGTTCCATGTCCTTTTTATGTTGAGGACACCAGAACTGCACACAATACTCCAAGGGAGGTCTCATGAGAGCAGAGTAGAGAGGCAGGATCACCTCCTTCGACCTGCTGGTCATGCTCCTTTTGATGCAGCCCAGAATACAGTTGGCTTTCTGGGCTGCGAGCGCACACTACTGTCTCATGTTCATTTTCTCATCGACGAACACCCCAAGTCCATCTCTGCAGGGCTGCTCTGAATTTCCTTTTTTTGCCCAACCTGCAGCTGTGCCTGGGATTGCTCCAATACAGGTGTAGGACCTTGCACCTAGCATGGTTAAATTTCATGAGGTTGGCATCAGCCCACACAAGGTCAAGGTCCCTCTGAATGGCATTCCTTCCCTCCAGCGTATCAACCGAACCACACAGGTTGGTGTCATTGGCAAACTTGATGAGGGTGCACTCAATCCCACTGTCCATGTCACCGACAAAGATGTTAAACGAGACTGGTCCCAACACCAATCCCTGAGGGTCACCACTCGTTACTGGTTTCCTAGCTGGACATTGAACCATTGACCACAACTCTTTGCGTGCGGCCATCCAGCCAGTTCTTTATCCACCGAGTGGTCCACTTATGAAACTGATGTCTCTCCAATTTAGAGACAAGGATGTCGTTTGAATCCTAATTAAGTATGCACTTTCTTACTGAGTGGGGGGTCTCTGGTGGTCGCCAGTAGTCTTCCTCACTGTGTTTACTAGTGCTGAGTTAGCTTTTGGTATGTCCTTGCTTATGTTCTGTTCCAGTCTTGCTCCATGCTGAGCGCCACTCTGCTATCTTGAAGGCTGGCACCCTTGGTCTTATTTCCTGTTGTTCCTTAGTTGTTATCAGTCCCGTGATGTTCCTTTCCCCGTCAGCTGAACATTCCTTTCTCTCTACATGTTAGTAATTTAGAACAGTTTTGTCTATTCTACTATGTTAAAGGCACACACATTATTGTTAGTTTAAAATTTAAGCCTACATGTCTATCTGTGTGGATCTATACCTACATATGTGCATGCACAGCATATGCAAGGAAAACAGCTGCTTGTTGAGTCAGTCAAAATATCTGTGTTGTAGAATTCTTTTTTTGATCTTTAACCATCCTAAATGTGACCTCATAAGTAAAAGTAGCTGTGTTTTGAAGATGTAAACAGTATCTAATATTAGCTATTCTATGATAAAGAATAAATATAAGTCATTAGATGTTTTTATAGTGAAGGGCAGGGTCAAAGATATTAAACAAATATGTCAGATGTATTTTAAGTGCAAGAAGCATGCTAGCATAAAAGAGTTTTTTCTCAAAGAAAGATTTGGTCATTATCCTTGCATGTAAGCATGCATATTGTTCCCCAGAGTATGGTTTTGAGGTGGAGGATAAGGTGCAGGTCATTTGTATTGTGAAATACGAGCTCACTCCTCTAATCAAGATAACAGGGTTTTATTGATAAAGTCAATAAAGCAAAGCAACAACGCTGGGCACATGACCATAGCCAGAGGCGCACTGATTAGCATTAGTTACAGGTTTATATACTTTGACTATTGCATTAGTCATATACATATTCATAATTCCTGCGTATAGGTGGGGAATATTATAACTAGCTCCAGGAACTTATTATCATATGTCTCCTCCTCTTGGCTCCTCCACACTGCTCTCCGGTGATCGTGGGCAGGGGGTCTTGATGATGAAGTAAGCAGTCTTCCTCATGTGAGCAGGGGTCTTCAAGATGAAGTAAGCAGTATTCCTCATGGTGTACTTTTCACCTTTGGCACAGTTGGATGCCCCAGTAAACACACAACTAGCTGAAACCAGCCATATCTGTAATTCTTCTGATAGCTGGTAAAGATTTAGAACAGTGTGACCTTTGTACAAAATGTATTGCAAGCAAAACAGGACTGGCAGACAAGAAGTATCTGAAGCTAGCAGATGGTTCGGAGTCACTGTCTCCAAACTAACTGATAAGTAGAAGGATGGTGTGAAATAATTCACTCATGTTTAGTGGGGCCACTAAATCCTGTTATCTCACCACAGACTTACAACACAAACATTGTTCTTTATCTTGGACCTAAGTTAAGCTAAAAGTACTTTAACCCTATGTTTTCCAGTCACTAGCTTTCCTCATATCAAGCCCCCCTCCCCCCCCCCTTTCTTTTACCTTTACAAATTCTTTTGCTGTGTGACTCCATTTTGCTCAAGAGTTCTGGCCATTTTCAACTTGTCTAATCTTGTGTCTTTAGCGAGCTGTTTCTGTTATTTCAAACTCATACAGTTATATCCACATAGCAACACCTGTGATTTGTGAAAGCCAATACATTTATGTGTTTATCACATTATCATGTCTGAGGTACATGTGGGGAGTATCTGGGAGAGAAACAGTTTGCCTATGTTAGGGATTTTAAGGTGGTTGTGGTGAATTGACCTGGGCCCTTCTTGGACTTGTTTCCTGGATGCTGCTAATGCAGATAGTTGCTGGTCTTTTGCCTGTTCAGTGGTGCTCCTAAACCATGATCTACCCTTGATAATGGGATTCTGTGACTGTTCCACTGGTCAAGTGGAAGAATTGCAGTGGGCCTTTCCATGGAACTTTCCAGAGCAGCTCAGAGGTTCTGGAAATTAGTGCAGCAGTTCTCAGACTTTTCAGATCACAGTTCCTGTAGTAGATTGGCTCTTCCTCTTTCTTGATGAAGAACATGTTGCCTGTGGTCTTCCCTTCATGTTGGGTCAAGTGTATAAACATTACATGCCACTTGTAGCTGACAGACTGTTTGGCAAAAGGCTGGGAAAGGAATGCAAGGAAAGAAAAAATATCATGATGAAAATGTCTTGGAGGCACTTGTGTTCAGCTACTCCAGACCTGACTTTCCCCATTTTGAAATCAATGATATAATGCACTCAGCAGTGACCAGTGGTTCTGCTGAAGTTGTGGGGAGTAGGTGCTACATGAGGAAGGGGAACAGAGCACCAAAACTGCAGTCTCTTTTGCTTTAGGGAGAAGATAAAAATATGTTTTCTCCTTTGTCTCACTCTTCCCCATTATTTTGTGTTAGAAAAGAAAAACTGTCCTCTTCATCTTTGTTCCCTTCCCTTTAAGCCAGCAATCGTGTCCATTCTTCAAGCAGAACAAGGCTACTTCCACTCAATCCAAAGCACCTATCTCTAGCCACCTCTTCTGCTTTGCTTCAACATTTCTTTGCTATCATGGAAGTTTTCTATAATCTATGGTCACACAAACACTGACACTTCTATTGCTGAAGAGTGTGTATGATGCATGATAGAGGAGCTGGTTTGCTTCCTTTTGTAAGACTGATGACAGTGTCTAGATACACTAGCTTCAGGGTCTGCACCTCTCTAAGTCTGTCTAGAAGTACAAGAGAATTTCACTTAGTAGCATGAAATAGCTCAAATGGTATCATGTTCTTGGGTGTTTGCTTTTTTTATTTTATTTTTGTGGCATTACATTAAATAGGATAATAGAAATGTTTTCAGTGTTCTGTATTTCCTGTCAGGATGAAGACTCTAGAAACCAACTAGGACTACAAGGAAGCCTGGAAAGCAATGCATAGCCTACTGGGTTGGGTCAAGAATGCCAAGGAATACCTGAACTTCACATGAGAATACAGCAATGAGCTCTGGTACACAGCAGATAGCTCTGCAATTCAAAGGCCAGGAAAAGACGTCTTCTAGTTCATGTGCTGTAAGGAGACAGGAGTGAAAAGGAAAGCAATTTAGAGAAATCTTTATTTTGGTTGAGTTGAAGCCCCTTTTTATTGAATTATAGAAAAGGATCATTGCAGACTTGAAGTTCTGAGCTGTATGAAACACTTATGCCTCCAAAAGAAAGGATAGCAGAAGTGTTACCTGTTACCTGAGGATATGATCTACCAGCCATAGTCCATTGCAGTGGAAGTAATGTCAACTGAAACTGAAGCAGTTTGAACCTCTTGATGTTTTATTGCCATTTTAAGTGCATCTGTAGATGAAAAGTAAAGTTACTACTTAACACAGGTATCCTTGCATTCTCTGGAATTACTCATGTACCCGGTCTCCTAAATCTTGTTTAATATTTTTGTCGTTGACATGGACAGTGGAATTGAGTGTGCCCTCAGCAAGTTTGCCGATGACACCAAGCTGTGTGGTTCAGTTGATACGCTAGAGGGAAGGAATGCCATTCAGAGGGACCTTGACACACTTGTGAGGTGGGCTGATGCCAACCTCATGAAATTTAACCATGCCAAGTGCAAGGTCCTACACCTGGGTGGGAGCAATCCCAGGCACACCTACAGGTTGGGCAAAAAGGAAATTCATGGTAGTCCTGTGGAGAAGGACTTGGGGGTGTTAGTCAATGAGAAAATGAACATGAGCCAGCAGTGTGCACTCACAGCCCAGAAAGCCAACCGTATTCTGGGCTGCATCAAGAGGAGTATGACCAGCAGGTTGAGGGAGGTGATGCTGCCCCTCTGCTCTGCTCTCGTGAGACCTCACTTGGAGTATTGTATGCAGTTCTGGTGTCCTCAACATAAAAAGGACATGGTACTGTTAGAACAAGTCCAGAGGAGGGCCACGAGGATGATCAGGGGACTGGAGCACCTCCCATATGAAGACAGGCTGAGAAAGTTGGGGCTGTTCAGCCTGGAGAAGAGAAGGCTGCGTGGAGACCTCATAGCAGCCTTCCAGTATCTGAAGGGGGCCTACAGGGATGCTGGGGAGGGGCTATTCATTAGGGACTGTAGTGATAGGACAAGGGGTAATGGGTTGAAACTTAAACAGCAGAGGTTTAGACTGGATATAAGGAAGAAATTCTTTCCTGTTAGGGTGGTGAGGTACTGGAATGGGTTGGCCAGGGAGGTTGTGAATGCTCTGTCCCTGGCAGTGTTCAAGAGCAGGTTGGATGAAGCCTTGGGTGGCATGGTTTAGTGTGAGGTGTCCCTGCCCATGGCAGGGGGGTTGGAACTAGATGATCTTGAGGTCCTTTCCAATCCTAACTATTCTATGATTCTATGATTCTATGATCTTGAGGTCCTTTCCAATCCTAACTATTCTATGATTCTATCTAAACTCATCATTACAGAGATGTTAATTACATGGGGTTTTTTGAGAGGCTTATGAAGGGTATTCCAAAATTCACCTCGATCATAACACTGGGCATAAAACTTCATCTTCCCTTGTTTTGTTTGGATATATCTATGTGTTAGCACATAATTAGCTTTATCTAGCAGTTGTTACATTTCTTACTCCTGTTAACAGCTAGCAAAAAAACACTGAAAACCATAGTCAAACTGCGGAGTTTCAGCTTAAAGAAAATGAAATCTTTTCCAGCAATAAAAGTTTATGAAAAAATCACAGATGAAACCTTTTTTCATTCTGAATCAAAAATTCTGCAAAGAGTAAACATTAATACTACATTTGTGGAAAGGGTAGTAGTGGAAGGAATTCAGGATGGAAGCAGTGATGGAATGTTTACTAAAGCAGTGCTATACAATGCAGTGCTATTTTTGAACAGTGAAAGGCTTACTGAAATCAACAGCACATTTTCAGATGCAATAAGCACATGCATCACTGTTACTGTGACAAGTCTTGATTAGAGTGTCAATGCTTCACAGGCTCCTACCTTCTCATTTTGGAGTCCTTCTGCTAGTACCTGTGAGTAACTGTAGAGCCAGATATAATTCTAGGTATAAGGTGATTTCATGGGAGTTTGAGTTAACATGAATTTGATTTAAGCCTGGAAAATTATATATTTCCACTGTGGCTGGAAACATTTTAAAAACTAAGCTCTTCTACACCATGTAGTATGAAAATGAAGTAAAACTGTTATCAGGAATCTAAACTGTAATTAGTGTTTCCTTGATGGCTTATGAAGTTCAAAGTGATGCTACTTTTCTAACGCAGTGTATACTTTAATATCAAAGTGTGAACTCCAGTATTGTGCAATTAGGTCAATCAGGTGTTTTTTTTCCAGGCCCCTACTGTTCAGAGCCACAACTCTGCCTCTTTGCCAGTACATAGAGACAGCTGTGTAACTGTGGTAAGCCTGTCTGAAGAGAAGTTGAGACCCTCGTGAATAAAAATGTTTTTTGGGTTTGTGGCAAAGTCTCATTATTTCTGCTGTTCTGCGTACCTACTTTGCCAGTAGTACTCATCAACTGGAGGTACTGATCTTGAATGCAGCATTTCTAATTGTAGTTTTCTTCCTCAGTGTGGTAGAATCATAGAATGGTTTAGGTTGGAAGGGACCTTCAAAGGTCATCTACTCCAACCCCCCTGCCATGTGGAAGACCACAGGGACACTGCTCCAAGCCCTGTCCAACCTGGCACTGAACACTGCCAGGGATGGGGCATCTACAACCTCGCTGGGCAATGTCTTCCATAATGTCCTTACAATACCTACAGAATTTTTACTTGGAAAAGACATGTATATTTATATAACTACCTCTAACACAACTACTGCTTTTTATTTAAGCTACTCATGCAACTGTTTTCATCTATACTCCTTACCAATGATTTCTCTCTCTGCAATAATTCATGTACAAACTATACCTTCCAGTTGTCTAGCTCTCTTGTCTCTTGTATCATTCCTTCTCCTAGGTGTCCTGCCTTAGATGCTATGCTTTTGTCACCTAGGTCCTGCTTTCCAAAGACTATGGTATTTACTCCTCCACTGAGGCTTTTACTCCTCCAGACTTGTGGGTAGACATAACTGCTCTTCTGATGAGATCTAATAGCTCTGAAGCTACTCATTTTGGAACCTACAGATAGTTCATTGTTTCTTCTTTGTATCATCATCCACATACTAAAGGTAGAGAAGCTGTACAGTGTCTAGTAAATAATATAAGCAGCTGTATAGCATCTAGTAAATGCGATGTATAACTTTCTTGCCAAAATTAAGGTAAAGAAATGACAGCACTGCCAGTTTGTGACAGGAATTTTTATTATACTTGTTTGTTAATTGAGAAAGAGGAACATATTAGCTCAATTGATTATAATCACATTGTGCTCCTGCTTAGGATAAGCTAGCAAATCCAGTGTTCCCAATACTAATTCAATGTTTTTATCTCTTAAACTAACACCTCAAAACAGAATAAATGTATTCTTATTTACAAGTTTTAGTAACCCAACTACTTTGCTTTATTATTTAATCCATGTCATTGGGTGTATCCCCCAAAGGAGTGAGGCTCTGGGAATTCATAGCCATGAGAAAAAAAACAAAACACAAAACCAACAAAACTTCTTCATTGTAATTTAACAGTCTAATAAAGCAAGACCTATCAATATATTAAGAAACTAATCCAGTTACAAATGCATATATATAGAAGGAACTTCTATGGATGTCAGAACAGAAAACGATCAGCTATTTACATGATACACAGCAAGATGGTATGGTAGCCAGGACCCACCATTCAGAAACCAAATGTGTTCTCTCCACTGTAGGCAACATACAAGAATCCATCCTCATCCTTTTCCTTCTCATAAAGTTGTCCCATAGTTAAGCTTGAAGGGAGAAAAAAAAACCCAAAGATAAATGGTTTGCTTGGATCATGACAGTTGCAAATAGTAGCAGTTAAAACCTTACATAGACAAGGATCAATAAAAGCTAAAACTTGTGAATCAGTGCATAAATTAAAATACAAAAATGAGGATATATGAAAGAGGTTGATTCCTGAGTTAGCAAAATGATCCTGGGCTCTCTGCAGTTTCTAGGGGTTTGTTATTCTTCACAAATGCATGTGTCAGAATGCTTCCTTATTTTACTGGAAATTAGTCACTGAACATATTTCAGGTTCTGAATCATAGAATAGTTAGGGTTGGAAAGGACTTTAAGATCATCTAGTTTCAACCCCCCTGTCATGGGCAGGGACACCTCCCACTAAACCATGCCACCCAAGGCTCTGTCCAACCTGGCCTTGAACACCGCTAGGGATGGAGCATTCACAACTTCCCTGGGCAACCTATTCCAGTGCCTCATCACTCTTACGATGGTGTGACTAATACCAGGCTCAAAAGCCTGGTGGCACCTTCCTTGAATGCAGCTGCATTAACCTCTTGCTTCTTGTGTGAGCAACTTGATTTCTCCATCCACCTGGTGTAGTTGTGAATGTTCAGCTTGTCTTGAGTCTATCAAACTTGTGCTTTTTGGACTGTTTCTTTGAGCTCTGGGTTATTCTGGGGAGCAAAAGCTTTGTTTTCCGTACTGTTTAGAAGTGATGACTTGTGGTCTTTAGGGCAAAGACTGCATTTTGAAAACAAAAAGAAGCCCAAGCAATTACTTGGCCAGTACAACTGCTCCAACCATCTATCTGCAGATGAAACAGGCAGTCGACATCAGGCAGTTGCACAAGTGACACCTCCTCAGCTCACCTGAGATGATGGGGAAATGAGCATGGCTTTTTACCCAAGACTGCAGCTGGGAGGAGTTGCAGCAGTAGTTGAAATGGAAGGGAATTGGTGAGTACCAGATAAACTTCTGGATAAGAAGCATATCAAGAGTTTAGTGGTCTGTGTAATGAACTCAGCCTACAAGATGAACAGAACTGTTAATATATCAGATTTTTTTTGTCTGTTAACAAGTTAACATTTTTTTATTAATATTGAAGGTTCAAGGCCCTGTTTTTCCAGCAGAGATGGGGCATCTCATCCTGAACATGTGAGATGAGACAATGTGTCCTTTCTTTCCTGTCCCTAGAAGTTCTACAGCACTGTTAAGATGATGACATACAGGCATTCCTAATACTTTCAGAAGAAAGCAAGCAGGAAGCATTGGGCTCATGCTGCCACAAGAGGAGCCTGGTCCAGCGCCATGCTCCTTGCCCAGGCCCTGAGGCCTCCAGCTACATGGAGGGTGAGAGCTGAAGCTGGAACTGCCAAACTACTAGGAGCACCTCTGCTTCGCACAGGGCGGGCAGGTGGTGCCCAACCCCCTGGGGTGTGAAGCAAAAGCAGCAGGAGCAGGCACAAGGCCACCTAGCTGTGGTAGGGGGTAACCTTGGCCTCTGTGGGGTTGCATTGGAGGCTGTGCAGAATGTTTGGCGGGCTGCACTCATTGCCCGAGAGTGATTGTGGAGACCTGTCCCTGAGGTGATGTGTGAAGGAGCATAGAGGGCCTTTGGGGCTGTAACAAGGCAGTTATATGGGCAAGAGCAGTCAGTTGAGTAGCTCATGGGGACTGACAGAGTGGTTGAGAGGGAAGGAGGTATGGAAGTGAGCCAAGGGGTGCAGAAAGGCACCACAAAATGGTGTCTCAGGTATGGTCTGAAAACTTCAGTGAGTTTTGGGGACAACCTGGGGCTGAGAGCCATGTATCAAGTGTGGCCAGTGGGTCTAGGGAGGTAATCCTCCCCCTCTACTATACCCTAGTGAGTCCACATCAGGAGTACTGTGTCCAGTTCTGGGTGCCTCAGTACAAGAAAGACAAGGAGCTAGTGGAAAGGGTCCAGTGGAGGGACACAAGGATGATCAGGGGTCTGGAGCATCTCTCTTATGAAGAGAAATTGCAGGAGCTGGGCCTGTTTAGTCTGAAGGAGTCTGAGAGGGGACCTCATTAATGCATATAAATATCTCAAAGGTGGGTACCAGGAAGATGGCACCAGACTCTTTTCAGTGGTGCCCAGCAACAGGATGAGGAGCAGTGGCCATAAATTAAAACACAAGAAGTTTCACCTCAACATGAGGAAGAGCTTTACGTTGAGGGTGGCAGAGCACTAAAACAGGCTGCACAGAGGGGTTGTGGAGTTTCCCTCTCTGGAGACATTCAAAACCCACCTGGACATGTTCCTGTGTAACCTGCTCTAGGTGGTCCTGCCTTGGCAGGGAGGTTGAACTGGATGATTTCCAGAGTTCCCTTCCAAACCTAATGATTCTGTGAAAGATAGTTCTCACAGATCCCTATTGTGTATCACAAAGTAAATAAAAATAGTGCTAACAGTCTGCACAGGTTACCTGGAGGAACTCTTACACAGGTAAGGGTTAATAAGAATAATATTCTACCTAAGCCACGTAACACCATGACATTTCCTCAAATACAATTAAAGCGTCTTGTAACAAAAGCAGCTGTAGTAGCTGCTTCTGCTTTACATTATTTTGTATGTAGCAGACAACAATGAAACTTATTCCTATATAAAAGCAATCTGAAAAACCTTTCTATAGTAATTTTGTGCTTACAGAAGAAAATAAGTAATTTTTAAAACAAGTAACAGCATCATTTCTTTGTGAGCTGACAGGTTAATGTTTTTTCAGTAAAATTTATGGTGTTTGCTTTTGAGTTTTCAACATGCAAATTTTTTTGAGAAGGATTTTTTTATTATGTAAATGTTCTTACAATCAAACAAAGATATCATAATACCTCCAGAGTTCACCCTCTTGCCATGGAAGTAAATCATAATATATTTTTTCAGTCATCTTTCCTTTCAGCCTAGCTCAAGAAATCAGATGTTTATCAAACTCATGAGAAAAAACTATCACAGATTAAGATGTAACCAAACCCCTCCTAAAATCAGCAGATAAGCCTCAAAGACAGGTTCCTGTCCCTCTGGTGTGCACAGGCTTGCAGACATGGTTCTGAATACCAAGTGAATAGCTTCTCACCTGGATTGTGGGACAGTCTTGTCTACAAAGAGGAATATTGCTTTCTCAGACGGCAGTTGAATCCTCTTCCTGATAATCCACATGAACTGGGCTACGGTGATGTCAGATGGAACTAAGTACTTCCTCTTGTCAATGTCAACAATCTGAGATCCTGAGACCTTCTCCACTATGACCTGTAAAGCACAGGTGTGAAGGTCAGGCTTTTCTGGATTGCTATGAACAGACAACTTTTGGAAACTACTTGCTGGTGCAGGCTTACAACAGTGAGCAGAGGGGAGGAACAAAAAGGTTTCTTGATCACAGCCAAATGAGAGGTAAGACTGGTCCAGCACTGTAAAACCTGATCTTAAACTGCACTGAAACTTAAATTCATATACACAGTGGCACAAAACTTCCTCTGCCTGTTGGAGTCATGGGGTGAAAAGATGCAATATGTCTAAAAGAAAAATCTGTGATAGGAAAGCATGCACATCATTTAACTTTTTCTACACTGAAGATATGAAATTACTGTGATGTGGATCCCAAGTTGAGAATGAGCCAGCAGTGTGCCCAGGCAGCAAAGACGGCTGATGGTATCTCAGGCTGCAAGTATTGCCAGCAGGTCCAGGGTGGTGATCCTTCCCCTGAACTGACACTGGTGAAGCCACACTTGAGTGCTCTGTCCAGTTCTGGGCTCCTCAGTACGTGGGCTTAAATTTTAAACTAACAATAGTGTGTGTGTCTTTAACACAGTAGAATAGACCAAACTGTTCTAACTTACTAACACATAGAGGGTTTCTCCAACTGACTTTTACAGTAACAAGTACAGGAGAGACATGGACATACTGGAGAGAGTCAAACAAAAAGCCTCCAAGATGTTTAAGGGATTGGACCATCTCTTGTATGAGGAAAGGCTGAAAGCTGGGATTGTTCAGCCTGGAGAAGAGAATGCTCAGGGGGATCTTATCAGTGTTTATAAATAACTGAAGGAAGAGTGTAAAGAAAATGGAGCCAGGTTGTTTTCAGTGATGTTCAGTGACAGGACAAGAGGTGATGGGCACAAAGTGAAGCACAGGAGGTTTCCTCTGAATATCAGGAAACATTTTTTTACTGTACAGGTGACAGAGCACTGGCAGAGGCTGCCCATGGAAGGTGTGAAGTCTCACAGCTTGGAGATACTCCAAAGCCATCTGTCCTGGGCACCTGGCTGTAGGTAGCCCTGCTTGAGTGGGGAGGGGTTGGACCGTCCCTTCCCACCTCAACCCTTCTGTGATTCTGTGATTTATTCATACCAGGACACTAATGTCCTATTGTGTTTAAATATGGCTAATTATTTTAAAGTTCCCCACATGCAATAGCCAAAAATAGTGTATTCTGTGACAAAAGCTTGGGGGCAGGAGTGGAATTGGCATCTACTGAGATGTTTGAAGCATGAGAAGCTTCAGAGCTCCACGTTTAAGAGTGGCTTGCCTGCACTACTTCCCTTTAACTAGTGATTGAAAGGAGTCCAGGACTTCTGTCTTTTCACTTACTCTAGTTGATAGTAAGAAACTGAAGAATCCATTTAACCATATTCCTTCCTTGCCCCATTCAGCTGTAATGGAGTAATGAAAAGTTTAACTAGGCTGCAGCGCTAGTACCTGAGCAATAGCAGGTGATCCAAGGAAGTGTACAGATACTTTGTGCAGATGCCGCTTACTTTGTTTTGTCACTGTCACAATGTAAAAAGAAAGTAGAATAGAACAGAACAGTTCAGTTGGAAGGGACCTACAACAATCATCTAGTCCAACTGCCTGACCAATTCAGGACTGACCAAAAATTAAAGCATGTTATTCAGGGCATTATCCAAATGCCTTGAACACTGACAGACCTGGGGCATCAACCACCTCTAGGAAGTTTGTTCCAGTGTTTGACCACCCTCATGGTAAAGTAATGCTTTCTAATGTCAAGTCTGAACCTCCCCTGATGCAGCTTTGAACCATTCCCATGTGTCCTGTCCCTGGATCCCAGAGAGCAGAGATCAACACCCCCCTCTCCACATTACCTCCTCAGGAAGCTGCAGAGCAATGAGGTTCCCCTCAGCCTCCTCTCCAAACTAGACAAACCCAGAGTCCTTAGCCACTCCTCACAGGACATGCAAGTGTGACCATCATTGCTTGCAATCTTGTTACACACAATTCTAGTTTACAACAAGCACAGCCTATCCTCATTTAAACTGTCATAGGGCTAAATAAAATCCCACAAAACAAATAAATACAGGTTTAATATACACACCACTTCCACCCTTCCAACTTAACTGTCTTCTTTAAACAACACCCCAAGCTGTTTCCAACAGATGATAGAACCTGCATGTAGCATACAACAAAAGAAAAAAAATCACCAAAGAGGAAGAAATATTAGAAATAAATTTCAGTAACACTGAAGCTACAAAATCAGAATTTAGGTAAATGGGAGGGAGAAGCACCAGCCTAATTTATTACCTGATCTGCCATTTCACCTTTTGTGCACAAACCAGAGATGCCAAAATGCCTCTCAGGTTTCCATCTAGAGCATTAGAGTATTCATTAGGTTTTTTATTTTCCTCACTGAAGTCTTTTGTATTCATCTGTGCAACATACTGTGCCATTACACAGCAGGTACCCTTACATCAGAAACTGTTATGCTAAGTAGAGGCATAAGCATCCTTCAGGGAACTTGGTGCAGAGCTGAAGAAGCCATGTTGTATCTAAATAGCCAAGCTGATATTGTGGTGTGAGTTGTGGTATAATGCAATGTTCTAGTTGGCCATAGACCACATATTCATTTTTTACAGTGCTTTGCAGTTTGCAAACCAACCAACCAAACAAAAAAAACCAACAAAAAAGCCCCAACAAACCACAAGCTTTGCTGAGCCAACTCCTCAGGAAGGGGGCTATTCTCTGCCTATACCACAGTGTTTGGTAATAGAAAGCAGGTAGGGACCCAAGCAGAAATGCCTGGATAAGATGATGCTTGCAGCATCAACAGGCTTTTGCTTGCAACTCTGAAAAAAAAGGCTGCCTGTGTTAATCACTATTTTAGGATGCCTGTAGACTCAGGTCTGCAATAACATACTGATTTTACCTCTGGAAATCAGAACTTAAGAATTCTTTAGTGATTTGAGGTTTCTGTTCTTTGGTATCTTGCTATAGTTTTGGATTTGAAAAATGGGCACAGCAGTTCTCCAAACAGCCTGTACAGCCAATCTGCTGAGCTACATATAGGACTGTTCAGTGAATATCACATCACAGTCTGAGAATTGATTACAGCAAATCCTTTTACTTCACACTTGGATCGACTTGTCAAATAAGAATAGTTCTTTCTTACTTGTTGAAGAACTAACAAAACTTGAATTCTGTGTGTATGAGCCTGTCCTCTCAAATCCAGCAGAAAGACCAGTTGTATTGGTGAGGGAGGGAGTCATTGCATGCATCTGTAGAAGGCAGGGGATTATGGAGAATGGTAACTTGAATTAGTAATCTGAGGATGAAAAATGGCTAGCTGCCACTGCAGATGGGCTACAGGGTGAACTGCTAAGAGAAACTGTAACTTAGGAAATAGCATTGCAAGGGCAGAGTCCTGTAGTGTACCTAAAGAGATAACCAGTACATTTCCAGGCTCCTGAAATTTACCTTTGTCCTTCGGTGAAATATTGCAGAAACTGTACCTTAACATACCTAGTTTCCCTCTATTAATCAAGAAGGTTTGTAGGGAATCTGTTGAGCAGACTGGAATGTTCCTATTTCCCATACAGCTGCAATATGAAAATGGGTTACATAGGGTTAGTTCTGTCTTGGCACCTGACTAGTTTTCAGATGAGCAGTTATATGATGTAAAAAAAACATCTTTTCTAAAATTTGAGCCTGGCTATTGGAAGAGATTGTTCTTGGATTTTCCTATGCATTTGCAAAATACTTGTGATTTGTAGACTGCTACTTTCTGCTACTTGTCAGGTTTAAAAGTAGTTTTAGAGGTGCTGAACAGTAATATTAACCTCAACTTTGGATGGAGTTGAGGACATATTTAAGCCTAGAGTGAGTCAATGAATATGCAGAGAAGGAAAAAGCTAAACCAAAGCAGCATTTAAAGGTGAAGGTGCTGAGACTGCAGGAACCATATAGGGAAGACAGTAGAATGCAGAAACCCTGCCACAGGTGTTGTGGTTTAAACCCAGGCTGTAAGTTAGCCAAACAGCCCTCTCACTCACTCCCACCTTTCTTCCCCCCCCCATCTCCAGGAGGGAGGGGGAGGAGAATCAAAAGAATGTAACTTCTATGGGCTGGGATAAGAACAGTCCAGTAACTAAGGTATAACACAAAAAACACTACTGCTACCACCAATAATAATAATGATAAGGGAAATAACAAGGGAAGAGAATACAATATCACTCATCGATAAGCAGCCCAACCGAGCAGTGATCTAGCCCTTCTGGGTAACTCTCAGTTTACGGCCTGGGCATGATGCACTGTGGTATGGAATGCCTCCTGGGCTAGTTTGGGTCAGGTGTCCTGTCTCTGCTTCCTCTTGGCTTCCCCTCCTCCCTGGCAGAGCATGAGACTCAGAAAGTCCTTGGTCAGAGTAAATATTACATAGCAACAACTAAAAACATTGGTGTTCTCAGCGGTGTTCTCAGCAGTGTTCCCAGCCTGAAAGTCAAAAACACAGCACTGCACCAGCTACTAAGGAGAAAAAATGCCTGCTACTGTTGAACCCAGGACAGTATCCACCCCTTATTCCATACCATTTACGTCATGGTCAAATCCCACATTTTCAATATACCATCGCTCTTACATATATACACACATTCACACACAAACACATACAGAGAGAGAGATCATTCCCTAGTGCATGGACCAATCCCTATAAAGCTGCTGAGTTCATTCGGTCCATGATGATAGGTTCCATTTCTTGTAAGTCTTTCGGGGCAGGAGAGGCTGCGTGTAGTGTTGGTTCGTTGTCTGCTGATGCTTCCTATACCGAAAAACTCGTCTGGTTCTATCAAAGTTCATTATCTGCTGGGATAATGGCTGGAGGGAAGCCATGTCCAGTTGCTGGTGACCTGAAGACATCTAGTTGGTGGGCTATAAAAGTACGACATAGCAGGCAAAATTGAGTTCATTGGCTGTTTTCCCCTAAAATCAAATCCCCTTGAGATATACATTGGACTTCCCTATCTTCCTGCATTACCCACCAAGTATATCTGGGTCCCTGAGCAAAAGGAATCCCATGAGTGGGTTTGCCTTTACCTGAAGCAATAACCCAGACTGTCTTCCCTAGCAAATACTTTATGTGCACCACAGGAACTTTGTCCCCCTCTACAATATGTAAAAGTTCTGACTGGGCTGGGCCAGCCCTGTTGGCAGATCCTCTGGTGTTGACCAACCAGGTGGCCTTTGGTAAATGTGTATCCCAATGCTTGAAAGTTCCCCCACCCATTGCTCTCAGTGTAGTTTTTAAGAGCCCACTGTACCGTTCAGTTTTCCCAGAGGCTGGTGCATGGTAGGGGATGTGATATACCCACTCAATGCCATGTTCTTTGGCCCAAGTGCCTATAAGGTTGTTCCGGAAATGAGTCCCATTGACTCAATTCTCTCTGGGGTGCCATGTTGCCACAAAATCTGTTTCTCATAGCCCAGGATAGTGTTCCGGGCAGTGGCGTGGGGCACAGTGCATGTTTCCAGCCATCTGGTGGTTGCTTCCACCATGATGGCACTTGCCCTGGTGGGTTGGTGGGAGTGTGATATAGTCAATCTGCCAGGCCTCCCCATATTCATACTTCAGCCATCATCCTCCATACCAGAGAGGCTTTAACCATTAGTCTTGTTTAATTGCAGCACATGTTTCACACACATGATTAACCTGGACAATAGTGTCCATTGGAAAGTCCACCCCTCCATCATGGGCCCATCTGTATCTCTGCCCTTATGGCCTGAAGTGTCATGGGCCTACCGGGCCAAAAATAATTCACCCTTATGTTGCCAATCTAAGTCCATCTGAGACACTTCAATCGTAGCAGCTTTATCCACCTGTTGGTTTTCCTGGTGGTCCTCAGTGGCCCAAATTTTAGGTACATGGGCATGTACAGGGAGTACCTTCACCACCAGGTTCTGCACCTGGGCAGCGATATATTGCCACAGTGCAGCAGCCCAGGTGGGTTTACCTCTGCGTTGCCAGTTGCTCTGCTTCCATTGCTGCAATCACCCCCACAGGGCATTTGCCACCATCCATCAGTCAGTATAAACTACTGGCCACTTTCCTCGTTCAGCAATGTCTAAGACCAGCTGGATGGCTTTCATTTCAGAAAACTGACTCAATTCACCCTCTCCTTCAGCAGTTTCTACAACTTGTCATCATGGACTCCATACGGCTGCCTTCCATCTCCGACGCTTTCCCACAAATAGTGCAGGACACATCAGTAAACAAGGCATATTGCTTTTCACTTTCTGAATATTTATTATATGGTGGGGCCTATTCAGCACTCATCACCTCCTCCTCTGGTGAGATTCCAAAATCTTAACCCTCTGGCCAGTGCATGATGACTCCTAGAATTCCTGGACGACTGGGATTTCCTATTTGAGCTCGTTGTGTAATTAGTGCAGCTCACTTACTCCATGTAGTATCAGTTGGATATAAGGAACTTTGGATATAAGGAAGAAATTCTTTACTGTTAGGGTGGTGAGGTACTGGAATGGGTTGCCCAGGGAGGTTGTGAATGCTCCATCCCTGGCAGTGTTCAAGGCCAGGTTGGATGAAGCCTTGGGTAATATGGTTTAGTGTGAAGTGTCCCTGCCCATGGCAGGGGGGTTGGAACTAGATGATCTTAAGGTCCTTTCCAACCCTAACTATTCTATGATTCTATGTGTAGAGGAGACCCTGCCTTTGAATATCCAGCCCAGCACTGGCAAGCGGTGTGACAGGAAGAGCTGTGCTTCAGTGCCAATCACTTCCAAAGCAGCTTGAACTCCTTCATAGGCTGCCAATATTTCTTCCTCCATTGGGGCATAGCTGGCCTCAGAGTCTTTGTATCCCCGACTCCAAAAACCAAGGGGTCGACCTCGAGTCTGCCCTGGAGCTTTTTGCCAGAGGCTCCAGGTAGGACCATTCTCCCCGGCTGCAGTGTACAGTACATTTTTTACATCTGGACAGGTCCAGACTGGTCCAAGGGCCACTGCATGAAGTATCTCGCGTTTAATTTGCTCGAAGGCTTGTTGTTGCTCAGGGCCCCATTTGAAGTCATTCTTCTTCCACGTCACATCATATAGATGTAATTTGGGATGTGCATTCTCCAGAACCCCACAGCACCCAAGAAAGCTTGTGTTTCTTTCTTATCAGTTGGTGGAAACACTGCTGTTACCTTGTTGATCACTTCTGTGGGGATCTGTCTACGTCCATCTTGCCATATTATTCCCAAAAATCAAATCTCCCGTGCAGGTCCCTTGACCTTACTCCGTTTTATGACAAAACTGGCTTTCAGCAGGATTTGGATTATTTTCCTCCCTTTCTCAAAAACTTCTTTCTTCTGCTGTATCGCCCCCCACAATAATGTCATCAATATATTGCAAGTGTTCCCGTGCAGTCTGGATCAGTCCGTGGCAGATGGTAGGGCTGTGTTTCCACCCCTGGGGCAGTCGGTTCCAAGTGAACTAGACACCCCTCCAAGTAAAAGCAAATTGTGGGCTGCACTCTGCTGCCAAAGAAATTGAGAAAAATGCATTGGCAATGTCAAACGTGGCATACCAATTGTCTGCCTTTGATTCTAATTCATACTGGAGTTCTAGCATGCCCAGTACAGCAGCACTCAAGGGTGGTGTGACCTCATTCAGGCCACGATAGTCGACTGTTAGTCTCCACTCTCTGTTAGACTTTCGCACTGGACATACGGGGGTATTAAAAGGTGAGCGGGTCCTGCTGATCACTCCCTGCCTCTCCAGTCTACGGAACAGCTTATAGTCCCAGTTGGTGCGATATTGCCGCCAGTGCACTGTTGTGGTTGCAACTGGCACTTGGTGTTCTTTGACTTTAAGCAACCCCACAACAGAAGGATCCTCTGAGAGACCAGGCAAGGTGGACAGCTGCTCAACTTCCTCAGTCTCCAAAGCAGCAATACCAAAAGCCCATTGGCATCCTTTTGGGTCTTTAGAGTACCCTCTCCTGAGGTAGTCCATGCCAAGGATGCATGGAGCCTCTGGACCAGTCACAACAGGGTGCTTTTGCCATTTCCTCCAGTCAGTCTGATTTCAGCCTCCAGTACAGCCAACTCTTGGGATCCTCCTGTCACTCCAGAAATACAGATGAGTTCCACCCCTGGACAGCTCGATGGCATCAGGGTACACTGTGCACCGGTATCTACCAGAGCCTTATACTTCTGTGGGACTGATGTGCCAGGCTGCCACAAAATGGACTCAGTCAGAGATCCATATGATCAGATAAAAAGCCATTTACTGCAAAGCATTAACTCCTTATATACTATTGCTTACACACACCTGGATACTTGTCCTGAAGACTATTAGTGACTAAAATGTAATTGGTTAAGCACAGGTGTGAGAACTTGACCTTGAATGCTTGCCAACAGTCCACAGTTCTCATCACTCAGTGAATTCCACCTTCTTATCTTGCTCGCTTAAGCTTCCTCAGGCCTCTCACGGTGTTGCTGTATCTATCAGTTATTCAGAGCTCATGTACCAAATACCCATTCTCCTGTGAGAACACTGTCTCCACATCTCCCCCTTTTTAGTTTTACTAAAAGTTTTTTACAATTTGGCGTGACTGCTCTATCACTGCTTGACTTGTGTAACATAACAACCCACTACTCTAGGAAGCATTACTTCATTGAGATTAGTCTGATTCGAAGTCACTTGAACCTGTATAACATGTGGCATACCAGTGAATCCTACATACCATGTAACAGGATGGAATAATGGGAGTTTAACAGATGTGCCCAGTATACTTGTCCATTACCCATGGTCACACATAATAGAACACATATTACAAAGATTTCTGTCATTGCCATTTCTTTATGTTGTTGAGTTCTGTGGCTTTATATGTTTCTCTGGCAGTCAGTATGGTCCTGTTGATAGCTGTACACAGCTGGGCCTGCCTTTTTTCTACTGGATGGCTCTCTGATAACAGCAGAGGCCATCCCTCATATCAAGGTCTAGCACGGCATGTGTCTCCACCACTCCAAACCTGCTGGGTTGCAGCCAGCAGCGGAGGTAAAGGTTCTTCTTGGTGGCAAACACAGAGGCCAACTCAGTCTTGCCCTTGACTGTGGTAGAAGGCATTTGGTCAATCTCAGTCCTTGCACCTTGTTGTCAATGCAGAGTTTCACCTGCTTAACCCAGTAACAAGTCACTACTACAGCAAAGCACACACAGATTTACATTAGCAGAGTAACTATCACAGAGTGCATCAGCATGCTGAAGATGCTGATGGCAGCGAGGGACTAGCCAAAGAAACTTCTTACCAGTGGAGCTCTCCCACCCTCTTAATTTGTTCAATTACCTGCTTTACAACACTACCATCATATTAGAATTTTTCTAGCTTTTGCCTTAGCATCATCTAGCAGCTACTGTAAATTTGCATGCTCTAACATAGAATCATAGAATAATTAGGATTGGAAAGGACCTCAAGATCATCTATTTCCAACCCCCCTGCCATGGGCAGGGACACCTCACACTAAACCATATCACCCAAGGCTTCATCCAACCTGCTCTTGAACACTGCCAGGGATGGGGCATTCACTACCTCCCTGGCCAACCCATTCCAGTACCTCACCACCCTAACAGGAAAGAATTTCTTCCTTATATCCAGTCTAAACCTCTGCCGTTTCAGTTTTAACCCATTACCCCTTGTCCTATCACTACAGTCCCTAATGAAGTGTCCCTCTCTAGCATTCCTGTAGGCGCCCTTCAGATACTGGAAGGCTGCTATGAGGTCCCCATGCAGCCTTCTCTTCTCCAGGCTGAACAGCCCCAACTTTCACAGCCTGTCTTCATATGGAAGGTGCTCCAGTCCCCTGATCATCCTTGTGGCCCTCCTCTGGACTTGTTCTAACAGTACCATGTCCTTTTTATGTTGAGGACACCAGAACTGCATACAATACTCCAAGTGAGGTCTCACGAGAGCAGAGTAGAGGGGCAGCATCACCTCCTTCGACCTGCTGGTCACACTCATCTTGATGCAGCCCAGGATACGGTTGGCTTTCAGGGCTGTAAGTGCACACTGCTGGTTCATGTTCATTTTCTCATTGACTAACACCCCCAAGTCCTTCTCCGCAGGACTACCATGAATTTCCTTTTTACCCAACCTGCAGCTGTGCCTGGGATTGCTCCCACCCAGGTGTAGGACCTTGCACTTATCATGGTTAAACTTCATGAGGTTGGCATCAGCCCACCTCACAAGCATGTCAAGGTCCCTCTGAATGGCATTCCTTCCCTCCAGCGTATCAACCGAACCACACAGCTTGGTGTCATCGGCAAACTTGCTGAGGGCACACTCAATTCCATTGTCCATGTCAGCAACAAAAATATTAAACAAGACTGGTCCCAACACCGATCCCTGAGGGACACCACTCTTTACTGCTCTCCAGCTGGACATTGAACCGTTGACCACAACTCTTTGAGTGCAACCATCCAGCCAGTTCTTTATCCACCGAGTGGTCCACCTGTCAAATTGATGACACTCCAATTTAGAGACAAGGATGTCATGTAGGACAGTGTCAAACTCTTTGCACAAGTCCAGGTAGATGACGTCAACTGCTCCACCCCTGTCCATCACTTTTGTAGCCCCGTCATAGAAGGCCACCAAATTGGTCAGGCAGGATTTCCCCCTAGTGAAGCCATGCTGGCTGTCACCAAGCACCTTGTTGTATTTCATGTGCCCTAGCATGCCTTCCAAGAGAATCTGCTCCAAGATTTTGCCAGGCACAGAGGTGAGACTGACTGGTCTGTAATTCCCCGGGTCATCCATTTTCCCCTTCTTGAAAATGAGGGTTATATTTCCCTTTTTCCAGTCGTCAGGAACTTCACCTGACTGCCATGCTTTTTCAAATATGATGGCCAGTGGCTTTGCAACTTCATTCGCCAGCTCCTTCTGGACCCGCGGATGGATTTCATCAGGTCCCATGGACTTGTGTACATTCAGGTTCTTAAGATGGTCTCGAACCAGATCATCTCCTACAGTGGGCAAAAGGTCTAGGTTTTCACAGTCCCTGCGTCAGCCTTCCAAGACTCGGTTATCTAACCGAGTATCTAAGTAGTATCTATTATCCCCGAGTCTAGTAGTATCTAGTAGTATCTATTATCCCCGAGTATCTAAGTAGTCCACTTGGCCGAACGACTCATAACATTGTCCTTGTATGGAAACCTTTCTTTCTCATCTGCCAAGAGCTGCCTCCAAAGGCTGAGGGTCTTTTTCTCTCTTGCAATTGCTTTGTCAATTCCCCCTTCTCTAGCAAGTGATCCCAGCTGCTTGGCTTCTGTACCTTCTAGTTAATGACTGTCGGCCCTATTATCCCAGCATTGGAGCAACCAGGTGATGATGTGCTCCCCTGGTTGATGGGTTGCCGCGGCCAGGTGGAGGGGAGAAAACACCGATACGATGTAGATTCACAAAATGCTCCCCTTTACCTCTCCTGATTGGTTTCACACCTTCGCTTCAGCTTGGCGTTACATCATGCTTCTGCAATTACTGGCATCCTGTTATTGCATTCCTGTTTTGCTGATCTTGACACTTCTTCTTCTTTTAACCTGGGGTCATAAGTTCACTTTCTCACAGCTTGCTGTAGGCCTGTTCAAGCACCCATGCTCGACCCCCAACATCTCCCCCTCTTTTTTCAAATAAGGTGTTCGTCATCTGCTGCATGCGTTGCATAATACATTGTAACAAACAAGGTCCAAAAAACAAAATTAACAACATAATCATTATTGGTCCGCTAAACATCATGATTAAACTCCTTAACCAATTACTTATTCCTAACGATTTTAACCAAGAGTCTATAGGATTTGTTTCTACAGTATTTTCTTTAAGTTCAAACAATTTCTTGTGAATAGATTCTGGATGATCAGAAAGATTCATACAACACATGCCCAGAAGCATTCTAATGCAAAGGGGATGTGAAGCAGCTGCAGAAGTAAACTGTACAGTGTTAACAGTCAAGGAGTTACACTCCCCCTTTTTTTTTTTTTTTTATTCAGACAAAAAGCCATTTATTACAAAGCATTAACTCCTTATATACTATTGCTTACACACACCTACAGCAATTTGGCATATCATGATTAGATACTTGTCTTGAAGACCCTTAGTGACTAACATATAATTGGTTAAGCACAGGTGTGAGAACTTGACCTCGAACACTTGCCAACAGTCCACAGTTCTCATAACTCAGTGAATTACAGCTTCTTCTTATCTTGCTTGCTTAGGCTTCCTCGGGCCTCTCATGGCCTTGCTGTATCCCTCAGAGTTATTCAGAGCTCATGTACCAAATCTGGCATGGCATGTGTCTCCACCACTCTACACCTGCTGGTTGCAGCCAGCAGCGGAGGTAAAGGTTCTTCTTGGTGGCAAACACAGAGGCCAACTCAGTCTTGCCCTTGATTGTGGTAGCAGGCATTTGTTCAATCTCAGTCCTTGCACCTTGTTGTCAATGCAGAGTTTCACCTGCTTAACCCAGTAACAAGTCACTACTACAGCAAAGCACACACAGATTTACATTAGCAGAGTAACTATCACAGAGTGCATCAGCATGTTGAAGATGCTAATGGCAGCGAGGGACTAATCAAAGAAACTTCTTACCAGTGGAGTTCTCCCACCCTCTTAATTTGTTCCATTACCTGCTTTGTAACAGTACCATCATATTAGAATATTTCTAGCTTTTACCTTAGCATTTTCAAGAAGCTGCTGCAAATTTGCATTCTTTAACATCTCTTTTACAAGTGACAAATCCATACAATACAAGGTATAGTTTCTTATTAGCAACTGGCTAGTAAATACAGGTGGTTTTATATGCAAAATCACAACCTCTAATAACAGCTACTTTACAAGCATGCATATTCAAGCTGTTAATTTTCAGTTGCCCTCAAGTGATGGTTTTTTTTTTTTTTTTTTTTTTTTGGATTACACATGCATATTGTCTGGAAAACAAGGTTGAAGCAATATACATCAAAACTGCAGTCATTAATAACAGCTAGAATGTGTTATCATTACCCTTTTTTTTCTATTTTTTTCTATTTTTTTCCTATTTTTTTCTATTTTTTTCATTTTTTTTTCTATCTTTTTTTTTTTTTTTTTTCAAAGTCGCTCATCCTGCTTTGCACAGCTAAAACCACCGGCCTATCGGCAACTGCACTTTTGCATTAACCTTTTCTTGCCCGAAAGGTTAAACCGCTACCTGTTAAAACTTTTACATGAACCTGACAGCAAAAAAATACACAGAACACTGTCTGCCCTCATTACAAACACACACACGTATGGGATCCCACAAGCACACTCCACACAACTACAATATTTGAAACACAAAATCCAGACAATCATTACTCCCTCTACACAGTCCCACATGCACAGCATAGCACAAGGACCTTGTGAAGACTATCAGGAAACCAGCTCCGAGAAGCATCATCAGAATGTGGGGTGGCAGGCTCAACCTTAGCGAGCGTCCCCGCAGAGGCTTTGCCTCCCTCACATCGCATGAGGCTTGGGCTTTTATACTGACCAAAATGCACACTCGTTCCGACACAGGTGGCCAGCCTATGTTGGAAGAAGTAGCCAGCAATACCTCTAAAGGTTTCCAAGGGTCAATAGAAACATGGACATACTTATATTTACCAACTTCTAGTACATGAGTATCACAGAGAGACTGTATCACAGGAGTTGCATATGGGGTCCCAACTCCACGGTCTGACACATTCTGCCCGATACCCCTGATAAGAGCATACAAGAGACCTTCCCATCTCGGGTGAGAAGCACACACACCATGGGAAACCGTGCAATACATCCACATCCCCCACCCATCTCACTTCTCCCTTTACAGCTACCCATTTATCATGAGGATATGGGGGATATAAATCAGGCTTCTTTTCCGGATGAATAGGCTCCAGGTCAAGAGCACCATCCAGGTCAGCATCGGCATTATCAGGTGTCAGAATCTCAGGAGCAGCAACAGCAAACTGATGAACGTGCACAGGCTCCTTCTCGGGGTCAATAGGGCTCAGGTTGAAAGGATCGTCTTCATCCCCGTCCTCAGTCTTCGCTGCTGCAGCGGCAACCAGTGGAGGTTCGGGGGGGGGGGGGGGGGGGGGGGGGGGGCACGCTGGTCTCCATGATCTCATTTTTTGACTTTAGCATTTCTAAAACAGTTCTCCAAATGACTAACAAACTTTTCACAGCATCATTGCCTTTCGTGGCTGCATTCCACAGCTTAACTCTTTTCACAGCTTCATTGCCTTTCGTGGCTGCATTCCACAGCTTAACTCCTTTCACAGCTTCATTGCCTTTCGTGGCTGCATTCCACAGCTTAACTCTTGCCCCATTCCACAAGGATATCTCAAATCCGGTAGACTCATAAATCTCTGGGTAACGTGTCTTCGACCATTTCAACATTAACTTTAGGTCTGTCTCTTTAAGGGTTGCTCCCTTCACCTTAGGAAGGACTGAAAACATCCATAAATCAGGGGCTTCTTCCTTAGTAATTTTCTCCCAAGTCTCGAGATTAAAAGCTTCACCGACTCCCACAATTCTTCCCCTATCTTACGCCATTGATCTTTGGAGAATAACTGTCCCGTATTTTCTAACAACCCCCTTCGTCGGCACCAAAATAAAAAGTCCACAAGTTCCTGTCGGGGTATCGAGTACCCTGTTTTCTTCGCTACGCATAGCACTCCTTCTATCGTAGCCTTTTCCATCGCTGATACAGCGAAACCCATCCCGAACCAGACCGCAGTCTGCCTGACTCACCGGTCAGCCGTGGCCACGTAATTTGAGCTCTTTTCCTGCCTCTCTCGGGCAGCCTGCCTCTCTCAGGCAGCCGGGATCTCCACCTTCTCTCGTCCGCGGTCTCTCTCTCTCCTGGTATCACGTCGGGGTCACCAGAATGCCGCGGCCAGGTGGAGGGGAGAAAACACCGATACGATGTAGATTCACAAAATGCTCCCCTTTACCTCTCCTGATTGGTTTCACACCTTCGCTTCAGCTTGGCGTTACATCATGCTTCTGCAATTACTGGCATCCTGTTATTGCATTCCTGTTTTGCTGATCTTGACACTTCTTCTTCTTTTAACCTGGGGTCATAAGTTCACTTTCTCACAGCTTGCTGTAGGCCTGTTCAAGCACCCATGCTCGACCCCCAACAATGGGTAAAATCTTTTTGCATATTCCATAGCTCGGTTGAGTTCCAAGGTCGAGAAGTCACTTCTTCATCACGTGATGATGACTCCTTATCAGATGCTGGGCCCAGGTGGTGAGTACATTGTTTCTTCATCTTGCTTCATCTTTCTTGCCTTTTTTTTTGCTTTTCCTCTTGTGTATGGGGGCAACTGTTATTGATACGAATTGGTCCTCTGGTTTAGCTGCAGTGATTATCACTGTGGTTTGAGTAACAACTGTAGTTGTCGCTGGGGCTGGTGTAGCTACTGTACTTGTTGCTGGAGTAGTCGTGCTGTCTGTTGCAGCCAAAGTTTGGGTAGCTACTGTACATATCGCTGGGGCTGGTGTAGCTGCGCTGACTGTTGCTTTGCCCTCAGATCCAGGGACATTTTTTTCCTTTTGAAGGTGCTGGACAGTGTTAAAGAAGGCCCTGTAAGCATAGGCCAAGCCCCAGCACGTTGCCATGATTTGTCCATCTCTGCTATGGCCAGGATGACAACACACCTCATTTAACTGTTTTACTAATTTTTCTGTATTTTGTACTTGCTCAGTGGTGAAATTCCAAAGCACTGGAGGGGCCCATTGGCCTAGATACTTGCCTATACCGTCCCACACACCCTGCCACTCATGGCTGTCCAGCCTTGGGGAAAATCTCTTGGTCCTCCTATACCATTGTCTAACCCTAGACAAGACCCAAACCCGACTCTGCTTAACTCTCAGGACCAGACAAAATAGTCCTGGGCAAAACACACTCCGTATATGTGCTAACATAGTGATCTCCATCACAATCAGCAAACAGGTCTCAAGGGTATTTAAAGGCCATTCAAAACCTTCAAAACTCTCAAATAATGCTGTAAACGGTCTGCGTGGGGGGGTTGGGAGGGTAAGAGAATATCTCTCTCATAGGTTGACCACCCGAGAAAGAGAAAAAAGATGTGTAATTGCTAAGCACTTTTATTATATACCTCCCAAATTATAAAGGTGGTGACCACAATGGGAACATAAGCCAGATCAGTTTCATGATCAATGATTCTATTGTATTACAAGTCATTACCATAAAGTACACTGAGACAAGAACCTTAGCCCAAGCCCCCCACTTGATAAACACTTACATAACAAATACCATCTGTAAGTAAGGTATGACATACTGAAACTGTGAGATGAGGCACAAGAAATTTGAGAGCCAATAAACCAGCACTGTGACAAGTGACTATTAATCCGAAACAATGAAAGCTTATCACAAATATGATTAGACACACTCCAGTCAGATCTGTTATTATCTCAACCCTCTGTGCCCCATGTTGGGCACCAAAAAGAACTGTCATGGTTTAAACCCAGGCTATAAGTCAGCCACTCAGCCCTCTTGCTCACTCTCTCCCTTTCTTCCCTGCCCCCCCACCCCCCACTCCTGGAGGGATGAGGAGGAGAATCTAAAGAATGTAACTCCCATGGGCTGAGATAAGAACAGCCCAGTAACTAACGTATAACACAAACCACTACTGCTACCACCAATAGTAATAAAGTCAAAAACACAGCTCTGCACCAGCTACTAAGAAGGAGAAAAAATGACTGCTACTGCTGAACCCAGGACAGACAGGGAAACAGAGTTGTGGGGAGGGGTAAGTAGGGGAAATGAAGCACCCACAGTTGATGGTTAGTGAGGACAACCAAACGGTGAGGGGAGCAGCAGAGCATATGAAGGCACTGAGATTACCAAGGCATGCGTAAAATGAGCATATTTGTATTACAGGATAGGTCCCTGACTTTCCCAAACTAGTACGTAGACCAATGGTCCCTATTAGCCAGAACAAAGAAACTATAATCCTTGTTTTGAGTGGGATGTCTTTAACAGATTCACTGTTGGAAACACCATTCTGTTTTCAATCACAGTAACAAGGCAGAGCTGCCTTCTTTAAGGAAGTCAAAACCAGATCATGGAAACAAGTGTTTCTGTCCAAGTGTAGAAGTAAACAGTCTGCTTGAGCGGAACCCTAATGGCTGCAGTTCATGAGACAACATGCTAACATCCCAGTACCTTTGTAAAAGCAAGGTTTTGATTTTTGCAGGGTGCTTCCACTGCTCACCTTAGGCAGGCTGGAGCACTTACTGATCTCAGTATTTTCAGAGTAAATTGAACTACTGCCTTCATAGAAAAACAATCAACGAGCCCAAAACTCAGTGTAGCTTTTCACTAGGAGTTAAATCAGCTTTGCCATAAGCCCAGAAGCAGTAGAGAAAAGGATGAGCTAGGGCTGTGATGCTGCTTCCTTTTACTTGTTACAAACCATTAACTGGTTATGAAACCAGACCAGGAGAAAATGCTTGAGGCACAAGCATGGAAATTAAATGTGAGTTACTTCTGGGAAGCTACTGTTGGTAGGGAGGAAAGAAAGGCACTGAAGTAAAATTGGGAGCCATAGTTGAGGGGCTGTGAGCAGCAGTTCTTTCTCTCAAAGCACAACCACCCCAAGCATCTGACAATGTCATTATAAGAGGGTTGCAGCAGTGGTTTACAGGTAGAAGCAAAATAAATTTTTGAGGAAAGACCATCTAAATTCATCTAGTACTGGTTTAGTTACATTGGAGATGACATTTCATCTATCTTGAACATAGGTGGTGTAGAAGGGTTGCTGTAGGAACTGTGAAGTATTTTTGTTTTCTGATCAGTGTATAAATTTAAATGCCTTCCCAGGTCTGAAGGGTTAGCAAAACACATGGGACCCAAATGCTTTTCATAATTTTACAAGAGTGATTGTGCTATCTAAAGGGATGCATTTCATCTCTGCATTTCAAAAAGAAACCTTTTGATGTTTTATTGCCATTTTAAGTGCATCTGTAGATAAAAAGTAAAGTTATTACTTAACACAGGTATACTTGCATCCTCTGGAATTACTCATGTACCTGGTCTCCTAAATCTAAACTCATTATTACAGAGATGTTAATCACATGGGGTTTTTTGAGAGGCTTATGAAGGGTATTCCAAAAATCACCTTGATCATAACATTGGGAATAAAACTTCATCTTCCCCTGTTTTGTTTGGATATATCTATGTGTTAGCACATAATTAGCTTTATCTAGCAGTTGTAAGTTACATTTCTTGCTCCTGTTAACAGCTAGGAAAAAACATTTGCTTGCAACTCTGAAAAAAATGCTGCCTGTGTTAACCACTATTTTAGGATGTCTGTAGACTCAGGTCTGCAATAACATACTGAATTTAGCTCTGAAAATCAATTTTTTTTTATTTTCACACGTGTTATTCTGTATATACCTGCACTCTAAGGCACATTGTTTGTTCCACTGTGTTACTGTCATCAAGATAGGATTCACTGATGCTATTCTCTGCTTTGTATTATGCTGGACTGATATTAGAGTATCTTACTTTAGGTTAGGAAATCAGAAATTTACTACAGGATGGCCACAAACAAAACAAACAGAAAGCAACAGATACAGGAAGAAAGAGAATTAAGTATTATTTGTGAAAAGGACTTAATGCTTATTCCTCTACACAGGCTAGTTCTTAAAGGAAAAAATATAGCACATGAGGAAATAAGGCTTACAGTGTCTCCATTCCTTAGCTCTGCATTCCCCATTGCCACATCATCCAGGTAATGCCCAAGTAAATTTACAAAATATGCTATCTTATGATGTGGAGAGGGTTTTCCTTATAATTTCTTCAGATCTGCCTACAGAAATAAAAGGAGGGCATAGGACCTGCCCCCTCAGTTTAGTTTGAGGGACCTGTAAAGCAGACCAAGAACAACCTGAAAGGCATACTGAAGCCTTAACAACTGATACTTTTGAATTTTTAAGATTACAATAACACACTAAGCATTTTAGCTTCATAATGCAGAAACTGTCATAAATCAAAGTTGAGGCTGTTGGTGAACTGCTTCTAGAAAAACTTTAACCCTTAGACCACCTGTTTCCCCAATCATGCATAAAACATGTACTGGCCCAGAAAAAGCATCACACTGCAATTTGAGATTTAACTCCTGTATCCATCCACACATTGCTGTCCATTCCTGATACAGCATCATGTAATTCTGTCTCACACTGAATTTAAGTGTTTCTTCTTCCCCTAGGGTTATGAGGGATATTCTTGAAATGGACAAATGGGTATCTGTGGAGATGGATGGTCACTAGCGCGCTGCAGTCTGTACATGAGGGGGTAGCTAGCCAAGCAGGGAATGGCAAGGATCAGCTCAGCCTGCCAGACTGCAGCTGGAGAAGGTGCTGTGACTAGTTGCAGCTCAGCAGCAAAGTCAATGGGATTAGAGGTTCTTCTCCAGGCTGCACTACCTAATGGATGCTATTTACCAAAAGGCCAGACAGAAGTGGCACCAACTGGCATGTGATCAGACTAGATGTGGGAAATTTTACTCCCAAGCAGGTATGTCAAGAACATGGACGTGCTGCTAGCTGTAACAAAGATGTGAAGTGTGGTCATCTGACTGAACGATTATAAAAGGAATTGTGGTGTGAAGAGGAAAACTCATTCACTAATTAGCAGGTAGGGAGTTATTAATGCAAAAAGGAAAAGTCACCACTTGCACTGGCTCTTCAAACAGGATTTGCATGGGGAAATTTACCACGCTAAGTGGTTATAGACATGGATACATGAGAGAAAATCATCTTCCCCATAGAGCCAGGATGGAAGACTGTCAAGGTTTAAAGAACTTATTGCTCTTGGGATCAGGCACAGAATGAATCCTCAGGACACTGAAGGTATTTACTGGGATATAATTGCCATTAGAAGAAATCAGGATACTGATAAAGCATAAATATGCCTGGAAAGTGCTTAGATCGGGCACTCTTGCTTACTTGTGCACTGGGGCAGAAGAGAGGATGTTGGATTAGTTAGATGTGTTTGGGGCCTCTTTAAAACACCTAAGAAGACACAAGGAAAGATTAATTCCCTTAGTAGAGTGATAAACACATAAATGTATTGGCTTTCACAAATCATAGGTGTTGCTATGTGGATATAACTGTATGAGTTTGAAATAACAGAAACAAAGCTCGCTAAAGACCCAAGATTAGACAACAAGTTGAAAATGGCCAGAACTCTTGAGCAAAACAGAACCACATAGCAAAAGAATTTGTAAAGGTAAAAGAAGGGGGGGGGGGGGAGTTGATATAAGAAAAGCTAGTGCCTGGAAAATATAAAGTACTTTTAGCTTAACTTAGGCTGTAGAAAGATAACAATGTTTATGTTGTAAGCCTGTGGAATTTAGTGGCCCCACTAAGCATGAGTAAATTCTTTCACACTAAGTACCTTTAGCTTTAAAGAACAATGTTTGTGTTGCAAGTCTGTGGCGAGATAACAGGATTTAGTGGCCCCACTAAACATAAGTGAATTATTTCACACCATCCCTCTACTTATCAGTTAGTTTAGAGACAGAGCCTCCCAAATATCTGCTAGCTTCAGATACTCCTTGTCTGCACATCCTGCAATAAATTTTGCAGGAAGGTCACACTGTTCTAAATCTTTGCTAGTTATCAGAATAATTACAGATATGGCTGGTTTTAACGAGTTGTGTGATTACTGGGGCGTCCAACTGTGCCAAAGGTGAAAAGTACAGTGAGGAAGACTGCTTACTTCATCTTGAAGACCCCTACTCACAAGAGGAAGACTGTTTACTTCATCCTCAAGACCCCTGCCCACAATCACTGGAGAGCAGTGCGCAGACGCCAAGAGGAGGAGACTTATGATAATAAGTTCTTGGAGCTAGTTATAATATTCCCCGCCTATACACGGGAATTATGAATATGTATGTGACTAATACAATAGTGAAAGTATATAAACCTGTAACAAATGCTAATCAGCGCACCTCTGGCTATGGTCATGTGCCCAGCGCTGTTGCTTTTGCTTTATTGACTTTGTCCCTCAATAAAACCTTGTTATCTCGATTAGAGGAGTGAGCTTGTATTTCACAGTAGGATCTGATTAAATGAGAGGACAGGATGGAAGCAGCTTATCCATCTTTGCTTCGCAGCAATCAGATGAAGCTGGCTTGGTTACTCACCGGGACACGATCAGGGTATTTGGCTCGGATTTTTGCCGACTCGACACATCTATGCTCTGTGAACAAAACTCGCAATTAGTCACTGCACGGTAACGAAACCGACGGTGTCCCAGGCCCGCAGGAACAGCAGCCTGTGGGGTTCGTAGTCGCCTTGCCCCCCCCCCGAGGGGGACCTCCGGCTGTTCAGGAATGCGTCCTCGGGCATCGCGCCACCCTTCGCTACCGCGGGCCTCGGACAGCTGTCCGCCCAGACACAGGCCGTCCGACCCGGGGAACCAACCGGAACACACAGCAACACGAGAGGCGGCGAGCAGTGCCCAGCCAGAGCCCATCCTTACCCAGTGCGTGGTCCTCCTTGAACATCCACTTCATGGTGCAGCGGTGGGAACTCGTGGCAGGCCTGGCGGTGTCACGGTGCCTGTCACAACAACACCGCGGCTCGGTAGGCGGAACTTCCGGTTGGTCCGTTCCCTAACAACCACCCGAACTCGGCGCTTCCGGCTGGCGCGTGAGCTGGGTTGCGCCAGCCGAGAGTGCCACCATCGACCGAATGCGGAGTCATGCGTCCGCTCGGCTTTGCCCGGGTTGCTCCAAACCATATCGTGGGTACCCCCACGTCTATCCCACTATCAGTCTGGGGCGCGCTCCCACCTCACCGCAGCCGTCAGTCACGGAATGCAACGGAGCGCGCTTATTGGCTGGCGAGCCCTTTCCCCACCTCTCCACCCACCCCCACCCTGCGCCTGGCATGCTGATAGGCGCCGTATCCTATCAATCTATGTTCTGCTGTAGCCATGATGAGGGTTGGGGGTAAGATGGTGGTTGTAGAGTTGTTTTCGTACGCCGTGTTGCACACGCGATACTGATGTGAGGAATAGTAACAGACTAAGCAAAAGGTTAAGAGTTTTTTTCATGCTTCCCTTCTACACCTGCGCACTGCCATCTACTGGTCTCTCCCCGGGGTCTTCTGGATGAAGTAAGAGGTCTTCCTCGTTATGTACTTTTCATCCTTGGCACAGTTTCCCCAGCTGGCAACCGCAAGTCTTATAGCGACTAGTTAAAACAGGTTGTGTCAGACATTCATCTTTTTGTGGGAAAAGTGTCCCCGATTTCAAACAATGTGTTTTGGCTACTGTGATAAATGTATTGGCTTTCGCAAATCATAGGTGTGGTTATGTGGATACAACTATACAAGTTTACAGTAACAAAACTAAAAAAAGACACAAGATGAGCAAAACGGAGTCGCATAATAGAAGAATCTGTAAAGGTAAAGAGAAGAAAGGGGGGGTTTGCATGCTTGATAGAAGAAAAGCTAGGGCCTGTAAAATATAAAGTACTTTTTAGTTTAACTTAGGTTGTAGAAAGAGAACAATGTTTATGTTGTTAGCCTGTGGAATTTAGTGGCCTCACTAAATGTGAGTTAATTGTTTCACACTAGTCCTCTAAAGTATCTTTAGTTTTAAAGAACAATGTTTGTGTTGTAAGTCTGTGGTGAGATAACAAGATTTAGTGACCCCACTAAGCATGAAGGAGTTATTTCACACCATCCTTCTACTTATCAGTTAGTTTAGAGACAGAGCCTCCCAAACATCTGCTAGCTTCAGATACTCCTCGTCTGCCTGTCCTGATATAAAATTTGCAGGAAGGTCACACTGTTTTAAATCTTTGTTAGTTATCAGAATAATTACAGATATGGCTGATTTTAGCAAGTTGTGTGATTACTGGGGTGTTCAACTGTGCCAAAGTTGAAAAGTACACTGTGAGGAAGACTGCTTACTTCATCTTGAAGACCCCTACTCACAAGAGGAAGACTGCTTACTTCATCCTCAAGACCCTTGCCCACAATTACTGAAGAGCAGTGCGCAGACGCCAAGAGGAGGAGACTTATGATAATAAATTACTGGACTTAATTATAATATTCCCTGCCTATATACAGGGATTATGAGTATGTATGTGACTAATGGAATTGTGAAAGTACGTAAACCTGTAACAATTACTAATCATTTGCGCCTCTGGCTACGGTCATGAGCCCAGCGCTGTTTGCTTTTGCTTTATTGACGTTGTCCCTTAATAAAACCTTGTTATCTTGTGTGGAGAAGTGAATTCGTATTTTACAAGGTCAAGCACGGCACTTCTCCTCGTCAGCTCCTCTATTGCTTGCAGAAGGAAGTTGTCTTCCACACAATCGAGAAACCTCCTGGATTGCTTGTGCCTGGCCGTACCGTCGCCCCAACAGATGTCAGGGTGGTTGAAGTCCCCCATGAGAACAAGGGCCTGTGAGCGTGAGGCTTTTCCTATTTGTCTGTAGAGTTCTTCATCCACAGGTTCCTCTTGATCAGGCAGTTTGTAACAGATCCCCACAGTAATGTCTCCCATCACTGTTTTCCCCTTAACCCTGACGCACAAACTTTCTGTTAACTGCTCAGCAGTCACCAGAGTTCCATACTCTCCAGCCTATCCCTAACATAAAGGGCAACTCCCTCTCCCCTCCTAACGGGCCTGTCTTTTCTAAAAAGCCTGTAACCTTCCATTCCAACACTCCAGTCATATTAGCCATCCCACCATATTTCTGTGATGCCTATTTTATCATAGCCTCGTATATGTGCCCATGCCTCTAATTCCTCTGGTTTGTTCCCCATGCTGCGGGCATTTCATGATGGACAGGGGTGGAGCAGTTGATGTCATCTACCTGGACTTGTGCAAAGCGTTCGACACTGTCCCACATGACATCCTTGTCTCTAAATTGGAGAGACATCAATTTGATAGGTGGACCACTCGGTGGATAAAGAACTGGCTGGATGGCCGCACGCAAAGAGTTGTGGTCAACAGTTCAATGGCCAGCTAGGAAACCAGTAACGAGTGGTGTCCCTCAGAGATTGGTGTTGGGACTGGTCTTGTTTAACATCTTTGTTGCTGACATGGACAGTGGGATTGAGTGTGCCCTCAGCAAGTTTGCCGATGACACCAAGCTGTGTGGTTCGGTTGATACGCTGGAGGGAAGGAATGCCATTCAGAGGGACCTTGACACGCTTGTGAGGTGGGCTGATGCCAACCCCATGAAATTTAACCATGCCAAGTGCAAGGTCCTCCACCTGTGTCGGAGCAATCCCAGGCACAGCTACAGGTTGGGCAAAAAAAGGAAATTCAGAGCAGCCCTGCAGAGATGGACTTGGGGGTGTTGGTCAATGAGAAAATGAACATGAGCCAGCAGTGTGCGCTTGCAGCCCAGAAAGTCAACCGTATTCTGGGCTGCATCAAAAGGAGCATGACAAGCAGGTCAAAGGAGGTCATCCTGCCACTCTGCTCTCATGAGACCTCCCTTGGAGTACGGTGTGCAGTTCTGGTGCCCTCAACATAAAAAGGACATGGAGCTGTTAGAACAAGTCCAGAGGAGGGCCACGAGGATGATCAGGGGACTGGAGCACCTTCCATATGAAGACAGGCTGAGAAAGTTGGGGCTGTTCAGCCTGGAGAAGAGAAGGCTGCATGGAGACCTCATAGGAGCCTTCCAGTATCTGAAGGGGGCCTACAGGGATGCTGGGGAGGGACTATTCATTAGGGACTGTAGTGATAGGACAAGGGGTAACGGGTTGAAACTTAAACAGCAGAGGTTTAGATTGGATATAAGGAAGAAATTCTTTCCTGTTAGGGTGGTGAGGTACTGGAATGGGTTGGCCAGGGAGGTAGTGAATGCTCCATCCCTGGCAGTGTTCAAGAGCAGGTTGGATGAAGCCTTGGGTGATATGGTTTAGTGTGAGGTGTCCCTGTCCATTGCAGGGGGGTTGGAACTAGATGATCTTAAGGTCCTTTCCAACCCTAACTATTCTATGATTCTATATCTGTTCCCTATACTAAGTTAAGACAATCAAGACATAGTTTCAAAAAAATTTCTTAACCCTTTGCTTAGTCCGTTACTATTCTTTACATCAACTCCCTGTGTCGTAGAATCATTTTGGTTGGAAAAGACCCTTAAGATAATGAAGTCCAACCATTAATTTAACACTACCAAGTCCACCTCCAGGCCATGTCCCTAAGCACTACTGGTAGTTTGCATGAACACATCAGTTTACTCAAATTAGTTGCTCCCCTCCATCCTCCATATAGCTTATTGTGGTCTGAAGTTTGCAGGGGTTGCTTGGTAGCCTCTGGTTTTGAAAGCAGGTATGTGCTTTCTAAACTGAATGTTGTCCTTTTTGGGATTCAACAGTGGCAATTTTTTTTCTGCATTACGTCTGTTATAGATCCTGTTATGCTTGCAAATAGCTGAAGTGCTGGGCATTTGTGGCACAGAAGCATAGCAAGCCTTGGCTTATAATCATAAATTGTCATTCAGAGGCCGTTAAGAGGCAGGCTGCAATGGCAAGGTGTAAACGCCTGACTATCGATCACACACTTGCACAGGATGTAACACAAGATCCAGTACTAAGGTGTGCTTTGTAGCATGCAGGGGAGGTGGTTGGAATGGTATAGGGCAGAAGAGACCTTGAAGAGTCTGATATGCTTTCCCTCCCTGGAGGGCATATGAGACATTGTATAACAGACAAAATTGCAGGTTTCTTGCTTGCTTGTAGTCCTGTGTCTATAAAGTCAAGCAGCTTTTTATTGCTAAGTGTGGTTTATCTGCTTCTGTAGTATGTGCATACTGCAGTTGTGGAGATCCCTTGGGGTTTTACCTTTGGTTTTCTTTCTAACATAAATTCCAGTCTTCAAAAAAACAACTAAAGAAGACAATGAAAACCAAGATGGCAAAATGGATCAGTTGTATTTTAGATTGGACCTTCTGCTACAATCTTCAGAGCATGTAGTTGAATTTCAGCTAATTCTACTCATTTCCTACCAGTTTTATGTGAGCATTTTTAGTTTTGTTTTAACATTTAGACCCAATGTAATATTCCAGTAGTGGTTATGCAAAGCATGGAAGAACCTTTTCATATTTGAAATTACTATCTGAAAGATTTATTAACAAATGATTTATTTTCTCCTCCTCTGCTGGGTTATTCTTAGTCTTGCTCCGTTGCATCTTTGGATATGTTTTGTGTGTCTTGGTTTTGGTTTGGTTTCATTTTGGGTTTTGGTGTGTGATGTAGAAAACATTCTTAAACCTACAAGGCACAGAATAAAGGCCTGACAGTCCTAAATTTGTGCTGGAGTGTGATTAGTATCACAGTTCCAATATTCATAGCACCTTTGTTTTACAGGAAATAACATTTTCCTTCAGATTGAGTGGTTGATAAGGGCAAAGGAACTTTCTTGTTTGGTCTTTACTGTCTGAGTATTTTAAAATGTGTCTCCAATGAATGTGTTTAGTTATCTTGCTGCTTTTCACATGTCAAGTCAAATCTTTGTCATTAGCCACAGATTGTTGCACTTCACTGAATTTCTGTGGGACTGATTGGTTTATAAAGTTAAGTAACTCCCAACTAAGGTAGCTAATTAAAAAAATTAATTAATATTTCTTATTTGGTGTTCCCTTGTTGTAATGTGACAGTCTGAAACTGGGAGTCAGGAGAAAAATAAAATCCATGCAGAAAATCTGTAAAAAACAAAGAAGTAGAAAAGTGTGTTGTGTTGTGTCATGTCCTGTCCTGTGTCGTCCCCCCCCAAATTCACTTTTCTCATGTTCACCATTTCAGAGAATGTCAAGGCTTGTGATGCAGAGCATAGCTCTTCAGTATTTTTCTCCTGTGCCAGGGTCTCAGCTCTGTATAAATGGACACCTGAAACGGAACCATAGGCAATTGCTTAACCATTGTGGACTGGATACCAGATACAATGTGAAGAAACTTTTTTTTTCCTTCTCCATCCATTCCCCCTCTCTTTACCCTCCTAGTATCATAGGTTACACCCTAATTATTCATAATCCAGTACAGAGTAGACTGCAAAACATTGGAACTGGTGTTTTCTTGTTAGGCTGAAAGGCAGATAAGGTTATTCTGTGTCCTGGTTTGAACAGTAGCAGTCATTTTTCTCCTTCTTGGTAGCTGGTGCAGTGCTGTGTTTTGACTTTCGGGCTGAGAACGGTTGCTGATAGCAAGCATGTTTTGAGTTACTGATCAGATGTTTGGTTTGTCCAAGGCCTTTTTCTGAGCTCATGCTCTGCCAGGGAGGAGGGGAGGCCGGGAGGAAGGAGAGACAGGACACCTGACCCAGGCTAGCCAAAGAGGTATTCCATACCATAGCACGTCATACCCAGGATGTAACTGGGAGAGACCCGGAAGGGCTGGAGCTCTGGAGGGATGGAGAAGGTATCAGTCGGTGCTCGGTCGGGCAGGGTGGGGTGAGTTATGGGTTGGTGGCTGGTGAGGTGTTGTATTCTCTTCACTTGTTATTGGCTTTATCATTATTATTTGTAATAGTAGTAGCAGTAGTGATTTGTGTTATGCCTTAGTTATTAAACCGTTCTTATCTCAACCCGTGGGGTCTACATTTTTTGGATTCTCCTTCCTAACTCTCTGGTAGTCAGGGGAGCAAGGGGGGGAGTGAGTGAACGAGCTGTGCAGTTTGGTTTTAAACCACGACATTCTGCCAAGATGTTCAGTCTGATGGTTATGTGCATTCCTTCAAGAGCATGGTGACTTTGTGTAAGAAACTTGGTAGAGTTACTTCCTTGAAGAGTGGACAAATAATGCAAGTATCTCCTTGTTGTAACAGGTGTCTGTGGTCAATGGCACAAGTCTCTTTGCAAGTGACTGATCTAACAAACATCATTGCAGCATATTGGGATAGATATGGTAAGCCTGAATGTACAGCTATGAATAACAGGGCAGTAGTCATTATCATACTGGCAGCTGTTCTGTGAGAATTTGAGCTCTGTATTAAGACTGAAAAAACACTTAACCTGGATGTTTCCTTTCCCTATTTTAGTTACAAGAGTTTTTTCAGATCCCAACCCTGTATGGATGGCTGGAAGAGCAACAGATAGACCATTTATCATTAACACCCCTATTCATTACCCAGTGGAAGTTATCTTGTATCCTTCGAAAACTGCATATACTGTGATGTAACTGGGTTGCATTATTAAGGCTTTCACACATAGGCCAAATAAAAACTGTTTTTGTTGCTGAACCTTTTCTTTCTTAGCTAAGCAAATGCTATAGTTCTGTAGCTAACTGAATACCTACTTGCCCATTCCTCTGGATGGTTCTGCTTGCATAACCATTTTTTGTCTGTTGTGGTTTAAGCACAGCTGGTAACTCAGAACCATGCAGCTGCTCACTCACTTCCCCCCACCCCTTCCAACCCTTGGGATTCTGTGATTCTGAAGGAGAGGGTGAATAGAGTCAGTTTGCTGAGGTGAAAGCCATCCAGCTGGCCTTGGACATTGCTGAACGAGAAAGGTGGCCAGTACTTTATCTCTCTACTGACTCATGGATGGTGGCAAATGTCCTGTGGGGGTGGTTGCAGCAATGGAAACAGAACAACTGGCAATGCAGAGGTAAACCCATCTGGGCTGCTGCACTGTGGCAAGATATCACTGCCCAGGTGCAGAACCTGGTGGTGAAGATACACCACGTAGGTGCTCATGTACCTAAGAGTCTGGCCACTGAGGAACAGCAGAACAACCAAGAGGTGGATCAAGCTGCTAAGATTGGAGTGGCTCAGATGGACTTAGATTGGCAACATAAGGGTGAATTATTTTTAGCCTGGTGGGCCCATGACAATTCAGGCCATCAGGGCAGAGATGCAAATGTAGATGGGCTTGTGATCGAGGGGTGAACTTAACAGTGGACATTATTGCCCAGGTTATTCATGACTGTGAAATGTGCTGCAGTTAAGCAAGCCAAGTGGTTAAAGCCTCTCTGGTATGGAGGATGATGGCTGAAGTACAGATATGGGGAGGCCTGGCAGATTGATTATATCACACTCCCACTGATCCGCTAAGGCAAGCATCATGTGCTTACCATGGTGGAAGCAACCACCAGATGGCTGGAAAGCCAGCAACAGCAGAACTGTTCTCTGGTCACCATAAACTGACCCTGGCTTCCCTCCAATCATCACCCCAACAAAGAACAAACTTAATTTGATGAAACCAGACAAGCTTAACAGTGACCAGAAAAGTTCAGCAGTGTCATCAGCAACAACCCAGCACTACACACCATCTCTCCTGCCCTGAAAGACTATTACAAGAGATGGAAACTGACATCATGGACTGGATGAATTCAGCAAATTTATAGGGATTGGTCCATGCACTAAGGAATGATAGAGTTTAGAGATTTTGTGTGTGTATGTGTGTATATATATGTGTGTGTATATATATACGAGACAAAATACGATACATTTTAAAATATGGGATCTGAGCATGACATGAATGGTATGGAATAAGGGGTGGATACTGTCCTGGGTTCAGCTGTAGCAGTCATTTTTCTCCTTCTGAGGAGCTGGTGCAGTGCTTTGTTTTTGACTTCAGTTTGAGAAGTGATGATGACTGGGCAAGACGTGAAAAATGTGCTTTACACCGCAGCTGGGGAGAATCAGCTGTCTACATTGCCTTTTCTCTCAGAGGATCCTTCTTTTGTGGGGTTATTGGAGGCTGAAGAACAACAATTTCCAATTGCAACCACAGCAGTGCACCGGCGACAATATTGCACCAACCAAGATTCCGTTATTCCCATCCATGAGCTCATCCACTGAGTGGAGAGCCAAGTAGTGATCAGCAGGACGTGCTCACCCTTTAATAGCCCAAATTTGGCCAGTGCAAAAGTCTAATGGAGAGTGGAGACTAACAGTAGACATTAATTTGATTTTCCTCAGTATCCCACTGAGAGTATGGGGTGGGAAGTAAGTGTTGGGGGTGGGGGGGGAGTGAGCTATTGGCTGCATCGTTCTGAGTTGCCGTCTGGGCTTAAACCATGACAGATGCACATTTAGCAAAAGCCACCTGGTTATTCAACACTAGGGGATCAGACAACTTGTCTGGCCCAGCCCCATTGAACTTTCACATACCATAGATGTCACCGAAATTCATTGCTACCACCAATAATAATAATGATAAGGGAAATAACAAGGAAAGAGAATACAACCGCTCACCACATGCCGACCGATACACAACCCGAGCTGAACAACCATCTAGCCCTTCTGGGTAACTCCACCCAGTTTATATACTGGGCATGATGTGCTGTGGTATGGAATATCCCTTTGGATAGTTTGCGTCAGGTGTCCTATCTCTGATTCCTCCTGACTTCCCCTCCTCCCTTGCAGAGCATGAGACTCACAAAGTCCTTGGTCAGAGTAAACATTACTGAGCAACAACTAAAAACATCGGTGTTATCAGTGCTGTTCTCAGGCTAAAAGTCAAAAACTCAACACTGCACCAGCTACTAAGAAGGAGAAAAATGACTGCTACTGCTGAACCCAGGACATTGTCTTTCTCTGCTGGGAACCCATATTGCTTTTCAGCCTTTCTATACTGGCCTTTAAGGTAGATTTTTAGCCATTCACAGTGAATATCCTTAGGAAGTCTTGCTTTGATCCTGCAGCACCTGCTGTCTCAGTGTGTCATGGATGCCACTATCAAAGCATGATACTATATTCTCTGACTTAAAGCAAATCATTAGAAACCTGTATGCAAGGTAAGCTCACCCAAATAATAACCCCTGCGGTGCATGTGGCAAATCTGTTGCATACGCAAACATAGCTGATTTTTTTTCCCCTATAAAACAATTCTTCCTTCATTATGCTTTTTACTTATTTTCTTTAAGAACAAGCTTGTGTTTAAAAGAATTTCTATGGAGCACACTTTTTAGGAGGTTTGTTTACCTACCTTCTAGTTCATGACCATTGTCCCCATTGTCCCAGCATCGGAGCAACCAGGTGGCGATGTGCTCCCCTGGATGATGGGTGAAATCCTTTCGCATATTCCGTAGCTTGGTTGAGGTCCGGGGTCAAGAAGTCACCTCTTCTTCTTCCTCTGATCCACATAATAATCACTCCTGTTCAGATGCTGTCCCCTGTAGTAACTGCATTGGTTCTTCATCTTTATTCACTGTATGGGTTGCTCTTTGTGCCTCTTGTTTGCTTTTCCCCTTGCTTATAGGGGCAACTGATATTGGCACGAATTGGTCCTTTGGTTTAGCTGCAGTGACTATCACTGTGGTTGGAGTGGCTGCAGTGTAAGTTGTTGGAGTTGGTGCAGCTGCTGTGCTTGGAGGTTGAGTAGCACCAGCAGATGTGTTGTCTGTTGCTGTCGGGGTTTGAGTAGCTGCTGTACTTGTCACTGGGGTTGGTGTAGTTGCTGTGTTTGGAGTTGGAGTAGCTGCATTGTCTGTTGCTTTGCCATCAGATCCAGAGACATTTTTTTTCCCTTTGAATGTGCTGGATAGTGTTGAATAGGGCTCTGTAAGCATAAGCCAAGCCCCAGCATGTTGCCATGATTTGTCACTCTCTGGTATGACCAGGATGACAACATACCTCATTTAAGTGTTTTACTCGTTTTAACAGATTTTGCACTTGTTCAGTGTTGAAGTTCCAAAGCCCTAGAGGGGCCCACTGGCCTAGATACTTGCCCATACCATCCCACACATCCTGCCTGCCTGTCATTATCTCAACCCTTCGTGCCCCACGTGGGTGAGCGGCTGCGTGGTTCTGAGTTAAGGGCTGTGCTTAAACCAGGACAACTAGTCACCCTGGACACTGCCCCACCTTCTGAATAGCCCGGGTAATGCAAACGGTTGTGGGTCTCTGTCGTGGTTTAAACCAAGTCCCCCAACTCCCGGAGAGTTAGGAAGGAAAATCCAAAGAATGCAGCCCCCACGGATTGAGATAAGAACGGTTTAATAGCTAAGGCATAACACAATACTAATGATACAGCCAATAACAAGCGAAAAGAATACAACACCCCACCAGCCACCGACCCATAACTCACTCCCCCCTGCTCGGCCGAGCACCGCATGCTCCCTCCTCCATTTTCCTCCAGAGCTCCCCCCCTCCAGCTCTCTCTCTCCCAGTATGCATCCTGGGCATCACGTGCTATGGTATGGAATACCTCATTGGCTAGCCTGGGTCAGGTGTCCTGTCTCTCCTTCCTTCCGGCCTCCCCTCCTCCACCTGGCTGGAGCACATGCTCAGAAAAAACCTTGAACAAAAACACCCTCAAAACATGCTCGCTATCAAGCAACTGTTCCCAGCCCAGAAGTCAAAACACAGCACTGCACCAGCTACAAGAAGGAGAAAAATGACTGCCACGGCTGAATCCATGACATTATCCACCCCTTATTCCATACCATTCACGTCATGCCCAGATCCCACATTTCCAATACACCATCACTCGTAAGTCCACCCCTCGATCATGAGACAACTCTATGTTGCATCTCTGGACTGATGGCCTGAAATATCTGGGCCCACCAGGCTCAAAATCATTCACTGCCCCCTTCAGCAGTTCTACAGCTTGCTGCTGGGGACTCCATACAGCTGCCTTCCATCTCCAATGCTTCCAAAGCACTGGAGGGGCCCAGTGGATCAGATACCTGGCCATACTGTCCCACATGCCCTGCCACTCATGACTGTCCAGCCTTGGGGACAGTCTCCTGGTGCTCCTATGTACCTGTCTAACCTTAGACAAGACCCAAACCTGACTCTGCTTAACTTTTGGGATCGGGGCTGATGTAGCTGCCCTGCTTGCCAGTTCTCCCACCACCAGCTTCTCTACTCCTGAGTCCGGATCTTCCTTCTCTGCCTTGCTGGGAAATACTGCGTGGTCTTCTGCATCCTGCTGGGGCTCGGCAGATGACTTCCGGGGAATATTCTCGGACGCTGCGGGGTTCGGAACGGCGGCAGGACTCGGTTCCTCCACTGCCTTGCTGGGAAGTGCTGCATGGTCTCCTGTATCCTGCTGGGGCTCGGCGGGTGACTTCCGGGGGACACTCTCGGCCGTCGGGGGGTTGGGAACGGGTGCGGGACTCACCTCCCCCGCTGCCTGGTCCTGCTGCTCAGCTACCGCCCTGCTCCGCTCCTCCCCCGCCTGTTCCTGTTCCCGCTGCTCTGCCACAGCCGTTTGGCTCCCCGTGCCGCTCTCCCTGGCAGCCTCAGCTGCCGGCAGCTCCCGGGGCCACTCCTTCCCGGCTTCACGCAGCCTCACGCAGACGGAGACAAGGACAAGGACGGCAAAGAGCAGCGGGACGGCCTGGTACAAGTCCAAGTCCACAGCCACGTCCATCCCCCCCTGCTGCCGGAGCCCCACGGTATTACAAGCCTCCGACACAAAGTACAGTGAAACAAAAGCTTTAGCCCAAGCCCCATGATCGACAAACACAAACACATCCAATCCATACACAAAGTACCTGGCAAAATCCCGAAACCACGAGATCCAGAGAAAAACCTCTAAGAGCCAATAAATCAGCATTGTGACAAGAGACCATAAATCCGCTCAGATCTGTTCTTATCTCAAATCCTCGGGTCCCACGTTGGGCGCCAAAAATGTCGTGGTTTAAACCAAGTCCCCCAAATCCCGGAGAGTTAGGAAGGAAAATCCAAAGAATGCAGCCCCCACGGATTGAGATAAGAACGGTTTAATAGCTAAGGCATAACACAATACTAATGATACAGCCAATAACAAGCGAAAAGAATACAACACCCCACCAGCCACCGACCCATAACTCACTCCCCCCGCTCGGCCAAGCACCGCATGCTCCCTCCTCCATTTTCCTCCAGAGCTCCCCCCCTCCAGCTCTCTCTCTCCCAGTATGCATCCTGGGCATCACGTGCTATGGTATGGAATACCTCATTGGCTAGCCTGGGTCAGGTGTCCTGTCTCTCCTTCCTTCCGGCCTCCCCTCCTCCACCTGGCTGGAGCACATGCTCAGAAAAAACCTTGAACAAAAACACCCTCAAAACATGCTTGCTATCAGCAACTGTTCCCAGCCCAGAAGTCAAAACACAGCACTGCACCAGCTACAAGAAGGAGAAAAATGACTGCCACGGCTGAACCCATGACAGTCTCGTACAGGAGTTGGGAGGTAGGTTCAGTACAAGTGCAGCTTAGCACATTTCCATGTGCTGCTTCTTGCATATGGCTACTTTTGAACTGTGTCTAAAACCAGGCTTATAAACAGCACCTATAAAGTGTTTGTGATGTTGATGCAAAGGGTTAACCAATGTACAGGGGGATTAGGGTTAAGCCACTTGCCTGACAATGTTACTGTTCGTTCATGCTTATCGTACTCGCCGTGTATGCTAGAACAAGATGTGAGGACATGGCTACTGTTAAGAGGTAGGGACCGTGACTGGGTTCCCGTTCTTTGGACGCCCAGGCCGGCTGAAATTGGCTCTGTGGTTTGGACAATGACCAGGACTCCAGGGAGCATACGTAATGACTAGGGGTGAAAAGTTCAGGCTTAAGGAAGACTCATTTACTTCATCTTGAGAACCTCGCCCACGACCACCAGGAGGCACTGTGCAAGCGCAAAGGACCTTTTAGCTCATTATAATACTAAGCAAGGATAGGACATGAATATGTATAGGCGTGTTGTGCAACCTCATGTATATGTATAACTTTAGAGGATAAATGTAAAGGGGAAACGACACTGAGGTGCGCATGCCTTTGGAGGAGCTATCCCCCATGTGCCTCAGCGCTAAATAAAGCATACCTACTTTACAACTTTAACAAGTTGTGGAGTCTATCCGCGCATAAATTTGGCAAGCCAAGCAGGAGACGTCTGTTCGTCTGTTCGGCTGCAGGATCAGGTGAGGGGTGGACATCCTAGGCACCTCAGGCCGCTTGCCTGGCGGAGCTCCCCTTCTCTTCTGCTCACTGCGGGAACAGACAATAACCTGTGCCAGCTGCGGAAAAATGGTATGCTTGAAATTTAGGCTTGTAATTTAGGGGGCCTGTAAGTCGTACGCTTGGCCCAGGGCTGCTGGTAAGGCGCGCAGAGACGTCTGGCGCACAGTGTAGTTCCCCTTGTCAGGTAGGACTTGCAAACAGGTTGGGGACTCGTTGACAAATAGAGCGGCCATTAGCGATCCTCAGGGTGGATCGGGTAAGTCCAGGGACTTGTTGGCCGATGGGGTGGCCATAAACCAGGCGAGTTCTAGGTCTCCACTGCATCCCAGATTTTTGGAGCCAGGACGGACCTGCTAATGACTGCATAGGAAGCAGGAGAAGTGTAAGCAGAACCAGGGTGTGAGTGTATGGGATCCCTGTGTGCAAGAATTCTGTGTGTGGCTGAGACATGGCATAGCTACGAAGCGAGTATGGAATCCTTATCCACGGTTCCGTGTTCTCAGTGAGGAGAGCGGCCGGAGATGAATGGAGCGTATTTGTTCTGTCTCGTATTCTCGTTTCTGATTTAAACGCTGGGGGAGGAGTAGACAAAAGCAAACTGTGGCTAACTGGGGGGTTAAGAAGAGTTCCCTCTGCGCCCCAATGGCTGTATAAGAAAAGTATAATCTCTAGTATTTGTGGTCCTATTCTTGAGACTTGGACTTTACACTCAAAGAATTATAGACTCACATATGGGTGCATAATAACTTTTGAACAGGGGAACCTGCCGTGGATACTAGGACAGTGTAAATTTTGTTGGAACTGAAACTATGATCTAGCAACAGAAGAGTTAATCTGCAGAACCCAGAGATATTATTTTACTGAACCCCCTGAGAATATCATAAAACTTGTGTGTAGGTACTCTCATATTTTTATAAGTACATTTGCAGAACACTGAGAGAGAAAGGCTGTAGAGATTTGTAAAAGATTGTTTGAAATTGAAGCCAGTCAAAGCAAGGGAATTCTGAAGAAAAGCCCATTGGGTTGCATTTTGTCACATTGGAAAGAACTGGGGGGTGGGTCTCCTGGAGGCTTGGTAAACAAGAAAGCTTTGGTAAGATATTGTAAGCCTTTATATACTTTGGAAGATCAGGAAAAATGGCCTAAAAATGAAACTCTGAACTATAATACATTGTTACAATTAATGTTGTTTTCAGATTGCAAGGAAAATGGGATGAAGTAATGTATGCAGATATGTTTTTCACTTTGAAAAAAACCACCCAAAGTGACAGACTGAATGCAAAATTAATATAGCTCTGCCAGATCCCTTAATTTTGGCTTTGGAGAAGGACTGGGAAAAAAACTGAAAGTTAAGATGGAGAGATGTTGTTCAGCCTGTGATATTGGGGAAAGATGTTTAAAGTTAAAAAACAGTAACCAGGAAGATAGGTTAGAAAATTATGTATCACAAGTACCTCCGAGAGGATCACCCTCTACCTCAGCCCTATCTGATATTGATAAGGATGAGGAGATTGCTGTCACTGGCAACAAACAGCAGATTCACATTCAGAGTTAAGAAAGGGCTACGAACATACCTGGAAGGGCCAAAAATGCACCCCTGATGCAGATTAAGCTCAAGGAGGGAAAACAGCCAGTCAGGATTAAACAATACCCCCTGAAGAAGGAAGATAGGAAAGGAATTTGCCCTGTAATTGAAAATTTCCTACAATTAGGACTGTTAAAGGAGTGCCAGTCTGATTTTAACACCCCTATTTTACCTGTTCATAAACCTGATGGGGCATACCAAGTGGTACAGGACTTATGAGCTGTTAACAAAGTAACTGAGGACCTTTACCCTGTGATAGCAAATCCATATACCCTATTAACATGCTTGACACCGGAGTTAACTTGGTTTACTGTTTTAGATATGAAAGATACCTTCTTTGCCTCCCTCCACAAAGCCAACTAGGAAATCTTTACATTTGAATGGGAAAGCCCTAAGAGTGGGTGAAAAACCCAGCTCACGTGGATGGCGCTGCCTCAGGGTTTTAAGAACAGTCCCACCCTGTTTGGAGAACAACTTTCAAAAGACTTAATAGTCCTGGGGGGCTCAGTCGGAAGAAGGGAAGCTACTGCAGTACGTAGACAACATCTTAATAGTCATTCAGACAGAAGAGGCCTATGTTGCCTGGATGGTAAGCCTCAGCGCTGAATAAAGCATACCTACTTTACAACTTTAACAAGTTGTGGAGTCTATCTGCTTATCAATGTGTCTTACAGTTCTGCTGCACTCACAAATGAAGTGTTTTAAGCTGTGTGCAGAAATTACTTGGTTTCTCTACTGTTTTCTTGCTCCCATGTTTTGTTTTTTCTTGCGTAAAACCAAGAGTTTTGAGGTTTTCTTGTGCAGTTTTTAGTTTAGAATTTCTTGCTGAGATTTTCTCACTCAGGTCTTGTGGTTTTCTTGTTAATTTTGTGGGATTTGGTATTCATTAGTCAGGATTTATGGTTCACTGCTCAGGGCATAGGTTTTAAAACTAACCTCAGCTAGAGCCTTGGGTGACATGGTCTAGTGTGACACATCCCTGCCCATGGCAGGGGTGTTGGAACTAGATGATCTTAAGGTCCTTTCCAATATAAACTATTCTGTGATTCTATGATAAGTTGTAAAGCCCCAGCAATAATTTGGGTTCTGAGATTTGCAGTTTTTCAGCTAGAGTTTAGGGTTTATAGCTTATTGTTAAATAGGTCTAAATCCTGAGATAATAAGCTTTGGATTATTGATCCCAGAAAAGCACTCACACTCCACAAGGTATTGATTAAAATTCCATTCATTGAATTTAGCGCTAGAAGGAAAAAGAGGTTAGGATGGATAGTTCTGTGTCCTTCAGATGCTTGGAACTCTGATTTGCACAGAACCAGAGGGACCTTCAGTCAAGGCACGGCATATCATACAGATCCCCTCTGTAGGGAGGTTCCACTAGCATCTTGACCTTTAGAGCTCTTACAGTATTTTCTTAGAAGAAAAAAATCTATTTGTCATTTCTGTCATCAGAGGAAAGGATGTTCACATGGGAACCTGCTGCTTCACTTTAAAATCAAGACATGTAGGTGCTCTCTCTAATCACCAGTGCCAAGTGAGAGCTGCCTACAGGCTCCTTTTTTACTGTTAGCCACCTAAGTTTATTTTGTTAGCAAGGGATATGCATAGCACAGCACAGGCTGGAAGGTGAAGCTATACGTGCAGCATAGCACAGCTCAGGCCTGCACCTCATCAGGTTAACTGTTATGTGGATCACTAGCTCCATGATCATACAATAGTCTTCTGGTTAGGATTACTAAAGTAACCTTCCAACCACCCTGCATTAAGCTCTGCACCCTGATCTGAGGTCTCAGTTCGATATAATGCAGGCACAATGCACTGAGCCAGAATGTTGAGGTGGTGGGCAGCCTGAGAGCTGTGCAAGTTTCTTGCAGAGTCCTAGTCAAGGGGTAAGGCAGAAGAATGAACGGGTGAGGTCAGGGGTCCTCCTCTCAAATACCAGAGCTGAATCTTATCCCTGAAAGAAAAAGCAGGGAAGGAGGCTCACAGCTGCTCACTGACTTGCCACACCATGAACTGCTGCAGTAGGAGCTGACTCTTCTGCATTAGACTGATGAACGCTGCTCCAGTGATGACTCTCTGCCCCATAGCAGACTCACTCCCAGGTGTTAGGTGCATTAATAAATAATTGCTTTATTCTTTGCACTCATGGCTGTGGGTCCTGCAGTCCCTTTACATTCAGTAAGAGGTGCATGAGGACTGTATCCAAGGGAAGGAAGCCTCCTATTGCTTCTGAGGGAGTGGGAGCTGGTCCCAAGGTCTTTTAGACCATTTTGGGTCACTGGGAGGCATCTCAAAGAACTCCAGCACTGCTCACAGGGCTGCTGGGGATTTATGGACACTTGGGGCTGTTGTGGTATTTCCCATTATCCCAGGGACAGCTACCCCCCCCCGGGCTGCATGAGGTCCCCAGGCTGCTTCTGACTCTGCCTACAGCACCCCAAGGTGTCCTCAATGTGTCTGGGGCAGAGGGCTGGGGTCTGTGTAGACAGTGCTGGGAGATAGGGGTGCTGTGTGCCACTGGGCCTTCTGCTTTTGGCTGGCTGTGCCTCGCAGTCATCACTTTCCCTGTCATCCTCTGGTGTTTTTTTAAATTTCATCCCATAGCTCTTGATTTGTTCTTTTCCCCTTTTTGCTTTTTGTACACCCCAGGGCTTCTCCCTTTCTCTTTTGTAAGCTGCTCTCAGGAGCCAGGGCCCACTTTGATGCCCTGGTAGCCCTAGATGTCCCTGGTTGGGATGATGGTAATGGTTCCTGTCCTACAGTTGTGGGTTGGGAGGCTGGGGATGGAAAGCCCTAGGTGCAGCCAGTGAGTCTGATGGCAATGGCCCTTCTACATCCAACATGGTACAGTTGAGCAGGGGGTATGCAGGTTGGGGGGGGAGGGCTGTGCCAGGGCCTATATGGGACAACAGAGCCACTTCCAAGTGTTGCCTGCTGGCACCAGAACTGTGACCACAACTGAAGAGAAGGTGAGCTGGGACTCCACAGCTGGGGTCCTCAAAACTGAATATCCTGGGCAATGTGAAACAAATGGTGGGGAGGCCAGCATGCTGGGACAGGGGGAGCTGTGCTGGAGTGGTCTGGAGCTATCAAAAGGGGAAGGTGGTGTGCTGGAGTGGTGCACTGTGGCTTGCCTGTGAGCAGCCCTAGCTCAGCTTCTGCTCTACCCCAGGCACCCCTTCCCTGCAGCTATCTGGCACTGCCCTATACCTCCAGCATAGTCCCAGAGCTGCTCCAGACCTCCAACCCGTGGTCCTCTCCTAGGATTAGTAATTAGTACTAATTATTACTAGGATTAGTAATTAGTACTTATAATTGACATCTAGTAGGTAAAAAAACGAGGGTTACCCGGAAGGGCTAGTGCTCTCGGGGGTGGGAGGAGGTATCGGTCGGTGCTCGGTTGGGCAGGGTGGGGTGAGTTATGGGTTGGTGGCTTCTGAGGTGTTGTATTCTCTTCACTCGTTATTTCTTTTATCATTATTATTATTAGTAGTAGTAGTGATTTATGTTATACCTTAGTTATTAAACTGTTCTTATCTCAACCCATGGGAGCTACATTCTTTGGATTCTCCTCCCCAACTCTCCGGGAGTTGGGGGAGCAAGGGGGGGGTGTGAGTCAACGAGCTGTGCGGCTTGGGTTTTAAACCACGACACCCCTGCTCCTTCCTCCACCTGCTCCCAGAGGGATGGGGAGAGAGAACCAAAAAAATGCAACTCCCATGGGTTGAGATAAGAACAGTCCAGTAACTAAGATATAACACAAACCCACTACTGCTACCACCAATAATAATAATGATGATAAGGGAAATAACAAGGTAAGAGAGCACAATTGCTCACCACCTGCCGAGCGATACCCAAGGAACCACTCAACGAGAGAGAGAAAAATATATGTAATTGCTAAACACTTCCATTATATACCTCCCAAAGTATAGAGGTGATGACCACACGCGGAACACAAGCCAGATGAGTTTCATGATCAATGAGTCTATTACCATAAAGTACAGTGAAACAAGAACCTTAGCCCAAGCCCCCCAGCCAATAAACACTAAAACAGCAAATACCAGCTGTAAGTAAGGCACGACATGCTGAAACTCCGAGATCAAGAGCAACAACTTTGAGAGCCAATAAATCAGCATTGTGACGAGTGACTTATTCCAAAACAATGAATTCTTATCACAAATACAATTAGACACACTCTGGTCAGATCTGTCATTATCTCAACTCTTTGTGCCCCACATTGGGCAAAGAATTGTCATGTTTTAAGCCCCACCTGTAACTCAGAACCACGCAGCCGCTTGCTCACTCCTCCTGGCTTCCCCTCCTCCCTGGCAGAGCATGAGACTCAGAAAGTCCTTGGTCAGAGTAAACATTACTTAGCAACAACTAAAAACATCGGTGTTATCAGCGCTGTTCTCAGGCTGAAAGTCAAAAACACGGCACTGCACCACCTACTAAGAAGGAGAAAAATGACTACTACTGCTGAACCCAGGACACTACTGTGGGGTCTCAAGATTAAGAGACAATGTGCTGCACAGGGGTGTGCTCAATCGGTTCTGCAGTCATGCTGAAGTCATTTATTCTTATTGAAGCAACACTTCACATACCCAAAACATCTGGATGAAGCTCAGGGAGACAGGTGAATAAGCAGGAGCAGCAGGATTTACTTGAAGTGAAAAGCTTCAGAAGTCTTAGACACTAAGGCAGAGCAGGTGATACTGCACATTTGGAAACATGCATTATAATTATATATTTTTTTAATATTTACACTTCATTTTATATTCACATTTTATCTATCTTGCTGAGGTGAGTAGCTCGAGAGAGGACGCCTTCACCACCGGAGCGGGGGGAGATCAACACCTAGGAGCCTCAACTCAGAGCAGCAAGAGCCACTGAGGGAGCCTCAAGTCCTCGACAAGACTTGCCCAGGACCCGGCAGCTTACCTCACGCGAGGAGCTGACTCAACGGAGGTGGAGCCAGGAGGAGTGGCACCAGCTGTGAGTGGTAAAAATCCTGCCCAGGGAGCGCGACCAGGAGCACGGTGAACAGAGCAGGCTGAGGCAGTTTGCGCTACAGAGCAGGCAAACAGTGTGGGTCGAGGCAGTTTGTGCGACAGAGCAGGCAAACAGAGCGGGTTGAGGCAGTTTGCATGGCAGTTCGTGCGGACAGGCGAGGGGGATGACCGCCTGATCAAGAGGTCTCGCCTGGAGCTCAGGAGGGGAAGGAGTGCTTGTTTGTGCAGAGAGACGTAGACGGATCGATTGACCAAATAGATCATGGTCACAACACAATCAAAAGCACAATCAAAACCCTAATGGTTTCAGACTGTCACATTACAACAAGGGAACACCAAATAAGAAATATTAATTAATTTTTTTAATTAGCTACCTTAGTTGGGAGTTACTTAACTTTATAAACCAATCAGTCCCACAGAAATTCAGTGAAGTGCAACAATCTGTGGCTAATGACAAAGATTTGACTTGACATGTGAAAAGCAGCAAGATAACTAAACACATTCATTGGAGACACATTTTAAAATACTCAGACAGTAAAGACCAAACAAGAAAGTTCCTTTGCCCTTATCAACCACTCAATCTGAAGGAAAATGTTATTTCCTGTAAAACAAAGGTGCTATGAATATTGGAACTGTGATACTAATCACACTCCAGCACAAATTTAGGACTGTCAGGCCTTTATTCTGTGCCTTGTAGGTTTAAGAATGTTTTCTACATCACACACCAAAACCCAAAATGAAACCAAACCAAAACCAAGACACACAAAACATATCCAAAGATGCAACGGAGCAAGACTAAGAATAACCCAGCAGAGGAGGAGAAAATAAATCATTTGTTAATAAATCTTTCAGATAGTAATTTCAAATATGAAAAGGTTCTTCCATGCTTTGCATAACCACTACTGGAATATTACATTGGGTCTAAATGTTAAAACAAAACTAAAAATGCTCACATAAAACTGGTAGGAAATGAGTAGAATTAGCTGAAATTCAACTACATGCTCTGAAGATTGTAGCAGAAGGTCCAATCTAAAATACAACTGATCCATTTTGCCATCTTGGTTTTCATTGTCTTCTTTAGTTGTTTTTTTGAAGACTGGAATTTATGTTAGAAAGAAAACCAAAGGTAAAACCCCAAGGGATCTCCACAACTGCAGTATGCACATACTACAGAAGCAGATAAACCACACTTAGCAATAAAAAGCTGCTTGACTTTATAGACACAGGACTACAAGCAAGCAAGAAACCTGCAATTTTGTCTGTTATACAATGTCTCATATGCCCTCCAGGGAGGGAAAGCATATCAGACTCTTCAAGGTCTCTTCTGCCCTATACCATTCCAACCACCTCCCCTGCATGCTACAAAGCACACCTTAGTACTGGATCTTGTGTTACATCCTGTGCAAGTGTGTGATCGATAGTCAGGCGTTTACACCTTGCCATTGCAGCCTGCCTCTTAACGGCCTCTGAATGACAATTTATGATTATAAGCCAAGGCTTGCTATGCTTCTGTGCCACAAATGCCCAGCACTTCAGCTATTTGCAAGCATAACAGGATCTATAACAGACGTAATGCAGAAAAAAAATTGCCACTGTTGAATCCCAAAAAGGACAACATTCAGTTTAGAAAGCACATACCTGCTTTCAAAACCAGAGGCTACCAAGCAACCCCTGCAAACTTCAGACCACAATAAGCTATATGGAGGATGGAGGGGAGCAACTAATTTGAGTAAACTGATGTGTTCATGCAAACTACCAGTAGTGCTTAGGGACATGGCCTGGAGGTGGACTTGGTAGTGTTAAATTAATGGTTGGACTTCATTATCTTAAGGGTCTTTTCCAACCAAAATGATTCTACGACACAGGGAGTTGATGTAAAGAATAGTAACGGACTAAGCAAAGGGTTAAGAAATTTTTTTGAAACTATGTCTTGATTGTCTTAACTTAGTATAGGGAACAGATATAGAATCATAGAATAGTTAGGGTTGGAAAGGACCTTAAGATCATCTAGTTCCAACCCCCCTGCAATGGACAGGGACACCTCACACTAAACCATATCACCCAAGGCTTCATCCAACCTGCTCTTGAACACTGCCAGGGATGGAGCATTCACTACCTCCCTGGCCAACCCATTCCAGTACCTCACCACCCTAACAGGAAAGAATTTCTTCCTTATATCCAATCTAAACCTCTGCTGTTTAAGTTTCAACCCGTTACCCCTTGTCCTATCACTACAGTCCCTAATGAATAGTCCCTCCCCAGCATCCCTGTAGGCCCCCTTCAGATACTGGAAGGCTCCTATGAGGTCTCCATGCAGCCTTCTCTTCTCCAGGCTGAACAGCCCCAACTTTCTCAGCCTGTCTTCATATGGAAGGTGCTCCAGTCCCCTGATCATCCTCGTGGCCCTCCTCTGGACTTGTTCTAACAGCTCCATGTCCTTTTTATGTTGACGACACCAGAACTGCACACCGTACTCCAAGGGAGGTCTCATGAGAGCAGAGTGGCAGGATGACCTCCTTTGACCTGCTTGTCATGCTCCTTTTGATGCAGCCCAGAATACGGTTGACTTTCTGGGCTGCAAGCGCACACTGCTGGCTCATGTTCATTTTCTCATTGACCAACACCCCCAAGTCCATCTCTGCAGGGCTGCTCTGAATTTCCTTTTTTTGCCCAACCTGTAGCTGTGCCTGGGATTGCTCCGACACAGGTGGAGGACCTTGCACTTGGCATGGTTAAATTTCATGGGGTTGGCATCAGCCCACCTCACAAGCGTGTCAAGGTCCCTCTGAATGGCATTCCTTCCCTCCAGCGTATCAACCGAACCACACAGCTTGGTGTCATCGGCAAACTTGCTGAGGGCACACTCAATCCCACTGTCCATGTCAGCAACAAAGATGTTAAACAAGACCAGTCCCAACACCAATCTCTGAGGGACACCACTCGTTACTGGTTTCCTAGCTGGCCATTGAACTGTTGACCACAACTCTTTGCGTGCGGCCATCCAGCCAGTTCTTTATCCACCGAGTGGTCCACCTATCAAATTGATGTCTCTCCAATTTAGAGACAAGGATGTCATGTGGGACAGTGTCGAACGCTTTGCACAAGTCCAGGTAGATGACATCAACTGCTCCACCCCTGTCCATCATGAAATGCCCGCAGCATGGGGAACAAACCAGAGGAATTAGAGGCATGGGCACATATACGAGGCTATGATAAAATAGGCATCACAGAAATATGGTGGGATGGCTAATATGACTGGAGTGTTGGAATGGAAGGTTACAGGCTTTTTAGAAAAGACAGGCCCGTTAGGAGGGGAGAGGGAGTTGCCCTTTATGTTAGGGATAGGCTGGAGAGTATGGAACTCTGGTGACTGCTGAGCAGTTAACAGAAAGTTTGTGCGTCAGGGTTAAGGGGAAAACAGTGATGGGAGACATTACTGTGGGGATCTGTTACAAACTGCCTGATCAAGAGGAACCTGTGGATGAAGAACTCTACAGACAAATAGGAAAAGCCTCACGCTCACAGGCCCTTGTTCTCATGGGGGACTTCAACCACCCTGACATCTGTTGGGGCGACGGTACGGCCAGGCACAAGCAATCCAGGAGGTTTCTCGATTGTGTGGAAGACAACTTCCTTCTGCAAGCAATAGAGGAGCTGACGAGGAGAAGTGCCGTGCTTGACCTTGTAAAATACGAATTCACTTCTCCACACAAGATAACAAGGTTTTATTAAGGGACAACGTCAATAAAGCAAAAGCAAACAGCGCTGGGCTCATGACCGTAGCCAGAGGCGCAAATGATTAGTAATTGTTACAGGTTTATATACTTTCACAATTCCATTAGAGAATCCCAAGGGTTGGAAGGGACCTCGAATGATCATCTAGTCCAACCCCCCTGCAAGGGCAGGGTAACCTAGAGTACATCACATAGGAACTTGTCCAGGCGGGCCCTGAATATCTGCAACGTAGGAGACTCCACAACCCCCCTGGGCAACCTGTTCCAGTGCTCTGTCACTCACAGTAAAGAAGTTCTTCCTGATGTTCACATGGAACCTCCTATGCTCCAGTTTACACCCATTGCCCCTTGTCCTATCACTGGATATCACTGAAAAAAACCTAGCTCCATCATCCTGACACCCACCCTTTATATATTTGTAAACATTGATGAGGTCACCCCTCAGTCTCCTCTTCTCCGTACCTTGTCATAGGGGACTCCATACAGCTGCCTTCCGTCTCCGATGCTCTCCCACAATACGGCAGGACCCACAAGTAACCAAGGCATATTGCTTTTCACTTTCTGACAGTATTATATGGTGGGGCCTTTTCAGCACACATCATCTCCTCTGGTGACATTCCAAAATCTTTGCCCTTTGGCCAGTCCATGATGACTTCTACAATTCCTGGATCACTGCGATTTCCTATTTGAGCTCGTTGTGTAATTAATGCAGCCCACATACTCCATGTAGCACTGGTTGCATGATGTGTAAAGGAAAAAAGATGTGTGGCCTTAAAATTGAGCCTTGGGGAACCCCGCTGGTCACCAGCTTTAATTAACTCCATTTACTATAACTTTGAACCCAACACATCACCTGGAAAGTTGCTCAGTGTAAAAGGACCTCGGGATGCTCATTGATGGCCAGCTAAATATGAGTCATCTTGTGCCCAAGCAGACAAGGCCATCAGCATCCTGGCTTGTGTTAGCAATAGTGTGGCCAGCAGGTCTAGGGAAGTGATCACCCTGTTCTCAGCACTGGTGAGGCCACATCTTGAATACTGTGTTCACGTCTATGTCCTTCACTACAAGAGAGACACTGAGATGCTGGAATGGTTCCAGAAAAGACCAACACAGCTGGTGAATGGTCTGGTGAACAAGTCTGATGAGGACCAGCTGAGGGAACTGGGATTGTTTAGTCTGGAGAAGAGAAGGCTGGGGGGGGACACACCTTATTGCTCTCCACAATTACCTGAAAAGAGGTTGTAGTGAGGTGGGGGTTGGTCTCTTCTCCCAAGTAACAATTGATAGGACAAGAAGTAATGGCCTCAAGCTGTGCCAGGTGAGGTTTAGATTGGATATTAGGAACAATTTATTCCCTGAAAGGGTGGTTAGGCATTGGAATAGGTTTCCCAGGGAAGTGGTGGAATCACTGTCCCTGGAAGTATTCAAAGGCCATGTAGATGAGGCCCCCAGTGACATGGTTTAGTGGTGGACTTGGCAGTCCTGGGGTGAAGGTTAGACTTGATGATCTTAAAGGTCTTTTCCAACCTAGGTGATTCTATGATTCCATCAGCCAATTGTTCACACAATGTTTTATGGACTGGCCTAGCTGTGTGCTGGACATTTTGTCCAGAAGGATACTGTGAGAGACAGTATCAAAAGCTTTGCTAAAATACCTCCCCTTTACTTGTTTCCCTTGGTCAACTAGAAGGGTGACCTTGTCATAAAAGGAAATTAAGTTAGTTAAGCAGGACTTTCCCCTTGTGAGCCTATGCTGGCTATGACCAGTATATGTATTAGATCCAAATATTATTGGTTATGTAAATGGTAGAATGGGAATACAAGTATACAGTAATTTTAGATGTTACAGAAGGTATAAATGAGCTGCAGGTTTGCATGTATTAGGATTACAGGGATATATGGTATCACAGTGGCCATTAGATGTTGATGCATTGCAGAAAAATAGGTATGATGCTGTGTAAATTCTCACATTGTGTATTGCCTCCAATAGACAACATCCCTTGTGCTGGGCTTAAGTGACAAGGTTTTGGTAGTGGGGGGCAGGGGGAGCTACAGGGGTGGCATCTGTGAGAAGCTGCTGGAAGCTTCCCCTGTGTATGATAGAGCCAATGACAGCTGGCTCCAAAATGGACTCACTGCTGGCCAAGCCAATCGGGGATGGTGGTACCACCTCTGTGATAACATATTTAAGAAGGGGGAAAGGTTACTGCATAGGAGAAATTGTAGCTGGAGAGATGAGTGAGAATATGTGAGAGAAACAACTATGCAGACACTAAGGTCAGGGAAGAAGGAGGGAGGGAGAGGAGGAGGAGCTAGAGGCACTGGAACAGAGTTTCCCCTGCAGCCCATGGTGAAGACCATGGTGAGGCAGGCTGTGCCCCTTCAGCCCATGGAGATCCACAGTGTAGCAGTTATCCACCTGCAGCCTGTGGAGGACCCCATTCTGGAGCAGGTGATGTCCAAAGGAAGCTGTGATACTGTGGGAAGCCCATGCTGCAGCAGGCTCCTGGCAGGACCTGTGGACCCATGGAGAGAGGAGCCCAGGATGGAGCAGGTTTGCTGGCAGGACTTATGACCTCGTGGGGGACCCACACTGGAGCAGTCTGTTCCTGAAAGACTGCACTCCATGGGGAGGACCCATGCTGGAGCAGTTCATGAAGAATTGCAGTCCATGGGAAAGGAGCTCACGTTGGAGATGATGCGAGGAATAGTAACGGACCAAGGAAAGAGTTAAGAGTTTTCTTCAAACTATACATTGTCTTAACTTAGAATAGGGAATAGGTATGTTCTTGTTCTTGCCAGTTAAGCTATAACCCAGAATAGAATAGGTAGCCAAAACACATTTTTTAACATCAGAGACCCTTTTCCCTCAAGAAGATGAATGTCTGACAGGAATTTGTTTCAACTAGTTTCTATAAGCCTTGAGGTTGCCAGCTGGGGAAACTGTGCCAAGGGTGAAAAGTGCACCTTGAGGAAGACTACTTACTTCATCTTGAAGACCCCTGCCCACGACCATTGGAGGGCAGTGCCCAAGCGCCAAAAGAAAGGAGACTTATGATAGTAAGTATCTAAACTAATTATAATATCCCCACTGAACCCTCGGGAACCTAATGAATATGTATGTTTGTGTATAATAAATATCCAGCTTGTTGAGCTCTCAGTGTGCGAGTTAGGAGGAGCGATCCCCCTAACACCCAGCGCTGCAATAAACATAACTGCTTTATAACTCTTTGTGAGTTATGAAGTTCTGTTCTGTAAATCAGACAAGTTCCTGGAAGACTGTCTTCCATGGGAGGGACCCCATGCTGGAACAGGGGAAGAGTGTGAGGAGTCCTGCCCTTCAGGAGGAAGGAGCAGCAGAGACAATGTGTCTCTGAATGTGTAAGATTAAGTCACTGCAACCCCCATTCCTTGTCCCACTGTGCCACTTGGGGGGAGGACGTAGAGAATTTGCAAGTAAAGTTAAGTCTGGGAAGAAGGGAGGGGTGGGGGGAATGTGTTTGTATGATTTGGTTTTATTTCTTATTATCCTACTCTGATTTGATTGGCAATAAATTAAACTAATTTCTCCAAGTTGAGTCTGTTTTGCCTGTGATGGTAACTGGTGAATGATCTCTTCCTGTCCTTATCTCAGCCCACAAGCCTTTCATTGTATTTTCTCTCCCCTGTCCAGTTGAGGAGGTGGAGTGATAGAGTGGCTCAGGGGGCACTTGGAGTCCAGCCTGGGTCAACCCACCACACCATAAAACAAGCAGTCATCCGTAACACCTTGTAGCCCCATGACCCTAGAGGACCAGAGAACCACTGCTGATATGGGAGATTAGGGGAAAACAGGATGAAGAAAGGAAATTAAAGAGCATTGTGCTGGTGGCAGCATGCAGATTGAAGTGTGTTCAGGGAAGGAATAGAAGTGAAGCAGGTTGCATTCTAAGGCAAGGCATATGTGGGGATAGGTAGGGGGTCTATGAGGAACATCGCTGGAGGGAAAGGTTGACACAAGGCAGCTGGTAATAATGCACATTCTGGTTGCATATGTGCCAAGTCCACCAGGCCAACTGTATACAGCAGTTACAGAAAATGTTCAGCTTTGCCAATGAGGGCAGTACAGCTGCAGTCACAGTCTTGCCTACTTTAAATGGCAGTATTTATTAATTTAACAAATACCCCATCCATCAGCAGCTCTTCACTGCCATTTTCTGATGGAAAAAGTAGTCGAAAACGGTGAGAAGCAGTGACCACAAAGCAGAACTTCCTGTTCACTCTAAACTGCTCACAAGTAGCAGGATGCAAGCAGGGTAGAAAAGCAAAGCAAGCCACTGAACGGAGATCCCTGCACAAAACCCCCCTTTATCTTAGTCACTAATAGGATGTGATGTCAGGACGGCAGTGAGCATGATCTATGCAGGGGACAGATATGTTGATATGACCACACCCCCTCTTCTCTCCTCCCTCTCACTTGGGATTTAGCCTGGTAGTTGTTCCATTTGAACAATCAGCCACTATTATAGGTTCCTTCCCCCTGCCTGCTCTGATGTAGTGTGATCTTACATCCATGGATAGTCCATTGTCATATTATTGCTACTTTGCTTATTGGAGATAGAATACTTCCTCGCACGCCCTTAGCGAGATGGAGTTAATGTCCCTCCCAGCCTTTTTTTTCCCTCTTGAGGAAACGCACCCCCCTCCCCTCCAGCCCTAGAAGCTATCCGTCATACAGAAGGCCCTACCTCTTCCGGGTCTCTTCGGCTAGGTCATTGCCTCCTCCTCTCTCGCTTGCTCTCTTTTGTGTGCTATAGCAACAGTTGCTTTGTGAATCAAGTACCAGTCACCGTAGTCCTGGTGACTGTTACTCATCAACAACAACCGCTCTTCCGCTGGCTTCCATCTCCTTCCTCATCGTCATCTAAAACACCCATCATCAGCAAGAACAACAACACAGCTTTCCACGGTTCAGGTGAATGTAACTGTTCTGTACGGGCTTGCAATCCCGCCTTTCCCTTTCTTCTCCTTTTTCCTCCACCCCAACCTTTACCTCCTCCCTCCTTGCAGCATCCAGGCTGGGACTGCTCCATTGGGCTTCACTATTGATTGAGGGGGGAGGAGGGAGGGAGAGGGAGACGGAGACGGGAGACGTCAGACGTCAGGCGTCAGAAGTCTCTAGCACTTTCTCTTTCTCAGCTTTTCTTCATTCCCGTGTTATAATATGGGAAGAGACATTATTTCCAAAGAGGAAGAAATTATGTAAATTGCCCTGTAGTTGTTTATTATGAAGGGTATTTTTTTTCCCCAGCAGTTTTTATCCGACATGCTGCAGTCAGTATTTGTAATGTTCCTAAGTATCTTGTATATCAATAGGAAAGGCCAGTGGGCAGCATAGCAGAAGGATTAAAGATCCTTTAAAACTGGCTTGAAAGTGTGATTAGTAGTTAATAGTAGAGATTGAAAGGCTAATTGGTACTATATAAAGTCCTTCAGTGAAATTAGCTGTTATTTCCGTAAACCAAGCTGTCTGGTTGCAAGTGTAATTTAATTTTAGAATTGCATGGTTGTTCTTCTGAATACCTAACTTCGTGTTCTCATCAACTAACATTTTGATTTTATTTTAAAAGCATAATTGTTCTACATGGAATATTTGATTGTATTATTTTCCATGCACTGATTCAGAGCCTTTTTGAATACTCCAGCTCATATTACTTGTAGATTTTAACCTGCTAGTATAGAAACCACTGAGTTTTCAATAAAGTCAAAGAAACTGTGCATATTTAGAACACATAATCCTGCGTTTTTGTCTTTCTTAGAAAAAAAAAATGTTTGTGAAGAGCTAAAGAAGTCTTTAATGTATAGTTACATAGGAAAAAGAGCTATGTACTTGTGTATGTTGTCTTAATTAAAGTGGACCAACCATGCCATGTTGTTGATTTATGTAGTTTCCTGTTGTCATTTAGTTTCTGTATCAAGTTGTATTATCCTAGTAGATGTTCTAAAATAGTTTTGTAGTCTATTAACCCTAGCTTATACTGTGTTAGGAAGTGAACCTCTTGCACATGCTATCTTATGAACGTAGTTTCTTTCTGCTACCTAATATAAGTGCTATGTAGAAAAATAATGACAGAATGTATCTAATGTGGGTTTTAGCCTATTTTTAAAATAACTTAGAAGAAAACCACTGATAACGGTGTAACTGTCTAGTTCTTCACAACTCTTTAGTCAGTGTTTTGGGTTTTTTTTTTTCCCACTGATTCTTAATATAAATCCTATATGTATTTCCTGTGTAATCGCTTTACTTGGATTTACTCTCATTTCTCTCTCTAACGTTTAGTGCCATGATGAAATTTTTAGTTGCCTCTTACACCTATACTTACATGGCACAAATCAGGGATATTTTAATCTTTGGTGATTCCTTTTTTTTATCACATTTTCAGTCCTTTTGAATTTAACCTAATTTTGAACTAACTATAAATTAATGTTGTATTAGGAAAATAATTATTGATTTTTTAGAATTGCTGTTTAATAACATGCAGATGCAAGTCTGTGAGATGGAAGACAGGATACTAGGATTTTAAAGGGATATTTGGAATTCAGATAATGGGGGAAGCTAAATAACATCATTGGAACATTTTGCTTATTTAGATAAATTAAAATATCAGTCTTTAAATCTTTTTTGTGTCAATATTTTCTTTGCTTTTGCAATTTATGTTTTAGTCATACTTTGCTTTTTTTATTATTGCTGATAGTTTTGTCTCTCTGTGTATATTTTATATTTTTTTTCCTGTATTTGCTGGCACTTATTTTCAATCTTTATTAATCTCAATATGGTTCCTTTTTGCTGTTTCCTCTCCACTTTTCTTTTCCTTGTTAGATGTTTTGCTTCCACATAATTTAATGTTTCACAGTTTACTTGGGGGTAGTTGGACACGGCAAGGCTGGGAAGCATTGTATATCAGACATCTCTGAAGTATATCCAGCTGAGCTTTAGGGATAGCCTACAGTTACTCTTTTGTTAATCAGTTTTCTTCTGGGGTGTAAACATTATCTGCTTCATCTCAATATAGACAAAATTGACATTTAAAATTTATTTTTAATACGACTTCTTCAGCCAATTGCAAATTACTAGGAAGAATGCTCATTCAGCAGTTTCACACCAGCAACCTGAAGATTGGTTAAAACATCTTCAAACATATTGTGAAAATAATCATGTTGAGGAATTAGCCTTTCTGTCAAGTAGGAGAATCTGAGTTGTAAGCTTATCTTTTAGATAATTTAGTAACTATCTCTAAGTGTGTTTAGTTAATATTTGCTTGGGTTTTTGCAGAACATATTAAAGCCTGCCCCCTTTCTGATATAGTAGTGCTGCTGTACCTGGTTTGACATCACTGTTTTATCATTAAAAAAAATCGGGGATTTACTAAAACCTAATATTGGTGTAGCTGATTGATTTATGTATGGGTTTTGTGGTTTTGTTTGTTTGGGTTTTTTTTTTTTAGTATCTGTGTTAATATATATGTGTTATATTTTATGTATATATGTATACATTTAAATACAGGTGATTGAGGGGTTTTAATTTATTATTTTATTTTAACATGCCCATTCTTGGAATTGCAGAGAAGTTAATTTTCCTGAAAGTTCTGGGTGACTGACACTATGCCTAGCCAGAAAAAGAATAAATTTAGTGAAGATACACCAAAACTAAAGCATATGTATGCTGGAAAATGTTCAAAAATTGTAACTGTCAATGGCAATATCCATTTCACTGTGGGTAGATCTTTATTGTGTAAATGTTAAGCAGCTGTTCAGATAGAGTGAGCATCTGCATATGTGTCAAACCCTGTTCTATGTACTTGTATCAAGTACTTAAAAGTTTGATGCTGAGGAGTGAGGGAAGGAGAAGGGATTTGAGTGTAAAAGACTAAAGGGAGCATTGAACTTGGACAGTTTGTACTGTAGAGGTATGCTAGTCTATCAGATGAGGGGGGAGTGATGGTTTAATCTCGGTAGGGTCTGGTTCTGGTTGAATTTTTTCATGTGGGGAATACTTTGTCAACCAAGCTCTCTCACCAAAGAGATCAAAGCTCTATCCCGTTTTATATAAAAGCCCCTATATGTCTGCAGAAGTTTCAGTTACTTTAGTTACATTCAAGGGTCTATCTTATGGTACCAGTAAAGGGTTACTTATGGAACAACTGAAGTTGGACAGCACTGGCTATTTCTCTTTGCTGAAGTCCCTCCTGCCTCTAGTATATCCTTGAGCAACACAGAGGAAAACACTTGCTCTCAGTAGAAACTAGATCTGGCAAATACCAAGGCTGTAAAATATAGTTCAGACAATCAATAGCTAGTTTTTAAGTGCAGAAATTTTTACAGTATAATATATCTAGATGTCTTTAACTGTAGCTGTGTAGATATAATATTTTAGACAGTTTTTCAAGCTGTTTTCCATCACTTTTGAGATCATAATCAATAGGTTAGCTTTTAATGTTGCAGTGATCTGTCCTTGAAAGTAATTAAAGGTAGAAATTACTGTACTTTTTAAGTCTTTATAGTTATCTCTTTGCCTGTGTTGATGGAAATGGGTGCTTGATTCTGGACTCCAAATTGTTACTGTGTTCTTTACAAGACTAAATCCTAAAAGTGCAAGAGATCATAGAGTCATAGAATGGTTTGGGTTGGAAGGGACCATAAAGATCATCTAGTTTCAACCACTCTGCCTTAGGCAGGGACACCTTCCATTAGACCAGGTTGCTCAAAGCCCCATCCAACTTGTCCTTGAACACTTCCAGGGTTGGGGCAGCCACAGCTTCTTTAGGAAACCTGTTCCAGTGTCTCACCAGGCTCATAACAAAGAATTTTTACTAATCTAAATCTCCCCTTTTTCAGTTTTAAAAACATTCCCCCCTTCTTCTGTCATTACCTGCCCTTTTAAAAAGTCCCTATCTAGACTTCTTGTAGGCCCCCTTTAGGTACTGGAAAGCTGCTAGAAGATCTCCCTGGAGCCTTCGCTTTTCCAAGCTGAACAACCACAACTCTCTCATCCTGTCTCCATTGGAGGGACATTCCAGCCCTCTGGTCATCTTCGTGGCCCTTCCTCTTGGTTTGGGGGCCCCAGAACAGTACACAGTATTCCAAGTGGGATCTCAGGAGAGGGGCAGGATTGCCTCCTTGGACCTGCTGGTCATGCTTCTTTTGATGCATCCCAGTACACAGTTGGCTTTCTGGGATGGGAGCACACACTACTGGCTCATGTTCAGTTTCCCATCGACCAACACCCTCAAGCCCTTCTCTTCAGGGCTACTCTGAATCACTTCTCTGCCCAGCCTGTATTTATGCCTGGGGTTGCCCTGACCCAGGTGTAGGACCTTGCATTTGGCATGGTTAAAATTCATGAGGTTTGTGCTGGCCCACCTCTCAAGTGTGTCAGGGTTCCACTGGATAGCATCCCTTCCCTCCAGCCTGTCGACCACACCACATAACTTGATTTTGTCAGCAAACTTGTTGAGGGTGGATCTTGACAAATATGTTAAACAATACTGACCCCTGAGGAATGCCACTCGTCACTGGTCTCCCCTAGTAGTATGAAATGTTTTGAGGTGCACACACTAGGTATTGTGTAGACTAGTTATTTTAGCCTTTCTGATAACTTTTAAGACATCTTTTTATACTTTTTTATACAGTTTCTGTGATACTGCCCTTCATCTTGTTTGAAAGAGGTGTAGAGGTTTCAAAAACACAGATTTCATCAGAATAATTATATGGGGAAAGGTAAGAGTAAATTTATGCTACTATTGAAGAAAAGGCAGTCAGTTACCAGGTGTTATATATTCCATTTGGTGATAGACATCTGGCCAATAAGCAAGTGTTCACACCCTATATTTCATCTATTGTAATATGGATACATTTTATGGCAAAAGCTATAAGCTAGATGTCATGCTACTATAGACCACATGCCCTTGGTCACTGTGCTTGTAGTAAGCGTGGGTAAAGCCCTTCCCAAATCTTCGCTCACGAAGCCAAGCCATCAATCAATCATAGACCAATTTAAAGGAGAAAATCCATATCATTCCCTTTTCCTGTGTGCCATTTCTTATCCCTTCTCTAGTAGATTTGCTAAAACATTAATCCTGTACAGGCATTTGTAGAGATCTAATTTGGCCTGCAGAATTTTATGGTTGAAATTAATGAGCAAAACCGATAGAATGTAGTTTGACAGAAGCATCTTAGAGTCAACTTAAAGATCCATTGGGCGTATATAAATAAGAAGTAAATATGAAGCATCATGCTGCTGTTTTTAAGGTGTTTTTTTAGTTGTTAATTTATGGTCCAAAATATAGCGCTTTATCTTGTTTTTTGTGAGCATAAAATGAAGTATTTCTACAGAGCATGTTTGCAGCTGTTTTAGCTGTTGAAACATTAATTTTGAGGTTTCTTGGTGTTTAATTTTTTTAATTGTCCTCCTAAATGACAAGTTAGAGGAAAGCTTTGTTGTTTGCTTTCAGTTAGAATATAGTGAAGATAACATGTACTGCTTTAGTTTTTCTGCTTTAATATTAAATATTTGCTTGTGTGTGCCAGCAAAGTAAAATAAGTAATTAATTCTACTTCCCATTGGCAGGCAGATGTTTAGCCATTCCCTGGAAAGCAGGGCTTCATTGTGCGAAACGGTTCCTTGGGAAGACAAGTGCCATAACTTTGAACATTCTGCACTTCTTCCTCCTTCCCCCCAGCTTTTATTGCTGAGTGTCATGTCATATAGTGTGGAATATCCCTTTGGCCAGTTGGGGTCAACTGTCCCAGCTCTGTCCCCTCCCAAATTCTTGTGTACCTCCAGCCTACTTGCTGGCAGGTCAGTGTAAGAAACAGCAAAGGCCTTGATGCTGCATAAGCACTCTTAAACAGTAGTTAGAACATAGATGTGTTATCAACACTGTTTTAGTCACAAATCCAAAATACAGGACCATACAAGCTGCTATGAAGAAAATTAATTCTATGCCATCAAAAAAACCCAGTGCAATTGTTAAGATCTGTTAGTATAACCCTTTTAAAGAAAGATATCTGGAGGTATGTGGTGACTATTTGAGAAGAGTTTTAAACACTAAGCTAGTTGGTCAGAAATGTGTAAGTAGGCCTGCAGATTTATGAGTGTTTCTTAACCTGAAAGCACCACATACCTTTGAGGTTGCACAGCAACTGACTCCTAGCAACAGTAGTAGATTGAATTTCTAAAAGCAACCGTGTTGGATGTAATAACAAAGGAAGAGTATGAACAGTTGTCATGGTTTTCTTTTCATAATAAAATAGTTTGAATTTAAGGAACTTTTTGTTCCTCAAAAATAGGAAGCCCCTTGTAAAACAGAGGTACTTCAGAATGCTTCTGGTACAAAAACTAATAAAGCTGTTTAGAATGAGAGTGGCTGTCATGTTTTGGGGTGTGTGTGTGTGTTGGTGTTTTGTTTTGGGTTTTTTTTGGGGGTGGGGATTCTTGTGTAGGTTTTTTTTTTTCTCTTTTTTTCTTTTTGGCATAGTATTATGAGACAAAACAGAAGATAAAGAAGAAAAGGCTGCGTGGAGACCTCATAGCAGCCTTCCAGTATCTGTAGTAAACTAGCAACTACCACTGAAACTGGAGAATTTAGAGGAAAGTTGATTAAGTAAAGACATAAGAGAAAAGATCTAAGACTTAAAAATTGAAGGTTTGCAATTTGGAGGTTAAAATCTGTGGTTGTTTTTTGGAGGTGTGTTCTGGGTTTTGTTTTTTTTGAGTAATGGAAAGTCAGTAAAAAGCAGAAATTTTAAGAAGACAAACTATAGAAAACACCTTTTATAACATAGGTCTTCATATACATGGAATATCCCTTTGGTCAGCTGAGGTTAGCTGTCCTGGCTGTGTCCTCTCCCACCTTCTTGTACATCCCCTGCTTACCCGCTGGCAGAGCAGTGTGAGAAACAGCCTTGATGTTATGTAAGCACTGTTCAGCAATAGCTAGACCATCCCAGCCAAAACCAGTACAAGTATTCCCCCCCTTGGGCCATGGTTTCTGCCTGAAAACCTGCTTCTGCATGGGTTTCTCATTATGGGCTGCAGTTCCTGCCAACAGCATATTTCCGCCCCCCCCCCCCCCCCCCCCCCCCCCCCCCCCCCCCCCCCCTTTACCCTTTCTTAAATATGTTATTACGGAGGCACTAGCAGCTTCGCTGACTGGCTCAGCTTTGATCAGTGGTGGTGCTGTTATCGATCTTGCCAGAAGCACTTCTTAAGCTGTTAGGCCCAGGGACAGCCCCTGATTTTTCTTCACAAAGGCCGCCTATGACCTGTGTAGCCACCTGTAGTCTGAATGCTAATGGAGTCTTACAACATGTTATAAAACAAAGCTTTATTGAGGCACTAAGAAAAATGAGCAATGATGTGCCCATATGGTGAGTCATCCAGTCACTATTAGCAAACACAGGATCATAAGTGATGACATGATTCTGGCGGACTGCAAGGGGCCTGGTCATCTGGCAGCAACTGCTAATTGTGTAAATGCCTTTTGAGCATGGATAAGAGTTGTGCCTCCCCTTGGCTCCACCAATGGTAGTGTGATTTGAGAGAAGCATACTTTACATGAATAATGTGGGTGGCATACTACCTATGTTACACTAAAAGTCAGCTGGAGAAACTCTGTAAGACTCGATTTGGAGTTTTAGAAAGCAGCATTCTTTATTGTAGTGCTGGGCACACATGTGAATGGCTTTGCAAAGGTGAGTATACCTGTTACTTGCTGGCAACGGCTATATATTTAGCATACTCATGCAATTCACAGCTTTTCCAGGAAGCTATTTATATATTAATGAGATTTCCAGGAACTAATTATAATATGTGCATTCTAATTACACATGTGCTTTCTTGCTGAGTAGAGTCTCTGGTGGTTGTAGTGTTCTTCACTGTGTTTACTGAATGACCTCAGTGCTCACAAGGTCCTAGTGCTGAGTTAGCAGTTGGTGTGTCCTTGCTTCTGTTCTGTTCTAGTCTCTCTCAACATTGGGCACCACTCTTATCTTGAAGGCTAGCATCCTTGGTATTATTTACTGTCTCCTTAGTTGTTATCAATCCCGTGATGTTCCTTCCCCCATCAGCTGGACATTCCTTTCTCTCTATGTGTTAGCAAGTTAGAACAGTTTGCTTAGTTTAAAGTCACACATACTATTGTTAGTTTAAACCTATAATTTAAGCCTACACCTATGCTGCCAATACCAGTCAAGGAGCAGGATGTCAGGAAGTAGGGCATCAGAATTTCTGCAACAGAAATTGGGCTTCATACCTCTTTATTAAAAACAACAAAAGTAAATCCATGTTTCTTAAGAAGTGGAAAAGAATCCTTTCTTAGGGAACTATTGATAAAGATTCTTCAAGGTACAAGCATAACAGTGCAGTGAGCAAACACCTAGTACTAGCAAGACTGTGGTACTCCTTACAAGATTTATTCTGATGTAGTCTTCATCCTGGTGCCTGAGTCCCTTAGCACCAGGAGGGTCAGGGTTGTTATTCAGCCCTGAGAAGTCAGTCTTTGGCATCAATACTACCTTTTATGGTTTATCGTACTAAATGATCTACAGTTTGATAACGATCATCTTGTGCTGGATGCCTAAGTGTAAACTTAGATAATTTCTATTACTGTTTCATATCCAACATAAGGCTGTTTAGGGTTAAGTGACAAGACATATGGGGTATGATTTATCACTGTTCTGGGGTCAGCTGTAGCAGTCATTTCTCTCCTTCTTAGTAGCTGGTGCAGTGCTGTGTTTTCGACTTTAGTCTGAGAATAGTGCTGATAACACACCAGTGTTTTTAGATGTTGCTACGTAATGTTTGTTCCAATCAAGGACTTTTCAGTCTTGTGCTCTGCCAATGAGGAGGGGCACAAGAAGCCAGGAGGAAGCAGAGACAGGACAGCTGACCCAAACTAGCCAAAGAGGTGTTCCATACCACAGCATGTCATGCCTGGTATATAAACTGGGGGGAGTTACTTGGAAGGCCCAGGTTGCTGCTTGGGTCAGGCTGGGTATCCGTCCACAGGTGGTGAGCAATTGTATTCTCTCCCCTTGTTATTTCCATTATCATCATTATTGGTGGTGGTGGTAGTAGTAGTTTTGTATTATACCTTAGTTACTTGTCTTTTCTTATCTCAACCCATGGGATTTACATTCTTTACTCCATCCCATTCTTCCAGGAGTGGGGGGGGGGGGGGGGGGGGAAGAAGAGGGGGGAGTGAGCAAGTGGCTGCATGGTTCTGAGTTTCCAGCTGGGCTGAAACTAACTATTAACCAGAGCATGTGTGGATAGGTAATGAGTTCTGACAGTTTATTTGTTCCAATCAGTGCTTTCAGGCACAGAAATCGAAACACTAATCTATTTAATGTACTGTGTACTATTATCCTTATAACATTGTATCTCAGCAGCTCAGAGACTTCAGTGTAGTTCCTCTTATGCCTACAATGCTGAGAATTACAATTGTCTGAATTTTATAGATGGGAAACATGGGCAAGCAGAGTGACTGAATCAAGGTCATGAAAGGAAGACTGGGAAATTAGGGTGCTGAATTTAAATCTCCAGATTCTTAGACAAGTGTCTTCACTGCATAGACCAGCATTCCTCTCAAAAGTAAGATTTTGGTCTGCCTAACACAATGAATCTTAGAATTCAGGAATAAAATGTTTTATCTACTATAGAGTTTTGCAATTCCTTTAGAAAAAGTGAAATTCATAACATTACCTGTTAAAATATATGGAAAGGAATATCAGTAGCTATTGTTTATACACTGGAGATGAGCACTAAAAAGAAAAGAGTTCTACTGCAAGTTGAATATTTGATCCCCTAGTAAGTGATATGAGAGATGTTCTATATAGTGATGTTCTATAAAGAGATGAAGAAACTGTTAATTCTATTAGTTGCATTCTGAATGAACTGGTTAAATTAATCTCAATCTTTACAAGTCATTTGGAACATAAAAAAGAATATCCAGAGCACATCCCTACGTTAATGATCCTCAGTCATCTGATCCAGCAAATCTATTGAAGCCAGAAGTTGTCTTAACATGAAGTCAGTAAGCAGCCAGCATATACTTGTGCAGAAATAGGACTTGCCAGACACACTTAAATCTACAGTTTATCTGCATTCTTGGTGTATTTAGGTCTAATTCATATGTTTTAAAAACCATATGGGCTGCTACGAAGAAAATAAACTTGATCCCACCTAGACAAGGTACAACAACTATAAGAAACAAATTTTAAATTATCTAACAGCCATTATAAGGAAACATAAAACCTTTCTTTATGGACAGATAACTGATTTAATAATTTTGATCTTTTAAATTTGGTAGCCATGCAGTTGTCAGTGTAGTCTATTTATTTATAAGTAAAAGATCAAATTAATTCTGAAATATATTTGGCTAATATCTCAGCTATTTTATTATTAGTCATTTCTGATCTTTTAACTACATTTCCCAACACTGCTTACTGCCACAATATAATGAAAGATGTGATCCAAATTAAATATGCATTTATCATATGGCCTCAAGTTTTACATAGGTATTGTATTATACAGGTATTTTTCTGTCTCTGCCAATAATGAGATGTTCAACAGATTTCCTACAGGCATAAATTTGAAATTATACCAGGTGGTTAACAGCTATTAATGTTAAATCCAAAGAGATAGGAAGCTTGATGTAGCAGCCTTTTCTTGAGTAAAATCTCACTGTTAGCCCATTTTATCTTTTTACTACACTCAATCTATAGATATTAAGGTGGGTTTCAGAGTTCAAAGACTTATTTTTGAGGTTTTACACCAGAAATTATTTAGAAGTTAATTATTTAAATGCATGCTTTTCTTTCTCTGTGCTTTTATAATTGTAGCATTTAGGTACTATGATGATATATATATTTATATAGAATATATTACATAATATATACTGTATAAAAGATATATATGAAAAACAATTGTTATTTAATTTTGCTTGAAACAGACCCCACTGATTTTAGATATTAGTAAATACTACTAAGTTATCCTATTATATCATTGTATTAAAAAAACATGTAATGGGTATTATTGTTAAAGGTAAATTAGTATAGCCTTTTAAAATTATTATGAATTTATATACAAAATCAAAGAATCATAGAATGGTTTGGGTTGGAAGAGACCTTCAAATATCATCTAATCCTTCCCCCCTACTATGGGCAGGGACACCTGCCACTAGACCAGGTTGCTCAAAGCTCCATCCAACCTGGCCTTGAACACTGCCAGGGATGGGGCAGCCACAGCTTCTCTGGGCACCCTGTGCCAGTGCCTCAGCACCCTCACAGGGAAGAATTTTTTTCCTAATATCTAATCTAAATCTCCCCTCTTTTTTCTTAAACCCATTCCCCCTTGTGCTATCACTACATGCCCTTGTTAGGGGCATGTCCCTCTCCAAATGTTTTTGTAGGCCCCTGGTGACACAGGAGTCCCGGACAACGCAGAAATGATCAATATGATCAAACGATTGCCAAACTTTATTAGATAGAGTGCTCTTCTTATACCCTTACTCCCTTATGTAACAGCCTTGGATACTGAGCTCTAATTGGTTAGTCTAGAGGTTACTATCGTTTACAGAGCTAATGTTTACAATTTGCTATAATTGTGATTAAATACCTTACTCTAAAAATATAGTGGGAAACTATAACCTTGGCAGGGATCATTCTCTGCATGAAAACATGGAAAGTTTTAGAGGAATAACAAGACAACTGACCTAGTTTAGGCCTGCCAAGACTCTTTTTATTTTAAAGTAGCAAGACTCGGGGTATTGGAATCGCTCACCATGTAGCCCTGGCTCTTTAAGAACCCCACAGGCCCCCTTTAGGTGTATTGAAAGGCTGCTAGAAGGTCTCCCTGGAGCCTTCAGGCTGAGCAAGCCCAGCTTTCAGCCTGTCTCCATAGCAGAGGTGCTCCAGCCCTTTGGTCTTTATGGCCATCCTCTGGACTCACTCCAGAAAAGGTTCACGTACCTCTAGTATTGGGAACCCTAAAGCTGAATACATTACTCCAGGTGGGGTCTCACAAGAGCAGAGTAGAGGGGGATAATCATAGAATCATAGAATAGTTAGGGTTGGAAAGGACCTCAAGATCATCTAGTTCCAACCCCTCTGCCATGGGCAGGGATACCTCACACTAAACCATACCACCCAGGGTTTGTCCAACCTGGCCTTGAACACTGCCAGGGATGGAGCATTCACAACCTCCCTAGGCAACCCATTCCAGTACCTCACCACCCTAACAGTAAAGAATTTCTTCCTTATATCCAATCTAAACCTCCCCTGTTTAAGTTTTAATCCATTACCCCTTGTCATATCACTACAGTCCCTAATCACCTCCCCTTGACCTGCTGATTATGTTTCTTTTGATGCATCCCAGGATACGATTGTCTTTCTAGGCTGCAAGTGTACACTGCCAGCTTATGTTGAGCTTTTTTGTCAACCAGCACCCCCAAGTCCTTCTCCTCAGGGCTGCTCTCAAATCCATTCTCTACCCAACCTATATTTGCACCTGGTATTGCTCTGACCCAGATGCAGGACCTTGCACTTGGGTTTGTTGAACTTCATAAGGTTTGCACTTGCCCACCTCTCAGTCCTGTCAAGGTCCCTCTGGATGGCATCCCTTCCCTCCAGTGTGTTGACACCAACACACAGCTTGGTGTCATCATCAGACTTGCTGAAAGTGTACTCAATCCCACTGTCCATGTTGCCAAGAAAGATGTTGAACAGCACCAGTCCCGGCACTGACCCCTGAGGAATGCCACTCATCACTGGTCTCCACTTGGACATTGAGCCATTAATCACAGTTCTTTCAGTGAGACCATTCAGCCCATTCCTTATCCACTATGTGGTCCATCTGACAAATCCATGCATTTCCAATTTAGAGATAAGGATGTCGTGCCAGACAGTGTCAGATGCCTTGCACAGGTCCAGGTAGATGACATCAGTTGCTCTTCCATTATCCACCAAAGCTGTAGCCCCACCATAGAAGGCCACAAAATTTGTCAGGCACAATTTGCCCTTAGTGAAGCCATGTTGCCTGTAACCAATCACCCCCTTATTGTCCATGTGCCTTAGCATAGTTTCCAGGAGGATCTGCTCCATGGTCTTGTCAAGAACTGAGGTGAGACTGACCAGCCTGTAGCTCACTGGGTCTTCTTTTTTTCCCTTTTTAAAAATGGGGGTTACATATACCCTTTTTCTGACAGCAGGAACTTCACCAGTGCCACAACTTCTCAAATATGATGGATAGTGTCTTGGCAACTATAGCTGCCACTTCCCTGAGGACCCACAGATATATCTCATCAAGTCCCATGGACTTGTGCATGTTCAGGTTCCTCAGATTATCTCTAAGATGATCTCCTAGAGCAGGTGGTTCTTCATTCTATGAGTCCCTGTCTTTGCCTTTTGTGACTTGGGCAGTGCAGCTGGAGCTCTTGCCTGAGAAGACTGAGGCAAAAAAAAGTTATTGAGTTCCTCAGCCTTCTCCATGTCAAAGGTGACCAGGTCTCCCATTTCCCTCCAGAGGGGGCCCACATTTCCCCTTGTCTTCCTTTGATCCCAAATGTCCCTATAGAAGTTTTTCTTGTTGCCCTTAATGTCCCTGACCAGAGTGAGTTCTGTTAGGGCTTTAGCTTTCCTAACCTGATCCCTTACTGCTCTATTTCTCTATAGTCTTCCCAAGCTCCCCATCCTTGCTTCCACCCTCTATAGGTCTCCTTTTTATGCTGGAGTTTGTTCAGGAGCTCCTTGTTCACCCATGAAGGCCTCCTGGCATTCTTGCCCAACTTCGTCTTTGCCCGGCTTTGTCTTTTGCCTGAGCTTGGAGGAGGGGATTCTTGAATATTAACCAGCTCTCTTGGTCCCCTCTTCCCTCCAGGGCTTTATCCCATGGCATTCTACCAAGCAGATCCCTGAAGAGGCCAAAGCTTGCTCTCCTGAAGTCTAGGGTAGCAAGCTTGCTGCACACCCTCCTCATCACCCAAAGGATCTCAAACTTCACCATTTCTTGGTCACTGCATCCAAGGCTGCCCTCCAGCTTCATGTTCCCCACCATCCCCTCCCTTTTGGTGAGGACAAGGTCCAGCATAGCCTCCCTCCTCATTGGTTCCTCTATCACTTGGAGAAGGAAGTTATAATCAATGCATTCCAGGAACCTCCTGGATTGCTTGTGCCCTGCTTTGTTGTCCCTCCAACAGATTATCAGGGTGGCTGAAGTCCCCCAGGAGTGGTAATTAAATACTGACTGGCTCTCTTGGACTCCCTTCTCTTCTAGAGCCCTATCCAACATAATTCCTCTAAGTAGGTGTTTGAAGAGGCTGAAGTTAGCTCTCTGGAATTTTAGGGTTCTAGTCCTGCTTACTGTTGTCCTTCCCCCATGTAGGATCCTGAGTTCCACCATCTCATGATCTCTACGGCCAAGTCTGTCCCCAAGCTTTCAGTCTTCAACCAGTCCTTTCAGGCTTGTAAAAACAAGGTCCAACAACACACCTTTCCTCATTGGCTCCTCCACCACTTCTAACAAAAGGTTATCTTCAGTGATCTGAAGAAACTTCCTGGACTGTGTGTGCCAGGCCGTGTTATCCCTCCAACAAATATCAGGGTGGTTGAAGTCCCCCAGGAGAACCAGGGCCTGTGACCATGAGGATATTTCCAGCTGTCCATAGAAAGCCTCATCAACTTCCTCCTCCTGATCAGGTGGCCTATAGCAAACACCCACAACTGTGTTCCCCATATTGGCCTGTCCCTTAATTCTCACTCATAGACTCTCAACTCATTCATCTGTCCCTGGGTAGTACTTGATATGTTCCAACTGCTCTCTCACATAAAGACCAACTCCAGCACCTTGTCTCCCTAACCTGTCCTTTCTAAAAAGCCTTGTAGCCATCTGTGACAACATTCCAGTCATGTGAGCTATCCCACCATGTCTCAGTAATTGCAATGTGATCACGGCCCTGCAACCACACATAGATTTCCAGTTCCTGCTGTTTATTTCCCATGCTCCACATGTTTGTATACAGGCACTTCAGAGAGGTAATTTTACAGCTAGGTTCCCTAGAAGGGCTGTAAGATTCACCGTTACCATAAATATCCTTGATGTGGCTATCCCTTTGATCCTCATCTTGAGAGGAAGTCAAGGAGCATGTCACTGAACTGGTTAGCAGGAGGAAGCAATGGCATGCCCCCCCCCCCCCCAAGTCCTTCAGTTTAAAGCCCATCTCAATAAGTTGTCCATCCTGCTGCAAAAGATTCTCTTGCCCCTTCTAGATAGATGGATCCAATCCTTCCCTAACAGTCTACAATCATTGAAGTGTGATCCATTGTCATAAAAGCCAAAACCTTCTCAATGGCACCAGCCATGGAGCCTGTCATTGCTCTGCACCATGCATCTGTTTCTGGCTATCCCCATTTCCCTAATCAGTAGGATAGATGAGAAGATAACTTGGGCGCCAGTGTTTTTCACCTGCCTCTCCAGGACTCTATAGTCTTCTACCTATTTTTTGGCTTGCAGTGTCATTTGTACCCACATGAAAAAGTAACAGCTGTGTAATAGTCTGTGCTCTTGACAAGCTGGGGAACCCTCTCAGCAACATCACAGATCCTAGCCTCTGGTAGGCAGCATACCTCTCATAACGCCCTATCAGGCTGTCAGATGGGTGTTTCAGTGCCCTTCAACAGAGAGTTGCCCACTACAATTACTCAACATTTCTTTTTATGATAGCCACCATGCACTGCTGGTGCAGGATCTTGTGGTCCTTGCTTGTGGATATCTAAGGCCTTCAAAGCATCGTATCTGTTATTGGTCTGGATGTTGAAGGGCAGATGTTGAGTTGGAGCCCTGCTTTTGTTGGTCACTAGGGTCCAAGGTGCCTCAGTGGTATCCACTGGTTGTGAAGCCATGTATCTATCTCAGCCTCAGCTCCTCTAATACTGTACAGCATCTTGTACTGTACACTCTCTTGTAGCTCTGCTACCTGTCACAACAGGTCCTCAACCTGTGCACATTTTGTGCAGGTACTAGCTTTTTCCCCAGAAGAAGTATCTGGGTGTCCATTGCAGGCTACCACCTATACTGATAGCTCTTTCCTTGCCAGTTCTGTTTGACTACGAGCATCTGAATTCTCAGGGGCTGCTTCAGTACATACGGTGGTTTTGGCTCAAGTCAAGTGCACACCATCATGGCAGAGACTTAGAGCACTTAGTACTTCCCCAAGGTATGGACCTACTTGCAGATTGCAGGGACCTCCCCGTGCGAACTGACACACCACATGCTGGTAGCCAAACTCTTTAGAGCCATTTAAATCTCCCGCGGAAGCTCCTGGTTCTGCCCCCTGCTCACCTGATTAGCTGCCAGGGTCAGACTGGGCTCGGGGTTGTTGTTCAGGTGTCCCTGGGCTCAAACTCCCTGTACAGCTCAAACCCCTGACTTACCTTGGTTGCCACTGCTGCCACCTTGCCAACTGATGGCAGACCTGCTTCATCCTCCTCCACTAACTGGGTTGTTTTTTCATTTCCATTTCTTGTGTATAGAGGCAACTGATACCAACACAGGTTGGTTTTCTGGTTCAGTTGTATCGTCCATTGCTGGGGACTGAGTGGTTTTCATTATTTTCTTTGGGGAATGAGTGTTTGTATTGTTGCAGGGATTAAAGTAGCTGCAGTGCCTGTCACCAGCAGATGCTACTGTAATTATCCTGGAGGAGAAGTAGACTACTGGGAGGAGGGAAGGGGGAAAGGAAGGAAGAAAAGCAAAATGGAAGGATGGAAGCTGTAAGATGTTTCTGTTATGGATTGGCTCTCTGAGGAGAAAAGGCCAAAGGTGTAATTGTTAATAGTTCCCAACAGATGGCTCCTGAGACACAAAGGTGAGTGCATATACCAGATTAGTCTCATCACCAGTGATGAGGCTAATGGTCATATCATAACACAGCATTGCAAAGTGCAATGAAATGATAGCCTTAGCCCAAGCCCCATGGATAAACATCACCACAGGGAGCACATATGACAAGAACAGTATTACATAGCATACCAGTGAGTGCACGCTCACGAACTCTGAGAATGAGGTAACACTGTCACCAGTGACTATTAAAACAATACAACTAATGCTTACAACAAAATTGTGTTAATACACTCTAGTCATATCTGTCGTTATCTCAACTCCTCATGCTCCACACTGGGTGCCAAAAAAGACTGTCGTGGTTTAAATCTAATCGGTAACTAAGTACCACATAACCGCTTGTTCAAACCCCCCCCCCCCCACTCTGGACAGGATGAGGAGAGTGGGAAGAATGTAAACCCCATGGGTTGAGATAATTTCAGTTATTAAGCTGTTCTTATGTAAAATATAATGACAATATAAATAATACCAACAATGACAATACTGATAATAATCATAGAATGGTTAGGGTTGGAAAGGACCTTAATATCATCTATTTCCAACCCCCCTGCCATGGGCAGGGATGCCTCACACTAGATCATGTCGCCCAAGGTTGTGTCCAACCTGGCCTTGAATGCTGCCAGACATGGAACATTTACCATTTCTTTGGGCAACTTGTTCCAGTGCCTCGACACCCTCACAGTAAAGAACTTCTTCCTTGTATCTAACCTGAACTTCCCCTGTTTCAGTTTAAACCCATTATTCCTTGTCATAATACTACAATCCCCGATGAAGAATCCCTCTCTGGCATCCATATAGGCCCCCTGCAGATATTGGAAGGCTGCTTCTTCAACAGGCTGGACATGCAGCCAAGTATACAGTTGGCTTTCTGGGCTGTGAGAGCACAAAAAAAAAAAAGAAATGAAATTTCAGAAAAAAACAAGTGATGCCCAGTACAATTGCTCACCACCTGCTGACCAATACCCAGCCTGACTTGAGCAGCAATCAGTCCCTTTCAGGTAACTCCCCTTAGTTTATATATTGGGTATGACGTGCTGTGGTATGGAATATCCCTTCACCTAGTTTGTGTCAGGTGTTCTGTCTCTGCTCCCTCCTGGATTCCTGTGCACCTTCTCACTTGCAGAGCATGAGAGAATAAAAAGTCCTTGATCAGGTTAAGCACTACTTATTGACAACTGAACCATAGTATGTTATCAGCATTGTTCTCAGACTAAAGAAAAAACACAGCACTGCACCAGCTGCTAGGAAGAAAAATAACTCTATTGCAGCTGAAACCAGGATGGGGAGAGAATCAGAAGGGTGAGAAAACTCATGGGTTAAAATAAAGACAGTTTAATAGGTAAAACAAAACCTGTGCATGCAAGCAAAGGAAAATAAGGAATTAATTCACTAATTCCCATTGGCAGGCATGTGTTTATTGATTTTCCAGGAAAGCAAGGCTTTATTAAGGCTTAACAGTTCATTGGGAAGACAAATGTCATAACTCCGAATGTCCCTTCTTCCTCCTTATTCCCCACAGCTTTTATTGCTGAGCAGGACATCGTATGGTCTAGAATATCTCTTTAGTCAGTTGGGTCAGCTGTCCCAGCTGTGTCCCCTCCCAGCTTCTTGTGCACCCCCAGCCTACTTGCTGATGTTGTGGTGTGAGAAGCAGAAAAGGTCTTGATGCGGTGTAAGTATTGGCTTCAGTAATGGTTAAAGCATTGGTGTGTTATCAACATTAAGTCACAAATCCAAATCATAGCCCCATACCAGCTACTATGAATAAAATTAACTCTATCCCAGACTAAAACAGTACATTTGGCTAGCAAATTTCCATCTTCCCTGATGTCAGTCAGTTGTTCTTGGAAAATCTTAAAAAGTTATTACAATTTTATTGCTTTAACTAGGGTTCAAAACCTACTGGAATTCTTCATTTGGAAGACATTTAAACAGGTTAGATAGAAAATTCTGTTTCCAAAATTTTAAAGTGCACACATACGAGAGTTTCTATAGGTGATACACTTGCATTGTTTTCTTCAACAAAATCACATACTGATGGAAACATTTCGAAATATCTGTGCATAGCACAAGTTTTTATTGAAAAGCAGTTGTTTTCTCACTCTTTAAAACACCACCTTTACCTTGGAAGGAGAGATTAAGTGTATTTATTTTTTAAAAAATGTCTGCATAAGCAGGTAATAAGCAGCAAATACACTTATGATTAATTACATATATATGCATGTGTATATATATATCATAGAATCATAGAATAGTTAGGATTGGAAAGGACTTCAAGATCATCTAGTTCCAACCCCCCTGCCATGGGCAAGGACACCTCACACTAAACCATATCACCCAAGGCTTCATCCAACCTGCTCTTGAACACTGCCAGGGATGGAGCATTCACTACCTCCCTGGCCAACCCATTCCAGTACCTCACCACCCTAACAGTAAAGAATTTATTCCTTAGATCCAGTCTAAACCCCTGCTGTTTAAGTTTCAACCCGTTACCCCTTGTCCTATCACTACAGTCCCTAATGAATAGTCCCTCTCTAGCATTCCTGTAGGCCCCCTTCAGATACTGGAAGGCTCCTATGAGGTCTCCATGCAGCCTTCTCTTCTCCAGGCTGAACAGCCCCAACTTTCTCAGCCTGTCTTCATATGAAAGGTGCTCCAGTCACCTTATCATCCTTGTGGCCCTTCTCTGGACTTGTTCTAACAGCTCCATGTCCTTTTTATGTTGAGGACACCAGAACTGCATACAATACTCCAAGTGAGGTCTCACAAGAACAGAGCAGAGGGGCAGGATCACCTCCTTTGACCTGCTGATCAAATACCTTTTGATGCAGCACAGAATACAGATGGCTTTCTGGGCTGTAAGACCACATTGCTAGCTCATGTTCATTTTCTCATCAACCAACACCCCCAAGGCCTTCACTGCAGGGCTGCTCTGAATCTTTTCTTTGCCCAACCTGTAGCTGTAGCTGTGCCTGGGATTGCTCGGACTCAGGTGTAGGACCTTCCACTTGGCATGGTTAAACTTCATGAGGTTGGCATCAGCCCACCTCATAAGCATGTCAAGGTCCCTCTGGATGGCATTCCTTCCCTCCAGTGTATCAACCGAACCACACAGCTTGGTGTCATCGGCAAACTTGCTGAGGGCACGCTCAATTCCATTGTCCATGTCAGCAACAAAGATGTTAAACGAGACCGGTCCCAACAACGACCCCTGAGGGACACCACTCGTTACTGGTCTCCAGCCGGACATTGAACCGTTGACCACAACTCTTTGAGTGCAACCATCCAGCCAGTTCTTTATCCACTGAGTGGTCCACCTATCAAATTGATGTCTCTCCAATTTAGAGACAAGGATGTCATGTGGGACAGTGTCGAACGCTTTGCACAAGTCCAGGTAGATGACATCAACTGCTCCAGCCCTGTCCATCATTTTTGTATCCCCATCATAGAAGGCCACCAAATTGGTCAGGCAGGATTTTCCCCTAGTAAAGCCATGCTGGCTGTCACCAAGCACCTTGTTGTTTTTCATGTGCCCTAGCATGCCTTCCAGGAGAATCTGCTCCAAGATTTTGCCAGGCACAGAGGTGAGACTGACTGGTCTGTAGTTCCCTAAGTCATCCATTTTCCCCTTCTTGAAAATGGGGGTTATATTTCCCTTTTCCCAGTCATCAAGAAGTTTACCTGTCTGCCATGAATTTTCAAATATGATGGCCAGTGGCTTTGCAACTTCATTCACCAGCTCCTTCAGGACCCGCGGATGGATTTCATCAGGTCCCATGGACTTGTGTACATTCAGGTTCTTAAGATGGTCTCGAACCAGGTACTCTCGTACAGTGGGCCCAAGGTCTAGGTTTTCACAGTCCCTGTGTCTGCCTTCCAAGACTCGGGTGGTGCGGTCAGAGCCTTTGCCAGTAAAGACCGTGGCAAAGAAGCCATTCAGAACCTCAGCCTTCTCCAAATCCTGTGTAGCCAGTTCTCCCGAAAGATTCCGGAGGGGGCCTACATTGTCCTTAGTCTGTTTTTTAGCCGCTACGTACCTATAAAATCCCTTCCTATTATCTTTAACATCCCTTGCCAAGTTTAGCTCCAATTGGGCCTTAGCTTTCCTAATTTGGTTCGTGACTTCCCGGACAACATCCCTGTATTAATCCCACGCCACCTGTCATTGCTTCCATCTTTTATAAACCTCTTTTTTCTTGTGAATTTTTCTCAGCAGCTACTTATCCATCCAAGCGGGTCTCTTGGCCCTCCTGCTGCACTTCCTTCTAGTTGGGATGCAACACTCCTGAGCTTGTAGCAGGTGATCCTTGAATGTTAACCAAGAGTCTTGGGCCCCCCTGCCCTCTAGGGCTATATCCCATGGAACCTTGCTAAGCAGGTTCCTAAAGAGCCCAAAGTCTGCTCTCTTGAAGTGCAGGGCAGTGAGCTTACTGCACACTCTTCTCACTGTCTTGAGGACCTCATATTCAACCATCTCATGATCACTGCATCCAAGACTTCCCTGGAGAGTCACATTTCCAACGAGCCCTTCCCTGTTGGTGAGCACGAGGTCAAGCAGGGCACCTCTTCTCGTCGGCTCCTTTATTGCTTGCAGAAGGAAGTTGTCTTCCACACAATCGAGAAACCTCCTGGATTGCTTGTGCCTGGCCGTACCATCGCCCCAACAGATGTCAGGGTGGTTGAAGTCCCCCATGAGAACAAGGGCCTGTGAGCGTGAGGCTTTTCCTATTTGTCTGTAGAGTTCTTCATCCACATGTTCCTCTTGATCAGGCGGTCTGTAACATATCCCCACAGTAATGTGTCCCGTCACCGATTTCCCTTTAACCCTGACCCACAAACTTTCTGTTAACTGATCCCCTGTCCCCAGAGAAAGTTCCATACTCTCCAGCCTATGCCTAACATAAAGGGAAACTCCCCCTCCCCTCCTACTGGGCCTGTCTTTTCTAAAAAGCCTGTAACCTTCCATTCCAACACTCCAGTCAAAGGAGCCATCCCACCATGTTTCTGTGATGCCTATTATATCATAGCCCTGTAGATGTGCCCACATCTCTTAATTCCTCTTGTTTGTTCCCCATGCTACATGCATTTGTATAGAGGCATCTGAGCCGAGCTCCAAAAGAAGCCATCCCGTTGGCTGGAGCGGCTGGAATATTACTACATTGCTCCGAGTATTTATTATAGGTGCTGGGAACTGACTGGGTGTGTTGGGATGGAATGATGCTCCCCTCCCCCAGCATAACTAGTTTAATGCATCCTTGACAAGTCTGGCAAGCCTCCCAGCAAAGCCACTCTTCCCTTTCTTTATCAGAGCAGTTCCACCAGACCCCAGTAGGCCTGGCCTACAAATGTGGGCCCCATGTCCAAGACACCCAAACCCTTGACTATGACACCACCCTTTTAACCATTTATTAACCTGTCCAATCCTCCTTGCCTTTGGAAGGTCCTCCCCTGTGTCTTGGAGAATTGTCGAAAAGACTATCTGAGCTCCAGAACCCCTGACCACCTCTCCTAGAGCTCTGTAGTCCTTCTTTATACTCCTCAGGCTACTACTATCTATATCCCTAGCACGCACCTGTATCACTAGAAGCGGGTAATAGTCTGTGGGACTTACTAGAGCAGGCAGCCTCTCCGCAACATCCCTGATCCGTGCCCCAGGTAGACAACACACCTCCCTTGCGACCGGGTCAGGCTGACAGATGAGCGCTTCTGTCCCTTTCAAGGCAGAGTCCTCTACTACTACAACCCGCCACTTTTTCCTGGTGGCACCAGTAGAGATCTTCTGTACCAGTGCACCAGCCGGTTGTTTTGGGTGCGAGTGCATTTCCTCATCAGCCCCCTGCAGGACAGCAAAGCGGTTCTGGGTAGGTACAGCAGATTTAGGAGGAAGCCCCTTGCTTTTAATTGCTCTCTTCCTCCTTTGGTTGTTTTTTTTTGTTATTAATTCCCAGCTTCCCTGATCAACAGCCTCCTTCTTTCCTCCGTGAGTTAGAGGGGAATCTTGAGGCCCCTGTGCTGTTTGGTCCTGGAGCAAGCAGTCCTGCTTCCTCTCAGCTTCCCTGACATCTTGCAGCTTACTGACAGCATCCTGTAGCTCAGCCACCTGCTGGAGGAGGACCTCCATCAGGGAGCAGCGAGCGCAGCCCTGCCCATTCTGCACCTTTTCCTCACAAGACCAGTGCAGGCACTCTCTACACTCCAAGCTCTGCACCGCAACCTCCCCACTTACCGGCTCTGTCTGGGTGCCTACACTGGCCACCACAGGGGCGGCCGGGGCAGAGCTCCCAGACCGGACCCTGGTCGTACGGCGAGTGCTCACCATCCCGCTCGCCTGTCCGCGCGAACTGCCGCGCAAACTGCCTCAAAGAATTAAAAATAGTATCAGTACAGTGCTTAGCAAACCAGCTCCCAGGAGTGGGGCCTTGAAATCTCCAAGGGACAAAGTCTCGCTTTGAAGGCAGTCTGCATCATGGAATAGAGTCAGCCAGGTGCTCCCCACAAGAGTCCAATGACTTGTCTAGGAGAGTGTAGAATAATAGAATGGTTTGGGTTGGAAGGGACATTAAATCTCATTTAGTTCCGCCCCCCCTGCCATGGGCAGGGACAACTTCTACTAGACCAGGTTGCTCCAAGCCCCATCCAACATGCCTTTGAACACGGCCAGGGATGGGGCAGTGTCACCGAAAGTCTGGAGAATAAAGCTCCTTAACACCAATGTAGCATTAAGAAGCAGGGACTTCTTTATTGCAGCGCTGGCTGCTAGGTGGAATTTCCACAAATCAAGCACGCCCAATGCCACCTTTGTTGTTGTATTTATACACAAAAATGAAAAGATAGTACACTCCCAGTTACAATGGTTGGTTAGTGATTTGCATACAGTTATATCTGCAGTGTCATTCACTTCTGTTATTATGCTTGCGTGGGGGAAGGGTCTTCTCGATCTTTGGGTGTTTTTTTTAGTATTATAATGAAGGCAGTTTACTTCAGGTCACCTTAAAAGTGTGTTTTTTTGCCAAGTTGGCTGGCTAGATTTCTACCTTGCCAGGTTGTCAAATAACTCATCCTATATACAGTAGACCCTAGGTGCTTTGGTTATGCTCTAGAGAGCAAGGACTAAGGCTAACATGTCACAGAGAACAGGGACTGATTTCAAGTGTCTGATTTCAAGTAACACAGCAACCCATGGTAACATAAAAGCTAACATCTTAAATCAAGATGTTCCTATATATAACTATTTCACAAACACAAAACAGAAAGATTCAGTAAAACTTTAAATAATCTGCAACAGCAGCACCACAGCTTCTCTGTTCTGTTTGTGTCTCACCACCCTCACAGTGAAGAATTCTTTCCTAATGTCTATTCTAAGTCTCCTGTCAGTTTAAAGCCATTGCCCCTTGTCCTGACACTACATATCCTTTTAAAAAGTCCCTCTCCAGATTTGTAGTTTGTGCAGGGGGAATTCTCAGAGAGAGAGGCTCCATTTTGTTTAGAAAGCAAGTTATTTTTCTATTGCTGTGTTGGGTTTGTATGTCAAGGTTTTGGTAGTTGGGGGACCTACAGGCGCCTTCTGTGGGAAGATGCCAGAAATTTCCACCATGTCCAACAGAGCTAATTCCAGCTGGCTCCAAGATGGACCCACCTCTGGCCAAAGCTGAGCCAGTCAGCAACATTGGTACCACCTCTGTGATAATGTATTTAAGAAGGGGAAAAAACTGCTGTGCAACAGCAGCTGGGAGAGAGGAGTGAAAATATATGAGAAAAACAACTATGTAGACACCAAGGTCAGGGAAGGAGGAGGTGCTCCAGGCACTGGAGCAAAGATTCCTGTGAAGCCTGTGATGAAGACCATGATGAGGCAGGCAGTGACCCTGCAGTCCATGGAGGTCCGCAGTGTAGCAGATATCCACCTGCAGCCTGTGGAGGACCCCACGATTCAGCAGGTGGATGTGCCCTGAAGGAGGCTGTGACCTTGTGGAGAGCCTGCATTGGAGCAAGCGTTTGGCAGCAATCTGTGTTCTTGAAGAACTGCAGCCTGTGGGAAGGACTGTCTCCCATGGGTGGGACCCCACACTGGAGCAGGGGAAAAGTGAGGAGGAAGGAGCAGCAGAGACATGATTGTGCAAAGTGTTCGACACTGTTCCACATGACATCCTTGTCTCTAAACTGGAGTGTAATCAATTTGATAGGTGGACCACTCGGTGGATAAAGAACTGGCTGGAAGGTCACACGCAAAGAGTTGTGGTCAAGGGTTCAATGTCCGGCTGGAGATCAGTAACGAGTGGTGTCCCTCAGGGATTGGTGTTGGGACCAGTCTTGTTTAACATCTTTGTCGGTGACATGGACAGTGGGATTGAGTGTGCCCTTAGCAAATTTGCCGATGACACCAAGCTGTGTGGTTCTGTCGATACGCTGGAGGGAAGGAATGCCATCCAGAGGGACCTTGACACACTTGTGAGGTAGGCTGATGCCAACCTCATGAAGTTTAACCATGCCAAGTGGAAGGTCCTCCACCTGTGTCGGAGCAATCCCAGGCACAGCTACAGGTTGGGCAAAAAGGAAATTCATGGTAGTCCTGCGGAGAAGGACTTGGGGGTGTTAGTCAATGAGAAAATGAACATGAGCCAGCAGCATGCGCTTACAGCCCTAAAAGCCAACCGTATTCTGTGCTGCATCAAAAGATGTGTGACCAGCAGGTTGAAAGAGGTGATCTTGCCCCTCTACTCTGCTTTTGTGAGACCCCACTTGGAGTATTGTGTGCAGTTCTGGTGCCCTCAACATAAAAAGGACATGGAGCTGTTAGAACAAGTCCAGAGGAGGGCCACGAGGATGATCAGGGGACTGGAGCACCTCCCATATGGAGACAGGCTGAGAAAGCTGGGGCTGTTCAGCCTGGAGAAGAGAAGGCTGCGTGGAGATCTCATAGCAGCCTTCCAGTATTTGAAGAGGGCCTACAGGAATGCTAGAGAGGGACTATTCATTAGGGACTGTAGTGATAGGACAAGGGGTAATGGGTTAAAACTTAAACAGGGGAGGTTTAGATTGGATCTAAGGAAGAAATTCTTTACTGTTAGGGTGGTGAGGTACTGGAATGGGTTGCCCAGGGTGGTTGTGAATGCTCCATCCCTGGCAGTGTTCAAGAGCAGGTTGGATGAAGCCTTGGGTGATATGGTTTAGTGTGAGGTGTCCCTGCCCATGGCAGGGGGGTTGGAACTAGATGATCTTAAGGTCCTTTCCAACCCTAACTATTCTATGATTCTATGATTCTATGAACTGACTGCAACCCTGTCCTCCTGCACTGCTTGGTGGGAGGAGATGGAAAAGTCAAAAGTTATTGGACAGTAATTTGTGATCATCTCCCTGTCCTTATCTCAACCATGAGCTTTTCATTAGATTTTTTTTCTCTCCTTGCCTAGTGGAATAGAGAGAGTGATAGAATGTCTTGGTGAGAGCTAGACCCAATTAACTCACCACAATCACGGAGACATAAGGGGGCATAGGAAACCACCAACTGGAGAAGCCAATACAATTTGCTGATTTCTGGTTTTCACCTGGGACAGTCAATAAGTAATGATGTTGTCCTAATCTCTCAGACCAATTTTTATTTTTTTAGACTGCTTTCCTGTTCTTTCAGTTACAACAGACAGTGGCAGTTACTGATTCCTTCTTTTTCAGAATGTTTTCCCACTTTTCCACACCATTTTTCATTTTTCCAGACAATAAGTTGCTGTTACAGTTTCTTGATTTCATGCTTATCAATGGTATTTCAGGATGTTTCCCATTTCTAGATACCCAGCTGCACTTGAAAATGCCAGGTGCACTTCTCAAGGATGCTTCTGGTTCCCAGGCCTGGTTCCCAGGCTAGCATTTCCCAGCCTGGCAGACACTTTATTTGTCTGTATTTCAGTATTTCATCAGACATGTTCTTTTCAGTATTTTTACCCTTATAACCAGGTTGTCTTTGCGGCTGTTCACATCAAAGATACCTTGCGCAGTGTACGTGACATATGATGCCCTGACATACGGATCAAATGAGGGCACCAATGTCAATTCATATATTAGGTATTAGTAAAGCTTAATCTTTCTTATCTGTTTTAAATAAATATAGACATAAATTATAATATTTTCTTCTCACTACAGTCTTGTGCACCCCCCCTTGGGTGCATGCACCCCTTTGGAGACCACTGGTCTAGAACACAAAAGATGGAACAAATTATATACTTTGTCCTTCTAATTTAAACAGATTTGGACCAACAACATGGAGTTTAATAACTGTGTTTATCATTATTACCTACTGTCGTGGTTTAAACCCAGCTGGTAACTCAGCAACACTCAGCCATTCATTCATCTACCCCTCCCTGGGTGGGATGGGGAGGAGAACTGAAAGAATGTAAACCCCACGGGTTAAGAACAGTTTAATAACTGAAGTGCAATATACTACTACTACTACAAATAAGGGGAATAACAAGGAGAGAGAAATAGAACTAACGTGGAAAAGGAGGAAAAAAAACCCCTGCAAACAACAGTGATGCACAATACAATTGCTCACCACCTGCTGACTGATACACAGCCAGTCCCTGAGCAGCAATCAGTCCCTTCCTGCTAACGGATATCTCCCCCCAGTTTATATACTGGGCATTACTTGCTGTGGTATGGAATACCCCTTTGGCTAGTATGGATCAGGTGTCCTGTCTCTGCTCCCTCCTGAATTCCTGTGCCCACCCCTCACTGGCAGAGCATGAGAGACTGAAAAGTCCTTGATCAGGGTAAGTACTACTTATTGACAACTGAAATATTGGTCTCAGCGTAGAGCCAAAACAAAGCACTGCACCAGCTACTAGGAAGAAAATTATCTCAGTAGAAACCAGGACACCTTCCAACTTGTTACACACCCTCAGCCTACTTGCTCAGGGGGCAGCATGCGAAACAGAGAAGGTTTTGATGTTGTGTAAGCACTGTGCAGCAATAGCTAAAACATGGGTGTGTTATCAACACTGTTTTCTTTACAAATTCAAAGCACAGCACCATATTCCAGCCAAATCCAGTACACAGCTGTAGGGTCTTGTCCCCCTTTGTCAGCTCACTCACCCTTTGCTCCCCTCTCCCCTTTCTAGGCCTCTAGGCTCCCTCTTAGCTACCTAGGCTGGCTTACTTTTTAAGTATATTAATAGCAAGAGGAGATCTAAGGAAAACATTGCACAGATACTTCTTGAAGATGGTCAGCAGACTAATGGGGGAGAGTGAGTGGCTGCGTAGTTAAGTTACCAGCTGGGCTTAACCACAACACCACCCCTCCCTCTCCCACTGCCTCCTCTCTCTCTTCTCACCTCCCACCTCTTGCCTTGTGTCTTTCATCTATCCTCTTTCCCATCTCTCATTTCACCTCTTGTCTCTCCTTCTCCTCTCATTTCTCTCTTCCATCTCCCCCTTTCCCCACTGTCTTGTGCCTCCCTCTGTCCCCTTCCCCCCTCTCCTCATCCCTCCTACTGTCTCTCTCATATGGCTCCCTCTTCCTGTCTCTCTCCTCTGGTCCTATCTGGTCTCTCACCTTATCTGTCATGTCTCTCATCTGGCTGCTCTTGTCTTGTGTCCTGATTTCAGCCTGTCTTCATACAGGAGGTGCTCCAGTCCCCTGAACATCCTTGTGGCCCTCCTCTGGACTTGTTCCAACAGTTCCATGTCCTTTTTATGTTGAGGACACCAGAGCTTTACAGAGTACTCCAAGTAAGGTCTCATGAGAGCAGAGTAGAGAGGCAGGATCTCTTCCTTCGACTTGCTGGTCATGCTCCTTTTGATACAGCCCTGGATACAGTTGGCTTTCTGGGCTGCAAGTGCACACTGCTGGCTCATGTTAAGTTTCTCATCAGGCAACACCTCCAAGTCCTTCTCTGCAGGACTTAGTCTGTGGACCATTCCTATAAAAGTCCATTGAGTTAATTTAGTCCATGACTTTGTGTTCCATCTGTCATAAGAGACTTTCAGGGCAGGAAAGATGGAATGTGGCATTGGATTGTTGCATGCTGAAGCCAGTTCTGATTCCATCACCACTGCATTTATCTGGTTTCATCAAATTTCATTCTTCACTAATGTGGTGATCAAAAGGGAGTCAGGTTCAGATCCTCAAATCTGGATTGGTGGAGACAGGTGCTGAGGCACTCAGTGAGGTGATAGGCATATAGACATCATGTAAGTTATAATGCACAGTGTTGTAAGCTGAAATGATAAGTTGTAAATTAAAGCCACTCTGTTAATTGTAAACAAGATGTTAGGTTGTAAATTTGGACCGCTTTGTTGAGGGCAAGATGGGCCAGTGTGGCCTTGGGGTATGTATAAAACAAGGGTAGCCTTTGAAGATAAGGAAGGAGTAACCAACATGGGGCTGGTTCATCTCTATGTAGTCAACCTGGTGTGAAGATAAGAAAGGAGTGAGCAAGACACATGGGACCAGTCCTTCAAGATAAGGAACAAATCAGAACAAACTGACCTAAAACACAGACACAGTTGTTAAGTAATTCACAAGAGTCTTCTGCACGTGCACAAGCACAGAGGTCAATCAGCGGACACAGGGAGGAAGACTATAGACTATTGGTGACCACTAGAGACCCCTCGAGACCACCACTTAGCAAGAAAGCACATGCATAATTAAAATGAAAATATTGCAATTAGTTCCAGGAAATCTAGTGAATTTGTAAAGAATTTCCCAGAAAGGTTGTAAATATGCGTAAGTTGATTGGATATATGGATGCTGTTTGTAGACTTCAGGCCTGTGTGCACCCAATGCTGCAATAAGGACTGCCTGCTTTCTAAAATTCCAAATCAAGTCTTGGAGAGTTTCTTCAACTGTTTTCTGTGTAACAATTTGGCACCAGAACAGGGACACTGCTATGTTTCCCATGGATCCGGGGAATCTCTGGGACTTTCATGTTGGCATTGGGGACTTCCCTGAAAGAAACCACAGATCCCCAGACCGACTTGGGACCTTGGTAAGACCACTGATTTTATTTCTTTGAGAAGGCATTCTTTATACTTTGTAACTTATCCACATTGGTCAGAGGGGACTGCCTGTGTAGTGGGTAAGGATTTGTTTGGTTTTCCAGACATTGTATTTGGATGGAAGTCATGATCATGGGTACCATTGCCTCCATAGGGGGATTTTGAAGAAATTCCCATTGGGTTGCATTTTATGACAATGGAAACAAATTGGTGGACCCTGGGTGGCTCAGTCACCCGGGAGACTTTGATAAAGTGTTGTAATCAGTGGTGGGCATTGTATAAGCTGGAGTCAGGGGCAAAGTGGCCTGTGAACAGTACAATTAATTATAATGTGATTTTGTAACTGACGCTGTTTTGCCAAAGGGAGGTAAAGTGGGATGAATTATGGTATGTTGATTTATTCTTTGATTTGTGTAATAATTTGGACTTGAGGAAAGGGTGTATGCATATATCTAAAGATCCTATGGTATTAGCATTGGAAAAGGAGGGGCAGAGGGACCTGTGAATATCAAGGTGCTGTTTCCTGTGTAAGACTTATGAGCCTGGAAAGAGTTAGCTGGGCCCTATAGGGAAGATTCTGAAAAAGTATTTAAATGATGGAGACAATTATTAGAACGCAAGATCCATATCGGAATAATTTACAAGTTTGGTAACATAAAATAAGAAAAGTATAATGCTAGCAAAAGCAAGGGAGGAGGAAGAAAAGATGCATGCTCAGGCGGGCCAGCAGGGTTCAGTCGATGATCACTTTCCCTACATAGACCCTAAGTGGGATCCAAATGTTCTGGCTGAGCGGGATCTATTAACCAGATGTTAGCGGTTGGTTTTGTTTGGAATGAAACATGTGATTCCTAAAACTATATCAAGTAATACAGATGAAAGGAGAATCTGTCTGCCTTTTATGAAAGACTTCTGGTGATGGCTAGGAAGTATACTGATATAGACCCTGAAAAAGATGCAGTGCAGTTATCTTATATGTTTTTATTGGTCAATCAAATCCAGATATTAAATATAAGCTGCATAAAATGTGAGGGACTGATTCTCGGTCACTCAATAAATTGCTGGAAACAGCCTGGAGAGTGTACAATAACAGAGAAGTTGAAGGGGAGAGAGAAAAGAAGGAAAAGAATGGGGGGGGAGATTGTTGGCTGTACCTGTCACACAGGAAACCAGGAAAGGAGGGAGCGGCCTGGGAGGAAAGGAACAGAAAGAAGGATTACATGGAAAAATTTGTGAACAGACTCCACGGGTTCACTTAGAGAATGACCAGTGTGCAATTTGTAAACAGAGGGAGCACTGGAAGAGAGAATGCCCTAACAATCAAAAGAAACACCAGAGATTTAGTGGAATGTCAGGACAGGCAGAAAAACGATTACTTTAGATGAAGATTGAGGAGGACCTGGGGAAGATTTGAAACCCTTCCCAACAAAACCCCTGGTTACAGTTAGATTGGGGAATGCTAAGATAAAATTTCTTGTAAAAACAGAAGCTACCTATTCTGCTATTAATATTTGCAAAGGGCAATTAAGGAAACAGTCATTGGTGCAACAGGGTGGCCAGGAACCCATCCTTTCTTTCAACCTTTAAATTTTAAAATTCATAAATGGATGTTGACCCATCAATTTCTTTCCGTGCCTGAGTGCCCCGTGCTGTTACTGTATAGGGATATATGGAGTAAATTACATGCATAAATTATGTTTAAAGAAAGAAAAATTCAGATACATGTTCCTGATGAAAAGGCTGTGGAGGCCCAAGTTTTTATGTTACAGAAACCAGCCACTGAGCCAGATATACCAGAGGAAGTGGAGAATGCAGTCACCCCACTAGTATGGGCTGCTGGAGTTCCAGGATGATCACGAAGTGCAGAACCAGTAATTATTCATCTGAAACCAAACGTCAGACTGGTAAGACAGAAACCATATCCTATAAAACCAGAAGCAAGAAAAGGATTAGAGCCTCTAATAGAAAATTTTATTGAATACTTTGGGACAAAAATAGACTGCATTTGTACTTCACATGGTAACAACCATTCTGGAACAGAAAAGCAGTCATTGGCTTTCCCCAGGCAAGCTGCTAAAATATCAGGCTGTGCTTCTACAACAAGAAGATGTAGAAATGTAAGTAACTCACTTTTTGAACCCAGAAGTGGTTTTGACAACCAATCCAGAGGCAGGAGAGCTGACTCACAACTGTTTACAGACTATTGTCTGTATTTGTCCATCATATTTGAAAAATTATGGCAGACAGGTGAAGTTCCTGATGACTGGAAAAAGGGAAATATAACCCCCATTTTCAAGAAGGGGAAAATGGATAACCCAGGGAATTACAGACCAGTCAGTCTCACCTCTGTGCCTGGCAAAATCTTGGAGCAGATTCTCCTGGAAGGCATGCTAGGGCACATGAAAAACAACAAGGTGCTTGGTGACAGCCAGCATGGCTTTACTAGGGGAAAATCCTGCCTGACCAATTTGGTGGCCTTCTATGATGGGGATACAAAAATGATGGACAGGGCTGGAGCAGTTGATGTCATCTACCTGGACTTGTGCAAAGCGTTCGACACTGTCCCACATGACATCCTTGTCTCTAAATTGGAGAGACATCAATTTGATAGGTGGACCACTCGGTGGATAAAGAACTGGCTGGATGATTGCACGCAAAGAGTTGTGATCAACGGTTCAATGTCCGGCTGGAGATCAGTAATGAGTGGTGTCCCTCAGGGATCGGTGTTGGGACTGGTCTTGTTTAACATTTTTGTCGGTGACATGGACAATGGGATTGAGTGCGCCCTCAGCAAGTTTGCCAATGACACCGAGCTATGTGGTATGGTTGATACGCTGGAGGGAAGAGTTGCCATCCAGAGGGACCATTACATGCTTGTGAGGTGGGCTGATGCCAACCTCATGAAGTTCAACCAAGCCAAGTGGAAGGTCCTACACCTGGTTCAGAGCAATCCCAGGCAGAGCTACAGGTTGGACAGAGAAGAGATTCAGAGCAGTCCTGCACAGGACTTGAGGGTGTTGGTTGATGAGAAAATGAATATGAGCTGGCAGTGTGCACTCACGACCCAGAAAGCCAACCGTATTTTGGGCTGCGTCAAAAGGAGTGTGACCAGCAGGTCAAAGGAGGTGATCCTGCCCCTCTGCACTGCACTTGTGAGACCTCACTTGGAGTATTATGTAGAGTTCTGGTGTCCTCAACATAAAAATGACATGGAACTGTTGAAATAAGTCCAGAGGAGGGCCAGGAGGATGATCAGGGGACTGGAGTATCTCCCGTATGAAGACAGGCTGAGAAAGCTGGGGCTATTCAGCTTGGAAAAGAGAAGGCTGCACGGAGACCTCATAGCAGCCTTCCAGTATCTGAAGGGGGCCTACAGGGATGCTGGGGAGGGACTTTTCATTAGGGACTGTAGTGACAGGACAAGGGGTAACAGGTTAAAACTTAAACAGGGGAAGTTTAAATTGGATATAAGGAAGAAGTTCTTTACGGTAAGAGTGGTGAGGCACTGGAATGGCTTTCCCAAGGAAGTTGTGAATGCTCCATCCCTGGTGGCGTTCAAGGCTAGGTTGGACAGAGCCTTGGATTGCATATTTCATTGGGAGGTGCCCTGCTCATGGCAGGGGGGTTGGAACTAGATGATCTTAAGATCCTTTCCAACCCTAACTGTTCTATGCTTCTATGATTCTATTGAGCTGGTGTATTTCAGTCATTCCAGCTTACAAGGTGCATCCCTGAAGGTTGTGGACTGGTGTCCTGGTTTGAGCAGTAGCAGTCATTTTTCTCCTTCTTGGTAGTTGGTGCAGTGCTGTGTTTTGACTTTCGGGCTCAGAACGGTTGCTGATAGCAAGTATGTTTTGAATTACTGCTCAAATATTTGGTTTTGTCCAAGGCCTTTTCCTGAGCTCATGCTCTGACAGGGAGGAGGGGAGGCTGGGAGGAAGGACAGACAGGACACCTGACCCAGGCTAGCCAAAGAGGTATTCCATACCATAGCACGTCATACCCAGGATGTAACCGGGAGAGACCCAGGAAGGGCTGGAGCTCTGGGGGGATGGAGGAGGTATCGGTCGGTGCTCGGTCGGGCAGGGTGGGGTGAGTTATGGGTTGGTGGCTGGTGAGATGTTGTATTTGCTTCACTTGTTATTTGCTTTATCATTATTGTTTGTAGTAGTAATGGCAGTAGTGATTTGTGTTATGCCTTAGCTATTAAACTGTGCTTATCTCAATCCGTGGGGGCCACATTCTTTGGATTCTCCTTCCTAACTCTCTGGTAGTCAGGGGAGCAAGGGGGGGAGTGAGTAACGAGCTGTGCGGACTTGGTTTAAACCACGACAGTTCTTTTTGGCACCCAATGTGAGAAAAATAGCTGAAGAAAAACACCAGGGAACTCAATGGGGAACAGAATCAATGACTGAGGCTTTAAAACTCCAAGTTTTGAGTATGCAAATGGCTGTAACTATAAACATTGTTATAAAGAAGTGTGAACCTTGTTTAGGAAATAATTCTTACCATGCTAAGAGACCCCAACCTGGAGCAACAAAGGCAGTTGTCGAGGAGACTGTTGGGAAGTGGACTTTAAAGAATTGTCACTGCATAATAGGCTCAGGTTGGTACTAGTAGATATTTTTTTCTGGTTGGCCGGAAGCTTTCCCTTGTCACTCCAGTGTGGCTTGTAAGGAGTGAAAAAGCTACTGAATCAAATAATACCTTGATTTGGCACACTGGCAAGTATGTCCTCAGATAGAGGTCCACATTTTGTTGCAGAAGTAGTTAGGAAGGTAGGATAATATATAGGAGTCAAGTGGGATTTACATACCCTTTACAGGCCTCAGGCTAGTGTGAAGACAGGACTCATGAACCAAACTCCTAAGTTACAGTTGAACAAAATATGTCAGGAAACTTCTTTAACTTGGTTACAAGCCCTACCAATTGCTTTGTTAAAGATACTGTTGTGGTTTAAGCCCAGCCAGCAACCCAGAACCATGCAGCTGCTTGCTCAGTTCCCCTCCTTCCTCTCCCCACTCCTGGAGGGATGGGGAGGAGAATGAAAAGAATGTAACTCCCACGGGTTGAGATAAGAACAGTCCAGTAACTAAGGTATAACACAAAATCACTACTGCTACCACCACTAATAATAATGATAAGGGAAATAACAAGGGAAGAGAATGCAACCGCTCATCACCTGCCAACCGATACCCAGACTGATCCGAGCAGTGATCTGGCCCTTCTGGGTAACTGCCCCCAGTTTATATATTGGGCATGACGTGCTGTGGTATGGAATACCTCTTTGGCTAGTTTGGGTCAGGTGTCCTATTTCTGCTTCCTCCCAGCTTCCCCTCCTTCCTGGCAGAGCATGAGACTCAGAAAGTTCTTAGTCAGAGTAAACACTACTGAGCAACAACTGAAAACATCGGTGTTATCAGCATTGTTCCCAGGCTGAAAGTCAAAAACACAGCACTGCACCAGTTACTAAGAATGAGAAAAATGACTACTACTGCTGAACCCAGGACAGATACGAATACAGCCAGGAAGGGATCATGTGAGTCCATATGAACTAATGTATCATTTGCCTTTCGTTCCTGGCAATTTGTTTTTAGAGGGAAGCCAAGATCTCAGATGATACTTGCTGACAGTGATTGGGTAAAACTCTCCCGGAACTTCATAACCATGTAGTCTTACATCATGCAAGTGGGTTGGACACTGGCCCATCTGTATCAACTGGGAGACTGAATCTATATTAAAATTTAGAAGGGCCAGCCTTTGAGAGCAATGTGGCGAGGACCTTTCCATGTTTTACTTGCCACTTACACTACCCTGAAGGTGGCTGAAAAAAGAACTTGAGTGCATTATTCTAGAGTAAGAGAACTATAGCTCCATGTACAGTAGAACAGAAATTCTCACTTTAAAATTTACCAAACACCCCATAGTTAGAAGAATTATAGAATCATAGAATAATTAGGGTTGGAAAGGACCTCAAGATCATCTAGTTGCAATCCCCCTGCCATGGGCAGGGACACCTCACACTAAACCATGTCACACAAGGCTCTGTCCAACCTGGCCTTGAACACCACCAGGGATGTAGCATTTACCACTTCTTTGGGCAACCCATTCTAGTGCCTCACCATCCTCACAGTAAAGAATGCCTTCCTTATACCTATCCTGAACTTCCCCTGTTTAACTTTAAACCCATTAGCCCTTGTCCTATCACTACAGTCCCTAATGAGGAGCCCCTCTCCAGCATCCTTGTAGGCACCCTTCAGATACTGGAAGGCTGCTATGAGGTCTCCATGCAGCCTTCTCTTCTCCAGGCTGAACAGCTCCAGCTTTCTCAGCCTATCTTCATAAGGGAGGTGCTCCAGCCCCCTGATCATCCTCATAGCCCTCCTCTGCACCTGTTCCAACAGTTCCATGTCCTTTTTATGTTGAGGACACCAGAGCTGTACACAATACAACAAGTGAGGTCTCATGAGAGCAGAGGGGCAGGATCACCACCTTCGACCTGCTGGTCAAATTCCTTTTGATGCAGCCCAGGATATGGTTGGCTTTCTGGGCTGTAAGCACACACTGCCAGCTCATGTTCAGTTTCTCATTGACCAACACCCTCAAGTCCTTCTCCGCAGGGCTGCTCTGAATCTCTTCTCTGCCCAACCTGTAGCTCTACCTGGGATTGCTCTGAACCAGGTGTAGGACCTTCCACTTGGCATGGTTGAACTTCATGAGGTTGGCATTGGCCCACCTCTCAAGCTTATCAAGGTCCCTCTGGATGGCATCCTGTCCTTCCAGCGTATCGAACGGACCACACAGCTTAGTGTTGTCGGCAAACTGGCTGAGGGCACACTCAATCCTACTGTCCATATTGCAGACAAAGAAAATCATGAGTAGGTTCTATACCTTAACCATTAGTTATGGTAGCCATGAGTCAGTTTAGATTAGCCTGGCACCAAAATTTACATTTGATGTTAGTCCAGAATCTCACTCAAATACTTAATATGTCTGATTGTTGGATTTGTATATACCTCCCGAAACACTCAGATGAGGCTATGCCATTAATAGGAATCCCCATTCCTTTCAGGACAAATTGGAATATGCTGTGGATGAAGCCAGTTATACTGATGGATATCATACAAATCTTCAGGTTTTGAAAATTCAAACCCCAGATATTTCAGATACCATATATGTGACTGTGAATAAAACCCTTAATACTGGTAATGTATCAGTAGGACATTACCCAAATTGCAGCTGAGCAATGCAACTCCAGGCTAAGAGACCCCAAACTGGCTATTGGAATGCTTCTAAAAGGAAAGGGTGGTATTGGCTGTGTAATAATACTGCTAGAAAAGCCCTTCCCTGAAAATTGAATGGAACATGTATGTTGGGTGTTGTAGTCACAAATATTACTATAATCAGAACCCTAAAACCAGAAGAAGGATGGATAGCAACCTTCCTAAAACAGATCGAGAGAACTCATAATGCTATTGCAGATAGTCCTGCAAGATTTCAGTTTTGTTAGATGGTTTCTTCCTTGGTTGGGAGTAGGTGAATTAGAAAAGATGTTCGTAAATATATCTGCAGTAATTGAAAACACTGAAAATAAAATTATAGATGCAATACAGGTACTACAGGTTGAGGTATCCAGCCTATCCCAGGTAACACTGCAAAACCATATGGCCCTTGACTTGCTATTAGCTTCCCAAGGAGGCATTTGTACAGATTTGGCCGAAATTTGGGAATAGACAGAAATCTTGCACCAAGTCACTAGAGACAATACCTCATGGGGTTTTGAAGAGTTATGGTACAAATTTACATCTTGGCTACCAAATTTGACATGGTTAAAGAATTTCTTTATAATAATTATAATGCTAGTTTGTGTTTGTACCCTAGCATGCATGATTCAATGTTATATTTGCTGATCACAATGTTGTTTCAGAATTAAATATAGGAAAATAATATGAAGTGAGACTTATAGGATACACATATATCCCACCTCAAAAGGGGGAATTGTAAGCTAAAATGCAAAGTTGTAAATTAAAACCACTCTTTTAATTGTAAACAAGATGTTAGGTTGTGAATTGGGACCGCTTTATTGAGAGCAAGATGGGCTGGTGTGGCCTTGTTGTATGTATAAAACAAGGGTAGCCTTTGAAGATAAGGAAGGAGTAACCAAGACACATGGGGCCAGTTCTTCAAAATAAGAAACAAATCAGAACAAACTGACTTAAAACACAGACACAGTTGTTAAGTAATTCACAATAGTCTTGCACATGGGCAAGCACAGAGGTCAATCAGCGGGCACAGTGAGGAAGACTGTTGGTGACCACCAGAGACCCCTTGAGACCACCACTTAGCAAAAAAGTGCATGCATAATTAAAATAAAAATATTGCAATTAGTTTCAGGAAATCTAGTGAATTTGTAAAGAATTTTCCCAGAAAGGTTGTAAATATACATAAGTTCATTGGATGCTGCTTGTAGACTACAGGTGCACTCACCCTTGCAAAATGATTCATGAGTGCACCCAGTGCTGCAATAAGGACTGCCTTTCTAAAATTCCAAATCAAGTCTTAGTGAGTTTCTTCAACCATCTTTTGTGGTAACAGTGTTATATAGCAATTAACATAATACAGTTTAATTCATGGGCTATTCTCACCCAAAATCATAGAATAGAATCATAGAATCATAGACTAGTTAGGATTGGAAAGGACTTTAAGATCATCTAGTTGCAACCCCCTGCCATGGGCAGGGCACCTCCCAATGAACCATGTCTTCTAAGGCTCTTTCCAACCTGGCCTTGAACACCACCAGGTATGTAGCATTTATCACTTCTTTGGGCAACCCATTCCAGTGCCTCACCACCCTTACCGTAAAGAACTTCTTTCTTATATCCAATTTAAATTTCCCCTGTTTAAGTTTTACCCTGTTACCCCTTGTCCCATCACTACAGTACCTAATGAAAAGTCCCTCCCCAGCATCCTTATAGGCCCCCTTCAGATACTGGAAGGCTGCTATGAGGTCTCCGTGCAGCCTTCTCTTTTCCAAGCTGAGCAGCCCCAGCTTTCTCAGCCTGTCTTCATACGGGAGGTACTCCAGTCCCCTGACCATCCTCGTGGCCCTCCTCTGGACTTATTCCAACAGTTCCATGTCCTTTTTATGTTGAGGACACCAGAACTGTACACAGTACTCCAGGTGAGGTCTCACAAGAGCAGAGTAGAGGGGCAAGATCACCTCCTTTGACCTGCTGGTCACACTCCTTTTGACGCAGCCCAAAATACGGTTGGCTTTCTGGGTCGTGAGTGCACACTGCTGGCTCATGTTAAGAATCCCCTTGAGGTACATACTGGACTTCACCATTCTTCAACATTACCCATTAAGTACACCCAGGTCCTTGAGCAAAAGAAGTTCCATGGGTGGTTTTGCCTTTGCCTGAGGTTTTGGTTTCCATCTGCTGTAGCAGTCTTTATGACAGGAAAAATGGTGTGTGGTATTGGATTGTTGTATGGTTTATGTGCATTGGACTTTGGATCTGTCGGTAACTGTGTGTGGTTCAAGTTATAATAAATCATCTCTAGCAAAACTAATTCCTTCAAGTACTGGGATACATCTCTCTTCCATAGTACACCTGCCTGGGTAACATATAACATCTTCGTTGAAGGGACACCTTTCCTTGACAGGAGTCTCTTCCAGAGGCTGAGGACTTGTATCCCTCTCCCAATTGCCTTGTCAATGCCCCCTTCCCTAGCAAGTGATCCCGTCTGCTTGGCTTTCCTACCATCTAATTCCAGGCTACTAGCTCCATTATGTCAACATCAGAGCAACCAGGTGATCACATACTCACCTGGGTGATGGCTGAAATCTTTTCCTATATCCTGCAGCTCACTCAGGGACAGGGATTGAGAGGTTACCTCATGTTCTGCCTCTTCCTCTGTTTCTTGTGCTGACCCTGCTTCTTCCTGTTTCACTATACAAGCTGTCATTCATGTCCATTTCTTCTGTACAGGGGAGATTGATAACAGAACTGTTTGGTTCTCTGGTTCAGCTGCAGTGCCTGTTGTGGGGATTAGAGTATTTGCAGTGCATGTTGTCAGGGTTGAAGTAGGCTCACAGCTGCTGCATAGCATTTTTTACCCTTTCTTAAACATGTTATCACAGAAGCACCACCAGCTTCTCTGACTGGTTCAGCCTTGGGAAGTGATGTGTCCATTTTGGAGTTGGGTAAAACTGTCTCTGTCCAACATGGGGGCAGTTCCTGATCTCTTCTCACAGAAGCCAGCCCTGCAGTCTGCCTCTCCACTACCAAAACCTTGCCATATAAAGCCAATGCAGGATCCAGAAAGGGCTAAAGGGCTGTTGTGGTTTAATACCAGTAGGCAGCTTAACACCACACAGCTGCTCACTCACTCTTGTCTTGTCTCATTTCTTGTTTTGCCTCTCCTCTCCCTCTGTCAGATTGTCTCATATTTTTCCTTGTCACATCTCTCTCATCTGTAGTCTTTATCCTCGCGTCTCTTCGTCTCTCCTCTCATCACTCACTTCCCTTTTCTTGCTTCCCCGTTCTTGCTTCCCCTTTTCCTCTTCTCCTCTCATTTTGTCTCATCTCTCATGCCTTGTCTCATCTTTCATCTCCTTTCTCAGCTCTCATGTCTTATCTCTGATCTCCCCCCCATCTCTTACCTTGCCTCACCTCTCTTGCCTCTCATCTTGCAGGTCCCCCCATCTTCTGCGTGTCTGCTCTTGCAAGTCACTAGTTTCTCTCATTTCTTGTCATATGCTCCTTCTCTTTCTCTCCAGTCAGCTGGGACTTTCTTATTCTTCTTTTTAAAACTCTTTTTGGCAGTATAAACTTTTAGCATAGTCCCCAAATCCAACAAAAAGCAAAAGTGACACTTTCTTCCAGAAATAAAAATTAGGGTTTTTTCTACAGTTGGTATGGTCAGTGTCTACTCAATTGTACTTGATTAAATATATCATGAGCCCTGAGCAGCAGCCAAGCACCCACCCTTCTTGCTCATTCTTCCCCAATGGAATGGGTAAAAAACAGAAGGAAGTTGAACAGTCTTATGGATCAAGACAATGACAATTTAAGAAGAAAAAAGCTGTGTATACTAACAAAGCAAAAAGATTAATTAATACACTATTCCCCATTGGCCAGGCACAAGATATCCAACCACTTCCTGGAAAACAGGCACTCAGCATGCTTAATGATTGCTTGCTAAGAAAAATGCCCTAACCATGAGTGTTCCACTCTCCCCTTCCCCCTCCTTTCTGTGGGCTTTTTTTGCTGGGCATGAAGTCATATGGTATGGAATATACCTTTGGTCAGTTGGGGTCAGCTACTGTGTCTATGTCCCTCTCAACCTCTTGCTCTCCCCAGCTGGGGGGGGGGGGATGGACTTGGAGAGAAAGCCTTGATGCAGTGCAGGCACTGCTTAGCAACAGCCAAAACATTGGTCTGTTATCAACAGTTCTAGCCACAAATACAAAACACAATACCATATGGGCAACTGTGAGGAAAGTTAACTCAGTCCCAGACAGGCTTGGTACAAAATGTAGTGCTGATAATAGATGGCAGCAAGAAAGGATTCTACAAGTACAGAAACAGCAAAGGGAAGACCAGGGAAAATGTCAGCTGTTGCTGAATGGGATGGGGGAACTGGTGACAAATTACATGGGTAAGGTTGAGGTACTCCATGCCTTCTTTGCCTCAGTCTTTATGGGTAAGACCAGACTTGAGGATTCCCAGGCCCGTGGGACCAGAGGGAAAATCTGGAGCAAGGAAGATTACCTTCCATGGAAGAGGATCATATGTAAGACCATTTATACAAACTGAACATACATAAGTCCATGTGGCCTGATGTGTTGCACCCATGAGTGCTGAGTGAGATGGCTGATGTCATTGCAAGGCCACTCTCGATTATCTTTGAATGGTCATAGTGATTGGAAGAGGTTCCTGACAAGCAGAAGAGAGCAAATATCACCTCAGTCTTCAACAAAGGCAAGAAGGAAGATCTATAGGCTGGTCAGCCTCACCTATATTCCCAGGAAGATGATGGAGAAAAGAGTCTTGGAAACTGAAGGTCATGAAGGTGCTTACTAGGAGTATGAATGGATCTATGAATGGGAAATTATGTCTGACCAACCTGATAATACTTCTACAATGAGGTAACTAGCTTAGTGAATGAGGGGAGAGCAGTGGATATTATTTAATGGACAGTGAGGTGGACTGAAACTGGCTGAACTGCCCAGAGGGTGGTGTTAATTTCAGTTGGAAGCAAGTTACTAGTGGTGATGCCCAGGAGTCACTGGCACCAAACCTTTTTGATATCTGCATTAGTGACCTGGAAAATCGGGCAGTGTGCACCCTTAGCAAGTTTTCAGATGATACAGAATTGTCAGAAGCAGTTGATGGACCAGATGGCTGTTGTGCCATTCAGCCTTGACAGACTGGAGAAATGGGCAGAGAAAAATCTCATGATGTTCAACATGTGCAAAGTCATGCATCTAGGAAGGATATAGATAGTAGTAGCCTGGGGAACATAAAGAAGGACTACAGAGCCCTGGGAGAGGTGGTTAGGGACTTTGGAGCTCAGATAGTCTTTTTGTCAATTCTCCAGGACACAGGGGAGGACCTTCCAAAGGCTAAGAGGATTGGACAGGTTAATAAATTATTAAAATGGTGGTGTCATAGTCAAGGGTTTGGGTGTCTTGGACATGGGGCCCACATTTGTAGGCCAGGTCTACTGGGGGCTGGTGGAGCTGCTCTGATAAAGAAGGGGAAGAGTGGTTTTGGTAGGAGGCTTGCTAGACTTGTCAAGGATGCTTTAAACTAGTCGTGTTGGGGGAGTGGAGCATCGTTCCATCCCAACACACCCAGTCAGTTCCCAGCACCTATAATAAATACTCGGAGCAATGTAGTAATATTCCAGCCGCTCCAGCCAATGGGATGGCTTCTTTTGGAGCTCGGCTCAGATGCCTCTATACAAATGCCCGTAGCATGGGGAATAAACAAGAGGAATTAGAGATGTGGGCACATCTACGGGGCTATGATATAATAGGCATCACAGAAACATGGTGGGATGGCTCCTTTGACTGGAGTGTTGGAATGGAAGGTTACAGGCTTTTTAGAAAAGACAGGCCCGGTAGGAGGGGAGGGGGAGTTTCCCTTTATGTTAGGCATAGGCTGGAGAGTATGGAACTTTCTCTGGGGACAGGGGATCAGTTAACAGAAAGTTTGTGGGTCAGGGTTAAGGGGAAAACAGTGATGGGAGACATTACTGTGGAGATCTGTTACAGAGTGCCTGATCAAGAGGACTCTGAATGAAGCAGTCTACAGACAGATAGGAAAAGCTTCACACTTGCAGCCCCTTGTTCTCATGGGGGACTTCAACCACCTGATACCTGTTGGAGCGACGGTACAGCCAGGCACAAGCAATCAAGGAGGTTCCTTGATTGTGTGGAAGACAACTTCCTTCTGCAAGCAATAGAGGGGTCGATGAGGATAGGTGCCATGCTTGACCTCGTGCTCACCAACAGGAAAGGGCTCGTTGGAAATGTGACTCTCCAGGGAAGTTGTCATGGTTTGAGCATGTTTTGAGGGTGTTTTTTGTTCAAGGTTTTTTTCCAGCCAGGTGGAGGAGGGGAGTCCGGGAGGAAGGAGAGACAGGGCACCTGACCCAGACTAGGCAATGAGGTATTCCATACCATAGCACGTGATGCCCAGGAGGCATACTGGGAAGGAGAAGGCTGGAGGGTAGAGCTCTGGAGAAAAATGGAGGAGGGAGCACATGGTGCTCGGCCGGGCAGGGTGGAGTGAGTTATGGGTCGGTGGCTGGTGGGGTGTTGTATTCTTTTCACTTGCTGTTTGCTGTATCATTATTATTTGTAGTAGTGAATGGCAGTAGGGGTTTTGTGTTATGCCTTAGCAATTAAACCGTTCTTATCTCAATCCGTGGGGGCTACATTCTTTGGATTCTTCTTCCTAACTCTCCGGGAGTAGGGAGACTTGATTTAAACCACGACAGAAGTCTTGGATGCAGTGATCACGAGATGGTCGAATTTGAGGTCCTCAAGACAGTGAGAAGAGCGTGCAGCAAGCTCACTGCCCTGCACTTCAAGAGAGCAGACTTTGGGCTCTTTAGGAACCTGCTTAGCAAGGTTCCATGGGATATAGCCCTAGAGGGCAGGGGGGCCCAAGACTCTTGGTTAACATTCAAGGATCACCTGCTACAAGCTCAGGAGTGTTGCATCCCAACTAGAAGGAAGTGCAGCAGGAGGGCCAAGAGACTTCCTTGGATGGATAAGGAGCTGCTGAGAAAAATTCACAAGAAAAAAGAGGCTTATAAAAGGTGGAAGCAAGGACAGGTGGCCTGGGATGAATACAGGGATGTTGTCCAGGAAGTTACGGACCAGGTTAGGAAAGCTAAGGCCCAATTGGAGCTAAACTTGGCAAGGGATGTTAAAGATAATAGGAAGGGATTTTATAGGTATGTAGCAGCTAAAAAACAGACTAAGGACAATGTAGGCCCCCTCCGGAATCTTTCGGGAGAACTGGCAACCCTGGATTTGGAGAAGGCTGAGGTTCTGAATGACTTCTTTGCCTCGGTCTTCACTGGCAAAGGCTCTGACTGCACCACCCAAGTCTTGGAAGGCAGAAGCAGGGACTGTGAGAATGAAGACCTTGGGCCCACTGTAGGAAAGGATCTGGTTTGGTCTTCTTCTGGTCTGATTCTTGGTCTGATTTTGGTCTTCTTCTTAAAAACCTGAATGTACACAAGTCATAGAATCATAGAACAGTTAGGACTGAAAAGGACCTCAAGATCATCTAGTTCCAACCCCCCTGCCATGGGCAGGGACAACTCACACTAGACCATATCACCCAAGGCTTCATCCAACCTGGTCTTGAACACTGGGCCCTGATGAAATCCATCCGTGGGTCCTGAAGGAGCTGGTGAATGAAGTTGCTAAGTCACTGTCCATCATATTTGAAAAATCATGTCAGTCAGATGAAGTTCCCGATGACTGCAAAAAGGGAAATATAACCCCATTTTCAAGAAGGGGAAAATGGATGACTTAGGGAACTACAGACCAGTTAGTCTCACCTCTGCCTGGCAAAATCTTGGAGCAGATTCTCTTGGAAGGCATGCTAAGGCACATGAAAAACAACAAGGTGCTTTGTGACAGCCAGCATGGCTTCACTGGGGGGAGATCCTGCCTGACCAATTTGGTGGCCTTCTATGATGGGGCTACAAAAGTGATGGACAGGGGTGGAGCAGATGACGTCATCTACCTGGACTTGTGCAAAGTGTTTGACATTGTCCCACATGACATCCTTGTCTCTAAATTGGAGACATCAATTTGAAAGATGGACCACTCGGTGGATAAAGAACTGGCTGGATTGGCGCATGCAAAGAGTTCTGGTCAATGACTCAATGTCCGGCTGGAGATCAGTAATGAGTGGTGTCCCTCAGGGATCAGTGTTGGGACCAGTCTTGTTTAACATCTTTGTCAGTGACATGGACAATGGGATTGAGTGTGCCCTCAGCAAGTTTGCTGATGACACCAAGCTGTGTGGTTCGGTTGATACGCTGGAGGGAAGGAATTCCATCCAGAGGGACCTTGACACACTTATGAGGTGGGCTGATGCCAACCTCATGAAGTTTAACCCTGCCAAGTGGAAGGTCTGCCACCTGGGTCGGAGCAATCCCAGGCACAGCTACAGGTTGGGCAGAGAAAAGATTCAGAGCAGCCCTGCAGTGAAGGCCTTGGGGGTGTTGGTTGATGAGAAATTGAACATGAGCCAGCAGTGTGGTCATACAGCCCAGAAAGCCAACTGTATTCTGTGCTGCATCAAAAGGAATTTGACCAGCAGGTCAAAGGAGGTGATCCTGCCCCTCTGCTCTGTTCTTGTGAGACCTCACTTGGAGTATTGTATGCAGTTCTGGTGTCCTCAACATAAAAAGGACATGGAGCTGTTAGAACAAGTCCAGAGAAGGGCCACAAGGATGATAAGGCGACTGGAGCACCTTTCATATGAAGACAGGCTGAGAAAGTTGGGGCTGTTCAGCCTGGAGAAGAGAAGGCTGCGTGGAGACCTCATAGGAGCCTTCCAGTATTTGAAGGGGGCCTACAGGAATGCTAGAGAGGGACTATTCATTAGGGACTGTAGTGATAGGACAAGGGGTAAAGGGTTCAATGTTAAAGAGGGGAAGTTTAGATTGGATATAAGGAAGAAATTCTTACTGTTAGGGTAGTGAGGCACTGGAATGGGTTGCCCAGGGAGGTTGTGAATGGTCCATCCCTGGCAGTGTTCAAGAGCAGGTTGGATAAAGCCTTGGGTGATATGGTTTAGTGTGAGGTGTCCCTGCCCATGGCAGGGGGGTTGGAACTAGATGATCTTGAGGTCCTTTCCAACCCTAACTATTCTATGATTCTATTACTTACTCCAGGTACCAGTACAAGCTGCAGGCTGACTAGGTGGAAGGCAGCTTTGCAGAGATGGAAATGTGTGTCCTGGTGGACAAGAAGCTGAATGTGAGCCAGCAATGCAGCTTCACAGCAACAGTATCCCTGGCTGCATTAGAAAAAGCATTTCTAGGAGGTGGAGTTAGGACCTTCCTCTACTCAGTGCTAGTGAAGCAGCATCTGGAGTATCCTGTTCAGTTCTGGGCTGTTCAGTACAAGTAGGTATGAACTTACTGGAGCAAGTCCAGCAAAGTGCCACAAAGATGATTAAGGGACTGGAGCATCTGCCATATGAGGAGTGGCTGAGAGAGCTGGGACTACTTTAGCCTAGAGAAGAGAAGGCTCTGGGAGGATCTTATCATGTATAAATATTTGATGGGAGAGTGAAGATGAGGGAGAAAGAGTCTTCTCAGTGGTGCTCATTAACTGAACTAGAGGCAATGGGCACAAATGGGAAAAAGCAGGAATTTCCATCTGAATGCTTGAAATCACTTTTTTACTGTGAAGATTAGTCAAAGACTGTACCAGGTTGTCCAAAGATGTGGAGTCTCTATCCTTGTAGCTATTAAGAACCCAACTGGACACGGCCCTGAGCAACTTGCCTTTAGGTGACCCTCTTTTGAGCAGAGGGGTTGGATTAGATGATCTCAGGAGGTCCATTCTAACCTAAATGAATTTATAGTGCAACTCAGTAAACCAGAGGAAGGACAGCTTTGAAGAATGGGTAGTCATTTATAAGCTGATGGGAGGACTTTTACTTGTTTCTGGTTTTTATGAGTTGTTCCTGAAGTCGTATAAATAAGAAAAGTTTCTGTTCATTTACACTAGTAAATAAGATATTTTGAGTGCAAGTAAGATAAAACTTTGAATATTTCAGTACATAAGGATTTGAACAATCTCAGGAAGAAAATTTATTCATGGTATTGTATATTTTACCCATTGTGTTCTTACAGTACACTTTATTCAGTGTATGTTAGTTCTTTCTGAAAGATGACAATATTGGAGGAAATTTAATTTACTTGTGATTTCTATAGAAATTAGACTTTTAGTTCTTTAGAATTGTGATGAGTTGTTATGAAACATTTCCAGAATTCAGTTTAATTGCATTGATTATTGCAAGTATTTTTCTGAAGGTATGCTTAATTAAGAAGTAAATATTTATATGTGCAGCTTCTAGAATTAATTATTTTTGTGCATATAGCTAGCTTAAAGTATGTTGTCTTAATATGGTATAAGGTTTTGAGACTCCTCCCAAAATTTGACAGTTGCAGCTAATGTGTGCAAGTATAGTTAGAGAAGAATCAGACCTGTAAATGGACTTTTTCTAGTTCTTTACCTTAAAGCAGTAAGTCGGTTCGTGTGCACCTTTCTTCCGGCTTGATAAATGTATTTGCTGTTACAAAACATACTGTAAATGTTAGAAAAAAATTTGTGAAGTCCAAAGCTTATAGTATTCTGCTGCAAACTCTGAGCAGACCTTAGATTAGAGAAAGCAATAATATATAATATGAATTTTCTAATATTTTAGGCCAAAGCAACATTTTAAGAAAGGAAGAATAAATCTCCATGTACTAGTATGTGAAACAATCTTTAGCCAATCCCCAAATTGGATTTGGGGTGAATATTCATTCTTCTGATATGAATAAAGATAAGTGACAAAAAAAACCCCAAAGAAGTTTGTGCTGAACTTTTAATTTTGCATTTTCATTTCATTCAGAGACCACGATGCAGACATCAGAGACTGGGTCGGACACAGGTTCGACTGTGACTTTACAGGCATCTGTGGCTGGCCAGGCAGCAGTGCCCACACAGGTAGTACAGCAGGTACCAGTTCAGCAACAGGTAGGTGTCTGTTAATTCTGGGAAAACAAAAAAACCCTGGCAAGACAGGTGTACTGAGAAGCTGATGTTTTACAAGGCTGCAAAAGCAACTCCTTTTCACTGTTTTACTCAATTTTATTTTGCTGGAACTAAAAGCTACATAAGCAGACATGTATTTTTCAGAGTTTATTTCTTGAACTAGAATATCTGGCAACCACCAGAAATACATATGCATGATACTAAAAGTAGATTACTATGGAATGTGTGCTATAACATTAATTTAATTTATTGAATATTTATAATTATTCATTTGAAAGGTTGATAAGGAATATGGAATTTTTTAAATAAATACAATATATATATAAAATACAGAAGCAGTGTCATTTTGTACTTCTAAGCTGGGCTCCCTGAAGGTTCTTGCACAACTAGAGAAAGGTATTTGAAGTAAAACCATATGTACCACATAATTTTGATTTGCCAGAGAATTAAAGGGGCTTCTGAAGCAGATAGCTCAGCACACACTTCTGTGACATTATTAATCACCTATGCAGCCCCACCAACATTAAAGGGAGTGGTGTGTGGGGAGATTGAGAAAGGAAGTGGAGTTGGAAAACAGGAACTGAATGTGAAAAGCCATGACTTTTGTCCAAGACTCCTTTAGTATGTGTAATTTAGGTTAGGTTTTTTGGGTTTTGTATAATTATTTGTTCCAGTTGGAAGGGACCTACAATGACCATTACTCCAACTGCCTGACCACTTCAGGGCTGACCAAAAGTTAAAGCATATTATTAAGGGCATGTCATGGTTTAAACCCAGCCGGTAACTCAGCGCTTGCCCACATACCACTTTCCCCACTCCCAGGCAGGATGGGAAGGAGAATCAAAAGACTGTAAACCCCACAGGTTGGGATAAGAACTGTTTAATAACTGAAGTATAATATGGTACTACTACTACTAGTAATAATAATGATAAGGGAAATAACAAGGGGAGAGAATATAAAGCTAAAAGGGGAAAGGAAAAAAACCCCAATAAACATAAGTGATGCACAATACAATTGCTCACCACCTGCTGATACCCAGCTCAACCCAAGCAGCGATCTGTCCCTTCCAGGTAACTCCTTAACCAGGGTAAGTGCTACTTAGCAACACCTAATTCATTGGTGGGTTATCAGCATTACTCTCAGACTAAAACAAAACCACAGCACTGCACCAGCTACTAGGAAGAAAATTAATGCTATCTCAGCCAAAACCAGGACAGGGCATTTTCCAAATACCTCTTAAGCACTGACAGGAATGGGGCACTGATCAGCTCTCTAGGAAGTCTGTTCCAGAGCTTGACCACCCTCTCAGTAAAGAAATGCTTCCTAATACGTAGTCTGAACCTCTCCTGACATAGATTTGAACTATTCCCACTCATCCTATCACAGGATACTGGGGAGAAGAGAACAGCACTTTCCCCTCCACTTCCCCTCCATTCAGCTGTCAGTTTTTTAGGTTCTTTAGGTGAAATCTGATGTTCTTTTTCAACGTAAGCTGGTGTTACAGTTTTAGAATTAACAATATTAAAACTAAGAATAACTTGTTAAATTATGTAAGTCTGTTTCTGTGCTAGTCAATCACTGTTGCCTAAACTATGATTTCTAGCATTTTGTTTAGTTTTAAAATTTAAGGTGATGATTCTTTCTGTGTGTTATTTGCAGTGCTATTTTACTGCCTCGTGCATTTCACTAATAATTTTTCCTGGTATACAAACTCATTTCATATGAAAAACAACAAGGTGCTTGGTGACAGCCAGCATGGCTTCACTAAGGGGAAATCCTGCCTGACCAATTTGGTGGCCTTCTATGATGGGGCTACAAAGATGATGGACAGGGGTGGAGCAGTTGACGTCATCTACCTGGACTTGTGCAAAGCATTCGACACTGTCCCACATGACATCCTTGTCTCTAAATTGGAGACATCAATTTGAAAGATGGACCACTCGGTGGATAAAGAACTGGCTGGATTGGCGCATGCAAAGAGTTCTGGTCAATGACTCAATGTCCGGCTGGAGATCAGTAATGAGTGGTGTCCCTCAGGGATCAGTGTTGGGACCAGTCTTGTTTAACATCTTTGTCAGTGACATGGACAATGGGATTGAGTGTGCCCTCAGCAAGTTTGCTGATGACACCAAGCTGTGTGGTTCGGTTGATACGCTGGAGGGAAGGAATGCCATCCAGAGGGACCTTGACACGCTTATGAGGTGGGCTGATGCCAACCTCATGCAGTTTAACCATGCCAAGTGGAAGGTCTGCCACCTGGCTCAGAGCAATCCCAGGCACAGCTACAGGTTGGGCAAAAAGGAAATTCATGGTAGTCCTGCGGAGAAGGACTTGGGGGTGTTGGTCAATGAGAAAATGAACATGAGCCAGCAGTGTGCGCTTACAGCCCAGAAAGCCAACAGTATTTTGGGCTGCATCAAAAGGAATGTGACCAGCAGGTCAAAGGAGGTGATCCTGCCCCTCTACTTTGCTCTTGTGAGACCTCACTTGGAGTATTGTATGCAGTTTTGGTGTCCTCAACATAAAAAGGACATGGAACTGTTGGAAGAAGTCCAGAGGAGGGCCACGAGAATGGTCAGGGGACTGGAGCACCTACCTTATGAAGGAAGTACTGGGGAACTCAGAACTGGACACAGGACTCTAGGTGCACAGTACTCAACTGGCAATGAATAAAGGGGAAGGGTCACCTACCTGGACCTACTGGCAATACTTTGCCTAATATAGCCCAGGATACCATTAGCCCTCTTTGTGGCAGGGGCATACTGCTGGCTCATGTTGAACTTGGTGTCCACCAGGACCCCCAGGTCCTTTTCTGCAAAGTTGCTTTCCAGCTGACTGCTCCCCTCGGTATGTACCAGTGCATGGGGTTGCTCCTCCCCGGGCACAGTACTTGGCACTCTTCCTTGTTGAAGTAAATGAAGTTCCTGTCAGCTCATTTCTATAGCTTGATATCCCTCTGAATGTTTTTCTCCAAAAGAGTTTTTATAGAATACCTTTTCCGGCAGTTTCTAGGCCCTGCCAGAATAGCAGAAAAGGGGTGTTTCTACCACATGCCCATGATCGAAAGCCATAGGAGAGTCTGTTAAAATTTTTAGTCAGTGCCTTTTGTCATAAACCACCTTCTGTGTCTTCTGCAGAAGCCTGGTTTCTATTGCCCATTTCTGCTTATCCCTGGCAATAGAGCACTGCTCTATCACAGTCTTTCTAGGGTCATTGCTTTCTGGATTTGTGCTGTAATCCAACACAAGATGCTCAGTGCCTCAAAATTGATCTTTTATCTGTTTGCTGCATTTAGAGTGATGTCATTAACCTTTAAACAAGAGTTTCCTCCAGACTGCAGGTAGCACGACCCCCAGGTCCTTTTCTGCAAAGTTGTTTTCTAGCTGGTCAGCAGCCTGTACTGGTGAATGAGGTTGTTCTTTCTCAGGTGCAGGATTTGTTGCTTCTCCTTTTTGAATTTCATGAGGTTCCTGTCAGCCCATTTCTACAGCCTTTTGAGGTCCCTCTGAATGGCAGCACAAGCCTGTTATATATCAGACACTCTTTCCAGTTTGGTGTCATCAGCAAATGGCTAGAAGTGTACTCTGCCCCATCATCCAATCATTGATAAAGATGTTGAACAGGACTGGACCCAGTATTGGCCCCTGGGGTACACCACTAGTCACTGGCCTCCAACTAGACTTTTTTGCCACTGAAAAGCTTTTGCTGAATTAGGACTTTTATATAGATCTCTACCTTAAATCTTTATTGCAGAAGCACAGAATGGTTAAGGTTGAAAGGAACTACTGGAGATCATCTGCCCTGCTCAAGCAGGGTCACCTAGAGCTGGTTTCCCAGGAACATGTCCAGATGGTTTTTGAATATCTCCAAGGGAGGAGACTACACAGCCTCTCTGGGCAACCCCTTCCAGTGCTCAGTCACTGTCAGTAAAAAAGTGTTTCCTGGTTTTTAGACAGAACCTTCTGTGTTTCAGTTTGTGCCCACTGCCTCTTGACCTGTCACTGGTCACCACTGAAAAAAGCCTGGCTTCATCTTCTTTGCACCTTCCCTTCAGGTATTTGTACACCTGAGATCCCCCCCTTAGCCTCTGGACTAAATTCCAGACTAATTAATGTATTAACATTTATTCTTTTTTTTTTTTAGGCGCTGCATTTGATTATATTTTTTTAAATTTTAAATGGGGTTTATGAATCTTTACTTATTTTACCCTGGTATTTTTCTCTTAACCTTATTAGTACTTTTAATGCACTTTTATCTAAAACCAAAATTCTTTACATAGTTTTATCTTGCCTTAATAATAAGATGTATTTTTTGAATTTGGGAAATTATAGTTCAGGAACACTGTTAAGGGATGGTAGGCCAATGTCAGTTTATGTAGTGGTTCACATAGGAAATCAGAAAACTGCTGATTTTTCAATTTAACCATCAAAAAGTATATCTGATTACTGCTGACTGATGGAAACATCTGTTTTCTGTCACACCTGAACAGTCTTCTTCAAAGTAATGTTGGTTTTTGTTTGTTAGGGTTTGGTTTGGTTTTTTTTTCAGAATTATGGTTTTCATATAAATTTTTACTTAGGTGTTGTGGTTTAACCCCAGCCAGCAACTAAGCACCACACAGCCACTCACTCACCCCCCCCCAAATGGGATGGGGGAGAGAATCAGAAGGGCAAAAGTGAGAAAACTAATTATTTGAGATAAAAACAGTTTAATAAATAAAAAGTAATAATATTAATAAATTGTAAGGAAAAGAAGAAAAGACCTCAAACAAACACCAAAGAGAGAGAAAAATGAAACCCAAACTGACCAATGCCCAGCTAGTCCCTGAGGAGCAGCCCCCCTGCCAACCTCCCCCCGAGTTTTATTGCTGGGCATGATGTCATATGGTATCAAATATCCCTTTGGTCAGTTGGGGTCATTTGTCCCAACTGTGTCCTCTTCCAACTTCTTGTGCATCCCTAGCCTACTTGCTGGCAGGGTGGTGTGAGAAGCTGAAAAACCCTTGACACTGTGCAAGCACCGCTCAGTACTAACTAAAACATACCTGTTTCCAGCACAAATCCAAAACATAGCCACATACTAGCTACTATGAAGAAACTTATCTCTATCGCAGACAAAACTAGTACATTAGGTTAATAATTAAGTTTAGAATTTTGTTTTAAACTTTATGGGTTAATGGTAGAAAAGGACAATTAGGAATTTTATAGAATGTAGTTTAGCCTGGAGAAGAGAAGGCTGCATGGAGACCTCAGAGCAGCCTTCCAGTATCTGAAGGGGGCCTACAGGGATGCTGGTGAGAGACTATTCATTAGGGACTGTAGTGATAGGACAAGGGGTAATGGGTTCAAACTTAAACAGCAGAGGTTTAGGTTGGATATAAGGAAGAAATTCTTTACTGTTAGGGTGATGAGGTACTGGAGTGGGTTGCCCAGGGAGGTGGTGAATGCTCCATCCCTGGCGGTGTTCAAGGCCAGGTTGGATAAAGCCTTGGGTGATATGGTTTAGTGTGAGGTGTCCCTGCCCATGGCAGGGGGTTTGGAACTAGATGATCTTAAGGTCCTTTCCAACCCTAACTATTCTATGATTCTATGATGAAGGTTTTGTAACTAAAATGTTCTTAAAGAGCTCTTGTAGGTGATGCATTACATGCACGAGAACCAGGCTCTTCTAAGATTACGCTGAATTATTTTTTTTAGGACCTACTCTGACAGGTCAAAGTTTACCTGGTAACAGCAAATGTAACTTGTGGTTTAGAGGCTTGTGTTCTATAGAGTTAAACTGAAGTAAAAAAAAACAAAACAAAACAATACCTACTACCACCATCAAGAAAAAAACAACAAACAGAAAAGCAGCATTTAGATGACTAAATGAAGTTTTCTTCTTTACTAAATATTGTTCTTAAGCTTGGCATGAAGCATATAGTTCTTGTACTTTCCAGATGGTTCTGTCTTTGGCATTGAAAATACCTATGCTCTCAAGAGCATGCATCTCCAATATTACTACTCCACGTAGCATATTACAGACTTACAGCACAATATTACATTTTGTGTTATTTAGTAATTGTGAGAACAGGGATGTCCATGACTAAGTATTGTTTAGAAACCATTAGATGCACTGAAGCACTAGTCATTCTTTTTATAAGGTAAACTGTCCTATATTTCTGGTGATTTTCTTTACAGGTACAGCAAGTACAGACTGTGCAGCAGGTACAGCATGTCTATCCAGCCCAGGTTCAGTATGTAGAGGGAAGTGACACAGTCTACACAAATGGAACTATGTAAGTGAGTTGGTTATTGATCAAAATTAGAATGGTTACTAAATTATGAAGTTAAATGTGCATTCTTTTAATAACATCTTATGGGCTACTGTATTTTAAGTATCAAAGAAAAATGTTTGAAGAAAAACATTTTTTTGTCATTTAAAATCATTATTTGGGTGAAAATAAGTTGAATTCACATCACAATCTAAAATGAATTCAGGTAATTGTTAGATGGACATAGTGTGAAGCTATATAAGCAGCATTTTGTTGCTTATGGGCAAGTTTTAATTTATGCTGATAGAAAGGATTATCTAAACTTGTCATAACATGATCATCTGTGTAATAAGTCTTCATGTGAGCCCCCTGTTCTAGTTAAAATTCTACTGGCAATTTCTTAAATCGCTGAGGCAGCTGCAGTCATTGCTTACAAAAAAAAGTAATTTTTTTATTGTGTTTGATACAATGAGATACATATTTAATTTTTTTCCAAATCAAGGGAGAGAAACAAAAATATGTCCATTCGCTTCTCTCTTCTTTTCTTGCTTTGATGAACATATTTTTCTGCCATCAAATTCCTTTCTCCCATGTGAAAACTTAAAATCATAGAATAATTTAGGTCAAAAGAGACCTCTGGAGGTTATATGGTATAACACGCACACACTCAGAGTAGGACCTTCCCTCCCTCTTTTTCCAGTACCTCTAAATATATCCCCTTGACACTTTTGATGTGTTATAAGGTTAATGAAGAAGTGAAAAACATGTTGAAGACTTGTTTGGTGCCAGCAAATATGTATTTATTGATGATAATCTGGCATTGACACAAAAAAATCAATACCACCATTGGGTTCAGACTGATGTTAACACTTGCAGCATACTCTTCACTGGCATATTTTGCCAAATTCATTCTTCAGTTAATCTTTTCCCACACACTCTCTTGTTGCCTGATTTTCTTTGCTCTTATAATATCTAATCAATATCTTTTGTCCTAAACAGGTCTATTAAGACATGATTATTATTAAGAATGACGAATGCATCCTTTTTTAAGATACTGAAAAACTGAAAGTCACTCATAACATTGTTAAAATGTAATCAAAGACTGAAAACTTGTATGTAGAATAACTTATCAGGCTAACTTGTTTTTGGAAAATAGCTAAAGACATTGAACTGTTGAGACAAAAGAAAACAAAATTCTTTCTTGTGTAACTTTTTCTTTTAAAAGCTCTAGTACTTTTACTCTTTCAATTATGGACTTGAAAGTGAGAAGTGATGTTGGGAGTGTATGGTTTATTGCAGTTCATGAAATTTTGCCTGATTTTATAGCTCAAGTATATTAAGCAGAGGATTATGTTTGGTTTACTCTATATGTTAAATGCTCCAAAGACCAGTGGATGTGCTCCAGGTGATCCTAAATAGGGCATCTCCTTGCAGCTGCTGCTTCTGTTATTGATTATATCAATTCTGTGTTCTGGTATCTAACCTATGAACAAAGAAAGAACCCTATTCTATTCCATATACAGGGCCTAGGATATATGGTTAAAGCTATCTTATTAAAACAGAGAAAGAATCAAGTACTAAACCTGTGGTGGGAATGGAAAATGTTTCATGACTATTAACACTCTCCTTTTATGGCTATATGTTAGCCTGATTCCAACACAACCCTCAAGCCCTCCCAAGAGATCACATGAAAATAGTAATTAGGGCCAGTCAGTGAGGAGGAAAGGCAAACATGAGTTGTGTGGTTAAGAAGACTGGGACTGTGATCCAGTAAGCAGGAAAGGGTTCTCATCTTAGCTAAATAGCTGGTGGAAGTGACTGTAAAGGCAAGAGCCAAGAACCAGTGGGTGAAAAAAAGAAAGTACAGTGGCAGACATACAAATCAGGTTAGATATAAGGAAAAAGTTCTTTTCTGTGAGGGTGGTGAGGCACTGGAATGGCTTGCCCAAAGAAGTGGTAAATGCTCCATCCTTGGCAGTGTTCAAGGCCAGGTTGGACAGAGCCTTGTGCAACATGGTCTAGTGTGAGGCATCCCTGCCCATGGCAGGGGGGTTGGAACTAGATGATCTTAAGGTCCTTTCCAACCCTAACTATAACTCTATGATTCTATGATTCTGTGATACTAACAAAGACCCAAAATGCATGGTTGTCTTGGAAAAAGAACTTTAAAAAACAAAAATAAAAACACTGAATGGATGCACATCTCAGAAAAGTTGTCTACATACAGATGATGATTTTACATATGATAGGATTTTCCTGATATAACTGCCAACTATTTCATTTGTAGAGAGTACCTTAAAAGGAGATGGAAGGAGGAACTGACTGACACAGTGTAACTTATAGTGCTATTTCATCCACCAGTAAAGTTCATTTTAGTATCATGGATAATTTACCATAGAAAAATTTAGGTTGTAAAGGACCTCAGAGGTGATCTAGTCCAACCCTCTGCTCAAAGCAAGTCTAATTAGATCAGGTTGCTCAGGGATATGTCCCATTGAGTTGTGTTTACCTCCAAAGATAGAGGTTCCACACCCTTTCTGGGCAACCTGCTCCTGTATTTGACCACCCTCATAGAAAAAAAGTGTTTTCCTAATATCTAATCAGAACTTCCTATATTAGAGCTTGTGTTCATTGCCTTCTGTCCTATTGCTGTGCACCTCTGAGAAGTGTCTGGTTCTATCTTCTCTGTCTCCTCCCACAGTTTGTACAGAACAAAAATGTATCCCCTTAACCTCTTCTCCAAGCTGAACAGTCCTAATTCTCTCAGCCTATGTCAAGTTCTCCAGCCCCCTGACCGTCTTGGTTGCCCTCTGCTGGACTCGCTCCAGTATATCTATGTCTCTTGTACCAGGGAGCCCCAAACTGAGCACAAGACTCCAGATACAGTCTTCCCTGGGCTAAGCAGAGGATAAAGATCACTTCCCTCAACCTGCTGGCTACACTCTTGGTAATACAGCCCAGGATGCATTTGTCTTTCTTTGCTGCAAGGACCAGTGGATGGAAAGAAGAAAGTACGGTGGTAGACACACAAATCTAAAAAAGAGCCAAAATGATGCTGGTTCATATTCAACTTGCTTTCTACCACGATCCTCAGGTTTTTCTCTGCAAAATTTCCTTGTAGACCATCAGACCTCCAGTCTACATTGTTGCATGGGGTTATTCCATCTCAGATGCAAGACTTCATTTGTCTGTGTTAAACCACGAGGGTGCCATCAGTCCATTTCTCTAGCCTTTCAAGGTCCCTTTGACATCCAGTATTTTGAGCACCAACACCCCCCACCACCATTTGGTGTCATCTGCACACTTGCCAAGAGTGTATTTGGTCCCATCATCCAGGTCACTAATGAAGACTTTAAACAGCATTGGTCCCAGTACTGATCCCTGAGAGACCCCACTAGGTACTGGACTCTGCATCACGGATCACAACTCCTGGAAACCAGCAATCCAGGAAATTTTTCATCCACTTTATCATTCATTGATTTAGAACATATCTCAACAGTATGGTGGTAAGGAGATTATGGGAGGCTGTGTCAAAGACCTTTCTTAAGGACCTCCAGATCCTTTTCTGAAAAGCTGTTTTCTAGTTGGCTTCCCCCCTGGAATGTACCAGTGCATGGGATTGTTTGTCCCCAGGGGCATGGTTTGGCGCTCCTCCATGTTGACGTGCATGAGGATCCTGTCAGCCCGTTTCTCCATCTTGTCAAGGTCCCTCTGGATGGCAGCGCAACCTTGTGATGTATCAGCCACTCTTCACAGTTTTGTGTCATCAGCCAACTTGCTGAGGATACACTCTGCCCCATCATCCAGATCACTAATGAAGACATTGAACAGTATTGGATCCAGTATTGACCCCTGGGGTACATTGCTATTTACTGGCCTCCATCTAGACGTTGTGCCACTATGATCACGGGATCTTCTTTGAGAATGGAGAACCGCTAGGGAAAGACAGGATCCACATGACCTAGTGGGGCACAAACAGCTTTGCCAACAGGTTGGATAACCTGGTAAGGAGAGCTTTATGCTAGGAATGATGGGGAAGTGATGAACAACAGTCAAGTGACAAAGTCATAGACCAAATGGGCAAGCGAAGAATGTGGCATAAGCAGGAGGGTCCTTGTAATCAACAAAACCTCAAGTATATGTGTAGGAAGTGTCAGGAGATCAGCATTATAGTAAAGCTTTCATGCCCTTTTGGAGAAATTGGCACGATTGGGTGCTTCTTTGAAGTGTCTGCACACCTGTGCACACAACTCAGGGAAAAACAAGAGGATTTAGACATCTGTGAGCATTTGCAGGGCTACAGTCTCGGGGATCAGAGAGATATTGTGGGATGTCTCATACAACTGGAGTGCTGCAATGGATGGATACGGAATCTTTAGGGAAAACAAGACAAGAAGATGCTCTATATGAAAGAGGACCTGGAATGCATGGAGCTTTGCCTAGGGATGGATGATAAGCCAGTTGAGAACTTAAGGGTCCGGGTTAGATGACACACCAACGTGGGGGATGATGTGAGTATTTGATACAGACTGGCTGATCAGGAAGAAGTAGATGAAGTCTTGCAGTGGGTTGACCTTGGCTGGCTGCCAGGTGCCTGACAAACTACTCTATCACTCCCCCTTCTCAACAGAACAGGGGAGAAAAATGTGATTAAAAGCTTGTGTGTTAACAACAGGGAGATAATTCAACAGTTACTGTCGCAGGCAAAAAAGACTCAGCTTGGGGAAAATAATTTAGTGTATTGCCAAATAAACAGACTAGGATAATGAGGAATAGAAACAAATTCGGAAACACTCTCCCTCCCCCCCCTCCCCCCTTCCCTTCTTCCCGGTCTCAAGGTCACTCCCAGCTCTTCTACCTCCTCCCTCTGAGTGGTGCAAGGGGACTAGGAGTGGGGGTTGCAGTCAGTTCATCACATGTTGTCTTTGCCTCTCCTTCCTCCTCAGGCTCTTCCCCAGCTCTAGTATGAGGCCCCACCCACACGAGAGTCCTCCACAGACTTCTCCAACGTGGATCCTTCCCCTTCTTCACAAACTGCTCCAGCATAAGTCCTTTCCACAGGGTGCAGTCCTTCAGAACAGACTGCTCCAGTATGGGTCTCCCCACTGGGTCATAGATCCTGCCAGAAAACCTGCTCCAGGGTGGGCTCCTCTCCACAGGGCCACCGTTCCTGCCAGGAGCCTACTCTATCATGGGTTCTCCATGGGCTGCAGCTTCCGTCAGGGCACACCTAACTGATCTCGCATGAGGTCCTCCATGGGCTGCAGGGAGACAGTGTGCTTCACCATGGTCTTCACCATGGGCTGCAGGGGAATCTCTGCTCAGGCACCTGGAGCACATCCTCCCCCTCCTTCTTCCTTGACCTTGGTGCCTGCAGAGGTATCGCTCTCATATATTCTCATGCTTCTCTCAGTGCTGCTGTTTTGCAGCAGTTGTTATCCTTTCCTGTGGCATTTCACAACACGGACTCAAGTTGATGCAGAGACTCAAATCCTCATTTATTACCACCAAGACTTTTTTATCCCCTTGTTCCGTACTTTCCCAACCTGCACACACCTGCCACGTTCAATCTCATTGGCCACTGTAAAACTCTCCAGGTAAATAGTCCAATCACAATGCTGCAGACCCTCTCACATCCCCCACATCCTCTGGCCTCCAACTGAGATTCCCAAAAGAACTATATCGTGGACCATCCTCCCAAGGCTTGCTCTTTTACCTTCCCTGTCCTTTAATGCCCCAACTCATTACCCCAGGGCTTGTGAAAGCACCAAGGCCTTGGAGCCCATTCCCAAACTCTTTTTCATGCAAATCTTATCACCTGCACTCCCCTCATCTCCCCCTTCTTTGTTTTGTATATTCACTATCAACACCTGCTTAAGGGCTCGATTAATAAGAAACTGTATAATGTAATAAAAAGTAACAAAACAAACATTCATAATACAATTTTTTCACTCCTGCTCCTAGCCTGATGCGTGGATAGACTCCACAACTAGTTAAAGTTGTAAAGTAGGTATGCTTTTATTCAGCGCTGAGGTGCATGGGGATAGCTCCTCCAAAGCATGAACACCTCAGGGTCGGTCTCCCTTTACATTTATTCTCTTAAGGTATACATAGACATGAGGTTGCTCAATCCACCTATACGTATTTATTATCTATCCCCGCTTTGTATTATAATGAGCCGGAAGGTCCTTTGCACCTGCGCAGTGCCCCTTCTGGTCATGGGCAGGGGTCTCAGGATGAAGTAAATGAGTCTTCCTCTTCTTAAACTTTACACCTTTTAATCTGCAGACATGGCCTTAGGGTTTGGTCAGTGCCGAGTCTGCTTCTCCCCCGCTTATGAATAGAACCAAACATCTGCTTTTGTCCCTTACCAGTAAAGCTAAGCATCTAGCTAAGAATCTGCTTCTCCCCCTCCAGCAGTGATCAATGCCTTGGCATGTTAGATATTTAAGACAGACAATTCTTTTGTTTAAGCAAAGGAATTCCTTTAACTCCCCTGTACAATTTCTCTGTATTACCCCCCTGTACATTGGTTACCCCTGTATCAGGATGACTCAGTAATTACACAACTAGCTGAAACCAGCCATATCTGTAATTCTTTTGATAACTAGCAAAGATTTAGAACAGTGTGACCTTCCTGCAAAATTTATTGCAGGATGGGGAGACAATGAGTATCCCAAGGTAGCAGATGTTTGGGAGGCTCTGTATCTAAACTAACTGATAAGAAGAAGGATGGTGTGAAATCATTCATTCATGTTCAGTGGAGCCACTAAATCCTGTTATCTCACCACAGACTTACAACACAAACATTTTTTTTAAAGCTAAATATATTTTAGAAGACTAGTGTGAAACAATTAACTCATGTTTAGTGGGGCCACTAAATTCCACAGACTGACAACATAAACACTGTTCTCTTTCTACAATCTAAGTTAAGCTAAAAAGTACGGGCAAACAGAGCAGGTCGAGGCAGTTTGCGCAGCAGTTCCCGCTGCAGTTCCCTCAGGCAGGTGAGCAGGCAGGCAAGCGGGCTAACTGCCTCATCAAGAGGACTTGCCTGTAGCGCAGGAGGAGGAAGGAGTGCTTGTTTGTGTGGAGAGATGTAGACGGATCGATCGACCAGATAGATCATGGTTACAAAACGATCAAAAGCTGTAGTGAGGAATAATGTGGGTATCCAGATTGAGCCTTCCTGCAGACATGTGGCCGTGCAGGTCTCTGGCTGCAGCGAATGCCTGAGCCCGGCACTTGTATTGGAGGGAGCCAGTGACACGGCTTGTGTTCGCTGTGAGCAAATAAATGATCTGCTCAGGCAGGTGGTTGAACTGAGGGAGGAGGTAGATAGGTTGAGAGCCATCAGAGAATGCAAAAGTGAAATAGATTGCTGGAGCCACACCCTAAGGCAGGGGCAGAGGGAAGTAGTTGAATAAGTGATGGATCCCCTTCCCTCCTACCATCAGACAGGAGAGAACTTAAGGGACAAGGATGTATGGAGGGAGGTCCCTCCTCGGAGAGGTAAGCGAAAACCCTCGCAATCCCTTCCTCCCTCCCAGTTGCCCTTGAATAACAGGTATGAGGTCTTGGAACTACAGAGCCAGGTAAATGGAGATGGACAGGTACATCTATCTAGTGAGTCACCTGGGGCTTATCACTCACCCCCATGCCTTAGAACTTCCCCAACCAAGAAGAAGAGTAATTGTGGTGGGTGACTCCCTTCTGAGAGGAACAGAAGGGCCCATTAGTCAACCGGATCCATCCCACAGGGAAGTCTGCTGCCTACCTGGGGCTCGGATTAGAGATGTTAAAAAGAAACTCTGATCTGGTGCAGCCCTCTGACTACTATCCGCTGCTGGTTTTTCAGGTTGGCAGTGATGAAGTTATTACAAGGAGGGCAAGGGCAATGAGGAGAGACTTCAGGGCCCTGGGACGGCTGGTTAAAGGGTCTGGAGCGCAAGTGGTGTTTGCCTCTGTACCTGTTACAAGCAAAGGTGAAGAGATAAATAGGAAGAGTCTGCAGATTAATACATGGCTACGTGGCTGGTGCCAAAGGCAGGGTTTTGGGTTTTTCAATCATGGGCTGCTGTATGAGACACCTGGTTTGCTGGTGGCAGGTGGGATGCACCAGTCCCAGAGGGGGAAAAGGGTTTTGGGGCAGGGGTTAGCAGGGTTTATTGACAGGGCTTTAAACTAGATATGAAGGGGGGAGGGGATTTAACTGGGCCTGTTGGGGACAAGCCCAAGAGAAACATGCTAGGGCTTGAAGGATGGTGGACTAGGGAGGACTATCAATCTATTGTTTCATTTATGGGAAAAGATAGTTGTTTAGACCCTGTCCCACAGGGGGAAAAGGGTACTAGAGCAAGAGTTAGCAGAGCTAACTCACAGAGCTTCAGGTGAGATTCAAAGTGCTAGGGGGTCATAGCTGAACTACTAGGGCATTGTTCTACTATTAATGAAGACCAGAAGGCCTCCTGCCTCCCAAGAGTGCTCTGCTCACTCCCTGAAATGCCTGTACACCAATGCACACAGCATGGGGAATAAACAGGAGGAGTTAGAAGTCTGTGTGCAGTCTAAAGGTTGTGATCTAGTGGCAATTACAGAGACATGGTGGGACAGCTCACAGGACTGGAATGTGGTCATGGATGGCTATGTCCTTTTAGGAAAGACAGGTCAGCAAAGCAAGGTGGTGGAGTTGCTCTTTATGTGAGAGAGCGACTAGAATGTATCGAGTTCTGTCCAGGGGCAGATGAGGAGAAAGTGGAATGTCTGTGGGTATGAATTGAGGGACAGACTTGTACATGTGTTACAGTTGTGGGAGTCTATTATAGACCTCCTGATCAGGACGGAGTTGATGAGGCTTTCTACAGGCAACTGGAAGTAGCCTTGCGACTACATGCCTTAGTCCTCATGGGGGATTTTAACTACCCTGATATTTGCTGGAAGACACACACAGCCAATCATTCACAGTCTAGGAGGTTCCTCCAGTGCATTGATGACAACTTCTTAATGCAAATGGTGGACAAGCCAACTAGGATAGGAGCGCTGCTAGATTTAGTACTCACCAACAAGGAGGGTTTGGTTGAAGTGATGATGTTCAATGGCAGCCTTGGCTGCAGTGACCATGAGATGGTGTAGTTTAGGATCCTGTGTGGGAGGAATAGAACACCTAGCAGTGCCACAGTTCTGGATTTCCCAAGGGGCAACTTTGGCCTGTTCAATCAACGGCTAAGGGAAATCTCATGGGAAAGGGTACTAGGCGGTAAAGGGGCTCATAATAGTTGGTCAGCATTCAAGGACCACTTCTTCCAAGCTCAGGATCAGAGTGTCCCAATGGGTAGGAAATCAAGTAAGGGATCTAGGAGACCAGCGTGGTTAAACAAGGAGCTGCTGGGCAAACTCAAGTGGAAAAGGAGAATCTATGGATTATGGAAAGAGCGGCTAGCCCCCTGGGAGAAATATAGTACGGTTGTTAGAGGATGTAGGGAGGCACTTAGGACAGCTAAGGCCTCCTTGGAAATTAATCTTGCTGGTCGGGTTAAGGACAATAGAAAGGGCTTCTTCAAATGCATAGCAAATAAAAGTAACACAAGAGGCAATATAGGCCCACTGTTGAACGAGGTGGGTGTCCTGGAGACAGAGGATACAAAGAAGGCAGAAGTGCTGAATGCTTTCTTTGCCTCTGTCTTTACTCCTGCAGACTCTCCCCGGGGGCCCCAGATTCCTATAGCCCCAGGAGTCAGGACAAAGGAGGAGTTTGCTTTGGTAGATGAGAATTGGGTTAGGGATCAGCTATGCAGTCTGGACATCTATAAATCAATGGGTCCGGATGGAATGCACCCACAGGTGCTGAGGGAGCTGGCGGAGGTCATTGCTAGGCCACTCTCCATAATCTTTGGTAAATCGTGGGAAACGGGAGAGGTGCCTGAGGATTGGAAGATGGCAAATGTCACACCACTGTATAAGAAGGGCAAGAAGGAGGACCCGGGTAATTATAGACCGGTCACTCTTACCTCCATCCCTGGAAAGGTGATGGAACAACTTATTCTTGACTCCATCTCTAGGCATATCAAGGATGAGGGGGTTATTAAGAACAGCCAACATGGTTTTACCAGGGGGAAGTCATGATTGACCAACCTTATAGCCTTCTGTGAGGAAGTGACTAGGTGGAGGGATGATGGAAGAGCGGTAGATGTGGTTTTTCTTCATTTCAGTAAAGCATTTGATACTGTCTCCCACAGCATTCTCATAGATAAGCTAAGAAAGTGTGGGCTTGACGATCAGGTAGTGAGGTGGATCAAGAACTGGTTGAAAGGAAGAAGGCAGAGAGTTATGGTCAATGGGGCAGAATCTAGCTGGAGGTCTGTGACTAGTGGAGTCCCTCAGGGGTCGGTGCTGGGACCAGTGCTGTTTAATATTTTCATCAATGACCTGGATGAGGGAACTGAGTGTACTCTCAGCAAGTTCACTGATGACACTAAATTAGGAGGAGTGGCTGACACATCAGAAGGCTGTGTTGCCATTCAGCGAGACCTAGACAGGCTGGAGAGTTGGGCGGGGAGAAACTTGATGAAATTCAGCAAGGGCAAGTGTAGAGCCTTGCATCTGGGGAAGAACAACCCCATGTACCAGTACAGGTTGGGGGTTGACCTGCTGGAAAGTAGTGTAGGGGAAAGGGACCTGGGGGTCCTGGTGGATAGGAGGATTGTCGACTCAGGAGTCCCAGACAACGCGGAGACGATCAATATGATCAAACGATTGCCAAACTTTATTAGATACAGTGCTCTTCTTATACCCTTACACCCTTATGTAACAGCCTTGGATACTGAGCTCTAATTGGTTAGTCTAGAGGTTACTATCATTTACAGAGCTAATGTTTACAACTTGTTATAATTGTGACTAAATACCTTACTCTAAAAATACAGTGGGAAACTACAACCTTGGCAGAGATCATTCTCTGCTCGTTTTCAGTGGAAAATTACAGAGGCATGACAAGACAACTGACCTTGCTTATGCCTTCCAAGAAACTTCTTCCTTTACAGTAATAACGCTCAGGGTATTGGGATCGGTCACTACATGGCCTTGACTCTTTAAGAATTCCCACAGGAGGATGACCATGAGCCAGCATTGTGCCCTTGTGGCCAAGAAGGTAAATGGTATCCTAGGGTGCATTGGAAAGGGTGTGGTTAGTAGGGCAAGAGAGGTTCTCCTCCCCCTCTACTCTGCCTTGGTGAGGCCGCATCTGGAATATTGCGTCCAGTTCTGGGCCCCCCAGTTCAAGAAGGACAGGGAATTGCTTGAAAGAGTCCAGCGCAGAGCCACAAAGATGATTAAGGGAGTGGAACACCTCCCTTATGAGGAGAGGCTGAGGGAGCTGGGTCTCTTTAGCTTGGAGAAGAGGAGACTGAGGGGTGACCTCATCAATGTTTACAAATATGTAAAGGGTGGGTGTCAGGATGATGGAGCTAGGCTTTTTTCAGTGATATCCAGTGACAGGACAAGGGGCAATGGGTGTAAACTGGAGCATAGGAGGTTCCATGTGAACATCAGGAAGAACTTTCTTTACTATGAGAATGACAGAGCACTGGAACAGGTTGCCCAGGGAGGGTGTGGAGTCTCCTACGTTGGAGATATTCAAGGCCCGCCTGGACAAGTTCCTGTGTGATGTACTCTAGGTTACCCTGCTCTTGCAGGGGGGTTGGACTAGATGATCTTTTGGAGTCCCTTCCAACCCTTGGGATTCTGTGATAAGGTCTCCTCAGAGCCTTCTCTTCTCCAGGCTGAACAACCCCAACTCTCACAGCCTTTCTTCATAGGAGAGGTGCTCCAGCCCTTGGACCATTGTCATGGACCTCCTCTGGACCTGCTCTAACAGAACTGGGTGTGCCAGAGCTGGAGGCAGTACTCCAGGTGGGGGTCGCACGAGAGTGGCGTAGAGGAGCAGAACTGACCTGCTGGCCACGCTTCCTTCTGTGCAGCCCAGCATGCAATTGGCTTTCTGGGCTACAGGTCCACATTGCCAGCGCGTGTCCAGTTTTTTGTCCACCGGCATTCCTGACTCCTTCTCTGTAGGGATGCTCTCAATCCCTTCATCCCCAGCCTGTATTGATACTGGGAATTGCCCCGACCCGTGTGCAAGAGCTTGCACTTGGCCTTGTTGAACTTCATGAGGTTCGCATGGGCCCACTCCTCAAGCCTCTCAAGGTCCCTCTGGGCACCATCCCTTTCCTCTAGCAAGTCAACTGCATCACTTATAGAATCATAGGATCGTAGACTGGTTAGGGCTGGAAAGGACCTTAAGATCATCTAGTTCCAACCCCCCTGCCATGGGCAGGGATACCATGCACTAAACCGTGTCGCCCAAGGCTCCGCTCAACCTGGCCTTGAACACTGCCAGGGATGGAGCATTTGCCACTTGGTTGGGCAACCCGTTCCAGTTCCTCACCACCCCCACTGTAAAGAACTTCTTCCTTGTATCTAATCTGAACTTCCCCTGTTTAAGTTTGAACCCATAACCCCTTGTACTATCGCTCCAATCCCTGATGCAGAGTGCCTCGCCGGCATGCTTGTAGGCTCCCTTCAGATACTGGAAGGCTGCTATGAGGTCCCCACGCAGCCTTCTCTTCTCCCCGATGAACAGCCACAACTTTCTCAGCCTGTCTTCACATGGGAGGTGCTTTAGTCCCCTTATAATCCGCATAGCCCTCCTCTGGACTTGCTCCAACAGCTCCATGTCCTTCTTATGTTGGGAAACCAGAACTGTACACAGTACTCCAAGTGGGTTCTCATGAGAACAGAGTTGAGGGGCAGGATCGCCTCCTTCAACCTGCTGGTCATGCTTCTTTTGATGCAGCCCCAGGACAGGGTTTCAGCCTTGTTGGCGACTAATTTCCCTCTCCCGCTATAACAGCAGGATGATATTTTCCTTCTGTTGCTTCTTGCGTTTTATGTACCTGAAGAACCCTTTCTTGAAGTTTTTGACATCTCTGGCCTATTTCAATTGGAGCAAGCGCACACTGAAGCCTGCTCATGTTCGGTTCTCATCGATCAACACCCCCAAGTCCTTGTCCGCACGGCTGCTCTGAATCACTGCCCAACCTGCAGCTGTGCCTGGGATTGCCCACCTCTCAAGGGTGTCAAGGTCCTTCTGGATGGCATCCTTTCCGTCCAGCACGTCAACCGCACCACATAGCTTGGTGTCATCAGCAAACTTGCTGAGGGTGCACTCAATCCTGCTGTGTCGTTCATCGAGATATTAAACAGTACTGGTCCCAGTGCAGACCTCTGAGGGGCAACACTCATCACTGGTTTTCATTTGGACATTGAACCATTGATTGTAACTCTTTGGATGTGGCCATCCAACCAGTTTCTTATCCATCTAACAGTCCATTGTTCAAACCCATATTTCTCCAATTTAGCAGCAAGAATGTTGTGGAGGGCCGCATCAAAGGCCTTATAGAAGTCCAGGTAGATGACATCCATAGCTCTTCCCTTGTCCACTGATGCAGTCACCGCATCGTAGAAGGCCACTGGATTAGTCAGGCACGATTTGCCCTTGCTGAAGCCATGTTGGCTGTCTCTAATCACCTCCCTGTCATCCGTATGCCTTGACATATCTTCCGGGAGGATCTGCTCCATGATCTTAGCAGGCAGGGAGGTGAGACTGACTGGTGGGTGGTTCCCAGCATCCTCCTGACTGCTGTGACTTTTAAAATATAGCGTAGAATGACTTGGCAACGATATCAGCCGATTCCTTCAGGACCCTGGCATGAATCTCGTTAGGTCCCATGGACCTGTGTATGTTTGGGTCCCTCAGGTGGTCTCGAAGCTGCTCTTCTCCTATGATGGGAGGGACTCCATTCTCCCAGTCCCCCCTGCCTTGAGGTTCAGGAGCCTGAGAGATGTGGAAGAGACATTTCCAGTGTCAGGGTGATTGTCGTGCCCCAGGAGGATCAGAGACAGCAAGTGTGATGCTTCCTGTAGTCGAAGTAAGGATGAAAATGCTTCATCAACATCCTCCCCTTGATCAGGCGGCCTGTAGTAAACACCAACCACAAGGTTTCCTTTGTTGGCTGTTCCCTTATTTTTATCCATAAGCTCTCATCCTGTTCATTGCTGTTTTTCAACGGCAGCTCTGTGCAGTCAATCCATCTTTTTACACAGACGCCCACCACCACCACCACCCCAGTCTCCTTCATTGCCTGTCCCTTTTGAATGGCTTATAGTCGTCAATTGCAGCACTGCAGCTGTGCGGTTTGTCCCACCACATTTCAGCAATAGCGATTAGATCATAGCTTTCCAGCTGCACAATGTCTTCCAAGCCCTCCTGTTTGTTACCCATGCTGCGTGCACTGTTATAGAGGCACTTTAGTGGGCCTATTGACCATGTAATCTTTTTAGAGGAACACGTCCTAATTTCTTTGTGGCATTTCTCAGGCATTTCCCTGTTGATTCCCAATCCATCAGCAGCCCCTGGCTCTTGTCTGGTTCTCAAAACTCTATCCCCTTTTCCCACTAAATCTAGTTTTAAGCCCTCCTTATAAGTCTGGCCAGCTTGTTGACAAAGACACTCTTGCCCCACTTGGTTCGGTGAATCCCGTCACCTCCCAACAGACCTGGCTTCTCAGACAATCACAGAATCGTAGAATCCCAGGTTGGGAGGGACCTCAAGCATCATCTGGTCCGACCATCCTAGGCAAAGCATGATCTAGACTAGATGTCCCAGCATGCTACCCAGCCGAATCTTAAAAGTGTCCAGTGTTGAGGAATCCACCATTTCCCTGTGGATGCTTTTCCAATGGCTGATTGCTCTCAGTGTGAAAAATTATCCTCTAGTGTCCAACCGGAATCTCCACAGGAGTAACTTGCACCCATTGCCTCTTGTCTTTTCCATGTGATACCCTGTCTTCTGTTTATCCCCCCCTTTAAATACTGGTGATAATATCTCCCCTCAGCCTTCTTTTCTCCAGGCTGAACAAACCCTGTTCTCTCAGCCTTCCCTCATGCTGCAGGCTTCCCATTCCTTTGGTCATCTTTGTAGCCCTTCCCTGGACCCTCTCCAGCCTGTCCACATCTTTTTTGCATAATGGTGACCCAAACTGAACACATTACTCCAGGCGTGGCGTGACAAGTGCTGAGCAGAGTTGGATAATGACATCTTTATCTCTGCTGGTGATGCCCTTGTTGATGTAACCCAGCATCCTGTTGGCTGTCTTTGCCACGGCAACAGCACACTGTTCACTCATATTGAGCTTGTTGTCCACGAGGACTCTCAGGTCCATTTCCACAGAGCTGCTGCCCAGCCGTGTAGATCCCAGCCTGTGCTGCACTCTTTTATTGTGTTTTCTCAGGTGCAAGACCTTACGCTTGTCCTTGTTGAACTTCATAAAGTTCTTGTTAGCCCACTCTTTCAGCCTATCCAGGTCATCCTGCAGGGTGGCTCTTCCTTCCAAAGCATCTACTTCCCCACTCAGTGTGGTGGTATCATCAGGAAACTTGGTCAGGATACATTTGAGCCCATCTTCCAGATCATTTATGAAGACATTAAACAGCGTTGGGTCCAATATTGATCCCTGGGGAGACCCCACTAGTGACAGGTCGCCAGTCTGAAAAGGAGCTGTTTGCCACCACCCTCTGGATGCAGCCTGTCAGCTAGTTCCCCACCCACTGGAGAGACCACTCGTCTATACCGTAATGTATCAGATTCTCTAGGAGGAGGCTGTGGAAAACTGTATTGAAAGCCTTAGAGAAATCCAGGTAGACAATGTCCACCACTCCCTCACATCAACCGAGCAGGTTACTTTATCATAGAAGGTGATCAGATCTGTCAAGCATGATTTGCCCCTGGTGAATTCATGCTGGCTTTTCCCAGTCACATGCTTCATTTGACTTGAGATAGCCCCCAGGAGGATTCGTTCCATAACCTTCCTGGGGAGTGAAGTAAGACTGATTAGCCTATAATTTCCTGGATCCTCCTTTGAGATCCAATTTTGAGATCCTCCTTCTTGTAGATGGGGGTGACATTAAAACTTCTGGGACATCCGCCAGTCTCCATGACTCCTCAAAGGTTATGGAGAGTGGCCTCGCAATGACATCAGCCAGCTCTCTTAACACCCTCAGGTGGATATTTTCAGGGCCCATCTTCACATACAAACTCTTCCTCCACTGATGGTGGGTCTGTGTTTTCATTAACCTGGATTTTTGTTCCCAAGTCCTGGGGTTCAACAGTGCTGGCAATGATAGAGGTGAAGAGAGCGTTGAGAACCTGTCTTTGCAGCAATGTTGATGACTAATTTCACTCTCCCGCTTAACAGCAGGACAGTATTTTCCTTCTGTTTCTGCTTCTTGTTTATGTACCTGAAGAACCCTTTCTTGTAGTTTTTGACATCTCTGGCCTATTTCAATTAGCATTTGCTTTTCTAACTGTGTCTCTGTAGCCCCTTGTAGCTCTCAATGGTTATCCGTCTGCTTCTCCATCTGTTACACTTCTCTTTTGGTTTTGAGTAAACTCAGAAGCTTGCAGTTAAGCCAAGGGGGTCTCTTGCTCTGCCTACTTCCCTTACCTTTTAAGGGGATGAACTGTTTTTGTGCTTCCAGGAGAGCGTTCTTGAAAATCTCCCAGCACTCGCTATCTCCTTTATCCTGCGTGGAAGCTTCCCACAGATTCCCTCACAACTGAGCTCCGAGTGAGCTGAACTTTGTTCTTCTGAAATCTAGAACCTTTGTCTTGGTACTAACCTTCAGCATGCTCAGTCGGATCCCAAACTCCACAGTATTGTGATCACTGCAGCTGAGGCTACCACTAACCCAGATATTTACAAAGCAGGTTTTATTGGTTTGTGAGTAGCAAGTCCAGCATTGCCTCATTCCTCTTTGGCACATCTAATATTTGTATGAGGAAGCAGTCTTCTACTCATTCCAGGAACTTGATGGATGACATAGAATAGTGTCATAGAATAGTTAGGTTTGGAAAGGACCTTAAGATCATCTAGTTCCAAATCCCCTGCCATGGGCAGGGACACCACACACTAAGCCATGTCACCCAAGACTCCATCCAACTTGGCCCTGAACACTGCCAGGGATGGAGCATTCACAACTTCCTTGGGCAACCCATTCCAGTGCCTCACCACCCTCATGGTAAAGAACTTCTTATTTATATCTAACCTAAACTTCCCCTGTTTAAGTTTGAACCCATGTAAGCTGCTGTATCGTTCTTGCAACAAATGTCTGGGTAGTTGAAGTCACCCATAAGAACCATGTTCTGTTGACCCGAAGCTTGCTTAAGTGACCCAAATATTGCTTTGTTGGCCTTATTGCCTTGGTTTGGAGGTCCGTAGCAGAGGGCTACTGTAAGATCCCCCTTGGAGACAACCGCTCTGATCTTGACCCTAGAGGCATTCGACAGGGCTTCCACAATCGCCCTAGTTGACTTCTATTCATTCGAGGTTTTCCTTAACATAGAGCATGACTCCTCCTCCTCTTCTACCCTGCCTGTCTTTACAAAACAGCCCATAGCCATTCATTGCAATCCTCCAGTCATGTGAGTTGTCCCACCATGTTTCAGCTATTCCAATAACTTTCTGATTGGGTGCAGAGCTCCAGTTCCCCCTGTTTGTTCCCCAGGCTGCATGCATTGGTATACATGCACTTGAGGTGGTTGGTCTTCTGGTTCTCATCTTGGAAGCAGCTAAGGAACTTTTGTCACTGCTCTGGTTGGCCTGGCTTATTCTCCAGTTGGTTGCCATGGCATGAGCATTGACACTTTGGACCCTGCTCCCCAAGTCCTCCAGTTTAAAGACTGCCTCACCAAGTTGGCCAGCCTGCTGCCAAGGATTCCCTTGCTTCTTCTAGACAGGTGGATACCATGCCTCCCTAACAGGCTACCATCATCAAAGAATGTCCCATTGTCATAAAAGCCAAAATCCTCATGACGGCACCAGCCACAAAGCCAGTAGTTGATTTGCAATATATGCCTATTTCTGGCTGCACTCCTTCCTCTAACTGTTAAAATGGAGGAGAAGATAACTTGGGCAGCAATATTTTTCACTTGCATCCCCAGGGCTTTATAGTCTTCCTTGATTTTGACCAGGTTCTGGCATGCCATGTCACTCGTGCCCACATGAAAGAGTAGCAGTAGATAGTAGACTCTACTCTTGACAAGTTGTGGCCCCCTCTCACGTAGATCCATGAGCATAGAAACCAAACCCTTCAGTATGGCACCAGCTACAGAACCAGGCATCTACCTGTTCAATTTGCCTACTCCTTCCTTGACTGCTTCCCCTGAATGGGAGGATGGAGGAGATTCCAGCCTGTGCTCCTGATCCTTTTAACATTGGTTCAAGGGACATACAGTCTCTTGATGGTTCTAAGTTGCCTCATGACAGTATCATTAGAACCCACTTGGAATAGTAGGAGCAAATGATAATCTGTAGGATCTAGGGAGGGTGCTACAGACTTTGTGCACAGACTGCCAGCTACTGGGGGCATGACCGAATTTGGTGCCAACTATTGGAGTCAGACCAGAGTTGCAGGCATCCCTGGCCTGTGGTGTCAGCTACTGGAGCAAGTGGGAGTCTTTAACCTCTAGTCACTGTGGTGGGAACAGTGTGGGTCCCAAAAAGCAGTTACTGGGCAGGCAGACTGGTGTGAGTGAGGCGAGCAAGGGGCTCAGTGTAGGCAGCCAGAGGAGGACCGTGGGTCACAGTCTGTGTGGCTGGTGCTGGCTGCTGGAGGAAGGTAAGTGTCTGTATCTTCCCCAGACCTGGTGTGCATTACATGGGGGTGTGCATGTGTGTTCACTATCAAATTTCAAGCTGGACTAGATTTCAAGTAGCAGGGACCTCGGCTCTGGGCCAGGGTATCAGGCAGGCAAGGGTCTCTGCTGGTATGCCCAGGAGGACTTGCAAATGTGGAGTGCCCGGGAGGCAAGAGTGTGTGCATTTGCTAGTGAGCATCAGTCTGGACTAGCCAGTGAGTAGGGGACCCATGAAGTGCCTAGGAAGGCTAGTGATCTCAACCCTTGAGGCTCTCTCATCTCTTGAGCCTCTCTCATCTCTCTCGTCCCTCTCTCACCTGTTTCTGATGTATCACTCACTTTTTTCATCTATCTCTGATCTCTTTCGCCTCCGTAGTCTCTCTCACCTCTTTTCTTGCCTCTCATCTCTGTTTTCTTTCTTGTCTCTCTCTCCTCTCTCCATTCTTTTATACTGGGTTTATGTGGCAAGGTTTTATTAGTGGTGGGGCTGCAGGGATGGCCTCTGTGAGAAGAGATCAGGAGCTGCCCCCATGTCGGACAGAGCCAAGTCCAGCCAGCCCCAAGACGGACCCACTGCTGGCCAAAGCTGAGCCAATCCGTGACACTGCTAGCACGTATTTAAGAAAGGGTAAGAACATTTTGCAGCAGATATGAGAGAAGATTGAGAATATGTGAGAGAAACAACTGTGCAGACACCAAGGTTGGTGATGAAGGAGGGGGAGGAGATTCCCCTGCAGCCTATGGTAAAGACCATGGTGAAGCAGGTAGTAACCCTGCAGATCATGAAAGACAGTGTCGGAGCAGATAGCCACACTGCAGCCTTTGGAGGACCCCACATTGGAGCAGGCTTGTGGCAGGAATGGTGGCCCGTGGGGAACTCATGCTGGCCATCATGTTCCTGGAATGCATTGAGGACTTCTTTTTGCTACAGATGCTAGACATGCTGTCTAGGAACAGCCATTGCTGGATTTACTGCTCAAAAACTGACAAGACTTTCTTGACAATATAGCTACCAATGTTAGCCTTGGATACAACAATCACAACATTTTGGAATTTAAGATCCTGCAGAGCACACTGAAGACCATTAGTAGGACAAAGACCCTGGATTTTAGAAGAGCCAACCTGATCATGCTCAGAGCCCAGCTGTGAGGGATCCCATGGGAAGCATCCATAGAGGGCATAGGAGCTTGTGAGTGCTGGGAGTTATTCAAGAACCGCCTCCTGGAAGCATGAGAACAGTCCATCCCCTATGAAGGGAAAGGAAGAATGCAGAAAAAGAGACCACCCTGTCTTATCAAAAAGCTTTTGGGTGTGCTTAAAAGCAGAAAAGAAGCATACTGGCTATGGAAAGGTGGTCAAATAGTCGCCAAGGCCTACAAGAATGGGCAATGGGTAAAAGCGCCAGGTGGAGAAGTTTTATCTTGATATAAGACAGACAATTTTTACAGTGAGAGAAATCAATCACCATAACAACCTCCCCAGGGATATGGTAGAATCCTCATTGCTGGAGGTTTTCAAGATGTGATTGGACAGGGTACTAGATAATCTCATCTAGACTCCCTTTCTCACAAAAGGTTAGACCAGATTATCTTTTGAGCTCCCTTCCAAACTGGGTTGTTCTGTGATTCTATAATTCTATGCTTGCCTTTCTACTCATTCTATGCTTGCCTTTCTACCCATTGGATTGGACCATCCCTATTTTCTGAGGGTGTCCTCAAACATCAGTTAGTTCTTCTAGGCCCCTTTTTCCTTCTCTGGGCTCCAGTTTCCAATGGGATCCTTCCAAGCAATGACCTGAACAGGCCAGAATCTGTTCTTCTCAAGCCCAGGGTTGTAATTATATTTCTTTATTTTTAAAAGTTATACCATTTAAATTTTCCATGAAACAAATTAGTGAAGTCCTACTTCGCTAAGTTTTTATGTGTAGAGAATTTTTTTTAAAAAACGTTATTAAGTTCTAAGATTTCATCAACAACAACTGTGCAGACACCAATGTCGGTGATGAAGGAGGAGGAGGATATTCCCCTGCAGCCTATGGTAAAGGCCATGGTGAAGCAGGTAGTAACCCTGCAGATCATGAAAGATAATGTCAGAGCAGATATCCACACTGCAGCCTTTGGAGGACCCCACATTGGAGCAGGCTTGTGGCAAGAATGGTGGCCCGTGGGGAACTCGTGTTAACACTGTCTGTTCCTTGTGGACCATACCCAATGGAATTAACCCATGCTGGAACAGTTATTGAACTGCAGCCCATGGGAAGGACCCATGCTGGATCAGGGGAACAGTGTGAGGAGGGAGGAGAAGCACGGATGAAGTGTTATGAACTAACTGCAACCCCCATTCCCCATCCCCTCTGCACTGCTCAGTAGCGGAGGAGGTAGAAGAGTTGGGAGTGAAGTTTGACATTAATATACTCAGGCTCAGGGCCATAGTGTATTCACAGCTGTCTGGTAGAATACAGACAGTATGTGAAGGAACCCATTTTTATCTTAAAATTAATAAAAACTTAGAATTTGCAGTGACAAAGGCATATTCCATAGAGAAGTATATTCTTAAAACTTCCAGAGACTTTCCTAAATGCAGTGAAATATCCACTCTCCTTTTCTTTACACACAATGCTTACATCAGCTCCAGCACACCTTCCTACTCAACAGGATTAAGGAAAGATTACACACACTATGTTTACATCCTTCCAAATCATTCCCAAAATTTTATGTGAGGTACAAAAAAAATTTCCGCATAAAACAAAACAATAAAACAAAGCAAAACACAATACAGTCTTGTGAGATGATATCTGTTTTTAACTTACTAGGAATAGGTCTAAGGACATCAGGAATGAGAATCTCCACCAAAGCCTGGTACATCACATGGTCACAATTACCCATCCATTTCAGAATAGCCTCATATTTGCACAGAATAATCAGTTTTCCTTTTGGCAGTCGACTTTCTATTTCACTCAGATTGCTGGTGTGAATAAATGCAACAAATGAAAATGCATGAGAAGAAAGTTACAGTGGAGTTTGAAATTGATTATTTAATAAAAGCTTAAAAAATGTCTCTGCTACATCCAACTGAAACTCAAACTTCTTCATATGAAACTGGGGAAAAATGGCCTCCAAAGTTCTGCTCCAGTCCATAAATTACGCAGAGGTATAATAAAAAAGGCCCTTGCAATTTAAATGAACCGGACAGTATCTTGTGAAAAGATACTTTGATTTTAGTTATCCAAGCAAAGTAAAAAATAGATGTATACACAATAATTTCAAGGCTGCAGTTTAACATATACTGACAGGTTATATGTCAAACAGCAGACAACATAATTTAACCCGAAAAACTAGTGATATCAAAAAAGGTTTTTAACCTTAGTAAAACTGATAATTTATTTGATTTGACTTCTGCTGTTTTATTACGATGGTGAACAGTAAACAAAAAGAGACATTTACTGACCTCAATTCAATAATAGCTGCGTCGCCAGCTGGAGCAGCAGGAGAATAGCGCCAGAAAGTCTGCCACAATTTTTCTATCAGGCTAAACTGAAGATTCACAACAACATCCACTATTGCCTAAAAAAATATAAAACAATTGCAGATAATTGTCTACCTCAACCCCCCCCCCCCCCCCCCCCCCCCAAACCCTTCCTAGGGCTATAGCTCCCCTCTGGTCATTTTGCAGAAAAAATAGCAAAAGGTATGCTTATAAATAAACATATAACAACCTTTTCAATAACTTTTTATCAACAAATTTGCCAGCTGTCCATACTAGTGTGTACAGAGACTCAGATCAGGCCATGTGTAAATACAACGAAGCCTCAGAAAAGAGCCTAAGCACATATATCAGATAAATTCACCTAACCAGAACTTTCAACACTATTAAAAACACAAGGGAAACTTGCTTTTTCATGAATCTTACTACTTCACTACATGTTTTAAAAAACCTTCAGCAATAATTTAAAAATACTTTATTCACTATGAAATGTGTCTATAAGTAAGTTCTTCAACCTGCTTCTTTAAAACTTGAAGAAAAAAGTGAGCTTATTTTTAATAGCAACATTAGAAATAATAATTTAATCTGATTAATAATAAACCATCAGATTAATAAATAATTGATTAATAATAAAATCCATCAGATACACCTAAGGAGATTTCTCCAAACCATCTTGCCTGTATACATTGCAATGTAAAAGATGGATTGATTCTAGCTCTGAAAAGAAAGTGCTACTAGGTGATCGTACTGGTTCTGGACACATTCTCCTCTCCCCCACCCACCCCTTTTTTAAAAAAATGCTTTCATTAGACTGCACTGCAGTCACTCTAGATTAACTGGAGTAGGGCAGGCCTCAGACCCTCTGTATTCCTGACTCCAAAAGCCAAGGCGTCGACCTCGAGTCTCCCCTGGAGCTTTCTGCCAGAGGCTCCAAGTAGGACCATTCTCCCCGGCTGCAGTGGAGAGGACATTTTTCATATCTGGCCCAGTCCAAACTGGTCCAAGGGCTACTGCATGAACTGTCTCTCATTTAATTTGTTCAAAGGCTTGTTGTTGCTCAGGGCCCTGTTAAAAATCATTCTTCTTCTGGGTCACATGATAGAGAGGACTTACAATCAAACTGTAATTTGGGATGTGCATTCTCCAGAACTCCACACCACCTAAGAAAGCTTGTGTTTCTTTCTTATTAGTTGGTGGAGACATTGCTGTTATCTTGTTGATTACATCTGTGGGGATATGACAACAACCATCTTGCTAGTTTATCCTCCAAAACTGGATCTCCTGTGCAGATCCCTTGACCTCACTTTGTTTTATGGCCTTCAGAAGGATTTGGATTATTTTCTTCTGTTGTGATTTAAGCCCAGCTGGCAACTATGTACAGCACAGCCACTTGCTTCCCTTCTCCCCCCCCCCTCCTCCCCCCCCACAGTGGGATGGGGCAGACAATCGGAAAAAGATAAAAGCCTTTAAGAGTTTGATAATTTAAATAAAGTAAAATATAACAATAAACAAACCAATAATAGTAATAAAAAAGGAAGAGAGAAATAATAGCACTCCCCCCACAAAAAAAAACAAACTAAAACAAAACAAAAAAAACCCCACAGTGATGCACAATGCAATTGCTCACCACCTGCTGACAGTTGCCCAGCTCATCTTTGAGCAGCGATTGGCCCCTTCTAGCTAACTCCCCCTAGTTTATATACTGAGCATGATGTGCTGAGGTATTGAAAATGTCTTTGGCTAGTTTGGGTCAGGTGTCCTGTCTCTGCTCCCTCCCAGCTTCTTCTGAACCTCCTCACTGGCAGATCATGAGAGACTGAAAAGTCCTTGATCAGGGTAAGTGATACTGAGCAACAACTAAAACATCAGTGTGTTGTCAGCATTGTTCTCAGACTAAAGCCAAAATTCAGCACTGCACCAGCTACTAGGAAGAAAATTGAGTCTATCCCAGTCGACACCAGGACACTTCCCTTTCTCAGAAACTACTGCCACACACAATGATGTCACAAATGTATTGCAGGAGTTTCCCCCTTTTCCAGAGCACTCTGGATCAGTCTATGGCAGATGTTTCCACCCCTGGGGCAGTCAATTCCAAGTCTACTGGACGCCCCTCCAAATAAAAACAAACTCTGGCCTGCACTCTGCTGCCAAAGGAATTGAGAAAAATTCATTGGCAACATCAGTTGCGGCATTCCACTTGGCTGCCTTTGACTCCAGTTCATATTGAAGTTCCAGCATGTCCGGCAGAGCAGCACTCAGTGGTGGTGTGACTTCATTCAGGCCACAATAGTCTACTGTTAGTCTCAACTCTCCATTACTTTTGCACTGGCCATATGTGGCTATTAAAGGGTGAGTGGGTCCTGCTGATCACTCCTTGGCACTCCAGTCTTCAGATCAGCTTATGGGTGGGAATCAGGGAGTCTCAGTTGGTGCGATATTGCCCCTGATGCACTGTTGTGGTAGTGATTGGAACATGTTATTTGGCCTTCAGCAACCCCACAACAGAAGAATCCTCTGAGAGACCAGGCAAGGTAGACAGCTGCTAAATTTCCTCCATCTCTGTGGGAACTGCAGGCCATCCTGTTCCCTCTATGTGGATAATTAAAGAAGAATTGCTGATAGTGCACCTGGGTCTTGAGTAAGCCAGGGAGTGTTTGGGTGCAAGATCAGGCTGGGAAACAGCCTGGGGAGTGATTGTTTATAGAATTGAATTTATAGTGAGTGAAAACAGTCACTGGGAATGATGTAGTTGCTGTTTGGCTTCATGGCTCAGACCCATATCTGTATGCTATATATTACCATGCTTGAGTGAATAAAGTAGAACTAGTTGTGAAAGTACTGTGTGTGTTTAGCCTTTTTCTATACAGAATGCCACACATCTCCAAGGCAGATATATCAAAAGCCCATCAGTACTCTTTTGGGTCTTTGAAATACCCTCTCCTGAGATAGTCTATGCAGAGGATGCACAGAGCCTCTGGACCAGTCACAATAGGGTGCTTTTCCCACACATTCCCAGTCAGGCTGATTTCAGCCTCCAGTGAAGTCATCTGTTGGGATGCCCTTGTCACTCCAGAAATACAAATAGATTCTGCCCCTTTATACCTTGATGGCATTAGGGTACACTGTGCACCGGTGTCTACTAGAGCCTTATACTCCTGTGGGTCTGATGTGCCAGGCCATCTGACCCACATAGTCCTTTAAACCCGATTGTCCCTCTTTTCCACCCGGCTGGAGGCGGGGCCCCTCTAGTCCTGATCATAGGATTCTCCATTTACTTCTTGTAGAAGTTTCTTTCAATAGGATCAGGTGTAAGGTCACCCCTTCCACTCTATCTGGGAAACTGCCCACTGGAGACTGGAGCAACAGCTTTCCTGGAAGAACCCCTAGTTGTGGTTGGTTTTTCTTGCAGTTCACATACCCATCCCTCTAGGGTCAAGGTAGATTTTCTATCCCACTTCCTGATGTTTTCTCTGTAGTCTTGCAGGTAAAATCACAGGGTGGCCCATGGTGTATACCCACTATATTATCTCTCTTGAGCAAAGGAACAGTTACTCCTAGTAGTTGAGATACTGGTCTGTACAAGTGGGGAGAATGACCTATCTTCTTTTTGTTGCCAGTTTCTCCACAGCTGAGACGAGGGCAGAACAGAGACTTTCTTTGTATTGCCAGAGTTGGCCAGTCAAATCATCCACCTTTTGTCCCTCTCCCTCTTTCCAGGCCATTATTGCCATTGAGTTGGCATACAATGATGGTGCACTCCATACAAATTTCTGCCACATGGGTTGCATGCACATGACTTCGTCTGGATCTTTGGATAACTGCTTGTTGTCCAGGTCATCATAAATTATCTCTAGCATGGCTAATTCTCTCAGGTACCAGATACGTCTCTCCATTGTGGTCCATTTGCCTGGGTTACATACACCATCTTCGTTGAAGGGATACCTTTCCTTCATGCCTGACAGGAATCACCTTGAAAGGCTGAGGACTCGTTCCCCTTCTCCAATCAGTTTCTCTATGCCCCCTTCCCTAGAAAGGGATCCCACCTTTTTTTGCTTCCTTACCCTGTAATCGCAGGGTACTGGCACTGTTATCCCAACATTGGAGCAGCCATGTCACAATACATTTTCCTGGACGACAGCTGAAATCTTTTAGCATATCCTGAAGCTCACTCAGGAACAGGAATTGAGTGGTTAGCATCTTGTTTATGAGTTCTTCCTCTTTTCCTCCTGTCCTTGTGGTAGCCCTGCTTCAGTGTAGTCTGCCTTCTTCACATCTTCCTCCTGATCTCTCTTAGAAGAAGCTTCTTCATCCCTTACTAAATGAGCTAACTTCTGCTTCCAGTATTTCTTCTTGTGTATAGGGCTAACTGATACAAGCAGAGGTTGGTTCTCTGGTTAAGCTGCAGTGCTTGTTGCTGGGATTTGAGTAGCCGCAGTGCCTGTCGCCAGGGTTGGAGTAACTGCAGTGCCTGTTGCTGGGGTTGTAGTAGCCACGGTGCCTGTCATTTTGTCATCAGATCCAGAAACCTTTTCTTCCCCTTGGTAATGGATAGTGTTGAACAGGGGTCTATGCATAGGCTAGGCCCCAGCACATTGCAGTGATTTGTGTTTCTCTGGTATTGCTGGGACAACAGCATACTTCTTCCAATTATTTTACTAGTCTGGATTCTGCACTTGTTCAGGGGTTCCAAAATATTGGAGGTGCTTACTGGACTAGGTACTTGCCTGTACTATCCCAAATATCCTGCCACTCATAATTATCCATCATCAGGAAGATCTCTTGGTGGTATTCTTAAATAGTTGATGAAACATAAACAAGACCTGAAACTTTCAGAAGACATTGCAATAGGACCTTCCTGAGGATATTCAGAGTTCTCAATAGCTATTCTAATTAGCTAAGAGAAAAGGAAGATGAAAGAAGCTATCTCCCCCATGGGTTGGTTCTCAGAGGAGAAAAGGTTAAAGGTGTAATTATTAAGAGTTTCCAATATATGGCTTCTGAAGAATAGAGATGATGGCAATGCTGAGTACAAATCACAGGTTGGTCTCACAACCAATAATTTTATCATACTACAAGCCAGTGTTACACAATATGGTAAAGCAATAACTTTAATCCAACTCACAGAGGTAAAGCACCAAAAGGGAGTATATACAGTAATGTGTTACATAACACAATTCTGAGAACAAGTAAAATAACATTGTGACCAGCAACTATTAAATCAATACAGCAAATGCTTATAAGAAATTTGTTTTAACATGCTGTCATGAAAAAAAAACAGCCAACAACTAAGTACCACACAGCTGCTTGCTCAATTCCCCACACCCCCCCACACGCCAGAGGTGGGATGAGGAAGAGAATTGGAAGAACACAAAACCCACTAGTTGAGTTTAAAAGTCTAATAATTGAAATCAAGTAAAATATGACAATAGAAAAAATACCAACAGTAAAAATAGTGGTAATAATAATAGGGAACAACAACAAAAAAGAGAGAAATGAGAATTCAGAAAACAAACACAAATAATGCACAATACAACTGCTCACCACCTTCTGACTGATACCCAGACTGTTCTGAGCAGCAATCGATCCCTTTGGGCTAACTCAGTTTATATATTGATCATGAAACTTTGTGGTATGGAATATCCTTTTGGCCAGTTTAGGTCAGCTGTCCTGCTGTGCCCCCTCCCAGCTTCTTGTGCCCCTCCATCCTTCTCGCTGACAGAGCATGAGAAACTGAGAAGTCCTTGATTAGGGTAAGTGCTATTTAGCAACAACTAAAACATCGGTGTGTTATCAACATTATTCTCAGAGTAAAAATAAAACACAGCACTGCACCAACTACTAGGAAGAAAATTAACTCTCTCCCAACTGAAACTGGGACCACAGTATGCAAAATAAATGGCATCTAAATAAAGATACAGCTTTGACTGTAGGATTTTAAACGTTACAACTGTTTTAGAAATTCCTGTATAATTTATTAATACATGAATTTCATCTTCCTCTCATGTCTTCAATTCTTGTCATACTTTTCTCTACCCCTCTTCAGATGGGAATCAAAACACTTTCTGTGACTTTTAATGAACACTTATTTTAACAGACAGTCCAAGTTAATTACTCAGTACTTTAACATATGAAAAGTTATTTTGTGTGGAGGCAGGATTTATTTGCCTATCCTATTAAGTTTAGTTATTGCAACCATATGCTTTTTTCTACAATGATGTTTCCCTCACTTAAGCAATCCACATAAATAACTACTTCTTTTGTTTTCTCTTCCTGAAGTCGAACAACTTACCCTTACACGGAAACCCAGATGTATAGCCAAAACACTGGGGGAAATTACTTCGATACTCAAGGAAGCTCTGCACAGGCAACTACAGTGGTCTCCTCTCATAGTATGGTGGGCACCGGAGGGATTCAGATGGGTGTTGCAGGAGGGCAGCTCATTAGCAGCTCAGGAGGGACCTATCTTATTGGCAATTCAATGGAAAATTCTGGTCATTCAGTGACTCATACAACACGGGCCTCCCCAGCTACAGTAAGTACTTCAGAACTATGTTAAATTTTTTGGAGATAGTTTCTTAGTCACTATGATGTTCCTGTGTGCTGACGTCTTTCTGTAGCAAAAAGCATATTATGTTGGCAGAATCAGTATTATATGGCTTTGTCTTGCAAATATATACATTTAGTTTAATTTTCTGTATGTGAAAACTATTAAGTGAGTGCTGTTGTGGTTTAACCCCAGGAGGAAACTAAGCACCCTGAAGCTGCTTGCTCACCCCCCCCCCCCAAGTGGGATGTGGGACAGAACTGTTGTAACAGTTGTAAAAGTGAGAAAACTCATGGGTTGAGAGAAAAACAGTATAATAATATAAATGAGTTCTTCTTCATGTTCAGGTGGAACTTCCTGTGTTGTAGTTTATGCCTGTTGCCTCTTGTCCGATTGCATAGCACCACCAAGAAGAGTCTGGCACCATCCTCTTTACACCCTCCCTCAGATATATATATGCACATTGATCAGATCCCCCCTGAGCCTTCCTCTCTCCAGGATGAACAGGCCTAGCTCATTCAGCCTTTCCTTATATGAGAGATGCTCCAGACCCTTAATCATTCTAGTAGCTCTAGGAGCTCCATGTCTCTCTCATACTGAGGACCCCAGAGCTGGACATGGTACTTCAGGTGAGGCATCATTTGGGCTGAGTAGAGAGGGAGGAATACCTCCCAAAACTGATGGCAATGCTCTTCCTAATATAGCTCAGGATACCAATGACCTTCTTGGCCACAAGGGCACATGGTGAGGCATTGATTCTCCAAATCAATGGACAACTTGTTGTCCACCAGGACCCCCAGGTCCTTCTCCACAGAGCTACTGTCCAGCAGGTGATCCCCCAGCCTGTACTGGTGCATCGTGTTATTCTGCCACAGGGGCAGGATCCTGCACTTGCCTTTGCTGAATTTCAAAAGGTTTGTCTCTACCCATCTCTTCAGCCTGTCTAGATCCTTCTGACTGACAGCACAGCACTCTGGGGTATCAGCCACTCCTCCCAGTTTTATATCTTCAGCAAACTTGCTGAGGAGGCACTTTAGCCCTTCATCCAAGCTGCTGATGAACAAATTAAGCAATACTGGACTCAGTCTTGACCTTTGGAGGGCACTCCTAGTTACCAGTCTCCAACTAGACGCTACCACTGATCACGACCCTCTGAGACCTACAAATCAGCCAGTTCTTAATCCACCTCACCATCCACTCAGACTGCATTTCCTGAGCTTGCCTATGATAATGTCACAGAGGCAGTGTCTAAAGCCTTGGTTAAGTCCAGGTAGACAACATCAACTGATCTTCCTTCATCTATCCAGCCAGTTATCCCATCATAGAAGGCAATCAGGTTGGTTAAGCATGATTTCCCTTTGGTGAATCCATGCTGACTACTCCTGATCACCTTCTTGTCTTCCACATGCTTAAAGATGGCCTCCAGGATAAGACATTACAGTAAGGCTGACTGACCTGTAGTTCCCAGGGTCCTCCTCCTTGTCCTTTTTGAAGACTGGCTGACATTTGGATTTAATCCAAATCTGTATTTAAACATTATTTTTGCAATATTGAAGTATATTTTCTTACATACCAATCAGATACTTGTATGCTTTAAAAAAAAGGTGCTTATATTTCTAACATTAGACAGTTGTAAAAAAGACTTCCTTTTTCATTGAGAAATACTGAGTAAAGCACTATTTTATTAGCTTATAAAAAAGGGAAAACAAATTGTGTTTCTGGACTAATTGAAATATAGTCTGGATTATTTTCCAGTTATGTGCTGTATATTGAGTGAACTCATTTTAGTAGTGTAATTTACTAGCATAAACTTTGGATAATACTGTAATAATTAAAGAAGGATATGGAAGACTTATTTTAAAACTGTCTACAGTGGGAATATGTGGTCTAAAATGTACAGATGTTTTTCCATTGCTTTTGTGGTTTGTTTTGGGGTTTTTTTTATTCCATTTAATGTGGCTAATTATGTGCCTTCTATTACTGCACATCCTATTGTCTCTATCACTTTCAATGTTTTTGCTATTCTAGCTCTGCAGCTAAACTACAGTTAGACTGCAATTTTATTTTTAATGCTGTCATAGAATTAATCAAAAGATGTATTAATATGGAGGGAAACAATGGGAATGGGTATGGTTGTCTCTATACATTTGTAATAGGAGTAATACTACTGTATAATTAGTGCTATATAATACTTTTTCTTTTAAAAGTATTATTCTAAACCTATCTGTGTGTTGGTTTTTTTTTTGTTTGTGTGTTTTATTTTGGGTTGGATTTTTTTTTGAGGATGGATGTTGCTGTCTGTGTAAACCTTCAATTTTCATTTTCTTTGAGAGCTCTGGATATTCAAAGAATGCTCTGACAGGCTGTAGGGGTGATATCCTGTCCAATGAAAACTACTGAATGAGATTTTACTCCCTGGCTACAGAGAACAGAAATTTTTATTCTAATTCACATTCTCTGAAGAGTGTGCACAGGTTTTTCTCAAATACTTGGAGGAAGAAGCATTGAGACCTTTCTTAGGATATTATTCTGACATTTTTTTTTTCTTCTATTAAGAATGATTATTCTGTAATTGTTATTGTTTACAATGTAGTTTACTGGTAAATCCACTTCTCTTATTTCATGATCAGGGAGGAAGTTAAACTGGACTTTGGAAGTGGGTTCCTGTAGTATATATGCAATCAAAATGCCTCCCTGACTTCACTGGTGAGGTTTGCCCTTATGGGGACTTCAGGATGAGACCTTTAAGCAGAAAATATACTGTAGCCATGACTGAACATGATATTTCTGTAGATTTTAAGGCAATCTATAATTTTTCTGATCATCCTTTTTTACTGTCTTAAGTCATTTTTAATGACATCTATTATCAGATTGAAATGGCGATTGAGACACTACAAAAGTCTGATGGTCTTTCTACTCACAGAAGCTCTCTTCTCAACAGTCATGTAAGTTGTCTTTTCCATGAAAGCTTGTTCTGCATACTTAGCCTGCCTGTAAATGTTTCTTTTAATTTAGTGCTACTTTTTGCTTTTAATCTTTCCATTTTAGTTGCTTGCAGTCTACATCTTCTGTCACTATATTTTGTCATGTCGTCATGAAATACTGTAGAGTACATTTCCAGGTTCTGTAGTGTGTTAACACAGCTTAACGTATGTGCCTGTTCTGAAGATTTTCATGTAAAGCCATTAAATGTAACATTTAGGTAAAGGAGAAAGGCTCAAAGTTTAACCTTCAGTTTATTTTTAGGCAGTGCTAGTCTTTCTTGAAATGTTATATAAACAACATGTTTTTTTCTTTGTTTTTTATAAATAGTTTTGTATTTTTTAATGCTGCTAAATTATATTATGCTTAATACCTATTGCATCCTTTTTGATTCTCAGCCTTACTAAACAACATAAGCTTTCAGATTTTTGTATTCTTTTACCACAGAAATGTAAATATTGATTGTGATATGAATGTATAAGTATATTTTGATTTGTTGACACACTTCCCACCCCTCCAAGAATGTGGCAATATGGAAGCAAAAGCCAAAATTTTTCTCAGTTTATCATCATGGTAGAAAAAGACAGCAGAAACCAGTACAATTTCTTGGAAGAGAATTTATTTTTCTTAGAAAATGATAAAATTAGATTAATTCTGTAAAATATAAAGAAATTAATTCTGGATGTTTTTAAAATAATTGTTTGGATGTTAAAACAACCTAGAAATGTGCTAAAATATTTGTATTATCATAATTAAATGGTTGATAATTTTGTTTTTCAAAATGCCAAAAAAAAGTTTTAAAATTTAGATATACAAAGAATTGATGTCTGCCTTGAATCTGACAAGGAAGTCCAAAATCTTCATGCTGAAACCAATAAGAATTAAAGGACAAGCTTTTCTGCATCAGAAAACTGTATTCCCCTATTTCCTGTGTAATAATCTAGTTAAAAGACAATGGAACAGATCCTCCTGGAAATTAAGTAAAAAAATAAGGGAGACAGGGAGGTGATTAGAGACAACCTACATGGCTTCAACAAGGGTAAATCATGCCTGACTAATCTAGTGGCCTTCTATGATGGAGGGACTGCACTGGTGGACAAAGGAAGATAGCGGTATAGAGTTGGTCAGAGGAGGGTCACAAAAAATGATCAGAGGGCTAGAAAGAAGAAAGGCTGAGAGAGGTGAGGTAGTTCAGCCTGGAGAAGAGAAGGCTCCAGGGAAACCTTGTTGTGGCCCTTCAATACTTAAACTAAGAAAGATGGAGAGAGAATTTTTACCAGGGCCTGTAGTGACAGGATGTCATGGTTTAAGGACAGATGGTAACTCAGAACCAAGCAGCCGCTTGCTCACTCCCCCCCTTCTTCCACCCCCACTCCCAGAGTGATGGGGAGGAGAATCAAAAGAATGTAAATCCCATGGGTTGAGATAAGAACAGTCCAGTAACTAAGGTATAATACAAAACTACTACTACCACCACCAATAATAATAATAATGATAAGGGAAATAACAATAAGGGAGAGAATACAGTTGCTCACCACCTGCTGACCAATACCCAGCCTGATCTGAGCAGCGATCCAGGCCTTCTGGGTAACTCCCCCCAGTTTATATACTGGGCATGACATTCTGTGGTATGGAATACCCCTTTGGCTAGTTTGGGTCAGGTGTCCTGTCTCTGCTTCCCCCTGGCTTCCTGTGCCCCTCCTCACTAGCAGAGCATGAAACTGAGTAAATCCTTGATCAGAGTAAGCATTACTTAGCAACAACTAAAAACATTGGTGTGTTATTGACACTGTTCCCAGATGAAAGTAAAAAACACAGCACTGAACCATCAACTAAGAAGGAGAAAAATGAAAGCTACTGCTGAACCCAGGACACAGGACAAGAGGCAATGGTTTAAAACTGGAAGAGGGTAGGTTTAGATTGGACCTCATAAAGAAAGTTCTTTACAATGAGGGTGGTGAGACACTGGAACAGGTTGCCAGAGAAGTCGTGGTTGCCCATCCCTGGAAGTGTTCAAGGACAGTTTGGATAGGGCTTTGAGTGACTCGATAGTGAAAGGCATCCTTACCCATGGCAAGGGCATTAGACCTTTAAATGACCTTTAAAGGTCCCTTCCAATCCAAAACATTCTATGATTCCATAATCTTCCTCATAATGAGATTTGCATCTGTCTGTTATGGTAGATGAATCCTGATTTCTCTTAACTGTTTTCAGGTATTTTCAAAGCTACTGAAAGGTAAATTAAGGTATCTATTGTCAATTTTGTAAAGAAAAGAAAAATAATTCTTCCTGAATCTTGCTATAATAATTGTTCTTTCCTAGCCTGAGACATTTTGGAAGAAATTAATGTAACCCAAATCAAACTTAGTGGGTGTTTTCCATATTTTTAAAATGTTTATTGAATTAGGACTCAAATAAGGACAGTAAATATGATTTTAGTTCTCTCTTTTTCCTTAAGCTGTCATTTTGTTGCCTAAGTTAATGCTTGTTCATTTTAATGATTTTTTTCATCTTTTTCTATTTTATTTCCTTTCCTGATTTCTTTCTTCATGCAACTGAATTACCTAATTTATAATCTCATGTTTTGTAAATATTGAAGTTGGAGTCAATTTACCTGTTCTGTGTAAACCTTTAGATACCATTCCAATATTGTCAATATTATAAATCAACAAGAGAGAAAACAAACTATGGACATTTCAATATTAGAATTAGATTTCTGCAAGTACAAAAATATGTTTGAGGCTGTTTGCAATAACTTTATCATGTCTGCATATTATTTAATTTTTATATGGTATTAAGCTACTGGAACTCTTCAGTCTGTAACCTCACTTCAATCACTTTGAGTTTTTGTTATTAAATATCTTCATTCTAGAAAAAAAAATCCTTATTTTTGTACTTAGATTGATTTTTGCTTTCCCACTGTTGGTTATTACCAAGCTGCGGTTGAAAGAATATCTGTCAAATACAGCTCATTAGTAAAATGTACTTAGAATCATAGTACCATAGAATGGTTGGAAAGGACCTTAAGATCATCTAGTTCCAACCCCCCTGCCATGGGCAGGGACACCTCCCACTAAACCATGTCACCCAAGGCTCTGTCCAAACAGGCCTTGAACACCACCGGGGAAGGAGCATTCAGAATTTCCTCCCTGGGCAACCCATTCCAGTGCCTTACAACCCGCACAGTAAGAAACTTACTCCTTATATCCAATCTAAACTTCCCCTGTTTAAGTTTTGACCTGTTAATCCTTGTCCTATCACTACAGTCCCTAATGAATAGTCCCTCACCAGCACCCCTGTAGGCCCCCTTCAAATACTGGAAGGCTGCTATGAGGTCTCCACCCAGTCTTCTCTGCTCCCAGATGAACAGCCCCAACTTTCTCAGCCTGCTTTCATATGAAAGGTGCTCCATTCCCCTGATCATCCTCGTGGCCCTCCTCTGGACTTGTTCTAACAGTTCCATGTCCTTTTTATGTTGAGGACACCAGAACTGTACACAATACTCCAAGTGAGGTCTCACGAGAACAGAGTATAAGGACAGGATCTCTTCCTTCGACCTGCTGGTCACACTCCTTTTGATGCAGCCCAGGATATGGTGGGCTGCAAGCTCACACTGCTGGCTCATGGTCATTTTCTCATCAACCAACACCCCCCACGCCTTCTCCACAGGGCTGCTCTGAATCTCTTCTCTGCCCAGTCTCTAGCTGTGCCTGGGATTGCTCTGACCCAGGTGGAGGACCTTGCACTTGGCATGGTTAAACTTCATAAGGTTGTCATCAGCCTTCCTCACAAGTATGTCAAGGTCCCTCTGGATGGCATTCCTTCCTTCCAGCATAACAACCGAACTACTCAGCTTGGCATCATCGGCAAACTTGCTGAGGGTACACTCAATACCGCTGTCCATGTCACCAACAAAGATGTTAAACAAGACCGGTTCCAACACCGATCCCTGAGGGACAGCACTTGTTACTGGTCTCCAGTTAGACCTTGAGTCATTGACCACAACTCTTTGAGTGCGGCCATCCAGCCAGTTCTTTATCCACTGAGTGGTCCACCTATCAAATTGATGTCTCTCCAATTTAGAGACAAGGATGTCATGTGAGACAGTGTCAAATGCTTTGCACAAGTCCAGGTAGATGACATCAACCGCTCTACCCCTGTCCATCATTTCCGTAGCCCCATCACAGAAGGCCACCAAATTGGTCAGGCAGGATTTCCCCTTAGTGAAGCCATGCTGGCTGTCACCAACCACCTTGTTTTTCATGTGCCTTAGCATGCCTTCCAGGAGAATCTGCTCAGAGGTGAAACTGACTGGTATGTATTTCCCTGGGTCATCCATTTTCCCCTTCTTGAAAATGGGGTTATATTTCCCTTTTTCCAGTCATCAGGAACTTTACCTGACTGCCATAATTTTTCAAATATGATGGACAGTAGCTTAGCAACTTCATTCACCACCTACTTAAATGAATATTAAGCAGAAAACAATATTTGGGAATTATTCAAGATGAAATTAAAGGAAAATTCCAGGGATATGAAACCATGGGGGCAGGGGGGTGAAAGATAAGTAAAATGTTAGCATCCCAAAAAATCTGAAACCACACAATTTACGTAATGCCACTATAAAAATATTTCCATTTTATTCTGTTGTTTTCGTATGCTGTTAAATCTCGTTTAGGTGACCATTTTTCTTGGTGTTTGTGTGTATGTTAGTTACTATTTGTTCTATACGAAGTTTCGCATTAAATGGCAAGAGAATTTGGCAGAAAATAACCCCCCTTGCTTTCCATCCAGTCCTTAGATATTAGAGGGGCTGGGTTCAGCTAGGCTTAGATTCTGAATGATGCCCTATTTACGACTATCAGTCTGATCACATTCGCTATATTGAACAATCACGATTCTGGATGCACTAACAGCGCACTGCACCTTCATTCTAATCGTGCTCATGAACTAACATGGCCGCACTGAAGGATTTGGTCACATTCAATGTGAAAACTGTTACAATTAGCCACTTAAGCAGTGCAGTTTATTAAATCAACATATACAGGTTCTTATGGATTGCCAGTGATAAATACACTGTCTGCAAAAGCACGTGCAAATAATAAATGATACAAACACATAATAAAGGTATGATTAACACAGCGTGGCTTTAAAATATAAAAGTAAAAAGTGAAAAGTAACTCTATATAGAGACCCTTGATTTTCCCAGGGAAGCACTTAATACAATGCAAGTCTTACCCAAAGGCATCCCTATGGGGGGGGAAAGAAACGTCCAAGCCGTCAACAGGTCCCAGGAGTCAAGGGTAATCTGCTGATGGAATTTTCCTTGACTCGTCTGTGATGATGTCTTCCCCAATATTCCCTCTTTGTTGGGTCATTTTTTACTATTTTTCACCTTGAAGGTGGATCTTGAGTGACTTTAGTCATACATACCTTTATTATTAGTGTAAAATTCTCTCACTTCACTTTTAAAGGTATATACCACAAAGAATTCAAAGAGCATGCTCAAAGAGGTGTGATCTCACTTTGGAAGCAGGTAGCATTACAAATGGAGGTGTGTTTTTGTACTATAATGTATTAAAATTCATTATAATGAAGCAAAGTTTGCACAAAGGGCAGCACTTTGTCAAAGGATTTCAGACTGTTGGCTCAGGGTAGCAATTATGCAACTTATAAGTTTCTATTACCACCTAGTTCCCATCTCTGCTGGTGTTAGGACAGAGCATGGCTGCAGAACCTCTACTCTGCTACATCCTCCATCAGTGTTGCCACGGGAACCGCTGTGAAGTGCACATTCCTGGCACACCAGGTGTAGCTGCATCTTCCTCTGAAAGTCCATTTTTCCTTTACGTGTAAATAATGCTACATTTTAAACATAAGTTTAATTTCTAATTATTCCACACAAAGGTACAATGATGTATTAGAAACTGCCTACATGCTTCCAAAATTGCTCACGAAAATCCTACATTAAATTACACAGTTAAAAAACCCCCAGCAACCTAATTCTGTTTCTCTTTGAAGTCAAATGCAAACAGTCTAAAACACAAAGGGATTTGGCCCATAATGTTTTAAAGATGGACTAGTTATTTTTCATGTCATCTAGATTACTTGGTGCCTTATATTGGTTAGTTTCATCATTGTATTTGGAAGAAAATAAACCCTATTACATGAAATTAAGTACTGTTTTGTTTTTTCATTTGCTTTTTTTTTTTGAATTTCAGGTGAAGATAAATAGTATAATATTCCAGAATTAAAAATGTATTAACTTACTCCTTTTAGTTTTTTCCTGCAATCAATATATATTACATGGATTGTTTTACTTCCTTGGAGTTCCAAAAATTTGTCTTCAAAGCACAAATAACTTCATAAAATGTTAATGTTATGGTACTGAATCTGAAATATTTTTAAAAGTGGAGCTATCTGAAGTCATAAATGCAATTAGTTTTGCTATTTCCTTGTAATTCTAAAATATACTAAGGCATCATGGCATATCTAGCATTGAAAGAGACTTAGAGAGATTATATTTGATTGAAGAACAAAGTCACTGTATTAAAACGGCCTTAAGAGTGGTCTAGAAAATATGAGATCTGTGTTGTACAATTAAGATAATTTTTTTTAGTAGAGTAATACTGAATTTACATATGTTCACTCTTTCATATTTGATATAGCTCCAATGGCTCTTAGACAACTATGAAACTGCAGAAGGAGTGAGTCTCCCCAGAAGTACCCTTTACAACCATTATTTACGTCACTGTCAGGAGCACAAGTTAGATCCAGTCAATGCTGCCTCCTTTGGAAAACTCATACGGTCAATCTTCATGGGATTACGGACCAGAAGACTGGGAACCAGGTTTGCATTAATGAAAATATCAATAGTAATTGTGAATGTGAATCTTGTATGCTAAAAGCAAGCAAGCAAACAAAGAAAAAATATTTAAAACCCTACTGTTAAGGGAGTTGCCAAATCCAGTGGACTTCAGGACCCAGGAAACTCCTGGTCTGCTATAGCTAGAGTCTGTGTACCCTTAAAACCCAGATATCTTTCATCTCAGACCGATGAATGCATCTACTGCTGTTCCCATTTGCAGGTCCAGCTGGAAGTGATACTGAACATGTGTTCCAAAGATGCAGATAAACACACACATGGCACTAACACAGCTAACCAAACAAGTTAACATAGAGCAATGCTTTTATCAGCACCCACATAGACACCAATAGCACTCCCATAAACATGAACACAGATAGCCCAATCCTGCTCTTCCTCTCCTGTTTATCAGGACTGAAGTTGACTAGTGAAACATACACGAACACTCACAAGCATGGAATTGTTTTATTCACAATGACTGCATAAGTAACGTATTTGGTTTTTACTTTCCTTATTCTATTTAAATGAAGTCCAGCTGTAAAGTACTGGAAAATATAGTTTAAGTGAACTGATTTACAGAAACTGATATGACCTAGTTTTATACTAGGGCAAGAGGAAAGTAAAGCCTAAGTTTTATATACAGTTTTCCAGTCAAGGCAAATTGTGAAGTATGATGCATATGCATAAAATTAACGTTATTTTTGTTCTTTCATAAAGGGGGAACTCCAAATACCATTATTATGGGATTCGTGTCAAACCAGATTCTCCCCTTAATCGGCTACAAGAGGACATGCAATATATGGCTATGAGACAGCAACCCATGCAGCAGAAACAGAGGTAGAGTGTTATATTAAACTGTTTTTTCATATTTCTAGTTCTTGTAGACTTACCTGTACTCATTTATGTGGCAAAGTTGAACCTCTAGTGGAAATTCTTTAACTTCTCTTGTGAAAAATTAAGGTTTGTCAGATCTGCAGTTGATATCACTGGAGTCTGATATCAGTAGACGTGAGAGAGCACATACCTAAAAACATAAATTTTTAAAAAGTGATAATAAAAGTAAAATATCATGCAGTTCTGAACAGATACATCTTGGCAGTGTTGAGTTATTTTCCCACAATCTGGAAAAAAAAAGTAATAGGAGCTTTGAATTTCAAATTCTGTTGTTCATTTTCATTACTTTAAGCAGCACATATATAAAATGACAGAAGAGCTTGTGATTAGGTTCAGCTTTGTGTTGATTTCTTCCTCCTGGCAAGAACTGATGTATCAAAACACTGGACTTGAGGAGAGAAGACTTGGGACTCTTCTGGGCTCTGCTTGGAATAATACCATATGAGATAGTCCTACTGGGCAAAGAGGTCCAGGAGAGCTGGTAGATTTTTCAAGGATCACTTCCTTGAAGCTAAAGAATGGTCCATCCCAACATACAGGAAGTCAAGCAAAGGTGGCAGGAAGCCTGTATGGATGAACAAGGAGCTCCTGACAAAGCTCAAACATAAGAAAGTATGTAAGAGGTGGAAGCAGGGTCAGGAAACCCAGGAGGCATATAGAAAGACTGTCTGGGTATGAAGGGATGGTGTTAGGAAACCTAAATCCCACCTATGAAGGACAAGAAGATGTATGAGAGTTGACAGCACGGATTTACAAAGAGGAAATCATGTTTGACCAACCCAATAGCCTTCTACAATGTGGTGACTGGTTCATTTGGTGAGGGGAGAGCAATGGATATTTTCTATATTGACTTTATCAGGTAGACACTGTTTTCCTGTCAGGGAGCAGCAAGGGCTGGCTTCTCCCTTAAGGAAGGAGAAGATGGGAGTCAAGCACCATGGTACACACAGCAGGGACCTCACCAGCCTGTGCCTGGTCCTATAATATCCAAGTGAGGTGAACAGGTTAGACCTGGAAAGGGTAGTGAGATTCAAACAAGAGTCCAGGTCATCAGACAAATTTTTGGTGATGAGGTGGGTCCAAGGTCAAACCAGGAAGTCAGTTCACAAATCAGACTGAGCTGTAATGAGGGTCAGACACAGTCCATTGATCACTGGGCAGGTCCCTAGTGTCAAGACAGGTCAAGCCAGAAAGCTAATCCATGGCTTGGTGACCAGATCAGTGGGATCCATACCAGCCACAGGCATGAACACTGAGCTCAGTACTGCTACAACACAGGGATCTTATAAATGTGTATAAATACCTGATGAGAAGGAATAAAAGACTGAGCCAGACTCTTCTCAGCAGTGCCCAGTGACAGGATGATGGGCAATGGGCACAAACTGGAAACCAAGAAATGTCATTTAGTTGAAAGGCACCTCTGGAGACTGTATAGTCCAACCCCCTAGCTCAAAGCATTATCAGCTAGAACAGGTTGCCAAGACCATGTACAGTTGCATTTTGAATATCTCTAAACATGGAGATTTCACAACCTTCCAGGGCAAACTGATTCAATGTTCAACCACCTCTATATTAAACAAACAAACAAACAACAAAACAAACCCACCTGACATTTTCTTATCTTTAAGTGCAATTTCCTGTATTTCAGTTTGTGATGACAGCCTTTTCTCCTTGCACTGTATACTAATGAAAATAGGGTGGATTTGATTTATTTATTCAATCTCAACAGTAAGTATATAAAATAGTTTTGAAATTCTTTGTTCATCCTCCAAATCAGTTCAGGTGTGCAAAGATTTCAGTAAAATACACTTCGAAATCCCAGAGATTTTAAATAGACTAAATGTAGATAGGCTAGACAAGACATAACACCCACAAATCCATGGGCCGTGAAGGGATACACCCACAGGTGCTGAAGGAGCTGGCAGATGTCGTTGCCCTGCCACTCTACATCACCTTTGAAAAATCATAGAGAACGGGAGAGATGCCCGATGACTGGAGGAAGGCCAAGGTTACTCCCATATACAAAAATGGCAAGAAGGAGGACCCGGGAAACTGGAGGCCAGTCAGCCTCACCTCCATCCCTGGAAAGGTGATGGAACAGGTCATTCTGGAGGTCATCACCAAGCATGTAGAAGAAAAGAAGGAGGAGTCAGCATGGATTCACGAAGGGGAAATCATGCTTGACCAATGTGATAGCATTTCATGATGACATGGCAAGATGGGTTGACAAGGGGAGAACAGTAGATGTAACCTACCTCGACTTCAGCAAGGCTTTCAACACTGTCTCACATAACATCCTCGTAGCTAAACTTGGGAAATGTGGGTTAGGTGAGTGGACAGAGAAGTGAGGTGGATCAACAAGTGGCTGAATGACAGAGCTCAGAGGATCGTGATGAGCAGAGCAGAATCCAGCTGAAGGTCTGTAGTCAGTGGCGTTCCCCAGGGATCAATGCTGTGTCCGGTCTTATTCAACTTGCTTAGCAGTGACCTGGATGAAGGGCTAAAGTGCACCCTGAGCACCTTTTCTGATGATGTGAAGCTGGGGGCAGTGGCTGATACACCTGAAGGCTGTGCTCCCATTCAGCAGGACCTTGATAGGCTGGAGAATTGGGCAGAGAGAAACCTGATGAGGTTCAACAAGTGCAAGGGTAGGGTACTGCACCTGGGGAGGAAGAACCCCAAGTCCCAGTACAGGTTGGGGGCTGACCTGCTAGAGAGCAGTTCAGCTGAGAAGGACCTGGCAATGTTGGTAGATGATAGGTTGACAATGAGCCAGCAGTGTACCCTTGAGACCAGGAGGGCCACGAGTATCCTGTGGGGCATCGGGAGGTGTGTGGCCAGCAGGTCAAGAGAGGTGATCCTTCCCCTCTGCTGGATCCTGGCAAGGCCACATCTGGAGTACTGTGTCAGTACAAGAAAGACAAGGAGCTACTGGAGAGGGTCCAGAGGAAGGCCACAAGGATGATCAGGGGTCTGGAGTGTCTCTTTATGAGGAGAGATTGCCGGAGCTGGGCCTGTTTAGTCTAGAGAAGAGGAGACTGAGAAAGGATCTCATTAATGCATATAAATATCTCAAAGGTGAGTGCCAGGACGATGGTTCCAGACTCTTTCCAGTAGTGTCCAGCGACAGGATGAGGAACAGTGACCATAAACTAAAACACAAGAAGTTTCACCTCAACATGAGGAAGAACTTCTTTACGTTGAGGGTGGCAGAGCACCGGAGCGGGCTTCCCAGGTGGGTTGTGGAGTCTCCATCTCTGGAGACATTCGGGACCGCCTGGACGTGTTCCTGTGTAAAATGTTCTAGGTGGCCCTTTCTTGGCCGGGGGGTGTGTGTGGGGGGGGGCGGTTGGACTAGATTGTCTCCAAAGGCCCCTTCCAGCCCTAACAATTCTGTGATTCAAGACTGCTAGGGAAATGGAATCCACCTGACCAAGTGGGGAAAGGCACCTTTTCCAACAGGCTGGCCAACCTGGTGAGGAGAACTTTAAACTTCAATTGACAGGGGAGGGAGACAACCACCCTCAGTCAAGCGAAGGAGTGGTGAAGTGGGTTGGCAAGCAAAGGGTGCAGGGTGTTATGGAAAAGAGAGAGCTTGTAATCAGCAAAACAGGGCAGAAGGGGAGAAGCTCTGCTGGACGCAGTTCTTACAAACAAGGAAGCTTTTCTTGCAATTCTTACAAATTGGTTGGTGATGTGAAGGTTAGGCAGCAGCTGAGGTACCGAGTGCCTTCTGCACCTGAGTCTTTACTGGTAAGGATTGCCTTCAGGAATCCAAGGCTTCTGAGACCAGAGGGAAAGCCTGCAGCAAGGAATAATTCTCCTCAGTAGAGGAGGACCTAGTTAGGGAAACATTTGAACAAATGACAGAATCACAGAATAGTTAGGGTTGGAAAGGACCTTCAGATCTTCTAGTTCCAACCTCCCTGCCATGGGCAGAGACACCTCCCACTAAACCATGTCACCCAAGGCTCTGTCCAACCTGGCCTTGAAAGCCGCCAGGGATGGAGCATTCACAACTTCCTTGGGAAAGCCATTCCAGTGCCTAACCACCCTTACAGTAAAGAACTTCTTCCATATATCCAATCTAAACTTCCCCTGTTTAAGTTTGAACCCCTTGTCCCATCACTACAGTCCCTAATGAAGAGTCCCTCCCCAGCATCCCTATAGCCCCCCTTCAGATACTGGAAGGCTGCCATGAGGTCTCCATGCAACCTTCTCATTTCCAGGCTGAACAGCCCCAGCTTTCTCAGCCTACCTTCATACAGGAGGTGCCCCAGTCCCCTGATCATCCTCGGGGCCCTCCTCTGGACTTATTCCAGCAGTTCCATGTCCTTTTTATGTTGAGGACACCAGAACTGTACACAGTACTCCAAGTGAAGTCTCACGAGAGCAGGGTAGGGGGGCAGGATCACCTCCTTCGACCTGCTGGTCACATTCCTTTTGATGCAGCCCAGGATACGGTTGGCTTTCTGGGCTGTGAGCGTACACTGCCGGCTCACGTTCATTCTCTCATCGACCAACACCCCCAAGTCCTTCTCCGCAGTGCTGCTCTGAATCTCTTCTCTGCCCAATCTCCAGCTGTGCCTGGGATTGCTCGGACCCAGGTGGAGGACCTTGCACTTGGCATGGTTAAACTTCATGAGGTTGGCATCGGCCCACCTCACAAGCGTGTCAAGGTCCTTCTGGATGGCATCCCTTGCCTCCAGCGTACTGATTTGGAGAAAACTCCAGGAACAAACTTGCCAACAAAGTTTTCAAGCTGACAAGCAGGGAGACACGGGGGATAGCTCCTCCTAACGTGTGTCTCCGTATTGCTACGCAAGCTGTCCTTATATAGCCGCTGGGCATGCATATATATACATTGTTTTCCAGAAAGTTCCCCCGCACGCGTACAAAATTTTGGTGGTGGCCTCTGAGGGTCCTTTACTTCTCCCAACAATCTTCATCACTTCTGGCAGCTTTTGAAGCATGCTCAGTAGATGCTTATACCAGCTTAATTGGTTCTTTAGCACCACAGACATAATAATCCTCCTGTCCTCCTACTTATCAGTTAGTTTAGCTGTAGCCCATCCTGGACATCTGCCGCTCCCAGATACTCCTTATCCCTGCGTCCGGTTCTTCTAGATGGTTTTTCTTAAAACTATGTCAACTATAACGACTTATCTTGGACAAGAATTCTCAGTATGTTCTCTAGCTATACTCTATTTTTTTCTATGTGTCATGCACTTCAGTAATTTTCCATTGCTACTGTTACAAAGCCATCAAACTTAACTTTTCATAAAAAATATTCTAAAGGTTTATATATTCCATTTTGTAATTATGTGCCCTCCCTTGTCTCAGTATCAACCGAACCACGCAGCTTGGTGTCATCGGCAAACTTGCTGAGGGCGCACTCAACTTGCTGAGGGCAATGTACTTGTACATCGGAGATGTACAAGTGTGTGGGACCTGATGGGGTCCACCCGTGAATGCTTGGGGAGCTGGCTGATGTCATCTCAAGGCCACTCTCAGTTACCTTTGAACAGTCATGGTGATCAGGGAAGGTTTCCAAGGACTAGAAGAAAGCAAGTGGCACTCCAGTCTTCAAGAAAGGCAAGAAGGAGGATCTGGGGAACTACAGGCTGGTCAGCCTCACCTGTATTCCCAGAAAGATGATGGAGAAAAGAATCCTGGAAGCCATTTCCAAAGAAGGTTCTTGGTAGAAATCAGCACGAATTTAGGAATGGGAAATCATGCCTTACCAGTATGATAAGCCTTCTACAATGAATCAACTAGCTTGGTGGATGAGGGGAGAGCAGTGGATGCTGTTTATCTTGACTTCAGCAAGGCTTTCAACACTGTCTCCCATAACATCCTCATAGACAAGCTGACAAAGTACAGATTTAGATAAGTGGGCAGTGAGGTGGGCTGTCTGATCTGCCAGGTAGTGATCAGAAGCATAAAGTCTAGCTGGAGGCCAGCCTCTAGTGGTTTTCCCTGGGGTTGATCCTTGGGCCAGTGCTGTTTAACAACTTCATTAATGACCTGGACAATGTGACAGAGTGCACCCTCAGCAAATTTGCAGATGATACAGAATTGGGAGGAGCGGTTGATAGACCAGAGGGCTGTTGGGCCATTCAGAGGGACCTCAACAGGCTGGAGAAATGGGCAGACAGGAACCTCATGCAGTCCGACAAAGGGAAATGCCAAGTCCTGCCCCTGGGGAGGAATAACATCATGCACCAGTACAGGCTAGGGGCTGACCGGCTGGAAAGCAGCTTTGCAGAGAATAACATGGGGGTCCTGGTGTACAACAAGCTGAACGTTAGCCAGTAACGTGCCCTTGCAGCAAAGGGGGCCAGTGGTATCCCAAGCTGCATTAGGAACGGTGTTGACAGGAGGTTGAGAGAGGTGATCCTTTCTCTCTACTCAGCACTGGTGAGGCCACACCTGTAGTGCTGTGTCCAGTTCTGGTCTCCTCGGTACAAGAAAGACATGGACATACTGTAGCAAGTTCAGCAAAGAGTCACTGCAGTGATGAAGGGATCAGAGCATCTCCCATAGGAGGAGGTGCTGAGAGAGCTGGGATAGAATCTTAGAATCCTAGAATCACTGTAAGTTGGGTAAGACATTTAAGATCATCTAGTCCAACCGTTAACCTAACACTGCCAAGTCCACCACTAAACCATGTCCCTAAGCACCTCATCTACATGTCTTTTAAATACCTCCAAGGACGGTGACTCAGGACTGTTTAGCCTGGAAAAGAGAAGGCTCAGGAAGGACCTTATCAATGTGTCTAAATACTTGATGGGAGGGTGTATTGAAGATGGAGCCAAACTCTTCTCAGTGGTGCTCAGTGACAGGACAAGAGGAAACGGGCACAAACTGAAACACAGGAAATTCCATTTGAACTTAAGAAAAATCTTTTTTCGCTCTAAGGGTAGTCAAACACTGGACCAGGTTGACCAGAGAGGTTGTGGAGTCTCCATCCTCGGAGATATTCAAAACCTGACTGAAGAATATCCTGAGCAACTTGCTCTGGTTAATCCTGCTTTGAGCGGAGGTTGGGAAGGGGTTTGGACTAGACAATCTCCAGAAATCCCTTCCGACCTCAACTACTCAACTATTCTATGGTTCCGTGATTACACTTGAAGTCACCATGGCAAAAGTACCTTTGTTAGCTACAAAGATAGCTGAGGTTCTATGTCTTGAAATATTAATGCAGCTTTATCAAGTGATTATTGTTTGGTCCACAGAAAGGATATAAAACTTAGCATTTACAAGGATTATACTGCTATCCCACAGTTGGACAACTTGTCCAGAAGGATGCTGTGAGGAGCAATATCGAAAGCCTCACTAAAATCCAGAAAGACCACCTTTCCTTCATCTACTAGGTGGGTGACCTTATCATAGAAGGATATCAAATTAGTTGGACAGGACTTTCCCTTTGTGAACCCGTGTCAACTGTGCCTGATGAGTGCATTGTTCTTTAAATGCTTCAGTAGCACCCAGTATGATCTTCTCTGTAATTCTTCCAGGAACTGAGGTTACACAAGCTAATAGGTCTATAGTTTCCTGGGTCTTCCCTCACATACTTCTTGCAAATTGGAATAACATTGGCTATCTTCCAGTCAGCAGGGACCTCCCCAGACTCCTTTGGTAGATGGTCAAGAGGGGTCCAGCCGTAACATCCTCTAGCCCCTTCAGTACTCTGGGATTAATCCCATCAGGCCCCATGGATTTGTGAACGTTCAACTGATACAGCTGGTCCCTTACGATTTCAGTGTCCCATTTAGGGAGAGTCACTGTTCCTGCACTCATGATCCTCCAACTCAGGGGACCGGGCAGCCCAAGGCCTATCCATATTATTAAAGACTGATGGAAAAAAAAAGCATCGAATGCCTCTGCTTTTTCTTCATCAGTAGCTCTCTGAATAAAGTTTTCTCTCCTGAAGTCCAGCATAGCAACCCTGCTGTCCTTTTTACTTATTACACTGAAAAATTTCAACTCAACCATTGAGTTCACAGATCACTGTGGCCAAGACAGCTACCTACCATCACATCTCCTGCCAGTCCTTCTCCATTCACAAATGACAAGTCTAGGAGGGCATCTTTCCTAGTTGGCTCACTGAGTACCTGTGACAAGACGTTATCTCCCACAAGCCTCAAGAGTTTCCAGGACCTGCTCGTCACAGCAGTATGATATTCCCAGTTGATGTCTGGGAAGTTGGAGTCTCTCGTAAGGGCAAGGGCTACCGATTCAGAGATTTCTCCTAATTGCCTATAGAAGAACTCATCGGTGCTTACATCCTGGCTGGGTGATTGGCAGTAGACAGCCACTACAACATCGCCTTCATTTTCCATCCCCCTAATCCTCACCCAGAGGCTCTCCACCACATCACCACTAACTGTAAGGGCCGTACAATCAAACCTTTCCCTTAAGCATAGTGCGACACCTTCACCTCGCCTGTCCTGCCTATCCCTCCTGAACAGCCTGTAGCCCTCCATCATGCCAGCACTCCAATTGTGGAACTCATTCCACCAAGTCTCACTAACAGCAATGATATAATAGTTCTGGGAACTAACCAGAGCTTCCAGTTCTTCCTGTTTGTTTCTCAGACTGCATGCGTTGGTGTACAAGCGTTTCAGATATGCTCTGGAGCCCTAAATCTAAGTCTGAATCTACCCTCTTTCACTTTAAAACTGTTGCCCCATGTCCTGTCACTACGGGCCCCGGTAAAGTTTCTCTCTGCCAACTTTATATACTGAAAGGGGGTTGACCTGCTGGAAAGTAGTGAAGGGGAAAGGGACCTGGGGGTCCTGGTGGACAGGAGGATGACCATGAGCCAGCAATGTGCCCTTGTGGCCAAGAAGGCAAATGGCATCCTAGGGTGCATTGGAAAGGGTGTGGTTAGTAGGGCAAGAGAGGTTCTCCTCCCCCTCTACTCTGCCTTGGTGAGGCCGCATCTGGAATATTGCGTCCAGTTCTGGGCCCCTCAGTTCAAGAAGGACAGGGAATTGCTTGAAAGAGTCCAGCGCAGAGCCACAAAGATGATTAAGGGAGTGGAACACCTCCCTTATGAGGAGAGGCTGAGGGAGCTGGGTCTCTTTAGCTTGGAGAAGAGGAGACTGAGGGGTGACCTCATCAATGTTTACAAATGTTTACAAATATGTTCAGCCAGACAATGGCCCTTTCTTTCCAGTGGGTTTGGACTAGATTATCTGCAAATGTCCCTTCCAACCATAATGAGTCTGTGATTCTGTGATTTTTCCAGTTTTTCTTTTTTTCCAGTTTTTCTAATTAATATTAAAAGTAATCAAAATGTTTTAACATCTGTGCAATAATTCTCTTATAAGAAATTCACAGCAAAGACAAAGAATCAAAAATTTTTCTTCTTCCTTCTGATGACTCAAATTGGGAAACATTATTTTTCTTTTGTCCTTTAGAATCAGCTCTAAAGAATGTGAGCTTTTTCCACACAGTGGTATCAGTTTTACACCTTCTCATCAATCACAATTGGATATACACTTTTAGTTCTTGACTTCTTGACTAACAGTGTAGGTTGAATTTATTCTACAGATCAGTTTCATAATTTGAAAGATCATGCAAGTTTCCTACTTGTGTCACATAGTATTGTTTATATGTATCAAGGTTTTGGTAGGGGGTGAGGGGCCACCTTGTGCTGGACACAGGTGATTCCAGCTGGCTGGTCAATGGACCCAATGTAGGCCAAAGCTGTGTCAGTCAGCAAAATTGTTGGTGCCTTTGTGAAAACATACTTCAGACAGGGCAGAAAATGCTAGACATGCAGAGGAGGGGAAAAAAAAAGAGTGAGAAACAGACATACAAACACCAAGATCAGACAACAATGAGGGGGAGGAGGTACTCCATGGCACCAGAACTAGTATTCACTTAGCAGTTTGTGGAACAGGCCATCCTGGAGCAGTTGGACATTTCATGAAGGAACTGCAGCAGAGCAAAGAAGTGCGAGAATGAAGGAGTCCCCTCTCCCAGCTGAGATAGTAGTTTCAACACAACAGACACAGATCAAGAGATTTAAAGCACCTTTGTAATGGAACAGAAGAAATATACAGGTAGGGACTTGGCTCACGTATATAGAATCATAGAATCATTTTCCCCTGTCTGTAAATAAAATCACAAAGAGAAACCTGGGTATAAACAGAGGATTTTGCCAGGAATTCTAGAAGTATATCATTACCTCAGGTGCAAAAACATCACCCTCTATTATCCATAAAAGACAGGAAATCTAAAACTATTAACAACTCTGCTCAAGTATCTATTGAAACGCCCGAAAAAGAGTAGTTTCTTTTTTTCATTCCTCAGGTGCATTTTGCCTGTTATTTTCTAACACTGTCTAAACTGTTTGACTCCTACAGATGTCACCTGTAATAATGCCAGAATTAAGACTTTTCCCCAACATTTTTTGCATAAAGCACATTGGTAGGATAATTCTGACTCATAGCACCAGCAGATTAAGTTGCGGTTTTTTGTTTGTTTGTTTTTGTTGTGTTCGTTTTTTTTTTTATAAAAAACCCTCAAAGGACTCTTACGCATTCAGGACACTTTGGATTCTACTTCAAGAGCTGGAAAGTTTATGAAATAATATATTTTGTAGAAATTAGTATAACTATGTGTAGATACTGATTTTGATTTTGAAATATTTATAGAAATTCATCTTCTGACAGACATTTTTAATTATAAAGTATAATAAGAGTAAAGTTTTTTATAATGAGAACAAAAGCTTTTGTATTGCCAATAGATCTATCAAGTGATGAGAAGTTTACCCATAAGAGTTCAATGCTACTGTGATACTAGAACTTAAATTCTAGTCTTCTTACAGTTGTTTACAGTTGTGCTGCTGATTTTAACAGGCCTGGGATTTTTCTTCTGGGACTTTACAATAGCCAAACTCATATAAAAGTCCTAGAGATTCAGATTATGACAGAAGTTTTTATTTCCAAGTATTAACATTCCTAAAATTATCATACTTTATGTTAATTGGGCCAAGAGGCCTTCTATGGAAAAATATACTTCTTGTATATCCCATGACTTATGTTATAATAGTTATATAATAAATAGTTAAATATAAGTCTGTAATGACCAGAATCTTGGATGCTTGCTTTTTAGAGGAGCTTTCTCATAAACTAAAATCTAAGTAGTTACATTGGACATTCCTATTATCTATTATTATTATTAATAAGATCAAAATGAGAACACGCTCACAGCTTACTCATCTGCTTCTTAAGAGGAGTGTATTCATAGCGGAATTTCATAGAATCATAGAATAGTTAGGGTTGGAAAGGACCTTAAGATCATCTAGTTCCAAACCACCTGCCATGGGCAGGGACACCTCCCACTAAACCATGTCACCCAAGGCTCTGTCCAACCTGGCCTGGAACACTGCCAGGGATGGAGCATTCACAACCTCCCTGGGCAACCCATTCCAGTACCTCACCACCCTAACAGGAAAGAATTTCTTCCTTATATCCAATCTAAACCTCTGCCATTTAAGTTTCAACGCATTACCCCTTGTCCTGTCACTACAGTCCCTAATGAATAGTCCCTCACCAGCACCCCTGTAGGCCCCCTTCAAATACTGGAAGGCTGCTATGGGGTCTCCATGCAGCCCTTTCTGCTCCCAGATGAACAGCCCCAACTTTCTCAGCCTGTATTCATATGAGAGGTGCTCCTGTCCCCTGATCATCCTCGTGGCCCTCCTCTGGACTTGTTCCAGCAGTTCCATGTCCTTTTTATGTTGAGGACACCATAACTGTACACAGTACTCCAAGTGAAGTCTCACAAGAGCAGAGTAGGTGGGCAAGATCACCTCCTTTGACCTGCTGGTCCCACTCCTTTTGATGCAGCCCAGGATATGGTTGGCCTTCTGGGCTGCAAGCGTACACTGCCGGCTCACGTTCATTTTCTCCTGGAGATTTGATGAAAAGACTATTTGAGCTCCATGTTCCGCAGGCTACTAGTATCTATATCCCTAGCACCCACATGTATCACTAGAAGTGGGTAATAGTCCATGGGACTTACTAGAGCAGGCAGCCTCTCTGCAATATCCCTGATCCGTGCCCCAGGTAGGCAACACACCTCCCTTGCGACCGGGTCAGGCCAACAGATGAGCGCTTCTGTCCCTTTCAAAGTAGAGTCCCCTACTACTACGACCCGCTGCTTTTTCCTGGCAGCACCAGTAGAGATCTTCTGTACCAGTGCACCAGCCGGTTGATTCTGGTGCGAGTGCATTTCCTCATCAGCCCCCTGCAGGACAGCAAATCGGTTCTGGGTAGGTACAGTAGATTTAGGAGGAAGCCCCTTGCTTTTAATTGCCCTCTTCCCCCTTTTGTTTTTTTTTTTTTGTTACCAATTCCCAGCTTCCCGGTGTTAGCAACCTCCTTCTTTCCTCCATGCGCTAGAGGGGAAGCTTGAGGCTCCTGCACAGTTTGGGCCTGGAGCAAGCATTCCTGCTTCCTCTCAGCTTCCCTGACATCTTGCAGCCTATTAATAGCATCCTGCAGCTCAGTCACCTGCTGCAGGAGGACCTCCACCAGGGAGCATAGAGTGCAGCCCTGCCCATTCTGCACCTTTCCCTCACAAGACCAGTGCAGGCACTCTCTACACTCCTAGCTCTGCACTGCAGCCTCCCCTCTTACTGGCTCTAATGTTAATACAAAGCTTTACAATCTGCACAGTGCAATTTCTGTTCTGAGTGTCAGTTCACACGCACTGCATTCTACACTGAGGTTTCTTTTTTTTTCTGGCTACAATGCTATTCCAGAGCTGGGGCAGAATTAATTTTCAGTTGTTGGAAATGGCAGTTGGAATATTCAGCCAATCAGTGTGATGGTCTTAACATCTAACTGTCTAAACCAAGATCTGTATTTGTATCTGCCTCTCTAGGAAGCCCATTCCAGTGTTCGACCACCCTCTTTGTAAAGAAATGCTTCTACCTCCCCTAGTTCAGCCACTTAGTTTAAATCTAAGTAGCCTTCTCAGACCTGCTTCTGAGCTCATAAGAAGTTTGTTATATTTTTAGTCCCACAATTTCTAATATACCATTACCTTTTGGTCTTTTGATATATATATATATATATACACATGCACACATACAGATATCATTCCTTGGTCTGTGGACCATCCCTATAAAGTCTGTTGAGTTCATTCAGTCCATGATTTCAGGCTTCTCCTTGCCATAGCAGTCCTTCAGTGTATGGTGTTGGATCATTGCCTGCTGGGTATCTAGGAGACCAGCGTGGTTAAACAAGGAGCTGCTGGGCAAACTCAAGTGGAAAAGGAGAATCTATGGATTACGGAAAGAGGGGCTGGCCACTTGGGAGGAATATAGGACAGTTGTTAGAGGATGTAGGGAGGCAATTAGGACAGCTAAGGCCTCCTTGGAAATTAATCTTGCTAGTCGGGTTAAGGACAATAGAAAGGGCTTCTTCAAATACATAGCAAATAAAACTAACACAAGAGGCAATATAGCCCCACTGTTGAACGAGGTGGGTGTCCTGGAGACAGAGGATACAAAGAAGGCAGAAGTGCTGAATGCTTTCTTTGCCTGTCTTTACTCCTGCAGACTCTCCCCAGGGGCCCCAGATTCCTGTAGCCCCAGAAGGAGTCAGGACAAAGGAGGAGTTTGCTTTGGTAGATGAGAATTGGGTTAGGGATCAGCTATGCAATCTGGACATCTATAAATCGATGGGTCCGGATGGAATGCACCCACGGGTGCTGAGGGAGCTGGCGGAGGTCATTGCTAGGCCACTCTCCATAATCTTTGGTAAATCGTGGGAAACGGGAGAGGTGCCTGAGGATTGGAAGATGGCAAATGTCACACCAGTCTATAAGAAAGGCAAGAAGGAGGACCCGGGTAATTATAGACCGGTCACTCTTACCTCCATCCCTGGAAAGGTGATGGAACAACTTATTCTTGACTCCATCTCTAGGCATATCAAGGATGAGGGGGTTATTAAGAACAGCCAACATGGTTTTACCAGGGGGAAGTCATGATTGACCAACCTTATAGCCTTCTGTGAGGAAGTGACTAGGTGGAGGGATGATGGAAGAGCGGTAGATGTGGTTTTTCTTCATTTCAGTAAAGCATTTGATACTGTCTCCCACAGCATTCTCATAGATAAGCTAAGAAAGTGTGGGCTTGACGATCAGGTAGTGAGGTGGATCAAGAACTGGTTGAAAGGAAGAAGGCAGAGAGTTATGGTCAATGGGGCAGAATCTAGCTGGAGGTCTGTGACTAGTGGAGTCCCTCAGGGGTCGGTGCTGGGACCAGCGCTGTTTAATATTTTCATCAATGACCTGGATGAGGGAACTGAGTGTACTCTCAGCAAGTTCACTGATGACACTAAATTAGGAGGAGTGGCTGACACATCAGAAGGCTGTGTTGCCATTCAGCGAGACCTAGACAGGCTGGAGAGTTGGGCGGGGAGAAACTTGATGAAATTCAGCAAGGGCAAGTGTAGAGCCTTGCATCTGGGGAAGAACAACCCCATGTACCAGTACAGGTTGGAAAGGAGTGAAGGGGAAAGGGACCTGGGGGTCCTGGTGGACAGGAGGATGACCATGAGCCAGCAATGTGCCCTTGTGGCCAAGAAGGCAAATGGCATCCTAGGGTGCATTAGAAAGGGTGTGGTTAGTAGGGCAAGAGAGGTTCTCCTCCCCCTCTACTCTGCCTTGGTGAGGCCGCATCTGGAATATTGCGTCCAGTTCTGGGCCCCTCAGTTCAAGAAGGACAGGGAATTGCTTGAAAGAGTCCAGCGCAGAGCCACAAAGATGATTAAGGGAGTGGAACACCTCCCTTATGAGGAGAGGCTGAGGGAGCTGGGTCTCTTTAGCTTGGAGAAGAGGAGACTGAGGGGTGACCTCATCAACATTTACAAATATGTAAAGGGTGGGTGTCAGGATGATGGAGCTAGGCTTTTTTCAGTGATATCCAGTGATAGGACAAGGGGCAATGGGTGTAAACTGGAGCATAGGAGGTTCCACGTTAACATCAGGAAGAACTTCTTTACTGTAAGAGTGACAGAGCACTGGAACAGGTTGCCCAGGGAGGTTGTGGAGTCTCCTACGTTGGAGATATTCAAGGCCCGCCTGGACAAGTTCCTGTGTGATGTACTCTAGGTTACCCTGCTCTTGCAGGGGGGTTGGACTAGATGATCTTTTGAGGTCCCTTCCAACCCTCGGTATTCTGTGATTCTCTGACGTCACTGCTCAGGTCATCTGGTTTCATCAAAGTTTATTCTTTCTTGGGGTGATGATCAAAGAGAAGCTGGGTTCAGTCCATGGTGGTCTGAAGACAGTCCTGGGAGACTCCTACTGCTGCTGCAGGATTTCCATGACTATTCTGTGATGATGATCATGACAGCACCGTCCATGGTGGTCTGAAGACAGTCCTGGGAGACTTCTACTGCTGCTGCAGGATTTCCATGACTATTCTGTGATGATGATCATGACAGCACATTCCAGAGTGGTGGAAATGGACATTTGTCATAGGAGTGTTATATAGCAGTCAACAGCATATAACTGAGTTCATTGGCTGTTTTCAGCCCTAAATAAATCCCCTTGAAGCACACACCAGACATCCCCATCTTCCTGTGTTACCAAGTACACCCAGGTCCTTGAACAAAAGCAATTCCAGGAATGGGCTTGCTATTACCTGAAGCAGTAATGACCCAGACTATCTTCCCCAGCAGATTCTTTATGTGCACCACAGGAACTCCATTCCCCTCTACAGTACCTCTGCATTGCCAGTTGCTCTGCTTCCACTGCTGCAACCACCCCCACAGGACATTTGCCACCATCCATGAGTCAGTATAGAGATAAAGTACTGGCCACTTTTCTCATTCAGCAATGTCCAAGGCCAGCTGGATGGCTTTCATCTCAGCAAACTGACTCGATTCACCCTCTCCTTCAGCAGTTTCTGCAACTTGTCATAGGGGACTCCATACAGCTGCCTTCCATCTCCAGTGTTTTTCCACAACATGGCAGGACCCATCAGTAAACAAGGCATACTGCTTTTCACTTTCTGACAGTTTATTATATGGCAGGGCCTCTTCAGCACGCATCACCTCCTCCTCTGGTGACATTCCAAAATCTTTGCCCTCTGGCCAGTCCATGATGACTTCTAGAATGCCTGGATGACTGGGATTTCCTATTCGAGCTCATTGTGTAATTAGTGCAGCCCACTTACTCCATGTAGCATTGGTTTTTGTGATGTGAAGAGGAGACCCTGCCTTTAAACAGCCCAGCACAGGCAACCGAGGTGCCAGGAGGAGCTGTGCTTCAGTGCCAATCACTTCTGAATCAGCTCAAACCCCTTCATAGGCACAGGTTCTTTGACTTTCAGCAGCCTCACAACAAAAGGGTCCTCTGAGAGACCATGCAAGGTGGACAGGTGTTTCATTTCCTCCATCTCCAAGGCAGATATACCAAAAGTCCATCAGAACCCTTTTGGGTCACTGAAATACCTTAAAGCATCTATGCCAAGAATACATGGAGACTCTGGGCCAGTCACAGTGGGGTGCTTTTGCCACTCCTTCCCAGTCAGGATGATTTCAGCCTCCAATACAGTCAGCTGTTGGGATCCCCCATCACTCCAGAAATGCAACCCCTTGATAACTTGATGGCATTAGGCTACACTGTGCACTGGTATCTACTAGAGCCTTATACTCCTGTGGGACTCATGTGCCAGGCCATCTGATCCACAGTCCATTAAACCTGATTGTCCCTGCTTTCCTAGTTGTAGGCAGGGCCCCTCTAATAGTGATCATAAGATTCTTCACTTACTTCTTTAAAAAGAGTAGAATTCCTTTTCATAGGAGTAAAAGTAAAATCAGCTCTTTCATTGCCCACAAGAGCCTGGAGCAGCAGCTTTCTTGGGAGGATCCCCATTCACTGTTGTTTTTCTTTGCAGTTCACGCACCCATTCATCCAGAACTGAGGTAGGTTTTCCTTTTTGCTTTCTCATGTCTTCTTCATGATCCTCTGAGTATCATCATTGTGACAAGTGACTATTAATCCATAAAAATTAATGCATATCAGAAATATGTTTTGACAGACTCTGGTCAGATCTGTTATTATCTCAACCATTCGGGATCCATGTTGGGCACCAAAAAGGACTGTTGTGGTTTAAGCCCAGACAGCAACTCAGAACTACGCAACCACTTTCTCCCTATTCCCCTTCCCCCCCACGCTTGGGTGGGATGGGGAGGAGAATCTAAAGAATGTAAACCACATGGACTTAGATAAGAACAGTCCAATAACTGAAGTACAATAGAAAACCTTTACTAATAATAATGATAAGGAAAATAACAAGGGGAGAGAATATAAAACTCAAAGGGAAAAGGGGAAAAAAATACAATAAACTTTGTACTTGCAGCCCAGACAGCCAACCATATTCTGGGCTGCATCAAAAGGAGTGGGACCAGCAGGTCGAAGGAGGTGATCCTGCCCTCCCTATTCTGCTCTTGTGAGACTTCACTTGGAGTACTGTGTACAGTTCTGGTGTCCTCAACATAAAAAAGACATGGAACTGCTGGAATACGTCCAGAGGAGGGCCACGAGGATGATCAGGGGACAGGAGCACCTCTCATATGAATACAGGCTGAGAAAGTTGGGGCTGTTCAGACTGGAGAAGGGAAAGCTGCATGGAGACCTCATGGCAGCCTTCCAGTATCTGAAGGGGGGCCATAGGGATGCTGGGGAGGGGCTATTCATCAGGGACTGGAGCAATAGGACAAGGAGTTATGGGTTCAAACTTAAACGGGGGAAGTTCAGGTTAGGTATAAGGAAGAAGCTCTTTACTGTGAAGGTGGTGAGGCACTGGAATGGGTTGCTCAAGGAAGTTGTGAATGCTCCATCGCTGGCAATGTTCAAGGCCAAGTTGGATGGAGCCTTGGGTGACATGGTTTAGTGTGTGGTGTCCCTGCCCATGGCAGGGAGTTTGGAACTAGATGATCTTATGGTCTCATCCAACCCTAACTATTCTATGATTCTATGAAGGCATGCTAGGGCACATGAAATACAACAAGGTGCTTGGTGACAGCCAGCATGGCTTCACTAGGGGGATATCCCACCTGACCAATTTGGTGGCCTTCTATGATGGGGCTACAGAAATGATGGACAGGGGTGGAGCAGTTGATATCATCTACCTGGACTTGGGCAAAGCACTCGACAGTGTCCCACCTGACATCCTTGTCTCTAAATTGGAGAGACATCAATTTAATAGGGGGACCACTCAGTGGATAAAGAACTGGCTGGATGGCCGCATGCAGAGTTGTGGTCAACGGTTCAATGTCCAGCTGGAGACTAGCAACGAGTGGTGTCCCTCAGGGATCGGTGTTGGGACCGGTCTTGTTTAAGATCTTTGTCGAAGACATGGACAGTGGAATTGAGTGCATCCTCAGCAAGTTTGCCAATGACACCAAGCAGTGTGGTTCAGTTGATACGCTGGAGGGAAGGAATGCCATTCAGAGGGACCTTGACACGCTTGTGAGGTGGGCTGATGCCAACCTCATGAAGTGTAACTATGCCAAGTGGAAGGTCCTCCACCTGGGTCAGAGCAATCCCAGGCACAGCTAGAGATTGGGCAGAGAAGAGGTTAAGAGCAGCCCTGCCGAGAAGGACTTCTGGGTGTTGGTCAATGAGAAAATGAATGTGAGCCAGCAGTGTATGCTCGCAGCCCAGAAAGCCAACTGTATCCTGGGCTGCATCAAAAGGAGTGTGACCAGCAGGTCGAAGGAGGTGATCCTGCCCCTCTACTCTGCTCTTGTGAGAACTCACTTGGAGTATTGTGTGCAGTTCTGGTGTCCTCAACATAAAAAGGACATGTAACTGTTGGAACAAGTCCAGAGGAGGGCCACGAGGAAGATCAGGGGATAGGAGCACCTTTCATATGAAGACAGGCTGAGAAAGTTGGGGCTGTTCATCTGGGAGCAGAGAGGGCTGCATGGAGACCTCATAGCAGCCTTCCAGTATTTGAAGGGGGCCTACAGGGGTGCTGGTGAGGTACTATTCATTAGGGACTGTAGTGATAGGACAAGGGGTAAAGGGTTCAATGTTAAACAGGGGAAGTTTAGATTGGATATAAGGAAGAAATTCTTTACTGTGAAGGTGGTGAGGTACTGGAATGGGTTGGCCAGGGAGGTTGTGAATGCTCCATCCCTGGCAGTGTTCCAGGCCAGGTTGGATGAAGCCTTTGGTGATATGGTTTATTGTGAAGTGTCCCTGCCCATGGCAGGGGGGGTGGAACTAGATGATCTTAAGGTCCTTTCCAACCCTAACTATTCTATGATTCTATGATGCACAATACAATTGCTCACTGCTCGCTGACTGATACTCAGCCCTACCCGAGTAGTGAACTGGGTCTTCTGGGTGGCTCCCCCAATTCTTTATACTGGCCATGATGTGCTGTGGTATGGAACTTTGGCTAGTTTGGGTAAGGTGTCCTTTCTCTGTTCTCTCCTGGCTTCTTGTGCCCCTCCTCACTGGCAGAGCAAGGGAGCCTAAAAAGTCCTTGATCAGCATAAGTGCTGCTTAGCAACAACTAAAACATTGGTGTGTTATCAGCGTTGTTCTCAGGCTAAATCTGAAGCACAGCTCTGCACCAGCTACTAGGAAGGAAAAAAATAACTGCTACAGCTGAAACCAGGACACATTTTTCCCATTTAAAAATGGAGTTATATTTTCCATTCTGCAGTCAGTGGATTGCCAGTGATCTACCTTTCCTTACTACAGTTATTCTGATTTCATTTTTTTCTTTTTTGTGAGCCAGCATAACTGTATGTCAAGACTTAGAAATCAGGCAGAACAGAGTGTGATGTCACACTTACAAAAAAGTGAACATAAAGAATAATTTTATATTTGATAATTTTGTAGATACAAGCCTGTGCAGAAAGTGGATGGAGTTGCAGATGGTTTCACAGGAAGTGGTCAACAGGCAGGCACATCTGCTGAACAAACTATAATTGCCCAAAGTCAACATCATCAACAGTTTTTAGGTATGATGCTTTATACTGTTGTAAAAATAAAATAAACTCCATTAATGCTTTGAACATCAAGTAATATAAATGCAATAATTATTTTAGTTATGTTGCCCTGTTCAAAACTCTCAATGATAGCAAAAGAAAATGATACTCATAGAAGCTGTATGTTCTGTATTGTAACACTTCTGTAATGGTCTTCCACTTCTCAAGTGTAAGGTGTACCGCAAAATGACACTCTGTGCTTTGACTCCCGTCTCTACAGGATCCCAGATGTAAACATCTTATGTAAACATACCTTGCAAAGGGATTAATGTGTTCATCAAATAGACCATCTAATTCTAAGTCCTCTGCTTCACTTTTAGTTACAATAATATCCTCAGGGGCGATCTCGGTTCCCGCAGGACTTACCTCCCTGGCAGTAGTGGAAGCTCTCCCTAAACCTACGGTAGTTTGATAAAAATCCTCAATCAGATCATCAAAATTGGTGGCAATGATAACATGAGTATTTAAACTCTCATTTGTCCAATAAGGTTCAAGAGCTGTCTTAGACTGTTGTTTAATATGAATCATAAAAGAAAAACTGTGCAAAATCTACTTTCATGGTAGATTTAAAATATACTGCAATGCAATTGCAGTGAAGCATTTTATACAGAAATGCATAGTGAAATTCTTTCCCTGGAAGTTCATCAGTTTCCACTGGCTTCCCATTTTTTTGAATATGCACATAAATTTGGATTTTATTTCTGCTCTGCAGTTGTGTTGACCATTGTCAAGGTGTATTGAGTTTATGCTGCAACATTATAAATGGAAACAGATGAATAACTAAAAACAGAAACCCAAGGTTTGTGTTTAAAATGTGCATTTTGTACATTCATTGATGTAGCTAAGCATATTAATTTCTCAGATGTAAAAGCAAGTGCCAATTGAGTAATTTACTTATGTAAAAGTGCTTATTAAATGTGTTATTGCAATAATTTTACACTTAGTTTCACCTATTAGGATTTTGAAGCACATCTTTTGGCCTAAACTTGCTGTTACAGAAATCATTGGGAACCTTAGACTACAGTTTGCATAGTTTTGAATTTTCCCTTCTACTGTCCCCCTGGTTGACAGTGCACTCCCCGCCCCTGCTCCCCCCCCCCAATATCTCTTGGAAACATTTATGAGAAATAGTTAAAGCAAATGTTGGCTATGGTTGAAAGCCTTGTAAATTTCAAATAAAATGGTGCTGGATCTACTAAACCCTAACATGCATAACAATGCAAAAACTATTCAGTTGATCAAAACAAAACCTACTATATTAGTCTCTGACATGCTGACATGAATATTCTTCTTCATCCTGTCATATTCAGAAAATGCATCTTAACTTTTTTATATACAGATACGATTATGTATAAAAGACATTCCTCTTTGGGCATTATGACCTTCTAGACTTCATTTCTTTACATCATACTTAATTTTTTTCTAATCAAACTGTAGTTGGCACCATTCACAATTGCTTTCTTCTGTTATGTTCTCACGGAAACAGATGCATCTCGAGTACTTCCAGAGTTTGGAGAAGTTGAAATATCTTCTCTACCAGACGGTACTACACTTGAGGACATAAAATCACTGCAAAGTCTTTATCGAGAGCACTGTGAGGTAAGAGGAAAGAGGCATTTCATATAAATCATTCTTTGAAAATTCATGTCTTCCCCTCAGATTAAGTACAACAGGATGACTGACACAAAACACTTTACAGCTATTCCACTTGTATCTGATGTGCTCCTCAAATATTTTGCTTATTCCTTCAGAAAGAATGTTTACAAAAAGACATCTCTAGAATTTCTCTCGTTATAGAAGAAAGAAAATAACATGTAATAGAATACCAGTATTGGAATATATTTAAGAATTTTAGATAAATTGAACTTTAGATAAAATAGAGTTTTGCTTCTGTTTATAGGAGTTGAAATCAGATTAAATTATTATTTCTAATGTTGCTATTAAAAATAAGCTCACATTTTTCTTCAAGTTTTAAAGAAGCAGGTTGTTTAAGAACTTACTTATGTAAGTGAATAAAGAGTTTTTAAATTATTGCTGAAGGTGTTTTAAAACATGTAGTGAAGTAGCAAGATTCATGAAAAAGCAAGTTTCCTTTATGTTTTTAATAGTGTTGAAAGTTCTGGTTAGGTAAATTTATCTGATATATGTGCTTAGGCTCTTTTCTGAGGCTTTGATGTATTTACACATGGCCTGATCTGAGTCTCTGTACACACTAGTATGGACAGCTGGCAAATTTGTTGATAAAAAGTTATTGAAAAGGCATGAAGGAAAGGTATCCCTTCAACGAAGATGGTGTATGTAACCCAGGCAAATGGACCACAATGGAGAGACGTATCTGGTACCTGAGAGAATTAGCCATGCTAGAGATAATTTATGATGACCTGGACAACAAGCAGTTATCCAAAGATCCAGACGAAGTCATGTGCATGCAACCCATGTGGCAGAAATTTGTATGGAGTGCACCATCATTGTATGCCAACTCAATGGCAATAATGGCCTGGAAAGAGGGAGAGGGACAAAAGGTGGATGATTTGACTGGCCAACTCTGGCAATACAAAGAAAGTCTCTGTTCTGCCCTCGTCTCAGCTGTGGAGAAACTGGCAACAAAAAGAAGATAGGTCATTCTCCCCACTTGTACAGACCAGTATCTCAACTACTAGGAGTAACTGTTCCTTTGCTCAAGAGAGATAATATAGTGGGTATACACCATGGGCCACCCTGTGATTTTACCTGCAAGACTACAGAGAAAACATCAGGAAGTGGGATAGAAAATCTACCTTGACCCTAGAGGGATGGGTATGTGAACTGCAAGAAAAACCAACCACAACTAGGGGTTCTTCCAGGAAAGCTGTTGCTCCAGTCTCCAGTGGGCAGTTTCCCAGATAGAGTGGAAGGGGTGACCTTACACCTGATCCTATTGAAAGAAACTTCTACAAGAAGTAAATGGAGAATCCTATGATCAGGACTAGAGGGGCCCCGCCTCCAGCCGGGTGGAAAAGAGGGACAATCGGGTTTAAAGGACTATGTGGGTCAGATGGCCTGGCACATCAGACCCACAGGAGTATAAGGCTCTAGTAGACACCGGTGCACAGTGTACCCTAATGCCATCAAGGTATAAAGGGGCAGAATCTATTTGTATTTCTGGAGTGACAAGGGCATCCCAACAGATGACTTCACTGGAGGCTGAAATCAGCCTGACTGGGAATGTGTGGGAAAAGCACCCTATTGTGACTGGTCCAGAGGCTCTGTGCATCCTCGGCATAGACTATCTCAGGAGAGGGTATTTCAAAGACCCAAAAGAGTACTGATGGGCTTTTGATATATCTGCCTTGGAGATGTGTGGCATTCTGTATAGAAAAAGGCTAAACACACACAGTACTTTCACAACTAGTTCTACTTTATTCACTCAAGCATGGTAATATATAGCATACAGATATGGGTCTGAGCCATGAAGCCAAACAGCAACTACATCATTCCCAGTGACTGTTTTCACTCACTATAAATTCAATTCTATAAACAATCACTCCCCAGGCTGTTTCCCAGCCTGATCTTGCACCCAAACACTCCCTGGCTTACTCAAGACCCAGGTGCACTATCAGCAATTCTTCTTTAATTATCCACATAGAGGGAACAGGATGGCCTGCAGTTCCCACAGAGATGGAGGAAATTTAGCAGCTGTCTACCTTGCCTGGTCTCTCAGAGGATTCTTCTGTTGTGGGGTTGCTGAAGGCCAAATAACATGTTCCAATCACTACCACAACAGTGCATCAGGGGCAATATCGCACCAACTGAGACTCCCTGATTCCCACCCATAAGCTGATCTGAAGACTGGAGTGCCAAGGAGTGATCAGCAGGACCCACTCACCCTTTAATAGCCACATATGGCCAGTGCAAAAGTAATGGAGAGTTGAGACTAACAGTAGACTATTGTGGCCTGAATGAAGTCACACCACCACTGAGTGCTGCTCTGCCGGACATGCTGGAACTTCAATATGAACTGGAGTCAAAGGCAGCCAAGTGGAATGCCGCAACTGATGTTGCCAATGAATTTTTCTCAATTCCTTTGGCAGCAGAGTGCAGGCCAGAGTTTGTTTTTATTTGGAGGGGCGTCCAGTAGACTTGGAATTGACTGCCCCAGGGGTGGAAACATCTGCCATAGACTGATCCAGAGTGCTCTGGAAAAGGGGGAAACTCCTGCAATACATTTGTGACATCATTGTGTGTGGCAGTAGTTTCTGAGAAAGGGAAGTGTCCTGGTGTCGACTGGGATAGACTCAATTTTCTTCCTAGTAGCTGGTGCAGTGCTGAATTTTGGCTTTAGTCTGAGAACAATGCTGACAACACACTGATGTTTTAGTTGTTGCTCAGTATCACTTACCCTGATCAAGGACTTTTCAGTCTCTCATGATCTGCCAGTGAGGAGGTTCAGAAGAAGCTGGGAGGGAGCAGAGACAGGACACCTGACCCAAACTAGCCAAAGACATTTTCAATACCTCAGCACATCATGCTCAGTATATAAACTAGGGGGAGTTAGCTAGAAGGGGCCAATCGCTGCTCAAAGATGAGCTGGGCAACTGTCAGCAGGTGGTGAGCAATTGCATTGTGCATCACTGTGGGGTTTTTTTTTGTTTTGTTTTAGTTTGTTTTTTTTTGTGGGGGGAGTGCTATTATTTCTCTCTTCCTTTTTTATTACTATTATTGGTTTGTTTATTGTTATATTTTACTTTATTTAAATTATCAAACTCTTAAAGGCTTTTATCTTTTTCCGATTGTCTGCCCCATCCCACTGTGGGGGGGGAGGAGGGGGGGGGGGAGAAGGGAAGCAAGTGGCTGTGCTGTACATAGTTGCCAGCTGGGCTTAAATCACAACAGAAGAAAATAATCCAAATCCTTCTGAAGGCCATAAAACAAAGTGAGGTCAAGGGATCTGCACAGGAGATCCAGTTTTGGAGGATAAACTAGCAAGATGGTTGTTGTCATATCCCCACAGATGTAATCAACAAGATAACAGCAATGTCTCCACCAACTAATAAGAAAGAAACACAAGCTTTCTTAGGTGGTGTGGAGTTCTGGAGAATGCACATCCCAAATTACAGTTTGATTGTAAGTCCTCTCTATCATGTGACCCAGAAGAAGAATGATTTTTAACAGGGCCCTGAGCAACAACAAGCCTTTGAACAAATTAAATGAGAGACAGTTCATGCAGTAGCCCTTGGACCAGTTTGGACTGGGCCAGATATGAAAAATGTCCTCTCCACTGCAGCCGGGGAGAATGGTCCTACTTGGAGCCTCTGGCAGAAAGCTCCAGGGGAGACTCGAGGTCGACGCCTTGGCTTTTGGAGTCAGGAATACAGAGGGTCTGAGGCCTGCCCTACTCCAGTTAATCTAGAGTGACTGCAGTGCAGTCTAATGAAAGCATTTTTTTAAAAAAGGGGTGGGTGGGGGAGAGGAGAATGTGTCCAGAACCAGTACGATCACCTAGTAGCACTTTCTTTTCAGAGCTAGAATCAATCCATCTTTTACATTGCAATGTATACAGGCAAGATGGTTTGGAGAAATCTCCTTAGGTGTATCTGATGGATTTTATTATTAATCAATTATTTATTAATCTGATGGTTTATTATTAATCAGATTAAATTATTATTTCTAATGTTGCTATTAAAAATAAGCTCACTTTTTTCTTCAAGTTTTAAAGAAGCAGGTTGAAGAACTTACTTATAGACACATTTCATAGTGAATAAAGTATTTTTAAATTATTGCTGAAGGTTTTTTAAAACATGTAGTGAAGTAGTAAGATTCATGAAAAAGCAAGTTTCCCTTGTGTTTTTAATAGTGTTGAAAGTTCTGGTTAGGTGAATTTATCTGATATATGTGCTTAGGCTCTTTTCTGAGGCTTCGTTGTATTTACACATGGCCTGATCTGAGTCTCTGTACACACTAGTATGGACAGCTGGCAAATTTGTTGATAAAAAGTTATTGAAAAGGTTGTTATATGTTTATTTATAAGCATACCTTTTGCTATTTTTTCTGCAAAATGACCAGAGGGGAGCTATAGCCCTAGGAAGGGTTTGGGGGGGGGGGGGGGGGGGGGGTTGAGGTAGACAATTATCTGCAATTGTTTTATATTTTTTTAGGCAATAGTGGATGTTGTTGTGAATCTTCAGTTTAGCCTGATAGAAAAATTGTGGCAGACTTTCTGGCGCTATTCTCCTGCTGCTCCAGCTGGCGACGCAGCTATTATTGAATTGAGGTCAGTAAATGTCTCTTTTTGTTTACTGTTCACCATCGTAATAAAACAGCAGAAGTCAAATCAAATAAATTATCAGTTTTACTAAGGTTAAAAACCTTTTTTGATATCACTAGTTTTTCGGGTTAAATTATGTTGTCTGCTGTTTGACATATAACCTGTCAGTATATGTTAAACTGCAGCCTTGAAATTATTGTGTATACATCTATTTTTTACTTTGCTTGGATAACTAAAATCAAAGTATCTTTTCACAAGATACTGTCCGGTTCATTTAAATTGCAAGGGCCTTTTTTATTATACCTCTGCGTAATTTATGGACTGGAGCAGAACTTTGGAGGCCATTTTTCCCCAGTTTCATATGAAGAAGTTTGAGTTTCAGTTGGATGTAGCAGAGACATTTTTTAAGCTTTTATTAAATAATCAATTTCAAACTCCACTGTAACTTTCTTCTCATGCATTTTCATTTGTTGCATTTATTCACACCAGCAATCTGAGTGAAATAGAAAGTCGACTGCCAAAAGGAAAACTGATTATTCTGTGCAAATATGAGGCTATTCTGAAATGGATGGGTAATTGTGACCATGTGATGTACCAGGCTTTGGTGGAGATTCTCATTCCTGATGTCCTTAGACCTATTCCTAGTAAGTTAAAAACAGATATCATCTCACAAGACTGTATTGTGTTTTGCTTTGTTTTATTGTTTTGTTTTATGCGGAAATTTTTTTTGTACCTCACATAAAATTTTGGGAATGATTTGGAAGGATGTAAACATAGTGTGTGTAATCTTTCCTTAATCCTGTTGAGTAGGAAGGTGTGCTGGAGCTGATGTAAGCATTGTGTGTAAAGAAAAGGAGAGTGGATATTTCACTGCATTTAGGAAAGTCTCTGGAAGTTTTAAGAATATACTTCTCTATGGAATATGCCTTTGTCACTGCAAATTCTAAGTTTTTATTAATTTTAAGATAAAAATGGGTTCCTTCACATACTGTCTGTATTCTACCAGACAGCTGTGAATACACTATGGCCCTGAGCCTGAGTATATTAATGTCAAACTTCACTCCCAACTCTTCTACCTCCTCCGCTACTGAGCAGTGCAGAGGGGATGGGGAATGGGGGTTGCAGTTAGTTCATAACACTTCATCCGTGCTTCTCCTCCCTCCTCACACTGTTCCCCTGATCCAGCATGGGTCCTTCCCATGGGCTGCAGTTCAATAACTGTTCCAGCATGGGTTAATTCCATTGGGTATGGTCCACAAGGAACAGACAGTGTTAACACGAGTTCCCCACGGGCCACCATTCTTGCCACAAGCCTGCTCCAATGTGGGGTCCTCCAAAGGCTGCAGTGTGGATATCTGCTCTGACATTATCTTTCATGATCTGCAGGGTTACTACCTGCTTCACCATGGCCTTTACCATAGGCTGCAGGGGAATATCCTCCTCCTCCTTCATCACCGACATTGGTGTCTGCACAGTTGTTGTTGATGAAATCTTAGAACTTAATAACGTTTTTAAAAAAAATTCTCTACACATAAAAACTTAGCGAAGTAGGACTTCACTAATTTGTTTCATGGAAAATTTAAATGGTATAACTTTTAAAAAATAAAGAAATATAATTACAACCCTGGGCTTGAGAAGAACAGATTCTGGCCTGTTCAGGTCATTGCTTGGAAGGATCCCATTGGAAACTGGAGCCCAGAGAAGGAAAAAGGGGCCTAGAAGAACTAACTGATGTTTGAGGACACCCTCAGAAAATAGGGATGGTCCAATCCAATGGGTAGAAAGGCAAGCATAGAATGAGTAGAAAGGCAAGCATAGAATTATAGAATCACAGAACAACCCAGTTTGGAAGGGAGCTCAAAAGATAATCTGGTCTAACCTTTTGTGAGAAAGGGAGTCTAGATGAGATTATCTAGTACCCTGTCCAATCACATCTTGAAAACCTCCAGCAATGAGGATTCTACCATATCCCTGGGGAGGTTGTTATGGTGATTGATTTCTCTCACTGTAAAAATTGTCTGTCTTATATCAAGATAAAACTTCTCCACCTGGCGCTTTTACCCATTGCCCATTCTTGTAGGCCTTGGCGACTATTTGACCACCTTTCCATAGCCAGTATGCTTCTTTTCTGCTTTTAAGCACACCCAAAAGCTTTTTGATAAGACAGGGTGGTCTCTTTTTCTGCATTCTTCCTTTCCCTTCATAGGGGATGGACTGTTCTCATGCTTCCAGGAGGCGGTTCTTGAATAACTCCCAGCACTCACAAGCTCCTATGCCCTCTATGGATGCTTCCCATGGGATCCCTCACAGCTGGGCTCTGAGCATGATCAGGTTGGCTCTTCTAAAATCCAGGGTCTTTGTCCTACTAATGGTCTTCAGTGTGCTCTGCAGGATCTTAAATTCCAAAATGTTGTGATTGTTGTATCCAAGGCTAACATTGGTAGCTATATTGTCAAGAAAGTCTTGTCAGTTTTTGAGCAGTAAATCCAGCAATGGCTGTTCCTAGACAGCATGTCTAGCATCTGTAGCAAAAAGAAGTCCTCAATGCATTCCAGGAACATGATGGCCAGCATGAGTTCCCCACGGGCCACCATTCCTGCCACAAGCCTGCTCCAATGTGGGGTCCTCCAAAGGCTGCAGTGTGGCTATCTGCTCCGACACTGTCTTTCATGATCTGCAGGGTTACTACCTGCTTCACCATGGTCTTTACCATAGGCTGCAGGGGAATCTCCTCCCCCTCCTTCATCACCAACCTTGGTGTCTGCACAGTTGTTTCTCTCACATATTCTCAATCTTCTCTCATATCTGCTGCAAAATGTTCTTACCCTTTCTTAAATACGTGCTAGCAGTGTCACGGATTGGCTCAGCTTTGGCCAGCAGTGGGTCCGTCTTGGGGCTGGCTGGACTTGGCTCTGTCCGACATGGGGGCAGCTCCTGATCTCTTCTCACAGAGGCCATCCCTGCAGCCCCACCACTAATAAAACCTTGCCACATAAACCCAGTATAAAAGAATGGAGAGAGGAGAGAGAGACAAGAAAGAAAACAGAGATGAGAGGCAAGAAAAGAGGTGAGAGAGACTACGGAGGCGAAAGAGATCAGAGATAGATGAAAAAAGTGAGTGATACATCAGAAACAGGTGAGAGAGGGACGAGAGAGATGAGAGAGGCTCAAGAGATGAGAGAGCCTCAAGGGTTGAGATCACTAGCCTTCCTAGGCACTTCATGGGTCCCCTACTCACTGGCTAGTCCAGACTGATGCTCACTAGCAAATGCACACACTCTTGCCTCCCGGGCACTCCACATTTGCAAGTCCTCCTGGGCATACCAGCAGAGACCCTTGCCTGCCTGATACCCTGGCCCAGAGCCGAGGTCCCTGCTACTTGAAATCTAGTCCAGCTTGAAATTTGATAGTGAACACACATGCACACCCCCATGTAATGCACACCAGGTCTGGGGAAGATACAGACACTTACCTTCCTCCAGCAGCCAGCACCAGCCACACAGACTGTGACCCACGGTCCTCCTCTGGCTGCCTACACTGAGCCCCTTGCTCGCCTCACTCACACCAGTCTGCCTGCCCAGTAACTGCTTTTTGGGACCCACACTGTTCCCACCACAGTGACTAGAGGTTAAAGACTCCCACTTGCTCCAGTAGCTGACACCACAGGCCAGGGATGCCTGCAACTCTGGTCTGACTCCAATAGTTGGCACCAAATTCGGTCATGCCCCCAGTAGCTGGCAGTCTGTGCACAAAGTCTGTAGCACCCTCCCTAGATCCTACAGATTATCATTTGCTCCTACTATTCCAAGTGGGTTCTAATGATACTGTCATGAGGCAACTTAGAACCATCAAGAGACTGTATGTCCCTTGAACCAATGTTAAAAGGATCAGGAGCACAGGCTGGAATCTCCTCCATCCTCCCATTCAGGGGAAGCAGTCAAGGAAGGAGTAGGCAAATTGAACAGGTAGATGCCTGGTTCTGTAGCTGGTGCCATACTGAAGGGTTTGGTTTCTATGCTCATGGATCTACGTGAGAGGGGGCCACAACTTGTCAAGAGTAGAGTCTACTATCTACTGCTACTCTTTCATGTGGGCACGAGTGACATGGCATGCCAGAACCTGGTCAAAATCAAGGAAGACTATAAAGCCCTGGGGATGCAAGTGAAAAATATTGCTGCCCAAGTTATCTTCTCCTCCATTTTAACAGTTAGAGGAAGGAGTGCAGCCAGAAATAGGCATATATTGCAAATCAACTACTGGCTTTGTGGCTGGTGCCGTCATGAGGATTTTGGCTTTTATGACAATGGGACATTCTTTGATGATGGTAGCCTGTTAGGGAGGCATGGTATCCACCTGTCTAGAAGAAGCAAGGGAATCCTTGGCAGCAGGCTGGCCAACTTGGTGAGGCAGTCTTTAAACTGGAGGACTTGGGGAGCAGGGTCCAAAGTGTCAATGCTCATGCCATGGCAACCAACTGGAGAATAAGCCAGGCCAACCAGAGCAGTGACAAAAGTTCCTTAGCTGCTTCCAAGATGAGAACCAGAAGACCAACCACCTCAAGTGCATGTATACCAATGCATGCAGCCTGGGGAACAAACAGGGGGAACTGGAGCTCTGCACCCAATCAGAAAGTTATTGGAATAGCTGAAACATGGTGGGACAACTCACATGACTGGAGGATTGCAATGAATGGCTATGGGCTGTTTTGTAAAGACAGGCAGGGTAGAAGAGGAGGAGGAGTCATGCTCTATGTTAAGGAAAACCTCGAATGAATAGAAGTCAACTAGGGCGATTGTGGAAGCCCTGTCGAATGCCTCTAGGGTCAAGATCAGAGCGGTTGTCTCCAAGGGGGATCTTACAGTAGCCCTCTGCTACGGACCTCCAAACCAAGGCAATAAGGCCAACAAAGCAATATTTGGGTCACTTAAGCAAGCTTCGGGTCAACAGAACATGGTTCTTATGGGTGACTTCAACTACCCAGACATTTGTTGCAAGAACGATACAGCAGCTTACATGGGTTCAAACTTAAACAGGGGAAGTTTAGGTTAGATATAAATAAGAAGTTCTTTACCATGAGGGTGGTGAGGCACTGGAATGGGTTGCCCAAGGAAGTTGTGAATGCTCCATCCCTGGCAGTGTTCAGGGCCAAGTTGGATGGAGTCTTGGGTGACATGGCTTAGTGTGTGGTGTCCCTGCCCATGGCAGGGGATTTGGAACTAGATGATCTTAAGGTCCTTTCCAAACCTAACTATTCTATGACACTATTCTATGTCATCCATCAAGTTCCTGGAATGAGTAGAAGACTGCTTCCTCATACAAATATTAGATGTGCCAAAGAGGAATGAGGCAATGCTGGACTTGCTACTCACAAACCAATAAAACCTGCTTTGTAAATATCTGGGTTAGTGGTAGCCTCAGCTGCAGTGATCACAATACTGTGGAGTTTGGGATCCGACTGAGCATGCTGAAGGTTAGTACCAAGACAAAGGTTCTAGATTTCAGAAGAACAAAGTTCAGCTCACTCGGAGCTCAGTTGTGAGGGAATCTGTGGGAAGCTTCCACGCAGGATAAAGGAGATAGCGAGTGCTGGGAGATTTTCAAGAACGCTCTCCTGGAAGCACAAAAACAGTTCATCCCCTTAAAAGGTAAGGGAAGTAGGCAGAGCAAGAGACCCCCTTGGCTTAACTGCAAGCTTCTGAGTTTACTCAAAACCAAAAGAGAAGTGTAACAGATGGAGAAGCAGACGGATAACCATTGAGAGCTACAAGGGGCTACAGAGACACAGTTAGAAAAGCAAATGCTAATTGAAATAGGCCAGAGATGTCAAAAACTACAAGAAAGGGTTCTTCAGGTACATAAACAAGAAGCAGAAACAGAAGGAAAATACTGTCCTGCTGTTAAGCGGGAGAGTGAAATTAGTCATCAACATTGCTGCAAAGACAGGTTCTCAACGCTCTCTTCACCTCTATCATTGCCAGCACTGTTGAACCCCAGGACTTGGGAACAAAAATCCAGGTTAATGAAAACACAGACCCACCATCAGTGGAGGAAGAGTTTGTATGTGAAGATGGGCCCTGAAAATATCCACCTGAGGGTGTTAAGAGAGCTGGCTGATGTCATTGCGAGGCCACTCTCCATAACCTTTGAGGAGTCATGGAGACTGGCGGATGTCCCAGAAGTTTTAATGTCACCCCCATCTACAAGAAGGAGGATCTCAAAATTGGATCTCAAAGGAGGATCCAGGAAATTATAGGCTAATCAGTCTTACTTCACTCCCCAGGAAGGTTATGGAACGAATCCTCCTGGGGGCTATCTCAAGTCAAATGAAGCATGTGACTGGGAAAAGCCAGCATGAATTCACCAGGGGCAAATCATGCTTGACAGATCTGATCACCTTCTATGATAAAGTAACCTGCTCGGTTGATGTGAGGGAGTGGTGGACATTGTCTACCTGGATTTCTCTAAGGCTTTCAATACAGTTTTCCACAGCCTCCTCCTAGAGAATCTGATACATTACGGTATAGACGAGTGGTCTCTCCAGTGGGTGGGGAACTAGCTGACAGGCTGCATCCAGAGGGTGGTGGCAAACAGCTCCTTTTCAGACTGGCGACCTGTCACTAGTGGGGTCTCCCCAGGGATCAATATTGGACCCAACGCTGTTTAATGTCTTCATAAATGATCTGGAAGATGGGCTCAAATGTATCCTGACCAAGTTTCCTGATGATACCACCACACTGAGTGGGGAAGTAGATGCTTTGGAAGGAAGAGCCACCCTGCAGGATGACCTGGATAGGCTGAAAGAGTGGGCTAACAAGAACTTTATGAAGTTCAACAAGGACAAGCGTAAGGTCTTGCACCTGAGAAAACACAATAAAAGAGTGCAGCACAGGCTGGGATCTACACGGCTGGGCAGCAGCTCTGTGGAAATGGACCTGAGAGTCCTCGTGGACAACAAGCTCAATATGAGTGAACAGTGTGCTGTTGCCGTGGCAAAGACAGCCAACAGGATGCTGGGTTACATCAACAAGGGCATCACCAGCAGAGATAAAGATGTCATTATCCAACTCTGCTCAGCACTTGTCACGCCACGCCTGGAGTAATGTGTTCAGTTTGGGTCACCATTATGCAAAAAAGATGTGGACAGGCTGGAGAGGGTCCAGGGAAGGGCTACAAAGATGACCAAAGGAATGGGAAGCCTGCAGCATGAGGGAAGGCTGAGAGAACAGGGTTTGTTCAGCCTGGAGAAAAGAAGGCTGAGGGGAGATATTATCACCAGTATTTAAAGGGGGGGATAAACAGAAGACAGGGTATCACATGGAAAAGACAAGAGGCAATGGGTGCAAGTTACTCCTGTGGAGATTCCGGTTGGACACTAGAGGATAATTTTTCACACTGAGAGCAATCAGCCATTGGAAAAGCATCCACAGGGAAATGGTGGATTCCTCAACACTGGACACTTTTAAGATTCGGCTGGGTAGCATGCTGGGACATCTAGTCTAGATCATGCTTTGCCTAGGATGGTCGGACCAGATGATGCTTGAGGTCCCTCCCAACCTGGGATTCTACGATTCTGTGATTGTCTGAGAAGCCAGGTCTGTTGGGAGGTGACGGGATTCACCGAACCAAGTGGGGCAAGAGTGTCTTTGTCAACAAGCTGGCCAGACTTATAAGGAGGGCTTAAAACTAGATTTAGTGGGAAAAGGGGATAGAGTTTTGAGAACCAGACAAGAGCCAGGGGCTGCTGATGGATTGGGAATCAACAGGGAAATGCCTGAGAAATGCCACAAAGAAATTAGGACGTGTTCCTCTAAAAAGATTACATGGTCAATAGGCCCACTAAAGTGCCTCTATAACAGTGCACGCAGCATGGGTAACAAACAGGAGGGCTTGGAAGACATTGTGCAGCTGGAAAGCTATGATCTAATCGCTATTGCTGAAATGTGGTGGGACAAACCGCACAGCTGCAGTGCTGCAATTGACGACTATAAGCCATTCAAAAGGGACAGGCAATGAAGGAGACTGGGGTGGTGGTGGTGGTGGGCGTCTGTGTAAAAAGATGGATTGACTGCACAGAGCTGCCGTTGAAAAACAGCAATGAACAGGATGAGAGCTTATGGATAAAAATAAGGGAACAGCCAACAAAGGAAACCTTGTGGTTGGTGTTTACTACAGGCCGCCTGATCAAGGGGAGGATGTTGATGAAGCATTTTCATCCTTACTTCGACTACAGGAAGCATCACACTTGCTGTCTCTGATCCTCCTGGGGCACGACAATCACCCTGACACTGGAAATGTCTCTTCCACATCTCTCAGGCTCCTGAACCTCAAGGCAGGGGGGACTGGGAGAATGGAGTCCCTCCCATCATAGGAGAAGAGCAGCTTCGAGACCACCTGAGGGACCCAAACATACACAGGTCCATGGGACCTAACGAGATTCATGCCAGGGTCCTGAAGGAATCGGCTGATATCGTTGCCAAGTCATTCTACGCTATATTTTAAAAGTCACAGCAGTCAGGAGGATGCTGGGAACCACCCACCAGTCAGTCTCACCTCCCTGCCTGCTAAGATCATGGAGCAGATCCTCCCGGAAGATATGTCAAGGCATACGGATGACAGGGAGGTGATTAGAGACAGCCAACATGGCTTCAGCAAGGGCAAATCGTGCCTGACTAATCCAGTGGCCTTCTACGATGCGGTGACTGCATCAGTGGACAAGGGAAGAGCTATGGATGTCATCTACCTGGACTTCTATAAGGCCTTTGATGCGGCCCTCCACAACATTCTTGCTGCTAAATTGGAGAAATATGGGTTTGAACAATGGACTGTTAGATGGATAAGAAACTGGTTGGATGGCCACATCCAAAGAGTTACAATCAATGGTTCAATGTCCAAATGAAAACCAGTGATGAGTGTTGCCCCTCAGAGGTCTGCACTGGGACCAGTACTGTTTAATATCTCGATGAACGACACAGCAGGATTGAGTGCACCCTCAGCAAGTTTGCTGATGACACCAAGCTATGTGGTGCGGTTGACGTGCTGGACGGAAAGGATGCCATCCAGAAGGACCTTGACACCCTTGAGAGGTGGGCAATCCCAGGCACAGCTGCAGGTTGGGCAGTGATTCAGAGCAGCCGTGCGGACAAGGACTTGGGGGTGTTGATCGATGAGAACCGAACATGAGCAGGCTTCAGTGTGCGCTTGCTCCAATTGAAATAGGCCAGAGATGTCAAAAACTTCAAGAAAGGGTTCTTCAGGTACATAAAACGCAAGAAGCAACAGAAGGAAAATATCATCCTGCTGTTATAGCGGGAGAGGGAAATTAGTCGCCAACAAGGCTGAAACCCTGTCCTGGGGCTGCATCAAAAGAAGCATGACCAGCAGGTTGAAGGAGGCGATCCTGCCCCTCAACTCTGTTCTCATGAGAACCCACTTGGAGTACTGTGTACAGTTCTGGTTTCCCAACATAAGAAGGACATGGAGCTGTTGGAGCAAGTCCAGAGGAGGGCTATGCGGATTATAAGGGGACTAAAGCACCTCCCATGTGAAGACAGGCTGAGAAAGTTGTGGCTGTTCATCGGGGAGAAGAGAAGGCTGCGTGGGGACCTCATAGCAGCCTTCCAGTATCTGAAGGGAGCCTACAAGCATGCCGGCGAGGCACTCTGCATCAGGGATTGGAGCGATAGTACAAGGGGTTATGGGTTCAAACTTAAACAGGGGAAGTTCAGATTAGATACAAGGAAGAAGTTCTTTACAGTGGGGGTGGTGAGGAACTGGAACGGGTTGCCCAACCAAGTGGCAAATGCTCCATCCCTGGCAGTGTTCAAGGCCAGGTTGAGCGGAGCCTTGGGCGACACGGTTTAGTGCATGGTATCCCTGCCCATGGCAGGGGGGTTGGAACTAGATGATCTTAAGGTCCTTTCCAGCCCTAACCAGTCTACGATCCTATGATTCTATAAGTGATGCAGTTGACTTGCTAGAGGAAAGGGATGGTGCCCAGAGGGACCTTGAGAGGCTTGAGGAGTGGGCCCATGCGAACCTCATGAAGTTCAACAAGGCCAAGTGCAAGCTCTTGCACACGGGTCGGGGCAATTCCCAGTATCAATACAGGCTGGGGATGAAGGGATTGAGAGCATCCCTACAGAGAAGGAGTCAGGAATGCCGGTGGACAAAAAACTGGACACGCGCTGGCAATGTGGACCTGTAGCCCAGAAAGCCAATTGCATGCTGGGCTGCACAGAAGGAAGCGTGGCCAGCAGGTCAGTTCTGCTCCTCTACGCCACTCTCGTGCGACCCCCACCTGGAGTACTGCCTCCAGCTCTGGCACACCCAGTTCTGTTAGAGCAGGTCCAGAGGAGGTCCATGACAATGGTCCAAGGGCTGGAGCACCTCTCCTATGAAGAAAGGCTGTGAGAGTTGGGGTTGTTCAGCCTGGAGAAGAGAAGGCTCTGAGGAGACCTTATCACAGAATCCCAAGGGTTGGAAGGGACTCCAAAAGATCATCTAGTCCAACCCCCCTGCAAGAGCAGGGTAACCTAGAGTACATCACACAGGAACTTGTCCAGGCGGGCCTTGAATATCTCCAACGTAGGAGACTCCACACCCTCCCTGGGCAACCTGTTCCAGTGCTCTGTCATTCTCATAGTAAAGAAAGTTCTTCCTGATGTTCACATGGAACCTCCTATGCTCCAGTTTACACCCATTGCCCCTTGTCCTGTCACTGGATATCACTGAAAAAAGCCTAGCTCCATCATCCTGACACCCACCCTTTACATATTTGTAAACATTGATGAGGTCACCCCTCAGTCTCCTCTTCTCCAAGCTAAAGAGACCCAGCTCCCTCAGCCTCTCCTCATAAGGGAGGTGTTCCACTCCCTTAATCATCTTTGTGGCTCTGCGCTGGACTCTTTCAAGCAATTCCCTGTCCTTCTTGAACTGGGGGGCCCAGAACTGGACGCAATATTCCAGATGCGGCCTCACCAAGGCAGAGTAGAGGGGGAGGAGAACCTCTCTTGCCCTACTAACCACACCCTTTCCAATGCACCCTAGGATACCATTTACCTTCTTGGCCACAAGGGCACAATGCTGGCTCATGGTCATCCTCCTGTGGGAATTCTTAAAGAGTCAAGGCCATGTAGTGACCGATCCCAATACCCTGAGCGTTATTACTGTAAAGGAAGAAGTTTCTTGGAAGGCATAAGCAAGGTCAGTTGTCTTGTCATGCCTCTGTAATTTTCCACTGAAAACGAGCAGAGAATGATCTCTGCCAAGGTTGTAGTTTCCCACTGTATTTTTAGAGTAAGGTATTTAGTCACAATTATAACAAGTTGTAAACATTAGCTCTGTAAATGATAGTAACCTCTAGACTAACCAATTAGAGCTCAGTATCCAAGGCTGTTACATAAGGGTGTAAGGGTATAAGAAGAGCACTGTATCTAATAAAGTTTGGCAATCGTTTGATCATATTGATCGTCTCCGCGTTGTCTGGGACTCCTGAGTCGACAATCCTCCTATCCACCAGGACCCCCAGGTCCCTTTCCCCTACACTACTTTCCAGCAGGTCAACCCCCAACCTGTACTGGTACATGGGGTTGTTCTTCCCCAGATGCAAGGCTCTACACTTGCCCTTGCTGAATTTCATCAAGTTTCTCCCCGCCCAACTCTCCAGCCTGTCTAGGTCTCGCTGAATGGCAACACAGCCTTCTGATGTGTCAGCCACTCCTCCTAATTTAGTGTCATCAGTGAACTTGCTGAGAGTACACTCAGTTCCCTCATCCAGGTCATTGATGAAAATATTAAACAGCACTGGTCCCAGCACCGACCCCTGAGGGACTCCACTAGTCACAGACCTCCAGCTAGATTCTGCCCCATTGACCATAACTCTCTGCCTTCTTCCTTTCAACCAGTTCTTGATCCACCTCACTACCTGATCGTCAAGCCCACACTTTCTTAGCTTATCTATGAGAATGCTGTGGGAGACAGTATCAAATGCTTTACTGAAATGAAGAAAAACCACATCTACCGCTCTTCCATCATCCCTCCACCTAGTCACTTCCTCACAGAAGGCTATAAGGTTGGTCAATCATGACTTCCCCCTGGTAAAACCATGTTGGCTGTTCTTAATAACCCCCTCATCCTTGATATGCCTAGAGATGGAGTCAAGAATAAGTTGTTCCATCACCTTTCCAGGGATGGAGGTAAGAGTGACCGGTCTATAATTACCCGGGTCCTCCTTCTTGCCTTTCTTATAGACTGGTGTGACATTTGCCATCTTCCAATCCTCAGGCACCTCTCCCGTTTCCCACGATTTACCAAAGATTATGGAGAGTGGCCTAGCAATGACCTCCGCCAGCTCCCTCAGCACCCGTGGGTGCATTCCATCCGGACCCATCGATTTATAGATGTCCAGATTGCATAGCTGATCCCTAACCCAATTCTCATCTACCAAAGCAAACTCCTCCTTTGTCCTGACTCCTTCTGGGGCTACAGGAATCTGGGGCCCCTGGGGAGAGTCTGCAGGAGTAAAGACAGGCAAAGAAAGCATTCAGCACTTCTGCCTTCTTTGTATCCTCTGTCTCCAGGACACCCACCTCGTTCAACAGTGGGGCTATATTGCCTCTTGTGTTAGTTTTATTTGCTATGTATTTGAAGAAGCCCTTTCTATTGTCCTTAACCCGACTAGCAAGATTAATTTCCAAGGAGGCCTTAGCTGTCCTAATTGCCTCCCTACATCCTCTAACAACTGTCCTATATTCCTCCCAAGTGGCCAGCCCCTCTTTCCGTAATCCATAGATTCTCCTTTTCCACTTGAGTTTGCCCAGCAGCTCCTTGTTTAACCACGCTGGTCTCCTAGATACCCAGCAGGCAATGATCCAACACCATACACTGAAGGACTGCTATGGCAAGGAGAAGCCTGAAATCATGGACTGAATGAACTCAACAGACTTTATAGGGATGGTCCACAGACCAAGGAATGATATCTGTATGTGTGCATGTGTATATATATATATATATATCAAAAGACCAAAAGGTAATGGTATATTAGAAATTGTGGGACTAAAAATATAACAAACTTCTTATGAGCTCAGAAGCAGGTCTGAGAAGGCTACTTAGATTTAAACTAAGTGGCTGAACTAGGGGAGGTAGAAGCATTTCTTTACAAAGAGGGTGGTCGAACACTGGAATGGGCTTCCTAGAGAGGCAGATACAAATACAGATCTTGGTTTAGACAGTTAGATGTTAAGACCATCACACTGATTGGCTGAATATTCCAACTGCCATTTCCAACAACTGAAAATTAATTCTGCCCCAGCTCTGGAATAGCATTGTAGCCAGAAAAAAAAGAAACCTCAGTGTAGAATGCAGTGCGTGTGAACTGACACTCAGAACAGAAATTGCACTGTGCAGATTGTAAAGCTTTGTATTAACATTAGAGCCAGTAAGAGGGGAGGCTGCAGTGCAGAGCTAGGAGTGTAGAGAGTGCCTGCACTGGTCTTGTGAGGGAAAGGTGCAGAATGGGCAGGGCTGCACTCTATGCTCCCTGGTGGAGGTCCTCCTGCAGCAGGTGACTGAGCTGCAGGATGCTATTAATAGGCTGCAAGATGTCAGGGAAGCTGAGAGGAAGCAGGAATGCTTGCTCCAGGCCCAAACTGTGCAGGAGCCTCAAGCTTCCCCTCTAGCGCATGGAGGAAAGAAGGAGGTTGCTAACACCGGGAAGCTGGGAATTGGTAACAAAAAAAAAAAAAACAAAAGGGGGAAGAGGGCAATTAAAAGCAAGGGGCTTCCTCCTAAATCTACTGTACCTACCCAGAACCGATTTGCTGTCCTGCAGGGGGCTGATGAGGAAATGCACTCGCACCAGAATCAACCGGCTGGTGCACTGGTACAGAAGATCTCTACTGGTGCTGCCAGGAAAAAGCAGCGGGTCGTAGTAGTAGGGGACTCTACTTTGAAAGGGACAGAAGCGCTCATCTGTTGGCCTGACCCGGTCGCAAGGGAGGTGTGTTGCCTACCTGGGGCACGGATCAGGGATATTGCAGAGAGGCTGCCTGCTCTAGTAAGTCCCATGGACTATTACCCACTTCTAGTGATACATGTGGGTGCTAGGGATATAGATACTAGTAGCCTGCGGAACATGGAGCTCAAATAGTCTTTTCATCAAATCTCCAGGAGAAAATGAACGTGAGCCGGCAGTGTACGCTTGCAGCCCAGAAGGCCAACCATATCCTGGGCTGCATCAAAAGGAGTGGGACCAGCAGGTCAAAGGAGGTGATCTTGCCCACCTACTCTGCTCTTGTGAGACTTCACTTGGAGTACTGTGTACAGTTATGGTGTCCTCAACATAAAAAGGACATGGAACTGCTGGAACAAGTCCAGAGGAGGGCCACGAGGATGATCAGGGGACAGGAGCACCTCTCATATGAATACAGGCTGAGAAAGTTGGGGCTGTTCATCTGGGAGCAGAAAGGGCTGCATGGAGACCCCATAGCAGCCTTCCAGTATTTGAAGGGGGCCTACAGGGGTGCTGGTGAGGGACTATTCATTAGGGACTGTAGTGACAGGACAAGGGGTAATGCGTTGAAACTTAAATGGCAGAGGTTTAGATTGGATATAAGGAAGAAATTCTTTCCTGTTAGGGTGGTGAGGTACTGGAATGGGTTGCCCAGGGAGGTTGTGAATGCTCCATCCCTGGCAGTGTTCCAGGCCAGGTTGGACAGAGCCTTGGGTGACATGGTTTAGTGGGAGGTGTCCCTGCCCATGGCAGGTGGTTTGGAACTAGATGATCTTAAGGTCCTTTCCAACCCTAACTATTCTATGATTCTATGAAATTCCGCTATGAATACACTCCTCTTAAGAAGCAGATGAGTAAGCTGTGAGCGTGTTCTCATTTTGATCTTATTAATAATAATAATAGATAATAGGAATGTCCAATGTAACTACTTAGATTTTAGTTTATGAGAAAGCTCCTCTAAAAAGCAAGCATCCAAGATTCTGGTCATTACAGACTTATATTTAACTATTTATTATATAACTATTATAACATAAGTCATGGGATATACAAGAAGTATATTTTTCCATAGAAGGCCTCTTGGCCCAATTAACATAAAGTATGATAATTTTAGGAATGTTAATACTTGGAAATAAAAACTTCTGTCATAATCTGAATCTCTAGGACTTTTATATGAGTTTGGCTATTGTAAAGTCCCAGAAGAAAAATCCCAGGCCTGTTAAAATCAGCAGCACAACTGTAAACAACTGTAAGAAGACTAGAATTTAAGTTCTAGTATCACAGTAGCATTGAACTCTTATGGGTAAACTTCTCATCACTTGATAGATCTATTGGCAATACAAAAGCTTTTGTTCTCATTATAAAAAACTTTACTCTTATTATACTTTATAATTAAAAATGTCTGTCAGAAGATGAATTTCTATAAATATTTCAAAATCAAAATCAGTATCTACACATAGTTATACTAATTTCTACAAAATATATTATTTCATAAACTTTCCAGCTCTTGAAGTAGAATCCAAAGTGTCCTGAATGCGTAAGAGTCCTTTGAGGGTTTTTTATAAAAAAAAAAACGAACACAACAAAAACAAACAAACAAAAAACCGCAACTTAATCTGCTGGTGCTATGAGTCAGAATTATCCTACCAATGTGCTTTATGCAAAAAATGTTGGGGAAAAGTCTTAATTCTGGCATTATTACAGGTGACATCTGTAGGAGTCAAACAGTTTAGACAGTGTTAGAAAATAACAGGCAAAATGCACCTGAGGAATGAAAAAAAGAAACTACTCTTTTTCGGGCGTTTCAATAGATACTTGAGCAGAGTTGTTAATAGTTTTAGATTTCCTGTCTTTTATGGATAATAGAGGGTGATGTTTTTGCACCTGAGGTAATGATATACTTCTAGAATTCCTGGCAAAATCCTCTGTTTATACCCAGGTTTCTCTTTGTGATTTTATTTACAGACAGGGGAAAATGATTCTATGATTCTATATACGTGAGCCAAGTCCCTACCTGTATATTTCTTCTGTTCCATTACAAAGGTGCTTTAAATCTCTTGATCTGTGTCTGTTGTGTTGAAACTACTATCTCAGCTGGGAGAGGGGACTCCTTCATTCTCGCACTTCTTTGCTCTGCTGCAGTTCCTTCATGAAATGTCCAACTGCTCCAGGATGGCCTGTTCCACAAACTGCTAAGTGAATACTAGTTCTGGTGCCATGGAGTACCTCCTCCCCCTCATTGTTGTCTGATCTTGGTGTTTGTATGTCTGTTTCTCACTCTTTTTTTTTCCCCTCCTCTGCATGTCTAGCATTTTCTGCCCTGTCTGAAGTATGTTTTCACAAAGGCACCAACAATTTTGCTGACTGACACAGCTTTGGCCTACATTGGGTCCATTGACCAGCCAGCTGGAATCACCTGTGTCCAGCACAAGGTGGCCCCTCACCCCCTACCAAAACCTTGATACATATAAACAATACTATGTGACACAAGTAGGAAACTTGCATGATCTTTCAAATTATGAAACTGATCTGTAGAATAAATTCAACCTACACTGTTAGTCAAGAAGTCAAGAACTAAAAGTGTATATCCAATTGTGATTGATGAGAAGGTGTAAAACTGATACCACTGTGTGGAAAAAGCTCACATTCTTTAGAGCTGATTCTAAAGGACAAAAGAAAAATAATGTTTCCCAATTTGAGTCATCAGAAGGAAGAAGAAAAATTTTTGATTCTTTGTCTTTGCTGTGAATTTCTTATAAGAGAATTATTGCACAGATGTTAAAACATTTTGATTACTTTTAATATTAATTAGAAAAACTGGAAAAAAAAGAAAAACTGGAAAAATCACAGAATCACAGACTCATTATGGTTGGAAGGGACATTTGCAGATAATCTAGTCCAAACCCACTGGAAAGAAAGGGCCATTGTCTGGCTGAACATATTTGTAAACATTTGTAAACATTGATGAGGTCACCCCTCAGTCTCCTCTTCTCCAAGCTAAAGAGACCCAGCTCCCTCAGCCTCTCCTCATAAGGGAGGTGTTCCACTCCCTTAATCATCTTTGTGGCTCTGCGCTGGACTCTTTCAAGCAATTCCCTGTCCTTCTTGAACTGAGGGGCCCAGAACTGGACGCAATATTCCAGATGCGGCCTCACCAAGGCAGAGTAGAGGGGGAGGAGAACCTCTCTTGCCCTACTAACCACACCCTTTCCAATGCACCCTAGGATGCCATTTGCCTTCTTGGCCACAAGGGCACATTGCTGGCTCATGGTCATCCTCCTGTCCACCAGGACCCCCAGGTCCCTTTCCCCTTCACTACTTTCCAGCAGGTCAACCCCCTTTCAGTATATAAAGTTGGCAGAGAGAAACTTTACCGGGGCCCGTAGTGACAGGACATGGGGCAACAGTTTTAAAGTGAAAGAGGGTAGATTCAGACTTAGATTTAGGGCTCCAGAGCATATCTGAAACGCTTGTACACCAACGCATGCAGTCTGAGAAAACAAACAGGAAGAACTGGAAGCTCTGGTTAGTTCCCAGAACTATTATATCATTGCTGTTAGTGAGACTTGGTGGAATGAGTTCCACAATTGGAGTGCTGGCATGATGGAGGGCTACAGGCTGTTCAGGAGGGATAGGCAGGACAGGCGAGGTGAAGGTGTCGCACTATGCTTAAGGGAAAGGTTTGATTGTACGGCCCTTACAGTTAGTGGTGATGTGGTGGAGAGCCTCTGGGTGAGGATTAGGGGGATGGAAAATGAAGGCGATGTTGTAGTGGCTGTCTACTGCCAATCACCCAGCCAGGATGTAAGCACCGATGAGTTCTTCTATAGGCAATTAGGAGAAATCTCTGAATCGGTAGCCCTTGCCCTTACGAGAGACTCCAACTTCCCAGACATCAACTGGGAATATCATACTGCTGTGACGAGCAGGTCCTGGAAACTCTTGAGGCTTGTGGGAGATAACGTCTTGTCACAGGTACTCAGTGAGCCAACTAGGAAAGATGCCCTCCTAGACTTGTCATTTGTGAATGGAGAAGGACTGGCAGGAGATGTGATGGTAGGTAGCTGTCTTGGCCACAGTGATCTGTGAACTCAATGGTTGAGTTGAAATTTTTCAGTGTAATAAGTAAAAAGGACAGCAGGGTTGCTATGCTGGACTTCAGGAGAGAAAACTTTATTCAGAGAGCTACTGATGAAGAAAAAGCAGAGGCATTCGATGCTTTTTTTTTCCATCAGTCTTTAATAATATGGATAGGCCTTGGGCTGCCCGGTCCCCTGAGTTGGAGGATCATGAGTGCAGGAACAGTGACTCTCCCTAAATGGGACACTGAAATCGTAAGGGACCAGCTGTATCAGTTGAACGTTCACAAATCCATGGGGCCTGATGGGATTAATCCCAGAGTACTGAAGGGGCTAGAGGATGTTACGGCTGGACCCCTCTTGACCATCTACCAAAGGAGTCTGGGGAGGTCCCTGCTGACTGGAAGATAGCCAATGTTATTCCAATTTGCAAGAAGTATGTGAGGGAAGACCCAGGAAACTATAGACCTATTAGCTTGTGTAACCTCAGTTCCTGGAAGAATTACAGAGAAGATCATACTGGGTGCTACTGAAGCATTTAAAGAACAATGCACTCATCAGGCACAGTTGACACGGGTTCACAAAGGGAAAGTCCTGTCCAACTAATTTGATATCCTTCTATGATAAGGTCACCCACCTAGTAGATGAAGGAAAGGTGGTCTTTCTGGATTTTAGTGAGGCTTTCGATATTGCTCCTCACAGCATCCTTCTGGACAAGTTGTCCAACTGTGGGATAGCAGTATAATCCTTGTAAATGCTAAGTTTTATATCCTTTCTGTGGACCAAACAATAATCACTTGATAAAGCTGCATTAATATTTCAAGACATAGAACCTCAGCTATCTTTGTAGCTAACAAAGGTACTTTTGCCATGGTGACTTCAAGTGTAATCACGGAACCATAGAATAGTTGAGTAGTTGAGGTCGGAAGGGATTTCTGGAGATTGTCTAGTCCAAACCCCTTCCCAACCTCCGCTCAAAGCAGGATTAACCAGAGCAAGTTGCTCAGGATATTCTTCAGTCAGGTTTTGAATATCTCCGAGGATGGAGACTCCACAACCTCTCTGGTCAACCTGGTCCAGTGTTTGACTACCCTTAGAGCGAAAAAAAGATTTTTCTTAAGTTCAAATGGAATTTCCTGTGTTTCAGTTTGTGCCCGTTTCCTCTTGTCCTGTCACTGAGCACCACTGAGAAGAGTTTGGCTCCATCTTCAATACACCCTCCCATCAAGTATTTAGACACATTGATAAGGTCCTTCCTGAGCCTTCTCTTTTCCAGGCTAAACAGTCCTGAGTCACCGTCCTTGGAGGTATTTAAAAGACATGTAGATGAGGTGCTTAGGGACATGGTTTAGTGGTGGACTTGGCAGTGTTAGGTTAACGGTTGGACTAGATGATCTTAAATGTCTTACCCAACTTACAGTGATTCTAGGATTCTAAGATTCTATCCCAGCTCTCTCAGCACCTCCTCCTATGGGAGATGCTCTGATCCCTTCATCACTGCAGTGACTCTTTGCTGAACTTGCTACAGTATGTCCATGTCTTTCTTGTACCGAGGAGACCAGAACTGGACACAGCACTACAGGTGTGGCCTCACCAGTGCTGAGTAGAGAGAAAGGATCACCTCTCTCAACCTCCTGTCAACACCGTTCCTAATGCAGCTTGGGATACCACTGGCCCCCTTTGCTGCAAGGGCACGTTACTGGCTAACGTTCAGCTTGTTGTACACCAGGACCCCCATGTTATTCTCTGCAAAGCTGCTTTCCAGCCGGTCAGCCCCTAGCCTGTACTGGTGCATGATGTTATTCCTCCCCAGGGGCAGGACTTGGCATTTCCCTTTGTCGGACTGCATGAGGTTCCTGTCTGCCCATTTCTCCAGCCTGTTGAGGTCCCTCTGAATGGCCCAACAGCCCTCTGGTCTATCAACCGCTCCTCCCAATTCTGTATCATCTGCAAATTTGCTGAGGGTGCACTCTGTCACATTGTCCAGGTCATTAATGAAGTTGTTAAACAGCACTGGCCCAAGGATCAACCCCAGGGAAAACCACTAGAGGCTGGCCTCCAGCTAGACTTTATGCTTCTGATCACTACCTGGCAGATCAGACAGCCCACCTCACTGCCCACTTATCTAAATCTGTACTTTGTCAGCTTGTCTATGAGGATGTTATGGGAGACAGTGTTGAAAGCCTTGCTGAAGTCAAGATAAACAGCATCCACTGCTCTCCCCTCATCCACCAAGCTAGTTGATTCATTGTAGAAGGCTTATCATACTGGTAAGGCATGATTTCCCATTCCTAAATTCGTGCTGATTTCTACCAAGAACCTTCTTTGGAAATGGCTTCCAGGATTCTTTTCTCCATCATCTTTCTGGGAATACAGGTGAGGCTGACCAGCCTGTAGTTCCCCAGATCCTCCTTCTTGCCTTTCTTGAAGACTGGAGTGCCACTTGCTTTCTTCTAGTCCTTGGAAACCTTCCCTGATCACCATGACTGTTCAAAGGTAACTGAGAGTGGCCTTGAGATGACATCAGCCAGCTCCCCAAGCATTCACGGGTGGACCCCATCAGGTCCCACACACTTGTACATCTCCGATGTACAAGTACATTGCCCTCAGCAAGTTGAGTGCGCCCTCAGCAAGTTTGCCGATGACACCAAGCTGCGTGGTTCGGTTGATACTGAGACAAGGGAGGGCACATAATTACAAAATGGAATATATAAACCTTTAGAATATTTTTTATGAAAAGTTAAGTTTGATGGCTTTGTAACAGTAGCAATGGAAAATTACTGAAGTGCATGACACATAGAAAAAAATAGAGTATAGCTAGAGAACATACTGAGAATTCTTGTCCAAGATAAGTCGTTATAGTTGACATAGTTTTAAGAAAAACCATCTAGAAGAACCGGACGCAGGGATAAGGAGTATCTGGGAGCGGCAGATGTCCAGGATGGGCTACAGCTAAACTAACTGATAAGTAGGAGGACAGGAGGATTATTATGTCTGTGGTGCTAAAGAACCAATTAAGCTGGTATAAGCATCTACTGAGCATGCTTCAAAAGCTGCCAGAAGTGATGAAGATTGTTGGGAGAAGTAAAGGACCCTCAGAGGCCACCACCAAAATTTTGTACGCGTGCGGGGGAACTTTCTGGAAAACAATGTACATATATGCATGCCCAGCGGCTATATAAGGACGGCTTGCGTAGCAATACGGAGACACACGTTAGGAGGAGCTATCCCCCGTGTCTCCCTGCTTGTCAGCTTGAAAACTTTGTTGGCAAGTTTGTTCCTGGAGTTTTCTCCAAATCAGTACGCTGGAGGCAAGGGATGCCATCCAGAAGGACCTTGACACGCTTGTGAGGTGGGCCGATGCCAACCTCATGAAGTTTAACCATGCCAAGTGCAAGGTCCTCCACCTGGGTCCGAGCAATCCCAGGCACAGCTGGAGATTGGGCAGAGAAGAGATTCAGAGCAGCACTGCGGAGAAGGACTTGGGGGTGTTGGTCGATGAGAGAATGAACGTGAGCCGGCAGTGTACGCTCACAGCCCAGAAAGCCAACCGTATCCTGGGCTGCATCAAAAGGAATGTGACCAGCAGGTCGAAGGAGGTGATCCTGCCCCCCTACCCTGCTCTCGTGAGACTTCACTTGGAGTACTGTGTACAGTTCTGGTGTCCTCAACATAAAAAGGACATGGAACTGCTGGAATAAGTCCAGAGGAGGGCCCCGAGGATGATCAGGGGACTGGGGCACCTCCTGTATGAAGGTAGGCTGAGAAAGCTGGGGCTGTTCAGCCTGGAAATGAGAAGGTTGCATGGAGACCTCATGGCAGCCTTCCAGTATCTGAAGGGGGGCTATAGGGATGCTGGGGAGGGACTCTTCATTAGGGACTGTAGTGATGGGACAAGGGGTTCAAACTTAAACAGGGGAAGTTTAGATTGGATATATGGAAGAAGTTCTTTACTGTAAGGGTGGTTAGGCACTGGAATGGCTTTCCCAAGGAAGTTGTGAATGCTCCATCCCTGGCGGCTTTCAAGGCCAGGTTGGACAGAGCCTTGGGTGACATGGTTTAGTGGGAGGTGTCTCTGCCCATGGCAGGGAGGTTGGAACTAGAAGATCTGAAGGTCCTTTCCAACCCTAACTATTCTGTGATTCTGTCATTTGTTCAAATGTTTCCCTAACTAGGTCCTCCTCTACTGAGGAGAATTATTCCTTGCTGCAGGCTTTCCCTCTGGTCTCAGAAGCCTTGGATTCCTGAAGGCAATCCTTACCAGTAAAGACTCAGGTGCAGAAGGCACTCGGTACCTCAGCTGCTGCCTAACCTTCACATCACCAACCAATTTGTAAGAATTGCAAGAAAAGCTTCCTTGTTTGTAAGAACTGCGTCCAGCAGAGCTTCTCCCCTTCTGCCCTGTTTTGCTGATTACAAGCTCTCTCTTTTCCATAACACCCTGCACCCTTTGCTTGCCAACCCACTTCACCACTCCTTCGCTTGACTGAGGGTGGTTGTCTCCCTCCCCTGTCAATTGAAGTTTAAAGTTCTCCTCACCAGGTTGGCCAGCCTGTTGGAAAAGGTGCCTTTCCCCACTTGGTCAGGTGGATTCCATTTCCCTAGCAGTCTTGAATCACAGAATTGTTAGGGCTGGAAGGGGCCTTTGGAGACAATCTAGTCCAACCGCCCCCCCCACACACACCCCCCGGCCAAGAAAGGGCCACCTAGAACATTTTACACAGGAACACGTCCAGGCGGTCCCGAATGTCTCCAGAGATGGAGACTCCACAACCCACCTGGGAAGCCCGCTCCGGTGCTCTGCCACCCTCAACGTAAAGAAGTTCTTCCTCATGTTGAGGTGAAACTTCTTGTGTTTTAGTTTATGGTCACTGTTCCTCATCCTGTCGCTGGACACTACTGGAAAGAGTCTGGAACCATCGTCCTGGCACTCACCTTTGAGATATTTATATGCATTAATGAGATCCTTTCTCAGTCTCCTCTTCTCTAGACTAAACAGGCCCAGCTCCGGCAATCTCTCCTCATAAAGAGACACTCCAGACCCCTGATCATCCTTGTGGCCTTCCTCTGGACCCTCTCCAGTAGCTCCTTGTCTTTCTTGTACTGACACAGTACTCCAGATGTGGCCTTGCCAGGATCCAGCAGAGGGGAAGGATCACCTCTCTTGACCTGCTGGCCACACACCTCCCGATGCCCCACAGGATACTCGTGGCCCTCCTGGTCTCAAGGGTACACTGCTGGCTCATTGTCAACCTATCATCTACCAACATTGCCAGGTCCTTCTCAGCTGAACTGCTCTCTAGCAGGTCAGCCCCCAACCTGTACTGGGACTTGGGGTTCTTCCTCCCCAGGTGCAGTACCCTACCCTTGCACTTGTTGAACCTCATCAGGTTTCTCTCTGCCCAATTCTCCAGCCTATCAAGGTCCTGCTGAATGGGAGCACAGCCTTCAGGTGTATCAGCCACTGCCCCCAGCTTCACATCATCAGAAAAGGTGCTCAGGGTGCACTTTAGCCCTTCATCCAGGTCACTGCTAAGCAAGTTGAATAAGACCGGACACAGCATTGATCCCTGGGGAACGCCACTGACTACAGACCTTCAGCTGGATTCTGCTCTGCTCATCACGATCCTCTGAGCTCTGTCATTCAGCCACTTGTTGATCCACCTCACTTCTCTGTCCACTCACCTAACCCACATTTCCCAAGTTTAGCTACGAGGATGTTATGTGAGACAGTGTTGAAAGCCTTGCTGAAGTCGAGGTAGGTTACATCTACTGTTCTCCCCTTGTCAACCCATCTTGCCATGTCATCATGAAATGCTATCACATTGGTCAAGCATGATTTCCCCTTCGTGAATCCATGCTGACTCCTCCTTCTTTTCTTCTACATGCTTGGTGATGACCTCCAGAATGACCTGTTCCATCACCTTTCCAGGGATGGAGGTGAGGCTGACTGGCCTCCAGTTTCCCGGGTCCTCCTTCTTGCCATTTTTGTATATGGGAGTAACCTTGGCCTTCCTCCAGTCATCGGGCATCTCTCCCGTTCTCTATGATTTTTCAAAGGTGATGTAGAGTGGCAGGGCAACGACATCTGCCAGCTCCCTCAGCACCTGTGGGTGTATCCCATCACGGCCCATGGATTTGTGGGTGTTATGACTTGTCTAGCCTATCGTAACCCAGCCCTCTACAACGAGGGGGAAGTCTTCGTTTCTCTGGCCTTCTTCTCTTACCTCCGAGGTTTGGACTCCTGAGAGCCGTCCTCATCAGTAAAGACTGAGGTGAAGAAGGCATTCAAGTTCCTCCTTCTCTGTACCTTCCCTTACCAGGACGCTCATCTGATTCAGCAGCGGCTCCACGTTTTCCCTAATCTTCTTTTTGATGCCAATATACTTGTAGAAGCCTTTCTTGTTGTCCTCGATGTCCTTTGCCAGACTCAATGGCAGGTGTGCCTTGGCCTTCCTTGTTGCGTCCTTGCATACCCTGACGATAGTCCTATAGTCATCACACTTGGCCTGTCCCTTTTTCCACATCCCTTAAATTTCTTTCTTAAGATTTACTAGGAGCTCCCTGCTCATCCATGCAGGTCTCCTGCCCCCTTTGCCTGATTTCTTCATCGTGAGGATACACTGGTCTTGGGCTTGGAGGAAGTGGTGCTTAAATATTGAATGGCTCTCTTGGACTCCCTTCTCTTCTAGAGCCCTATCCAAAGTGATTCCTCTAAGTAGGTGTTTGAAGAGGCTGAAGTCAGCTCTCTGGAAGTTTAGGGCTCTAGTCCCGCTTACTGTTGTGCTTCCCCCACGCAGGATCCTGACTTCCACACTCAACGTAAAGAAGTTCTTCCTCATGCTGAGGTGAAACTTCTTGTGTTTTAATTTAACATCAGCATTGTTCTCAGGCTAAAGTCGAAAACACAGCACTGCACCAGCTACTAAGAAGGAGAAAAATGACTGCTAAAGCTGAACCCAGGTCAAAGAAATAAACAGTGAGGAAAAACTTTCAGAAAAAAAAACAAACTCTAAGTAAAATTTGGTCAGTTGAAATTTTTGTGAAAGTTTTTTAGTGCCCACAAAATGAATGACAAACTACTGTGTAGGAAAAAGCCAAATGTCCTTGTTTAAAAAACAGTTAAACACTATACTTGAGTTGGGAGTAAAGTTCATTATTATCTAATGACTCTAGCAAAAAATCAGAGCCACTGTGTATTAGTGGCAATAGATCCTTTCCCCTGAGAATGGCCTTTCTACCTCTTCACAAGTGACAGGATAGACAGTAACAAAGTTGCCTGGGAGTTCCTAATCCAGGCAGAGAAGTTACGTTCAGGCTGGAGCAGCTGGAATATCACTACATTGCTCCGAGCATTTATTATAGGTGGTGGCAACTGACTGGGTGTGTTGGGATGGAATGATGCCCCCCTCCCCCAACACTAGTTTAAAGCATCCTTGACAAGTCTGGAAAGCCTCCTACCAAAACCATTCTTCCCCTTCTTTATCAGAGCAGCTCCACCAGCCCCCAGGAGGTCTGGCCTACAAACTTGGGTCCCGTGTTCAAGACACCAAACCCTTGACTATGATACCACCATTTTAACCATTTATTAACCTGTCCAATCCTCTTAGCCTTTGGAAGGTCCTCCCCTGTGTCCTGGAGAACTGATGAAAAGTCTATTTGAGCTCCAGAGCCCCTAACCACCTCTCCCAGTCCTTCTTTATGTTCCCCAGGCTGCTACTATCTATATCCCTAGCACCCACATGTATCACTAGAAGTGGGTAATAGTCCATGGGACATACTAGAGCAGGCAGCCTCTCTGCAATATCCCTGATCCGTGCTCCAGGTAGGCAACACACCTCCCTTGTGACGGGGTCAGGCCGACAGATGAGCCCTTCTGTCCCTTTCAAAGTAGAGTCCCCTACTACTACGACCCGCTGCTTTTTCCTGGCAGCACCAGTAGAGATCTTCTGTACCAGTGCACCAGCCGGTTGATTCTGGTGCGAGTGCATTTCCTCATCAGCCCCCTGCAGGACAGCAAATCGGTTCTGGGTAGGTACAGTAGATTTAGGAGGAAGCCCCTTGCTTTTAATTGTCCTCTTCCTTCTTTTTTTTTTTTTTTTTGTTACTAATTCCCAGCTTCCCGGGTTAGCGACCTCCTTCTTTCCTCCATGCGCTAGAGGTGAAGCTTGAGGCCCCTGCACAGTTTGGGCCTGGAGCAAGCATTCCTGCTTCCTCTCAGCTTCCCTGACATCTTGCAGCCTATTAATAGCATCCTGCAGCTCAGTCACCTGCTGGAGGAGGACCTCCACCAGGGAGCATAGAGTGCAGCCCTGCCCATTCTGCACCTTTCCCTCACAAGACCAGTGCAGGCACTCTCTAGACGCCGAATACCAAGAATAATTAAGGTTGGAAGGGACCTCAGGAGGTCTCGAGTCCAACCTCCTGCTCAAAGCATGGTCCATGCGGAATCCAGACAGTTTGCTCAGGGCTTTTCCCAGCTGGGTTTTGAAAACATCTATGGACAGAAACCACACAAACCTCTCTGGGCAACCAGTTGCACTGCTTGACTGCCCTCCTGAGTTGCTAGTGCTCTGCTTTGTTGTCCATCTAGCAGATATTGGGGCTGATCAAGTCTTCCATGAGAATCAGAGCCTATGAACATGAGGTTTATTCCAGTTGCCTGAAGAAGACCTGTATTGGCTTTACACGTCAAGGTTTTGGTAGAGGTTGGGGGTGAAGGCACAGCTTCTGTGAGAAGATACCTGAAGCTGCCCTCATGATGGAAAGAGCCAGTTTCAGCTGGCTCCAAGATGGAACTGCCACTTGCCAAAGTCTGAGTCAATTGGAGACATTGGTAGGTCCTCTGTGATAACATACTTAGGAAAGGATAACAGCTGCTGCAAAACAGCAGCACTGAGAGAAGCATGAGAATATATGAGAGCGATACCTCTGCAGGCACCAAGGTCAAGGAAGAAGGAGGGGGAGGATGTGCTCCAGGTGCCTGAGCAGAGATTCCCCTGCAGCCCATGGTGAAGACCATGGTGAAGCACACTGTCTCCCTGCAGCCCATGGAGGACCTCATGCGAGATCAGTTAGGTGTGCCCTGACGGAAGCTGCAGCCCATGGAGAACCCATGATAGAGTAGGCTCCTGGCAGGAACGGTGGCCCTGTGGAGAGGAGCCCACCCTGGAGCAGGTTTTCTGGCAGGATCTATGACCCAGTGGGGAGACCCATACTGGAGCAGTCTGTTCTGAAGGACTGCACCCTGTGGAAAGGACTTATGCTGGAGCAGTTTGTGAAGAAGGGGAAGGATCCACGTTGGAGAAGTCTGTGGAGGACTCTCGTGTGGGTGGGGCCTCATACTAGAGCTGGGGAAGAGCCTGAGGAGGAAGGAGAGGCAAAGACAACATGTGATGAACTGACTGCAACCCCCACTCCTAGTCCCCTTGCACCACTCAGAGGGAGGAGGTAGAAGAGCTGGGAGTGACCTTGAGACTGGGAAGAAGGGAAGGGGGGGAGGGAGAGTGTTTCCGAATTTGTTTCTATTCCTCATTATCCTAGTCTGTTTATTTGGCAATACATTAAATTATTTTCCCCAAGCTGAGTCTTTTTTGCCTGCGACAGTAACTGTTGAATTATCTCCCTGTTGTTAACACACAAGCTTTTAATCACATTTTTCTCCCCTGTTCTGTTGAGAAGGGGGAGTGATAGAGTAGTTTGTCAGGCACCTGGCAGCCAGCCAAGGTCAACCCACTGCAAGACTTCATCTACTTCTTCCTGATCAGCCAGTCTGTATCAAATACTCACACCATCCCCCACGTTGGTGTGTCATCTAACCTGGACCCTTAAGTTCTCAACTGGCTTATCATCCATCCCTAGGCAAAGCTCCATGCATTCCAGGTCCTCTTTCATATAGAGCATCTTCTTGTCTTGTTTTCCCTAAAGATTCCGTATCCATCCATTGCAGCACTCCAGTTGTATGAGACATCCCACAATATCTCTCTGATCCCCGAGACTGTAGCCCTGCAAATGCTCACAGATGTCTAATTCCTCTTGTTTTTCCCTGAGTTGTGTGCACAGGTGTGCAGACACTTCAAAGAAGCACCCAATCGTGCCAATTTCTCCAAAAGGGCATGAAAGCTTTACTATAATGCTGATCTCCTGACACTTCCTACACATATGCTTGAGGTTTTGTTGATTACAAGGACCCTCCTGCTTATGCCACATTCTTCGCTTGCCCATTTGGTCTATGACTTTGTCACTTGACTGTTGTTCATCACTTCCCCATCATTCCTAGCATAAAGCTCTCCTTACCAGGTTATCCAACCTGTTGGCAAAGCTGTTTGTGCCCCACTAGGTCATGTGGATCCTGTCTCTCCCTAGCGGTTCTCCATTCTCAAAGAAGATCCCGTGATCATAGTGGCACAACGTCTAGATGGAGGCCAGTAAATAGCAATGTACCCCAGGGGTCAATACTGGATCCAATACTGTTCAATGTCTTCATTAGTGATCTGGATGATGGGGCAGAGTGTATCCTCAGCAAGTTGGCTGATGACACAAAACTGTGAAGAGTGGCTGATACATCACAGGGTTGCGCTGCCATCCAGAGGGACCTTGACAAGATGGAGAAACGGGCTGACAGGATCCTCATGCACGTGAACAAGGAGGAGTGCCAAGCCATGCCCCTGGGGACAAACAATCCCATGCACTGGTACATGCTGGGGGGGGTGGGGGGTGGGGGTGGGGGATGATGACAACAGCCAGCTGGAAAACAGCTTTGCAGAAAAGGCCCTAGGGGTCCTGGTAGACACCAATTTAACATGAGCCAGCAGTGTGCCCGTGCCACAGAGGGCTAATGCTGTCCTGGGCTGCATTAGGCAGTGTTGCCAGTAGATACAGGTAGGTGACCCTTCCCCTTTATTCAGCGCCAGTTGTGTACTGTGTACCTAGAGTCCTGTGTCCGGTTTTGGGTTCCCTAGTACAAGAGAGGCACGGATACACTGTAGAGAGTCCAATGACAGGCCATGAACTGGCACTGCTTGACTGTCCTCAAGGTGAAAACAATTTATCAAGTTAGGACCTCTCTTTTTCAAGTTCATAGCCAACATCTATTAATTTCTTGCCATGCATCATTGTGAAGAATCTGACTCTGTCTTCTTGAAACCTAGTAGATATTGAGAGGCTTCTATTAGTTCTCCTCTAAACTTCCTCTTTTCCAGACTGAATACACCTAGTTCCCTCAGCCTCTCCTCATAAGGTATTTGCTCTATCCCTCGACCATGTCAGTGGCCCTCTACTGAACTTGCTCCAGTTTATCAACAAACATTCTTCTTGTATTGAGAGAGATACAAACCTGGACTGGATACATCTCTTAGCCAATAAATGCAGTAGATCTCAATGTAGAATATTTAAATGCTGAGGATGCAAAAGGTTTCAAGAGAGATACCTTGCCATCTTTTTCATTTTATTTTTATTCTTTAACATTTAGGTGCCTTGACTCAAGCCATTCGCAATTTTGCAAAAAGCCTTGAAGGTTGGCTTTCCAGTGCCATGAGCAATATTCCACAGAGAATGATACAAACCAAGGTAAACAAAGTTTACTGCAGTTTATTGCAGTCTTCACTTTATGTACACTAGATGTCATTTAAGATCTAAAAGTAGTAGCATTTTAACTTTTATGCTAAATGTCATATTTAGGTTGAACTTCAAACATGAAGCATGGGATTAGAAATAACTTTGCCAAAAAAAAAAAGGAAAAACTGTATTTGTTCCATTATACATGAACTGCAGTATCTGAGGGCTCATAAATTAATACAGTAATTTCAAAATTAAAATAGATTAAATAGAAGACCTGCTGATAATACAACATGTTAGCATAAATGGATTTCTTCATAGGTTGCTGCTGTAAGTGCCTTTGCCCAGACTTTGAGAAGATACACATCTCTTAATCACCTGGCTCAGGCAGCTCGGGCTGTGCTTCAAAACACTTCTCAGATCAACCAGATGCTCAGTGATCTCAATCGTGTTGATTTTGCCAACGTACAGGTACCTGTGGCTTTAAAAAACAGACTTTAAAAAATATTTCCCTCAGAAACTTTGATTTTTGTTGTTAGTTTTTATTATTCCATTAAGAAAGTGGGAATTTTTTGCTGATTTTTATACGTGCAGTGATTCAGTTGAAACTTTCGAGCTTGCGCTTTGGCTGTAAGGAAAATAAAACCTCTGAACCATTATCTATTTCCATTTTCTCTGAAGGCTTATCTTTCACATCATGCATTCTTCCAATTTTTATTTAATGAAGTTGAAAGTGAAGAGTACATGTGTTCTTAGAATGAACAGCATGAATAATGCCTGAAGAAGAAATCTTGGATAATAGCATAGCTTCTGATCTTCCCTAAAAAAATATTGATCATACAGTACTATTTCTAGTACAGGTTGTTTCATTACATTTATTTTTATTTCAAAGATAATATCATTGGTATACTTTCCTTAATTGTTTGTGTTTACATTTCCAGCCTTTCCTAAGTGGTCAGAACTAGTTTCCAGTTATCTGTAAAACATCAATTTTAGTATTTTTTCATTAAGTTTAGAAAAAGGTTTCCCCTTTACCTCTTTCTTCTCCTTAGAAGAAACAGCATTTTTTTTCTCCTGTTGCTCAGCTAACTGACATGGCCCAGATTACCGGTAGTCATACTTTTGTCTTCTTTCATGAACAAACATTTTAACACATTTTATCTTAACAAGAAGTTCAGAAGTTCACTAGCAACAGTTAAACTATTTTTGCTTATTGTCAAAGACCTTTGAATAAATAAAATTTAACACAGATATAGTTATATAGCATAATGGTGTGCAAATTACTGAAGATTAGTATGTGACAAATATATGGTATATTAAATATTGTTCTGTGGTAAGATACAGGGTCTATAAATGTTGAGATGTTAACTTGGTGTGTGACAGTTGAAGTTTAAGAATATGGCCTATATTAAACCGATATTGGTTTTCTCTAAGTTCCATTTAACAGAAGTGTCCTATTGGTCTTATTTAAACTTTAAAATTTAACATAATTACATTTTATGTTAATAGTGTGAATTGATGATTATTGTACATGGACTGTGTTTATCCAATTATGTGCTATTTATATTACTCATTGAGCAATGTGCAATATATTGCAGTCTATGGATAAACAAAACAATAATTTTTTTGCGTAGAGAACAAAGCTCTTTTTAAGCGAGGTGATTAAAAATATCACATAAATTGTACTTGGTCTTAACTCTTTCAAATAAATAGGAACCATGGTACTTTGGTTTCTTGGTTACTCTATTATTCTCTCAACTTTCATTTGACTGCCCTTTCCATTCCTTGTTCCTGTAGTCCCAAGCATGACAATACCTGAAAATTTTTACTAGAAAAACTATGAGAGAAGTTGAAAATTCCTTCATGTAAATTAATATGGAACATTGCAATGTATTTGTGTTTTTTCCCCACTGTATTTTTGTGTGCATGTACTTTATTTGAAGCCCATTTTTATACTTTGGGTTCCGTACTTTCATTTTCTTCCAACAAAATTGAAAGAGAAATGAAAATAAAAATACTCATTAATTTTCCTAATAAGTGTATCTCATCCTTTTCATTTAAATGTTCAGTCTTTAAGAATAATTTGCATTTTGTGGTTTGCTTTCATGTTTGCATGTGTTGCAACAGGAACAGGCTTCCTGGGTGTGTCAGTGTGATGACAATATGGTTCAAAGACTAGAAACAGATTTCAAGGTGACTCTTCAGCAGCAGAGCACTCTGGAGCAGTGGGCTGCCTGGCTTGATAATGTAATGATGCAAGCACTGAAACCGTATGAAGGAAGACCCAGCTTTCCTAAAGCAGCACGGCAATTTCTTTTAAAATGGTCTTTCTACAGGTAGTTCTTAATAGTCTTCTAAATTATTTTAGCTGTTTTATTAGTTGCTGAACTGTATGCTGCAATAATGTTGACAAAATTAATATCAGATAATAGTTCCCAAGAAATTAAGAGCCTCCCCCCCCCCCCCCCCCCCCCCGAAAGATTAGTGTTGTCAGTGTTAAACACAGGGCTATGTACAACTCAGCAGAGGATTAAATGATCCTTGTATATTTGATTTGATTGTAGATTTGATTCCTGATTTGGAAACATGCAATGAAACATTTCAGATTGAATAGCCATACAGTTGTAAAGCCAATGTTCTTAATACTATTTATTAAAATACCACGGCTTCTATTTGCATTACGTAGGGAAAAAATATGTTTAATGTGCAAAAAGAACATAAAGACAAAAAGTCCATGTAATCTGCTACTGTATCAGTTATCATAGGAAAGCTAGGGTTTCTTTCCAAAATAGTACATAGTAGCACCTACTTTCTGAGAGTATCATGCTGTTCTGGTTCCAGCTGGGATAGAGTTTTCATCCACAGTCTGCATTTTTTCTATTAGAAAGTGTACACAAACTTGTTTAAATTTATAAGTTTAAGAAACATATCAATTAAAAACTTTGGACTAGGAATGTGAGCACAACAGACACAATATTTTGAAAGAGTGCTTGTTTTTAAATTAATTAATTAATACAATTTTATTATTTTAAATTTTAGCAAAGAACTTCCTTCCACTAAGGTCAGTTTTTACATGTGCTCACATATTGGTAATTGTGAATATATCAAAACAAAACCTTTCCTGTCTTTTTTAAAAATTTAGCTTCTAGTTGTGTAATGTGATCTCCAACCATGCTTTCAGAAAATAATTGTTTTCCCGGGACATTTCTTTCTGAAGACACCATAAATCTGCTGTTTGTGGATAGCATTACTTTAAAAAACATTGTTCTTGAAGTGCATATTCCATATGAATAAATTAATAAAGAACTGTGATTTTTTCCCCCCCATGTTTAAATAGCTCAATGGTGATTCGAGACTTAACCTTACGCAGTGCTGCTAGCTTTGGCTCTTTTCATCTGATCCGCTTGCTTTATGATGAGTACATGTTTTACTTAGTAGAACATCGTGTTGCTCAGGCAACAGGAGAGACACCTATCGCAGTTATGGGAGAGGTAAGATAATATGTAAGACAATGGATTGGTGAATTCGGTGATCAATTTGGATATGCATCTACATTTTTAAGGGATCTGCTTACTCATATTTATACATACTTGAGATTCAAATAGAAATATCTAGACAAATGGGTAGTCCCACTGACTTCAGAAGGCTGGTTCACATGAAGAAGTTAGTTTTGCTTCAGTGGCACTGTTCACATGTATTGCTTGTATGTGGCAAGGCTGGGGGGGTGGAGGGGGGAGGTGGGGACAGGGCAGGGGGCTACAGGGGAGGCCTCTGTGAGAAGAAGCATGGGGCTACCCTGTGCCAGACACAGCCAGTTCTTGCCATCTTGGCAACGGACCCACCACAGGCCAAAGCTGATCTAATCAGCAAACTTCCGTGTACCTCTGTGCAAACATTTGAGAAAGGGCAGTAAACACCAGACAGGCACAGGAGGAGGGAACAAAAAGAGAGTAAGAAACAGCAGAGGGAACATCAAGGTCAGAGCAGTAGGAGATGATCCATGGTGGAGCAGATATTCCCTGCAGCCTGTGGAGAACCTCCAGAACAGAGGGATATTCCCAAAGGAACTGCAGCCTGTAGAGAACCAGAGGAAAAGTGAGAAGGAAGGAGTGGCAGAGAAAAAATGCTATGTACTGACCACAAGGCCTCGCTGAAGGGATTGAGTGTAACTTGCAACAGTAACATAAGGGGAAGAGAGGTGCTTGGAGTGAAGTTGAGCCTGGGAAAGGGGGAAGAAAGATGTTTTCCTGAAGTGTTTAAATGTTTTGTTATTTTTGGTTCCCACTGCTCAAATCAGCAATTAAATATTTATTTTAATTGGCAATAAATTAAATTCCCCGAGTTTTCTTGCCTGTGACAGCAATTGGTAAGTGATCTCCCTGTCTTTATCTTCATCCATGAGCTTTCTCACTCCAGTTCTTCCTAGTTGCTCCACTATCCCTCTGGACAGGGGGTGGGGAAGTAAGCAAATGGCTAGATGAGTGCTTGGTGTTAACCAGGGCCAACCGACAACAACATGCATGAAATGAAAGTAGCACAGAAGTACTTGCAGGATTGGGCATTGCATATTTTCATGCTTATATTTCAATAAACAGAGCAAAAGTCTCAATTCAGAACCACTTTGTCTTATACGAGCCCATCGTATTTGCAAACTGAAGCTTATGTCAGACCTCTTTTTTACAGTAGCCCACCTAACCAGTAATTTTGTGGGAGTTGCTTAAGAATTCACATTATCTTAGGAGTTATCATCAAGGATCAGTGCTTCTAAAGTGGTAGAAAATGGATAGATGTGAACATACGATTCTATGTGCTTTTTCATAGAGATGGAGAGTCTTGACTTAATTTGTAGTTTGATTGATATGGCATGCTTTAGAAAAAAAAATAAATGACTGTTTCTGATTAGGTATTTGATTAAACATTTATAGCAAAGTATTGCAAAAGTGTAGTATCTCTATGATTTTTTTTTTTCTTGACAGACATGGTATAGGTTAAATGTAATGTTTTTGGTGCACTGTGGGACTTCCTATAATGTTTTAGCAAATTTAAGATGGTTATGATCTTAGAGAGAAATTATGTAATCTAAAGCTTTGAGAGGTGAGAGGATAACGAGGAAGATGATGTAAATATTAAGTAAATCCATGACTTCTTGTGTTTCTCTGCACTTACTGACTGTGGATGAAATATAATAGGAAAGACTACGGCTAGTTTGACAAACACTTGAAGCCAGTATAAACTGGCTTTGCAGCTGAGAAAAGCACTCTGTCTCCTCCTCTCCTGTCCCTTTAGCTTTGGACATTGATGCTGGAACAAGTACTCAGGCAGTCCTGTGGTTAACTGGATCAGAGAATTCATCCTGTGCAGAATAACCCCATTAAAATGGTGGGGTTTTCCTTGGGTCAGTTCTGTCATGTGGTTCTTTGCATGGCCATGTGAACACTTAAGGCAAAAGGATGGGTATGGGGAGGTGAGGAGGGAGTATGTGTGAGTGAACCTGGAAGGATAGGGCTGCTGCTGCTTATGCTGGCTTAGTGTTCACTGAGGTTTTTTCTGTCTATATTTCTGAAAAGGACTGAATCAAGTATGTTTAGAAATCTATTTATCTAAATATTGTACTCCTTTTGTTTGAGATTCACCCATCAAATTATGCTCTGCTGTTTCTCATTGAAGAGAAGGGTAGATGACTCACACAAGGAAAGGGAGAAAGGAAGGTTGCATTTACTTGTGAACAATTTTTCACTTTGTGTAAGTAAACTAGAATGCACTGTAACAGCCATAAACCCTATTTTCAGTGGTGCCACTTATTTACTTTGCATATATTTTTGCTACACTATAAATGCCTTTAGTGAGACACCTTCTCAGAGGAACCTTTAAAGGAGCTTTCCATTAAAATATTGCAGTTTAAAAATGGACACTAGTCATATTTTCCAGCATTCTACATAAGAAATATCTCACTCAAAGCAACAAAGGCCTTGACATAAGTCACCCAAAAAAGCAAAATTGTATGCTCAAGTTTATATTTCATGGTTTTAAATGCTGAGCATTTTTTATTTTAATGTTAATTTCCTTAATATGAACATGAATATGATGGGATGGAAAATGAACTGATATACTATGATTGTGACTGCAGTCACATGCGTGTACTTTCATACTAGCCACAAACCGTTGGAGCATAGTACTGGCTTCATCATAGATAATCTAAGGTAGTGTTTGTGTAGGACTGTGTCCACACTTTTTATTGTTTATTTTGCAGTTTGGTGATTTTAATTCTATATCCCCTGGAAATATGGATAAAGGTAAGCAGTCAAATCTCTCAAATGTACAGTTTTATGTAGAACTAATGTGTCTCTTGGAGCAAAATAAGTTCTTATTTTTTGGAAACATAGGAAAGCAGAATCTAAATCTGTATCACGATTTATGTGTATATCAATATTATATGGGTACAATATGCTATGCATGATATATAGTATACAATAATGACTAAATAGTCTAGGTTCTTAATAGGAGACCTTTTTTAAAATGTTTATTGTTTGCACAAGAAATTTTCAAAATTTCACACAGAATTTAGCTGTATATCCTGGTGAGAGAGTTGAAGAGGATGGACAGTTGGAAAAAGAAAGATATGATGAAAATATACATATATTGACATTTGTAGTGAATTAGGAGTTTGAGAAGTGAAGATGGTGAAATTGTGTCCAAGCACTCACCAAATAGCTTGCTAATTGTTACTGAAGGATATAGTAAGAAATGAGGTTTTGTCCTCTTTGTAGATTAAAGGCTTAGTTTGTTCTCCATTCTTATGCTGGTTGTATGATTTGGAGCAAGTCAACCTCTCTTCATTTCACTTTCATTTCATTTTCAGTAAAATGGGATAACATTAGAGAGGGTTCATTATCCTATTTATCCGTAGTATTTATTGACTTTTCCCAATAAAATCATAGAATCATAGAATGATAGAATCATAGGATAGTTAGGGTTGGAAAGGACCTCAAGATCATCTAGTTCCACCCCCCGTGCCACAGGCAGGGACACCTCACACTAAACCATATCACCCAAGGCTTCATACAACCTGGTCTTGAACACTGCCAGGGATGGAGCATTCACCACCTCCCTGGGCAACCCATTCCAGTACCTCACCACCCTAACAGGAAAGAATTTCTTCCTTATATCCAGTCTAAACCTCTGCTGTTTAAGTTTCAACCCATTACCCCTTGTCCTATCACTACAGTCCCTAATGAATAGTCCCTCTCTAGCATCCCTGTAGGCCCCCCTCAGATACTGGAAGGCTGCTATGAGGTCTCCATGCAGCCTTCTCTTCTTCAGGCTGAACAGCCCCAACTTTCTCAGCCTGTCTTCATATGGGAGGTGCTCCAGTCCCCTGATCATCCTCGTGGCCCTCCTCTGGACTTGTTCTAACAGTTCCATGTCCTTTTTATGTTGAGGACACCAGAACTGCACACAATACTCCAAGTGAGGTCTCACGAGAGTGGAGTAGAGGGGCAGGATCACCTCCTTGGACCTGCTGGTCACGCTCCTTTTGATGCAAAATGTTGATCTTTCAGTTTCGATTTTATGAGGTTGCTACACTTCCCTGTGTTTTCATATTTCATGTTATTTGCAAAATGAAGACATTCGTGTTTAGATTTTTCCTTTTTTGCTATTTTTCTTGTTTGTTTTGGTTTTGCTTTGTTGTTTGTTTGATTTTTTTTTGTTTGTTTGTTGCTGTTTTGGGTTTTTTTTGTGCAGATGATGGCAGTGAAGTTGAAAGTGAAATAGAAGAAGAGCTGGATGAAAATGGAGAGCCACAAGCCAAGAGGGAGAAAACAGAACTAAACCAGGCATTTCAGGTGGGCTCTGTGCAGCAGCCAATGCTTGAGAGTGGAGTAGCGCAGAGCCTCTTGAACCCACTTCATAATGAGCACATTGTTATAAGTTCTCAGACTATCAGACAGTGCAGTGCTACTGGAAATGCATATACTGCAGTGTGATACTGAAGTGCCCACCCAATTACATTAGCACTGTTGATGCTGGACTTAAAGGGGGGAGGGGAATAGGTCTGCAAGTTGACTTATCAAATTTTAGCTGTGCTCAACATTACCTTTTATTGGAGTTCTGAAATGAAATAGGTGCATGCATTTTTGCCAGATGTTTAAAACGAATTTCTAAGCAAAATAATTCTGCATTGGTTACTTGGTATTGAGTTTTCCTAGTTTTGAGCGTCAAGGAAGATTCTCGCAGAGCTTGTAATGTTAATGCTTTTGTCCTCCTAAAATTAAAATAACTTCTTTTTCACAATTTAAAAATATTTTAATGATGTTAACTATTTGTCATCATGATTTAATATACATAGGTTTTTTATTAGATGCACTTCTGTGAAATATTAAAATAAATGCTTTGACTTATACTGGAGGCATACTCATTTGACAGCAGATGCATCAAATTTGTTATAAAGGGTGCTTTTCATTGAACAGAACTAGAAGACACTATTTTGATGAAATTGTTAGCATTCAGGGGGTATTTTTATCATACTGTTGGAGGGTTGGGAAGATCTACTGTTTTCTTTCCCTAAGGAAGAAGTGTTTTCTCTGCATTTACAAATGCAGAATGAGTGATAGAATTGTAACAATGTGGTAATTTTTACATTTCAGGCATACACCTAATTATTTGATCACCACATAAACAATCCAAACCTCCTTTAAAATCAGCAGCTCCAGATTTTATTTACATGCCAGTTCCCCTGTTTTTTGAGAGTACTGATCCTATATTTGAGACTGCTGCACAGATGTTATTGGTTGTTGAGTGGTACTTTAGTTGGTAGAAACTGAACCAGAAAAGAAATGAATTGATTATGCTGGACATGCAGGAAAAACTCCTTTTGAATGAATTTCTTCTGTTCCAGGTCTTTTCCTACTACTAGTTCAATCTGCTGTTTTCATAAATGATAATTTATAGAATGTAAGGAATGTAGCAACCTACATAATTTTCTTTTCAAAATATATTTCCTGATTTATAAAGTAAATTTAATTTTTTTACAAAAAAATAATAAGGTAGTGTAACTGGCACACCTCACTTGTACTTATTCCCAAAAGCATTGAATTTGAATAGGTGGCTAGATGGACCATTGCCATTTAAGAATGTACATCAGGGATCATTGTACCTCGGCTATTACATGGTGCCTTAAATAGAACTGAAGCTAAGATTTAGTATTTTTTGTTATTCTTAATAACTCTTGAAATTTATTCAACAAGGTGTGCCTGTCACTTTCAAATTTCCTAAGTATTAAGGGCAGGTTACATAGTCTTCAAAGAAATAAAAGGGGTTTTATTATTAGGTGATTTTAATATCCCTCTTAAAATTAATAATAAAATTATTTTTTCTTGTTTCTAGCTGAATTTCACTTTATTACAAATAAAATTTTCTTGGGAACTTGAAAAGCAAAACTAGCTTTAATACCAACTTCAAATGCTGTTAACAAAGTAAATGGACCCTAGTCATAAGCATGGCTATATATTTTTAACCCTTGTCAGCTTTTAATTGTAAGAAGTCTCACTAAATAAATGAGCAGGTACATAATGCAGCATGTATTTTCAGTTTCTGTATGTGGTAGGGTGTTAGCCTCATGCTCTGTTTTAATGATTGCGTCTTATAGTGGTAGTTCATAAAGTCCGTATTAATTGACATTAAACATCTCTGATTTTTTCAAGCATTTTCATTACTTTTAAAGAAGACACATGAATTTGCAAAGCTAAAATAGTGAAAATTAAATAATTAATCAAAAAAAGTGAAGGAGAGAATAAAAAAATCAATTTTATAGAAAGGACTGTATAATGAATTTAGGAAGTTTCTTTTTTTATGTAGTGTGACTGTGGACTGATTTTTTTTTTTAAATCATATATACAAAATGGGTGAACACCATGTGAAATGAACAGTGCATTTTTAGCAAAGAAATTTGTTGCTACATCTTTCAGATGCTCCAAGAATGGTTACAGGTCAACTAAGACATCCTAACATTTTTTGAGGTACAAAATTATTTGTACATTACTTAGCAAAATTTGGAGGCCAACCCATCCTGCTCCATTCTATGTAGGCAATATTACTACTGATGCCAGCAGATGTTGTTTGTCTTGGCAAAAAGTGCAAATGAGGTTTATATTCATTTATCTCTAAAGTCACCTGTGCAATAATCCTCACCATTTTTTTTCTCCCAAATATCACTGCATCTTGCTTTTTTCCCTTAGAAATCAGCATCCTTCACCAAAAATCCTAAAATAAACCCCTATGATAAATATTTACTACCTTTTATTTTGCATTATAAGATTTTAACAAGTAAACTAAAATGAAACATTCAGCATTTTTTGTTTTAAACATAGGGTGTTCTATGCTGTACTGATGGTCTGTATTGCCTGGTTTCAAATTTTGCGATGACAAACCTTAAATGGTTTCTTATCATTGCCATTTTTTGGTAGAATGTTGGATTTGTTGTTGCTAAGAGGAAAGTATGGTTGTAACATGTAAATCTAGATTGCTAAGAAGAGGTGGGACCTGAATATCTTTCAATTGATATTTTGAATAGTTGATCACTGTTCATGTAGTGCAAAAAGAAAACAAAATATGTGCATACAAAGATAGAAGGTATAACATGCATTTTAATAACAGGTATCAAAACAAATTGGAATTATCCCTGATTCAGATAACTGAATGGAGTTTGTATTTCTATACTTATCAACTGATTATCCTCTCACATTTTTAAGTAATATTTTCCCCATTTTAGCAAAAATGTTAAAGATTTAAGTTTCTGTAAGCTGATGTGTATGAGATTTTTGTGCTTTGCTTTTAAATTTACTGCAATTTTGATCAAATGTACACATATGAGAAATTTGCACACTTTTTATATTATCAGTAAGTTATTGTTAACGATTTAAGAGCAAAAATATGGATACCTCAGTCTAAATTATGTAGTGTGTAGTATGTGGCTGAATTGCTACTTGGAAGCTCGCTTAACGCTTTTAGAGCTCTAAAGAGCTGTAGCAAGCATCTACTGGCTAGACATAATAAGATAAGGGATCATATGATTTGTGGATTTTACATGACCTTGATGTGAAATTAAAAATAATTATTTTAGAGACAATTCCCATATTAGTGGCAGAATAGGTATAGATGAATTACTTTTTCAAAACACGGGGCCCAATTTTCACAAGTTTTATAGTTATGAAAAGTTGTTGGTACATTTTCATATTTCTCATTGTAAGCCAGTTAAAAAAAAACAGGCAAACCACCTCTTTTCAGTTATCTATTTCTGTGGTTTATTATTGTACTATAGCACGCTTTGTGCACCTCCTTTTTTTAATGTTCCATTAAAATATTTGGAGAATATTCTTCAAATTGTTTACTTGCAAAATGATGATGTACAGCATTTCTGCCTTTAGTTCACAAATGTGTAAAAAAATGTGCTGGTATAATGTCACTGAGGAATGTATAGGTCTGTAAAACATTTTAATTTAAACTGAAGCATTTTTAAATGTCTGAAATACTGCTTCTGTTCAAAATATTTTCTATGAGGGAAGACCTGACCTGATATATTTGTGGTTCTCACCAAATTATATCAACATTGTTTAGAAAAACGTTTATATTAGAGCTACACTGCAAGCTAACTTAATTCATAGAGTGGTTTTGCAAAATAATTACCTTTTATAGTAATGAAAAAGAATTGGTAAAATTTAACTTTTTTAATAATGTAAGTATTTTTGGTACTTCATGTAACAGTGATTTCAGAGTTTAAACAATTCAATTGAGAGTTCAGTATAAATTTCTGAAAATTGCATCCTTGTCTGTAGAACTGGAAAACTATCATGTCTGTGGTTTAAAAACAGGTCAATTAATGTTATTCTAGTATCTTTGCTACTTTGGTGACAAAAAAGAAAAAAACCAAACAAAAACAAAAAAAACCCAACCAAACCAGGAGTAGAAGCATAAACACAAAATTACTTTTAGCATTAGAAAATTAATTTAATGGAATGCCTTACATCAGCCCTTTGAGCATTGTAAGGATACACTTCTTGGGTAATTTAATTAGACCACTGAAAATATTCTCTACATTTAAATAACTGATTGTTTTGTAGATTTTTTTTTTTAATTTCTAAATCAAATACTTGCATACTAGAAAAAATATTTCGTTCCAGAAGGCTCAATAGATTTAGGCTAAATTACTCAATGCCATCAACATGCTGTCTGGTGCAAAACACTACTTCTGCTATTTTGCTTTCATAATTGCATAAATGTCTGGAGAAATCAAATATTTGACAGACATAAGCTGTTTAATTTAGATGTCTTTACAAGATGGAAAGGAAAAAAAGGTACTATTTTGAAAATCTCTTCAGGGCAATATTAAAATACTCTAATACTGTAAATGAAAAACTTAAAAATAAAACCAAAACTGCTTAGTTAAGAAGAGAATGAATTTTACAGAACCTTTGGTATGTTTGCAATCAAATTTTCTGCAGTCTATCTGATAAATAAACAACAAAAAAAGGACATTGCTGTATTCATATTACTTTTAACATTCAGCCACTGTGATATGAACTAATGGAAAGACAGAGGTACATCCTCTACAAGGATGCACTTTGGATTACTCTTATTATCAGAATTTAGAAAGAAAAAAACAAAACCCAAACACCTAGAAATTGCACATGCCTTCTGCTGTGTTGAAGAAGTCCTTTGTTCTTACAAGTAGCACATACCAGAACAAGGGAACAAGTTCAGAAGCGAGTTGTTGAAAACTATAGATATAAATACCACCATACTGAGCTTTTCTACTAGTTCCTGGCAGTAGCAATGAGCAACACTAGGTACAGAGGTAGTTATTCAAATCTACCTAAGTGAAAAAAAAAGTCTCATTACACTGTTTAGTGAAATTACATCAATAGTATTTTGCAAGTAAGTTGTAAAGATTTTTAGTCAGTTAATGCAAGTTCATGAATAATGATAACGGAATACTCAAAGGGTTTTAATTTAACAACATTTCTATCCATAATTTATTGTAAATACTTCCAGTTTGCATGCATTGAACATTGCTGCTAGTGATTTTATATGCCAGCAGACCTGAGTTTAATATACTCATTTCACTTAAGAAATAATAAAAGCCACTTACAAAGTGACTGCCTAGTTTTTGTTTGAGGAAAATATGGCTTTTGTTTGATCGTTTAAACTCTTTTGGTTTATTCTGATTTTGTCTTTTTTAAAAAAAAAAAAGAAAAAGTAAACCCAGCAATTAAAATGTTGGGATTGGAAGCCCTGAGTAATTAAACTTTTGGTAAGGATTGTTGTAAATTGATCATAAAGGCTGAAATTCATTGTAGAGAATAAAGTCCATAACAAGACTATGAGCACCAAAATGGCCCTCACTTAAATCAGGGAAACGCTCTTCAAGTGCCTCCTTGATTGTGGTGCAAACGTCTTGCAAGAATTTTCAGCACTGGGTGAACTTTACTCTAAAAGGATAAATATTTTAAAAGAATTATGACTGCAAATGGATGACGTCGCCTTGATTGGTGTTTACCAGGAACCAAACCCAGTATCTTTTGACTCGTTGATATCAACAGAAGGCCTTTTTTCTTTTCGCGTGTTGTTTCTATGTTGGTTTTTTGGTTGGTTGTTTTTTTTTTTTTTGAGGGGGTGGGATTTTGGGGTTTGTTTTGGGGTTTTTTTGACACAAAGAATACTTAGTTCCTAAATACATTGTTGAAGTGATTGTTTAGTATTTAAAAATTAAATACATTAAATATATTAAAGTAACCCAATAAAGTAATTTAAAATGTCAGAAAAATATAATTTTATATACCAAAGCAAGTTTCTCAACTGGAAATTTGGATTAACAGTAATAACCAATGAGGCTATTGAATAAACTTTGAGTGCCTTTCAAACACTTGGGAAATTTTGCTTCAAGTGGTAAACTGTAATTAGGTTAATTCTAAAGCTTGCCAATCAGTAATTCTGTCATGACTCAGGGCTTTATTACCTTCTAGAAAACTTACTTGGTTCCATTTATTTTCTACTGCATTTTTTTTCAAGTGCCATCATTTAAATTTCACTTCGTAAGTGGCAGATTACATTACTCAGTCCCACAGGCAAGAAATGTAATAACACTAAGAGAAATTAAACTTTTGTTTTCCTCTTTACTGCATACATTATGTAAATTAAGAAAGCAACTTTTTTGTAGACTGTACATGTGAAGATGCAATGCTGTTTTGCAGGTTTTAAATTAGTTGAACACACTTTTTAATTATTTAAGGAAAACATCTTTACAGAGTAATTTGATAGTTTTTTTTGTATGTTGTATTTGGTTTTGTAAATATGTATTTCCTGATGTGGTTTTGTTTTGGTTTTTTTTTGTGAGAAGTGTGAAATCTTTTAGTATCTTATGTCCTCTCAAAATTAGAAGGAGCTAAATAATAGTTGGTGGGCAATTTGTATTGTGTACTGTACAAGAACTAGGAAACTTTTATAATTATAAAAATCTATATTAACTTTTAGTGTGTTGTTTGAAAATAAGGACTGGAACATACTAAAGACAGTAGGATTTTTCTGAATATTTCAGATGTGAACTCAGGCTAGTTTTCTTGTGTTTTTCAAAACAAAATTGTGTATTGTCTTCTGAAATAAATAAATTTGTTTTCTCGTTACAAACATCTGACATTTGAATTGTTTTGGGGTTTAGCTAATTAAATATTTTAGATTGTAATGCTATTGATTTTGAAAGAAAAATTATTTCAACATCTACCTTTTAAATAAGACAGTTGATATTTATGTAGCAGTATTAGGAATAAAAAACTAACACTGAGTGTTTCTCAGACTGCAAAAGACTATTAATTGAAGTGTCAACTTGATTAAATAGTTGTTCCTGCTTCCAATTACTGCAGAATATATGTTAATTTAAATATTAAAGGTAATTTTCTATTTTAAATTTAGTTACCTAAAATAGGGTTGTTAAGAGCAAGAAGACTTTGGCATCTGGACTTGATTGCTCTTAATGTATGACCACCAAAGCCTTCGACTGCAAGTTTTGCTTTGGTAAAATTGTGAAAAATATTTTCAGTATTAAATTTTTTCAGCGTACCTAATCTGAAAACAAAGAATAAAGTCTCTATCCTATCAAGCGATGTTTCCTATGGATTTCTAATGTGTGTTCCAGACAGTGTGTTTTGCATCTAAAAATGTAGAATGCTATTTTAACTGGAGAAGACCCACCAAGTAATGGAATGCTAGAACATGAAAGTCAGCTTGGAATATCAGGATCAAAAGAGGTATTTCATATAAAGCTTGGAAAGAAAGATAGTAAAACTGTCTTTGAGAGCTTGAATTTATCTTGTTTGGGAAGTTCAGTTTATGAGCATTTTAATCTCACAGTTGCCCATCTCATAAAGTTTATTTCAACTAAGGTTCAAAAGCTTATTACCAATACAGTACTGGCTCCTGCAATGAATCCTAGAAAACAAGACTATAAATCTTTATACCCTGATGAAAAGACAGATTTATGTTTACAAAATCCTCCTAATTGGTTTGAAGACTTCCTGTCCTAGATGGTGCTTTGGTTGAGACTGAGTGGGTTTAGTTCCAGCACACACCTGGTAGAGAGGGAGCTGTAAAAAACATCCCACGCCCTGACTGACAGTATTTGGTCATATTAGGCTCTTTTTCGGAGAAAAAAATAATATTCAGGATTCAGTCTCTGTTATTGTTAACATTAATTAAAATAGCTTAATCGTTTAAATAATAAACGGAACTTTAGTTCAACCACCCCACAATGCTGTAATATAGACCCCAGAGCATACAGTATGGCAGAAATGGTGGAAATTCAGGGAAATGCAAGGTATTGTAAGAAGACAGCAGAATAAGATGGGTTACACATCAAACTACCATTTTTATTACTGCTGCAAGGTTATTTTTCTGCACAGTGATGATATTGTCAAGTATGTTACATTCTATATCAAGTTATTTTAAATGTATTTAATTTGCCTCAAGTCAGGCAATCACTTCTAATTTGAACAAAGTCACAACAATCTGAACTGTGCCAAAACTCATCATAAATATAAAGACAATCATTATTCCACAAAGGAATCAAGGAAATCAAACCTTTATCCATTTTGGGCACTGTTACTGCTATGCCAAAGAGAGTTGCTGAGTTGATTTGATGCTGTTCCAGATTTCACTAAATACCATTGTATTCCTCCCTAATAACTGGATTAGCATCGTATTAAAAAAGAAAACAAAATAAAACAACTTGACCACAATGTGGTGCTGTTGACAGTTTATTCTGAACACTTTTATAAACAGAACTGGAGTTCTGTACTGATACTTGGAGTTCTTCCTCCCCAGGTGCAGTACCCTACCCTTGCACTTGTTGAACCTCATCAGGTTTCTCTCTGCCCAATTCTCCAGCCTATCAAGGTCCTGCTGAATGGGAGCACAGCCTTCAGGTGTATCAGCCACTGCCCCCAGCTTCACATCATCAGAAAAGGTGCTCAGGGTGCACTTTAGCCCTTCATCCAGGTCACTGCTAAGCAAGTTGAATAAGACCGGACACAGCATTGATCCCTGGGGAACGCCACTGACTACAGACCTTCAGCTGGATTCTGCTCTGCTCATCACGATCCTCTGAGCTCTGTCATTCAGCCACTTGTTGATCCACCTCACTTCTCTGTCCACTCACCTAACCCACATTTCCCAAGTTTAGCTACGAGGATGTTATGTGAGACAGTGTTGAAAGCCTTGCTGAAGTCGAGGTAGGTTACATCTACTGTTCTCCCCTTGTCAACCCATCTTGCCATGTCATCATGAAATGCTATCACATTGGTCAAGCATGATTTCCCCTTCGTGAATCCATGCTGACTCCTCCTTCTTTTCTTCTACATGCTTGGTGATGACCTCCAGAATGACCTGTTCCATCACCTTTCCAGGGATGGAGGTGAGGCTGACTGGCCTCCAGTTTCCCGGGTCCTCCTTCTTGCCATTTTTGTATATGGGAGTAACCTTGGCCTTCCTCCAGTCATCGGGCATCTCTCCCATTCTCTATGATTTTTCAAAGGTGATGTAGAGTGGCAGGGCAACGACATCTGCCAGCTCCCTCAGCACCTGTGGGTGTATCCCATCACGGCCCATGGATTTGTGGGTGTTATGACTTGTCTAGCCTATCGTAACCCAGCCCTCTACAACGAGGGGGAAGTCTTCGTTTCTCTGGCCTTCTTCTCTTACCTCCGAGGTTTGGACTCCTGAGAGCCGTCCTCATCAGTAAAGACTGAGGTGAAGAAGGCATTCAAGTTCCTCCTTCTCTGTACCTTCCCTTACCAGGACGCTCATCTGATTCAGCAGCGGCTCCACGTTTTCCCTAATCTTCTTTTTGATGCCAATATACTTGTAGAAGCCTTTCTTGTTGTCCTCGATGTCCTTTGCCAGACTCAATGGCAGGTGTGCCTTGGCCTTCCTTGTTGCGTCCTTGCATACCCTGACGATAGTCCTATAGTCATCACACTTGGCCTGTCCCTTTTTCCACATCCCTTAAATTTCTTTCTTAAGATTTACTAGGAGCTCCCTGCTCATCCATGCAGGTCTCCTGCCCCCTTTGCCTGATTTCTTCATCGTGAGGATACACTGGTCTTGGGCTTGGAGGAAGTGGTGCTTAAATATTGAATGGCTCTCTTGGACTCCCTTCTCTTCTAGAGCCCTATCCAAAGTGATTCCTCTAAGTAGGTGTTTGAAGAGGCTGAAGTCAGCTCTCTGGAAGTTTAGGGCTCTAGTCCCGCTTACTGTTGTGCTTCCCCCACGCAGGATCCTGACTTCCACACTCAACGTAAAGAAGTTCTTCCTCATGCTGAGGTGAAACTTCTTGTGTTTTAATTTAACATCAGCATTGTTCTCAGGCTAAAGTCGAAAACACAGCACTGCACCAGCTACTAAGAAGGAGAAAAATGACTGCTAAAGCTGAACCCAGGTCAAAGAAATAAACAGTGAGGAAAAACTTTCAGAAAAAAAACAAACTCTAAGTAAAATTTGGTCAGTTGAAATTTTTGTGAAAGTTTTTTAGTGCCCACAAAATGAATGACAAACTACTGTGTAGGAAAAAGCCAAATGTCCTTGTTTAAAAAACAGTTAAACACTATACTTGAGTTGGGAGTAAAGTTCATTATTATCTAATGACTCTAGCAAAAAATCAGAGCCACTGTGTATTAGTGGCAATAGATCCTTTCCCCTGAGAATGGCCTTTCTACCTCTTCACAAGTGACAGGATAGACAGTAACAAAGTTGCCTGGGAGTTCCTAATCCAGGCAGAGAAGTTACGTTCAGGCTGGAGCAGCTGGAATATCACTACATTGCTCCGAGCATTTATTATAGGTGGTGGCAACTGACTGGGTGTGTTGGGATGGAATGATGCCCCCCTCCCCCAACACTAGTTTAAAGCATCCTTGACAAGTCTGGAAAGCCTCCTACCAAAACCATTCTTCCCCTTCTTTATCAGAGCAGCTCCACCAGCCCCCAGGAGGTCTGGCCTACAAACTTGGGTCCCGTGTTCAAGACACCCAAACCCTTGACTATGATACCACCATTTTAACCATTTATTAACCTGTCCAATCCTCTTAGCCTTTGGAAGGTCCTCCCCTGTGTCCTGGAGAACTGATGAAAAGTCTATTTGAGCTCCAGAGCCCCTAACCACCTCTCCCAGTCCTTCTTTATGTTCCCCAGGCTGCTACTATCTATATCCCTAGCACCCACATGTATCACTAGAAGTGGGTAATAGTCCATGGGACATACTAGAGCAGGCAGCCTCTCTGCAATATCCCTGATCCGTGCTCCAGGTAGGCAACACACCTCCCTTGTGACGGGGTCAGGCCGACAGATGAGCCCTTCTGTCCCTTTCAAAGTAGAGTCCCCTACTACTACGACCCGCTGCTTTTTCCTGGCAGCACCAGTAGAGATCTTCTGTACCAGTGCACCAGCCGGTTGATTCTGGTGCGAGTGCATTTCCTCATCAGCCCCCTGCAGGACAGCAAATCGGTTCTGGGTAGGTACAGTAGATTTAGGAGGAAGCCCCTTGCTTTTAATTGTCCTCTTCCTTTTTTTTTTTTTTTTTTTTTTTTTTTTTTTTTACTGGTAAAAATTACCTTCAGGAATCCCAGGCTTCTGAGACCAGAGGGAAGGTCTGTAGTCAGTGGCGTTCCCCAGGGATCAATGCTGTGTCCGGTCTTATTCAACTTGCTTAGCAGTGACCTGGATGAAGGGCTAAAGTGCACCCTGAGCACCTTTTCTGATGATGTGATGCTGGGGGCAGTGGCTGATACACCTGAAGGCTGTGCTCCCATTCAGCAGGACCTTGATAGGCTGGAGAATTGGGCAGAGAGAAACCTGATGAGGTTCAACAAGTGCAAGGGTAGGGTACTGCACCTGGGGAGGAAGAACCCCAAGTCCCAGTACAGGTTGGGGGCTGACCTGCTAGAGAGCAGTTCAGCTGAGAAGGACCTGGCAATATTGGTAGATGATAGGTTGACAATGAGCCAGCAGTGTACCCTTGAGACCAGGAGGGCCACGAGTATCCTGTGGGGCATCGGGAGGTGTGTGGCCAGCAGGTCAAGAGAGGTGATCCTTCCCCTCTGCTGGATCCTGGCAAGGCCACATCTGGAGTACTGTGTCAGTACAAGAAAGACAAGGAGCTACTGGAGAGGGTCCAGAGGAAGGCCACAAGGATGATCAGGGGTCTGGAGTGTCTCTTTATGAGGAGAGATTGCCGGAGCTGGGCCTGTTTAGTCTAGAGAAGAGGAGACTGAGAAAGGATCTCATTAATGCATATAAATATCTCAAAGGTGAGTGCCAGGACGATGGTTCCAGACTCTTTCCAGTAGTGTCCAGCGACAGGATGAGGAACAGTGACCATAAACTAAAACACAAGAAGTTTCACCTCAACATGAGGAAGAACTTCTTTACGTTGAGGGTGGCAGAGCACCGGAGCGGGCTTCCCAGGTGGGTTGTGGAGTCTCCATCTCTGGAGACATTCGGGACCGCCTGGACGTGTTCCTGTGTAAAATGTTCTAGGTGGCCCTTTCTTGGCCGGGGGGTGTGTGTGGGGGGGGCGGTTGGACTAGATTGTCTCCAAAGGCCCCTTCCAGCCCTAACAATTCTGTGATTCAAGACTGCTAGGGAAATGGAATCCACCTGACCAAGTGGGGAAAGGCACCTTTTCCAACAGGCTGGCCAACCTGGTGAGGAGAACTTTAAACTTCAATTGACAGGGGAGGGAGACAACCACCCTCAGTCAAGCGAAGGAGTGGTGAAATGGGTTGGCAAGCAAAGGGTGCAGGGTGTTATGGAAAAGAGAGAGCTTGTAATCAGCAAAACAGGGCAGAAGGGGAGAAGCTCTGCTGGACGCAGTTCTTACAAACAAGGAAGCTTTTCTTGCAATTCTTACAAATTGGTTGGTGATGTGAAGGTTAGGCAGCAGCTGAGGTACCGAGTGCCTTCTGCACCTGAGTCTTTACTGGTAAGGATTGCCTTCAGGAATCCAAGGCTTCTGAGACCAGAGGGAAAGCCTGCAGCAAGGAATAATTCTCCTCAGTAGAGGAGGACCTAGTTAGGGAAACATTTGAACAAATGACAGAATCACAGAATAGTTAGGGTTGGAAAGGACCTTCAGATCTTCTAGTTCCAACCTCCCTGCCATGGGCAGAGACACCTCCCACTAAACCATGTCACCCAAGGCTCTGTCCAACCTGGCCTTGAAAGCCGCCAGGGATGGAGCATTCACAACTTCCTTGGGAAAGCCATTCCAGTGCCTAACCACCCTTACAGTAAAGAACTTCTTCCATATATCCAATCTAAACTTCCCCTGTTTAAGTTTGAACCCCTTGTCCCATCACTACAGTCCCTAATGAAGAGTCCCTCCCCAGCATCCCTATAGCCCCCCTTCAGATACTGGAAGGCTGCCATGAGGTCTCCATGCAACCTTCTCATTTCCAGGCTGAACAGCCCCAGCTTTCTCAGCCTATCTTCATACAGGAGGTGCCCCAGTCCCCTGATCATCCTCAGGGCCCTCCTCTGGACTTATTCCAGCAGTTCCATGTCCTTTTTATGTTGAGGACACCAGAACTGTACACAGTACTCCAAGTGAAGTCTCACGAGAGCAGGGTAGGGGGGCAGGATCACCTCCTTCGACCTGCTGGTCACATTCCTTTTGATGCAGCCCAGGATACGGTTGGCTTTCTGGGCTGTGAGCGTACACTGCCGGCTCACGTTCATTCTCTCATCGACCAACACCCCCAAGTCCTTCTCCGCAGTGCTGCTCTGAATCTCTTCTCTGCCCAATCTCCAGCTGTGCCTGGGATTGCTCGGACCCAGGTGGAGGACCTTGCACTTGGCATGGTTAAACTTCATGAGGTTGGCATCGGCCCACCTCACAAGCGTGTCAAGGTCCTTCTGGATGGCATCCCTTGCCTCCAGCGTACTGATTTGGAGAAAACTCCAGGAACAAACTTGCCAACAAAGTTTTCAAGCTGACAAGCAGGGAGACACGGGGGATAGCTCCTCCTAACGTGTGTCTCCGTATTGCTACGCAAGCTGTCCTTATATAGCCGCTGGGCATGCATATATATACATTGTTTTCCAGAAAGTTCCCCCGCACGCGTACAAAATTTTGGTGGTGGCCTCTGAGGGTCCTTTACTTCTCCCAACAATCTTCATCACTTCTGGCAGCTTTTGAAGCATGCTCAGTAGATGCTTATACCAGCTTAATTGGTTCTTTAGCACCACAGACATAATAATCCTCCTGTCCTCCTACTTATCAGTTAGTTTAGCTGTAGCCCATCCTGGACATCTGCCGCTCCCAGATACTCCTTATCCCTGCGTCCGGTTCTTCTAGATGGTTTTTCTTAAAACTATGTCAACTATAACGACTTATCTTGGACAAGAATTCTCAGTATGTTCTCTAGCTATACTCTATTTTTTTCTATGTGTCATGCACTTCAGTAATTTTCCATTGCTACTGTTACAAAGCCATCAAACTTAACTTTTCATAAAAAATATTCTAAAGGTTTATATATTCCATTTTGTAATTATGTGCCCTCCCTTGTCTCAGTATCAACCGAACCACGCAGCTTGGTGTCATCGGCAAACTTGCTGAGGGCGCACTCAACTTGCTGAGGGCAATGTACTTGTACATCGGAGATGTACAAGTGTGTGGGACCTGATGGGGTCCACCCGTGAATGCTTGGGGAGCTGGCTGATGTCATCTCAAGGCCACTCTCAGTTACCTTTGAACAGTCATGGTGATCAGGGAAGGTTTCCAAGGACTAGAAGAAAGCAAGTGGCACTCCAGTCTTCAAGAAAGGCAAGAAGGAGGATCTGGGGAACTACAGGCTGGTCAGCCTCACCTGTATTCCCAGAAAGATGATGGAGAAAAGAATCCTGGAAGCCATTTCCAAAGAAGGTTCTTGGTAGAAATCAGCACGAATTTAGGAATGGGAAATCATGCCTTACCAGTATGATAAGCCTTCTACAATGAATCAACTAGCTTGGTGGATGAGGGGAGAGCAGCGGATGCTGTTTATCTTGACTTCAGCAAGGCTTTCAACACTGTCTCCCATAACATCCTCATAGACAAGCTGACAAAGTACAGATTTAGATAAGTGGGCAGTGAGGTGGGCTGTCTGATCTGCCAGGTAGTGATCAGAAGCATAAAGTCTAGCTGGAGGCCAGCCTCTAGTGGTTTTCCCTGGGGTTGATCCTTGGGCCAGTGCTGTTTAACAACTTCATTAATGACCTGGACAATGTGACAGAGTGCACCCTCAGCAAATTTGCAGATGATACAGAATTGGGAGGAGCGGTTGATAGACCAGAGGGCTGTTGGGCCATTCAGAGGGACCTCAACAGGCTGGAGAAATGGGCAGACAGGAACCTCATGCAGTCCGACAAAGGGAAATGCCAAGTCCTGCCCCTGGGGAGGAATAACATCATGCACCAGTACAGGCTAGGGGCTGACCGGCTGGAAAGCAGCTTTGCAGAGAATAACATGGGGGTCCTGGTGTACAACAAGCTGAACGTTAGCCAGTAACGTGCCCTTGCAGCAAAGGGGGCCAGTGGTATCCCAAGCTGCATTAGGAACGGTGTTGACAGGAGGTTGAGAGAGGTGATCCTTTCTCTCTACTCAGCACTGGTGAGGCCACACCTGTAGTGCTGTGTCCAGTTCTGGTCTCCTCGGTACAAGAAAGACATGGACATACTGTAGCAAGTTCAGCAAAGAGTCACTGCAGTGATGAAGGGATCAGAGCATCTCCCATAGGAGGAGGTGCTGAGAGAGCTGGGATAGAATCTTAGAATCCTAGAATCACTGTAAGTTGGGTAAGACATTTAAGATCATCTAGTCCAACCGTTAACCTAACACTGCCAAGTCCACCACTAAACCATGTCCCTAAGCACCTCATCTACATGTCTTTTAAATACCTCCAAGGACGGTGACTCAGGACTGTTTAGCCTGGAAAAGAGAAGGCTCAGGAAGGACCTTATCAATGTGTCTAAATACTTGATGGGAGGGTGTATTGAAGATGGAGCCAAACTCTTCTCAGTGGTGCTCAGTGACAGGACAAGAGGAAACGGGCACAAACTGAAACACAGGAAATTCCATTTGAACTTAAGAAAAATCTTTTTTCGCTCTAAGGGTAGTCAAACACTGGACCAGGTTGACCAGAGAGGTTGTGGAGTCTCCATCCTCGGAGATATTCAAAACCTGACTGAAGAATATCCTGAGCAACTTGCTCTGGTTAATCCTGCTTTGAGCGGAGGTTGGGAAGGGGTTTGGACTAGACAATCTCCAGAAATCCCTTCCGACCTCAACTACTCAACTATTCTATGGTTCCGTGATTACACTTGAAGTCACCATGGCAAAAGTACCTTTGTTAGCTACAAAGATAGCTGAGGTTCTATGTCTTGAAATATTAATGCAGCTTTATCAAGTGATTATTGTTTGGTCCACAGAAAGGATATAAAACTTAGCATTTACAAGGATTATACTGCTATCCCACAGTTGGACAACTTGTCCAGAAGGATGCTGTGAGGAGCAATATCGAAAGCCTCACTAAAATCCAGAAAGACCACCTTTCCTTCATCTACTAGGTGGGTGACCTTATCATAGAAGGATATCAAATTAGTTGGACAGGACTTTCCCTTTGTGAACCCGTGTCAACTGTGCCTGATGAGTGCATTGTTCTTTAAATGCTTCAGTAGCACCCAGTATGATCTTCTCTGTAATTCTTCCAGGAACTGAGGTTACACAAGCTAATAGGTCTATAGTTTCCTGGGTCTTCCCTCACATACTTCTTGCAAATTGGAATAACATTGGCTATCTTCCAGTCAGCAGGGACCTCCCCAGACTCCTTTGGTAGATGGTCAAGAGGGGTCCAGCCGTAACATCCTCTAGCCCCTTCAGTACTCTGGGATTAATCCCATCAGGCCCCACGGATTTGTGAACGTTCAACTGATACAGCTGGTCCCTTACGATTTCAGTGTCCCATTTAGGGAGAGTCACTGTTCCTGCACTCATGATCCTCCAACTCAGGGGACCGGGCAGCCCAAGGCCTATCCATATTATTAAAGACTGATGGAAAAAAAAAGCATCGAATGCCTCTGCTTTTTCTTCATCAGTAGCTCTCTGAATAAAGTTTTCTCTCCTGAAGTCCAGCATAGCAACCCTGCTGTCCTTTTTACTTATTACACTGAAAAATTTCAACTCAACCATTGAGTTCACAGATCACTGTGGCCAAGACAGCTACCTACCATCACATCTCCTGCCAGTCCTTCTCCATTCACAAATGACAAGTCTAGGAGGGCATCTTTCCTAGTTGGCTCACTGAGTACCTGTGACAAGACGTTATCTCCCACAAGCCTCAAGAGTTTCCAGGACCTGCTCGTCACAGCAGTATGATATTCCCAGTTGATGTCTGGGAAGTTGGAGTCTCTCGTAAGGGCAAGGGCTACCGATTCAGAGATTTCTCCTAATTGCCTATAGAAGAACTCATCGGTGCTTACATCCTGGCTGGGTGATTGGCAGTAGACAGCCACTACAACATCGCCTTCATTTTCCATCCCCCTAATCCTCACCCAGAGGCTCTCCACCACATCACCACTAACTGTAAGGGCCGTACAATCAAACCTTTCCCTTAAGCATAGTGCGACACCTTCACCTCGCCTGTCCTGCCTATCCCTCCTGAACAGCCTGTAGCCCTCCATCATGCCAGCACTCCAATTGTGGAACTCATTCCACCGAGTCTCACTAACAGCAATGATATAATAGTTCTGGGAACTAACCAGAGCTTCCAGTTCTTCCTGTTTGTTTCTCAGACTGCATGCGTTGGTGTACAAGCGTTTCAGATATGCTCTGGAGCCCTAAATCTAAGTCTGAATCTACCCTCTTTCACTTTAAAACTGTTGCCCCATGTCCTGTCACTACGGGCCCCGGTAAAGTTTCTCTCTGCCAACTTTATATACTGAAAGGGGGTTGACCTGCTGGAAAGTAGTGAAGGGGAAAGGGACCTGGGGGTCCTGGTGGACAGGAGGATGACCATGAGCCAGCAATGTGCCCTTGTGGCCAAGAAGGCAAATGGCATCCTAGGGTGCATTGGAAAGGGTGTGGTTAGTAGGGCAAGAGAGGTTCTCCTCCCCCTCTACTCTGCCTTGGTGAGGCCGCATCTGGAATATTGCGTCCAGTTCTGGGCCCCTCAGTTCAAGAAGGACAGGGAATTGCTTGAAAGAGTCTAGCGCAGAGCCACAAAGATGATTAAGGGAGGTGAGGCTGACTGGTGGGTGGGTCCCAGCATCCTCCTGACTGCTGTGACTTTTAAAATATAGTGTAGAATGACTTGGCAACTATATCAGCCGATTCCTTCAGGACCCTGGCATGAATCTCGTTAGGTCCCATGGACCTGTGTATGTTTGGGTCCCTCAGGTGGTCTCGAAGCTGCTCTTCTCCTATGATGGGAGGGACTCCATTCCCCCAGTCCCCCCTGCCTTGAGGTTCAGGAGCCTGAGAGATGTGGAAGAGACATTTCCAGTGTCAGGGTGATTGTCGTGCCCCAGGAGGATCAGAGACAGCAAGTGTGATGCTTCCTGTAGTCGAAGTAAGGATGAAAATGCTTCATCAACATCCTCCCCTTGATCAGGCGGCCTGTAGTAAACACCAACCACAAGGTTTCCTTTGTTGGCTGTTCCCTTATTTTTATCCATAAGCTCTCATCCTGTTCATTGCTGTTTTTCAACGGCAGCTCTGTGCAGTCAATCCATCTTTTTACACAGACGCCCACCACCACCACCACCCCAGTCTCCTTCATTGCCTGTCCCTTTTGAATGGCTTATAGTCGTCAATTGCAGCACTGCAGCTGTGCGGTTTGTCCCACCACATTTCAGCAATAGAGGCACTTTAGTGGGCCTATTGACCATGTAATCTTTTTAGAGGAACACGTCCTAATTTCTTTGTGGCATTTCTCAGGCATTTCCCTGTTGATTCCCAATCCATCAGCAGCCCCTGGCTCTTGTCTGGTTCTCAAAACTCTATCCCCTTTTCCCACTAAATCTAGTTTTAAGCCCTCCTTATAAGTCTGGCCAGCTTGTTGACAAAGACACTCTTGCCCCACTTGGTTCGGTGAATCCCGTCACCTCCCAACAGACCTGGCTTCTCAGACAATCACAGAATCGTAGAATCCCAGGTTGGGAGGGACCTCAAGCATCATCTGGTCCGACCATCCTAGGCAAAGCATGATCTAGACTAGATGTCCCAGCATGCTACCCAGCCGAATCTTAAAAGTGTCCAGTGTTGAGGAATCCACCATTTCCCTGTGGATGCTTTTCCAATGGCTGATTGCTCTCAGTGTGAAAAATTATCCTCTAGTGTCCAACCGGAATCTCCACAGGAGTAACTTGCACCCATTGCCTCTTGTCTTTTCCATGTGATACCCTGTCTTCTGTTTATCCCCCCCTTTAAATACTGGTGATAATATCTCCCCTCAGCCTTCTTTTCTCCAGGCTGAACAAACCCTGTTCTCTCAGCCTTCCCTCATGCTGCAGGCTTCCCATTCCTTTGGTCATCTTTGTAGCCCTTCCCTGGACCCTCTCCAGCCTGTCCACATCTTTTTTGCATAATGGTGACCCAAACTGAACACATTACTCCAGGCGTGGCGTGACAAGTGCTGAGCAGAGTTGGATAATAACATCTTTATCTCTGCTGGTGATGCCCTTGTTGATGTAACCCAGCATCCTGTTGGCTGTCTTTGCCACAGCAACAGCACACTGTTCACTCATATTGAGCTTGTTGTCCACGAGGACTCTCAGGTCCATTTCCACAGAGCTGCTGCCCAGCCGTGTAGATCCCAGCCTGTGCTGCACTTCTCTGTAATTTTCCCAGCAACTGAGCTTAGGCTAGCTAACATGTCTGTAGTTTTCTTGGTCTTCCCTCACACACTTCTTGTAAATTGGAATAACATTGGCTAGCTTCCAGTCAGCAGGGGCCTTCCCCGACTCTTTTGGTAGATGATAAAGAGGGGTTCAGCCAAACAATGGGCCTTTCTTTCCAGTGGGTTTGGACTACATTATCTGCAAAGGTCCCTTCCAACCATAATGAGTCTGTGATTTTTCCAGTTTTTCTTTTTTTCCAGTTTTTCTAATTAATAGTAAAAGTAATCAAAATGTTTTAACATCTGTGCAATAATTCTCTTATAAGAAGATATTCACAGCAAAGACAAAGAATCAAAAATTTTTCTTCTTCCTTCTGATGACTCAAATTGGGAAATGTTATTTGTCTTTTGTCCTTTAGAATCAGCTCTAAAGAATGTGAGCTTTTTCCACACAGTGGTATCAGTTTTATACCTTCTCATCAATCACATCCAATTGGATATACGCTTTTAGTTCTTGACTTCTTGACAAACAGTGTAGGTTGAATTTATTCTACAGATCAGTTTCATAATTTGAAAGATCATGCAAGTTTCCTACTTGTGTCACATAATATTGTTTATATGTATGTTGTAGTTTAAACGAATCCTCACAGCTTGTGTGATTTAAAACCCCACCTCAGTCTCCCGCAGCAGCACACACACACACACACCTCCCTCCCCACTCCCGGAGGGATGGGGAGGAGAACCAAAGGAATGCAACTACCATGGGTTGAGATAAAAACAGTCCAGTAACTAAGGTATAACACAAATAACTACTGCTGCCACTAATAAAAACAATGATAGAGGAAATAAACAAGGAGATAGAATACGATACCACCCGCCAAAACGAGCCCAACCCAGAAGAGAGCTAGCTCCAGCCCCTTCCGGTCAACTCCCAGTTACCTCCCTGAGCATGATGTGCTCTGGTATGGAATACCTCCTTGGCCAGCTTGGATTGGGTGACCTATCTCTGCTTCCTCCCGGTTTCCCCTCCTTCCCTGGCAGAGCATGAGGCTCCAAAAAGGCCTTGGACAAACCAAACATTTAAGCAGTAACTCAGAACATACTTACTATCAGCAACTGTTCCCAGCCCGAAAGTCAAAACACAGCACTGCACCAGCTACCAAGAAGGAGAAAAAATGACTGCTACTGCTGAACCCAGGACATTATCCACCCCTTGTGGAGACAGTTTTCTCACAGGAAAATGAATATTTGGTACATGAGCTCTGAATAACTCCGAGGGATACAGAAAGGCCGTGGGAGGCCCAAGGAAGCCTAAGCAAGCAAGATAAGAAGAAGCTGGAATTCACTGAGTGATGAGAACTGTGGACCGTTGGCAAGCGTTTGAGGTCAAGTTCTCACACCTGTGCTTAACCAATTATGTGTTAGTCTTCAAGACAAGTATCCAATCATGATATGCCAAATTGTTGTAGGTGTGTGTAAGCAATAGTATATAAGGAGTTAATGCTTTGCAATAAATGGTTTTTTGTCTGATCACATTGATCTCTGACTGAGTCCGTTCCGCGGCAACCCCTTATTTGATACCATTCACGTCATGCTCAAGTCCCACATTTTCAATATACCATCACTCATATATATATATATTTATATACATACATCTGCATACACCCAGACAGAGAGAAAGAAATCATTTCTTAGTACATGGACCAATCCCTATAATGTTGCTGAGTCTATTTGGTCCATGATGTTAGGTTTGTAATAGTCTTTTGTAGCAGCGCTGGATTGTTGCCTGCTGATGTTGATCATTCCTTTACTGCAGAAATCGTCTGGTTCTATCAAAATTCATTCTCTGTTGGGATGATTGTTAGAGGGAAGTCAGAGCCAGTCGCTGGTGACCTGAAGACATCTAGTTGATGGGCTATGAAAGTATTACACAGCAGGCAACAACATATAATTAAGTTCATTATCTGTTTTCCCCTAAAATCAACACCCCTTGAGGTATACATCGGACTTCCCCATCTTCCCGCATTACCCACCAAGTATATACGAGTCCCTGAGCAAAAGCAATCTCACGAGTGGGTTTGCCTTTACCTGAAACAGGAATAACCCAGACTGTCTTCCCCAGAAAATTCTTCATGTGCACTACAGGAGCTTTGTCCCCCTCTACAATATGTAAAAGTTCTGACTGGGCTGGGCCAGCCCTGTTGCCAGACCCTCTGGTGTTGACCAAGCAGGTAGCCTTTGGTAAGTGTGTATCCCAATGCTTGAAAGTTCCCCCACCCATTGCTCTCAGTGTAGTTTTTAACAGCACATTGTACCCTTCATTTTTCCCAGAGGCTGGTGCATGGTAGGGGATGTGATATACCCACTCAATGCCATGTTCTTTGGCCCAAGTGCCTATAAGGTTGTTCCGAAAATGAGTCCCATTGTCTGACTCAATTCTCTCTGGGGTGCCATGTCGCCACAAAATCTGGTTCTCAAGGCCCAGGATAGTGTTCCGGGCAGTGGCGTGGGGCACAGCATATGTTTCCAGCCATCTGGTGGTTGCTTCCACCATGGTAAGCACATGGCGCTTGCCTTGGCAGGTTGGTGGGAATGTGATATAGTCAATTTGCCAGGCCTCCCCATATTTATACTTCAGCCATCGTCCTCCATATCAGAAAGGCTTTCACCATTTGGCTTGTTTAATTGCAGCATATGTCTCACACTCATGAATAACCTGGGCGATAGTGTCCATTGTTAAGTCCACCCCTCGATCACGAGCCCATCTATACGTTGCATCTCTGCCCTGATGGCGTAAAGTGTCATGGGCCCACCGGGCAAAAAATAATTCACCTTTATGTTGCCAATCTAAGTCCATCTGAGCCACTTCAATCTTAGCAGCTTTATCCACTTGTTGGTTGTTGTGGTGTTCCTCAGTGGCCCAACTCTTAGGTATGTGGGCATCTACATGGCGTACCCTCACCACCAGCTTCTGCACCCGGGCAGCAATATCTTGCCGTAATGCAGCAGCCCAGATGGGTTTACCTCTGCGTTGCCAGTTGCTCTGCTTCCACTGCTGCAACCACCCCCACAGGGCATTTGCCACCATCCATCAGTCAGTATAGAGATAAAGTAATGGCCACCTTTCTCGCTCAGCAATGTCCAGGGCCAGCTGGATAGCTTTCACCTCGGCAAACTACTCGATTCACCCTCTCCTTCAGCAGTTTCAGCAGCTTGTCACTGAGGACTCCATATGGTTGCCTTCCATCTCCGATGCTTTCCCACAATACGGCAGGACCCATCAGTACACAAGGCATACTGCTTTTCACTTTCTGACAATTTATTATATGGCGGGGCCTCTTCAGCACGCATCACCTCCTCCTCTGGTGACATTCCAAAATCTTTGCCCTCTGGCCAGTCCATGATGACTTCCAGAATGCCTGGACGACTGGGATTTCCTATCCGAGCTCGTTGTGTAAGTAGTGCAGCCCATTTACTCCAAGTAGCATCAGTTGCATGATGTGTAGAGGAGACCCTGCCTTTGGACATCCAGACCAGCATGGGCAAGTGGGGTGCCAGGACGAGCTGTGCTTCAGTGCCAATCACATCCGAAGCAGCTTGAACCCCTTTATAGGCTGCCAATATCTCTTTCTCCATTGGGGTATAGCTGGCCTCAGAGCCTTTGTATCCCCAACTCCAAAAACCTAGGGGTCGACCTCAAGTGTCCCCTAGAGTTTTCTGCCAGAGGCTCCAGGTAGGACCATTCTCCCCAGCTGTGGTGTACAGTACATTTTTCACATCTGAGCAGGTCTGCACTGGTCCAAGTGCCATTGTATGAACAGTGCAAGGTGGACAGCTGCTCAATTTTCTCTGTCTCCAAAGCAGCAATACCAAAAGCCCATCGGTACCCTTTTGGGTCTTTGAAGTACCCTCTCCTGAGGCAGTCTATGCCGAGGATACATGGAGCCTCTGGACCAGTCACAATGGGGTGCTTTTGCCATTTCCTTCCAGTCAGGCTGATTTCAGCCTCCAGTACAGTCAACTCCTGGGATTCTCCTGTCACTCCAGAAATATAGATGGGTTCCACCCCTTGACAGCTCGATGGCATCAGTGTACACTGTGCCCTGGTATCTACTAGAGCATCATACTTCTGTGGGACTGATGTGCCAGGCCATCTGATCCACACAGTCTACTAAATACAATTGTCCCCTACCTCCACCTGGCTGGAGGTAGGGCCCCCCTAATAGTCATTGTCATCACAACGTTGGACACTTAAGTCCTGTTGAAAGGGATTATTCTTCATTATCACAGGAGCTGGAGTAAAATCAGCTCTTACACTCCATCTGGGAACCTGCTCACCAGAGACTGAAGCTGCAGCTCTCATGGGGCGATCAGTCTTGGCCCTTGCTCCCCTCTTCAATTCACCCACACGTTCCTCCAAGGCTGAAGTAGGTTTTCCATCCCACTTTGTCATGTCTTCTCCGTGATCCCGCAGGTAAAACCATAGGGTGGCCCGTGGTGTGGAGGTGGAAGGCAGCTGTATGGAGTCCCCAGCAGCAAGCTGTAGAACTGCTGAAGGAGACAGTGAATGATTTTGAGCCTGGTGGTCCCAGGTACTTCATGCCATCAGTCCAGAGATGCAACATAGAGATTGACTCCTGATAGAGGGGTGGACTTAAGAGTGATGGTGTATTGAAAATGTGTGATCTGAGCATGACGTGAATGGTATGGAATAAGGGGTGGATAATGTCCTGGTTTGAGCAGTAGCAGTCATTTTTCTCCTTCTTGGTAGCTGGTGCAGTGCTGTGTTTTGACTTTTGGGCTGAGAACGGTTGCTGATAGCATGTTTTGAGTTACTGCTCAAATGTTTGGTTTGTCCAAGGCCTTTTTGGACCCTCATGCTCTGCCAGGGAGGAGGGGAAGCTAGGAGGAAGGAGAGACAGGACACCTGAACCAGGCTAGCCAAAGAGGTATTCCATACCACAGCACGTCATACCCAGGATGTAACCGGGAGAGAACCCGGAAGGGTTGGAGCTCTGGGGGGATGGAGGAGGTATCAGTTGGTGCTCGGTTGGGTATGGTGGGGTGAGTTATGCGTCGGTGGCTAGTGAGATGTTGTATTCTCTTCACTTGTTATTGGCTTTATCATTATTATTTGTAGTAGTAGTAGCAGTAGTGATTTGTGTTATACCTTAGCTATTAAACTGTTCTTATCTCAACCTGTGGCAGCTACATTCTTTGGATTCTCCTTCCTAACTCTCTGTGAGTCAGGGGATCAAAGGGGGGGGAGTGAGTGAACAAGCTGTGCGGACTTGGTATAAACCATGACACCCAGCATCGGAGCAACCATGTGATGATGTGCTCCCCTGGTTGACGGATTAAATCTTTTTGCATATTCCGCAGCTCAGTTGAGGTCCGACACCGAGAAGTCACCTCTTCTTCTTCTTTGTCATGTGATGATGACTTCTGATCAGATGCTAGACCAGATGGTGAATATGTAGTTTCTTCATCTTGCCTCCTCCTTCTTGCCTCTCTTTTGTTTTTTCTTTTGTGTACAGGAGCAGCCAATATTGGTACGAATTGGTCCTCTGGTTCAGCTGCAGTGATTATCACTGTAGTTTGAGTAGCAACTGTACTTGTTGATGGGGGTGATGTAGCTGCTCTGCTTAGAGCTGGGGTAGCTGCACTGTCTGTTGCAGCTGAAGTTTGGGTAGCTACTGTACTTGTCGCTGGGGATGGTGTAGCTGCTGTGCTTGGAGCTGGAGCAGCTGTGCTGACTCCTGCATTGTCCTCAGATCCAGGGAAATTTTTTTCCTTTTGAAGGTGTTGGATAATGTCAAACAATGCCCTGTAAGCATAGGCCAAGCCCCAGCACGTTGCCATGATTTCTCCATCTCTGGTATGGCCAGAACGACAGCACACCTTGTTTAGGTGTTTTACTAATTCTTCCGGATTTTGCACTTGTTCGGAAGTGAAATTCCAAACTACTGGAGGGGCCCACTGACCTAGATACTTGCCCATGCTATTCCACACACCCTGCCACTCATGGCTGTCCAGCCTCTGGGAAAATCTCCTGGTCCTCCTATTTCGTCGTTTAACCCCAGTAAAGGCCCAAACCTGACTCCGCTTAACTCTTGAAATCAGACTAAATGATTGTGGGCAAAACACACTCTGTATGCATGCTACCATGGTGTTCCCCATCACAATCAGCATACAAGTCTCAACAGTATTAAAAGGCCATTCAAAAACTTCAAAACCCTCAAATGATGTTCTAGACCATCTGGAGAGAACACTGGGAGGACAGAAGAATGTCTTCTTCACAGGTTGACCACCTGAGAAGGAGAAAAAAGATGTGAAATTGCTAAGCACTACTATTATATACCTCCCAAAATATAAAGTTGGTGACCACACCGGGAACATAAACCAGATCAGTTTCATGATCAATGCTTCTATAGTATTACAAGTCATTAACAGAAAGTACAATGAGACAAGAAACTTAGCCCAAACCCTATGCTTGATAAACACGAACACAGCAAATACATGCCCAAAGTAACTGATAAGATTCTGAAACTGTGAGATCAAGAGAAAAACCTGTGAGAGCCAATAAATCAGCATCGTGACAAGTGACTATAAATCCTGTCAGATCTGTTGCTATCACAACCCCTCATGCCCCACGTTGGGCGCCAAAAAGAACTGTTGTGATTTAAACCAATCCACACAGCTTGCGTGGTTTAAAACCCCACCTCAGTCTCCCACAGCACCACACACACACACACACCCCTCCCCACTCCCAGAGGGATGGGGAGGAGAACCGAAGGAATGCTGAACCCAGGAAATTATATCAAGGTTTTGGGAGGGGGTAAGGGGCCCTGTGTTGGACACAGGTGATTCCAGCTGGCTGGTCAATGGACCCAATCAAGGCCTGACCAGAGAAGTCATCTGGACCTTCCGGGTAACTCCCCCCAGAGTCTCCCCTGCAGCTTTATGCCAGAGGCTCCAGGAAGGACCATTCTCCCCAGCTGCTGTGGAGTGGACATTTTTTACATCTGGCCAGGTCCTGACTGGTCCAAGGGCTACTGCAGGAACTATCTCTTGTTTAATGTGTTCAAAGGGTTGTTGTTGCTTAGGGCCCCTTTAAAAATTATACTTCTTCCGGGTCACATGATTGTGAAGGCTTACAATCAGACTGTAATTTGGGATGTGCATTTTCCAGAACCCCACACCACCTAAGAAAATTCGTGTTTCTTTATTATTAGTTGGTGGAGACATTGCTGTTATCTTGTTGATCACATCTGTGGGGATCTGGTGACTTCCATATTGCCATTTTATTCCCAAAAATTCAATCTCCTATGCAGGTCCCTTAACCTTACTCCGTTTTATGGCAAAACTTTTATTTAGAAGGATTGGGATTATTTTCCTCCCTTTATCAAAAAATTCTTCTGCTCTGTTACCCCACTTGTTAATGTCATCAATGTATTGCAGGTGTTCTGGAGCTTACCCCTGTTCCAGTGCAGTCTGGATCAGTCCATGGCAGATGGTAGGGCTGTATTTCCACCCCTGGAGCAGGCCGTTCCAAGTGTACTGGATGCCCCTCCAAGTACAAGAGAACTGTGGCCTGCACTCTGCTGCCAAAGGAATTGAGAAAAATGCATTAGCAATATGAATTGCAGCATCCCACTTGGCTGCCTTTGACTCCAGTTCAAACTGAAGTTCTGGCATGTCTGGTACGGTAGCAGTCAATGGTGGTGTGACTTCATTCAGGCCACAGTAGTCTACTGTCAGTCTCCACTCTCTGTTAGACTTTCACACTGGCCATATGGGGCTATTAAAGGGTGAGCAGGTTCTACTGATCACTCCCTGTCTCTCCAGTCTACGGATCAGCTTATGGATAGGAATTAGGGAGTCTCGGTGTGATATTGCCACCGGTGCACTGTTGTGGTCATGACTGGCACTTGTTTTTCAGCCTTCAGCAACCCCACAACAGAAGGATCCTCTGAGAGACAAGACAAGGTGAACAGCTGCTCAATTTTCTCTGTCTCCAAAGCAGCAATACCAAAAGCCCATCGGTACCCTTTTGGGTCTTTGAAGTACCCTCTCCTGAGGCAGTCTATGCCGAGGATACATGGAGCCTCTGGACCAGTCACAATGGGGTGCTTTTGCCATTTCCTTCCAGTCAGGCTGATTTCAGCCTCCAGTACAGTCAACTCCTGGGATTCTCCTGTCACTCCAGAAATATAGATGGGTTCCACCCCTTGACAGCTTGATGGCATCAGGGTACACTGTGCCCCGGTATCTACTAGAGCCTCATACTTCTGTGGGACTGATGTGCCAGGCCATCTGATCCACACAGTCCAGTAAATCCGATTGTCCCCTACCACCACCTGGCTGGAGGCAGGGCCCCTGTAATAGTCATCACAACATCGGTCACTTATACATCTCCTATATACCTCCTATATATCTCTTATATACCTCCTATATCTTCTCTCTCAAGCTGTAGGATGCCTTTTGTTAATAGCTGAGACGTGTTCGTACACTTGGGGAGCTTTATAGGTTGGATAGATTGTCTCTCAGTTGTTTGAACTCCTGGGACAGTTTTTCCGCAGCTGAAATAATGGAAGGGGTGAGATTGTCTTTGAACTCTCAGAGACAACAATTCATTTCATCCACTGTCGGTGGTGCAACCTCACTATGGAACTGATGGACAGGGGTAGAGTGGTTCAGGTCATCTACCCGGACTTTTGCAAAGCACTCGACACTGTCCCACACAACATCCTTGTCTCTAAATTGGAGAGACATCAATTTGATAGGTGGACCACTTGGTGGATAAAGAACTGGCTGGATGGCTGCTTGCAAAGAGTCATGGTCAATGGCTTGATGTCCAACTGGAGACCAGTAAAAAGTGGTGTCCCTCAGGATCGGTGTTGGGTTAGGGTTAGGTCTTGTTAGGGTTAGGTCTTGTTCATTATCTTTGTCGGTGACATAGACAGTGGGATTGTGTGCTCCCTCAGCAAGCTTGCTGATGATGCCAAGCTGTATGGTTCAGTTGATACGCTGGAGGGAAGGAATGCCGTCCAGATGGACCTTGACACACTTGTGAGGTGGGCTGATACCAACCTTATGCACCTTATTCACCATGTTTTGGAAAGAGTAAAGAAAGGTGGAGAGCACCACTGTTTGGAAACTCTTCTTGGATCATCATTGACAGCAATGGGAATTTTTAATTTAATATTTCAATTGATACCGAATTAAAAATACTTAGTAATGGACAAGGCTACAAGGACTCTCAAGATAAGAAAGACATGCAACAAAGGAACCAGATGTCTTCCTTCAAATGTATGTGGGCCATTCTGGTTGGAGAGTTTATTTTCCCAGATGTTAGTGTCACACCCAGTCATGATTTTACTAACTCCAATATATCTATTGCTCATAATTATATTGTATATAAGAGTTTGGTATATGATAAAACAAATAATGGAACTTCAACCACCCAAATCATGCAAATTAACAAATAGCACTGCTTCATGATCTACTTAACATGGATCTGTAAACTCATAAATTACCAATATGCTATTTATGGCACAGAGGCAAAAGGTGACCATTCCACCACTCCATGAGGGCAAGATTAATTGACTATAGTCATGGGGTCAAGTGTGAAAATGTGCACACCCCACACCCCCCAACCATAGTCCCGGGCAAGGTCCAACTCAAGCCAAGCTTGAAAAAACCTTTGTTGTTGGTATGCAAATATGACTATAAATTAATTGTCTTACTGATAGCATGCTAAACTTGAAATCTTAGCTAAGTGATTTATAGGACTGATTGCCCATATATGTGCTTTAGACATAAACCATTAACCAAATCTGAGACTAAGTCTGTATCCAGCCGCAACTAGACTCCTCTCTGAAAAGGAGTTTAGAAAGCAAAGGGGTCCTTTCTGGACCTCATGACACAACAGAAGGATCTCCCTGACAGTTTTGTCTGACCCTGTCCTCTATGCAGTAAGTAATCAAGAGTACCTTGCCATTGAATCTTGTTAAATCACTGTAGCATTTACTATAAAACTTTGTGAAATCACTGGTTTATATCAATAAACATATTGCTACTTCTGTCTTATGAGTGAAGTGTGTCACTCCATCCGTGACACCTGTGTATGCATTTATATGCACACGTGCCTCTGGGATACATGTTCAGCTTTGCTACTGGTTGAACCTGCAAATGGGATAGCAGCAGCCACATCCTTCAGCCTGGGGCAGAGACTCCTGGGTCCACAGGCACACTGGGTTGTGCTCCAGTGTCTGGGCAGAAGGAGTTCCTGGAGGTGGAGGCTAATTCTAACATCCCATAACAACTTGTGAATTGTAGGATGGCTTTTTGAGCTTGTGATTTAGCGAAAATACTATTAGGTAAATTAATGATAATTAATTTTTAAAGTTTCAATAGAGCTAAGAGGACTAGGTGCTATGGAACCAAATCTATCAGATTATTTCATAACAGTGAGGCTGAAACTTTAGGCACAAATGTCAAATGTATGCAGTTGCCAAATGCCAACTTTTTCCTGAAAGGGTCAGCTGGGAAAAAAAAAATAAATGGAGCATACACTGTGGTGGGTTGACCTTTGCTGATCACCAGGTGCCCACCATGCTGCTTTATCACTCCCTCTCCTCAACAGGACAGGAGGGGGAGAAATTAAGATAGAATCATAGAATAGTTAGGATTGGAAAGGACCTCAAGATCATCTAGTTCCAACCCCCCTGCCATGGGCAGGGACACCTCACACTAAACCATATCACCTAAGTCTTCATTCAACCTGGTCTTGAACACTGCCAGGGACAGAGCATTCACAACCTCCCTGGTGTCATGGTTTGAGCATGTTTTGAGGGTGTTTTTGTTCAAGGTTTTTTCCAGCCAGGGGGAGTCCGGGAGGAAGGAGAGACAGGACACCTGACCCAGGCTAGTCAATGAGGTATTCCATACCATAGCACGTGATGCCCAGGATGCATTCTGGGAAAGAGAAAGCTGGAGGGGGGAGCTGTGGAGAAAAATGGAGGAGGGAGCACATGGTGCTCGGCCGGGCAGGGTGGAGTGAGTTATGGGTCGGTGGCTGGTGGGGTGTTGTATTCTTTTCACTTGCTGTTTGCTGTATCATTATTATTTGTAGTAGTAAATGGCAGTAGGGGTTTTGTGTTATGCCTTAGCTATTAAGCCGTTCTTATCTCAATCCGTGGGGGCTACATTCTTTGGATTTTCCTTCCTAACTCTCCGGGAGTAGGGGGACTTGGTTTAAACCACGACACCTGGGCAACCCATTCCAGTACCTCACCACCCTAACAGTAAAGAATTTCTTCCTTATATCAAGTCTAAACCTCTGCTGTTTAAGTTTCAATCCATTACCCCTTGTCCTATCACTACAGTCCCTAATGAATAGTCCCTCACCAGCATCCCTGTAGGCCCCCTTCAGATACTGGAAGGCTGCTATGAGGTCTCCACGCAGCCTTCTCTTCTCCAGGCTGAACAGCCCCAACTTTCTCAGCCTGTCTTCATATGGGAGGTGCTCCAGTCCCCTGATCATCCTCGTGGCCCTCCTCTGGACTTGTTCTAACAGTACCATGTCCTTTTTATGTTGAGGACACCAGAACTGCACACAATACTCCAAGTGAGGTCTCACGAGAGCAGAGTAGAGGGGCAGGATCACCTCCTTTGACCTGCTGGTCACGCTCCTCTTGATGCAGCCCAGGATACGGTTGGCTTTCTGGGCTGTGAGTGCACACTGCTGGCTCATGTTCATTTTCTCATTGACCAACACCCCCAAGTCCTTCTCCGCAGGACTACCATGAATTTCCTTTTTGTCCAACCTGTAGCTGTGCCTGGGATTGCTCTGACCCAGGTGTAGGACCTTGCACTTGTCATGGTTAAACTTCATGAGGTTGGCATCAGCCCACCTCACAAGTGTGTCAAGGTCTCTCTGAATGGCATTCCTTCCCTCTAGCGTATCAACCGAACCACACAGCTTGGTGTCATCGGCAAACTTGCTGAGATGAAAATATAAAGGCAGTTTAATAAAGAAAAAGCAAAGGCTGTGTGTGAAAGCAAAAGAAAGCAAAAAGATTTATTCTCTACTTCCTATCAGCAGGCAATGTTCAGCCACTTCCTAGGAAGTAGGGACTCAGTACACATCGCGGTTGCCCTGGAAGACAAATGCCTTAATAATGAATGCTGCCTCCCCCCCCCCCCCCCTTTTCTCTTAGTTTTTTATTGCTGAGCATGATGTCATATGGTATGGAATATCTCTTTGGTCAGATTGGTTCAGCTGTTCTGTCTATGTCCCCTCCCAACCTCTTGCCCACCCCCAGCTTACTGGCCTTTGGAGCTGAGGGGTGGGGGCTGGGTGTGCAGGGAGGGTGGAGCTCATACAGCCTTGATGCCCTGGGAGCACTATTCAACAGTAGCCAAAACACTGGTGTGTTATCAACACCTTTCTAGCTACAAAGCACAGCACTGTGAGGGCTGCTATCGGGAAAGTTAACTCTACAGATAGAGGTGACTTAGTGCTGGTCTGGAGCATGCAGAGTTTGACAGAAACTCTTTTGACTGTGGAAAACTCACATTTGGGCCAATTAATTGCTTGGATCCATGTTAATTCACTGAGTTACTGTGGTCAAAACCCAAAAGATTTTTAAACTTTTAAAACAAACACCAAAAATTCTTGCAGAAAAAAAAAAGTTTTTTTTGAGGGACAGTGGTGTAGGGCAGAAGATGACTTTGTTATGATAACCCAGGATAGTTTACCTCCCTCATCCAAGTATGTAGAGTCCCAAGCACGTTTTATCTTGTTGTCATGGTAACCCAGGATAGTTGGTTTCTCCCCCCCATCTGCACAGGCACCAACTGTGGATTGCAAATTTGAGCAAAACAGGACATTGCATATGTATGGTACGTTAATCAGTACAAATTTTATTATCCACCCTTGCAGTTCCTTCATTTGAACTTCACTCCTGAACAGGGTTCCACTGTGTCATGCCCCCATTTGATTAGCATCACTGTCCCATCTCCCACTGTGGTAACACATGTTCATTAAAGACAGAGCTTTCACTCACTGAGTGTTGTGCCTTGTCCCTGAGGGAGCTGCACCTGCTTTTTGCTGTAACAGGGGGGATTCTAGGTTTTAGCTTTGAAAAGACTTTTCAGATCTAAATTCATATTCAACTACTTGAAGCAGTGTTTTAAAAGCCAGTAGGTGGTACACTGCTCTCCAAAATGCTTTGCTGAGAATGTTCCACAAACACTCAAGTGGTAATTTTCAAAAAGTAGTGTATATTGACTCAGAAATAGTGTATTCATTATTTCTTCCAGAATGGTCAGAACCTGGAAAGGAGCTCTTCCCCTGTAAGCTAAAATGCTGAGTTGTAAGTTGAGAGCAAGATGGGCCAGTGCGGCCTTGGGATGTGTATAAAACCTGTAGCCTGTGAAGATAAGAAAGGAATGACCAAGACAGACTAGGCCAGTTCTTCAAGATAAGGAACAAATAAGAACAAACTAACCTAAAACACAGACATGATTGTTAAGTAATTCACAAGTCTTTTCACATGGGCAAGCAGATCAATCAGTGGAAGACTATCTACAGCCATCAGAGACCCCTGAAGACCACCACACAGCAAGAAAGCACATGCATAATTATAATGGAAATGTTACAATTAGTTACAGGAAATCTAGTGAATATGTAAAACATTTCCCAGAAAGGTTGTAAATATGCATAAGTTTGTTGGATATATGAATGCTGCTGGGAGACTCCAGGTGTACTTACCTTTACGAAATAATTCACGTGTGCGTCCAGCACTGCAATAGAATGTCTACTTTCTAAAACTCCAAATCGAGTCTTAGAGGGTTTCTTGAAACATCTTTTGTGGCAACAATTTGACACTCGAACAGGGATACTCTGCCATGCTTCCCACGGATCTGGGGAATCTCTGGGTCCTTCAAACCAGCATTGGGGGTTTCCCTGAAAGGAACCACAGACCTCTGGACTGACTCGGGACCTCAGTAAGAACCCTGATTTTGTTTATTTGAGAAGGCATTCTTTATACCTAGTAACTTATCCACACTGGTCACAGGGGATGCCCTGTGCAGTGGGAAAGAATTTGTTTTGCTGCCCAAACACTGTATTTGGATGGAGGTCAGGATCATGGGTACCACTGACTTCATAAGTGTTTTTTTGAAGAAAATTGGTGGATCCCTGGTTGGCTCGGTCACTCAGGAGACTTTGAAACAAATTGGTAGACCCCTAGGTGGCTCAGTCATTCAGGAGACTTTTATAAAGTACTATAATCAATAGTGGGCATTATATAAGCTGGAGTCTGGAGCAAAGTGGCCTGTGAGAGATACAATTAATTATAATATGATCTGGCAATTGATGCTGTTTTGCCAAAGGGAGACAAAGTGGGATGAATTATAGTATGCCTATTTATTCCTTGATTTGTGGAATAATTCGGACTTGTGAAAGGGGTGTATGCATATATCTAAAGATTGTATGGTATTAGCACTGGAAAAGAATAATAAGAAACCACTCAAGAGATGATGTGCTGCGTGTAGTTTTGGGAGATGATTATTAGAATGCAAGATCAAGATTGGAATGATTTACAAGTAATATTGGATACTTTAGTAACATGCAATGAGAAAAGTATAGTGCTAGCTAAAGCAAGGGAGGAGACAGAAAAGATCCATGCTCGGGGGCCCATGGGGGGGTCAGTGGACGACCGCTTTCCCTCCATAGACCCTAAGTGGGATCCAAATGTTCTGGCTGAGCAGGATCTATGAACCAAGTATCAGTGATTGGTTTTGTTTGGAATGAAACATACGATTTCTAAAGCAAAGAGTTGGGCAAAACTATATCAAGTAATATAGATGAAAGGGGAAACTCTGCCTTTTATGAAAAACTAATTGTGATGGCTAGGAAGTATACTGATATAGACCCTAGATAAATATTTTTTAGTGGCCATCAAATGCAACTATTAAATGCAAGCTGCAAAAACTGGGAGGGGTAGATTCTTGGTCACTCAACAAACTGCTGGAAACAACCTGGAGAGTGAACAATAATGGAGAAGATGAAAGGGAGAGTGAAAAGGAAAAGATAGAAAAAAATAATTGTTAGCTGTAGTTATCACACAGAAAACCAGGAAAGAGATGGAAAGAAGGATTACATGGAAAGGTTTGTGAACAGACTCCATGGAAATTTAGTGGAATGTCAGGACAGTCAGAGAAAATTATTACTTTAGATGAAGATTGAGGAGGACCAGAGGAATATTCAAAACTCTCTCCAACAGAGCCCCTGGTTACAGTTAGGTTGGGGAAAGATAAGATAATTTTTTTTGCAGAAACAGAAGCTACTTATTCTGTTATAAATACTTGCAATGGGCAACTAAGCTAACAAACAGCTTGAGTCATTGGGGCCACAGGGTAGTCAGGAACTCAGCCTTTCTTTCAACCTTTACATTTTAAAATTGACAAATGGATGTTGACTCATCAATTTCTTTGCATGCCTGAGTGCCCCATGCTGTTATTTGGTAGATAAACTGACTAAATTACATGCATAAATTACGTTTAAAGAAGAAAATTCAGATACATATTCCTGATGAAAAGGCTGTGGAGGTCCAAGTTTTTATGATAATGTCCTGGGTTCAGCAGTAGCAGAAACCAGCCATTGAGCCAGATATACCCGAGGAAGTGGAGAACGCAGTCAACCCCACTAATATGGGCTGCTGGAGTATGAAGTACAGAACCAGTGACTATTCATCTGAAACCAAAGGTCAGACCTGTAAGACAGAAACAATATCCTATGAAACTGGAACCAAGAAAAGGACTAGAGCCTCTAATAGAAAATTTCATTGAATACTTTGGGGAAAAAAAATGAACTGTATTTGTATCTCAAATGATAACAACCATCCTGGAACAGAAAAGCAGTCATTGGCTTTCCCCAAACAGGCTGTTAAAATATCAAGCTTTGCTTTTAGAACAAGAGGACGTAGAATTGAAAGTAACTAACCTTTTGAACCCAGCAGCAGCTTTGACAACCAGTCCAGAAGCAGGGGAGCTGACTCACAACTGTTTACAGACTATTGTATTCCAGTCATACTGACCTACAAGATACATCCAAATGGAAACTGGAAAGCAGGATAAGCTGTGGTAACCAAGCATGATATAATAGAGGCTAAAGTCCTGCCCACCCACCCTCCCGACACATCAGCACAGAAAGCTGAGCTGACTGCACTACTGAGAGTTCTGGAATTGTCAAAAAGTAAACCCCTAAACATATGGATGGACTCAGAATTAGCTTTTGGAATTGTTCATGCCCATGGAGTCATATGGAAAGAAAGGGGATTTTTAACCTCTCAGGGGTCCCCTGTAAAATATAAACAAATAATATAGGAACTGTTAAAAGAAGTCCAGCTACCTTGGAAGGCATATCGATTTGATAACACTCCAGTATCAGTGCTTGCACAATGAAGTTCCAAGTTATCAGAGGATGAAAAATTACCTAGTCTATTAGGAGCCAAGAAGAATGATGAAGGATGATGGGTTACACCAAATAGGCAAGTAATCTTATGAGAAAGGCAAGCCTCTTATGAGAAAAAAAGCTGAAGAAAAACACCGGGCAACTCATGGAGGAACAGAATCAATGACTCAGGCTTTAAAACTCCAAGTTCTGAGTATACAAATGGCTGGAATGATAAGAAGTTTTATAAAGAAGTGTAAACCTAACAAATAATTCTCACCATTCTGAGACCCCCACCTGAAACAACAAAGGTAATTGTCCAAGAAACTATCGGCAAGTGGACTTCACAGAATTGCCAGATAATATCTCGATTTGGCACCCTGGCAGGTATGCCCTTGGAGAGAGGTGCACATTTTGTTGCAGAAGTAGTTAGGAAGGTAGGAGAATATGAATCAAGTGGCATTTATATATACCGTACAGGCCTCAGGTTAGTGGGAAGACAGAATGCATGAACCAAACTCTTAAGTTACAATTGAGCAAAATATGTCAGGAAACTTCTTTAATCTGGTTACAAGCCCTACCAATTGCTTTGTTAAGGATACAAATACAGCCAGGAAGGAATCATGTGAGTCCATATGAAGTAATGTATGAACAGCCATATCAATTGCTTTTTGTTCCTGGCAATTTATTTTTACAGGGAAGTCAAGATCTCAGCTGATACTTGCTGACATGGGGTAAGATTCTCCAGCAACTTTATGAACAGATGGTCTTACATTGCACAAGTGGATTGCACAATCCAGCCCAACTGCATCAGCTGGGAGGCTGGACCTACATTAACATATGGGAGGATGAGCCTTTGAGAGCTAAGCGGCAACGACCTTTCCAATTTTTACTTATGTCATGCTACTGCTGAACCCAAGACAGTATCCACCCCTTATTCCATACAATTCATGTCATGCTCAGATCCCACATTTTTCAATATACCATCACTCTTGTCTCATATATGTATATAGACACACATACATCCACACACACACACAGATCATTCCTTAGCACATGGACCAATCCATATAAAGCTGCTGAGTTCATCTGGTCCATGCTGTCGGGTTCCATCTCTTATAACAGTCTTTCAGAGCAGGAGACAAGGTGTTCAGTGTTGGATTCTTGCCTGCTGATGACACCACGGAACTCATATGGTCAATGTTGAGCTTTTCTGGTTTTGTCAAAGTTCATTCTTTGTTGGAATGATCACAGAATCACAGAATCCCAAGGGTTGGAAGGGACCTCAAAAGATCATCTAGTCCAACCCCTCTGCAAGAGCAAGGTAACCTAGAGTACATCACACAGGAACTTGTCCAGGTGGACCTTGAATATCTTCAATGTAGGAGACTCCACAACCTCCCTGGGCAACCTGTTCCAGTGCTCTGTCACTCTCACAGTAAAGAAGTTCTTCCTGATGTTAACGTGAAACTTCCTATGCTCCAGTTTACACCCATTGCCCCTTGTCCTGTCACTGGACATCATTGAAAAAAGCCTTGCTCCATCATCCTGAAACCCACCCTCTACATATTTGTAAACACTGATGAGGTTACTCCTCAGTCTCCTCTTCTCCAAGCTAAAGAGACCCAGCTCCCTCAGCCTCTCCTCATAAGGGAGGTGTTCCACTCCCTTAATCATCTTTGTGGCTCTGCGCTGGACTCTTTCAAGCAATTCCCTGTCCTTCTTGAACTGAGGGACCCAGAACTGGACACAATACTCCAGATGCGGCCTCACCAAGGCAGAGTAGAGGGGGAGGAGAACCTCTCTTGCCCTACTAACCACACCCTTTCTAATGCACCCTAGGATGCCATTTGCCTTCTTGGCCACAAGGGCACATTGCTGGCTCATGGTCATCCTGCTATCCACCAGGACCCCCAGGTCCCTTTCCCCTTCACTCCTTTCCAGCAGGTCAACCCCCAACCTGTACTGGTACATGGGGTTGTTCTTCCCCAGATGCAAGGCTCTACACTTGCCCTTGTTGAATTTTATCAAGTTTCTCCCTGCCCAGCTGATGGTAGGAGGGAAGTCAGGGCCAGTCACTGGTGACCTGAAGACATCTAGTTGGTGGGTTATAAAAGTGCTACATAGCAGGCAACAGCATACATATGAGTTCATTGGCTGTTTTCCCCTAAAATCAAATCCCCTTGAGGTACACGTCGGATTTCCTATCTTCCCACAATGCCCACCAAGTATATCCATGTTCCTGAGCAAAAGCAGTCCCATGAGTGTGTTTGCCTTTACCTGAAGCAGGAATAACCCAGATTGTCTTTCCCAGCAAATGCTTTATGTGCACCACAGGAACCTTATCCCCTTCTACGGTACACAAAAGTTCTGATTAGGCCGGGCCAGCCCTGTTGGAAGATCCTCTGCTGTTGACCAACCAGGTGGCTTTTGGTAAATGTGTATCCCAATGTTTGAAAGTCCAACCACCCATTGCTCTCAGTGCAGCATTGTACTGTTTGATTTTCCCATAGGCTGGTTCATGATAGGGGATGTGATATACCCACTTAATGCCATGCTCTTTGGCTCAAGTGTTGTGTCAGTGACACTAGACAATGGTCCATGGTGGAACACACAAAAATAGAAAAGTACTGTTTGTCTGTGGTAGCTCCTCCCCGAAAAGTCCCACTTTGGCTCCTCCCTGGAAGGTCCCACTTTGGCTGATCTCTGGAAAAGTCCCTACCCTGGGAGATCTTTCTAGGTACAGCTGGCCACTTCTTCCGATATAGGCTGACCCCCTACATCAGAATGAGTGTGCATTTTTGCTAGTATAAAAGCCCAACCCTCAGGCAATGTGGAGAGGCAGAACCTCATACCATTCAGGCCAACGTTGCCTCCATGGGGACGCCCACTAAGTTTAAGCATGCCACCTGACACTGCAATGTTTTTTCAGAGCTGGTTTGCTGATTGTCATTACATGGTCTTTGGAGTTGGTAAGATAACCAAACATCAGAAATATCCTTTACTGTATCTTTTGTTACCTCTAGATTTTCCCTGTATTAATAAACTAGTTATGATTCTTTATTATGTTGTTTCTCTCAACCCGGAATCCTCGAAATCTGGAACATAATTGGCGACGAGGATGGTATTCTGGGTCTGATAAGAGCATGAGAGAAATATTTGTGTATAACAGGAATTAGTGGGGCTGGGTAGTGGAATACACTGCTATTGGGTTGTGCCACATATTACTACCTATTGTGGGTGCACAGCTACCAGATTGTGCCACTTTCTGTACATGGGGCTGTGTAGTGGGGGTGCACAGATAACAGATTGTGCCATGTTCTGTATGTGGGGCCGGTGTTCACATCTACAGGACTATGCTACATTCTGTACATGGGGCTGCATTGTGGGTAATGATTGTCTGGAGTTTGCTTATGTTTCAAGTGTTGTAGTTGTATGGAGTGTGCTTGTGGGATCCCTTGTATGTGTGTGTTGAGGGCCGGGCTTGGTCAGTGGAGTGTGTAGCTGCACCAAGAGATGCTGTTCTGTGTATTTTTTGTTTTTGGGCTCACGTAGAAATTTTTAGTGAGTAGCTGATTTACATTCAGAGCAAGAAAGGGTTAAAGCAGAAGTGCAGTTGCAGGCAGGAATTTGTAGCTGCTGCTGAGACAGCAGGCATAGCAGGGTGATCGACTGGAAGAAAAAAAAAAAGGAAAAAAAAAGGGGGGGGTAAAAAGGCAGTGAGGCCTTTTAGTTATTTATTAGGATTCAAAAAGAAGCTGCCCTCCGATTAGGCTCCCAGTGCTCCACTGGTGGAATTGCCAGGATGGACGCTGGAGCCGTGAAGTATTTTGTGGGATAGGTGGGAAAACCTGTACTCAGGTGGGGCCAGAGCCGTGAAGTGAAAAATGCCCTCTCAATCTATTGAAGTATTGGGGGCAGTTTGTAGAGACACCACAAATAAAGCCTAACGAGCACCTGCAACGTTCTTGGGCGCATGGGAGGAGCCCTGCTTAGTGTGTTCAAAGTAACCTGGGGGTGAATCCAAGACTTGGAGAAACAGATAGATTGGTTGAAACAAGAACTGCAAACTGAAGAAGCAAGAGGGGTATTGCAACCACAAGCTTCATTAGCCGCCACCCAAGCAGCATCAAGGTGGCAGGAAAAGAACTAGAGAAATTAACAACATTGTATGCTGTGCGGACTGTGTTGTGGCGGTGGAGATGCCCAAAGCCCAGTGTGGATACGGGACTGCAGAAATGGGCAGTAATACCCCAACCAGATTGGGATCCCGAAACATGGGATGGAGACATCTGGAGTACATCGGATCATGAGGAGGATGGAACGAATAGAAGAAAGGTGTGTAAAGAGCCTCGGGCCGTGGCTCCTCCTGTGGAGCGGCCAGGGTGGACGCAGGAACCATGAAGCACGTTGTGGGATAAAATAGAGATTTGCACTAATGTAGGACCTGAACCGTGGGAAGCTAAGGATCCCATGGGAGTGTTAAAGTCTTGGGGTGAGTTTGTAGAACCCCCCCCCCATACCCACTCAAAGGAGCAACTGAGTCATGCTGGACACATGACAGGCTGCTTGCTGCTTGCCTACAAAGGCATGGTAGATAAGAACATAGAGTTGGAGCAACAAGTAACAGATTAAAATTCTGAGCTAGAAAGGGCTAAAGAAGGAGTGCTGTTGCAGAAGCAGGTATTGATAGCTACTGCAGAGCAGGGTGAGAGAATTAGGAAAAAAAACCAACAAAAAAATACAGAGCAATAAAAAGGATACAAAGGTAGTGAGGCCACACATCCATGCCCTTGTGTCTGATCCCGATTGGGACCCAGAGACATGGAATAGAGATATTTGGGATATCAGTGAGTCAGAATCAAATACCAGAGATGAGGCAGACGTGAAAAAGGAAGGAGCCCATGCAGCTCCTATGTTTAAATGTAAGATGATTACCAGGGCAAACAGACAAATAAGAACAGAGAAATTGACAGACTGTAGTCCCAAGGAGATAAGTAACTTATTGGATAAATGCAAGCAGAGGCCAGGGGAGAAACCCCAGAACTGGCCTGTTCACCTCATGGAGGAAGGAGCAGATATTGTATTGCTAGATGGGGTGGATAAAAAAAAAAACAAAACGAAAAAACCCCAACCATACTACTATCAGAACAAGGAAACCCTATTGAACAAGTGATTGAAAAGCTTAGCCAGTTAGGGGATTTACCAGGACTGGGCTTGGACAAAGCGGTTCAGGATCAGGAGAGAGTAGGAAAGGGGAACTGTAAACCATCCTGTTCCCACTATGTATATAATTAAAGAAGAAGAAGAAGAAGAAGAATTGCTGATAGTGCACCTGGGTCTGGTTGGGCTGGGAAACAGCCTGAGAATTCATAGTGACTGAAGACAGTCACTGTGGTTGATGTGGTTTCTGTTTGACTTCATAGCTCAGATCTAAACACTCTGGTATTCCAGCAGGCTGTTTGGGCCTGGAGGCAAGAGCCTGGACCAGGGAGGGGGGGAGACTACTTCTTTCACAGGTGTTCGCTGGGGGAAGGGGTGTCTCAGGAACCCTATGTGTCTTTTATAGACCGATTGGAAAATACTGTATAAAGGTAGACTAATGGTCACGGGGCTGCCTGTGCACTTTTATTTCGGCTGGCATATGAGGGCGCAGGTGGGGATTGCAGGGCTGTGTTAGCCCCACTCAGAGGAAAATTTACAGACATTGACAAGTTGGTTGGGGCATGTCGAGATGTAGGAGCAGAGACTCATAGGACTTCTGTACTGGCTGCTGTATTAATTATTCTGTTTTTATTGGTCATATTAGGTTGCATTCCAACCTGCCTGGCCCTTTAACTGTGGGTAATGACATATCTGACTCCTTGACTGCTAACACTGTGCAGTTTACTTCTGCAGCTGCTTCACATTCCTGATTTTTCAACAGAATGCCTCTGTTTTAAAGAAACATTTAAAACTGTTGTCGTGGTTTAAACCAAGTCCACACACAGCTCGTTCACTCACTCCCTCCCTTGCTCCCCCAACTCCCGGAGAGTTAGGAAGGAGAATCCAAAGAATGTAGCCCCCACGAAGTGAGATAAGCACAGTTTAATAGCTAAGGCATAACACAAATCACTACTGCTATTACTACTACAAATAATAATGATAAAGCCAATAACAAGTGAAGAGAATACAACACCTCACCAGCCACTGACCCATAACTCACCCCACCATGCCTGACCGAGCACCGACCGATACCTCCTCCATCCCCCCAGAGCTCCAGCCCTTCCGGGTTCTCTCCTGGTTACATCCTGGGTATGATGTGCTATGGTATAGAATACCTCTTTTGCTAGCCTGGGTCAGGTGTCCTGCCTCTCCTTCCTCCCGGCCTCCCTCCTTCCCTGGCAGAGCATGAGCTCAGAAAAGGCCTTGGACAAAACCAAACATTTGTGCTGTAACTCAAAACATCGGTGCTATCAGCAACTGTTCTGAGCCCAAAAGTCAAAACACAGCACTGCACCAGCTACCAAGAAGAGGAAAATGACTGCTACTGCTCAAACCAGGACAACTGTCTTATTCTCAAGCAAAGCAAATTGTCAGGTCTTGCCCTGACTGTCAGTCAACAGCTCAGTCCTCATTTCCCATGGGTGTAAATCCTTGTGGCTTAAGGGTGGATGTGGTATTGTGATCCTTTGGGCCTGTAGAAATGGGAAGGGCCAGTGGAACTGATAACCTGGGGGACGGGGTATGTTTGTGCCCTCCTACCTACAACTCCGTGGTGGCTGCCTACAAAGTTTGTCAAGCCATTCCATGAGCTGGACAGATGAGTTGAAGAACCCAATGCCCTAGCTGCAGGAGCTGATCTTGAAGACTCCAAGCAGAATGAGACAGAGGAAGAGAAAAATACATGATTTGCAAAACATCACTTGGGGGCAACTGAAAATAACGACTTGAATATGTGTACTTGCAATGTGGCCATTATTAGAGGCTGTGATTTTGTGTATAAACCATCTCTATTTACTAGCCAGTTGCTAATAAGAGACTACACCTTGTATTGTATGGGTTTGTCACTTGTAAAAAAATGTTAGAGAATGCAAATTTACAGCAGCTGCTAGAAAATGCTAAGGCAGAAGCTAGAAAGATTATAATATGATGAGCAGGTAATGGAACAACTTAAGAGGGTGGGAGAACCCCACTGGTGGGAAATATTCTTTGGCTGGTCCTCCACTGCCACCAGCATCTTCAACACACTGCTGCACCCTGTAGTAGTTATACTGCTAATGTAAATCTGTGTGTGCTTTGCCATAGTAGCAACTTGTTACTGGATGAAGCAGGTGAAACTCTGCGTTGACAACGAGGTGCAAGGACTGAGGTTGACCAAATGCCTCCTACCATAGTCAAGGGCAAGACTGGGTTGGCCTCTGTGTTTGCCACCAAGAAGGACACATGCCATGCCAGACCTTGATGTGAGGTATGGCCTCCCTTGTTATAAGAGGGCCAGCCAGGAGGGAAAGGCAGGCCAAGCAGCCTGTGGATGGCACGAGAGATGAACTAATCCAAATCCCCTGCTCAAGCAGGGCCATCTAAAGCAGGTTTCATCATCCTTACAGTAAAAAAGAAAAAAAAAAGAAAACCAACAAAAAAACCCACACCAAAAGTTAGCATAAGTAACTGTTGAATCTTCTGTTCTCAAAGGCTAATGTCAAGAAACTGCTCTTGTATGAGTTAAGATTCCTTAAGCAGAGAAGGTGATAAAGAAAGCCAAGGACTTTGTCTTTGGAAGTAACAGTGTCTATCTCCAGATTCCCAAGACTCTCAGTATATCTGACCAACACACTGGTGAAACTTTGTTTTTTTGAAGCTGGACATCACTGCTTTTCTTTGCTTTTCCTCCATATCATCTAGAGACTTGTTACCAATTTGCGAAGAACCGAAGCCAAAGTGCTCACTTCCTTGATCATGAAATACAAAATATGGCCGTGATTGACTTTAGCTTTTAGTACATAAGCATGGGTGTGAAGACTTTGACGTATTATGTTGCATGAATTTAAGTGACCACATGTAAGGGTTTAAGCCCAGCTGTAACTCAGTAAACCACACAGCTGTTCTCTCACTCCCTCCCCACCCCCCCCCCACCCCACTCCCAGAGGGATGAGGAGGAGAATCGAAAGAATGTAACTCCCACAGGTTGAGATAAGAAGAGTCCAGTAAGTGAGGTATAACACAAAACCACTGCTGCTACCACCAATAATAATAATTGTAAAGGAAATAACAAGGGAAGAGAATAAAACCACTCACCACCTGCTGACCAATACCCAGCCTGACCAAGCAGTGATCTAGCCCTTCCAGGTAAATGCCTCCAGTTTTATATCCTGGGCATGAATTGAGTCAGTTTGTACAGTTGAAAGCCATCCATCTGGTTTTGAACATTGCTGAACAAGAAAAGTGTCCAGTACTTTATCCCTTTACTGACTCATGGATACTGGCAAATGCCCTGTAGCAGTGGTTGCAGCAATGGAAGCAGAACAACTCGCAATGCAGAGGTAGACCTATTGGGGCTGCTGCACTGTGGCAATATATCACTACCTGAGTGCAGAACCTGTTGGTGAAGGTACATCACTTAGATGCTCATGTACCCAGGAGTCAGACCACTGAGGAAAACCAGAACAACCAACAGGTGGATAAAGTTGCTAAGATTGAAGTGGCTCAGATGGACTTAGACTGGCAACATAAGGGTGAATTATTTTTAGCCTGGTGGGACCATGACACCTCAGGCCACCAAGGCAGAGATGCAACATATAGATGGGCTCACTATCAAGGGGTGGACTTAACTATGGACACTATTGCCCAGGTAATTCATGAATGTGAAACGTGCTGCAATTAAGGAAGCCAAGCAGTTAAGGCCTCTTGGGTATGGAGGATGATGGCTGAAGTACAAATACAGGGAGTCCTGGCAGACTGACTATGTCACACTGCCACCGATGTGCCAAGCAAATGCCTTGTGCCTACGACGGTAGAAGCAACCACATTTACCAAAAGCCACCTGATTGGTCAAGAGCAGAGGATCTACCAACAGCCCTGACCTAGCCCAATCAGAACTTTTACGTTCTGTAGAGAGGGATAAAGTTCCTGTGGTGCACTGTCCTGGTTTGAGCAGTAGCAGTCATTTTTCTCCTTGGTAGCTGGTGCAGTGCTGTGTTTTGACTTTTGGGCTGAGAACAGTTGCTGATAGCACCGATGTTTTGAGTTACTGCTCAAATGTTTGGTTTGTTCAAGGCCTTTTTCTGAGCTCATGCTCTGCAGGGAGGAGGGGAGGCCGGGAGAAAGGAGAGGCAGGACACCTGACCCAGGCTAGCCAAAGAGGTATTCCATACCATAGCACGTCATGCCCAGGATGTAACTGGGAGAGAACCGGGAAGGGCTGGAGCTCTGGGGGGATGGAGGAGGTATCAGTCGGTGCTCTCTCGGTGCTCGGTCAGGCATGGTGGGGTGAGTTATGGGTCGGTGGCTGGTGAGGTGTTGTATTCTCTTTGCTTGTTATTGGCTTGTCGTGGTTTAAACCAAATTCCCTAACTCCCGGAGAGTTAGGAAGGAGAATCCAAAGAATGTAGCCCCCACGGATTGAGATAAGAACGGTTTAATTGCTAAGGCATAACAGAAAACCCCTACTGCCATTTACTACTACAAATAATAATGATACAGCAAACAGCAAGTGAAAAGAATACAACACCCCACCAGCCACCGACCCATAACTCACTCCACCCTGTCTGGCCGAGCACCGCGTGCTCCCTCCTCCATTTTTCTCTAGAGCTCTACCCCTCCAGCCCTCTCTTTCCCAGTATGCATCCTGGGCATCACGTGCTATGGTATGGAATACCTCATTGACTAGCCTGGGTCAGGTGCCCTGTCTCTCCTTCCTCCCGGCCTCCCCTCCTCCACCTGGCTGGAAAAAACCTTGAACAAAAACACCCTCAAAACATGCTCAAACCATGACATGGCTTTATCATTATTATTTGTAGTAGTAATAGCAGTAGTGATTTGTGTTATGCCTTAGCTATTAAACTGTGCTTATCTAAATCCATGGGGGCTACATTCTTTGGATTCTCCTTCCTAACTCTCTGGGAGTTGGGGGAGCAAGGGGGGGGGAATGAGTGAACGAGCTGTGTGTGGACTTGGTTTAAACCACGACAGTTCTTTTTGGCGCCCAACGTGGGGCCTGAGGGGTTGAGATAACAACAGATCTGACAGGATTTATAGTCACTCGTCACAATGCTAATTTATTGGCTCTCAGAGTTTTTTCTCTGGATTTCACAGTTTCAGGATTTTGCCAGGTACTTTGAGTATGGATTAGATGTATTTGTGTTTATCAGTCATGGGGCTTGGGCTAAAGTTTTTGTTTCACTGTACTTTACGGCAATGACTTGTAACACGGGGGGGCTCCGGCAGCAGGGGGGGATGGACGTGGCCGTGGACTTGGACTTGTACCAGGCCGTCCCGCTGCTCTTCACCGTCCTTGCCCTTGTCCTCGCCTCTGTCTGTGTGAGGCTGTGTGAAGCCGGGAAGGAGCGGCCCCGGGAGCCAGCAGCGGCGGCTGAAGCTGCCAGGGAGAGCGGCCCGGGGAACCAAGCGACAATAGCAGAGCAGGGGGGGAGGCGGCGGAAGAGCGAAGCGACAGCTGAGCTGCAGAAGCAGGCAGCGGGAAAGCCGAGTCCCGCGGCCATTCTCAACCCCGCAGCAGCCGAGAGTATTCCCTGGAAGTCGCCTGCTGAGCCCCAGGAGGATGCAGGAGACCACGCAGCACTTCCCAGTAAGGCAGAGGAGGAAGATGCAGACTCGGGAGAAGAGAAGCTGGTGGTGGGAGAGCTGGCAAGCACGGCAGCTACATCAGCCCCAATGACAAGTGTAGCAGCATCATCTGAGAGTTCTGACAGTTTTGAATGGCTTTTGGGTGCCCTTGGGACCTGCCTGCGGATTGTGATAGGGATCAACATGGTGGCACACACACACAGAGTGTGTTCTATCCACAACCATTTTGTTTGATCCCAAAAGTTAAGCAGAGTCAGGTTTGGGTCTTGTCTAAGGTTAGACAAGGATATAGGGGCACCAGGAGACTGTCCCCAAGGCTGGACAGTCATGAATGGCAGGGCATGTGGGACAGTATGGGCGAGTATCTGGTCCACTGGGCCCCTCCACTGCTTTGGAAGCATTGGAGGTGGAAGGCAGCTGTATGGAGTCCCCAGCAGCAAGCTGTAGAACTGCTGAAGGAGACAGTGAGTGATTTTGAGCCTGGTGGGTCCAGATACTTCATGCCATCAGTCCAGAGATGCAACATAGAGATTGACTCCTGATAGAGGGGTGGACTTAAGAGTGATGGTATATTGAAAATGTGTGATCTGAGCATGACGTGAATGGTATGGAATAAGGGGTGGATAATGTCCTGGTTTGAGCAGTAGCAGTCATTTTTTCTCCTTCTTGGTAGCTGGTGCAGTGCTGTGTTTTGACTTTTGGGCTCAGAACGGTTGCTGATAGCACCGATGTTTTGAGTTACTGCTCAAATGTTTGGTTTTGTCCAAGGCCTTTTCTGAGTTCATGCTCTGCAGGGAGGAGGGGAGCCCGGGAGGAAGGAGAGGCAGGACACCTGACCCAGGCTAGCAAAAGAGGTATTCCATACCATAGCACATCATACCCAGGATGTAACCAGGAGAGAACCCGGAAGGGCTGGAGCTCTGGGGGGATGGAGGAGGTATCAGTTGGTGCTCGGTCGGGCATGGTGGGGTGAGTTATGGGTTGGTGGCTGGTGAGGTGTTGTATTCTCTTCACTTGTTATTGGCTTTATCATTATTATTTGTAGTAGTAGTAGTAGCAGTAGTGATTTGTGTTATGCCTTAGCTATTAAACTGTGCTTATCTCAATCCATGGGGGCTACATTTTTTGGATTCTCCTTCCTAACTCTCCGGGAGTTGGGGGAGCAAGGGGCGGAGTGAGTGAGTGAACTGTGCAGATTTGGTTTATAAGCATGACAAAACGAAAAGAATTTGCTGGGGAAGACAGTCTGCTTCAGGTAAAGGCAAACCCACTCATGGGATTGCTTTTGCTCAGGGACACAGATATACTTGGTGGGTAATGTGGGAAGATAGGGAAGTCCGATGTATACCTCAAGGGGATTTGATTTTAGGGGAAAACAGCCAATGAACTCAATTGTATGCTCTTGCCTGCTATGTAGCACATTTATAGCCCACCAACTAGATGTCTTCAGATCACCAGCAACTGGCCCTGACTTCCCTTCGATCATCACCCCAACAAAGAATGAATATTGATGAAACCAGATGAGTTCAGTGGTGTCATCAGCAGGCAACAACCCAACACCACACGCTGTCTCTCCTGCTCTGAAAGACTGTTACAAGAGATGGAGCCTAACATCATGGCCTGGATGAATTCAGCAGCCTTATAGAGATTGGTCCATGGATTAAGGAATGATATCTCTCTCCTTGTGTGTGTGTGTTTATATATATATATATGTGAGACAAAAGCTATGGTATACTGAAAAATGTGGGATCTCAGCATGACATGAATGGTATGGAATAAGGGGTGGATACTGGTCCTGGGTTCATTTGGCTGGAGGCAGGGCCCATCTAATAGTGATCATAGAATTCTTCACGTACATCTTGAAGAAAGGGATTAGTATTTGTCCTGGTTCAGCAGTAGCAGTAATTTTTCTGCTTCTTAGTAGTGGGTGCAGTGCTGGTTTTTTGACTTTAGCCTGAGAACAATGCTGATAACACACCAATATTTTTAGTTATTGCTAAGTAATGTATACTTCTGTCATGGTTTTAGCCCAGACGGTAACTCAGAATGATGCAGCCTCTCACTAACTCCCCCCCTTCTTTCTACCCACTCCTGGAGGGATGGGGAGGAGAACAGAAAGAATTTAACTCCCGTGGGCTGAGATAAGAACAGTTCAATAACTAAGTTATAATACAAAACTACTGCTGTTACCACCAGTAATAATAATGCTAAGGGAAATAACAAGTGGAGAAAATACAGTTGTTCACCACCCACCGACAGATACGCAGCCTGACCCAAGCAGCAATCTGGGCCTTCTGGGTAAGTCCCCTGTTTATATATTGGGCATGACATGATGTGGTATGGAATATCTCTTTGGCTTGTTTGGGTCATGTGTCCTGTCTCTGTTTCCTCCCGACTTCCCGTTCCCCTCCTCCCTGGCAGAGCATGAGTCTGAGAAAGTCCTTGATTGGAGTAAACATTACTTAGCAACAACTAAAACAATCGGTCTTATCACACTTTGGTGAGATCTGTCACTAACTCAACCCTTCGAACAACACGCTGGGTGCCACAAAAAACTTTCGCAGTTTAAGACTAGCCGGTAACTCAGAACCATGCAGCAGCTTGCTCCCTCCCCCCACTTCATCCCCCCACCCCCTGGTCCTGGATCGATGGGGAAGAGAATTGAAAGAATGTATCTCCCATAGGCTGAGATAAGAACAGTCCAGTAACTAAGGTATAATACAGAACTACTGCTGCTACCACCAATAATAATAATAATGATAAGGGAAATAACAAGGGAAGAGAATACAATTCCTCACCACCTGCAGTCCGATACCCAGCCCAACCTGTGCAGTGATCTGGGCCTTCTGGGTATCTCCCCCCAGTTTATATACTAGGCATAACATTCTGTGGTATGGAATATCCCTTTGGCTAGTTTGGGTCAGGTGTCCTGTCTCTGCTTCCTCCCAGCTTCCTCTCCTCCGGGCTGAGCATGAAACTGAGAAAGGCCTTGATCGATGTAAACATTACTTAGCAACAACTAAAACCCTTGGTGTTATCAGCATTGGTCCTGGGCTGAAAGTCAAAAACACAGCATTGAACCCAGGACACCATGACACTACAGGCCATCAAGGCAGAGATTCAACATATAGATGATCTCATGATCAACAGGTGGACTTAACAATGGACACTATTGACCAGGTTATTCACGAATGTGAAACGTGCTGCAATTAAGCAAGCCAAACAGTTAAAGCGTCTCTGGTATGGAGGATGATGGCTGAAGTACAAATATGGATAGGTATGTCACATTGACTATCACACACCCATCAATCCACCGAGGCAAGGAGAAAAATGACTGCTACAGCTGAGCCCAGGACAACTTGCGACTTACACTGCCCTGAAGGTGGCTGAAACAGGACCTTTGGTGCATTATTCTAGAGTTAAGAGAGATGCAGTTCTATGGACAAATGAACAGAACTTACCAATTACTTTAAAATTTACCAAACACCCCTGAGTTAGATGCTGCTTGTAGACTCCAGGGGCACTCACCTTTGTGAAATGATTCATGTGTGGGCCCAGTACTGCAATAAAGAATGCCTGCTTTCTAAAACTCCAAATTGAGTCTTAGAGTTTCTTCAACCGTCTTTTGCGGTAATGCACTCACCTTTAAATTTAAAGTCCAAAATTTAAAATTAATTTGAAATCTCAGGTTTTCATATGCTTTTTTCCTCCCACACTTCTTAGTTCTCTGTGTGTCCCCTCACTGTGTCTCCCTGATGCTCTTCTCAAGTATCTCCTCCTCTACTTTCAGAGCAATGGGAACTAGGCAAGAGCACCATCCTCAAGAAATCCTTCCATATCTTTGGATAGGTTGGCAGGTGGCAGGAACTTTTAGCTTCCTCTCCTGTTCTGGCCACCTTTATTACAAAGGTATTAGCAAAGGGGCCTTCAGATTTACATAAGCAGTAACATGGGCTTGTACTGTGTGATGATCCACCTTGAGTTTGTGGGGCCTTATAGTTATCATGAAGGTTTTCAAACCTTCCTTGGATCTAGCCATTCCTTATCATCAAGCACTTGATGAAAGTTGGCCATCTGAAAATATGCTGACAGATTTTTTTTTTTTAAATAAAGTTACTAACCAGCAAACTCTTCTAGAAAGTTTCTATTTTTCTTCGGCATTTCAGAATTGCTTTTAAATCAAAGATATAATTGACTTCTGCAGTGAAAAGTTAAAATATTCCAGACATAAAACCCCACTTTTAAACAATGTCTAGACTTGCCTTTCTTAGGAAGAAAGTTTGGGTTCTTAATGCATGTGTCGTGGTTTAAACCAAGTCCCCCAACTCCCGGAGAGTTAGGAAGGAGAATCCAAAGAATGTAGCCCCCACGGATTGAGATAAGAACGGTTTAATTGCTAAGGCATAACACAAAACCCCTACTGCCATTTACTACTACAAATAATAATGATACAGCAAACAACAAGTGAAAAGAATACAACACCCCACCAGCCACCGACCCATAACTCACTCCACCCTGTCTGGCCGAGCACCACGTGCTCCCTCCTCCATTTTTCTCTAGAGCTCCCCCCCTCCAGCCCTCTCCTTCCCAATATGCATCCTGGGCATCACGTGCTATGGTATGGAATACCTCATTGACTAGCCTGGGTCAGGTGTCCTGTCTCTCCTTCCTCCCGGCCTCCCCTCCTCCACCTGGCTGGAAAAAACCTTGAACAAAACCACCCTCAAAACATGCTCAAACCATGACATTTTTGGCGCCCCACGTTGGGCGCCAAAAATGTCGTGGTTTAAACTAAATCTGCACAGTTCCCCCTTGGTTTCCCCTCCCCCCCCCCTCACCTTCCCACTCCCGGAGGGATGGGAAGGAGAGCCGGAGGGATACAACTCCCACGGATCGAGGTAAAATCAGTCCAGCAATCAAAGTATAACAGAAATAACTACCGGTACCAATAACAAATCAATGTTAGAGGAGACAAACAGGGGGAGAGAATACGATACCACCCGCCGCCACGAGGCCAGTCCCCGGAAGGAGAGAGAGAGCTTCCCTCCTCCCCTCCTAGCCAGCTTCCCGTTGCCTCCCCGAGCCCAGCCCGGTGTGTTAACTCCTTCCCTCCTGGCCAGCTTCCAGTCCCCTCCCCAAGCAGGACGTGCCGTGGTATGGAATACCTCCCCGACTAGCCCAGACCAGGCGCCCTATCTCTCCCTCCTCCCTGGCAGAGCATGAGCTACTGCTGAACCCATGACAGCATGTTAGGCACCCTTGAGAAACAAAAAAACATTTTCATCACCTTGACTTTTTGATGTAGACTGTGTAAGAAACTATGGACTAGAGTATTGTTTATTAAGATTTATGTTAAGCCCAATGTAAAGATTAGGCAACAAAAAGATGAAATCGCTTATGCAAACAGCCAACAGACACTGATAAGATCACCGCCAGAGACCCAGGAACCGACATGAACACAGAAGTAAAGATGTATAAAAAGGGGCTGTTTGAACTGCTCAGCACGGCAGTTGGTGGAGCGCAGACTCCCCTGTCGTCCAGCGCTGTTTTTGCTCATATTCTACTTGCTATAATTAATAAAATTTTAATTGGATTATGATCCGTTGTGGTCTCAATTTATAACAATTTCTGGTGCCGTGACTCGGATAAGGAACGGTGAGCTTTGGTCCTCCGGGGAGGCGCCCCACGACATTTCGTGGCCCCCGCGACCAACAGCCTACCTCAACCTTACCGACGAACCTAAATTCTAGAATAGTGAGCAAAGGAAAAACCGGTAAAATCCCATAAAAATTCTGTGCACGGGAGTCCGGACGAAGACGCAGGATGCGTAAGTATATTGCGAAATTCGCAGAGCGGAATTGTTCACGGCGAAATTGTTCGCGGGTTTACCGTTCGGGCGGGATTGGGTTTCCTGGTATAGAACGAATGAGAGGTTCGATATACTGAACCAAGCGAGTGTGGACCCTTAAGTACTGCGTTTTCCATCTCCCGCGAGGGACTGGGCCAGGAACAAGGGGGAGCGAGTGAGTGTATATTTGTGGATATTCCAGAAGATGGGGGGTGTTATAAATAAGGTTAGTTGAGATATAATCAAAAATGTTCCTTGGTGGAATTGTACGAAAATTTTGGATTGTGATACTGACCCTGAAAAGATTACAATACTCCCAGTTAAAACTGCTTTAATGACCAGGTGTGCATTTCGGGGACTAAAAGTTGGAGGAAAAACAAATAATAATTATGGAGGTTGTAGATAAAAGACATAGTATGGGACATTTTGTCTGGGCAGTCAGTGATGGAACCTGGACTACTCATCTACCCATGGAAGGTCCAGCTAAAGAAATTACTTTGGGATTACCCACCCTCTGTCCAATTTGGAAGAAATCACCATTTAAAGGCAAATTGGAAACCCTACAAATTCGAACAAGAAGAGATATAAGTGATGATAATGATGAAGATACTTGGCAGGAACCTTCCACGGGAGTTAAAATAGGATGGACTTTAGAATCCCTATTTGCTCAAGTGGCAGCATATCGAAATAGAGAAATGATTGACAAGTTGATTGGTCAAACGAAAAGATTAGCTAGAATAATGAAGAAGGGATTCAGAGATTTAAATTTGCAATTACAGGCGACAACCAAAATGACCTTGCAGAACAGCATGGCATTAGACATGTTGTTACTTAAAGAGCATGGTGTCTGTGGATATTTAAAAGTCAGATTGGACCACTGCTGTGTTCATGTTCCCAATGTGACTGCAGATATAGAGCATGATATTTCCCAGCTGACTAAAATTGAACAAGCAGCAGAAAAGGAAAAGGAAAATATTGAACAAAATTGGGTTGGGGCATTATTTGATAGTTTGGGCCTTCATTTTGCTGGATGGATTCATTCCCTCATACAAACCGTAATCATGATATTAATTGTATTTTGATGATATATCTGATGTATATTTGTATTCAAAGGAAAATAGCCTGCAGCAGTGAATGAACCCATCGAATTATAGGAGCAGTAACGAGAGAGTATCCAAAATACCCAACACCCTTGCCTACCTATCAGGAAACAGCTACTTAAGTTTAAAGAAGTGAAAATACTTGCTGAAGATGAAGTATTTTCAAAGGGGGGAAATGTTAGAGAAAGGGTGAAATTTAATGTTAGAAATAATTATATTGAATGTTTGTAAATCAATAGTAGGCCTTTTGTTAGAAATAATTATACTGAATGTTTGCAAATCGATAGTGGACCTTTGATTTTGCTGTTCTGTACCTTCGTTAATCGTTTTGTACCTTAGTTGTAACTTTGCTGTTCTGTACCTTAGTTGTAATTTAGGCATGGGTGGATTTAAGACAGTATTGTAAAACCTTATCCAAGCAGAACACACAGATTGACCAGAGGCAGCCATGTGAAAACAAGAGAATACTGGAGTCCACATAATGTTTGGGGCCTGTCCAAAGAACAGACAGGTCAAAAAGGACAAAGCGAGGAAGACTTCTTACTTCATCTGAGGAAGACTCCTTACTTCATCAGGATGACCACCGGGGGGGGGGGGGCTGCGCAAGCGCAGAAGAGGCTGATGTTGTAATAGACTGATGAGGCAATCCCTGATGCATATGTATTAGTCAAGGTAGCAATTTAGGTTTAATATGCATTGATTGCGAAACTCTTGATGTATAAATTGCGAGCGCGATGTGACAAGGTCAAAGCCAGATTTGGGTGAGTGCCCCTGGTTTCCCAGCGCTGTAATAAAGCACCTCATATAACCATTCCAGTGGTTATGTGTACATTCTTACGCTAACACCTGCACGGCCGCATGTCTGCAGGAAGGCTCAGTCTGGATACCCACATTATTACTCACTACAGCTTTTGATCGTGTTGTAACCATGATCTATCTGGTTGATCTTATGCACGGATAGACTCCACAACTAGTTAAAGTTGTAAAGTAGGTATGCTTTTATTCAGCGCTGAGGTGCATGGGGATAGCTCCTCCAAAGAATGCACACCTCAGGGTTGTTCTCCCTTTACATTTATTCTCTTAAGGTATACATAGACATGAGGTTGCTCAATCCGCCTATACATATTTATTATCTATCCCCACTTCGTATTATAATGAGCGGGAAGGTCCTTTGCACCTGTGCAGTGCCCCTTCTGGTCATGTGCAGGGGTCTCAGGATGAAGCAAATGAGTCTTCAAGATGAAGTAAATGAGTTTTCCTCTTCTTAAACTTTACACCTTTTAACCTTCAGACATGGCCTTAGGGTTTGGTCAGCGCCCAGTCTGCTTCTCCCGGGCTTATCAGGAGGACCAAACACCTGTGCTTTTGTCATGGCCTTAAGATTTGGTTGGCGCCCAGTCTGCCTCTCCCTGGCTTATCAGTAGAACTAGCATCTGCTTCTCCCCCTCCAGCAGTAATCAATGCCTTGGCAAGATGGCAATGGCAGGTACTTAGGACAGACAATACTTTTGTTTAAGCAAAGGAATTCCTTTAACCCCCTTATACCATTTCTCTGTATTACCCCCCTGTACATTGGTTACCCCTGTATCAGATCGATCCGTCTACATCTCTCCACACAAACAAGCACTCGTTCCTCCCGAGTTAGACTGGAGTTTAGCCCGCTTGCCTGTCTGCTCGCCTGCCCAAGCAAACTGCCACGCAAACTGCCTCGACCCGCTCTGTTTGCTGTGCTCCCTGGGTAGGTTTTTAACCACTCACAGCTGGTGCCACTCCTCCTGGCTCCGCCCCCGGTGAGTCAGCCCCTCGTGTAGGCTGAGCAGCCGGCTCCTAGGCAAGTCCTTTTGAGGACTTGGGGCTCCCTCCTCAGTGGCTCTTGTCGCTCTGAGGTGAGGCTCCTGGACACTGATCTCTCCCTGCTCCGCTCCGGTGTTGCAGGCATCCTCTCTCAAGCTACTCACCTCAGCAACTGATCCTCTAACAACTGTCCTATATTCCTCCCAGGTGGCCAGCCCCTCCTTCCATAATCTATATTCACACTAAATGGGGCTTTAACCTGAAAGATACTGTAAAACCCTATGCAGTGGTGCAACCTAGTACCACTAGTCCCAGTGAAACACAGGAAATGTCACCCTAGACTGTGATAACGGGTTTTCTGCTACATCTTTCAGAAAAAGAGTGTGAAAACACTCTTTTTTTTTTTTTCTTCACTACAAGGCTGTGGTGGGTTAACCTTGGCCAGATATCAGGTGCCCACCAAGCTACTCTATCACTCCCATTCCTCAATAAGACAGGGGAGAGAAAACATAAAGAAAAGCTTGTGGGTCAAAATAAGGGCAGGGAGCTCACTCACCATCATGGGCAAAAGAGACTTGACTTTGGGAAATTAATTTTTGCCAATCAAATCCAAGTAGGATAATGAGAAATAAGAACAAATCTTAAAACACCTTCCCCCCACCCATCCCTTCTTCCCAGGCTCAACTTCACTCCCAGGTTTTCTACTTCCTCCCCTCAAGTGGTTCAGGGGGATGGGGAATGAGGGTTGTGGTTGGTTCATAATGCTTTGTCTCTGCTGCTCCTTCCTCCTCACACTCTTCCCCTGCTCTAGCATGAGGTCCCTCTGATGGGAGACATTCTTTTAGAATTGGACCACTCCAGTGTGTGTCCCCTATGGGGTCACAGGTCCTGTCAGAAAAAAAACCTGCTCTGCATGGGCTCCTTTCCAAGAGGCTGCAATTCTTGCCAGGAGCCTGCTCCTGCATGGGCTCTCTCATGGTGTCATAGCCTCCTTCAGGCATGCCCACTTGCTGTGGCATAGGTTCCTTCCCAAGGTGCAGCTAGATATCTGCTCCACTGTGGACCTCTGTGGGCTGCAGGGGGGCAACTTGCCTCATCTTTGGTCTTCACCATAGGCTGCAGGGGAATCTCTCCTCTGGCTCCTGGAGCACCTCCCCCCTCTCCTTCACTGACCTTGGTGTCTACAGTGTTGTTTCTCTCACATTTTCTCACTCCTCTCTCCCAGCTGCTGTTGTGCATAATTTTTTTTACCCTTTCTTAAATATATTATCCATGAGGTGCTACCAGTGTTGCTGATTGGCTCAGCTTTGGCCACTGGCAGGTCCATCTTGGAGTTGGCTGGCACTCCCTCTGTTGGACATGGGTGTAGCTTCTGGTAGAAGCCACTCATAGAAACCACCCCTGTAGCTCCCCTACTATTCCCCTCCACCACCCCGTTTCAAAGCCTTGCCACTTAAACCCAATACATATCATGTCTAAACTCTACCTTTGTACAGGGACTTTGCCCATTCCATAGCATAAGGGCACAAACAGTGCTTGGAAGCTCTGCAGAGGAAAGAAAAAACCAGAGAGATTGGACTTGGAATGAACAAAATCTGGGGAGTAAAGTTCAAGTATATATATATATATATATATATTTTATACTGCTCAAAAATGTTGACAAAATTAAAAAAAATCTACAAATATATCTATGTATATAAATGCAAAAATAATTATTTTAGATTCATGTTAATTTGTTCAGGATAAGCTTTGACCAAAGCAATTGGAAGCAGTGGAAAAAAGACTGGAGAGTGGGACAGAACAGTGAACTTCTGTGAGACTCAGATCAGCCAATTTTGGCACATCAGTGGACAGTGCTGAGATATATAAAAAGATATAAAGCAGAAGGCATTTCCAGCTGTTATAAATTGAGACCACAACGGATCATAATCCAATTAAAATTTTATTAATTATAGCAAGTAGAATATGAGCAAAAACAGCGCTGGACGACAGGGGAGTCTGCGCTCCACCAACTGCCGTGCTGAGCAGTTCAAACAGCCCCTTTTTATACATCTTTACTTCTGTGTTCATGTCGGTTCCTGGGTCTCTGGCGGTGATCTTATCAGTGTCTGTTGGCTGTTTGCATAAGCGATTTCCTGGGCATCTGGCGGTGATCTTATCAGTGTCTGTTGGCTGTTTGCATAAGCGATTTCATCTTTTTGTTGCCTAATCTTTACATTGGGCTTAACATAAATCTTAATAAACAATACTCTAGTCCATAGTTTCTTACAATCCCCCCTTTTCCTTTTTATCCTATTATTGTTTATTAGACACTGCTTTCATTCTCGGCACTGCAAACAAACCTTTTTCCACAATCCCAACATTTATCATAACACTCACAAGGTAATACCTCCCAATTACAATAGGCATAGTTCTCACGTGGCATAATGCATTCACAACAATCTTCATCCTCATTAATAGATACACTCTTATATTTTGCCCCAGACCTCATAGTTAAAATAAGCAGTTTAGCTATGTCAAACCGTTCTTTAATAAAGTGTAAAATATAACGTAATATACAAGGCCCAAATATAAGTCCCAAAATCAACATAATAAGCGGTCCTGCTAAAGTGGACAACAAAGTGGTTAGCCAAGGTGAAACATTAAATCAGTTTTCATACCATGACCTGCCCGCCTCACGATCTTTCTTACATTGATCTAACCTTTTCCGGAGTTCAGACATGGTGTCCTGGACTACTCCCGTATGGTCAGCAAAAGAACAACATTCTTCATTGAGAGCTACACATAACCCTCCTTCTTTTAAGAACAATAGATCTAATCCTAAACAGCAATCACTGAGATTAAATTTTCCACAGACCACTCCTTCTTGAGCCAACAGGTAATCTAAAACCACACGATTCTGATATATTGCAGTTTTCATTTTAGTATTTTGCTTTGCAATTAATCCTAATGCATTTTCTGTTTTATTTGCTACTATTTCTACCACAGCTTGTGACCTTATAATTCTATTCAACATACATATAGGAGTCCTGTATCCCCAGGATGCATCTTCAGCCCAAGTTGCCAATAAGAGATTATTCATTCAGGTGGCCACTCATTGTCTTTCCATTTTGTAACTCTCTTTTATATCGTTTTCTCCTTAATAAGAAGAAACTAGGTCTGATCGTTCTTAATATACATGAACCTGTCCAATTTTGGGGTAAAAATGCAAAGGTTATTTTACCACAGATTCAATAATATCCATTTGGAGTAGGCCAACTGTTTGGTATGTTAGTTCCATTAGTCCAGTTACTGAATTGTTGATTTATTTCTATGGGATTTCCCCATTTTTCCCAGTCTTTCCTTACTCTCTTCCACATATAACCCCCTTCACAAAGTAAATTTCCTACTGGTTTTACACCATTTTCTAAATTTTGCCAACAACTTTTTCAGATTATACCCGTTTGCAAGATCCATTGTTGTCTCCTTTTGTTTCCTTTTCGATTTTTCCAGATTGTAGGGTCGCTTATATTACTCTCCATTGCCTCCCAGGCCCATCTCTTTCCCTGGTTAGTTCCCCCACAAACATAGCAGTTAGTTACATTCAATGCTTTAGCTATATTTTCAGCAAGATTTACAAAGAGATTTTTAGCAACTGTGAGAATTTCATATTGGACTCCAGTTTCCATTTCATTATAGAAGGAATTGAATAATAAATGAAATTGTATTGACTCTCTATTTTCTTTGATCTTAATACTAATAATCACATTTGGGTCTTCTCCAGTTCCATATATTTTAAGTCCAATTTTAGTTACTTTTTTTTTTTGTTTCCAATTTTTCAGTTAAATTTCAGTTAAATGTACTGGCTTGCAGGCACGGGTTGTACAGCTATTCCTGCTATTAAACCTCATAGAGTCTTACATTGACAGTCATATCCCCAGCCTGCAGTATACCAGCATACACAAGACCATCCTTTTCTTCCACAGAGGTGTGATGACTGATACCTAGCTGTTTGATTAGGTACATAATCGAGGTTTATATGACATTGGTATCCACCTGGGTAAATATATTTTGGTTGGCTACTGTAGTATTGCCTCCATTCTAGACTTCCACAATTAGTATCTAAATCCTCATCTATAATATCACATGCATCAAAAATCATTGGCAGTGAGGTACTCAAATTGGTTATAACTTCACTTATTCCAATTAATTTCCCTTCTTCTGAATTTGTTCTCATTTCTACCCAATACAAGGTTGGAAGTTCCTTTGGATCGTAACACACATTTTTGCTTGTTTTTCCTGACACAATTCATACTGGGTTTGATTATATACGCAACTGCCTATCTTTGTTCCTTTGCATTCATAAACAGTGTGATAGACCAAGGTTTTAGAGGTTATCTTCCTTCTTCTAGTTGTGGTAATGCATTCAACTACAGTTGTTGTGAATGTTTTTAAAAGCCACGGCATTTTCCCATATGGTTCCTATCAGAACCGACACCAAAAGAGGTCCGGTCAGGATCATAGTGCTCAGCGGTCACAGCCCCAGGGGTTGCAGCCCTTGGCAGACCTTTTCAGCTGCAGCACCGACTCCCTCCGGTCTTGCCCTCTCTGGTAGGTTAAAGGTATATTCCCCGTCGGCTACTATGGCAGTAGTATTTGACCCACAACAACTGTTCCAACGAAGTGGTAATTTCACACTGAATGCAAAAAGAACTGTAATTGATTTCTCAAAAATTGTTCATGGTCTCTCCTATGAGTAATAATATGCTTCAAACAATTGGGACACTTGGCTCTAATATACAAATTGCAGTGTTTGCATATAGGAGGGCATGGACTAGTACTGGCCCTTATCCTATGGTTTCTTAAAATAATTTCAACTATATCTTCATTTCCCATATCAGATTTACAGGAGTCTATATGAATTCTCTCAGTTACTTATCCAAGTCCTCTAGAGGGTCAGCTTGGCGTCTCTGGGTTCACTCACAACTTTCCATTCTTTTATGGGTCCTTTTACTCCAGACGCGTGTGTCCACCTTTTTTTCAGCAGCTCTTATCGCCGTTTCTGTAGTTAAAAGAACAAGAAATGGTCCCTCCCAACGAGGGGATAAACTCTCTTCTTTTCAGCTTTTATGTCATTCTAGTTCTAATTCATTCACTGCAGCCGCCCCATGGCACTCCCCTCCAGGGCAGTCTCACTTCCAGGGTCCAGACTCCCCATAGCACACACACAAATCTGGTTCCACAGAAGAGCCTACTCCCCCACTTCTGCTCAACATTCCTTCTCCACCAGTTTTAAAGCAACCGCTTTCTTCCAACAACCCTTCAGTCCCATCTATCAACATGTCTGTTTTCATTTGTTTGCCTATCCCGGCACCCATCCCATGCTCAAACACAGGAGCTGCTCGAGCTCCCTCCTTCTAACATCTTAACTTCTTAACATCTTTCCCCAGTATCACAATCTGAACAACATCTCTTTAGCTTTTTAGTTTTTCCTGTCCTTTTCCAAAGCTAAAATTAAGGGATCAGGAAGAGGTATATTAATTTTGCACTCTTTCATATCTGCATACATTACTTCATTCCATTTTCCTTGTCACCTCAAAAACAACATTAATTATAACAATGTATAATAATTCAAAGTTCCATTTTAGGTCATTTTTCCTGATCTTCTAAAGTGTATGAAGGTCAGCATTGGTTACAATATTTTACCAACGTTTTCTTGTTTACAGAGGCCCCAGAAGACCCTCTCAGTTCTTTCCAATGTGCCAAAATGTAACCCAATGGGCTTTTCTTCAGAATTTCCTTGTCTTGACCGGCTCCCATTTCAGCCAATCTTTTACAGATCTCTATAGCTTCTCTTTCCCAGTGCTCTGCAAATGCACTTATGAAAATGAGAGCACCTACACACAAGTTGTATGATATTCTTAAGGGGGTCAGTACAATAATATCTCTGGGTTCTGAAGATCAGCTCCCCTGTTGTGATACGCGGATAGACTCCACAACTAGTTAAAGTTGTAAAGTAGGTATGCTTTTATTCAGCGCTGAGGTGCATGGGGATAGCTCCTCCAAAGCATGCACGCCTCAGGGTGGTTGTCCCTTTACACTTATTCTCTTAAGGTATACATAGACATGAGATTGCTCAATCCGCCTATACATATTTATTACCTATCCCCGCTTCGTATTATAATGAGCCGGAAGGTCCTTTGCACTTGCGCAGTGCCCGTTTTGATCATGGGCAGGGGTCTCAGGGTGAAGTAAATGAGTCTTCCTCCTGTGGGCAGGGGTCTTCAAGATGAAGTAAATGAGTCTTCCTCTTCTTAACCTTTACACCTTTTAATCTTCAGACATGGACTTAGGGTTAGTCCGCGCCCAGTCTGCTTCTCCTGCCGCTTATCAGGAGGACCCAACACCTGTGCTTTTGTCATGGTCTTAAGGCTTGGTCACCCAGTCTGCCTTTCCTGCCGCCTATCAGCAGGACCTTTCATCTGCTTTTGTCAGTAGAATTAGCATCTGTTTCTTCCCCTCCAGCAGTAATCAATACCTTGGCAAGATGGCAATGGCAGGTATTTAGGACAGACAACACTTTTGTTTAAGCAAAGGAATTCCTTTAACTCCCTTGTACAATTTCTCTGTATTACCCCCCTGTACATTGGTTACCCGTGTATCAGTCCCCCCTTTTTCTATGAAGTGAGTAAATTCTTTTACTCTATTATTTATGACAGACCTATCCATGTTCCTTCTATTGATTTAAAATTATACCTGGAGAAGGCCTTGGTTAAGTATATCTCTGAACCATCCAGTAAATCCTCATCCAATCCACTTCCAACAATTTTAAGCTTTTGCATATTCTCCTGCAGTTTTCCCAGCTTAGCATGGATTGATTCAGAATGGTCAGATTACGTTCATGCAGCACATACCTTTGAAATCCTCAAAACCTTTTCTACAAGACACCCACTGTATCTTGCAGGACTCAAACCACCAGATGCCTGCTGCCTAAAAAACAAAACTTTTTCTACAGGACACCCACCGTGTCTTGCAGGACCCTAACCACAAGATGCCCACTGCCTCCTGTGATTGTAAACCATAGGACGCCCGCTGCCTCTTGTTTTACACCTTTTTTTTTTGTACAAGACACCCACTGTGTCTTGCAGGACCCTAACCACAAGATGCCCACTTCCTCCTGTGATTGTAAACCATAGGACGCCCGCTGCTTCTTGTTTTACACCTTTACCCAAACCACAAGATGCCCACTGCCCCCTGTGACTGTAAACCACAGGATGCCCGCTGCCTCTCGTGCATAAAACCTTAAACCACAAGATGCTCACTGTCCCCTGTTACTGTGCCCGTTGCCTCTTGTGGATGTACACCAAACGGACACTAGCAGTCGGGTGTGCACCTAATTAGGCCAAGCTTCATGTAGTATGTGCAGCACTTGTACTGCCCTTATCTCATACCTGGATTTATATTCTGATTACAATTGCAACATTGTGTTAACACCCATGGATCACTCTATCTTTCTGTTATTACCGCTCGATGTGATTTTCCAGGGAGCTTTTGGAGCCTTTTTGAATCCAGACGCTTATAGTAGTGAAAGTTGTGAGTAATACTTGGAATGGCCCCTTCCACCTTGGTTCGAGATCTTCTTCCTCTGTGGGTCTGAAAGATTTTATGTATACATAATCTCCAGGTTGTATATTATGTACTGGACTCTCCAGTCCTCTGCTTCGAGTTCCAGCCACATGGTTTTCTTCTCCCACTTGGAGAGGCACTCCCTGTTGGACCCTATATGGTCTTCCATATAAAATTTTACATGGTCTAGCCTTTTCTTTCGACCGAGGTTTAGTTCAAAACCTTAATAGATCCAGTGGTAAGGCTTGGTACCAATATTAATTTATTTCCTGACATATTTTACCAGTCTGATGTTTTGATCAGATGAATCATCTTTTCTACTTGCCCACTGACCTGGGGCCTGTATGGTACATGTAGTTGCCAATCAGCTTCTAATTTTTGCTAGTTTCTTGTAACTATTTTGCTCTAAAGTGCGAGCCTCGGTCGGAAGAAATTGCCTCTGGTACTCCAAAACAAGGTATATCATACAACGATGTTCCAATTACTCGTCTTACATTATTTATTCTACAAGGGAATGCTTCTGGCCACCCTGAAAAAGTATCCGTTAACACCAACAAATATTGGTAACCTGTTCTCGGTAACTCAGGAAAATTTATTTGCCAGTACTGTCCTGGGTAGCTTCCTCCCCAGTTGTACCAATTTGATTTCTATTTTCTCCTTCCTACAATTTGCTTGTCTAAGTAATTATACAAAGAGTTGCGACCCCAATGAGTTTTATTAGGTTCCTCCTGAAGTATCTTCCAGAATTGATTACAGGGAATTAAAATTCGCCCATCATGTATCTGAACCCAACCCCCTTTTTTTTTCCTGTCCTTTGAGATCTTCAATCAATTTTCTATCCTCCTTTGAATATCTAGGTTTAGGTTTCTCAATTGTTAGTTTGCCATCAGGGATTAAAAGAATGATTTTAGATTGTTCAGCTTCTTGTTTGGCTTCAATATTGGCCAAATTATTTCCAGTTTCCTGATCAGAGTCACCAGCTTAAATTTAAAAACCAAAAAAAACCCATGAAGGAGATAACCAGTGGGCTTCTTTCTGTTCCAGAACTGCTAATACAACATGGGACACTAGTACAGTAATCTTTTGTCCCAAGGTAAATTTGCAAGCCTCTTCAATGTTCATGACAACTGCAGCCACAGCTCTTAGGCATCTGGGCTATCCTTTGCTTGCTTCATCCAGCTGTTTTGAAAAATGTACCACTGTCTTCTTATAGGGTCCTAGCTTCTGAGCAAGGACCAAAGCTATTCCCTCTTAGCCAAAATGATTTAGTCACATCGGGAAGTCACAGAGCTGCAGTTCTCATTAGCTCTGTTTTAAAGCCCTCCTCTACAGAATCGGTCTATTCCAAAGAGAGAGGTTTCTTTTAACAGTTCATATAGTGGTCTTACCAGAACACCATAATCGTGTATCCATGTCTGCATCATGCAGTCATTCCCAGGAACGTACAGAACTCCTTGATGGTTAAATGGCTTCTTTTCTAGCAGTTCCAACTTCTCTGTTCTCCTGTTGTTTCATACCCTAGGTAGGAAACTCGGGTTTGAATTAGTTTGGCCTTTTGTCTGGATACCTGATAATCATTCAGCCCCAGAAAATTCAATAATCCCACCATTAACGAGACATTCACATATTGTAACAGAGTCCCTCTGATTGGGTGGATTCCATGTTTCTAGTTCCAGTGTTAACTGATTTCAAAACTCGTCGGACTGGTTTTAAACCCTTCAGGTAATACTGTCCAAATTAGTTGAGTTTTCCTTACTGTGCCAGGATTTTCCTTATTCAAAAGCCAATAAATTCTGGTTTTCTTTGGCCAATATTAAGCAAAGAAAGAGTCCTTTAAATCCAAGACAGCAAACCATTTGATATTTAGTAACAAATGCCTATACCCCCCTTCCTTGGCAGTTCTGTAAAGTCAATCTGCCATTGTTGGCCTGGTCCATTTGTTCCCTTTTAGATTTTTCCAGATTGCAGGGTCACTTATATTACTCTCCATTGCCTCCCAGGGCCATCTCTCTCCCCGGTTATTTCCCCCACAAACACAGCAGTTAGTTACATTCAATGCTTTAGCTATATATTCAGCAAGATTTACAAAGAGATTTTTTTTTTTTTTTTTTTTTTAGCAAATGTGGGAATTTCATATTGGACTCCAGTTTCCATTTCATGATAATACATGATGTTGTATTGACTCTTTATATTTTTCTTTGATCTTAATACTAATAATCACATTTGGGTCTTCTCCAGTTCCATATATTTTAAGTCCAATTTTAGTTACTTTTTTTCTGTTTCCAATTTTTCAGTTAAATTTCAGTTAAATTTACTGGCTTGCAGGTACGGGTTGTACAGCTATTCCTGCTATTAAACCTCATAGAGTCTTACATTGATAGTCATATCTCCAGCCTGCAGTATTCCAGCATACACAAGACCATCCTTTTGTTCCACAGAGGTGTGATGACTGATATCTAGCCATTTGACTAGGTACATCATCAGGATTTATGTGACATTGGTATCCACCTGGGCAAATATATTTTGGTTGGCTACTATAGTACCACCTCCACTCTAAACTTCCACAATTAGTATCTAAATTATCATCTATAATATCACATGCATCAAAAATTATTGACAGTGAGGTACTCAAATTGGTTATAACTTCATTATAACTTATTCCAATTAACCTTCTTTCTTCTGAATTTGTTCTCACTGAGTTTGATTATATATGCAACTGCCTATCTTTGTTCCTTTGCATTCATAAACAGTGTGATAGACCAAGGTTTTAGAGGTTATCTTCCTTCTTCTAGTTGTGGTAATGCATTCAACTACAGTTGTTGTGAATGTTTTTAAAAGCCACGGCATTTTCCCATATGGTTCCTATCAGAAACGACACCAAAAGAGGTCCAGTCAGGATCATAGTGCTCAGCGGTCACAGCCCCAGGGGTTGCAGCCCTTGGCAGACCTTTTCAGCTGCAGCACCGACTCCCTCCGGTCTTGCCCTCTCTGGTAGGTTAAAGGTATACCCCACAACAACTATTCCAACGAGGTGGTAATTTCACACCGAATGCAAAAAGAACTGTAATTGATTTTTCAAAAACTATTCGTGGTCTCCCCTACCAGTAATAATATACTTCAAATAACTGGGACACTTGGCTCTTAAAATAATTTCAACTATATCTGCATTTCCCATATCAAATTTACAGGAGTCAATATAAATTCCCTCAGTTACTTATCCGAGTCCTCTTGAGGGTCAGCTTGGTGTCTCCGGGTTCAGTCACAACTTTCCTTCATGGTTCCCTTCACTCATGATGCGTGTGTCCACCCTTTTTCAGCAGCTCTTATTGCCGTTTCTGTAGTTAAAAGAACAAGAAAAGGTCCCTCCCAACGAGGGGATAAACTCTCTTCTTTCCAGCTTTTATGTCATTCTTGTTCTAATTCATTCACTGGAGCTGCCCCATGGCATTCCCCTCCAGGGCAGTCTCACTCCCCATAGCACACACACGGATCTGGTTCCACAGAAGAGCCTACTCCCCCACCTCTGCTCAACATTTCTTCTCCACCAGTTTCAAAGCAACCGCTTTCTTTTTATCCACTTTCCATGTTTCCTCCTTTACTCCCCAACATGTCTGTTTCCATTTGTTTGCCTATCCCTGCACCCATCCCATGCTCACACAGGAGCTGCTCGAGCTCCCTCCTTAACTTTCTTTAACTTCTTAACATCTTTCCCTAGTATCACTGATGCGCGGATAGACTCCACAACTAGTTAAAGTTGTAAAGTAGGTATGCTTTTATTCAGCGCTGAGGTGCATGGGGATAGCTCCTCCAAAGCATGCACGCCTCAGGGTGGTTGTCCCTTTACACTTATTCTCTTAAGGTATACATAGACATGAGATTGCTCAATCCGCCTATACATATTTATTACCTATCCCCGCTTCGTATTATAATGAGCCGGAAGGTCCTTTGCACTTGCGCAGTGCCCCTTCTGATCATGGGCAGGGGTCTCAGGATGAAGTAAATGAGTCTTCCTCCTGTGGGCAGGGGTCTTCAAGATGAAGTAAATGAGTCTTCTTAACCTTTACACCTTTTAATCTTCAGACATGGATTTAGGGTTAGTTGGCGCCCAGTCTGCTTCTCCTACTGCTTATCAGTAGGAACAAACATCCGTGGTTTTTGTCATGGTCTTAAGGCCTGATCGCCCAGTCTGCTTCTCTTGCCACTTATCAGTAGGAATAAACATCTGTGTTTTTGTCATGATCTTAAGGCCTGATGGCCCAGTCTGCTTCTCTTGCCACTTATCAGTAGGAATAAACATCTGTGTTTTTGTCATGGTCTTAAGGCCTGATCGCCCAGTCTGCTTCTCCCCGGCTTATCAGCAGGACCTTTCATCTGCTTTTGTCAGCAGAACTAGCATCTGCTTCTTCCCCTCCAGCAATAATCAATGCCTTGGCAAGGTGGCAGTGGCAGATACTTAGGACAGACAATACTTTTGTTTAAGTAAAGGAATTCCTTTAACCCCCTTGTACAATTTCTCTATATTACCCCCCTGTACATTGGTTACCCGTGCATCAGTCCCCCCTTTTTTCTATAAAGTGAGTAAATTCTTTTACTATATTATTTATGACAGAGCTATCCATGTTCCTTCTATTGATTTATGGAGTGATTTTGATATAAATTGTATTATGCAAGGTGCAATCAGTAAAACGAGTAATACTATAATTAAGATTAGAAGACCTTGTTTAAGTATATCTCTGAACCATCCAGTAACTCCTAGGTTGTTTAGCCATTCATCCAATCCACTTCCAGCAATTCTAAGCTCTTTCATATTCTCCTGCAATTTTTTAAGCTTGGCATGGATCGATTCAGAATGATCAGATAAGTTCATACAACACATACCTTCGAAATCCTCACAGCCATGTCCATGGGCCAATAATAAAAAATCAATTGCTGCTCGATTTTGTAAAGATGCATGTCTTACACTATCTGTATCCGTGGCAAGTGAGGATATTATGTCTGAAGTTATATTTAGTTGTTTAGCTGCCCAACATGCCAAATGATGTATGTCTTTCAATGCTTTCCCTGCTGCTATATTTGGTACAAATAATGCTGTTAAAAACCTTGCCGTGTGATTCCAAATTGTTAAAGTAGAATCGCAATTTGGGCCTAATTGCTCGATGGATCGCTTGTCTCTGTGGAGGCTGCCCTTCATGTCTTGGACTAGTTGTCTTTTGGAGGCTGCAAACAGAGACAATTTGCCTAGATAACATGGTCCTCCAAAGGGTTTGGAAGGAATTCCCGGCCATGCACGTTCTCCACATATCAAGAAATATCCTGGGGGCAGAGCTTTAGGTATTTCATCGCTGTATCGTAACGCTGGCGATGATCCTGAGCAATAAGCAGTTATATTATGATACCATGTCTTTTCGCTAGTTACTCTGGTCTCAGGGACTTCACTTGACCATGTATGAAAAGTTATACAGCTCTGATTAGTTTTGTCAGATCCTAGGAGTCGGAGTTCTTGCATCGGGATAGTAGAATGATTTAAATTTTTTATTATTGCTCCCAATTGGGCTGATGCAATTGTCCAATCAGTTCCTCTAGCCCTCTTGACCATTTCGGTTACTGTGGTAGAATTTAGAACCAAGGGATTTTTTACCCACCCCTGAAAATCAAGGGGGTTCAGGTATGGTACTCCAATTAAGCATGTTTGAAAAGGATTTCCCACCTGTGCCAAGGTCAGACAGAAATCAGTAACCCCAGTCTTATTTGCCCATGTGAGCCAGACATTCATGTTTGACCCTAGTATTGATGTTTCCTTTTCTATGGCTTGGACCATGGCATAGTTATAAAAGATTAATACAAATAATTGTTTCATTTTAACTAGCTATGTTACTTTACTTTATCTCTCGCGAGTTATTTTTAATTTCATTCTGTTATTACCATTTGATGTGATTTTCCAGGGAGCCTTCGGGGCCTTTTTGACTCGAGTGTGATGAATCCAGGCGCTTTGTTCTCTAATTTTGATAGCAGTGAAAGTTGTGAGTAATACTTGGAACGGCCCCTTCCACCTTGGTTCGAGATCTTCTTCCTCTGTGGGTCTGAAAGATTTTATATATACATAATCTCCAGGTTGTATATTATGTACTGGACTATCCAGTCCTCTGCTTCGAGTTCCAGCCACATGTCTTTCAATTTTCCTGAGTTGTTTTCCTAACGCTATTATATAATTATTCATAGTTTCTTCTCCCACTTGGGGAGATATTCCCTGTTGGATTCCATATGGTCTTCCATACAGAATTTCAAAAGGACTCAGCCCTTCTCGAGTCCTTGGTTTAGTTCTAATTCTTAACAGAGCTAATGGAAGTGACTGGGGCCAAGTTAAATTGGCCTCCTGTCCCAATTTCACAATTTGTTGTTTAATTAGATGGTTCATTTTCTCCACCTGACCACTTGACTGTGGGTGGTAGGGAGTATGAAATTGCCAATCAATACCTAGTTGTTTGTTAATTTGTTGTACCACACTTGAAATAAAATGTGGTCCTCTGTCTGAAGATATAGTGGCTGGAACTCCAAATCGTGGTATTATTTCCTGTAACAATATTTTTGTTACCTCTCGGGATTTTGCACTTCTAGTTGGAAAAGCTTCTGGCCAACCTGAAAAGGTGTCTGTTAGTACCAACATATGCCTATAACCCCCTTGCCTTGGTAATTTCGTAAAGTCAATCTGCCATTGTTGGCCTGGTCCATTGCCCCTTCCAATTTGGCCCATTTTGAGTTTGAGATTATTTTTTGGGTTTGTTTGAAGGCAGAGATCACATTGTTGACTTACTTGATGGATAGTAGCATACAAATTTCTAGCTATGATTCTGTTTCTTAAGTACTTATATAAAGCATCCACTCCCCAATGTGTTTTCTGATGCTCATTTCTTATAATGGCCCATAACAAAGAGGAGGGGACAATTATTTTCCCTTGTGGTGTGTGAGCCCACCCCTCCTTATTTAGTATTCCATCCTGATCTGTGATCAATTTCTGATCTTCCTTATTGTAATTTGGCTTACCTTCTATAGGAATGTTCCCATCAGGAATTAAGGCACCTTCTATAACTACATTTCTTTTTGCTGCTTCTTTTGCCTCTCTGTCCGCCAGCTCATTTCCTTCTTCCTGCATCGAGCTCACCTTTTGGTGTGCCTTAACGTGCATAACTGCTACCTTCCCAGGTAGTTGAACTGCTTCCAACAATCTCACTATTTCTTGTGCATGTTTTATGCTTTTCCCTTGTGAGTTCAACAGTCCCCTTTCTTTCCAAATGGCTCCATGTGCATGCACAACTCCAAATGCATATCTTGAGTCTGTGTAGATGTTTATGTTCTTTCCTTTTGCTAGTTCCAGAGCTCTAGTTAGAGCGACCAGTTCTGCCTTTTGTGTGGAAGTATTTGTTGGTAGTGGTCCAGATTCAATTACTTCTCTGGAGGTGGTGATTGCATATCCAGCATGCCGCTTTCCACTGATGACATAGCTGCTTCCATCAGTAAACCAGGTTTCTGCATCGTCCAGAGGGGTCTCTTGTAGGTCTGGGCGGCTGGAATATGTATCCTCAATGGTTTTTAGGCAGTCATGATGTATAGGTTCTCCTTCATTTCCGCTGAGGAAAGAAGCTGGGTTGACAATGTTAGTTGTTACTATCTCTATATCATCTTGTTCCACCATGATGGCTTGATATCTCAGAAACCTCTGATGGGAAAGCCAGTGTCCCCCTTTTATCTCCAGTACTGCAGACACTGTATGGGATACTAGCACTGTGATTTTCTGGCCCAGAGTGAATTTGCGTGCTTCTTGAATATTCAGCATGACTGCTGCTACAGCTCTAAGGCACCCTGGCCATCCTTCAGCAGTAGAGTCCAATTGCTTAGAAAAATAAGCAACAGCTCGCCGATATGGGCCCAAGTTCTGAGCTAGTATTCCCAAGGCAATTCCCTGTTTCTAATGAGAAAACAAAAGGAATGGTTTACTCACATCTGGAAGTCCAAGGGCTGGAGCTGACATAAGAGCCTCCTTTAATTGGTTGAAAGCTTGGGTAGCCTCTCTTGTCCACTGAAGATCTCTGCTCCCATCAGCAATTAGTGCATATAGAGGCTTTACATGCAACCCGTAGTTGTAAATCCATAGTCTACACCATCCTGTCATTCCCAAGAAGGTTCGTAGTTCTTCTATTGTCTGTGGCTTCGGGGTCTGACATATGGCCTCTTTACGGTTCTGTCCCAAAGTTCGTTGTCCAGCACTTATTTCATAGCCCAAGTAAATTACCCTTTGTTTTACTATTTGGGCCTTTTTCTTGGATACTCTGTATCCTTGAAGTCCTAAAAAGTTTAAAAGGCTTACTGTCCAGGCCACGCAAGCTTCTTCTGTCTGGGTGGCAATTAGAAGGTCATCTACATACTGCAGTAGTTTTCCTTCTTCTGGTGGGGCTTCCCAGGATTCTAAATCTTTTGCTAGTTGTTCTCCAAAGAGGGTGGGACTGTTCTTGAATCCTTGAGGCAGCACCGTCCAGGTTAGATGAGCTCTGCGTCCACTCCTAGGGTTTTCCCATTCAAATGCAAAGATTTTCTGGCTGGCTTCATGGAGAGGGAGGCAAAAGAAGGCATCTTTCAAATCTAATACTGTAAACCAGGTTAGCTCTGGTGTAAGGCATGTTAACAGGGTATATGGATTTGCTACTACAGGGTAAAGATCTTCAGTTATTTTGTTAACAGCTCGTAAGTCCTGCACTACCCGATATGTACTGTCAGGTTTACGGACCGGTAAAATAGGAGTGTTGAAATCTGATTGGCACTCCTTTAATAGTCCTAATTGTAAGAAGTTTTCAATTATTGGGCGGATTCCTTCTCTGTCTTCGTTTTTCAAAGGATATTGTCTAATTCTGACTGACTGTTTCCCTTCCTTGATCTTGACTTGTATTGGGGCTGCATTTTTGGCTTTTCCAGGTCTATCTGTAGCCCATACTCCCGGAAATACTTGGTCTAATACATCCTCTCTAATCTCTCCCCCTGTTTGATGTGTAATTAAAATTAAGCTTAGCACTTCTATGTATTGTTGGTCCTTTACCTTTAAGGTGACTTTGCCTTCCTTGAAGGTGATGACTGCCCCCAACTGTTCTAATAAATCCCTCCCCAAAAGAGCTTTTGGGGAGTTGGGCATATACAAAAATTTATGTATGCCCCATTGTTTTCCTAATTGATATTTTAATGGTTTACAAAAATACGCCTTTTCACCTTGACCAGTTGCTCCTTTTACAGTAATATATTTATCCCCTAAGGGTATCAGAGCTTCATTTAAAACCGAATATGTTGCACCCGTGTCAACCAAAAATTCCACCTCCTTTTCTTTATCTCCTAGCTTCATTATAACCAGTGGATCTGCTAGGGAAGATTCCCCCGGTGCCTGTCATTCTTCTTTCATGTGTGCAACCATTCTCCCCGTTTTAATTCTGTTTGTGCGGCAATTTCTTCTGTTTTCTGGACACTCACTTTTCCAATGTCCGAATTTTTTGCACAGTGCACACTGATCTTTACCTAGTCGAGGCTTTTGTCCTTGTTCCCTTCTTCTCCCTTCTTCTACCACCGCCACTAGCCTCTGCATTCCCTGTTTATAAGTTTCTTCACGATTACTAAATACTCGCCATGCTTCCTCCAGGAGGACTTCTAAATTTCTTCCCTCACTTGGTCGCAATTTTTGAAGTTTTCTTCTAATATCTCCTGTGGACTGCCCCAAAAAGAGAGAGACCAATTGTTGTATTCCCACTTCTGAGCCTGGATCTAGTGGTGTATTTCGGCGCATTGCTTCTCTCAATCGATCTAGAAATTCAGATGGTGATTCTGAGGGGCCCTGCTTTACCTCATACAAAATTGACCAATTTATAGTTTTTGGGATCGCCCTTTCTACTCCTTTAATAATCCATTCTTGGTATGCCTGCAGTTTCTCTCGCTCTGCAGATCGATTTGGGTCCCACTTTGGGTCTTGGAGGGGAAAAAACTCCTTTACATCTCGTCGCTTTGCTTGATAGTAGTCCCCAGCTAGATCACCTGCTGTTTTTAATATTAATTGTTTCTCAGTTTCTGTCATTGCTTCCAGTAGCAACTGTACATCATTCCAATCCGGATTATGTTGTTTCATTATAAATTGTAAATATTTTGTAACGCCTACAGGGTCATTACGATAATCCTTTGCAACCTTCTTCCATGCTTCCAGATCCATTGTAGAGAAGGGTACTTTAATTAACATTGTAGTTCCTTCAGGTCCTATCGCCTCTCTCAGAGGTGCCTGTAAGACAGGTTTCTGCCGGGTTCGCGAGGAGACTGGACTCTCTGGAGGAGAAGCATCATCCAAATCCATACTTTCCCTTCGTTTTGGTGGGGGTTTGAATATATCTTCCAACCCTTGATCTGTATCTTGGTGAATTTTATCCTGTTTAATGCACCTTTGACCAATATCACATGATGAACAACATCGCTTTGGCATGTTCTTTTTTTCTCTTCTATCCCTTTCCAGGGCTAACACCAAGGGATCTTGGGGTGGCACCATTCCACAGGCTCTCTGCCATTCTGGATGGTTTCGGAGAGTGAAGAACATATCTGCATATGATACTTCATCCCACTTCCCTTCCCTTCTTAAAAATAACATTAGTTGTAACATAGGACTATAATCCAATGTTCCATTAAGTGGCCACTTTGCCCCATCTTCTAATTTATAGAGTGGCCACCATTGATTACAGTATTTAATCAGGGTTCTCTTATTTTCTGTGCCCCCAGGCCCTGAAATTTCTTTCCAATGCACCAAAATACATCCCAAGGGGCTTTTTCTTAATATTCCTTTGCTTTGTCTCATTCCCATTTTTTTTTGGTGTTTTTTTTTGTTTGTTTTGTTTTTTTTGTTTTTTTGCTTTTTTTGTTTTTTTTTTTACAATAAGAAGACACTACTTACAATAAGACACTACTTAATAGCTGCTCACACACAAGAAGATACACAGGACAGAGACTGAACACACAGGACAAAAAAACACAGACACTTCGTCCGTCTCCGGCCGCTCTCCTCGCGGAGACACGGAACCGCGGATTGGGACTCCACACTCGCTTCGTAGCTATGCTACGTCTCAGTCACACAGAAACACAAAGTTACACATGGGATCCCCCACTCACACTATGGTTCCGCTTACCCTCCTCACGGTTCTCAGAATTTGAGATACAGCGGAAACCTGGTGGGTTCGCTTACCCTTCACCTGCCCCCCTAGCAGGTCCGTCCTGGCTCCCAAAACCTGGGATACAGCGAAAACCCGGGCTCACCCGATCCGCTCCCAGGATCGCTAACAGCCGCTCTATCGGTCGGCGAGCCCCCCGCTTGCAAGCCCTACCTACCAAGGGGAACTTCGCTGTGCGCCAGACGTCTCTGCGCGCCTTACCAGCAGCCCCGGGCCACGCGTACGCCTTACAGGCCACCTAAATTACCAAAACCCAAATCACCAAAACCCCAAACATACCGTTTCTCCGCAGCCGGCACAGGTTGTTGTCTGTCCCCGCAGTGAGCAGACGAGAAGCGGAGCTCCTCCAGGCAAGCAGCCTGTGGCGCCGAGGATGTCCACCCCTCAGCCGATCCTGCAGCCGGACAGAGGTCTCCTGGCTGGCTCGCCAAATTGATGCGCGGATAGACTCCACAACTAGTTAAAGTTGTAAAGTAGGTATGCTTTTATTCAGCGCTGAGGTGCATGGGGATAGCTCCTCCAAAGCATGCACGCCTCAGGGTGGTTGTCCCTTTACACTTATTCTCTTAAGGTATACATAGACATGAGATTGCTCAATCCGCCTATACATATTTATTATCTATCCCCGCTTCGTATTATAATGAGCCGGAAGGTCCTTTGCACTTGCGCAGTGCCCGTTTTGATCATGGGCAGGGGTCTCAGGGTGAAGTAAATGAGTCTTCCTCCTGTGGGCAGGGGTCTTCAAGATGAAGTAAATGAGTCTTCCTCTTCTTAACCTTTACACCTTTTAATCTTCAGATATGGATTTAGGGTTAGTTGGCGCCCAGTCTGCTTCTCCTACTGCTTATCAGTAGGAACAAACATCCGTGGTTTTTGTCATGGTCTTAAGGCCTGATCGCCCAGTCTGCTTCTCTTGCCACTTATCAGTAGGAATAAACATCTGTGTTTTTGTCATGGTCTTAAGGCCTGATCGCCCAGTCTGCTTCTCCCCGGCTTATCAGCAGGACCTTTCATCTGCTTTTGTCAGCAGAACTAGCATCTGCTTCTTCCCCTCCAGCAATAATCAATGCCTTGGCAAGGTGGCAGTGGCAGATACTTAGGACAGACAATACTTTTGTTTAAGTAAAGGAATTCCTTTAACCCCCTTGTACAATTTCTCTATATTACCCCCCTGTACATTGGTTACCTGTGCATCATCACAATCTGAACAACATCTCTTTAGCTTTTAGTTTTTCCTGTCCTTTTCCAAAGCCAAAATTAAGGGATCAGGAAGAGGTATATTAATTTTGCACTGTCACATCTGCATACATTCCATTTTCCTTGTCACCTCAAAACAACATTAATTATAACAATGTATCATAATTCAAAGTTCCATTTTTGGGCCATTTTCCTTGATCTTCCAAAGTATATGAAGGTCAGTATTGGTTACAATATTTTACCAACGTTTTCTTGTTTACAGAGGCCCCAGAAGATCCTCTCAGTTCTTTCCAATGAACCAAAATGTAACCCAATGGGCTTTTCCTCAGAATTTCCTCGTGTTGACCGGCTCCCATTCCAGCCAATCTTTTACAAATCTCTATATAGTTTCTCAGTGCTCTGCAAATGCACTTATGAAAATATGAGAGCACCAACACAAGTTTCAGTTACAGCAAAATTTCCTTTGCAATCATGCCTCTTAAAATTTTTTTTTTGACATTTTTACAATTTTTTTTCCAGTTTGTGTTTTTTCTTCTTTTTTTTTTCTTTTCTTTTAATCTTAGACAGGACCACAAAACATAGACACTTCGTCCGTCTCCGGCCGCTCTCCTCGCGGAGACACGGAACTGCGGATTGGGACTCCACACTCGCTTCGTAGCTATGCTACGTCTCAGTCACACAGAAACACAAAGTTACACATGGGATCGCCCATTCACACTATGGTTCTGCTTACCCTCCTCACGGTTCTCAGAATTTGAGACACAGCAGAAACCTGGTGGGTTCGCTTACCCTTCACCTTCCCCCCCTAGTAGGTCCGTCCTGGCTCCCAAAACTTGGGATACAGCGGAAACCCGGGCTCACCCGATCCGCTCCCAGGATCGCTAGCAACCGCTCTCTCGGTCGGCGAGCCCCCCGCTTGCAAGCCCTACCTACCAAGGGGAACTTCGCTGTGCGCCAGACGTCTCTGCGCGCCTTACCAGCAGCCCCGGGCCACGCGTACGCCTTACAGGCCACCTAAATTACCAAAACCCAAATTACCAAAACCCCAAGCATACCGTTTCTCCGCAGCCGGCACAGGTTGTTGTCTGTCCCCGCAGTGAGCAGACGAGAAGAGGAGGTCCTCCAGGCAAACAGCCTGTGGCGCCGAGGATGTACACCCCTTGGCCGATCCTGCAGCCGGACAGAGGTCTCCTGGCTGGCTCGCCAAATTGATACGCGGATAGACTCCACAACTAGTTAAAGTTGTAAAGTAGGTATGCTTTTATTCAGCGCTGAGGTGCATGGGGATAGCTCCTCCAAAGCATGCACACCTCAGGGCTGTTGTCCCTTTACACTTATTCTCTTAAGGTATACATAGACATGAGATTGCTCAATCCGCCTATACATATTTATTATCTATCCCCGCTTCGTATTATAATGAGCCGGAAGGTCCTTTGCACTTGCGCAGTGCCCCTTCTGATCATGGGCAGGGGTCTCAGGATGAAGTAAATGAGTCTTCCTCCTGTGGGCAGGGGTCTTCAAGATGAAGTAAATGAGTCTTCCTCTTCTTAACCTTTACACCTTTTAATCTTCAGACATGGACTTAGGGTTAGTTGGCGCCCAGTCTGCTTCTCCTGCCGCTTATCAGGAGGACCCAACACCTGTGCTTTTGTCATGGTCTTAAGGCTTGGTCACCCAGTCTGCCTCTCCTGCCGCCTATCAGCAGGACCTTTCATCTGCTTTTGTCAGTAGAATTAGCATCTGCTTCTTCCCCTCCAGCAGTAATCAATACCTTGGCAAGATGGCAATGGCAGGTACTTAGGACAGACAACACTTTTGTTTAAGCAAAGGAATTCCTTTAACTCCCTTGTACAATTTCTCTGTATTACCCCCCATGTACATTGGTTACCCGTGTATCAGTTCCCCCTTTTTTTATAAAGTGAGTAAATTCTTTTACTCTATTATTTATGACAGACCTATCCATGTTACCTGGAGAAGGCCTTGGTTAAGAATATCTCTGAACCATCTAGTAACTCCTTATCCAATCCTACTTCCAACAATTTTGAGCTTTTGCATATTCTACTGCAGTTTTCCCAGCTTAACATGGATTGATTCAGAATGGTCAGATTACTTTCATGCAGCACATACCTTTGAAATCCTCAAAACCTTTTCTACAAGACACCCACTGTATCTTGCAGGACTCAAACCACCAGATGCCTGCTGCCTAAAAAACAAAACTTTTTCTACAAGACACTCACTGTGTCTTGCAGGACCCTAACCACAAGATGCCCACTGCCTTCTGTGATTGTAAACCATAGGACGCCCGCTGCCTCTTGTGCATAAAAACTTTTTGTACAAGACACCCACTGGGTCTTGCGGACCCAAATATCGGGTCGAATTTTTTTCTTTTGCCCATACTTCCATACAGTAATGGACCATTTTTTTCCTTACTTTTTTTTTTTTTTCCTTCCTGGGACGGCTGAATGTCCCAGTACTTTATCATTAACCCCAGGGGACTGTCCGGTGGTATATCTGGTAGGTTGCTCCCTGCTTTATTCTTAGGATCTCTCCTTGGATCCTTTCCTGGGTTATAATTACGACTCTTACTTTGACCCATTGTCTTACTCCGGGGACCTCTGCCTGGGCCCCGGGGACTGGGACCTCTACCTGGGACCCGTCTTCCCTCCCCATATCTTAGTACAATATTCTATCATTTTTTTGCTTATCTTTCCCTAGGGTTCCAGGGAAATCTCTCCAATTATCTAAGATATATGCTAGAGGGGTATTCATGTGAGTTGAAGGCTTGCTGCCCTTCGCCCCCCATCTTCTGGAATATCCACAAATATACACTCACTCGCTCCCCCTTGTTCCTGGCCCAGTCCCTCGCGGGAGATGGAAAACGCAGTACTTAAGGGTCCACACTCGCTTGGTTCAGTATATCGAACCTCTCATTCGTTATATTCCAGGAAACCCAATCCCGTCCGAACGGCAAACCCGCGAACAACTTCGCAATATACTTACGCGTCCTGCGTCTTCGTCCGGACTCCCGTGCACAGAATTTTTATGGGATTTTACCGGTTTTTCCTTTGCTCATTATTCTAGAATTTAGGTTCGTCGGTAAGGTTGAGGTAGGGTGTCGGTCGCGGGGCCGTGGACTGTCGCGGGGCGCCTCCCCGGAGGACCAAAGCCCACCGTTTTTTATCCGAGTCACGGCACCAGAAATTGTTATAAATTGAGACCAAAACGGATCATAATCCAATTAAAATTTTAATAATTATAGCAAGTAGAATATGAGCAAATACAGCGCTGGACGACAGGGGAGTCTGCGCTCCGCCTACTGCCATTCTGAGTAGTTCAAACAGCCCCTTTTTATACATCTCTGTCAGTTCCTGGGCCTCTGGCAGTTATCTTATCTTGCACAAGCAGTGTCTGGTGGCTGTTTGCATCCTGAACACCTGGCGGTCATCTTGGCTATTCACATATGCGATTTCCTGAGCACCTGGCGGTGATCTTATCAGTGTCTGTTGGCTACTTTTTAAATTGGGCTTTACATAAATCTTAATAAACAATATTCTAGTCTATAGTTTCTTACACTAACCACAAGATGCCCACTGCCCCTGTGACTGTAAACCACAGGACGCCCGCTGCCTCTTGTGCATAAAACCTTTTTGTACAAGACACCCACTGTGTCTTGCGGACCCAAATATCGGGTCAAATTTTTTTCTTTTGTCCATACTTCCATACAGTAATGGACCATTTTTTTCCTTACTTTTTTTTCCTTCCTGGGACAGCTGAATGCCCCAGTACTTTATCATTAACCCCAGGGGACTGTCCGGTGGTATATCTGGTAGGTTGCTCCCTGCTTTATTCTTAGGAACTCTCCTTGGATCCTTTCCTGGGTTATAATTACAACTCTTACTCTGACCCATTGTCTTACTCCGGGGACCTCTGCCTGGGCCCCCGGGACTGGGACCTCTACCTGGGACCCGTCTTCCCTCCCCATATCTTAGTACAATATTCTATCATTTTTTTTGCTTATCTTTCCCTAGGGTTCCAGGGAAATCTCTCCAATTATCTAAGATATATGCCAGAGGGGTATTCATGTGAGTCGAAGGCTTGCTGCCCTTCGCCCCTGTAAGAAACTATGGACTGGAGTATTGTTTATTAAGATTTATGTTAAGCCCAATGTAAAGATTAGGCAACAAAAAGATGAAATCGCTTATGCAAACAGCCAACAGACACTGATAAGATCACCGCCAGATGCCCAGGAAATTGCTTATGCAAACAGCCAACAGACACTGATAAGATCACCGCCAGAGACCCAGGAACCGACATGAACACAGAAGTAAAGATGTATAAAAAGGGCTGTTTGAACTGCTCAGCACGGCAGTTGGTGGAGCGCAGACTCCCCTGTCGTCCAGCGCTGTTTTTGCTCATATTCTACTTGCTATAATTAATAAAATTTTAATTGGATTATGATCCGTTGTGGTCTCAATTTATAACAATTTCTGGTGCCGTGACTCGGATAAGGAACGGTGAGCTTTGGTCCTCCGGGGAGGCGCCCCACGACATTTCGTGGCCCCGCGACCAACAGCCTACCTCAACCTTACCGACGAACCTAAATTCTAGAATAGTGAGCAAAGGAAAAACCGGTAAAATCCCATAAAAATTCTGTGCACGGGAGTCCGGACGAAGACGCAGGATGCGTAAGTATATTGCGAAATTCGCAGAGCGGAATTGTTCACGGCGAAATTGTTCGCGGGTTTACCGTTCGGGCGGGATTGGGTTTCCTGGTATAGAACGAATGAGAGGTTCGATATACTGAACCAAGCGAGTGTGGACCCTTAAGTACTGCGTTTTCCATCTCCCGCGAGGGACTGGGCCAGGAACAAGGGGGAGCGAGTGAGTGTATATTTGTGGATATTCCAGAAGATGGGGGGCGAAGGGCAGCAAGCCTTCGACTCACATGAATACCCCTCTGGCATATATCTTAGATAATTGGAGAGATTTCCCTGGAACCCTAGGGAAAGATAAGCAAAAAAAATGATAGAATATTGTACTAAGATATGGGGAGGGAAGACGGGTCCCAGGTAGAGGTCCCAGTCCCGGGGGCCCAGGCAGAGGTCCCCGGAGTAAGACAATGGGTCAGAGTAAGAGTTGTAAATATAACCCAGGAAAGGATCCAAGGAGAGATCCTAAGAATAAAGCAGGGAGCAACCTACCAGATATACCACCGGACAGTCCCCTGGGGTTAATGATAAAGTACTGGGGCATTCAGCTGTCCCAGGAAGGAAAAAAAAAGTAAGGAAAAAAATGGTCCATTACTGTATGGAATTATGGATAAAAGAAAAAAATTCGACCCGATATTTGGGTCCGCAAGACACAGTGGGTGTCTTGTACAAAAAGGTTTTATGCACAAGAGGCAGCGGGCGTCCTATGGTTTACAATCACAGGGGCAGTGGGCATCTTGTGGTTTGGGTAAAGGTGTAAAACAAGAGGCACTGGGCGTCCTATGGTTTACAATCACAGGAGGCAGTGGGCATCTTGTGGTTTGGGTCCTGCAAGACACAGTGGGTGTCTTGTAGAAAAAGTTTTGTTTTTTAGGCAACAGGCATCTGGTGGTTTGAGTCCTGCAAGATACAGTGGGTGTCTTGTAGAAAAGGTTTTGAGGATTTCACAGGTATGTGCTGCATGAATGTAATTTGACCATTCTGAATCAATCCATGCTAAGCTGGGAAAACTGCAGGAGAATATGCAAAAGCTTAAAATTGTTGGAAGTGGATTGGATGAGGAGTTACTGGATGGTTCAGAGATATTCTTAACCAAGGCCTTCTCCAGGTAACATGGATAGGTCTGTCATAAATAATAGAGTAAAAGAATTTACTCACTTTATAGAAAAAGGGGGAACTGATACACGGGTAACCAATGTACAGGGGGGTAATACAGAGAAATTGTACAAGGGAGTTAAAGGAATTCCTTTGCTTAAACAAAAGTATTGTCTGTCCTAAGTACCTAACATTGCCATCTTGCCAAGGTATTGATTACTGCTGGAGGGGAAGAAGCAGATGCTAATTCTACTGACAAAAGCAGATGAAAGTTCCTGCTGATAAGCCGGGGAGAGGCAGACTGGGGGATCAAGCCTTAAGACCATGACAAAAGCACAGATGTTTGGTCCTATTGATAAGTGGCAGGAGAAGCAGACTGGGCGCGGACTAACCCTAAGTCCATGTCTGAAGATTAAAAGGTGTAAAGGTTAAGAAGAGGGAGGCTCATTTACTTCATCCTGAGACCCCTGCCCATGATCACAAGGGGCACTGAGCAAGTGCAAAGGACCTTCTGGCTCATTATAATACGAAGCGGGGATAGATAATACATATGTATAGGCAGACCGGGTGAGCCCGGGTTTTCACTGTATCCCAAGTTTTGGGAGCCAGGATGGACCTGCTAGCGTGGACAGGTGAAGGGTAAGCGAACCCACCAGGTTTCTGCTGTATCTCAAATTCTGAGAACCGTGAGGAGAGTAAACGGAACCATAGTGTGAGTGGGGGATCCCAGGTGTAACTTTGGGTTTCTGTGTGACTGAGACGTAGCATAGCTACGAAGCGAGTGTGGAGTCCCAATCCGCGGTTCCGTGTCTCCGCGAGGAGAGCGGCCGGAGATGGACGAAGCGTCTATATTTTTTTGGACCTGTGTGTCCTGTCTGTGAGCGGGGGGCCTGGCTGCCCTCCCGCTGTCCTTTCCGTGTAACCCTGTGTGTGTCCTGTCTGTGAGCAGCTTAGAAAAGGGCGGAGGGGGAGTGTCCGGCTGCCCCTCTCGCTGCCTTTTTTTTTTCTGTCCTGTGTATCCTCTTGTGTGTGTACAGCCATTAAATTATAGATACCCAATTGGTAATTCTCTGAGAACAGAAATAAAATGATTATTTTGTGGAAAAAGCCACAAAAGCTCTGGAGGATCCTCTGGGAGGGTAAAAAGGAAAACTGGGAAAGGGTTTGTAAAAAATATCAAAGAAAATTTGAAGAGGCATGATTGCAAAGGAAATTTTGCTGTAACCGAAACTATGATCTAACAACAGGGGAGCTGATCTTCAGAACCCAGAGATATTATTGTACTGACCCCCTTAAGAATATCATACAACTTGTGTGTAGGTGCTCTCATTTTCATAAGTGCATTTGCAGAGCACTGGGAAAAAGAAGCTATAGAGATCTGTAAACGATTGACTGAAATGGGAGCCGGTCAAAACAAGGAAATTCTTGAGGAAAAGCCCATTGGGTTACATTTTGGCACATTGGAAAGAACTGAGAGGGTCTTCTGGGGCCTCTGTAAACAAAAAAAACAAAAAGTTGGTAAAATATTGTAACCAATGCTGACCTTCATACACTTTAGAAGATCAGGAAAAATGACCTAAAATGGAACTTTGAATTATTTTACATTGTTATAATTAATGTTGTTTTTGAGGTGACAAGGAAAATGGAATGAAGTAATGTATGCAGATATGAAAGAGTGCAAAATTAATATACCTCTTCCTGATCCCTTAATTTTGGCTTTGGAAAAGGACAGGAAAAACTAAAAGCTAAAGAGATGTTGTTCAGATTGTGATACTGGGGAAAGATGTTAAGAAGTTAAGATGTTAGAAGGAGGGAGCTCGAGCAGCTCCTGTGTTTGAGCATGGGATGGGTGCCGGGATAGGCAAACAAATGAAAACAGACATGTTGATAGATGGGACTGAAGGGTTGTTGGAAGAAAGCGGTTGCTTTAAAACTGGTGGAGAAGGAATGTTGAGCAGAAGTGGGGGAGTAGGCTCTTCTGTGGAACCAGATTTGTGTGTGTGCTATGGGGAGTCTGGACCCTGGAAGTGAGACTGCCCTGGAGGGGAGTGCCATGGGGCGGCTGCAGTGAATGAATTAGAACTAGAATGACATAAAAGCTGAAAAGAAGAGAGTTTATCCCCTCGTTGGGAGGGACCATTTCTTGTTCTTTTAACTACAGAAACGGCGATAAGAGCTGCTGAAAAAAAGGTGGACACACGCGTCTGGAGTAAAAGGACCCATAAAAGAATGGAAAGTTGTGAGTGAACCCAGAGACGCCAAGCTGACCCTCTAGAGGACTTGGATAAGTAACTGAGAGAATTCATATAGACTCCTGTAAATCTGATATGGGAAATGAAGATATAGTTGAAATTATTTTAAGAAACCATAGGATAAGGGCCAGTACTAGTCCATGCCCTCCTATATGCAAACACTGCAATTTGTATATTAGAGCCAAGTGTCCCAATTGTTTGAAGCATATTATTACTCATAGGAGAGACCATGAACAATTTTTGAGAAATCAATTACAGTTCTTTTTGCATTCAGTGTGAAATTACCACTTCGTTGGAACAGTTGTTGTGGGTCAAATACTACTGCCATAGTAGCCGACGGGGAATATACCTTTAACCTACCAGAGAGGGCAAGACCGGAGGGAGTCGGTGCTGCAGCTGAAAAGGTCTGCCAAGGGCTGCAACCCCTGGGGCTGTGACCGCTGAGCACTATGATCCTGACCGGACCTCTTTTGGTGTCGGTTCTGATAGGAACCATATGGGAAAATGCCGTGGCTTTTAAAAACATTCACAACAACTGTAGTTGAATGCATTACCACAACTAGAAGAAGGAAGATAACCTCTAAAACCTTGGTCTATCACACTGTTTATGAATGCAAAGGAACAAAGATAGGCAGTTGCGTATATAATCAAACCCAGTATGAATTGTGTCAGGAAAAACAAGCAAAAATGTGTGTTACGATCCAAAGGAACTTCCAACCTTGTATTGGGTAGAAATGAGAACAAATTCAGAAGAAGGGAAATTAATTGGAATAAGTGAAGTTATAACCAATTTGAGTACCTCACTGCCAATGATTTTTGATGCATGTGATATTATAGATGAGGATTTAGATACTAATTGTGGAAGTCTAGAATGGAGGCAATACTACAGTAGCCAACCAAAATATATTTACCCAGGTGGATACCAATGTCATATAAACCTCGATTATGTACCTAATCAAACAGCTAGGTATCAGTCATCACACCTCTGTGGAAGAAAAGGATGGTCTTGTGTATGCTGGTATACTGCAGGCTGGGGATATGACTGTCAATGTAAGACTCTATGAGGTTTAATAGCAGGAATAGCTGTACAACCCGTGCCTGCAAGCCAGTACATTTAACTGAAATTTAACTGAAAAATTGGAAACAAAAAAAAAAAGTAACTAAAATTGGACTTAAAATATATGGAACTGGAGAAGACCCAAATGTGATTATTAGTATTAAGATCAAAGAAAATAGAGAGTCAATACAATTTCATTTATTATTCAATTCCTTCTATAATGAAATGGAAACTGGAGTCCAATATGAAATTCTCACAGTTGCTAAAAATCTCTTTGTAAATCTTGCTGAAAATATAGCTAAAGCATTGAATGTAACTAACTGCTATGTTTGTGGGGGAACTAACCAGGGAAAGAGATGGGCCTAGGAGGCAATGGAGAGTAATATAAGCGACCCTACAATCTGGAAAAATCGAAAAGGAAACAAAAGGAGACAACAATGGATCTTGCAAACGGGTATAATCTGAAAAAGTTGTTGGCAAAATTTAGAAAATGGTGTAAAACCAGTAGGAAATTTACTTTGTGAAGGGGGTTATATGTGGAAGAGAGTAAGGAAAGACTGGGAAAAATGGGGAAATCCCATAGAAATAAATCAACAATTCAGTAACTGGACTAATGGAACTAACATACCAAACAGTTGGCCTACTCCAAATGGATATTATTGAATCTGTGGTAAAATAACCTTTGCATTTTTACCCCAAAATTGGACAGGTTCATGTATATTAAGAACGATCAGACCTAGTTTCTTCTTATTAAGGAGAAAACGATATAAAAGAGAGTTACAAAATGGAAAGACAATGAGTGGCCACCTGAATGAATAATCTCTTATTGGCAACTTGGGCTGAAGATGCATCCTGGGGATACAGGACTCCTATATGTATGTTGAATAGAATTATAAGGTCACAAGCTGTGGTAGAAATAGTAGCAAATAAAACAGAAAATGCATTAGGATTAATTGCAAAGCAAAATACTAAAATGAAAACTGCAATATATCAGAATCGTGTGGTTTTAGATTACCTGTTGGCTCAAGAAGGAGTGGTCTGTGGAAAATTTAATCTCAGTGATTGCTGTTTAGGATTAGATCTATTGTTCTTAAAAGAAGGAGGGTTATGTGTAGCTCTCAATGAAGAATGTTGTTCTTTTGCTGACCATACGGGAGTAGTCCAGGACACCATGTCTGAACTCCGGAAAAGGTTAGATCAATGTAAGAAAGATCGTGAGGCGGGCAGGTCATGGTATGAAAACTGATTTAATGTTTCACCTTGGCTAACCACTTTGTTGCCCACTTTAGCAGGACCGCTTATTATGTTGATTTTGGGACTTATATTTGGGCCTTGTATATTACATTATATTTTACACTTTATTAAAGAACGGTTTGACATAGCTAAACTGCTTATTTTAACTATGAGGTCTGGGGCAAAATATAAGAGTGTATCTATTAATGAGGATGAAGATTGTTGTGAATGCATTATGCCACGTGAGAACTATGCCTATTGTAATTGGGAGGTATTACCTTGTGAGTGTTATGATAAATGTTGGGATTGTGGAAAAAGGTTTGTTTGCAGTGCCGAGAATGAAAGCAGTGTCTAATAAACAATAATAGGATAAAAAGGAAAAGGGGGGATTGTAAGAAACTATGGACTAGAGTATTGTTTATTAAGATTTATGTTAAGCCCAATGTAAAGATTAGGCAACAAAAAGATGAAATCGCTTATGCAAACAGCCAACAGACACTGATAAGATCACCGCCAGATGCCCAGGAAATCGCTTATGCAAACAGCCAACAGACACTGATAAGATCACCGCCAGAGACCCAGGAACCGACATGAACACAGAAGTAAAGATGTATAAAAAGGGGCTGTTTGAACTGCTCAGCACGGCAGTTGGTGGAGCGCAGACTCCCCTGTCGTCCAGCGCTGTTTTTGCTCATATTCTACTTGCTATAATTAATAAAATTTTAATTGGATTATGATCCGTTGTGGTCTCAATTTATAACAGCTGGAAATGCCTTCTGCTTTATATCTTTTTATATATCTCAGCACTGTCCACTGATGTGCCAAAATTGGCTGATCTGAGTCTCACAGAAGTTCACTGTTCTGTCCCACTCTCCAGTCTTTTTTCCACTGCTTCCAATTGCTTTGGTCAAAGCTTATCCTGAACAAATTAACATGAATCTAAAATAATTATTTTTGCATTTATATACATAGATATATTTGTAGATTTTTTTTAATTTTGTCAACATTTTTGAGCAGTATAAAATATATATATATATATATATATACTTGAACTTTACTCCCCAGATTTTGTTCATTCCAAGTCCAATCTCTCTGGTTTTTTCTTTCCTCTGCAGAGCTTCCAAGCACTGTTTGTGCCCTTATGCTATGGAATGGGCAAAGTCCCTGTACAAAGGTAGAGTTTAGACATGATATGTATTGGGTTTAAGTGGCAAGGCTTTGAAACGGGGTGGTGGAGGGGAATAGTAGGGGAGCTACAGGGGTGGTTTCTATGAGTGGCTTCTACCAGAAGCTACACCCATGTCCAACAGAGGGAGTGCCAGCCAACTCCAAGATGGACCTGCCAGTGGCCAAAGCTGAGCCAATCAGCAACACTGGTAGCACCTCATGGATAATATATTTAAGAAAGGGTAAAAAAAATTATGCACAACAGCAGCTGGGAGAGAGGAGTGAGAAAATGTGAGAGAAACAACACTGTAGACACCAAGGTCAGTGAAGGAGAGGGGGGAGGTGCTCCAGGAGCCAGAGGAGAGATTCCCCTGCAGCCTATGGTGAAGACCAAAGATGAGGCAAGTTGCCCCCCTGCAGCCCACAGAGGTCCACAGTGGAGCAGATATCTAGCTGCACCTTGGGAAGGAACCTATGCCACAGCAAGTGGGCATGCCTGAAGGAGGCTATGACACCATGAGAGAGCCCATGCAGGAGCAGGCTCCTGGCAAGAATTGCAGCCTCTTGGAAAGGAGCCCATGCAGAGCAGGTTTTTTTTCTGACAGGACCTGTGACCCCATAGGGGACACACACTGGAGTGGTCCAATTCTAAAAGAATGTCTCCCATCAGAGGGACCTCATGCTAGAGCAGGGGAAGAGTGTGAGGAGGAAGGAGCAGCAGAGACAAAGCATTATGAACCAACCACAACCCTCATTCCCCATCCCCCTGAACCACTTGAGGGGAGGAAGTAGAAAACCTGGGAGTGAAGTTGAGCCTGGGAAGAAGGGATGGGTGGGGGGAAGGTGTTTTAAGATTTGTTCTTATTTCTCATTATCCTACTTGGATTTGATTGGCAAAAATTAATTTCCCAAAGTCAAGTCTCTTTTGCCCATGATGGTGAGTGAGCTCCCTGCCCTTATTTTGACCCACAAGCTTTTCTTTATGTTTTCTCTCCCCTGTCTTATTGAGGAATGGGAGTGATAGAGTAGCTTGGTGGGCACCTGATATCTGGCCAAGGTTAACCCACCACAGCCTTGTAGTGAAGAAAAAAAAAAAAAAGAGTGTTTTCACACTCTTTTTCTGAAAGATGTAGCAGAAAACCCGTTATCACAGTCTAGGGTGACATTTCCTGTGTTTCACTGGGACTAGTGGTACTAGGTTGCACCACTGCATAGGGTTTTACAGTATCTTTCAGGTTAAAGCCCCATTTAGTGTGAATATAGATTATGGAAGGAGGGGCTGGCCACCTGGGAGGAATATAGGACAGTTGTTAGAGGATCAGTTGCTGAGGTGAGTAGCTTGAGAGAGGATGCCTGCAACACCGGAGCGGAGCGGGGAGAGATCAGTGTCCAGGAGCCTCACCTCAGAGCGACAAGAGCCACTGAGGAGGGAGCCCCAAGTCCTCAAAAGGACTTGCCTAGGAGCCGGCTGCTCAGCCTACACGAGGGGCTGACTCACCGGGGGCGGAGCCAGGAGGAGTGGCACCAGCTGTGAGTGGTTAAAAACCTACCCAGGGAGCACAGCAAACAGAGCGGGTCGAGGCAGTTTGCGTGGCAGTTTGCTTGGGCAGGCGAGCAGACAGGCAAGCGGGCTAAACTCCAGTCTAACTCGGGAGGAACGAGTGCTTGTTTGTGTGGAGAGATGTAGACGGATCGATCTGATACAGGGGTAACCAATGTACAGGGGGGTAATACAGAGAAATGGTATAAGGGGGTTAAAGGAATTCCTTTGCTTAAACAAAAGTATTGTCTGTCCTAAGTACCTGCCATTGCCATCTTGCCAAGGCATTGATTACTGCTGGAGGGGGAGAAGCAGATGCTAGTTCTACTGATAAGCCAGGGAGAGGCAGACTGGGCGCCAACCAAATCTTAAGGCCATGACAAAAGCACAGGTGTTTGGTCCTCCTGATAAGCCCGGGAGAAGCAGACTGGGCGCTGACCAAACCCTAAGGCTATGTCTGAAGGTTAAAAGGTGTAAAGTTTAAGAAGAGGAAAACTCATTTACTTCATCTTGAACCTAAATTGCTACCTTGACTAATACATATGCATCAGGGATTGCCTCATCAGTCTATTACGACATCAGCCTCTTCTGCGCTTGCGCAGCCCCCCCCCCGGTGGTCATCCTGATGAAGTAAGGAGTCTTCCTCAGATGAAGTAAGAAGTCTTCCTTGCTTTGTCCTTTTTGACCTGTCTGTTCTTTGGACAGGCCCCAAACATTATGTGGACTCCAGCATTCTCTTGTTTTCACATGGCTGCCTCTGGTCAATCTGTGTGTTCTGCTTGGATAAGATTTTACAATACTTTCTTAAATCCACTCATGCCTAAATTACAACTAAGGTACAGAACAGCAAAGTTACAACTAAGGTACAAAACGATTAACTAAGGTACAGAACAGCAAAATCAAAGGTCCACTATCGATTTGCAAGCATTCAATATAATTATTTCTAACATTAAATTTCACCCTTTCTCTAACACAGGTCTCTGGCTGCAGCGAATGCCTGATCCCGGCACTTGTATTGGAGGGAGCCAGTGACACTGCTTGTGTTCACTGTGAGCAAATAACTGATCTGCTCAGGCAGGTGGTTGAACTGAGGGAGGAGGTAGATAGGTTGAGAGCCATCAGAGAATGCAAAAGTGAAATAGATTGGTGGAGCCACACCCTAAGGCAGGGGCAGAGGGAAGTGGTTGAACAAGTGATGGATCCCCTTCCCTCCTACCATCAGACAGAAGGAGAGAACTTAAGGGACAAGGATGTATGGAGGGAGGTCCCTCCTCGGAGAGGTAAGCGAAAACCCTCGCAATCCCTTCCTCCCTCCCAGTTGCCCTTGAATAACAGGTATGAGGTCTTGGAACTACAGAGCCAGGTAAATGGAGATGGACAGGTACATCTATCTAGTGAGTCACCTGGGGCTTGTCACTCACCCCCATGCCTTAGAACTTCCCCAACCAAGAAGAAAAGAAGAGTAATTGTGGTGGGTGACTCCCTTCTGAGAGGAACAGAAGGGCCCATTTGTCGACCGGATCCATCCCACAGGGAAGTCTGCTGCCTACCTGGGGCTCAGATTAGAGATGTTAAAAAGAAACTCTCTAATCTGGTGCAGCCCTCTGACTACTATCCGCTGCTGGTTTTTCAGGTTGGCAGTGATGAAATTATTACAAGGAGGGCAAGGGCAATGAAGAGAGACTTCAGGCCCCTGGGACGGCTGGTTAAAGGGTCTGGAGCACAAGTGGTGTTTGCCTCCATACCTGTTACAAGCAAGGGTGAAGAGATAAATAGGAAGAGTCTGCAGATTAATGCATGGCTACGTGACTGGTGCCAAAGGCAGGGTTTTGGGTTTTTCAATCATGGGCTGCTGTATGAGACACCTGGTTTGCTGGTGGCAGGTGGGATACACCAGTCCCAGAGGGGGAAAAGGGTTTTGGGGCAGGGTTTAGCAGGGTTTATTGACAGGGCTTTAAACTAGATATGAAGGGGGAGGGGATTTAACTGGGCCTGTTAGGGACAAGCCCAAGAGAAACATGCTAGGGCTTGAAGGATGGCAGACTTGGGAGGACTATCAATTTATTGTTTCATTTGTGGGAAAGGATAGTTTAGACCCTGTCCCGCAGGTGAAAAAGGGGTACTAGGACAAGAGTTAGCAGAGCTAACTCACAGAGCTTCAGGTGAGATTCAAAGTGCTAGGGGGTCGTAGCTGAACTAGTGGGGCATTGTTCTACTATTAATGAAGACCAGAAGGCTACCTGCCTCCCAAGAGTGCCATCAGCGTGCTCTGCTCGCTCCCTGAAATGCCTGTACACCAATGCACACAGCATGGGGAATAAACAGGAGGATTTAGAAGTCTCAGTGCGGTCTAAAGGTTGTGATCTAGTGGCAATTACAGAGACATGGTGGGACAGCTCACAGGACTGGAATGTGGTCATGGATGGCTATGTCCTTTTAGGAAAGATAGGTCAGCAAAGCGAGGTGGTGGAGTTGCTCTTTATGTGAGAGAGCGACTAGAATGTATTGAGTTCTGTCCAGGGGCAGATGAGGAGCAAGTGGAATGTCTGTGGGTACAAATTAAGGGACAGACTGGTATGGGTGATACAGTTGTGGGAGTCTATTATAGACCTCCTGATCAGGACGAAGGAGTTGATTAGGCTTTCTACAGGCAACTGGAAGTAGCCTTGCGACTACATGCCTTAGTCCGCATGGGGGATTTTAACTACCCTGATATTTGCTGGAAGACTCACACAGCCAATCATTCACAGTCTAGGAGGTTCCTCCAGTGCATTGATGACAACTTCTTAATGCAAATGGTGGACAAACCAACTAGGAGAGGAGCGCTGCTACATTTAGTACTCACCAACAAGGAGGGTTTGGTTGAAGTGGTGATGGTCAATGGCAGCCTTGGCTGCAGTGACCATGAGTTGGTGGAGCTTAGGATCCTGTGTGGGAGGAAGAGAATACCTAGCAAGGCCACAGTTCTGGATTTCCAAAGAGCCAAATTGGGCCTCTTCAATCAACTGCTAAGGGAAGTCTCATGGGAAAGGGTACTAGGCGGTAAAGGGGCTCATGATAGTTGGTCAGCATTCAAGGACCACTTCTTCCAAGCTCAGGGTCAGAACATCCCAATGGGTAGGAAATCAAGTAAGGGATCTAGGAGACCAGCGTGGTTAAACAAGCTGGGCAAACTCAAGTGGAAAAGGAGAATCTATGGATTATGGAAAGAGGGGATGGCCCCTTGGGAGGAATATAGGACAGCTGTTAGAGGATGTAGGGAGGCAATTAGGACAGCTAAGGCCTCCTTGGAACTTAATCTTGCTAGTCGTGTTAAGGACAATAGAAAGGGCTTCTTAAAATACATAGTGAATAAAACTAACACAAGAGGCCATATAGGCCCACTGCTGAACAAGGTGGGTGCCCTGGAGACAGAGGATGTAAGGAAGGCAGAGGTGCTGAATGGCCTCTTTGCCTCTGTCTTTACTCCTGCAGACTCTCCCCAGGGGGCCAGATTCCTATAGCCCCAGAAGGAGTCAGGACAAAGGAGGAGTTTGCTTTGGTAGATGAGGATTGGGTTAGGGATCATCTATGCAATCTGGACATCTATAAATCGATGGGTCCGGATAGAATACACCCACAGGTGCTGAGGGAGATGGTGGAGGTCATTGCTAGGCCACTCTCCATAATCTTTGGTAAATCGTGGGAAACGGGATAGGTGCCTGAGGATTGGCAAATGTCACGCCAGTCTATAAGAAGGGCAAGAAGGAGGACCCGGGTAATTATAGACCAGTCAGCCTTACCTCCGTCCCTGGAAAGGTGATGGAACAACTTATTCTTGATTCCATCTCTAGGCATATCAAGGATGAGGGGGTTATTAAGAACAGCCAACATGGTTTTACAAGGTGGAAGTCATGTTTGACCAACCTTACAGCCTTCTAGGAGGAAGTAACTAGGTGGAGGGATGATGGTAGAGCGGTAGATGTGGTTTTTCTTGATTTCAGTAAGGCATTTGATACTGTCTCCCACAGCATTCTCATAGATAAAGTAAGGAAGTGTGGGCTTGACAATCAGGTAGTGAGGTGGATCAAGAACTGGTTGAAAGGAAGAAGGCAGAGAGTTGTGGTCAATGGGGCAGAATCTAGCTGGAGGTCTGTGACTAGTGGAGACCCTCAGGGGTCGGTGCTGGGACCAGTGCTGTTTAATATTTTCATCAACGACCTGGATGAGGAAACTGAGTGTACCCTCAGCAAGTTCGCTGATGACACTAAACTGGGAGGAGTGGTTGACACACCAGAAGGCTGTGTTGCCATTCAGCAAGACCTGGACAGGCTGAAGAGTTGGGTGGGGAGAAACTTGATGAAATTCAACAAGGGCAAGTGTAGAGCCTTGCATCTGGGGAAGAACAACCCCATGTACCAGTACAGGTTGGGGGTTGACCTGCTGGAAAGGAGTGAAGGGGAAAGGGACCTGGGGGTCCTGGTGGATAGGAGGATGACCATGAGCCAGCAATGTGCCCTTGTGGCCAAGAAGGCAAATGGCATCCTAGGGTGCATTAGAAAGGGTGTGGTTAGTAGGACAAGAGAGATTCTCCTCCTCCTCTACTCTGCCTTGGTGAGGCCACATCTGGAGTATTGCATCCAGTTCTGGGCCCCTCAGTTCAAGGACAGGGAATTGCTTGAAAGAGTCCAGCGCAGAGCCACAAAGATGATGAAGGGAGTGGAACACCTCCCTTATAAGGAGAGGCTGAGGGAGCTGGGTCTCTTTAGCTTGGAGGAGACTGAGGGGTGACCTCATCAATGTTTACGAATATGTAAAGGGTGGGTGTCAGGATGATGGAGCTAGGCTTTTTTCAGTGATATCCAGTGACAGGACAAGGGACAATGGGTGTAAACTGGAGCATAGGAGGTTCCATGTTAACATCAGGAAGAACTTCTTTACTGTGAGTTTGACAGAGCACTGGAACAGGTTGCCCAGGGAGGTTGTGGTGTCTCTTACATTGGAGATATTCAATGCCCACCTGGACAAATTCCTGTGTGATGCATTCTAGGTTACCTTGCTCTTGCAGGGGGGTTGGACTAGATGGTCTTTCGAGGTCCCTTCCAGCCCCTGGGATTCTGTGATTCTGTGAATGTCGTGAGTCTATACGCACTGAGCACATGCAGCAGCAGATCACTGGAGAGACACCCAAGTGGGTTCATGGTTTGTGAGCAGTACCAGTGTTTTATGGATGCTGAACTACCTCACACTGCTTTAACAGGAGCCATGATTTCAGCCTCCACCTTGGTGAGCTGCTGCGGAATGGACTCAGTCAGAGATCAATATGATCAGACAAAAAGACATTTATTGCAAAGCATTAACTCCTTATATACTACTGCTTACACACACCTACAGCAATTTGGCAAAGCATCATTGGATACTTGTCTTGAAGACCCTTAGTGACTAACATAGAATTGGTTAAGCAGAGGTGTGAGAACTTGACCTCGAAAGCATGCCAACAGTCCACAGTTCTCATAACTCAGTGAATTCCAGCTTCTTCTTATCTTGCTTGCTTAAGCTTCCTCGGTCCTCTCATGGCCTTGCTGTATCTTTCAGAGTTATTCAAAGTTCATGTACGAAATATTCATTATCCTGTGAGAACACAGTCTCCACAGTGAGCAGCCAGGAAGGGGATGTTACAGTCACTGCTGTGAGAAATGATCTCTAGATAAAAACTTTTATTGTAAAAGCTCAGAGTAGACACATCAGTGAAACAGCAATTTCTTAACATTTTTGCAAAACGGGTGTCCTAGCAAGTAGACAGTAACAGCAAAAGCACAACTTTGGTTTATATTTCCTACCCCATCAACAAGTTCCCTCCCTTGTTTCCCATTGGTTGGGTACTCCAAGGTTTACAGCCTATCCAACATGTAGAAACTACATGCTCACCGTCCTGCCTCTGTTTACATCTCCCCTTATCTGTTTTGTACGTCCCTTCCTCTTATTTATTTATCTCCTTTTATGGTTCAGTTTCATAACTCTCTGGCACATATGGCACCCCAACTTACTGTTTAACTACAGAACCAGTTTGCACTGGCTTAGTTTGGTAGATTGTACAAAGACAGCATTCTTTTTAACCACAAAGTGTATTGCACAAAAATGACATTGTCTTTGACCACAGAGTGTGTCTAAATCATGATATTTCAAACCCTTTGTTTCGTTCCCTTGGTAACTTAGCCTCAGCCCCAATATCGCAAATTCTTAATATTATAAAGCCTTAATATTGCAAAACCCCATCACCAATATGTGAAAACAACACTGTTTCTCACACAATTCCCCTTTCTCTTATTTATACTGCTGTGGCTTTTCACACTTCTTTAAGGAATTGTCCCATATGTCACTTCCAATCAGGATAACATAATTTCACATTTTTCCTCGGAAGATAAGTAAGCTGAAAAATCTTCACCTCACTTTTCTTCTAACAGAAGCATTTTCTCAGAGTAGGGTGGTGGTCCAATGGGCACTGTTTTTACAGGGCTGTTTCAATAAGATGCCCTACAAGTCCCCTTACACATGGAATTATGCAGCATCCTATATTCATTAATATTCCTGCTACTACAATTAGAAAAGTAAAAATTGATATCACCATTCCTCTCCATTTACTAAACAAAGATTCTAACCATCCTCTTAATGAATTATTTATTCTTGAATTTTCAGCCAATTCTTCCATCAAGGTAGTGAGGCCTTGTAAGGCTCTGGTTATGGTTCCATCTGCTGCTGTATTATTTGGACTACATGTACAACACCTACTCGCTAGCATTATTCATAATCCTCCTTTTCTGCTATATATCTAAAACCATTCTATTTTCCCATGCCACTATGCTGGTAGCATCTAATTGTTCCACGATTCCTTTTATTGCATCCCTGGTATAAATTATAAACCTTTGCTGATTATAATAACTTATCCAATTATAGAATCACAGAATAGTTAGGGTTGGAAAGGACCTTAAGATCATCTAATTCCAACACCCCCTGCCATGGGCAGGGACAACTCCCACTAAAGCATGCCACCCAAGTCTCTGTCCAACCTAGCACTGAACACTTTAAGCTGAGCCTGGAACCCAGAAGCACACAGCTGCTCACTCACTCCACTCATGCTCCTGGAGGAATGGGGAGGAAAATCATAGAATCAAAGAATCATAGAATCATAGTATAGTTAGGGTTGGAAAGGACCTTCAGATCATCTAGTTCCTATCCCCCTGCCATGGGCAGGGACACCTCACACTAAACCATGTCACCTAAGGCTCTGTCCAACCTGGCCTTGAAAACCACCAGGGCTGGAGCATTCACAACTTCCCTGGGAAAGCCATTCCAGTACCTCACCAACCTTACAGTAAAGAACTTCCTCCTTATATCCAACCCAAATTTCCCCTGTTTAAATTTTAAACCCATTACCCATTGACCCATCACTACAGTCCCTAATAAAGAGTCCTTCCCCAGCATCCTTATAGGCCCCCTTCAGGTACTGGAAGGCTGCTGTGAGGTCTCCACGCAGACTTCTCCAGGCTGAACAGCCCCAACTTTCTCAGCCTGTCTTCATATGGGAGGTACTCCAGCCTCCTGATCATCCTCGTGGCCCTCCTCTGGACTTGTTCCAGCAGTTCCGTATCCTTATTACGCTGAGGACACCAGAACTGCACACAATACTCTAAGTGAGGTCTCACAAGAGCAGAGTAGACGGGCAAGATCACCTTCGACCTGCTGGTCCCACTCCTTTTGATGCAGGCCAGGACACAGTTGGCTTTCCGGGTTATGAGCTTATACTGCTACCACATGTTAAGTTTCTCATCAACCAATACCTGCAAACCCTTCCCCACAGGGCTGCTCTGAATCTCTCTTCTGCCCAACCTGTAGCTGTGCCTGGGATTGCTTTGACCCAGGTGTAGGACCTTGCACTTGGCATGGTGAAACTTCATAAGGTTGGCATCAGCCCACCTCACAAGTGTGTCAAGGTCCCTCTGGATGGCATTCCTTCGCTCCAGCATATTGATTGAACCATACAGCTTGGTGTCATCAGCAAAGAAGTTCGGCCCCAACACCAATCCCTGAGGGATACCACTTGTTACTGCTCTCTAGCTGGACACTGAGCCATTGACTACAGCTTTTTGCATGTGGCCATCCAGCCAGTTCTTTATCCACTGAGTGATCCATCTATCAAATTGATGTCTCTCCAACTTAGAGACAAGGATGTCATGTGGGACAGTGTCAAACGCTTTGCACAAGTCCAGGTAGAGGACATCAACTGCTCTACCCATGTCCATCAGTTCCGTAGCCCCATCATAGAAGGCCACCAAATTGGTCAGGAAGGATCTCCCCTTAGTGAAGCCATGCTGGCTGTCACCAAGCATCTTGTTGTCTTTCATGTGCCCCAGCATGCCTTCCAGGAGAATCTGCTCCCAGATTTTGCCAGGCACAGAGGTGAGAATGACTGGTCTGTAATTCCCCGGGTCATCCATTTTCCCCTTCTTGAAAACGCGGGTTATGTTTCCCTTTTTCCAGTCATCGGGAACTTCACCTGACTGCCATGATTTTTCAAATATAATGGACAGTGGCTTAGCAACTTGATTCGCCAGCTCCTTCAGGACCCGCAGATAGATTTCATCAGGTCCCATGTACTTGTGCACATTCCGGTCCTTAAGATGGTCTCAAACCTAGGGTCTTCATTGTCACAGTTCCTGCATCTGCCTTCAAAGACTTGGGTGGTGTCATCAGAACCCTTGCCAGTGAAGACTGAGGCAAGGAAGCCATTCAGAACCCCAGCCTTCTCCAAATCCAGGGTTGCCAGTTCTCCTGATAGCTTCTGGAGAGGGCCCGCATTGTCCCTAGTCTGTCTTTTATTTGCAATGTACCTATAGAATCCCTTCCTGTTATCTTTCCCATCCCCAGCCAAGTTTAATTCTAACTGGGCCTTAGCTTTCCTAACCTGGTCCCTAGCTTCCTGAACAGCATCCCTGTATTCTTCCTAGGCTGCCTGTCCTTGCTTCCACATTTTATAAGCCTCTTTTTTCATTTGAATTTTTCTCAGCAGCTCCTTATCCATCCAAGGAGCTCTCCTGGCCCTTCTGCTGCACTTCCTTTTAGTTGGGATGCAACAACACTCTTAGCTTGTAGCAGGTGATCCTTGAAATCAACCAACAGTCTTCGGCCCCCCTGCCCTCTAGGGCTATATCCCATGGAACCTTACTGAGTACGTTCCTAAAGAGGCCAAAGTCTGCTCTCTTGAAGTCCAGGGCAGTGAGCTTGCTGCACACTCTTCTCACTGTCCTGAGGATCTTGAACTCAACCATCTCATGATCGCTGCAACCAAGGCTGCCATGGAGCGTCACATTTCCAACCAGCTCTTCCCTGTTGGTGAGCACGATGTCCAGCCTGGCACCTTGTAGAGACAGTGTTCTCACAGGAGAATGAATATTTGGTACATGAGCTCTGAATAACTCTGAAAGATACAGCAAGGCCGTGGGAGGCCCGAGGAAGCTTAAGCAAGCAAGATAAGAAGCTGGAATTCACCGAGTGATGAGAACTGTGGACTGTTGGCAAGCTTTCGAGGTCAAGTTCTCACACCTCTGCTTAACCAATTCTATGTTAGTCACTAAGGGTCTTCAAGACAATTATCCAATGATGATATGCCAAATTGCTGTAGGTGTGTGTAAGCAATAGTATATAAGGAGTTAATGCTTTGCAATAAATGTCTTTTTGTCTGATCATATTGATCTCTGACTGAGTCCATCCCGCAGCAAATGGCGCCCGAACAGGGACCCTCTATAAATTCACATTGAAACGGAAGAGGGTGTAAATCGCTGGGCAGCGAAGAAATAGGCTGGAATCGATGTGACTGGACCAAGATTGGGAGGCAGAAGCCTCAGAGGTGAAATCCTCGAATCCGAGCCTTGTGAGCCCGGAAGACACTGCACAGTGCAAGTAAGGTGAGCAGCTGGACGGTTGGAAGGGAGCTTAAGGATGGGAAACAAGTTAAGTAAAGAAGTAATGCTTAAGTTTTTCCAAGATATCCTCTCTGTGAGAGGGACAGATTATGATGAAGCTATGCTAAAAAGTTTGTTACTCTGGAGTAAGAAGGAGTTAATTGTGGGAGTCGGCGAAGCCTTTAATCTCGTGACTTGGGAAAAAAGTACTAAGAAAGAAGCCTCTGATTTATGGATGTTTTCAGTCCTTCGTAAGGTGAAGGGTGCAACCTTTAAAGAGACAGACTTTAAAGAGACAGACGTCAGCCTCCACTAGACCTGGCCTCCTAAACTGAGACCCATGTTCTAAATACCTGAATCCCTGACTATGGCACCATTCTTAACCATTTATTAACCTGGCCAATCCTCCTAGCCTTTTTAAGGTCCTGTCCTTTATACTGGAGAATTGATGAAAAGACAATCTGAGCTTCAGAGCCCCTAACCACCTCTCACAGGGGGCTGTAGTCCTTCTTAATGTTCTCCAGGCTACTGCTGTCTATATCACTAGCACCCACATTTACAACTAGAAGTGGCTAATAGTCAGTGGGACTTATTAGACCAGGTAGCCTCTCTGCAACTGAGACAAGGAGGGGGGGGGGGGCACAAAATTACAAAATGGAATATATAAACCTTTAGAATCAGTTTTAAGTAATGTTAAGTTTGATGGCTTTGTAACAGTAGCAATGGAAAATTACTGAGGTGCATGATACATAGGAAAAAAAATAGAGTACAGCTAGAGAACATTCTGAGAACATACCATCTTCATAAAAGGTATTCTTTTCTTTTGTATAGTCTCTAAGGTGCAGGGGGCATCTTGTATAAGGACTACATTGGCAATTAGGTTAGTTTGGTAAGCGTACGCAAGGTTTGGAAGCCTTCTGTAAATCAAGATAGGAAATTTCATAGGTAAAGGCATAGTTGCTAGCATCCGTTTGGTATACACCCACAAGAAGCAGGGGGGTTCTTGTGGTTTGGGTCCTGCAAGACACAGTGGGCGTCCTGTAGAGAAGGATTTGGATTTTACTGGTATACACCTACAAGAAGCAGGGGGCTTCTTGTCGTTTGGGTCCTGCAAGACGCAGTGGGAGTCTTGTAGAAAAGGTTTTGGATTTTACTGGTATACACCCACAAGAAGCAGGGAGCACCTTGTGGTTTGGGTCCTACAAGACACAGGGGGTGACTTGTGGAAATGGTTTTGGGTCCAGGGTGCTATCAACAGCCCATAAGGGATTTGATTCAGTGATGCAGTCAGCGTGGGTCCCTGAATAGGTTAGTCAAATCACATTCTGATACAGTGGGCTGTCCAGTATGGTTCCCACAGTGGGAAGCAGACAGGCTGGTAAGACACAAAGGTCTCATCCTTCTTGGGACACTGACAGGTTGGTCAAACATAAAGGGTTCAAGGAAATCCCCCTATTAATGTTACAATATGGTCTGAGCCATAGGGGTTAGGAAGTATGGCTTTTGATTCTACTGGTATTTGTCTTATTTTGTGGCTTGCTACAGTAATGATTTTGGTCTTGTGATTTTAGCATTCATGACAAGATGTTATAACTGTGTTATTAACTGTTGTTTGATTTAATTTTAGTCTCTGTCTTTGTCTCAAGTGTTTTAACTGTGTGGAGTGTGTCTGTGGGATCATGTGTGTGTGTGTGTGTATGTGAGATTGATAATGGAAAATCAGCATAGTGGAGAGATCTTGAAAAAGAGTACTTTAGGGTGCATTTTGGCACATTGGAAAGGACTGGGATGATCTCCTGGGGGCTCGGTAAATAAGAAAATGTTGGTAAAATATTGTAACCGATGGTGGCCTTTGTATACTTTGGAAGATCAGGAAAAATGGCCTAAAATGGAACTCTGAACTATAATACACTGTTACAATTAATGTTTTTTGAGGCTGCAAGGAAAATGGTATGAAGTAATGTATGCAGATATGTTTTTCACTTTAAGAAACCACTTGGAGTGACAGACGCAATGCAAAGTTAATATAGCTCCGCCAGATCCCTTAATTTTGGCTTTGGAAAAGGACAAGGAAAAACTGAAAGGTAAGATGGAGAGATGTTGTTCAGCTTGCAATACTGGAAAAGATGTTTAAAGTTAAAAAATAATAATCAGGAAGATAGATTGAAAAATTATGTATCAGCGGTACTCTGAGAGGAGCACCCTCTGCATCTGTCCTATCTGATATTCATAAGGAGGAAGACATTGCTGTCATAGAATCATAGAATAGTTAGGATTGGAAAGGACCTCAAGATCATCTAGTTCCAACCCCCCTGCCTTGGGCAGGGACACCTCACACTAAACCATATCACTCAAGGCTTCATCCAACCTGATCTTGAACACTGCTAGGGATGGAGCATTCACTACCTCCCTGGGCAACCCATTCCAGTACCTCACCACCCTAACAGTAAAGAATTTCTTCCTTATATCCAGTCTAAACCCCTGCTGTTTAAGTTTCAACCCGTTACCCCTTGTCCTGTCACTACAGTCCCTAATGCATAGTCCCTCACCAGCATCCCTGTAGACTCCCTTCAGATACTGGAAGGCTGCTATGAGGTATCCACCCAGCCTTCTCTTCTCCAGGCTGAACAGCTCCAACTTTCTCAGCCTGTCTTCATATGGGAGGTGCTCCAGTCCCCTGATCATCCTCGTGGCCCTCCTCTGGACTTGTTCTAACAGTTCCATGTCCTTTTTATGTTGAGGATACCAGAACTGCACACAATACTCCAAGTGAGGTCTCATGAGAGCAGGGTAGAGGGGCAGGATCACCTCCTTCGACCTGCTGGTCACTCTCCTCTTGATGCAGCCCAGGATACAGTTGGCTTTCTGGGCTGTGAGTGCACACTGCTGGCTCATGTTCATTTTCTCATTGACTAACACCCCCAAGTCCTTCTCCACAGGACCACAATGAATTTCCTTTTTGCTCAGCCTGTAGCTGTGCCTAGGATTGCTCTGACCCAGGTGTAGGACCTTGCACTTGGCATGTATAAACTTCATGAGGTTGGCATCAGCCCACCTCACAAGTGTGTCAGGGTCCCTCTGGATGGTATTCCTTACCTCTAGCATATCAACCGAACCACACAGCTTGGTGTCATCGGCAAACTTGCTGAGGGCACACTCAATTCCATTGCCCATGTCTTCGACAAAGATCTTAAACAGGACAGGTCCCAACACCGATCCCTGAGGGACACCACTCGTTACTGGTCTCCAGCCAGATATTGAACTGTTGACCACAGCTCTTTGAGTGTGACCATCCAGCCAGTTCTTTATCCACCGAGTGGTCAACCTATCAAATTGATGACACTCCAATTTAGAGACAAGGATGTCATGTGGGACAGTGTCGAACGCTTTGCAGAAGTCCAGATAGATGACGTCAACTGCTCCACCCCTGTCCATCACTTTTGTAGCCCCATCATAGAAGGCCACCAGATTGGTCAGGCAGGATTTTCCCCTAGTAAAGCCATGCTGGCTGTCACCAAGCACCTTGTTGTTTTTCATGTGCCCTAGCATGCCTTCCAAAAGAATCTGTTCCCAGATTTTGCCAGGCACAGAGTTGAGACTGACTGGTCTGTAATTCCCTGCTTCATCCATTTTCCCCTTCTTGAAAACGGGGGTTATATTTCCCTTTTTCCAGTCGTCAGGAACTTCACCTGTCTGCCATGATTTTTCAAATATGATGGCCAGTGGTTTTGCAACTTCATTCGCCAGCTCCTTCAGGACCCGCGGATGGATTTCATCAGGTCCCATGGACTTGTGTACATTCAGGTTCTTAAGATGGTCTCGAACCAGATCCTCTCCTACAGTGGGCCCAAGGTCTAAGTTTTCAAAGTCCCTGCGTCTGCCCTCCAAGACTTGGGTGCTGTGGTCAGAGCCTTTGCCAGTGAAGACTAAGGCAAAGAAGCCATTCAGAACCTCAGCCTTCTCCAAGTCCTGTGTAGCCAGTTCTCCCGAAAGCTTCTGGAGGGGGCCTACATTGTCCTTAGTCTGTTTTTTAGCCACTACATACCTATAAAATCCCTTCCTAAGTAGCAGATGCACATTCAGAGTTAAGAAAGGGTTAAACCAGAAGTGCTGTTGCAGAGGCAGGAATCTGGAGCCGCTGCAGAGCAGGGTGAGCAACCGTGAGGAAAAAAAAAAAAAAGGGAAAACCAAGGCAGAAAGGAGGGGAGCTCGAGTAGCTCAAAGCATGTGAGGAGGGATGTTGGGCGGTGGTGGGGGTGTGGGCTCTTCTTCTGTGGAAGCGGATCCGTGTGGTTGCTTTAGGGAGTTGGAACTTCGGAAGTGAGAATGCCCGGGGGGGGGGGGGGGGGGGGGGGGGGGAGAGCGCCATGGTGTGCTTCCGGTGACTGAATTGGAACTAGAATGACAGGGACCTGAGGAATCTACCCTAGCAGATCACAGAATCACAGAATCCCAAGGGCTGGAAGGGACCTTGAAAGGTCATCTAGTCCAACCCCCCTGCAAGAGCAAGGTAACCTAGAATACATCACACAGGAACTTGTCCAGGCGGGCCTTGAATATCTCCAATGTAGGAGACTCCACAACCCCCCTGGGCAACCTGTTCCAGTGCTCTGTCACTCTCATAGTAAAGAAGTTCTTCCTGATGTTCACACGCAATCTCCAATGCTCCCGTTTACACCCATTGTCCCTTGTCCTGTCACTGGACATCACTGAAAAAAACCTAGCTCCATCATCCTGATACCCACCCTTTACATATTTGTAAACATTGATGAGGTCACCCCTCAGTCTCCTCTTCTCCAAGCTAAAGAGACCCAGCTCCCTCAGCCTCTCCTCATAAGGGAGGTGTTCCACTCCCTTAATCATCTTTGTGGCTCTGCGCTGGACTCTTAGGATCCTCCTGTCACTCCAGAAATGTAAATGGGTTCCACCCCTTGAGAGCTTGATAGCATCAGGGTACACTGTGCACTGGTATCTACTAGAGCCTTATACTTCTGTGGGACTGATGCACCAGGCCATCTGATCCACACTATCCAGTAAATCCGATTGTCCCCTACATCCACCTGGCTAGAAGCAGGGCCCCTCTAATAGTGGTCACAACATTGTTCACTTATGTCTTGTAGAAAGGGATTAGTCTTCTTTATCACAGGAGCTGGAGTAAAATCATCTCTTCCACTTCATCTGGGAACCTGCTCACCAGAGACTGAAGCCACAGCTTTCATGGGCTGATCATCCTTGATATTTGTTATCTTCAAATCATGCATCCGTTTCTCCCAAGCTGAGGTAGGTTTTCCATACCACTTCCTCATGTCTTCTCCATGATCCTGCAGGCAAAACCATAGGGTGGCCTGTGGCGTATACCTTCTATATCTTCTCTCTTGAGCAATAGGATGCCTTTGTTAATAGCTGAGACATGGATTGGTACACTTGGGAAGCTGGATAGATCAGATAGATCATATCTCAATTGTTTGAACTCCTGGGACATTTTTTCCACAGCTGATCTGATGGAAGGGGCAAGATTGTCTTCAAATTCTCAGAGCTGATGAATCACTTCATCCATTGTTGGTGGTGCGACGTCATGCCAGGTTATTGATGCCAATGAGTGGGCATATGATGATGGTGCACTCTGTGCAAATTTCTGCCACATTGGTCAGGTACATTCGACTTCAACTGGATCTACAGATGCATTCCCAGCATCCAGCCTGTGATAGACCACATCTACAATGGCTGATTTCCTCAGAGACTGGATGCCTTTCTCTAGTGTAGTCCACTTGGTCAAATGGCTCATAATATCATCCTTGTTGGGAAACCTTTCCTTCACAGCTGCCAAGAGCCTCCACCAAAGGCTGAGGGACTGTGTCTCTTCTGCAATTGCTTTGTCAGTTCCCTCTTCTCTAGCAAGTGATCCCAGCTGCTTATCTTCCCTGCCTTCTAGTTCGTGACTATCGGCTCCATTGTCCCAGCATCGGAGCAACCAGGTGATGATGTGCTCCTCTGGATGATGGGTAAAATCTTTTTGCATATTCCATAGCTTGGTTGACGTACGCGGTCGAGGAGTCACCTCTTCTTCTTCCTCTGATTCATGTAACAATAACTCCTGTTCAGATGCTGTCCTGTGCAGAAAGTGCATTGGTTCATCTTTCTTCATTGTACGGGTTGCTCTTTGTGCCTCTTGTTTCCTTTTCCCCTTGTGTATGGGGCAGCCAATATTGGCACGAATTGGTACTCTGTTTTAGCTGCAGTGATTATGTCTCTGGTTAGAGTGGCTGCAGTACTTGTTGTTTGGGTTGGTGCCGCTGCTGTGCTTGGTATTGTATTAGCTGCATTGTAGTCACAGTTTGAGTAGCTGCTGTAGTTGTCACTGGGGTAGATGTAGCTGGTGTTTTTGAAGTTGGAGTACCTGCATTGTCTGTTGCTTTGCCATCAGATCCAGAGACATCTTTTTCCCTTTGAAGGTGCTGGATAGTCTTGAACAGGTCTCTGCAAGCATAGGCCAAGCCCTAGCACGTTGCCATGATTTGTCCCTCTCTGGTATGACCAGGATGACAGCACACCTCATTTAAATGTTTTACTAATTTGTCTGGATTTTGCACTTGTTCAGTGGTGAAGTTCCAAAGCACTGGAGAGGCCCACTGGCCTAGATACTTGCCCATACTATCCCAAACACCCTGCCACTCATGACTGTCCAGCCTTGGGGAAAACCTCTCGGCCCTCCTATATTGTTGTCTAATCCAAGACAAGACCCAAACCCAACTCTGCTTAACTTTTGAGATCAGATGAAAAGGTCGTGTGTAAAACACACTCTGTATGTGTGCCAACATGCTGATCCCCATCACAATCAGCAGGCAGCTCTCAAGTGTACGCAAAGGCCATTCATATCCTTCAGAACTCTCAAACGATGCTGTAAATAGTCTGGTGGGGGAGCTGGGAACATAAGGAAATGTCTCCTTCATAGATTGACCACACAAAGAGAACGTAAAGGAAATGCAATTGCTAAACACTTCTATTATATGCCTCTCAATGTATAGAGGTGATGACCACACTGGAACGCAAGCCAGAGAAGTTTCATGATCAATGAGTCTATTGTATTACAAGTCATTACCATAAAGTACAGTGAAACAAGAACCTTAGCCCAGGCTCCTCAGCCAATAAACACTAAAACAGCAAATACTGGCTTTAAGTGAGGTATGACATGTTGAAACTCTGAGATCAAGAACGAACTTTTAGAGCCAATAAATCAGCATTGTGATGAGTGACTATTAATCCAAAACAATAAATGCTCATCACAAATACGATTAGACACACTCTGGTCAGATCTGTCATTATCTCAATCCTTCGTGGCCCAAATTAGGTGCCAAAAAGAACTGTCGTGTTTTAAGCCCAGCTGGTAACTCAAAACCACGCAGCCGCTTGCTCACTTCTCCCCCCTTCCTCCCCCCACTCCTGGAGGGATGGGGAGGAGAATTGAAAGAATGTAACTCCCATGGGCTGAGATGGGAACAGTCTAGTACTTAAGGTATAACACAAAACCACTACTGCTACCACCATTAATAATAATTATAAGGGAAATAACAAGGGGAGAGAATAGAACCAGTCACCACCCGCCGACCGATACCCAGCCTGTCCCGAGAAGCGATCTAGCCTTTCCAGGTATCTGCCCCCCAGTTTATATACTGGGCATGACATGCTGTGGTATGGAATATCTCTTTGATTAGTATGGATCAGGTGTCCTGTTTCTTCTTCCTTCCTTCTTCCTGTCCTCCCTGGCAGAGTATGAGACTCAGAAAGTCTTCGAGCAGAGTAAACATTACTGAGCAACAACTAAAAACATTGGTGTTAGCAGCGCTGTTCCCAGGCTGAAAGTCAAAATCACAGCACTGCACCAGGTACTAAGAAGGAGGAAAATGACTGCTAATTCTTAACTAGGACCACAGTTTTGGTATTTGTTTCCTAGGTGTAGCTGTCCAGGTTGTTGAGGTTGATTTTATTTGGTGTCAGGGCATGGCTAAAAATAGGAAATCAGTGCATACTCTGGATTAAAGCCTCCAGCAGCTCCATACAGGGCAGGTTTTATCTTTTCTTAAGTGTAATTTTAGTAGCACCCTACTTGTTCCCTCTTATGCTGACACTGACAATATCAGATGCACCAACAAGGCTGGTGCTCTTGCAGAGGAAGATTTTTACATATTTGGTGAAAAATATTTTGCAAAATACTGTTTTGAAAGAGAATTCTGAATTCATGAATACATAGGTCTATTTCTACTCAAATCTCTCTCTTATTTCTTCTCAGTTTGACAAATTATACTGAGGTAGTATGTAATGTCTGTCTTTGTTTCCCAAGTCCATGTATGCGATTTGGAGGGGTGGGGTAGATGCAAACACACGCTTTTATACTATCAACCCTATAACCGATTCCGTGCCACAAGCAGTGACTGTGGAGGACTGGGATCCTCCAGGGTGCCTCTGCTCTGTGATGCACGTCAAACACTTGAATTTCGCAGGCATCTGTAGGCCCTGATCAGGATTTAGGGACTACACTGAAATGATTCTACTACCTGAAAGGATGTTGTAGCGAGGTGGGATCAGTCTCTTCTCCCGCGGGTGTGTGCTCGTTACGGGGGGGCTCTCCCTCGGGTGTGTGCGCCTCACGGGGGGCCACACCTGGAGCGTGTGGGAGGTGCGTGACACCCGCGATGTGAAGGGGATCGGGGAAACAGAGGGGGTAGAAACTGCCGGCCCCGGCACTGCCCCGCGCCGCGGGGTGGTGCTGGTGCGTGCGATGGCCACTCTGCGTGGCACTCTGTCCTTCCGGCGGCGGAAGGAGGAAGTGACGCTGCGCAGTGGAACACTGCAGCCTCGGTGACATTCTCTCCTTCTGGTTGCCCATGCTCCAGCTGCTGATCTCCGGCGAGAGGCCAGGAGGGCTCCTGTGCTGTTCAGGTGAGTGGGGTCGGGGGGGCCTGGGCTTACCCTCCGGTGGGGCCAGGCCACGTTGCCTCGCCGCAGCCGCGCTGGACGGGTGGCAGAACCGTGGCTGTCAGCCTTGCTGTGTGCAGGCGGCAGGGCGCCACCGGGGTGTGGCTAACGGTCTCCCCCCTATTCCCCCTTCCCCGGGGCCGGCGGTGGCGGGAGCGTGCAGCCCGGCGCTGCCCGGAGTGTGCGGGCCCGGACCCACCAGGGCTGGGGACGTGTCCTTACCTCTGCCGCGCATCCTCCGCTCCGGCCGAAGGGCTTCAGGAACGCGTGGGTGCCCGGTGGGGCTTAATGAGGTAAAATAAGATTGGATGAATAAAGAATAGATATGGAGAATCATGAGGGGTTTGAAGGCTTAAACATCAGATATAAGTTGGTGTAACTTGGTCCGAGCAACAAGAAATAATTGCCTTGGTTGTCCTGACCCTCCATTTCCATGCTGTGTATTTACCTTTAAAATGCTTGCTTATTTGCTTTGCCTTGACTTTGTTTACTTTCTTTGCTTTCCCTTGTATATTATTACGTGAACTCTCTGCTCCACCAAGGATGTATGTATGTACCATCTATGACCCACCTGTATATCAACATCTCACTTAAACATTTATTTGTTAATGAGATGGGGGTTTGTACCACATTACAAAAGCGACTGCAGACTGAGCATACACAACTGTAAGGTTACCCTCTGACTGAATGTCACCACTGGATATGTTAAAGCTTTGGAAACTTTTCAAATGAGGTAATAGTATCAAGCAACCTTCCCTTAATTTTCTGTAACATTTCAGAGTTAGTGTGGTTGATGGTATTTTTTAACAGAATTGGGTCTGTGGTCGATCTCAGCTTCTGTGGTTTTATCTGCAGTTGACTAAATGACTTAGAAAACTGTAAACATTGACAGAAACTGAGCAGCAGATTTAATAATACCTTTACTAGATCAGAGTGAAAAATTTAAATACTATAGTTGCAAGCATTTAACTCGCTCCTCTGAGCAAATGCTCTGGAAAAGAAATATTAAAACTTGAAAATTTTTGCTGGCTTGAATGCATTGCTACCCATAACAGTAGCAATGGGGAACCAACAATGAATCTGCAGTGGGAAAGGACAGGTGTAGTGCTGGGAGAGAGCTCTGGGATAAAGCATGGTACAGTGAGAGTTGCTGCACAGTTCTAGCTCTGAGATAACTTGAGGCTTGCATGGCAAGGAAACCACTTTTGTCTCATTTTTCCAGTACATTAATCAAATTTCAGCAGAGAACTGACACTCGTGCCTTTAACTTTAGTTCTGTAACTGGGGAGCAGCTAAACTATTATGACACCAAAACCTATGGCTGCAAATATTATTGCAGGGAACAGTATATTTTTTCTGGCAATTTGTATGGTCTTTCTGTTATATCTTTGTTCCAGGTTTTTAATGCATAATGCAGTGTTGAGTCTGCCACTTGAGGTATGGAATGCAACATCTACAAATGTGCAATTCTGAGCAAAAGGAAAAGTTGTTGAAAGAGACTATAAATGAAAATGTGCACATAGTGTAAATACTAGTCTCTGCAGTTGCTTTCTCATAACATCTCTGACTGGAGTCACTGATACTTTGTCATTTATCAGTGTTGCTGCTAAGAGTTAGAATTTAAATTTGTGGTTGCCTACTCCTACTTGTTAGTGTTCCCTCTTCATGTGTCTGATCAGTGTGAATAGAGCCTGTACAGTATAGCAATTTCTCCACAGATATGACTGCCTTTGTGCAGTTTGGACACAAAATGATTACTCATTCAGGACTGAAAATGGGATGCTGCTCAGACACCGAGGCTTTGCTGTTATACCATTTCAGATATATTACATTACATCAAGTAACTTGTCTGCGGCATGGGGCGAGACGGCTCTAGACTCGGCATGACCCAGCATAATATCCCTTTTTATTTAAGAAGGAATTTAGAGTTGTATATCAATTTGACCATGTCATCTGTTTCTTGGATACTCAGAAATTTATTTAAGTATCAAATAGTGTATAGGCTTCATCCAGGTTCTGCCTTGTGATATTTGGTATCCAAGAATCATAGAATAGTCAGGGTTGGAAAGGATCTTAAGATCATACAGTTCTAACCCCCTGCCAGGGGTAAGGACACCTCACACTAAGCCATGTACACCCAAGATTTTGTCCAACCTGGACTTGAACACTGACAGGGATGGAGCATTCACAACTTCCTTGGGCAACCTGTTCCAGTGCTTCGCCACCCTAACAGTAAAGAACTTCCTCCTTATATCTAACCTAACCTTTTCCTGTTTAAGTTTGAACCTGTTACCTCTTGTCCTGTCACTACAGTCCCTAATGAAAAGTCCCTCCTCAGCACCCTTAGAGGCCCCCTTCAGATACTGGAAAGCTGCTATGAGGTCTCCATGCAGCCTTCTCTTCCCTAGTCTGAACAGAATCACAGAATCCCGAGGGTTGGAAGGGACCTCGAAAGATCATCTAGTCCAACCCCCCTGCAAGAGCAGGGTAACCTGGAGTACATCAAACAGGAACTTGTCCAGGCGGGCCTTGAATATCTCCAACGTAGGAGACTCCACAAACTCCCTGGGCAACCTGTTCCAGTGCTCTGTCACTCTCACAGTAAAGAAGTTCTTACTGATGTTCACATGGAACCTCCTATGCTCCAGTTTACACCCATTGTCCCTTGTCCTACCACTGGATATCACTGAAAAAAAACCTAGCTCCATCATCCTGACACCCACCCTTTACATATTTCTAAACACTGATGAGGTCACCCCTCAGTCTCCTCTTCTCCAAGCTAAACAGACTCAGCTCCCTCAGCCTCTCCTCATAAGGGAGATGTTCCACTCCCTTAATCATCTTTGTGGCTCTGTGCTGCACTCTTTCAAGCAATTCCTTTCCTTCTTGAACTGAGGGGCCCAGAACTGGATGCAATATTCCAGATGCGGCCTCACCAAGGCAGAGTAGAGGGGGAGGAGAACCTCACTTGACCTACTAACCACACCCTTTCTAATGCACCCTAGGATGCCATGTGCCTTCTTGGCCACAAGGGCACATTGCTGGCTCATGGTCATCCTCCTATCCACCAGGACCCCCAGGTCTCTTTCCCCTTCACTCCTTTCCAGCAGGTCAACCCCCAACATGTACTGGTACATGGGGTTGTTCTTCTGTCATGGGTTCAGCAGTAGCTCATGCCCTGCCAGGGAGGAGGGAGAGATAGGGCGCCTGGTCTGGGCTAGTCGGGGAGGTATTCCATACCACAGCACATCCTGCTTGGGGAGGGGACTGGAAGCTGGCCAGGAGGGAAGGAGTTAACACGCCGGCTGGGCTGGGCTCGGGGAGGCAACTGGAAGCTGGCTAGGAGGCGAGGGGGCAAGCTCTCTCTCACTTCCGGGGCTGGCCTTGTGGCGGCGTGTGGTATCGTATTCTCTCTCCCTGTTTGTCTCCTCTAACATTGATTTGTTATTGGTACTGGTAGTTATTTCTGTTATACCTTGATTGCTGGACTGATTTTACCTCGATCCGTGGGAGTTGTATCCCTCCGGCTCTCCTTCCCATCCCTCCGGGAGTGGGAAGGTGAGGGGGGGGAGGGGAAACAAAGTGGGAACTGTGCAGATTTAGTTTAAACCACAACAGTTTTTGGCGCCCAACGTGGGGCACAAACCCACGAAATAACAACAAATCTGACAGGATTTATAGTCATTTGTCACAATGCTGTTTTATTGTCTCTCACAGTTTTTTCTCTTGATCTCACCGTTTCAGGATTTTACCAATTACTTTTCATATATATTAGCTGTGTTAGTGTTTATCAAGTATGGGGTTTGGGCTAAGGTTCTGGTATCATTGTACTTTATGTTAATGACTTGTAATACAATAGAAGCATTGATCATGAAACCGATTTGGTTTATGCTCCCGGTATGGTCACCAACTTTATATTTTGGGAGGTATATAATAGAAGTGCTTAGGAATTTCACATCTTTTTTCTCCTTCTCGGGTGGTCAACCTGTGAAGGAGACATTCTGCTATCCTCCCAGTGCTCTCTCCAGATGGTCTACAACATCATTTGAGGGTTTTGAAGTTTTTGAATGGCCTTTTAATACTGTTGAGACTTGTATGCTGATTGTGATGGGGATCACCATAGTAGCACGCATACAGAGTGTGTTTTGCTCACAGTTATTTCATCTGATTTCAAGAGTTAAGCGGAGTCAGGTCTGGTCCTGTATTGGGGTTAAACGACGAAATAGGAGGACCAGGAGATCTTCCCAGAAGCTGGGCAGTCATGAGTGGCAGGGTGTGTGGGATAGTTTGGGCAAGCATCTAGGTCAGTGGGCCCCTCCAGTACTTTGGAATTTTACTCCTGAACAAGTGAAGAATCCAGAAGAATTAGTAAAACAGCTAAATGAGGTGTGTTGTCGTCCTGGCCATACCAGAGGTGGACAAATTACAGCAACGTGCTGCAACATTATCCAGCACCTTCAAAAGGAAAAAAATGCCCCTGGATCTGAGAGCAACACAGAAGTCAGCGCAGCTGTTCCAACTCCAAGTACAGCAGCTACACCATCCCGAGCGGCAAGTACAGTTGCTACCCAAACTTCAGGTGTGACAGACAGTGCAGCTACCCCAGTAACGAGTACAGCGGCTATTCAACCCTCGACTGCGACAGACAGTGCAGCTACCCCAGCAACAAGTACAGTTGCTACTCAAACTACAGTGATAATCACTGCAGCTGAACTAGAGGACCAATTCGTACCAATATCGGTTGCTCCTGTACACAAGAGAAAAACCAGAAAGGAGGCAAGAAGGAAGAGGCAGAATGAAGAAACTATGCATCCACTACCTGGTCTAGTATCTGATCAGGGGTCATTATCACACGACGAAGAAGAAGAGGTGACTTCTCGATCTCGGACCTCAACTGAGCTGCAGAATATGTGAAAAGATTTCACCCGTCAATCGGGAGCACATCATCACCTGGCTGCTCCGATGTTGGGATAATGGGGCAGATGGTCACGAACTAGCAGGTACAGAAGCCAAGCAGCTGGGGTCACTTGCTAGAGAAGGGGGAATTGACAAAGCAATTGCAAGAGAGAAAAAGTCCCTCAGTCTTTGGAGGTGGCTTTTGGCAGCTGTGAAAGAAAGTTTCCCATACAAGTATGATGTTATGAGTTGTTCGGCCAAGTGGACTACTATAGACAAAGGCATCCAGTCCCTGAGGGAATCAGCTATTGTAGAGATTATCTACCACACCAAGCTGAATAATGGGAATATACCCATAGACCCAGATGAAGTCGAATGCACACGACCCATGTGGCGAAAACTTACACGAATCGCACCGTCGTCATATGCCCTTCCATTGGCAACGGTAACCTGGAATGACATAGCACCACTAACAGTGGATGAAATAGTTCATAAACTCTGAGAATTCGAAGACAATCTTACCCCTTCCATCATCTCAGCTGTGGAAAAACTGTCTCATGATCTCAAACAGTTGAGGGACGATCTGTCTGATTTATCTAGCTCCTCACGTGTGCCAATACGCGTTTCAGCTATTAACATAAAGGCGAATTATTTTTGGCCTGGTGGGCCCACGACACTTCAGGCCATCAGGGCAGAGACGCAACGTATAAATGGGCTCGTGATCAAGGGGTGGACTTAACAATGGACACTATCGCCCAGGTTATTCGTGAGTGTGAGACATGTGCTGCAATTAAACAAGCTAAACGGTTAAAACCTCTTTGGTATGGAGGACGATGGCTGAAGTATAAATATGGGGAGGCCTGGCAAATTGACTATATCACACTCCCCCCAACTCGCCAAGGCAAGCGCTATGTGCTTACCATGGTGGAAACAACCACAGGATGGCTGGAAACATATGCTGTGCCCCACGCCACTGCCCGGAACACTATCCTGGGCCTTGAGAACCAGATTTTGTGGCGACATGGCACCCCAGAGAGAATTGAGTCAGACAATGGGACTCATTTCCGGAACAACCTTATAGGCACTTGGGCCAAAGAACATGGCATTGAGTGGGTATATCACATCCCCTACCATGCACCAGCCTCTGGGAAAAATGAAGGGTACAATGTGCTGTTAAAAACTACACTGAGAGCAATGGGTGGGGGAACTTTCAAGCATTGGGATACACATTTACCAAAGGCTACCTGGTTGGTCAACACCAGAGGATCTGCTAACAGGGCTGGCCCAGCCCAGTCAGAACTTTTACATATTGTAGAGGGGGACAAGGTTCCTGTAGTGCACATGAGAAATTTGCTAGGGAAGACAGTCTGGGTTACTCCTGTTTCAGGTCAAGGCAAACCCACTCACGGGATTGCTTTTGCTCAAGGACCCGGATATACTTGGTGGGTAATGCAGGAAGATGGGGAAGTCCGATGTATACCTCAAGGGGATTTCATTTTAGGGGAAAACAGCCAATGAACTTAATTATACGTTGTTGCTTGCTGTGTAATATTTTTATAGTCCATCAACTAGATGTCTTCAGGTCACCAGCGACTGGCCCTGACTTCCCTCTAACCATCGTCCCAACAGAGAATGAACTTTGATAGAACCAGATGAGTTCTGCAGTAAAGGAATGATCAACATTGGCAGGCAACAATCCAGCACTGCACACAGACTTTCCTGCTACAAAAGACTATTACAAACTTAACATCATGGACCAAATGGACTCAATTGCATTATAGGGATTGGTCCATGTATTAAGAAATGATTTCTTTTTATCTGGGTGTACGCAGATATATATATATATATATATATATATATGTATATCTATATGATGGTATATTGAAAAATTGGGATCTGAGCATGACGTGAATGGTATGGAATAAGGGGTGGATAATGTCATGGGTTCAGCAGTAGCTCATGCTCTGCCAGGGAGGAGGGAGAGATAGGGCGCCTGGTCTGGGCTAGTCGGGGAGGTATTCCGTACCACAGCACGTCCTGCTCGGGGAGGGGACTGGAAGCTGGCCAGGAGGGAAGGATTTAACATGCCGGGCTGGGCTCCGGGAGGCAACTGGAATTTGGGTAGGAGGGCAGGGGGCAAGCTCTCTCTCACTACCGGGGCTGGCCTCGTGGCGGTGGGTGGTATCGTATTCTCTCTCCCTGTTTGTCTCCTCTAACATTGATTTGTTATTGGTACCGGTAGTTATTTCTGTTATTCCTTGATTGCTGGACTGATTTTACCTCAATCCGTGGGAGTTGTATCCCTCCGGCTCTCCTTCCCATCCCTCCGGGAGTGGGAAGGTGAGGGGGGGGAGGGGAAACAAAGGGGGAACTGTGCAGATTTAGTTTAAACCACGACACTTCCCCAGATGCAAGACTCTACACTTGCCCTTGTTGAATTTCATCAAGTTTCTCCCCGCCCAACTCTCCAGCCTGTCCAGGTCTCGCTGAATGGCAACACAGCCTTCTGGTGTGTCAGCCACTCCTCCTAATTTAGTGTCATCAGTGAACTTGCTGAGAGTACACTCAGTTCCCTCATCCAGGTCATTGATGAAAATATTAAACAGCGCTGGTCCCAGCACCGACCCCTGAGGGGCTCCACTAGTCACAGACCTCCAGCTAGATTCTGCCCCATTGACCACAACTCTCTGCCTTCTTCCTTTCAACCAGTTCTTGATCCACCTCACTACCTGATTGTCAAGCCCACACTTCCTTAGTTTATCTATGAGAATGCTGTGGGAGACAGTATCAAATGCCGCACTGAAATCAAGAAAAACCACATCTACCACTGCCATCATCCCTCCACCTATCCACTTCCTCATAGAAGGCTATAAGGTTGGTCAAACATGACTTCCCCCTCATAAAACCTTGTTGGCTGTTCTTAATAACCCCCTCATCCTTGATATGCCTAGAGATGGAATCAAGAATAAGTTGTTCCATCACCTTTCCAGGGACGGAGGTAAGGCTGACCGGTCTATAATTACCCGGGTCCTCCTTCTTGCCTTTCTTATAGACTGGTGTGACATTTGCCATCTTCCAATCCTCAGGCACCTCTCCCGTTTCCCACGATTTACCAAAGATGATGGAGAGTGGCCTAGCAATGACCTCCGCCAGCTCCCTCAGCACCCGTGGGTGCATTCCATCCGGACCCATCGATTCATAGATATCCAGATTGCATAGCTGATCCCTAATCCAATCCTCATCTACCAAAGCAAACTCCTCCTTTGTCCTGACTCCTTCTGGGGCTATAGGAATCTGGGGCCCCTGGGGGGAGTCTGCAGGAGTAAAGACAGAGGCAAAGAAGCCATTCAGCACCTCTGCCTTCTTTATATCCTGTCTCCAGGGCACCCACCTTGTTCAGCAGTGGGCCTATATTGCCTCTTGTGTTAGTTTTATTTGCTATGAATTTGAAGAAGCCCTTTCTATTGTCCTTAATCCGACTAGCAAGATTAAGTTCCCAGGAGGCCTTAGCTGCCCTAATTGCCTCCCTACATCCTCTAACAGCTGTCCTATATTCCTCCCAAGGGGCCATCCCCTCTTTTCATAATCCATAGATTCTCCTTTTCCACTTGAGTTTGCCCAGCAGCTCCTTGTTTAACCACGCTGGTCTCCTAGATCCCTTACTTGATTTCCTACTCATTGGGTTGCTCTGATCCACCTAAGTGTACAGGCATTTCAGGGAGCGAGCAGAGCACGCTGATGGCACTCTCGGAAGGCAGGAAGCCTTCTGGTCTTCATTAATAGTAGAACAATGCCCCACTAGTTCCGCTACGACCCCCTCGCTCTTTGAATCTCACCTGAAGCTCTGTGAGTTAGCTCTGCTAACTCTTGTCCTAGTACCCCTTTTTCACCTGCGGGACAGGGTCTAAACTATCCTTTCCCACAAATGAAACAATAAATTGATAGTCCTCCCAAGTCTGCCATCCTTCAAGCCCTAGCATGTTTCTCTTGGGCTTGTCCCTAACAGGCCCAGTTAAATCCCCTCCCCCTTCATATCTAGTTTAAAGCCCTGTCAATAAACCCTGCTAAACCCTGCCCCAAAACCCTTTTCCCCCTCTGGGACTGGTGTATCCCACCTGCCACCAGCAAACCAGGTGTCTCATACAGCAGCCCATGATTGAAAAACCCAAAACCCTGCCTTTAGCACCAGTCACGTAGCCATGCATTAATCTGCAGACTCTTCCTATTTATCTCTTCACCCTTGCTTGTAACAGGTACGGAGGCAAACACCACTTGTGCTCCAGACCCTTTAACCAGCCGTCCCAGGGGCCTGAAGTCTCTCTTCATTGCCCTTGCCCTCCTTGTAATAATTTCATCACTGCCAACCTGAAAAACCAGCAGCGGATAGTAGTCAGAGGGCTGCACCAGATTAGAGAGTTTCTTTTTAACATCTCTAATCTGAGCCCCAGGTAGGCAGCAGACTTCCCTGTGGGATGGATCCGGTCGACAAATGGGCCCTTCTGTTCCTCTCAGAAGGGAGTCACCCACCACAATTACTCTTCTTTTCTTCTTGGTTGGGGAAGTTCTAAGGCATGGGGGTGAGTGACAAGCCCCAGGTGACTCACTAGATAGATATACCTGTCCATCTCCATTTACCTGGCTCTGTAGTTCCAAGACCTCATACCTGTTATTCAAGGGCAACTGGGAGGGAGGAAGGGATTGCGAGGGTTTTCGCTTACCTCTCCGAGGAGGGACCTCCCTCCATACATCCTTGTCCCTTAAGTTCTCTCCTTCTGTCTGATGGTAGGAGGGAAGGGGATCCATCACTTGTTCAACCACTTCCCTCTGCCCCTGCCTTAGGGTGTGGCTCCACCAATCTATTTCACTTTTGCATTCTCTGATGGCTCTCAACCTATCTACCTCCTCCCTCAGTTCAACCACCTGCCTGAGCAGATCAGTTATTTGCTCACAGTGAACACAAGCAATGTCACTGGCTCCCTCCAATACAAGTGCCGGGCTCAGGCATTCGCTGCAGCCCAGAGACCTGCACGGCCGCATGTCTGCAGGAAGGCTCTGTCTGGATATCCACATTATTACTCACTACCGCTTTTGATCGTGTTGTAACCAAGATCTATTGGTCGATCGATCCGTCTACGTCTCTCCACACAAACAAGCACTCCTTCCCCTCTTGCGCTCCAGTCGAGTCCTCTTGATGAAGCGGTTAGCCCGCTTGCCATGAAAACTGCCAGGGATGGAGCATTCACAACCTCCCTGGGCAACCCATTCCAGTATCTCACCACCCTAACAGTAAAGAATTTCTTCCTTATATCCAAGCTAAACCTTTGCTGTTTAATTTTCAACACATTACCCCTTATCCTATCAGTATAGTCCCTAATGAATAGTCCCTCACCTGAATTCCTGTAGACCCCCTTTAAATACTGGAAGGCTGCTATGAGGTATCCACACAGCCTTCTCCAGGCTAAACAGCCCCAGCTTCCTCAGCCTGTCTTCATATGGGAGGTGCTCCAGTCCCCTTATCATCCTCGTGGCCCTCCTCTGGACTTGTTCTAATAGTTCCATGTCCTTTTTATGCTGAGGACACCAGAACTGCACACAATACTCCAAGTGAGGTCTCACGAGAGCAGAGTAGAGGGGCAGGATCACCTCCTCTGGCCTGCTGGTCACACTCCTTTTGAGGCAGCCCAGAATACGGCTGGCTTTCTGGGCTGTAAGCGCACACTGCCAGCTCATGTTCATTTTCTCATCGACCAACACCCCCAAGTCCTTCTCTGCAGGGCTGCACTGAATTTCCTTTTTGTCCAACCTGTAGCTGTGCCTGGGATTGCTCTGACCCAGGTGTAGGACCTTGCACTTGGCATGGATAAACTTCATCAGGTTGGCATCATACTACTGTTAAGTTTCCCTCCACAGAACAATATATTCCAACCACATATATGGAAGGAAAAATAGGGGCTAAGGAAAGGATAAGGACATTCTTAAGTTTTTCCGGGCTCTTTACAGACAGCTAGAAGAAGCTGCATGTTCAGAGGCCCTGGTCCTTATGGGAGTCTTCAACCACCCTGATATCTGCTGGAGGGCCAACAGAGAAGGCCATAAAACCGAGGTGATTGGTGACAGGCAGCATGGCTTCTCTAAGGGGAAATCCTGCTTGACCAATTTGGTGGCCTTCTATGATGGGGCTACAGAAATGATGGATAGCGGCAAAGCATTTGATGTCATCTATCTGGACTTGTGCAAAGTGTTTGACTCTGTCCAACACGGCGTCCTTTTCTCTAAACTGCAGAGACATGAATTTGATGGATGTACCACTTGATGAATAAGTAATTGGCTGAATGGTTGCACACAGATAGTTGCAGTCAATGTCTCAAGGTCCAACTGGAAACAGATAACAAGTGGTGTCCCTCAAGGTCTGGTATTGGGACAGATTCTTTTCAACATCTTTGCTGGTGACCTGAACAGTGGGATTCAATGCACCCTCAACAAGTTTGCTAACAACATTAAGATCTGTGGTTTATTTGATGTGCTGGAGGGAAGGAATGCCATCCAGAGGGACCTTGACACGCTTGTGAGGTGGGCTGATGCTAGCCTAATGAAGTTCAACCAAGCCAATTGCAAGGTCCTACTCCTGGGTCAGAGCAATCCCAGGCACAGCTACAGGCTGGTCTGAGAAGAGATTCAGAGCAGCCCTGCAGAGAAGGACTAGGGGGTGTTGGTCACTGAGAAATGGAACATGAGTCGGCAGTGTGTGCTCGCAGCCCAGAAAGTCAATGGTATCCTGGGCTTCATCAGACGGAGCATGACCAGCAGGTCGAAGGAGGTGATCCTGCCCCTCTGCTCTGCTCTCATGAGACCCCACTTGGAGTATTGTGTGCAGTTCTGGTGTCCTCAACATAAGAAGGACATGGAAGTGTTAGAACAAGTCCAGAGGAGGGCCACAAAGATGATAAGGGGGCTGAAGCACCTCCCCTATGAAGACAGGCTAAGAAAGTTGGAGCTGTTCAGCCTGGAGATGACTGCATGGTGACCTCATAGCAGCCTTCCAGTATCTGAAGGGGGCCTACAGGGATGCTGGAGAGGGATTCTTCATTAGGAACTGGAGCAATAGGACAAGGGGTGATGGATTTAAACTTAAACAGGGGAAGTTCAGAAAAGATAGGACAAAATTCTTTATTGTGAGTGTGGTTGCCCAAGAAAGTGCTAAATGCTCCATCCCTGGCAGTTTTTAAGGCCAGGTTGGACAGAGCCTTGGGTGATGTGGTCTAGTGTGAGGTGTCCCTGCCCATGGCAGGGGGTTGGAACTTGATGATCTTAAGGTCCTTTCTAACCCTAACCATTTTATGATTCTATGATAATCAATCCAGGGGGGTTCCTGGACTGCATAGGTGACAACTTCCTGACCCAAGTGATAGAGGAGCCAATGAGGACAGGTGTTCTGCTGGACCTCCTAATCACCAACAAAGAGGAGTTCATTTGGGATGTGAAGGTCGAAGGCAGCCTTGTTTGCAGTGATCATGAGATTGTGGAGTTCAGGATCCTGGTAGGAGTGAGGAGGGCAAAAAGCAGAATCAGAGCCCTGGATTTCAGGAGAACAGTCTTTGGCATCTTCAAATATCTGCTTGGAAGAGTCCTGTGCAAAAAGGCCCTGGAGGAAAGAGGGATCAATGAAATCTGGTTAATATTCAAGGATCACCTCCAAACTCAAGAGTGGTCCTTCTCAAGGAGCAGCAAGGCAGACAAAAATGCCCAGAGGCCTGTGTGTATGAACAAGGAGCTCTTGGACAAACCCTGTCACAAAAAGGAAGCAAGTTGATGGAAGCAAGGATGAGTAAACTGAGAGCAATACAGAAACATTCTCTGAGCTTGCAGAGATGAGGTTAGGGAAGGTAAAGCCCAAATGGAATTGAATCTAACCAGGGATGTTAGTGGCAACAAGACATACATAAGCAACAAAGTAAGGTGAGGGAAAATGTGGGTCCATTGTTGAATGGGGCAGGGACTCTAGTGACACAGGACATGGAAAAGGCTTTACTGGCAGAACTGGCCTTCAGGAATCCCAGGGCTCAGATACCACGGGAGAAATGTGAAGCAAGGAAGATGTACTCTTGGCGGACAAGGATCCGGTCACGAACTACTTAAGCAAATCAGACATGCATAAGTCCATGAGCCCTGATGGGATGCACCCACGAGTGGAGAGCACTGGCCAATGTCGTTGCAAAGCCATAACCTTCTGCGATGAGTTAAGTGGCCTGATGGATGAGAAGAGAGCAGTTACTATTGTCTACCTGAACTTCAGGAAGGCCTTTGACAATATCTTCCACAAGATTCTCATGGAGAAGCTGATGATGTATGTGCTGGATGAGCAGACAGGGAGGTGGACTGAAAACTGACTGAATGGCTGGGCCCAGAGGGTAGCAATCAGTGGCACAAAGTCCAGTTAGAGATCAACAACTAGTGGCATACCCTAGGGGTTAATACTGGGTCTGGTCCTGTTCAACACCTTCATTGATGACCTTGTCTAGAGAAGGCCCATGAGGCAATCTCATCAGTGTGTATAAATACCTGAATGGAGGATGCAAAGGGGATGGAACCAGGCTCTTTTCAGTGGTGCCCAGTGACAGGACCAGAAGCAATGAGCACCAACTGAAACACAGGAGGTTGTCTCTGAACTGAGACAAGGGGGAGCACAAAATTACAAAATGGAATATATAAACCTTTAGAATCAGTTTTAAGTAATGTTAAGTTTGATGGCTTTGTAACAGTAGCAGTGGAAAATTACTGAGGTGCATGATACACAGAAAAAAAAAGTAGAGTACAGCTAGAAAACATCCTGAGAATTCTTGTCCAAGATAAATTGTTATAGTTGACATAGTTTTAAGAAAAAGAGTCTAGAAGAACAGGACACAGGGATAAGGAATATCTGGGAATGGCAGGTGTCCAGGATGGGCTACAGTTAAACCAACAGGATAGGAGGATTATTACGTCTGTGGTGCTAAAGAACCAATTAAGCTGGTAAAAGCATCTACTGCGCATGCTTCAAAGGCTGCCAGAAGTGATGAAGATTGTTGGAAGAAGTAAACGGCCCTCAGAGACCACTACGACATTTTTGTATGCATGCAGGGAACTTTCTGGAAAATAATGTTATCCATACATAGCTTCATGAATATGTATGTATGCCCAGGGACTATATAAGGACGGCTTGGAATACGGAGACACACATTAGGAGGAGCTATCCCCTGTGTCTTCTGGCACTGCAATAAAGAATACCTGATTGTCAGCTTGAAAACTTTGTTGGCAAGTTTGTTCCTGGAGTTTTCTCTGAATCAGAACATAAGGGAACATTTTCACTATGAGGGTGACTGAACATTGGAAGTAATTGCCTAGGGAGGTTGTGGAGTCTCCCTCCTTGGATATATTCAAAAGCCATCTGGACATGGTCCTGGGCTATGTGCTCTAGGTGGCCCTGCTTGAGCAGGGGTTTTGGACCAGATGACCTCCAGAGGTCCCTTCCAACCTCAATCATTCTGTGAGTCTGACATTCTGTGATGAGACATTTGATGACATTTGGGCTTGAGTAAATCATCAGCCGGGTATGGGAACAAGAAATGTTGCTATAGTGAAGAGGAAGAGGTGATATTTGGGAGGAACTGAATATTGCTTTTTACCTATACTTAATCCTTTATTTAAGTAAATGGTAATTTGAAAATTGTTGATGTTTTTTTTTTTTAACAGTTGTTAGTATTGTTAAAGGATGTTATGAGTGCAGCTGCCTTCTTCAGCCCAGGACTCCCTCTCACTTGTCTGCTGGAGCCCAGTCCAGTGAACTCGGGGGGTTTGCCCAAGCTGAGAGATGAGGCTGCTTTTTTCCCATTTGCAAGCTCAACCAGTAGTGAAGTTGAGCATATATCCCAGAGACACACATACACAGGACTGACACAGCTGGCTACATAGACTGTCACAGGCAAGGTGCTGCCTTCAATAGCCCTTACGTACAGGACTTGCATAAAACAGACAGCCAAGTCCCCTTCCTTCTCCTCTATGGCTGGTAGAGATAGAAATTCAACTAGTGAAGGCATGCACCTGACACTCTAGATTCACAGGCACATGCTGATTCCTCTAATACTTGCATTCCTGCCCTGATCCTAGGCCCTCTTACCTGCTTCATGTGTTCCCTGCTTGCTGGCTAGTCTAGCTTGATGCTTGCTAGTAAACACAAGCAAGCATGCACTCACATGCTCATCCCATAGGCACTTCAGATTTGCAAATCCCCCTGGGCATACCAGCACAGACCCTCTATCCATGTGATACCCCTGACTGGACTCAGGGCTTCCTACTCTCCAGTTAGTCCAGCCTGAAGCTTGCTAGTGTATTACACACACACACCTACACACACACACCCATGCATACCCAATTTTGGGAAGATACAGATACTCTGCCACCCCAGCAACTTGCAGAAGGTACATGGGCTGTGACCTACAATCATGATCTAGTTGCCAGTTTTGAGCCCCTTGCCTCACACACACTGATCCCTCCCAGTAGCTGGTTTTTAGTACTCGCCCTGATGTTGCCCCAGTGGCTGTTGGCCAAGATCCCCACCCACTCTAGTAGCTGACACCACAGTTGGGTTGGGTTGGTGGTGGGTTAAGGTTGGCTGGCTGCCAGGTACCCACCAAGACACTTTTTCACTCACCCTCTTCAGCAGGACAGGGGAGAAAATAAGAATAGAAACCTCATGGGTCAAGATAAGAACAGGGAGATCTCTTACCTGTAACTGTCATAGACAAAATAGACTCAACTTGGGGAAATAAAATTAATTAGTTGCTGCCAATTAAAAATAGAGTAGGATAGTGATAAAACAAAACAAAAACCCCAAAACTAAACCCACATTCCCCTCACTCCTACTTCCCAGATTCACCTTCACTTCTAAATCTTCTACCTCTTCCACCTACAAGATGCACAGGACGGATAAGCAATGGGGATTGCAATGCTGGTGGTGGCTCTGTGACAATATATTTAAGAAAAGGTAAAAACAGGCTGTGCAGCAGCAGCTAGGAAAGAGGAGTGAGAAAATGTGAAACAACTGTGTAGACACCAAGGTCAGTGAAGAAGGAAGGGAAGGAGGTACTCCAGGTGCCAGAGCAGAAATTTCTTCCCCTGAGCCCACAGAGAAGACCAAGGTGACGCAGGTTGTCCCCCTGCAGCCCAATAAGGTCTATGGTGGATCAGATATCCACACTGCAGCCCATGGAGGACCCTACACCAGAGGAAGTAGATATACCCTGAAGAGAGCTGCAGCCCGGGGAGAGGCCACACAGAAGCACGCTCCTGGCAGGAACTGTGGCCCATGGAGAGGAGCCCACACTGTAATTGTCTGTTCCCTGAAAAACTGTACCCTGTAGAAAGGACGCATGCTGGTGCAGTTCTTGAAAGTTTTTTTCCAGTTTTCGGGAACTTCACCTGACTCCCATGATTTTTCAAATATGATGGACAGTGACTTAGCAAATTCATTTGCCACATGTGGGGTAATACCATAGAAGAGGTTTTTGAGAAAGGGAGGAAAATAATCCAAATCCTGCTGAAAGCTGGTTTTGCCATAAAATGGAGTGAGGTCAAGTGATCTGCACAGGAGATTCAATTTTGGGGAATAAAATGTCCAGATTGCTGCTTACTAAAAAAAAACTGTCATGGTTTAAGCCCAGCTGGCAACTCAGAACCACACAGCCACTTGCTCACTCCCCCCCCACCTTCTTCCCCCCTTCCAACCTCAATGATTCTATGATTCTAAAGTATAAGCTTGTACTTTGGTTTTCATTGTTGCTTTCAGCTGAGCTGGATGGAACTGGCTCTGTCTGGCACAGGGGTGGCTCACTTTCCAAGAGAGGTCACCCCTAGCAGCCCCCTGCTCATGTGAGTTTCTTGTGTGAGCAAATCATATAAGCAGAAATTTCAGATAATCACAGGTGGGCAGAAGGACATACTCTGTACTCAATACCCTGGACCCTATACTTCCAGGTGATATCTATCCTGTTTAGGTTTCCTTGACCTTCTTACCTTCTTGTGTATGGGGATTTAACTGCAAAACTCCAGTAAGCTGTATGACCTTAGCAAAGTAGCTAATTCCTAATATTTCTCCCAGTCTGAACAGTGTAGATAGAGACTTGCAACTATGGAAAAATGCTTCCTTTCAGAGCAAAGGAAAGAAAAGCAGCAGTTTTCTCTTTCCTCTGGTCTTTCTCTCTTCCCCCCACCCCACTTTTGCTCTTGTTTGTGAGACCCTACCTGGAGTACTCTGTTCAGCTCTGGAGCCCCCAAATGTAAGAGTGATGTTGAACTGCTCAAGCAAGTCCAGAGGAGGGCCACAGAGGTGCTCTGAGGGCTGGAGCACCTCTCCTATGAAGACAGGCTGAGACAGTTGGGCTTATTAAAGCCTGCAGAAGAGAAGACCTTATAACAGTCTTCCAGTAACTAAAGGGGGCCTACAAGAACTCTGGAGAGGGACTTTTTACAAAGGCATGTAGTGACAGGACAAGGAGGGAATGGCTTCAAGCCAAAAAAGGGAGATTTATATTAGAGATTAGGAAGAAATACTTCATTATGAGGGTGGTGAGACATTGGAACAGGTTGCTCAGAGAAGCTGTGGCTACCCCATCCTTGGAAGTCTTCAAGCCCAGGTTGGAAGGAGCTTTGAGCAACCTGGTCTAGTGCAAGGTGTTCCTGCCCATGGCAGGGGAGTAGGAACTAGATGATAATTAAGGTCCCTTGCAACCCAAACCATTCTATGACTCTATGAATCTAAGTAGGCTTTGTGAGCTTGTGGATCACTGGCTGGATGATCTCTAGTAATCTTCTGCAAAGAGATGGATGATAGCCACTGTGAAAGGTTATATTGTTTTGCAATACTGGAGTAGGAAATACTTAAGCTTCTTAGATGACTTGTAACTTCTATTTATCTTATTTAAATGAATATGGAGTAAGTCCATGCTTTGTTATAGAGATGATGAAAAATAAAAAGGGTAAATTAAACTTACAGGTTGTTTTGTTTGCTTTGAAACAAGGGGAACAAAAAATCACAAAATGGAATATATAAACCTTTAGAATTAGTTTTAAGCAATGTTAAGTTTGATGGCTTTGTAACAGTAGCAATGGAAAATTACTGAGGTGCATGGTACATAGAAAAAAAATAGAGTACAGCTAGAGAACATACTGGCACAAGACAAATTGTTATAGTTGATGTAGTTTTAAGAAAAACAGTCTAGAAGAACAGGAGGCAGGGATAAGGAGTATCTGGGAATGGCAGGTGTCCAGGATGGGCTACAGTTAAACTAACTGATAAGTAGGAGGATAGGAGGATTATTATGTTTCCGGTGTTAGCGAACCAATTTAACTGGTATAAACATCTACTGCACGTGCTTCAAAGGCTGCCAGAAGTGATGAAGATTGTTGGAAGAAGTAAACGACCCTCAGAGACCACTACGACATTTTTGTATGCATGCAGGGAACTTTCTGGAAAATAACGTAATCCATACGTAGCCTCATGAATATGTATGTATGCCCAGGGACTATGGCTTGTGTAGCGATAGAGAGACACACGTTAGGAGGAGCTATCCCCTGTGTCTCCTGGCGCTGCAATAAAGAACACCTGCTTGTCAGCTTGAAAACTTTGTTGGCAAGTTTGTTCCTGGAGTTTTGTCCGAATCAGCTTGAACTTTACCATGACCTATCTCATAAAAACAGTATCAACATCTTCAATTCAACCAATTGGGTCTTAGATTTACACTTTGTCAGACAGAGCTGGACATAGGCACAGGGGAGAAAATGAGAATGATGGTCATTAAGGTTTTCTATTTTGCTATTAATAGCAGTTGGATTGCTACTATGAACTCCTGACTCTAGAGGTCATGGTAGTACAACAGAAACTTCATGTGCCTTGATGTTCTGCTGTACAAAGTAGAATATCAGTGCTTAATACTTTATTGCCTTGTTTTCCCAGGTCTGGAAGAGGTGGGGAGCTGATTGAAGTCCCCATAATTTGGGAAGAATTATGCTACACTTAGACGTATACTAGTCTATGGGGCCAGATGGGTTCCACCCAAGAGTGCTGAAGGAGTTGGCAGAGGACCTTGCTAAGCCACTCTCCATCATTTATCAGCAGTCCTGATCTAGTGGGCAGGTCCCAGGGGACTGGAGGTTGGCCAATGTGACGCCTCTCTACAAAAAGGGTAGGAAGGAAGACTCTAGGAACTATAGGCCTGTCAGCCTGACCTCAGTTCCAGCCCCCTGCCAGTTCCTCCCCGCCTGCCAGGCCTGTCTTTTCTAAAGCGCCTGTAACCTTCCATTCCAACACTCCAGTCATAGGAGCCATCCCACCATGGTTCTGTGATGCCTATTATATCATACCCCTGTAGACGTGCACACATCTCTAATTCCTCTTCTTTATTCCCCATGCTACGGGCATTTATATGTAGGCGTCTGAGCCGAGCTCCAAATGAAGCTGGATCATTGGCTGGAGCAGCTGGAATATCTCTACATTGCTCCAAGCATTTGTTATAGATGTTGGCAACTGACTGGGAGTGCTGGAAGGGAATGATTCCCCCCCTCCTCCAACACATCTATTTTAAAGCATCCTTGACCAGCCTGGCAAACCTCCTAGCCAATAAATCTAGTAGCCCCTGCTGCAAGTCCTCCTGATTCTTATGAGGAGGAAGGTATGAACAGTAATGATAATAGCAGAAAAGAATTTAAATGTACCCCAATTGCTGCTAGGGTCCATAGTAAAACAGGACCTGGGACACAGGCACCTTTAAAGGAAGCAATGGGACCGGAGGGACGAAACAGAATAAGAGTAAATTTTTCAATGGGAGAATTCTATGTTTGGAAACAGATTGCAAAAAAAATATATCAAAATGATCCAATAAGAATAGCAAAACAATTTGAATTGATTGTCAAAAGTCAGGATCCTGATTGGAGAGATATAGACTTAATGTTAGATGCATTAACTGAAACCGAAAAGCAGCTGGTAATAAAAACAGCTTGTGCTCAGGTTAATGCCCAAATAATCACTGGTGCATTAGCAGGAAGAATGGAAAAGCATGTTAATAGAACCATAGAATCATAAAAAAGTTAGGGTTGGAAAGGACCTTAAGATCATCTAGTTCCACCCCCCCTGCCATGGGCAGGGACACCTCACACTAAAACACACCACCCAAGGCTCTGTCCAACCTGGCCTTGAACACCGCCAGAGATGGAGGATTCACAACTTCCTTGGGCAACCCATTCCAGTGTCTCACCACCCTTACAGTAAAGAACTTCTTCCTTATATCCAATCTAAACTTCCCCTGTTTAAGTTTTAACCCATTAACCTCTTGTCCTATCACTACAGTCCCTAATGAATAGTCCCTCCCCAGCATCCCTATACTCCCCTTTAGATACTGAAAGGCTGCTATGAGGTCTCTATGCAGCCTTCTCTTCTTCAGGCTGAACAGCCCCAACTTTCTCAGCCTGTCTTTAAACAGTAGGTGCTCCAGTCCCCTGATCATCCTCGTGGCCCTCCTCTGGACTTGTTCCAACAGTGCCATGCCCTATTTATGTTGAGGACACCAGAACTGTACACAATACTCCAAGTGAGGTCTCACGAGAGCAGAGCAGAGCAGACTGGGACTATGATGTTCTGGCAGATTATGCCACTTTAAAGAGATATCAGAATCTGATTAATTTTGGGCTAGAAAATGCAATACCAAAAGCCTTAAATTGGTCTGCTCTATTTGAACTAAAACGAGGACCAAAAGAAACATCGACTGAATTCCTAGACAAATTAAGAGAAGCAATGTGAAAATGTACCTTAGACCCTTCTACCAAAGGGAAATTACAAATAGCTAACTTATTTCTAGGACGGACAACAGAAGATATTAGAGGAAAACTTCAGAAATTATCTGGACCTGACAGTCAAATTATAGAAAAATTAGTAAATGAGTCATGGAAAGTTTATAGAAATTGTGAACAAATAAAAGAGAAAAAGCTAGGAAGAACGATAGCAACTGCTATAGTAGCTGCTTTAGGTCACACAGGGACCTGCAGGGGAAGCAGAGGACAAGGAATAGCAGTTACAGGTAGAGGAGAAATGTTCAGTAAAAGGGAAATTGCTGAGGTGAGTAGTTCGAGAGAGGATGCCTTCAACACCTGAGCGGGGGGAAGCTCAGCATCCAGGAGCCTCAACTCAGAGTGGCAAGAGCCACTGAGGGAGCCTCAAGTCCTCAACAGGACTTGCCCAGGAGCTGGCAGCTCAGTTGATGCGAGCAGCTGACTCACAGGGGGTGGCACCAGAAGGAGTGGCACCAGCCCTGACTGGTTAAAAACATGCCCCAGGGAGTGTGAGCGACTAGGGTGAGACGAGGCAGTTCGCGCGGCAGTACTCTCTGGCAGGCGAGTGGGACGGTGAGCGCTTGCTGTATGACCAGGGCCCGGTCTGGGAGCTCTGCTCTGGCTGCTTTGGCGGTGGCCAGTGTAGGCACCCAGACAGAGCTGAAGAGAGGGGAAGCTGCAGTGCAGAGCTCGGAGAATGCCTGCACAGGTCTTGTGAGGGGAGAGCGCACAGTGGCCAAGGCTGCACTCGGTGCTCCCTGGTAGAGGTCTTCCTGAAGCATGTGGCTGAGCTGCAGGACCCTGTCAATAGGCTGAAAGATGTCAGGGAAGCTAAGAGGAAGCAGGACTGCTTGCTCCAGGCCCAAACTGTGCAGGGGCCTCAGGCGTCCAGCTCATGGAGGGAAGAAGGAGGCTGTTTGTATGGAATTTATCAAGCTACAGCAAGAATTAGTCTGTGTTGAATGAGGAGAATGGGTATAAGGGTTTGAATTAATACTCCAGACTTGATGCTTTTTTCTTGTCTCCTCTTTTGCTGGGGAAGTTGTGTATATTTTTTATGTCTCCTGTTGATAACTATTTTATTTTTAAGGAGGCTCTGCCAGGTGAGACTCTTTTTCCTAAATCAAGATAAAATAATTTTGGGGTAAATGGTTCTTTGCAGTTTTTTTCTGGGAGGTGGTCTTGTGGTTTTGGTTAGGGTGTTTTTTTTTGTTGGATTTTTTTGGGGGGCTGGGGTTTTTTTGTTGGCTGTTTTTTTGGTTTGTTTTTTTTTTTCCACTCCTGTCAGTACTTGCACAGTACTGATGAAAATTAAAAGGCAATTTTCTTTTGCTCTTTTTATAGCTGGTCACTTGATGTCTTCTTATATGATGTTATTTAACTTCTGTAGTCAAATATATAACAAGTCTTCTGTATGTTGTGGGAGAGAAATGTGTTTCCTGGTCTATTACTCTTTCAAAGTAGAGGTAAAATTTCTTCACCTCTGCCAGCTGGTAGTAAATACTGTAGGAACTATCTGATGGTAAAACCCATGTGTCCTGGGTTCAGCCGTAGCAGTCATTTTTCTCCTTCTTGGTAGCTGGTGCAGTGCTGTGTTTTGACTTTTGGGCTGAGAACGGTTGCTGATAGCAAGTATGTTTTGAGTTACTGCTCAAATGTTTGGTTTGTCCAAGGCCTTTTTGGACCCTCATGCTCTGCCAGGGAGGAGGGGAGGCCGGGAGGAAGGAGAGACAGGACACCTGACCCAGGCTAGCCAAAGAGGTATTCCATACCATAGCACGTTATACCCAGGATGTAACTGGGAGAGACCCGGAAGGGCTGGAGCTCTGGGGGGGATGGAGGAGGTATCGGTCGGTGCTCGGTCGGGCAGGGTGGGGTGAGTTATGGGTCAGCGGCTGGTGAGGTGTTGTATTCTCTTCACTTGTTATTGGCTTTATCATTATTATTTGTAGTAGTAGTGGCAGTAGTGATTTATGTTATACCTTAGCTATTAAACTGTTCTTATCTCAACCCGTGGGAGCTACATTCTTTGGATTCTCCTTCCTAACTCTCCGGGAGTCGGGGGAGCAAGGTGGAGAGTGAGTACACAAGCTGTGCAGACTTGGTTTAAACCACGACACCATGTTAGAGGTATTTTATTCATTACACGTATGTAAATGGCTTTTGAACCAGTCAATTCTATTTTTGTCAAAATACTTAAAATAGCTTTTAATAATTTGTAGAGGCAACCTGTGTTTACTTCATACTGGTTTTTCTTCTGTTGTTTGTTAGAAGCATATTCTCAGTTAATCCTCTCCTGCACTGTATTTTTTTAATGTTCTCCTTCCATAACAGCCCATGCATGGTCCCTCTAATTCTGCCAGTGTTCACAGATTTTGTCTGTGGCTGCAATGTCCTACAAGATTTTACTTTTTTTTGTTGCATTGGTTTCTTAGGAAAGCTCAGCTTAGGAGGAGGGTGTTCGAATTTGTGAAGATAAATACAGACTCTAAGGTTTGTTGTCTTGAGTTAGGTGAGCTGTTGAGAATGGTTCAGTGGCATGAGTGAGCTTTCTTGGTGAGAAGGTGGTGGGTTGTTTTTAGTGGAGCTATGCATGTTTGCCTACTGACTCCTTGTTAGGTCATGACAGACCAGTGTCACAAGTGCTTTCTTCTTCAGGAGCACTTAGGACATGGAAAGAATATGGTATCAATTGTTAGCAATCTGGTGAATGCTGAAATCAATTGGCACCTCTTATTACTGGTCAAAAATAGTGAAGGGTTTGGTGTCAAATGTATTGGTTTCTGCTGGGATAGAGTTAATTTTCTTCCTAGTAGCTGATGCAGTGCTGTGTTTTTGCTTTAATCTGAGAACAGTGCTGATAACACACTGATGTTTTAGATGTTGCTCAGTATCACTGCATCAGGGACAATAGATAATGGTCTGTGGTGAAACACACAAAGATAGATAAGTACTTTTTGTCCTCTTCCACTCCTCTCTAGAAGGTCCCACTTTGGCCCCTCCCCAGAGAGTTCTGTTTTGGCTGCTCCCTGGAAAGTCCAGCTTTGCTTCCTCCCCAGAAAGTTCTGCTTTAGAACACCCTGGAAAAGTCCCAACCCTTGGAGACCTTTCTAGATATTACTGGCCACTTCTTCCAACGTAGGCTCGCCTCCTGTGTCAGAATGAGTGTGCATTTTTGTCAGTAGAAAAGCCTGAGCCTCGTGCGATGTAGGGGGGCAGAACTTCATGCCACCCAGGTCAACATTGCCTCCACAGGGGCGCCCAATAAAGCTGAGCCTGCCACCTTGCACTGTGATGATGTTTCTCAGAGTTGGTTTCCTGATCATCGTTACATGGTCTTTGGAGTTGGTAAGATAAACAAACCTCAGAAGTATCCTTTACTGTATCTGTTAGTATCTCTATATTTTCCTATATTAATAAACTAGTTGTGAGTTCTCTATTTGTGTCTCATTTCTCTCACCTGGAAGGCAGTGAGGCCCCTTTAATTATTTGATAGGGTTGGGTAACCATGTTCAAAAAGAAGCTGCCTTCCCATTCAGCTCCTGATGCTTCACTGGTGAAATGGCCAGGATGGACACCGGAGCTGTGGAGTACTTTGTGAGATAGGTGGGGCAGGAGCTATAGAGTGAAAAATGCCCTCTTGATCTGTTGAAGTATTGGGGGCAGTTTGTAGACACCACAAACAAAGCATAAAGAGTGTCTGCAACATGCTGGGTGCATGGGAAGAGCCCTGCTTAGTGTGTTTAAAGTAACATGTGGGGTGAATCCAAGACTTGGAGGAACAGATCGGTTGAAACAAAAACTGCTAACTGAAGGGAAAAAAAAATGGCGAGAGGGATAGTGCAACCGCAAGCTTTATTAGCCACCACCCAAGCAGCATCAGGGTGGCAGGAAAAAAACCTAGAGAAATTAGCAACATTGTATGCTGTGTGGACTTCATTGCAGTGGTGGAGAAGCCCAAAGCCTGGTGCAGATATTGGGCCCCGTGAATGGGCAGTAGTAACCCAACCAGATTGGTATCCCAAAACATGGGATGGAGACATCTGGAGTATATTGGATAGTGAGGAGAATGGAATGAACGGAAGAAAGATGTGGAAAGAGCCTTAGGCCATGGCTCCTCCTGTGGAGTGGCCAAGGTGGACATAGTAACTGTGGAGCACATTGTGGGATAAAATAGATACATTAGTGCAAGTAAGATTTGAACTGTGGGGAGATAAGGACCCCATGGATGTGTTGAAGTATTGGGGTGAGTTGGTACAAACCCCCCCATACCCCCTAGAAGGAGTGACTGAGTCATACTGGACTCATGACAGGCTGCTTGCTGCTTGCCTACACAGGCATGGTAGATAAGAACACAGAGTTGGAGCAACAAGTAGCAGATTTACATTCCGAGCTAGAAAGGGTTAAAGCAGGAGTGGTGATGTAGAAGCAGGCATTGGTAGCTGATGCAGAGCAGGGTGAGAGACTTAGAGGGGGAAAAGATAAAAAAAAAATCAAAAAAAGCGGAGCAATAAGGATACAAAGACAGTGAGGCCATGTGTCCGCGCCCTTGTGTCTGATCCCAGTTGGTACTCAGAGACATGGAATGGAGGTATTTGGGGTGCCAGTGAGTCAGAATCAAATACCAGAGAAGAGGCAGATGTGAAAAAGGAAGGAGCCTATGCAGCTCCTATGTTTAAATGTAAGGTGATTACTCAGGCAAACAGCCAAATAACAGACAAATTGACAGACTGTAGTCCTGAGGAGATTAAGAATTTATTGGATAAATACAAGAAGAGGTCAGGGGATAAACCCCATAAGTGGCCAGTTCGCCTCATGGAGCAAGGAGCAGATACTGTATTGCTAGATGGGGTGGATGAAAAAACCCAACCAAACAACCAACCCCATACTAGTATCAGAACAAGGAAACCCTGTTGAACAAGTGATTGAAAAGCTAAGCCAGTTAGGGGATTTACCAGGACTGGGCTTGGACAAAGCAGCTCAGGACCAGGAGAGAGTAGGAAAGGGGGAGATGTGGGAACTGCAAGCCATCCTGTTCCTGCAATGTGGATAATTACAGAAGAAGAATAATTGCTGATAGTGCACCTGGGTCTGGAGCAGGCCAGGGAGTATTTGTGTGCATGAATGCAAGGTTGGGCTGGGAAACAGCCTGAGTGATTGTTTATAGAATGGGATTTATAGTGACTGAAGACAGTCACTGTGGTTGATGTGGTTTCTGTTTGGCTTTATAGCTCAGATCGAAACCCTCTGGTATTCCAGCAGGTCCCTTGTGTGGCTGTTCAGGCCTGGAGGTGAGTGCCTGGATTGAGGGGGGGGAGACTACTTTCACAGGTGTTCGCAAAGGGGGGGGGGGCGGTCTCAGGGACCCTATGTGTATAGACTGACTGGACAATGCTACACAAAGGCAGATTGATGGTCACAGGGCTGCTCATGCACTTTTATTTCGGCTAGCATATGAGGGCGCAGGTGGGGATTGTGGGGCTGTGTTAGCCCCTGTCAGAGGAATATTTTACAGACATTGCCGAGTTGGTTGGGGCTTGTTAGGATGTTGGAGCAGAGGCTTGTAGGGCTTCCGTATTGGCTGCTGTATTAATTATTTTGTTTTATTGGTCATATTAGGTCACATTCCAACCTGCCTGGTGCTTTAACTGTGGATAATGACATAGCTGACTCCTTGACTGCTAACACTGTGCAGTTTACTTCTGCAGCTGCTTCACATTCCTTTTTCTTTTCCTATCAGAATGCCTTTTTATTGTTAAAAGAAAGAGTTTAACCTGTCTTCTTCCCAAGCAAAGCAAATTGCCAGGTCTTCCCTGACTGTCAGTCAACAGATCAGTCCTCATTTGCCATGGGCGTAAATCCATGAGTCTTAAAGGTGAATGTGGTATTGTGATCCTTTGGGCCTGTAGAAATGGGAAGGGCCAGTGGAACTGATAACCTGGGGGGCGGGGTATGTTTGTGTCCTCTTACCTACAGGTCTGTGGTGTTCACTTGCAAAGTTTGTCAAGCCATACCATGAGCTGGACAGACAAGTTGAAGAACCCAATGCCCTAGCTGCAGGAGCTGACCTTGAAGACTCCAAGCAGAATGAGACAGAGGAAGAGAAAAAGGAATGATTTGCAAAACATCACTTGGGGGCAACTGAAAAGTAACAACTTGAATATGTGTGCTTGCAATGTAGCTATTATTAGAGGCTGTGATTTTGTGTATAAACCATCTGTATTTACTAGCCAGTTGTTAATAAGCTACACCTTGTATTATATGGATTTGTCACTTGTAAAAAAAATGTTAGAGAATGCAAATTTACAGCAGCTGCTAGAAAATGCTAAGGCAGAAGCTAGAAAGATTCCAGTACGATGGTAGTGTTATAAAGCAGGTAATGGAACAACTTAAGAGGGTGGGAGAACCCCACTGGTGGGAAATATTCTTTGGCTGGTCCTCCACTGCCACCAGCATCTTCAACACACTGCTGCACCCTGTAGTAGTTATACTGCTAATGTAAATCTGTGTGTGCTTTGCCATAGTAGCAACTTGTTACTGGATGAGGCAGGTGAAACTCTGCATTGACAGTGAGGTGCAAGGACTGAGGTTGACCAAATGCCTCCTACCACAGTCAAGGACAAGACTGGGTTGGCCTCTGTTTTTGCCCCCAAGGAGAAACTTTAGCTCCACTGCTGGCTGCAACCCAGCAGGCGTTGAGTGGAGAACCATGCCATTCCAGATCTTGATGTGAGGGTTGGCCTCCTCTGTTGTAAGAGGGTCATCCAGGAGGGAAGGGCAGGCCAAGCAGCCTGTGGATGGCACGAGAGATGATCTAGTCCGAATCCCCTGCTCAAGCAGGGTCATCTAAAGCAGGTTTCATCACTAGCATAGGTAAGTATTATAACTAATAATAATATAATAAATAACTATCGTATTTGAATCTTCTATTCTCAGAGGCATTAGCATTAGCTCAAGAAGCTGCTCTTGTGTGATTTAAGATTCCTTAAGCAGAGAACAGGATAAAGAAAGCCAAGGACTGTATCTCTGGAAGTAACAGCATTTTTTTCCAGGTTCCCAAGACTCCCAGTATATCTGACCAATGCATTGGTGAAACCTTGTTTTTGGAGCCTGGATATCACTGCTTTGCTTTACTTTTCCTCCATGTCATCTGGAGACTTGTTACCAATTTGCCAAGAACTGAAGCCAAAGTGCTTGCTGCCTTGGTCATGCACAACAAAATAGGACAGCGATTTATTTTTTTTTCTTTTAGTACATAAGCATGGGTATGAAGACTTTGAGTTATGTTGCATGAATTTAAATGACCACTTCAGTTCAGTACGTGCATAAATGGAAAAATTGAAGACCCTTGCTAACCAGCTAGCAGAAAACACCAGGTGGAACCCCTTTCATAGGTGGACGTGGGGGGTGGGACTAGCTGCTAAAACCTACCTTAGTGGTAATAGGTATTGGGGTTTTATGTATTTTATGTTGCATTCCTTGTCTTTTAGAGCTAATCTGTTCCCTTATAGAGAGTATATTATATAAAACTATAGCACAGATGGTAAAATATTTGCATGTTCCAACCATGGACCATGGGGTGGCATGTGTCAAGGACAATAGATAATGGTAGAAAAGTACTTTTTGTCTGCTTTGGCTCCTCACCAGAAGGTCCCACTTTGGCCCCTCCCCAGAGAGTCCTGCTTTGGCTGCTCCCTGGAAAGTCCAGCTTTGCTTCCTCCCCAGAACGTTCCGCTTTAGAACTCCTCAGAAAAGTCTCAACCCTTGGAGACCTTTCTAGATATTGCTGGCCACTTCTTCCAACGTAGGCTCGCCTCCTGTGTCAGAATGAGTGTGCATTTTTGTCAGTATAAAAGCCTGAGCCTCGTGCGATGCAGGGAGGCAGAACCTCATGCCACCCAGGTCAACGTTGCCTCTGCGGGGATGCCCGCTAAGGTGAGCCTGCTACCTTGCACTGTGATGTTTCTCGGAGCTGGTTTCCTGATTGTCATTACATGGTCTTTAGGGTTGGTAAGATAACAAACCTCACAAGTATCCTTTACTGTATCTGTTAGTATCTCTATATTTTCCTATATTAATAAACTAGTTGTGAGTTCTCTATTTGTGTCTCGTTTCTCTCACCTGGAATACTCAAACTCTGGAACAAGCACTCTTATCAAGGATTTTTCAGTCTCTCATGCTCTGCCAGTTAGGAGGGGCACAGGAAGCTGGGACGAAGCAGAGACAGGACACCTGACCCAAACTAGCCAAAGGGTTATTCCATACCACGGTATGTCATGCCCAGTATATAAGCTGGGGGGAGTTATCCAGAAGGCCCAGATCTCTGCTTGGTTGGGCTGGGTATTGATTGGTGGGTGGTGAACAATTATATTCTCTCCCCTTGTTATTTCCCTTATAATTATTATTATTAGTTTTAGCAGTAGTAGCTTTGTATTATACCTTGTTTACTGGACTCTTCCCTTGTGAGTTACATTCTTTTGATTCTCCTCCCTGTCGTGGTTTAAACTAAATCTGCACAGTTCCCCCTTTGTTTCCCCTCCCCCCCCTCACCTTCCCACTCCCGGAGGGATGGGAAGGAGAGCCAGAGGAATACAACTCCCACGGATTGAGGTAAAATCAGTCCAGCAATTAAGGTATAACAGAAATCACTACCGGTACCAATAACAAATCTATGTTAGAGGAGACAAACAGGGAGAGAGAATACGAGGCCAGCCCGGAAGAGCGCTCACCCCTCCCCTCCTAGCCAGCTTCCCGTTCCCACTCCGAGCCCAGCCCCGGAGGAGAGAGCTAACCCCTCCCCTCCTGGCCAGCTTCCAGTCCCCTCCCCGAGCAGGACGTGCTGTGGTATGGAATACCTCCCCGACTAGCCCAGACCAGGCGCCCTATCTCTCCCTCCTCCCTGGCAGAGCATGAGCTACTGCTGAACCCATGACATTATCCACCCCTTATTCCATACCATTCACGTCATGCTCAGATCCCACATTTTCAATATACCATCATATAGATATACATATATATATATATATATATACATCTGCGTACACCCAGATAAAAAGAAATCATTTCTTAATACATGGACCAATCCCTATAATGCAATTGAGTCCATTTGGTCCATGATGTTAAGTTTGTAATAGTCTTTTGTAGCAGGAAAGTCTGTGTGCAGTGCTGGATTGTTGCCTGCCAATGTTGATCATTCCTTTACTGCAGAACTCATCTGGTTCTATCAAAGTTCATTCTCTGTTGGGACGATGGTTAGAGGGAAGTCAGGGCCAGTCGCTGGTGACCTGAAGACATCTAGTTGATGGACTATAAAAATATTACACAGCAAGCAACAACGTATAATTAAGTTCATTGGCTGTTTTCCCCTAAAATGAAATCCCCTTGAGGTATACATCGGACTTCCCCATCTTCCTGCATTACCCACCAAGTATATCCGGGTCCTTGAGCAAAAGCAATCCCGTGAGTGGGTTTGCCTTGACCTGAAACAGGAGTAACCCAGACTGTCTTCCCTAGCAAATTTCTCATGTGCACTACAGGAACCTTGTCCCCCTCTACAATATATAACAGTTCTGACTGGGCTGGGCCAGCCCTGTTAGCAGATCCTCTGGTGTTGACCAACCAGGTGGCCTTTGGTAAATGTGTATCCCAATGCTTGAAAGTTCCCCCACCCATTGCTCTCAGTGTAGTTTTTAACAGCACATTGTACCCTTCATTTTTCCCAGAGGCTGGTGCATGGTAGGGGATGTGATATACCCACTCAATGCCATGTTCTTTGGCCCAAGTGCCTATAAGGTTGTTCCGGAAATGAGTCCCATTGTCTGACTCAATTCTCTCTGGGGTGCCATGTCGCCACAAAATCTGTTTCTCAAGGCCCAGGATAGTGTTCCGGGCAGTGGCGTGGGGCACAGCATATGTTTCCAGCCATCCTGTGGTTGTTTCCACCATGGTAAGCACATAGCGCTTGCCTTGGCGGGTTGGGGGGAGTGTGATATAGTCAATTTGCCAGGCCTCCCCATATTTATACTTCAGCCATCGTCCTCCATACCAAAGAGGTTTTAACCGTTTAGCTTGTTTAATTGCAGCACATGTCTCACACTCATGAATAACCTGGGCGATAGTGTCCATTGTTAAGTCCACCCCTCGATCACGAGCCCATCTATATGTTGCATCTCTGCCCTGATGGCCTGAAGTGTCATGGGCCCACCGGGCCAAAAATAATTCGCCTTTATGTTGCCAATCTAAGTCCATCTGAGCTACTTCAATCTTAGCAGCTTTATCCACTTGTTGGTTATTGTGGTGTTCCTCAGTGGCCCGACTCTTAGGTATGTGGGCATCTACATGGCGTACCCTCACCACCAGCTTCTGCACCCAGGCAGCGATATCTTGCCATAATGCAGCAGCCCAGATGGGTTTACCTCTGCATTGCCAGTTGCTCTGTTTCCATTGCTGCAACCACCCCAACAAGGCATTTGCCACCATCCATGAGTCAGTATAAAGGTAGAGTACTGGCCACCTTTCTCGCTCAGCAATGTCCAGGGCCAGCTGGATGGCTTTCACCTCGGCAAACTGACTCGATTCACCCTCTCCTTCAGCAGTTTCAGCAACTTGTCGCTGAGGACTCCATACAGCTGCCTTCCATCTCCGATGCTTTCCCACAATACGGCAGGACCCATCAGTGAACAAGGCATACTGCTTTTCACTTTCTGACAATTTATTATATGGTGGTGCCTCTTCAGCACGCATCACCTCCTTCTCTGGTGACATTCCAAAATCTTTGCCCTCTGGCCAGTCCATGATGACTTCCAGAATGCCTGGACGACTGGGATTTCCTATCCGAGCTCGTTGTGTAAGTAGTGCAGCCCATTTACTTCAAGTAGCATCAGTTGCATGATGTGTAGAGGAGACCCTGCCTTTGAACATCCAGCCCAGCACTGGCAAGCGGGGTGCCAAAAGGAGCTGTGCTTCAGTGCCAATCACATCCGAAGCAGCTCGAACCCCTTCATAAGCTGCCAATATCTTTTTCTCCGTTGGGGTATAGCTGGCCTCCAAGCCTTTGTATCCCAGACTCCAAAAACCAAGGGGTCGACCTCGAGTCTTCCCTGGAGTTTTCTGCCAGAGGCTCCAGGTAGGACCATTCTCCCCAGCTGCGGTGTACAGTTCATTTTTCACATCTGGACTGGTCCGGACTGGTCCAAGGGCCACTGCTTGAACTATCTCGCGTTTAATTTGCTCGAAGGCTTGTTGTTGCTCAGGACCCCATTTGAAATCATTCTTTTTCCGGGTCACATGATAGAGAGGGCTTACGATTGAACTGTAATTTGGAATGCGCATTCTCCAGAACCCCACAGCACCCAAGAAAGCTTGTGTTTCTTTCTTATCAGTTGCTGGAGACATTGCTGTTATCTTATTGATTACTTCTGTAGGGATATGTCTACGTCCATCTTGCCATTTTATTCCCAAAAACCAAATTTCCCATGCAGGTCCCTTGACATTACTCCATTTTATGGCAAAACCAGCTTTCAGCAGGATTTGGATTATTTCCCTCCCTTTCTCAAAATCTTCTTCTGCTGTATCACCCCACACAATAATGTCATCGATGTATTGCAAGTGTTCTGGAGCTTGCCCCTGTTCCAGTGCAGTCTGGATCAGTCCGTGGCAGATGGTGGGGCTGTGTTTCCACCCCTGGGGCAGTCGGTTCCAAGTGAACTGGACACCCCTCCAAGTAAAAGCGAACTGTGGCCTGCACTCTGCTGACAAAGGAATTGAGAAAAATGCATTGGCAATATCAATCGTGGCATACCACTTGGCTGCCTTTGACTCTAATTCATACTGCAGCTCTAACATGTCCAGCACGGCAGCACTCAATGGTGGTGTGACTTCATTCAGGCCACGATAGTGTACTGTTAGTCTCCACTCTCCGTTAGACTTTCGCACTGGCCATATGGGGCTATTAAAAGGTGAGCGGGTCCTGCTGATCACTCCCTGCCTCTCCAGTCTATGGATCAGATTATGGATGGGAATCAGGGAGTCTCGATTGGTGCGATATTGCCGCCGGTGCACTGTTGTGGTCGCAATTGGCACTTGTTGTTCTTCAACTTTCAGCAACCCCACAACAGAAGGATCCTCTGAGAGACCAGGCTGTTGGGGGTCGAGCATGGGCACTTGAACAGGCCTACAGCAAGCTGTGAGAAAGTGAACTTATGACCCCAGGTTAAAAGAAGAAGAAGTGTCAAGATCAGCAAAACAGGAACGCAATAACAGGATGCCAGTAATTGCAAAAGCATGATGTAATGCTAAGCTGACACAAATGTTTGAAACCAATCAGGAAAGGTAAAGGGGAGCGTGTATGCCTTGTGGACAAAGCGAGGCAGCCAATCAAGTAATGCGTGATCACGTGTAAGGAAGCTTAAAACAGTATATTAAGAGCAGCCTTGTAATCAATAAACGGAGCTTTTGTGAACCTACATCGTATCGGTGTTTTCTCCCCTCCACCTGGCCGCGGCACCAGGCAAGGTGGACAGCTGCTCAATTTCCTCAGTCTCCAAATCAGCAATACCAAAAGCCCACCGGTACCCTTTTGGGTCTTTGAAGTACCCTCTCCTGAGGTAGTCCATGCCGAGGATGCATGGAGCCTCTGGACCAGTCACAATGGAGTGCTTCTGCCATTTCTTCCCAGTCAGGCTAATTTCAGCCTCTAGTACAGTCAACTCTTGGGACCCTCCTGTCACTCCAGAAATATAGATGGGTTCCACCCCTTGACAGTTCGATGGCATCAGGGTACACTGTGCACCGGTATCAACTAGAGCCTTATACTTCTGTGGGGCTGATGTGCCAGGCCATTTGATCCACACAGTCCAGTAAATACGATTGTCCCCTACCTCCACCTGGCTGGAGGCAGGGCCCCTCTAATAGTCATCGTCGTCACAATCTTGGACACCTAAGTCATGTTGAAAGGGATTATTCTTCTTTATCACAGGAGCTGGAGTAAAATCAGCTCTTCCGCTCCATCTGGGAACCTGTTCACCAGAGACTGAAGCTGCAGCTCTCATGGGGCGATCAGTCTTGGCCCTTGCTCCTCTCTTCAATTCACCCACATGTTCCTCCAAGGCTGAAGTAGGTTTTCCATCCCACTTTGTCATGTCTTCTCCGTGATCCCGCAGGTAAAACTATAGGGTGGCCCGTGGTGTGTATCTTATATATTTTCTCTCTCGAGCAAAAGGACGCCTTTTGTTAATAGCTGAAACGCGTGTTGGCACACGTGAGGAGCTAGATAAATCAGACAGATCGTCCCTCAACTGTTTGAGATCATGAGACAGTTTTTCCACAGCTGAGATGATGGAAGGGGTAAGATTGTTTTCGAATTCTTGGAGCTTATGAACCATTTCATCCACTGTTAGTGGTGCTATGTCATTCCAGGTTACCGTTGCCAATGGAAGGGCATATGACGACGGTGCGATTCGTGTAAGTTTTCGCCACATGGGTCGTGTGCATTCGACTTCATCTGGGTCTATGGGTACATTCCCATTATTCGGCTTGGTGTGGTAGATCATCTCTACGATAGCTGATTCCCTCAGGGACTGGATGCCTTTGTCCATAGTAGTCCACTTGGCCGAACAACTCATAACATCATCCTTGTATGGGAACCTCTCTTTCACAGCTGCCAAAAGCTGCCTCCAAAGACTGAGGGACTTTTTCTCTCTTGCAATTGCTTTGTCAATTCCCCCTTCTCTAGCAAGTGACCCCAGCTGCTTGGCTTCCGTACCTGCTAGTTCATGACCATCGGCCCCATTATCCCAACATCGGAGCAACCAGGTGATGATGTGCTCCCCTGGTTGACGGGTGAAACCTTTTCGCATATTCTGCAGCTCAGTTGAGGTCCGAGATCGAGAAGTCACCTCTTCTTCTTCGTCGTGTGATAATGACCCCTGATCAGATACTAGACCAGGTAGTGGATGCATAGTTTCTTCATTCTGCCTCTTCCTTCTTGCCTCCTTTCTGGTTTTTCTCTTGTGTACAGGAGCAACCGATATTGGTACGAATTGGTCCTCTAGTTCAGCTGCAGTGATTATCACTGTAGTTTGAGTAGCAACTGTACTTGTTGCTGGGGTAGCTGCACTGTCTGTCGCAGTCGAGGGTTGAATAGCCGCTGTACTCGTTACTGGGGTAGCTGCACTGTCTGTCACAGCTGAAGTTTGGGTAGCAACTGTACTTGCCGCTCGGGATGGTGTAGCTGCTGTACTTGGAGTTGGAACAGCTGCGCTGACTTCTGTGTTGCTCTCAGATCCAGGGACATTTTTTTCCTTTTAAAGGTGTTGGATAGTGTCGAACAAGGCCCTATAGGCATAGGCCAAGCCCCAGCACGTTGCCGTAATTTATCTACCTCTGGTATGGCCAGGACGACAACACACCTCATTTAGCTGTTTTACTAATTCTTCCGGATTCTTCACTTGTTCGGAAGTAAAATTCCAAAGTACTGGAGGGGCCCACTGACCTAGATGCTTGCCCATACTATTCCACACACCCTGCCACTCATGGCTGTCCAGCCTCTGGGAAAATCTCCTGGTCCTCCTATTTCGTCGTTTAACCCCAATACAGGACCAGACCTGACTCTGCTTAACTCTTGAAATCAGACGAAATAGTTGTGGGCAAAACACACTCTGTATGCGTGCTACTATGGTGATCCCCATCGCAATCAGCATACAAGTCTCAACAGTATTAAAAGGCCATTCAAAAACTTCAAAACCCTCAAATGATGTTGTAGACCATCTGGAGAGAGCACTGGGAGGATAGAAGAATGTCTCCTTCACAGGTTGACCACCCGAGAAGGAGAAAAAAGATGTGAAATTCCTAAGCACTTCTATTATATACCTCCCAAAATATAAAGTTGGTGACCATACCAGGAGCATAAACCAGATAAGTTTCATGATCAATGCTTCTATTGTATTACAAGTCATTAACATAAAGTACAATGAGACGAGAAACTTAGCCCAAACCCCATACTTGATAAACACCAACACAGCTAATATATATGAAAAGTAATTGGTAAAATCCTGAAACCGTGAGATCAAGAGAAAAACCTGTGAGAGCCAATAAAACAGCATTGTGACAAATGACTATAAATCCTGTCAGATTTGTTGTTATTTCGTGGGTTTGTGCCCCACGTTGGGCGCCAAAAACTGTCGTGGTTTAAACTAAATCTGCACAGTTCCCCCTTTGTTTCCCCTCCCCCCCCCTCACCTTCCCACTCCCGGAGGAATGGGAAGGAGAGCCAGAGGAATACGACTCCCACGGATTGAGGTAAAATCAGTCCAGCAATTAAGGTATAACAGAAATCACTACCGGTACCAATAACAAATCAATGTTAGAGGAGACAAACAGAGAGAGAGAATACCATACCACCCACCGCCACGAGGCCAGCCCGGAAGAGCGCTCACCCCTCCCCTCCTGCCCAGCTTCCTGCTCGGAGGAGAGAGCTAACCCCTCCCCTCCTGGCCAGCTTCCAGTCCCCTCCCCGAGCAGGACGTGCTGTGGTATGGAATACCTCCCCGACTAGCCCAGACCAGGCGCCCTATCTCTCCCTCCTCCCTGGCAGAGCATGAGCTACTGCTGAACTCATGACACTCCCCGTCCTTCTGGGAGTGGGGCGAGGAAGAATAGGAGGGGGTGAGCGAATGGCTGTGTGGTTCTGAGTTACCAGCTGGGCTTAAGCCACGACACATTTTTCAGTATGTACCTCCTGCAAATTCATATTGCTATATTTAGATTTTTTGCTGCTAGCTTAATAACTAAGGAAGCAAATTAATATTAGTTGCTTGTGGATTGGAAAATAACTTGAGATTAGGGTTTGGTTGGCTTGCAGCTCCTTTCCAGCCTGTCTGTAGAATTTGGGCATGTCACCTGATTTCTCATCTTCAGTTGGTCAGACGTTAAAATGGGTATGTTACTACCTTGTGCCAGGAAGGTACTGGCTTAAACCAAAGATACACTACTGGTGTTGGCTTCAGGTATTTTAAGCTTTAAAGTTCTTGAGTGTGGGTTTTATTTATTTCCTGTAGCAAAGTTGTATGAAAACTTCTGATCATAAAATACATACAAACTGTAGTCACTTAACATCCCTTAATTCATCTTTGTTAAATGGCTGTCATAAATCCATACTGCTTGTAGTTCAGTGACGTGAGCTCATGATTGCTTTCAGGGTATTTCAGATAATTTTTTTTAATAGAAAGAAAATCTGTGTTCTGAAAATCAGTATTAATTTGTTGCTGTTATGCTCAAGCAATTTAAAATGTAGCTTTTCTGTTAGCATTACTTTATTGACCATGGTAGAGCGATAGACTTATGTGAGGAGAGGGTACGAAATTGACAGGGTTGCATTTGTTGTGCCCTGGTGGAGGTACTGCAGCAGGTGGCTGAGCTGCGGGACACTGACAGTAGGCTAAAAGATGTCAGGGAAGCTGAGATGAAGCTGGACTGCTTGCCCCAGGCCCAAACTGTGCAGGGGCCTCAAGCAGCCATCATAGCACATACAGGAAAGAAGGAGGGCATTAACCCAGGAAGCTGGGAATTAGTAACAAAAAAAAACCCAACCAAAAAACAAAACAACAAAAAAAAAGGAGGAAGGGGACAATTAACAGCAAGGGGCTTCGTCCTAAATCTGACATCCCCACCTGGAACAACTTCATAGTTCTGCAGGGGGCTAATGAGGAAACATGCACCTCATCACATGAACAACCTGGTGATGCAACAGTAAAGAGGATCACTAGTAGTGCCACCAGGTGACTCTACTTTGAAGGGCACAGAGGCACCCATCTACGGGCCTGATCCAGTCTCAAGGGATGTGTGTTGCCTACCAGGGGCTTAAATCAGTGATGTCGCAGAGAGGCTGCCTGGTCTAGGAAGTTCTACTGACTATTACCCATTGTAGTGGTTCATGTGGGTGCTAGTGATATAGATAGCAGTAGCCCAGAGAACATTAAGAAAGACTACAGAACCCTGGCAGAGGTGTTTAGGGGCTCTGGAGCTCAGATACTCTTTTCATCAATTTTCCAGTATAAAGGGGAGGACCTTAAAAAGGCTAGGAGGATTTGACCTATTGTCGTGGTTTAAACCAAGTCCCCCAACTCCCGGAGAGTTAGGAAGGAAAATCCAAAGAATGTAGCCCCCACGGGTTGAGATAAGAACGGTTTAATAGCTAAGGCATAACACAATACTAATGATACAGCCAATAACAAGCAAAAAGAATACAACACCCCACCAGCCACCGACCCATAACTCACTCCACCCTGCCCAGCCGAGCACCACGTGCTCCCTCCTGCATTTTCCTCTAGAGCTCCACCCCTCCAGCTCTCTCTCTCCCAGTTGCATCCTGGGCATCACGTGCTATGGTATGGAATACCTCTTTTGCTAGCCTGGGTCAGGTGTCCTGTCTCTCCTTCCTCCCAGCCTCCCCTCCTCCACCTGGCTGGAGCACATGCTCAGAAAAAACCTTGAACAAAAACACCCTCAAAACATACTTGCTATCAGCAACTGTTCCCAGCCCATAACTCAAAACACAGCACTGCACCAGCTACAAGAAGGAGAAAAATGACTGCTACAGCTGAACCCATGACACCTATTAATAAATGGTTAGAACAGTGGTGGAGAAAGCGGTCTATGGACAGATAGGAGCATCCTCATATTCACAGGCTCTTGTCCTCAAGGGGGACTTCAACCATTCTGATATCTGTTGGAGGGAAGGTACAGTCTGGCCCAAGCAATCTAGGAGGTTCCATGATTGTGTGGAAGACAACTTCCTTCTGCAAGTAATAAAGGATCCAACAAGGAGAGGTGCCATGCTTGACCTCGTGCTCACCAACAGGGAAGGGCTTGCTGGAAATGTGATGCTCCATGGCAGCCTTGGTAGCAGCGATCATGAGATGGTGGAGTTCAAGATCCTCAGGACAGTGAGAAGAGTGTGCAGCAAGCTCACTGCTATGGACTTTAAGAGAGCAGACTTTGGCCTCTTCAGAAAACTGCTTCTGTTCTATGGGAAAATGCCCTAGAGGGCAGTGGTACACAAGATAGCTGGTTGATATTCAAGGATCACTTCCTGCAGGCTCAGGAGTGTTGCATCCCAACTAGAAGGAAGTGCAGCAGGAGGGCCAGGATACCTCCATGGATGGATAAGGAGCTGCTGAGGAAATTTTGAGGGGGAAAAAGAGGCTTATAAAAGGTGGAATCAAGGACAGGCGGACTGGGAAAAATACAGGGTTGTAGTCCAGGTTAAGAAAGCTAAGGGCCAGGTAGAATTAAATTTGGCTAGAGATGTGAAAGACAACAGGAAGGAATTCTATGGCTATGTAGCAAATAAAAGACAGACTAGGGACAACATGGGCCCTCTCTGGAAGCTCTCGGGAGAACTTGCTACCCTCTATTTGGAGAAGACTGAGGTTCTTAATGACTTCTTTGCCTCAGTCTTCACTGGCAAAGGTTCTGACCACACCATTCAAGTCCTGGAAGGCAGATGCAGGGACTGCAAGAATGAAGACCTTAGGACCACTGTAGGAGAGGATCAGGTTCGAGATGATCTTAAGAACCTGACCATGCACAAGTCCATGGGAACTGTTGAAATCTGTCTGTGGGTCATGAAGGAACTGGAGAATGAAGTTGCTAAGATGCTGTGCATCACATCTTAAAAATCATGGCAGTCAGGTGAAGTTCCTGATGACTGGAAAAAGGGAACTGCCACAGAATGGACTCAGAGATCAATATGACCAGACCAAAAGCCATTTATTGCAAAGCATTAACTCCTTATATACTATTGCTTACATACACTTACAGTGATTTGGCATATTATGGTTGGATACATGTCTTGAAGACCCTTAGCAACTTACATATAATTGGTCAAGCACAGGTGTCAGAACTTGACCTCGAAAGATTGACAACAGTCCACAGTTCTCATAACTTGGTGAATTCCAGCTTATTCTTACCTTGCTTGCTTAAGCTTCCTCTGGCCTCTCATGGCCTTGCTGTATCTTTCGGGGTTCTTCAGAATTCATGTACCAAGTATCCATTCTCCTGTGAGAACACTGTCTCCACAGGGAACTATAACCCCCATTTTCAAGAAGGGGAAAATGGATGACCCAGGGAACTACAGGCCACTCAGTCTCACAACTCTGCCTGGCAAAATCTTGGAAGAGATTCTCCTGGAAGGCATGCTAAGGCACATGAAAAACAATGAAGTGCTTGGTGACAGCCAGTATGGCTTCACTACGGGGAAATCCTGCCTGAAATGTTTGGTGGCCTTCTATGATGGGGCTACAGAACTGATGGATGGGGCAGAGCAGTGCAAAGCGTTTGACATCCTTGTCTCTAAATTGGAGAGGCATCAATTTGATGTATGGAACACTCTGTGGATAAAGAACTGGCTGGATGGCCTCATGCAAAGAGTTGTGGTCAATGGCTCAATGTCCAGCTGAAGAAATAAGGGGTAGTGTCCCTCAGGTATTGGTTTTGGGACCAGTCTTATTCAACATCTTTGTCGGTGACATGGACATTGGGATTGAGTGTGCCCTCAGCAAGTTCGCTGATGACACCAAGCTGTGTGGTCCAGAGGGACCTTGAAATGCTTGTGAGGTGCACCAATGCCATCCTCATGAAGTTCAGCCAAGCCAGGTGCAAGGTCCTACAGTCCTACACCTGTATTGGAGCAATCCCAGGAACAGCTACAGGTTGGGCAGAGAAGAGATTCAGAGCAACCCTGCTGAGAAGGACATGGGGTTCTTGATTGACAGAAAACTCAACATGAGCCAGCAGTGTGTGCTCATAGCCCAGAATGCCAACCGTATCCTGGGCTGCGTCAAAAGGAGTGTGACCAGCAGGTCAAAGGAGGTGATCCTGCCCTTCTACTCTGCTCTCATGAGACATTACTTGGAGTACTGTGTACAGTTCTGGTGTCGTCAACATAGAAAGTACATGGAACTGTTGGAACAAGTCCAGACGAGTACCACGAGGATGATCAGTGGACTGGAGCAAATCCCGTATGAAGATAGGCTGTGAAAGTTGGGGCTGTTCAGCCTGGAGAAGAGAAGGCTGCGTGGAGACCTCATAGCAGCCTGCCAGTATCTGAAGAGGGCCTATAAGGATGCTGGAAAGCGACTCTTCACGAGGGTCTGTAGTGATATGACAAGGGGTAATGGGCTGAAACTTAAACAGGGGAAGTTTAGATTAGACATAAGGAGGAAGTTCTTTACTGTCAGGGTGGTGAGGTACTGGAACGGGTTGCCCAAGGAAGTGGAATGCTCTATCCCTGGCAGTATTCAAGACCAAGTAGGACGGAGCCTTGTGTGACATCTTTGCTTGCAGCCCAGAAAGCCAGCCGTATCCTGGGCTGCATCAAAAGAAGTGTGACCAGCAGTTCAATGGAGGTGATCCTGCCCCTCTACTCTGCTCTTGTGAGACCTGACTTGGATTGTTGTGTACAGTTTTGGTGTCCTCAACATAGAAAGGACATAGAACTGTTGAAACAAGTCCAGAGGGTGGCCACGACGATGAGCAGGGGAGTGGAGCACCTCCCATATGAAGACAGGCTGAAAAAGTTGGGGCTGTTCAGCCTGGAGAAGAGAAGGCTGCATGGAGACCTCATAGCAGCCTTCCATGGACTATTCATTGGGAACTGTAGTGACAGGCCAAGGGATAATGGGTTAAAACTGAAATGGGATGTTTAGATTGGATATAAGGAAGAAGTTCTTTACTGTAAGGCTGGTGAGGTACTGGAATGGGTTGCCCAGGGAGGTTGTGAATGCTCCATCCTTGGAGGCCAGGCTGGACGAAGCCTTGGGTGATATGGTTTAGTGTGAGGTGTCCCTGCCCATGGCATGGGGGTTGGAACTAGATGATCTTATGGTCCTTTCCAACCCTAAGTATGATCTGATTCTTTGATTCTCGCGGAGGTATGTTTATATAGAATTGTACAGAATACATTTCCTCTGAGTTATAGGAATATGTAGGTAAAGTGTGAGAATTTATTAAACTCAAAATGTTAGAAAAAGATGGTACATCCATATGACTGTCCTCACTGGGTTTATCTTCTGCAAGCTAATCTATGGTTGAGGGAAAAAGAAATGAAGCATGACTATCCTAGCATTATTTTGTGCCACTAGTTATGTTGAAAGAATAGTGAAAAGTCTTAGTGAGTCACTTAAATTATTAGGAACAGACAGTAACAAAAATATGCCCCCTCTAATTTTTAAAGAGAGTTGTAGACTTGAAATTGTTGCACACTTAAGAAAAATGCGTTCTCTGTGAGAAGAATTTTTTTCTGTTTTGTAGAAGGCTATGTGCAGCCAATTCTGTGTGCCTTTATCTGTATGATAATTAATTTATTTTTGAGGACTGTGATGATTTTTTTTGTGTGTGTGTGTGAGTCCAGTGCAGCTGGTGAATGTTTCTAGAAGCCTATGTGCAGGCTTATGAACTAACCCATAGTTAGTAGTTACTTTTCATTTGAAAGAGGCAGAATATGTGCATTAAAAATTACAATGCAAAACCCTGTGTTTAAATGTCAAGTCCTGCTTCTTATTTACGGTGAAAAAATGTTCCTTTTCTTATTGCAAAGGATATTCTGCAAACCTTTATCTTAACACGTATACTTGTACATTTTTTTCAGTTATGGATAATTTGTGTATGCAGCCTGTTGAGCACTAGGTAGAGCCTATGTTTAACCTTTGTTTATGCAAAACCTCTGAAACACAGCATTAGTTTGATCCTTTCTTCTTTTGTTTCACACCACAGTTCTCGTACCATGTGGTTTGTGAAGGGTCCTATTCTTTAGGATTGCTATCAGGCCTGATTTATGAATAATCTGATAAAGAGCCAGCTCCACTCCCAGAAATATGCCTTAGGCAGGTTTGTATGCCAGTGAGTGGTGAGGCACTGAAACAGGTTGCCCGAAGAATCACCGAATCACAGAATCCATCCCGGGAAGTGTTCAAGGCCATATTGGACAAGATCTTGAGCAACCTGATCTAGTGGGAGGCATCCCTGCCCACGTCAGAGGATTTGGAACTAGATGATCTTAAGGTCCTTTCCAACCCAAACCATTGTATGATTCTATGGAATAGGGTGAATTCACTAGGAAAAAGTAAATGAAGAAAACCATTAGAATCATAGAATAGTTAGGGTTGGAAAGGACCTTAAGATCATTTAGTTCCAGCCCCCCTGCCATGGCCAGGTCACCTCCCACTACACCGTGTCACCCAAGGCTCTATCCAACCTGGCCTTGAATACCACCAGGGTTCATTAAGATACTGAACCATACTGTCTGTCATTGAAAGCTTTGAGTTGTTTAGGTAATACTGTGAAGACCAGGACTGAGTGAGTTATTTGGGTAAATTATTCTTACTGTTCTCGTGCAGGCTGCTGTATTGCTGAAGTTCGTATCTAGTTCACCCAGTCTTCCAGAGAGTGTGCTCCATGCTTTGAGACCAGGAAGACCATGGTGTACTGAAATGAAGATGGAAGCAGTGGGAAAAGCAGAACAGCTTGATTCAGAAGTTCCACCAAAGACTTCTGAAAAGCAGGAGACTGCTCCTGATGAAGACAGACCTATAGAACTCAAGACACAAACTCGGAAAGACAACATGCCTACTGCAGCAGGCTCTGTGGTGCTCTCTTCAATGCCTTGCTTATTGATGGAACTGAGGAGAGACTCCTTGGAGTCTCAGCTAGCATTTATGGAGAGCCATAAGCCAACGGGTGGTCAAGTTTATGAGAGTGACTCTTCTAATCACTGCATGCTTTCTCCTTCTTCCAGTGGGCATTTGGCTGACTCAGATACGTTGTCTTCCACAGAAGAGAATGAGCCCTGTCAGGCTGAAGCTGCTGTAGAGGGAGACTCTTCTGTGGTGTCTGGGGCTGCAGTTGGGAGGAAATCCAGGCGATCCAGGTCCGAAAGTGAAACTTCAACAATGGCTGCCAAGAAAAACCGACAGTCTAGTGATAAGCAGAATGGTCGAGTTATCAAGGTAAAAGGTCATCGAAGCAAAAAGCACAAAGAAAGAATCCGGCTCTTAAGACAGAAAAGGGAGGCAGCTGCTCGCAGGAAGTACAACCTGCTACAGGACAGCAGTACCAGTGATAGTGACCTGACGTGTGACTCGAGCATGAGCTCATCAGATGATGATGACGAAGTTTCAGGGAGCAGCAAGACAATCACTGCAGAGATACCAGGTAGAGGATGTTTTTTAAACTGAACTGTAACACATCTGATGTCATTTCTTGGCTATTGTGCTAAATTAGATGAGAAAGAACAGAACTGCAGCTCTGTAAATGTGAAGACTGCAGTATATTTACAAGACATGGGCAAATTTTAAAATCTGTTCTGAGATTTCAGTGCACTTTTGCACACCAACAAAGCATAGAAATGGTAAATTGGAGGAAGGGCTATCTTTGAATTCTGGAATTTTCAGATCTTTTTCTTTGTAAGGTTCTATGAAATCCTCAGTACTGTCAAATCCCATTAGAGGGTGATACTCTAGTAAATACATTCTTAAGATAAGTGGCAAGCTTTGCTTTAATACATTAAGATAACAGCTCAGCAGCTGTGTTAGAAATAGCATGGCATACCTCTTGTGTCACAGTAAGGCCCTGTTGATTATTGCACTTGCCATGTGCTTTCAGCTATACATTTCAGTGCATGACAAAGCTACTTAGCCTTATTGTAAGTTCTTGCAGATTGCAGCTGGTCACCTATTTTAGGACATAAATATGAATTTGTTTACACAGGTGCCCAAGCTATATCCACCCCTAAATTTTCAGCATCTTAGACAAAGTTGTTACCATTTTCCTATATCATAAGGTTCTATTATTTCTATACTTTTAATATCCTGAAACATCCATGTTAAGATTGGAGGCAGCAAATTATAGAGGCCTTCTCATGATTTTATTAGCAAAACAAAGATGACTTCAATTTTTTTTTTCTGCTGAGTCTTTGTTATTTTATTAGCTCAAGTGTCATGGACAGAATTTTGTGTGAATTATTCTTGCAGCATATTATTACATGGCAATCAAAAATAAAGTCACATAAAAATAAACTTTTTGGCTTGCCAAGTTTTACTGGGTTATGTGGCTTTCTGCCTTTTGTGCTAGAAGGTGTGTTTTTTTTGAGATATCAGCTTACATAGGGCAAGAACATTTTAAAAAAAACTGCAATAATTAGTCTTAAGTTGCTGAACTTTTTGCTAGATGAATTATTTAAAAAATTTGCAGCAGATTTTACAAATAACTTTTAACTGACTTCATTATGGTGAATACTGGCACCATGAGAAGTGGCATTTTCCCCACATTGCTAGAAAAGAATTTAATGCGTATTATTAGTAAGTCTGGGAAAAACATAGTCCTGCTGTAATTATTGTGTAGTAAACTTTTAATAGAGATCTAAATTTATTTTTTTTACCAATTTAGTAGTTAGTCAAAGTTCTAGCTTTTGTAGTTTTGTGCCTTTTTTTTTTACTATACTTACACTTTGTTGGGCAATTAAAGCCTGATTTAAAGCCTGTCAAAGAAAACTTATTGAGTTCTGGGACAGGTTCCTCAGACCTCGAAAAACCCAAATCACACAATATATCCCCCAGGTTATATTCTTTAAGCCATGAAATACCTTGTGACCCAGAAAGGCACCACATGGTATTTTCAGATCTTAGTAGATTTCTGACTTCCATTCTAGGGATCTGAAGCCACTCTAGGGTGCATTTTCTGTATCACTAGGCTTTTCTGTGTTTGAGCTCTTGGTCTTAACAGTGAGATGCTTGCAGTGAAAAGGTCCTATTGCAGTGTAGAAAAGAACTTATTTAGTGATGATTACACCAAGGCCCAATTTTACCTGTGATGTGGGAGTGAAAAAAGCATCCTGAGGAACAGTTACATTTATTCTTATTTCATAGCGCATGTCATCTGCTTGATACTAAACTGCATTTAAAACATTAAAACTTTTGAGTTGTCCTTTTGGAATTAGGAGTAATATGTACCTGCACATTGTCTTTTTCCTTTAAGTAAAAATGACTGTGGTTTGTGGGAAACAGTCTACAAGTAAAAAATAATTTCCATAGAGATAAGGACAAGGCTGGCCAAAAATGCATCCTGTGCTACTAGTGGGTTAATGAAATGTTGTGATCTTAACAGATGCAGTGGAACTGTGAATCTGAGTAAGACTCCCAGCTCTCTGTCACAGTGGTAGATTCACATGCTATCTGCGATCCCTCTTCTTGGAACTTGCAAAGTACTTAACTTTTTTTTTTATTACTAGAAAGCCTTTTTAGAGCATGGAGCACTGAACATTACACTATGAATATCCTCAAAATTTAGGGAATGAACACATAGTTAGAAAATAATACGGGGTATCAGAAAGCAAGAAGACTGTCGAGGTTTAAGCCCAGCTGATAACTCAGAACCACACAACCGATCACTCACTCCCCCCCTTCTTCCCTCCCCCCACTCCCAGAGGGATGGGGAGGAGAATTGAAAGTATGTAAACCCCACAGGTTGAGATAAGAACAGCCCAATAAGTAAGGTACCATACAAAACTATTGCTACTACCACTAATAATAATATTTAAAATGGAAATAATAAGGAGAGAGAATATAAAGCTAAAAGAGGAAAAGGGAAAGAAAACAAACATATATGATGCACAATACAATTACTCACCACCTGCTGACAGATACCTAGCCTGACCTGAGCAGCGAACTGGGCCTTCTGGGTGACTCCCCCCAGTTTATATACTGGGCATGACATGCTGTGGAATACCCCTTTGGCTAGTCTGGGTCAGGTGTACTGTCTCTGCTTCCTCCTGGCTTCTTGTGCCCCTCCTCAGTGGCAGAGCATGAGACTGAAAAGTCCTTGATCAGGGTGCATACTACTGAGCAACAACTAAAACATCGGTGTGTTATCAGTGTTATTCTCAGGCTAAAGTCAAAAACACAGCACTGCACCAGCTACTAAGGAGAAAAATGACTGCTACAGCTGAACCCAGGACATGATCTCTTTGCAAATTTCTTCATCCTTTAACTTGACATAACTTCCAAAACTATTGAGCTGTGAGTTTACAGATAGAGAGACAAATTAGGTAAATGCTTGCATTTTTAGGCTTGATTTTCTTTTTAAACCTGAAGGCCACCAATAAAGATTGAATAAGGCTTGTTTTAAGAACTGCAAGGGAAACATTTGAAGCACTGATTTGCTGCTGCTGTAAATTATAAATATGCTATGAGTGATGCCTTTAAAAAATAGTATTGCATGGTAACATATATTTCAATACACAGTTTTTTCAGTTTACAAAATTTGGTCAGCTTTGAACATGCTAGTTCATTCTTAACTTTGAAAGCTTAGCTAGCTATCAGCATCAATAGTTTTTATTTAAATTGCAATTAAAACTTACTCATTATTATAAAATCATAGAATAATTAGGGTTGGAATGGACCTTAAGATCATCTAGTTCCAACCCCCCTGCCATGGGCAGGGATACCTCACACTAAACCATGTCACCAAAGGCCCCATCCAACCTGACCTTAAACACTGCTAGGGATGGAGTATTCACCACTTCCTTGGGCAGTTATTACTTAAAGGTGTCAGATTGTAAGCCTGTGGAAATCAGAAAGGCTGCTGATTAAATTACTTGATCTTAGGATAAGATCCCTGAATAAAAACAAATAAGCAGAATCATTGGATGTTCAGCACTAGGAGTATATGAACAGAAGATTTTTTTTTTCCAGGGAGGAAAATAGATTGAATATACAAAAGGAATCACATTGTAGGAAAAAAGGTACAATTTTACTTAATTAATTTTAATTAAAATGCAACTGGATATAAATTAGTTGCTGTAAAGTAATTTATTTTTGAGCAGAGTACCTGAATGCTGAATTTTCAGCCTGTCTCATAAGTAAACGGATGGGAGAGAAGACTTAAAAAGTAGGGGCTTTAATACAATGGTTTTAGCCCCTGACAGGCAGCATTGCTACTTTTCAGAAATAAGAGAATAATCCTGGGCTTTGTTTAGCTCTTACTGAGGTATATGTATACCTCATTTAAATAGCTCCTACGAAGAATGTATTGTTTAATACTGTAATTTCATGTACACAGTGAGATCACAATAAAGATTTAGTGCCTTATGGCTTTTATTAGTAAATATTTGCTTAGGATGTGCAATGATTTTTCTCATTCTCAAGATAGTTTCTATTATTTTTAAACTAGAGGTTCCCACAGGTTTCACATTTATATATTAAATTGTCAGGTTCTGCAGTTGCTTTGTATAGTTTAATGTGGTGCTTGTCTTGTTTCAGAATTACTATAGGTAAAATTTGTGTGTTTGGACAGCATGCATATATTGTTTATTGCTCCTCAAATAGGTATAGAGCCTTTTTTTCTTGGTTTCTTATTGCTTCCTAGAGGATTCCTGAATGAACTCTAAACTTAAAAATATAGACACCTCTGCCTTTTCTTATTGAGTAAGAAAATAAGGATTTCCTTCTCTTCTTGCTGCTGAAGTTCTTCATGATAATCCCAAAGCTGGTCATTTTAACTCTTTTTTTGATAGATAGAAGGAAGGAGAACAATTTCCTTCCAACTATATCCTGTTTTCTGCCTTGTCTAGAATTAGTGCTAGAAATGCTGCGCAGCCAGTGGCTCATGCAATGAAGGGCATACTTCCAGTTGGTGTGAGGTTGATCACTCCTACATGTCTTGTGGGCATCATCCCTGTGATGCAGCTGTGTCCATCAGACCTAGTAGAGGTTGCTTTCACCTTGTATACTAGGATAGCATTCGCATATCTTTTCATACTCATGCATATGTTTGTGTTATGTATTCTCTTGGTGTTTAGTGTGTTTTCCAAAACTAGACCAAGAGCTTTGGGCTTGGCTACTTCAGATGCTGCAATCACTATATCAGCCTTTATCTCTGTTATATTATGTACAATTTCGTGTTTAACAGTCCATTATAAAAGGGTTCAAGTATGTAAGCAAAATAAGCATAATTATTAAGGTTTATTAGTTAAACAGTATTTTGTATCTCAGTGTAACAGAACTAAACATGTTATTGTGTAATGGTTTTGACACCTTCAGTTGAATTCAGAACAGAAATTTTAAGAGAATTGGACTAATTTGGTTTATTGGGGGAAAAAACCCTACCTTTGTGACAGAATTGTCTGAGAATTCTAGAATAAAAATAATTTTGAAGCCAAAATTCCCATTATAACCTCAGTGAGTGTAATTTTTTTTCCTTTTCTTTTATGATAACACTGTTGGTTAATATTTGCTAATTCCATGCCCCCCCCCCCCCCCATCATATCCAGGGGAAACAATTAGAAAAGTTGCTTTCCTGAGTTAACATTCCTTAATAAACATTATTATGTTCTTACTTAATGACGTTTTATCAAATGGCCTCAATGTCTTTAAAGCTGGCTTCAGTCCTGCTGGAGGAGCGACCAGGGAAATTCCAGGATTTCTCAACAGGGGTACTGTGTGGGATAGGAACTGCATAGGCAACGTCCTGGAAGAGGCCATGAACTGCTTTGCCGAGATGCAGAAGCAGAGGAGAAATTTCACATGTGGATAGAAAAGCTAACCTGACTTGAAACAAATGAAGAAAGCAAGAAACAACTGGAGCCCAGGGAACCTAAAATTCAGCTAGTTGACCAAAAAATCCCCCCTACCACAGTCAGGGGCTTTCATACAGACGTCTGATAGCCAAGTATTTCTACAGCAGACATTTAATTCTTATGTGGGCTATCAAAATGTTGATGCTATGCTAGAGTTTCCAGTGACTTTTAATAACAATTTTTCACCTATCTTTCCAGAGAATGGGAATATTGCAGAGCCTGATCTGAATCAGTCATAAACTTTAAAAAATTATTTTTGCAATCCTGATGTTACTTCAGATTATGATAAAAACAAGGTTTGCTTTTATGTGTATTTGTTTTGTTTTTCTCTTTTGGGTTTTATTACCATGGTATTGTTTTCTTTACTTTATAGAGACTATATATGTAGTTAACCCTCCCTCCCAGTATGCCCACATACATGTGCTAACACACACATACCTTTAAGGGGGGGGGAACAACCACCCTAAGCTTTCATCACCAAACATGGGAAAACATAACTTAAAATCCTTGATTAGCTACCCCAAAATCAGTAGAACTATGTTTGCTATAATAGGAGCATTCAGAGTATTCATCCAAATGCTCTTTTTGCATGTTAAAACATTTATATAAGGAAATAAGCTTTATATTTAAAGATGTAAAGTACCCTAGAGAACCAGACTAGATACAGACCTTTACTAGATACAGACATTTACTTAACTATCTGTTTACTCCCAAGTTTTGCTGCTTGAACATGTCACGCATTAGGGTTTTTTCTTCCTTTTTAGGCAGAAGCAATAAATAAGCTCACCCTTAACTATATATAACAAATGTGCACAACTGATTTTTGTCTCCCACTTAGTAGTTCATTTTCTGTCCAGAGTTTTTATTAATGTCATTGCTGTGTCGCACGTGGCATATTTATGGCACTATCTGTCTTACATTGTGTGTGTAAATACAGACACATATATGTGTTCAGTATGGGTGGAAGTCATCTCTAATTTTAGGTGTCTAGTTTGCTGTTCTGTGGATCTCCTTCTGAGTCAATGGGAAGAAGTAAACACCTAGAGAGGATACCTCCGGCAGTGTCTTTCTTTTCTGTTTTTTTTTCTAAACCTTCCTTACAAACAGTTTAGGATAGATAACTTTTGGCTGAAGTGAGATGAATCACACCCAACTACATGTGCATGCATGAGCTGTGCACACAAGGCATAAAAATAGTCGTGTCAGTCCTAAAATAAGCAATTGTTGGTGGATGGATTGAGCCTTGGCACAGGAATTTAAAGTAAGGCTTGACAGTCGGATTAGTAAGCATTGTGGTGGTCTGAAGGGGTGGGTTGCTGTCATGGTTTAAGCCCAGCCAGTCACTCAGAACCACACAGATGTCTTGTCTCTTGTTTCTTCCCAGCTTCCCATGCCACTCCACAGTGGCAGAGCATGAAAGACTGGAAAGTCCTTGATCGGAGTAAACATTACTTAGCAATAACTAAAAACAAAGGTGTTATCACCGTTGTTCTCGGGCTAAAGTAAAAAACACAGCACTGCACCAACTACTAAGAAGGAGAAAAATGACTGCTACAGCTGAACCCAGGACAGTTGCTGGTCTGGATCAGACAGCATGAGCTTGTTCCGAACTATGTCTGAATGCCACTGAAATCATTATTTACTTGTGATGGGGAATGTCAGAACACTAATTTCGTTAAAATAATATTATTATTGTGTGGATTTTATTTTTTTATATTGATTGGTGTTCTGAATAGGCTGACTTGAAACTGTGATGTTTAAAGTAGGATTAATTTAAACTATATATCAGAAATCTCTATTTAATTCTTACTATTATCACTACAAACAGGGATTTTTTTGGTCACTTCATTAAGGCCTTTCTTCATCATCAGTTAGAACTTGCTAAAAGTTTCTAATGCAAATTAAATATAAATTCTAATAAAGTCAACTGAAATTCTGCATAGACATAATGTAAGTAGAGAGAACACCGTAGGTCTCTCTTAGCTGTTATTTTACCATTTAAACCACAGTCAGATTTTTCCCCTGATTACTTTAGTGTAATTCCTTTTCTTCCTGTTGGAAGTAACCACTGTATGTTCTATACATCTGGATTGGTTTGTTTGGGTTTTTTTGGGGGGGTCGTGTGTGTGTGGTTTGGGGTTTTTTTGCTAGGTGGGGTTTGTTTGGGCTTTGTTTTTTTCTTTCTTTTGTGTTATTTTCCTCTTCCCCCTTCCCTGAAGTTAGTGGGAGTTTTTCCATCAATTTATATGGGCGATTGGGTCAAACCTGTAACAGGAACTCAAGAAATGTTTTTTGTTATCAGTATAATACTAACACTGGTGTGTTAACATTATTCTTGACCCAGACTTACTTTTTTTTTTTTATGTGATGCCTTCATTGGGAAAAGAAAAACTGAAAGAAAACAACAAAAAAAATCCCCAAACCAAAACAAAAAACCCTATGAGGTTAGAGAGCTGTTTTAATTTCAGAGTAACTGTTTAAAAGTCTATGCAGGAGATAACTTTTAAGTACTGGAATAAATTCTTTACAGATTTTGATACAAAGATTTTGATATGAACTTGTAAGAAAACTTCCTCATCTGAAATTGAGCATTTCAGGTAAAAGTTAAATGAGTTATTTTATGTTCAATTGCAATTTAATAAACTTGTCCTCATATGTTTAAAATTTAAGATCCTTTAGGGAAGATTATGTGCTGATATTGAAAAAAAATTGGATCCTTCTGGTGTTTATAGATTTATATATATATATACATATACACACACCCCCGCCCCCCCCCTTTATGCCAGTAGTAAGAACAGCATATTTTAAAGCATGATGATTTTTCAAGTCTTCCCATGCATGCAGAAGCAGCTTTTTGCAGTGACTGGTTTCTTTTTAATGTGTAAGAGTCACTTATCTCAGTATGTCTGTAAGCATGCCCTTAACCTTTTTTATAAAACAGTATATATGGAGCAATTGGATATTTCAAAACAAATTGTGAGGAGACTGGTTGAACTTACTTATCTCTCAGACTGAAACATCTTTATGTGCAGATCTTATAAATGGTTAATAATTTTGTTAGGGACGTATTCAGTGAAATTTCTGCCAATTTTCAATACCTTGTTTAGGTAACCTAAAAATAAAATAAAATAAAAAAATCAGTGTATTAATAGATAAAAATTTGGATTTGGTTACTACAGGAAAAAGGAAAAACTGTCAAATATTTTAATTCATTACTGTTAACTGTTGTTTTCAATTATAAGCAGCTGTGAATGTGAAAGAACAAGCAGGGAATTACAACAGCTGAGCATACAGACTTTAAAGCTATACTCTTTCTAGGATAAAATTATTCCAAGGCACCCAGAAGACTGAGGGAATAGTTCATATTACGTATAATTTAAATTTAATTTCCCCACAAAAGCTACCTAGTGTCAATAACACCTGTGCAAGACCAATGGTTGGAAATGGTTTTGTAAATGGTAAATATTACTTTGTTGGGTTGCTCTTTTCACTTGCCCCAAAACTGGAGCCAGATCTTCAGCTGTCATAAATCACCTCCTTTGAAATTAAAATTGTGTGTTGATTTACACAACAAAGGTGGAACCCCACCTTTCTGTTATTCAGGTATAGTAAGACCTACTGGATGAAGGATTTGGCAGGCTGCACAATTAAACAGGAGCATCTCTCTTCTTGCTTTGTAATGTGAATTTGAAAGATGCAGAGCATTGAAGAAACAAGCCTTCATATACCAATCCTAGTGCTAAATGTATTTTAAACCTGTGTGGCCACAGGCTTTGGCATCTCTGAGAAAACAGATTCCCAATATGTAATTTCAGATTTTTTTTTTCCTGGAAATATTTTTGTTATATGGCTGCAGTTAAGTTTGTCATGATTTCTATTATAAGCTCTTATTTTCAAAGGGCTTTGACTAGAAACTTTCAGGGAATTAAAATTTCTTCAGCTGAAATTTTGAGATAAATTATAATGTCATCCATTCTGTATTTCATTAAAGTAGTCTGGCCTTACTTAAGACTATTTTTTGGTTATCAGAAGGAAACACTTCAAATTTCCAAACAAGAGTTACATTTTGAATGTATGTTCACATCTCAACAAGTTACTTCAACACCAGCAAATTTAACAAGTAGAGAAGAATTCAGTAGGAGTTTTGCCACAGATGTGGAGAATCACGGATGATAATTTAGAGTTTCTCTAATTGTCCTAGCTTTTATACTTAAGAGTGGAGTAAAGAAACTAGAAGGTTTCTTTAAAGGATTTTACTTATTGCTTGAAGAAGTAAATGTATCAAGTCAGATCATCTGGTGCAGGCTGGAAGATGGTGCCAGTTTAAAACCAACTGGCCTATCCAAGTTCATATATATATTTCCATTTTTAATATTGAATTATGTTTTCCATGCAGCAGCTGTTTCTGTTCTGTAATTGAACACCCATATAACTGTGGAGTCAGGATTTAGTAGTAGGTAAAGCACAGCTACTTTGTTAGGTGTTTTTTTTTCAAATGCAAAAGAAATATCTTCAAATATCAGTAGGTACAAACTGGCAATTCACTAAATGAAAAACTAAAGGATATGTTCCTATAATTGGACCATATGTAGGAGACCTTGGCAGTTCCAGGGGCTTTAGTGTGCAGTGTTTTCGCAGGCTTAGGCTGCAAGTTCTTCTTCAGGGATTTGTGCTGCTTCCCTCCCTCAAATGGGGCCTGCAGGAAATCCCACCCTTCACACATTGTTTTGTCTGAGTGTTTGGGGGGTTTGCTTCTCATGCTTCTGATAAAGCATTTGAATTTTCAGGTTTTGAGGGGGGGGGGGGAGGTAATATAGAACACATTCAAATAAAGGCAGTTAAACTTTATTTGGTGTTTCTATTGAAAAAAAAAAAAGATGGGGGGAGGGAAGGAAAAAATTCCTAAAACTTTAAGATATACTGCTCTTCAGTGTTATTTTGTCCTAATACTGTTAAAAATAATTTGGTCAGAAATATACCTCTCTTTTTAAGTCCACAGAGTCTTTTAGTGGTTTTGCTGGATTGTTATGTTATTTTATCTGAGCTGCTAGAGTTAAGACTGGAGGATCAATCTTCACTTCAATGAAATGGGATTATATTTGGCAGTTATTTTACAAATTGAAATATATTTATTAACACTGACTTCTCTTGTTAATATATTTTTGTCTCTTCCTTTATCCACATACTGTAAATATTTTTTATTAAAAAAATATTTCAAGTGTATTAAGAAATTCAATCCTAGCTCCATTAAAAACAGTAGAAAATTTCTACTAATTTCAGTTGGGCTAGCATTTCAACTTATTAGAAATTGAATTTATTCTGCAGGTTTTGGTCAGAGAATCCTTCAGCTGAGTTTAAGGGGAGTCTACCTCATGAGTGTGTGTAAATCTGGCCAGTTAAGTAGATGTTTTTAAAATAATTGAGGCCTGCACTGTGACTACTACAATCACATTTGGAAGTATTAGAACAAATGCACTGTGTAATTTGTACTGTAGAAGCTAAAATATTCAGGCTGATTGATAGAGATGGACAGTACCTTGCAAAACATAAAGCTAGATATCAGTCTCACAAATTTTATTAGTTTTATAGTGTTAGATCAGCAAAATGAAGACACATGGAAAATAGGCTTATGAAGTTAGAAGTGAATTGAAGTGCTTTGTGAAATCTCATAGACTGACCAAGCAAGGGGTTAGTCTGGACCATCACAAGTTTTGCATCAAAACTGTATTACTCATTCCATGAGAAGAGATGAAGTTTGTATATGCAAAAATGGGATGCTTTCTGGAGGGGTGCAGGTTTTCCTGCCTTTTCCTAATGTAAGCTGTATTTACATAGGAAATCGTTTTGGGGTTTTTTTTTGACTGTCCTATCTATGTCAGAGTAGAGTGTGATGGTTTCCAAAACCCTTCTGATACACTTTTGCAAGTAAATCTGTGGAAGAGATCTGGCTAATCTATCTGCTTCCATAATTAATAAATCATTAGGTGGCATCAGGGAAAATAAATCCTATCATGAGATATAAAGTGTATGCCACTTCCTGATATTTTCAATACACAGCCATGTTCCACATACCTTTGCTTAATGCACAATAAAAAATACTTTATTATGTCTTTATATATAATTTGTTAAAACAAATCCAAGATATTTTCCATCTAGTCATCAAAAAGCCTGAAAGAATGAATGTTGATCAGCAAGACTTGAATTTTTGAGATTTTTTTTATGCAATAGTTTAAAAATGATCCCATCTGAGAACAGGTACTCATTTGATCATGTTGTTTTGATTTTATTATTATGATAAAAAACAAGCACAAAAGCTTTACTGTGTGAAATGAAGGAAAATGTGAGGAAAGTGGATTCATCGATAAAGTTATGATTTTAGAGAGCATGTTGTTGCATTGCTATTGTTTTTATTGTATTTACAATGTATTCTTTGTCTAACCCTGTAAATTTTGAAATGTAACTACTGTAACTTGAAATAAATAAATATAAATAGTAATGAAGTGTTTCATGTTGCTAAACATAAAAAAATCTCCTTCACCCCCACCCACCTTTGAGAATTGTTCTAGGATTCAGCTAGTTTATTCTGTTTGAACTGCACATACTTTATGAAACTGCAGCAGCTCTAGATCATGTTTTAACATCAGGTTTGTGGTGCTTATCTAAAAGAAAAAGACTGACGCTTCAGCCTGGAGTCTTATATATGATGAAGCCTTTCTATTTGGGTCAAAAGTTACTCATGTGTCTACTGTAAAACTACTTTGGCAAGTCACTTAAGATGAATTATATTTTGTGCGCCAAAACCTAGAAATTATTTCAATTACTGTAGTGATCATCTGATTTTAAAATTTACCTAGGTATTAAGGTGCATTCTATATTTGCTTAATTGTGAAGTAAATTGAGTTATCATCTCTTAAATTTAAATGTCAGTGTAATTGAGGGCATTCTTAGATCTTGTATTATTTTAAAATGTCTCAGTATTCTCTTTTGTTACATAAAAAATAATTGCTATTTAGCTTAGAGTACTGAGATTGAGACAAAGAAGTGCTTACATTCACAGTAAAGATGTAGAAGTGAGGCTGGAAGCAGTCATGTCTCCTTGGGCTTGCAATTACCCAGGTGGCCTCAGTGTGTTATCTTTTTAGCTTTTGCATGTTTCTCAAAAGCACTCCTAAACACTATTTCTAAACTCAATAATTTACCAGTTAAAAATAGCTCAGTAATTTGAGGGGAATATTGTTTTCAGCAAAGCTGAATTCCTCTGCTTGTTAGTGCTGAGCAAGCTGCAAATTTCTGCTTGCCTCAGTTTCCCCTATAGGCAAATCATAGAATATTTAGAAATGGAGGTTAATAACTACCTTGGAGCTCTTTGAAATTCACTAATGGAAAACTTTTTGTAAGAATAAAGTGCTTTAATTATTATTATTATTATTATACCTGTTTTTATATTTTAAAGCTTAGCTTATTCACACCTAAATAAGGCTCCACATCTCCTCATTGCAAAGAAACTGATGACCATCAAAGTTAGGCTTTTAATTTGGAAATTATTTCAATCAGGATAATCCTCTGGAGATTTTTCCACTGCTTGTAGAGAAAATATAGTGAAGTTTAAATCCCATCCTAGAATTCATCTTGCTGTACTTCAGCAGTGTAATAGTCAGGTGCCTTGTCAGAAGTGGTTGTCTGAATTCTTTCTGTTTACTGGGGAAGGAGGAGAGATGATGATGTTCCAGGCTGCAATTTCCAGGCTGGGATTACTTAACCCTGAAATGACTCTTTGGCTACAGTGGGAGGGAGTTTAAGTGATGAGCTTTGCACTACATGCCTAAATTTAAGAAAGCTAAAGAGAAATAATGACTTAACAGACTAAAATTCCCATTCAGGCTCTGCTAGCTAATATCTTTTTTTTTTTCCTGTGATAAAGTACTGCTGTGCATTGATACACAGCTGTTGCAGTGCAAAGATATGGTGCTGGATCACTGCTTTTAACCTATAGCTGCAATTTTACAGTCGATTCCCACTTTTTGCTTGTGCTGCCATTATAATGAATAAGGTTTAATAGGAGTGTGCATCTCACAACAGTTTAGACTGCTGAATATTGAGATGTGGCTCTATGAAAAGCATGAGAGTGGCTACCTGATAAGAAATAATTTAATTTTCTATGTTGAAAGCTTAAAATGAAAGTTGGTATGTGTAGACCTGGGGTTTTGTGCATGTGGCTTCTGATACAGTTGTCCTGAGAGGAATTAATTTTGATGATCTGTGTAAATTAAGGGAGAATTGGAATTGGACACTTGGAAGCACTGTCCCCATGATGATTTATGCCTCTGAATTATTAAAAAAAAAAGGCAAGCAAAGAAAGCAGTCTTTCCCTCCCCCTGTTAAAGCTGTATTTTGCCGCTGATACTTTCAGCCTTGCATTTTCCAGGCATTTATTATTTTAGGAATGAATTAAAGCTTATCACCAGGGAAATGTAAGTCTTCCAGCTACCTTAGCTTCTCAAAATATGCAATTTTTCTTAAACTGATTGTTTAAATTACTGACCAGGGAACCTCTTAATTTTGTTACATTAAATTTGGATTCTGGCATGGTTTGTTTTGTGTCTTTTTTTTTAATCTGTTGAAATCATGTTAGTCAGTAATTATGAGGAGTGGCTCTATTTTAAAGAAAAGATGATAAATTACAGCTACGATCATAGTTAATCCATTTTCAACCTAAAAGCATTTTTTCACTTATTTCCTAGCTGAAGCCAGTTTTCCTTATTTCATGGTATCACATATTCACTTTGTATCACATCACATAGTTGGCTGGGGAAGTATTATTTATTTCCAAATTTAACCCCTCCTGTCCCACCCTTGTATCACTGAAAAGGAAACAGGCTTTGGGGAATGGAGGGTCTTGGAGTTTTTAAAATATGCCTTCACTGCAACTTTCATCTAGTTGTAGCTGTCTACAACTTAATTATTGTTTGTTTACATTTTTAAGCATATGTAAGCATTTTTTGCTTATTTCCTTTTTGATACATGATGGAAATCCTAGGATTTGTTGCAGTGTCATAGCCATTATATTGGCCTCAGTCATTTACGGGTGACAGGTATGGATAACCCTGGTGTCAGAGGCCCTTCACTTCCAAATCTGTTCCTGAATGGCAAGGGTGAGAAAAGCAAAAGTAGATCTCTGCTGTGATTGCTTTGTAAATAGGCAGCTTGTTTTTTTCCAGATTGTTAAATTGGTGGCTATTACACTGAAAAATATTAGTATGTAAATTATATTGAAAATATTTTATTTTAGTCTGATGTATACTATATTTAAGCTAAGTTATAAGGTGTGCTGTTTGGAAGTGTGGAAGATACAAGAATGGAACTACAGATAACAAGTTTATGCTTGTATTTCCTAATGATGAAGATTTCCATACAAGTTGTTGCTATGGGTAGGTGATGAGAATATCACTCTACATGTATATACTTTTATTATATATTTTTGCATGATTATACATGTAGGAGTGGCACAATTTTGACTTGAGACTGTTGGTGCCTTTTGTCCAATTGTAATTTTACTTGTGTAGACATTTCTGGAATCAAATATCACTTCTGCTTTTGGAGATCTTGGTAAGAAGTGAGAGAAGCAAAGACCTGAAGAAACAGTACATAGCTCCTGAAATTTTAGATAACCTGTTGAAAAACTGGTCAAATAGTCAATATTGTACTTGGCCCTCGTATCTTCTGCACTCAACTGTTTATTTTTATAGATCACATTATATGTTCATGCTGAACTCTGATGATAAGAATGAAAGAAAACACCCCTCTTGTGATTCATTGTAGTTGTAACTTCTGCATGTAATTTAATTATCGGCTGTCACACGTGACGCAAACTGAACTTCAGCCAGCTGAATTTTGAACTTGGTATTCCATTATTTTGTCTTTTAAAAAGACAAGGATTACCTTTCAGTTAATTATCAGGACTTCTTTTTCAGTCATAATCATGTGTTTCACATTGTGAACAGTTTTGTCTTTAATACACTGGCTTTTACCCATTTATTTTTGTTGGGTCTCGTTTAAATTTGTAATATAACATTGGTTTGTGAAATTGTTTTGGAGGCATATCTTATCAGAAATATTTCGTGAATTTCTTCATACCTTTTTGCAAAACTGATCTTTAGTATGACTTAAGCGATATGCCCTAACATGATTCACCATGGTAACCTCAAGGGAACAACCTATTAGGGAAACACTGTAATGTTGCTCCATTTCTCTTTTGGTAAGGAAGACAGGTGTGTAAGTCTAAATATCCTTCAGAAAGTTAAATTTCAATGTATCTTCTAGTAATTTAGTTTTCTTCTTCAGACAGAACTGACATACAAGGTTTTACTTAACTCAAAAAATTTAAAGCTAACGAAGTGCAGGCTCTGTGGTGCCTTGGGCTCAAGCTATTTCATACTCTCCTGGAGCATGTGAATACATATGTCAAGGCAAATTTCACTTATCCCTAATAAAGCAAAGGTAATAAGGTAGAAAGACAGCTTGTGTAACTACTCAATCAGTTGTTACCAAGTCTGTGGGATTATGGAATTAAAATTGCATTTCATAGGTATAAACCTATTTATCTTTCTAAAGACATACTTCAGAAGTTGAATTTTACTCTTTGAAAAAATGTAACTGACCCACCATCTCTGCAAGACTTTCAAGCATTAATCTGTCACTGTTTAAAAATGTAGTTCTGGAAAGACAGCTTTCAATCTTTTTTTTTTGTGGAATACGAAAGGAACAGGAGAGAAATTTTTATCTCATAGTTTGAACAAGCAGGGCTTTGCAAGAAAATAATTCTAAAGACTGAGAAGTCTTTTCATTTTATTCTTTGTGACTTTTAAAGACTTATTTAATCATTCTGAAACTCTGAAGTTCCTATGTTACTAAGTGCGCTATTAGTTTATGATTATTTTATATTATCCCATGCAAATTATACCCTCTATGTATCATACCCATAACTATAATGTCCTGCAGACCCTCAGCTGCCAGAACTTTCTTGGAGTTCATGAATTGCAGTAGCAATGATGTTTATCTATTTCATACTCATTTTTGTGGATGAAGTCTTGGCCCAAAGGAAGTTTTGATTCTCTCATTTGGGGAGTGGAAAGTCCAACCACTTTCATCCACCCTTAATTGGTAAGCTGTAGCTGAGACAAAGCATTTGAGTTAAAAGGTTCATTCTTTCAGAATTGCAATGTTTATCTGTTCTGTCTGCTGCTTTGTCTTAATTTTTACTTTTTTCTGAGTCTCTTCTGTTTCTAGTATGCTTTCCAGTTAGAATTTCCATTCTCCACAAAGAAAATAGTCTGCCCTAACAAAATAGACCAAAAATAGCTTTTTGTTATTCTTCAAGAATAGATTTCAAGTAAGACATTCTCTCCCTCTTTCCACCTTCACTTTGGTGGCCAAAAATGCATATGGTAATCATATCAAATTGAAAGCATATTTATCACTGCACATTATAGTTTTATTTCTTGTTACTCTTGATCTTTAAAAAAACAACACCAAACAATGTTTAATCTTTAAAAATTCCCCTGCCCTTGATGGGTAAATGTTATGAAAGGAAAGTGGCCTGATGATAAGTTAAACAGGGGAAGTTCAGGTTAGGTATAAGGAAGAAGTTCTTTATTGTGAGGATGGTGAGGCACTGGAACAGGTTTGCCAAAGAAGTGGTAAATGTTCCATCCCTGGCAGTGTTCAAGGCCAGGTTGGACAGAGTCTTGAGCGACATGGTCTATTGTGAGGTGTCCCTGCCCATGGCAGGGGGGTTGGAACTAGATGATCTTCAGTTCCTTTCCAACCCTAACAATTCTATGATTCTATGTTAAATTTATTGTCATTGGATCAATTACATAAAAAAGTTTTATTCAATCAACCACAATGTAAAATGTCACTTGAGTTTTGTAAAATTTTCTAGATGTCTTGACAAATTTTATGTCCTGTAACTTATTATTTTTTATTTTAAACTGAAGGTTTTATCCTTTTAAGATTATAAATGTAACATTGTCAGATATGGAGATGTTTATGTGTTAATGTAAAAGATAATACACAACTGATACATTGATAAACATGTTTTTCTTATATTTGTGTTTTCTGTGTATGCAAAGGTTAAAATGTCTCTAATCTCAGACTATGTTCATTAACTGAAGTTTAAGAATTCATATAATTTATAGTTCTTTAAGGGCTTTGTGTAGGAGATAGATAGTATTAATCCTTAAACATATTATTTGTACTTTTAAAGATGTCTTTCACAGTATGCTGACTTATAATCCATGTTGCTTTACTCTCCTTCTGCAGATGGACCTCCAGTTGTAGCTCATTATGATATATCAGACACAAATTCAGACCCAGAAGTGGTAAATGTGGACAATCTGTTGGCAGCTGCAGTAGTTCAAGGGTGCAGTAATTCTTTAGGAAATCAAGACTCAGGATCTGCCTGGAGAACCAGAGGGCTGCTAGATGAACTGGTTGCTGATACAGGTTTGCTTAAATTCTCTTCCTCTAACATTTGTTCCAGCATCTCAGCTGGTGTCTCTCCTTTTCTTGCTTTCTTGCTTTCAGCACTTTTGTAGTTTATGCAGCTTGAAATGCTCCCTGTGTGGATTTTGCAATAAACCAGTACAGGTGCTTATTGAAAAGGCCTGACATTTATTCCAAAATACAACTGATAAAAATTGACAAATAGTCCTGCAATGTATTTTTGACACCAGTTTTCTTAATATTTTTTTCTCCTTCTTTTCCCTCGTAATTATTACTTGGAACTTAGGTCTGGGGTTTTGGTGGCAGGTTTTTTTTTAAATTAAAGTGAGATAAACCTGCTACTGAATGATTGATTATGACAACACATGCCACCAGCTACTAAACAATTCATAATCTCATTTTAAGTAATGTAATTTTCTATTTCTTTTAAAAAAGCATTAATTATTCCTATATTCTATCTGCATTTTTAACATAACTTAGAAATTTGGACCATCAGATAAAGGGTGAAAAGGTGATAAGGGTGGTAAGTAGGCTTAGCATCAGGAGACAGCAAAAAAAAATCCTTCAAGAAAGCAAGAGCATGAATACTGTGGAAGAATTCAGAGAAGTTCATGTAGCTCGTAAGTGCTTGCAACTCTTCGCTAACAAAAGAGTTAAACAATATGAAATGCTACTGTGTTCTGGATGCAGATAACTAACAGGGAATGCTTCCTATCAACTTGATCTCATAGCCTTCTATGCCAACATACTGCCTTCCTTTCCACTAATTTCTTTAATACCCATGTTAAGACTTTTAGCTGTGTAAGACACGGAGTCTTGCCTTGCATAGCAGTTTTTTGTTTCATGCTATGTTTTCCAAATGTAAGCCTGCCAAAGGGCACCTGCATTGGAAGTGGCCTAGTGGCTCTGAGCTACTTTTCAATGTCTGTAAAGCTTAAAGAAATGCAAATATGTGGCTGATTTTGAAAAAGGTGTTCCATTATTATAGAGTGGACAGGTCCATTTTGTTTGAATATGAGAATCTCTGTTGCATTATTTTCACAGTGGTCTATGGCTGGATGTTCTCAGCCTTTTTGAAGCTAGCCAGTATTTTCCAAGCTCACTGGGACTGTTTGCAGAAGATCAGCTGACTGACAGTTAGCTGTTTCACTTATAACAAGCCCAATCCTTTATTAAGTGATTTATTAAATTATTAGAACAGCTGAAATTAATTTTATTGTATATGTCTAATGGATTGGCACTTCAAAGGAGTGTAAGAAAATAAAAAGTAATGTTTCTTGCCAAGCTTTCTTCCACTTTCTGCTTACGAGTACATCATGCTTCAAGCTCAGCCAGTGACTCAGAACCATGCAGCCACTCACTCACTCCCCTCCCTTCTTCCCCTCTGCTCCCAGGCGGATGGAGAGGAGAATCAAAAGAATGTAAATCCCATGGGTTGAGATAAGAACTGATTTGGAGAAAACTCCAGGAACAAACTTGCCAACAAAGTTTTCAAGCTGACAAGCAGGTATTCTTTATTGCGGTGCCAGGAAACACAGGGGATAGCTCCTCCTAACGTATGTCTCCCTATTGCTACACAAGCCACCCTTATATAGACCCTGGGCATACATTCATGAGGCTACGTATGGATTACGTTATTTTCCAGAAAGTTCCCTGCATGCGTACAGAAATGTGGTGGTGTTCTCTGAGGGTCGTTTACTTCTTCCAACAATCTTCATCACTTCTGGCAGCCTTTGAAGCACGTGCAGTAGATGCTTATACCAGTTTAATTGGTTCGTTAGCACCAGAGACATAATAATCCTCCTATCCTCCTACTTATCAGTTAGTTTAACTGTAGCCCATGCTGGACACCTGCCATTCCCAGATACTCCTTATCCCTGTGTCCTGTTCTTCTAGACTGTTTTCTTAAAACTATGTCAACTATAATGATTTATCTTGGGCCAGTACGTTCTCTAACTGTACTCTATTTCTTCTATGTACCATGCACCTCAGGAATTTTCCATTGCTATTGTTACAAAGCCATCAAACTTAACATTGCTTAAAACTAATTCTAAAGGTTTATATATTCCATTTTGTAATTTTGTGTTCCCCTTGTTTCAGAACAGTCCAGTAACTAAGGTATAATACAAAACTACTACTACTACCACCAATAATAATAATGGTAAGGGAAATAACAAGGGGAGAGAATATAAAACCAAAAGGGGAAAAGAAAAAGAAAACAATAAACACAAGTCATGGACAATACAATTGCTCACCACCCACTGACAGATACCTAGCCCGACTACACTACAGAAGTTGTTTTTCATGCCTTTCATTTGCTTTTCTTCTTGTTTATACGGGTGACTGATACTGGCATGGATTGATCCTTTAGTTCAGTTATAATGTCTTTCACTGGAGTTGGAGTGTCTGCAGTGTCTGTCGCTGGGGTTGTAGTGGTTGCAGTGTCATTGGAGCTGTACTGGCTGCAGTGTCTTTCACTAAGGTTGAAGTGACTGCAATGTCTGTTGTTGAGGTTTGAGTAGCTGCTGTACTTGTCGCTAGAGTTGGGATAAGTACTGTGCTTGGAGATGGAGTATCTGCATTGTCTGTTGCTGTCAGTGTTTGAGTAGCTGCTGTTCTTGTCATTGGAGTTGGGGGAACTGCTGTGCTTGGGATTTGAGTAGTTTTGTTCTCTGTTGCTTTGCCATGAGATCCAGAGGCATCTTTTTCCTGCTCTTTACAGAACAGGGCTCTGTAGGTGTAAGCCAAACCCCATCACATTGCTATAAGTTGTCCCTCTCTGGTATTGCCAGGACAAAAGCACACCTTGTCTAAGTGATCTGCTAATTTTTCCAGATTCTGCATTTGTTTAGGAGTGAAATTCCAAAGCACTGGCCTAGGAGCTTGCCCATACGATCCCATACATCCTGCCTCTCATGACTGTACAGCCTCAGGGAAGATCTCTTGGTGGTATTCTTAAATAGTTGTTTATCCTTAGACAAAACCCAAGCCAGACCCTGCTTAGCTTCTGAAACTCAGAACAACACAGCCAATTGCTTACTCTTCCACTTCTTCCCCCCCACGCTCGAGGACAGATGGGGAGGAGAATCCGAAGAATCTAAATCCCACGGGTTGATTTAAGAACAGTCCAGTAATTAAAGTATAATAAAAAACTACTACTACTAACACCAATAATAATAATGATAAGGGAAATAACAAGGGGAGAGAATATAAAACCAAAAGGGGAAAAGGGAAAGAAAACAATAAATGCAAGTGATGCACAATGCAACTGCTCACCACCTGAGCCTGCAGCCTCGGTACGCTTCTGACTGCATGTTTGTCAATATTGGCCCTTTCTGACCATGTACAGGATTGCGCATTTGGAAAGCAGAATTTTCAAATCCTGCATCTCATTCACAAATATAATATTCAGCCATTATCTATTTCAACAGACATTAAATGATGTGTTCCCATGGTAAAATAACAACATAAGCTAAGTGAAAAATCTTATTAAGACACTATTAAATCTTTGTGCATGGACAAATATTTTGGGCTTTTTTGCAAGCACTGATATTGTAGGGCAAACAAAACATTTCCTTTGGACATCATCCTAATGTTTGTGCAAAGAAATTAAAAGCAAAGGCATGTTATTAGGCATGAAATTTGTATTGCCAGAGTCTGTAAGTCTATGTGTATGCTGTAATCCCAATTTACACTCAGCTATTCTTGCAATATTTGCTCTGCTAATCATGGCTTCTCTACTGCTAATTATATTTTTGTTCATAGAATCATAGAATAGTTAGGGTTGGAAAGGACCTTAAGATCATCTAGTTCCAACATACCTGCCATGGGCAGGGACACCTCCCACTGAAACACACCACCCAAGGCTCTGTCCAACCTGGCCTTGAACAATGCTAGGGATGGAGCATTCACAACTTCCTTTGCCAACCCATTCCAGTGCCTCACCACCTTTAAATTAAAGAACTTCTTCCTCATATCCAATCTAAACTTCCTTGTTTAAGTTTGAACCCATCACCCCTTGTCATATTACGGCAGTCCCTCGTGAAGAGTCCCTCTCCAGCATCCTTGTAGGCCCCCTTCAGATACTGGAAGGCTGCTATGAGGTCTCCTCACAGCCTTCTCTTCTCCCGGCTGAACAGCCCCAACTTTCTCAGCCTGTCTTCATACGGGAGGTGCTCCAGTCCCCTGATCATCCTCATGTCCGTCCTCTGGAATTGTTCCAACAGTTCCATGTCCTTTTTATGTTGAGGACACCAGAACTGTGCACACAGTACACCAAGTGAAGTCTCACGAGAGCAGAGGGGCAGGATCACGTCCTTCAACCTGCTGGTCATGCTCCTCTTGATGTAGCACAGAATACGGTTGATTTTCTGGTCTACAAGCGCACACTGCCACCTCATGTTCATTTTCTTGTTGACGCAGGAGTCCCGGACAATGCAGAGACGATCAATATGATCAAGCGATTGCCAAAGTTTATTCAGATACAGTGCTCCTTTTATACCCTTACACCCTTACGTTTCTTATGTAACAGCCTTGGATACAGAGCTCTAATTGGTTAGTCTAGAGGTTACTACTGTTTACAAAGCTAATGCTTATAACTTGTTATAGTTGTGATTAAATATCTTACTCTAAAAATACAGTGGGAAACTACAACCTTGGCAGAGATCATTCTCTGCATGTTTTCAGTGGAATATTACAGAGGCCTAACAAGACAATTGACATTGCTTATCCCTGCCAAGAATCTTCTTACTTTACAGTAATAAGGCTCAGGGTATCGGGATCACTCACTATGTGGCCTTGGCCCTTTAAGAATTCCCACATTTTCTCATCAATCAACACCCCCAAGTCCTTCTCCACAGGGCTGCTGTGAATCTCTTCTCTGCCCAACCTGTAGCTTTGCCTGGGATTGTTCTGACCCAGGTGTAGGACCTTGCACTTGGCAATGTTAAACCTCATAAGGTTGGCATCATCCCACCTCACAAGCGTGTCAAGGTCCCTCTGGATGGCATTCCTTCCCTCCAGCATATCAACTGAACCACACAGCTTGGTGTCATCGGCAAACTTGCTGAGGGCACACTCAGTCCCACTGTCCATGTCACGGACAAAGATGTTGAAAAACAGCAGTCCCATCACCAATCCCTGAGGGACACCACTTGTTACTGGTCTCTAGACGGACACTGAGCCGTTAACTACTGAGCTTGCAGTTGGTAATCCTTGAATATCATCCAGAAGTCTTGAGCCCCCGTGCCCTGTAGGGCTATATCACATGGAACCTTACTAAGCAGTCTTCTGAAGAGGCCAAAGTCTGCTCTCCTGAAGTCCAGGGCAGTGAGCTTGCTGCACACTCTTCTCACTGTCCTGAGGATCTCAAATTCAACCGTCTCATGATTGCTGCAACCAAGGCTGCCCTGGAGAGTCACATTTCCAACAAGGCCTTCCCTGTTGGTGAGCACAAGGTCAAGCATGGCACCTCTCCTTGTCAGCTCCTCTATTACTTGCAGAAGGTAGTTGTCTTCCACACAATCAAGGAACCTCCTGGATTGCTTGTGCTGGGCCGTACCATCCATCCAACAGATATCAGGGTGTTAAGTTCACTGTACTTAAAGCTATGGTAATATATGAAAGCTCTTTTGGGGCTTCCATTTATACCTCTGGGGATTTATTTTGGGGCTATTTAAGAGCTGGTCTGCTTTGCTCCTCTGTGTCATGGTTTAAAACCAAGTCCGCACAGCTTGTTACTCATTCCCCCCCCCCCCCCTTTGCTCCCCCGACTCCTGGAGAGTTAGGAAGGAGAATCCAAAGAATGTAGCCGCCATGGGTTGAGATAAGAACTGTTTAATAACTCAGGCACAACACAAATCACTACTGCTACTACTACTACAAATAATAATGATAAAGCCAATAACAAGTTAAGGGAATACAACACCTCACCAGCCACCGACCCATAACTTACCCCACCCTGCCCAACCGAGCACCGACCGATACCTCCTCCATCTCCCCAGAGTCTCCAGCCCTTCTGGGTTTATCCCGGTTACATCCTGGGCATGACGTGCTATGGTATGTAATACCTCTTTGGCTAGCCTGGGTCAGGTGCCCTGTCTCTCCTTCCTCCTGGCCTCCCTCCTTTCCTGGCAGAGCATGAGCTCAGAAAAGGCCTTGGACAAACCAAACATTTGAGCAGTAACTCAAAACATACTTGCTATCAGCAACCGTTCTCAGCCCAAAAGTCAAAACACAGCACTGCACCAGCTACCAAGAAGGAGAAAATATGACTGCTGCTGCTGAACCCAGGACACTGTCAGACATTATCCTGTCTAGCAAAGGGTGCAGAATGGTGGTATGTCATTAATAAAACATATTAAGGTAGGATGTTATTCATACCAGTTTGCATGAAAAGGTGACCAAGGACTGTTCTACTCTTCTGCTGCCTGTACTCTAGCAGCAGTGACATTCAGGAGCAGGGTGATGTGAATCACTGGGGCAGTGATGACATAAAGAAAGCTCCCTGTTTGCATCACCACCACATGAATCAAAGCCTCTGAGTGCTTCCATTTCATATTTCACAGTGTTCCCAGCCACTTCTATTAAAGAATTATCTGTGACCCATTTTGGTACTTTCTGGCAGTCAGTGATATTTGCCAAGACATGTTCAGCTGAACTGTAATGTTAGGAAAAGTCAGCCTGGGCTATTAATTCATTTTAAGTCCAGCTGACAAGCAGTTTTTGTCTCATGAGGTGGAAACTCCTCCTTCAGGTACATGGCAGCATACAGGTTTACTTCCCTTGCTAGCCCTGATCAGATGTTGCACTAAGGGTCTTCACTTTCCAAAACTGGTACATACAGTATGTTCTCTGCCTCTCTATTTGCTTGCATCTTTTCCAAGTACCTTAAGCAGTCATTAGAAGGTTTCCTTGGCACTTGTTTTAAGTTTCATTTCTTCTCTCTGTGTCCTCTTGATCTACTTGGAAGTATAATCAGTTCTGCATGTTTGCACACCTTTGGAATTCTGTGGATTGTTATTACGTCCTCCTCCTCTCATCTTTGAAGAGGTGTCCAATCAAACTAGATTAACATATTAATCTAATTTCAAATTTCCTGCTCAACAAATCATTCTTCCCCTGTGTAATACAGTTGAGTGAGTGGTTCCCAAGAAGTAGGTATTGTCATCTGCTTCAGGGCTGCCCAACATCCCGCCGCTTACTGCTAGAGAGAAACAGTAGAAGTAATCTCCTTTTTAAAGAAAAAGAAAAGTAGATATTATCTCTCTTATATATATCAATTATATAATTGACTAAAAAAATAAATTATTTCCTGTAAAATAATAGTTTTGGCTGGTTTGTGTTTTCCATGCAAGTATTATTTAATATGTCACAACACAGCTTCACTAATTGTGGTGAAGAAACTTCTTAGCAGTACTTGGCAGAAAAGACAAAACTTGCAAAACTCATTGTGAGTATTTAGGGAGGACTTGTTTGACAAACTGATGAACTGGGTAACACTGAGGAACAGTAATAATAAAACAACACTGCTATACATGGAATTTATGAAAACCAGATTATTTTTATAAATAATCTGTAATAATGTTAGAGCAGATGTGTGAAGCAGTGTGACCAAAAGCTGACGGGTTTGTTAGGTTTTATTCATTAACTTGCTTCTGAAACAAAGGGAACACAAAATCACAAAATGGAATTTATAAACCTTTAGAGTTAGTTTTAAGCAATGTTAAGTTCAATGGCTTTGTAACAGTAGCAGTGGAAAATTACTGAGGTGCATAATACATAGAAAAAAATAGAGTACAGGTAGAGAACATACTGGCACAAGATAAATTGTTATAGTTGATGTAGTCTTAAGAAAAACAGTCTAGAAAAACAGGATGCAGGGATAAGGAGTATCTGGGAATAGCAGGTGTCTGGAATAGGCTACAGGTAAACTAACTGATAAGTAACAGGATAGGAGGGTTATTATGTCTCTGGTGCTAACGAGCCAATTAAACTGGTACAAGCATCTACTGCGCATGCTTCAAAGGCTGCCAGAAGTGATGAAGATTGTTGGAAGAAGTAAACGACCCTCAGAGACCACCACCACAATTCTGTACGCATGCGGGGAGCTTTCTGGAAAATGATGCAATCCATACGTAACCTCATGAATATGTATGTATGCCCAGGGACTATATAAGGATGGCTTGTGTAGCAATAGAGAGACACACGTTAGGAGGAGTTATCCCCTGTGTCTCCCGGCGCCGCAATAAAGAATACCTGCTTGTCAGCTTGAAACTTTGTTGGCAAGTTTGTTCCTGGAGTTTTCTCCAAATCAGTTCCCCAACTGATTGATTGATTTTAAGAAAATAAATTCCTTTTCCTTGGTATGTGTGATGTTTCTTTTCAGCTTATAGGCTTTGCTTGCCACAGTACCATTGAGTTTGCTTTACTGACAGTAGATTGTCTTAGTATTTTATTTCAAAGAGGTTTAGGCATGGTCTAACTTAGCATTGGATTTATGCAGGGCATTTGACACTGTCCCACACGACATCCTTGACTCTAAAATGAATAAGCATGGATTTGATGGACGGAACACTTAGTGGATAAGGAATTGGCTGGATGATTGCAATCAGAGGATTGTGGTTAATGTCTTGATGTTCAGGTGGAGACCAGTGACAAGTGGTGTCCCTCAGGGTTTGGTGTTGGGTTCGATCCTGCTCAACATCTTTGTCAGCAACATGAACAGTGGGATTGAGTGCACCCACAGGAAGCTTGCTGATGACACCAAGCTGCATGGTGCAGTCAACACACTGGAGGGAAGGGATGCCATCCAGAGGGACCTGGACATGCTTGAGAGGTGGGCCAGTGCAAGCCTCATGAAGTTCAACAAAGCCAATTGGAAGGTCCTGCACCTGGGTTGGGGCAATCCCAAGCACAGCTATAGGATGGGCAGAGACTGGATTGAGAGCAGCCCTGAGGAGGACTTGGGGGTGTTGGTTCATGAGAAGCTCAACATGAGCCAGCAGTGTGTGCTTGCAGCCCAGAAAGCCAGCCATATGTTGGGCTTCTATGAGAGACTGATCTGAAATCAGACTCCACTGTCCATTGTCTCAGATATGGGTGGGAGGAGTTGAAATAAGACCCCAAGGTCCATTGCCTGGAAGAATGGTGTGAGGAGCTGAAATGGGACTCCACCATCCAATGCCTGAGAGATGAGTGGGAAAGAGCTGAGCTAAGACTCTTCTGTCCATTAATTTGAAGATTGGTGTGAGGAATTGCTGTCCATTATCCCAAGAATTGCTACAAACAGGTGCAGACTTTTTACAAGGAGTATTATTTACAATGTAGTATTAGAACAAGGGAATGGCTTTAAACTGAAAGAGGGGAGATTTATATTAGATGTTAGGAAGAAATTCTTCACTGTGAGGGTGGTGAGACACTGGAACAGGTTGCACAGAGAAGCTGTGGCTGCCCTGTCCCTGGAAGTGTTCAATGCCAGGTTGGATGGGGCTTGGAGCAACATTGTCTAGTGGAAGGTGTCCCTCCTGCCCATGGCAGGAGGTTGGAACTAGATGATATTTAAGGTCTTTTCCAACCCAAACCCCTTTGTGATTCTGTGATTGTCATAAAATAACAGCTGGAAATACTAATTATGTGGAGTTCTTGATGTAGTAGTTGGGCTTTGTTCATATTTGTGTGATAATGCCATCACTAGAGCTACTGAGACTGGATAAATCCAGTGGTCATCCTTCTGAAAGTCGGATAAGTTAATCTAATAAAATTTCTCAGTGTTTCAGTTTTGGGTTTTGGTTTTTTTTTCCTCTTAGCTGGGGAAATTTCTGTTCCTGCTGATTTTTGAGTTGTGTAAATTTTTACAAACTGTATTTGCATTTTCCTTACCTGTAGGTCATTTGGATCCAGGCTACCTTGAAAGTAACAAAACCTCTTCTGGTAATGCCCAGATCAGTGACAAAATAAATATTGCCTCTTCTGATAGTGAAGTAGAGATTACTGGAGTTGAGGAACATGCCAGGTATGAATTCCTTTTTATTGCTTCAATATTTCTTTCATTTTATCAGAATATGTGTCTTGCAATATTAATAAAGCGAAAACCTGCTGACTTCCACTTCTGTAGTTATCCATCCATGACTGATGCCCCAAAGCTAGCAAACGTTGCACTTGTTTTTTCTATTCTGCTGGCCATGGTGATGTCAAAATGTGTTTTTCTGTAGAACATTACCAATGTCATAAGTATTCAGATTAAGTTTGCAAGTGCTATCAAACATTAACAGGCTAAACATAAGTAGTATTAAAATGCCAAATATTGATATACCAAATTTACATACATCAGGAATTGAGATTTTAAAGGCATAGTGTGGATGTGCAAATACATAAACAAAAATATTTATGTGGGTTCTTGTGTCCTTTCCAAATATTCACTTTAAGCATTTAATCAGATTCCAGTTTCTTTAATTAATCAGTAGATGTAAAAATACTATCAAATATTCAATTGAATAAACATCGTATGGTTATGAATCGATTTTATTTCAAGATATGAGAGAGTTCAAATCTTCAAAGTAGATGAGGGTGAGGAAGCCAGAGGTTTCTCTCAAGCTCAGATAGAAAGCTATCCTGCTGTGCTTCAGCTGTTCTTTGATAGGACTTTTTTCTGTTACTCTTCATCTTCAGTCCATGATCTTTTCTTGGCTTAGGATATTATGAAGCAGTTGAACAAGACTGGCATTTTCATATAGTATGGAGTGTTAATTTGGTAAAATAAAAGCAAGTTAAAGCAGTATACAGATAAGCTCTTTTGAAACTAGTCTGTTGTCAGGTAGATGATTGGAAGTGGAAAAAGGGTATGAGGGACAAAGAACAGGGAAGAGAGCTGTTCCTTGTCCCTTCACAGAACCACAGAATCCCAAAGGTAGAAAGGGACCTCAAAAGATCATCTAGTCCAATCCCCCTGCAAGAGCAGGGAAACCTAGAGTATATCACACAGGAACTTGTCCAGGCAGGCCTTGAATATCTCCAACATAGGAGACTCCACAACCCCCCTGGGCAACCTGTTCCAGTGCTCTGTCACTCTTACAGTAAAGAAGTTATTCCTGATGTTCACATGTAACCTCCCATGCTCCAGTTTACACACGCTGCCCCTTGTGCTATCACTGGATATCACTGAAAAAAGCCTAGCTCCATCATCCTGACACCCACCCTTTACATATTTGTAAACATTGATGAGGTCACCCCTCAGTCTCCTTTTCTCCAAGCTAAAGAGACCCAGCTCTCTCAGCCTCTCCTCATAAGGGAGATGTTCCACTCCCTTAATCATCTTTGTGGCTCTGCGCTGGACTCTTTCAAGCAATATCCCGTCCTTCTTGAACTGAGGGGCTCAGAACTGGACACAATACTCCAGATGCAGCCTCACCAAGGCAGAGTAGAGGGGGAGGAGAACCTCTCTTGCCCTACTAACCACAACCTTTCTAATACACCCTAGGATGCCATTGGCCTTCTTTGGCCACAAGGGCACATTGCTGGCTCATGGTCATTATTCTCCTCTCCACCAGGACCTGCAGGTCCCTTTCCCCTTCATTCCTTTCCAGCAGGTCAACCCCCAACCTGTACTGGTACATGGAGTTGTTCTTCCCCAGATGCAAGGCTCTACACTTGCCCTTGTTTAATTTCATCAAGTTTCTCCCCGCCCAACTCTCCAGCCTGTCCAGGTCTCGCTGAATGGCAACACAGCCTTCTGGTGTGTCAACCACTCCTCCCAGTTTAGTGTCATCAGCGAACTTGCTGAGGGTACACTCAGTTTCCTCATCCAGGCCGTTGATGAAAATATTAAACAGCACCAGTCCCAGCACCGGCCCCTGAGGGGCTCCACTAGTTACAGACATCCAGCTAGATTTTGCCCCACTGACCACAATTCTCTGCCTTCTTCCTTTCACTGCATCTTTCTTGAGGAAAGGAAAAAGGAAGGTGTGCAAGACCCAGTTTCCTGGGCAGGAAACTGTACAAATAATCTGGGCACAGTCCTGTGCTGTTGGATGTGGAAAAAGGAAATTTTAAGGTGCCAAAGGAAGAAAGACTGTCTTTTCTTTTAGAATAATGAAAGTCCTTGAATGGCTAATTCTTTTGGAAAATACTAATTCCTGACTGTTTATCCAGCAGTTCCAGGGTTTGGAGGATTGTTGTGGTTTAAGCCCAGCAGAAAACCCAGAACCATGCAGCCGCTCACTCTCTCCCCCCCCCCCCCTTCCTCCCCTTGCTCCCAGAGTGATGGGGAGGAGAATCGAAAGAATGTAGCTCCCACAGGTTGAGATAAGAACAGTCCAGTAACTAAGGTATAACACAAAACCACTGCTGCTACCACCAGTGATAATAATGATAAAGAGAATAACAAGTGGGTTTGGCTTTACCTGAAGCAGGAATAACCCAGACTGCCTTCCCCAGCAAATTCTTCATGTACATCACTGAAACTTTATCCCCCTCTACAATATGTAAAAGTTCTGACTGGGCTGGGCCAGCCCTGTTGGCAGATCCTCTGGTGTTGACCAAGCAGGTAGCTTTTGGTAAATGTGTATCCCAATGTTTTAAAGTCCCAACACCCACTGCTCTCAGTGTAGTTTTTAACAGCCCATTGTACCATTCGATTTTCCCAGAGGCTGGTGCATGGTAGGGAATGTGATATACCCACTCAATGCCATCTTCTTTGGCAGTCTATAGGTCTGAGTCTAAGTGTCTATAAGGTTGTTCAGTAAATGAGTCCCATTGTCTGACTCAGTTCTCTCTGGGGTGCCATGTTGCCACAAAATCTGTTTCTCAAGGCCCAGGATAGTGTTCTGGTGGCACAGTGGTGTGGGGCACAGCGTATGTTTCCAGCCATATGGTGGTTGCTTTCACCATGTTAGAGCATATGGCACTTGCCTTGGCCCTTTGCTGCGGGTGTGATATAATCAATCTGCCAGGCCTCCCCACATTTGTCCTTCAGCCATTGTCCTCCATACCAAAGAGGAGTTAACCGTTTAGCTTGCTTAACTGCAGCACGTTTCACAGTTGTGAATAACCTGGGCTAGTGTCCATTGTTAAGTCCACCCCTCGATCACAAGCCCATCTGTATGTTGCATCTCTGCCCTGATAGCCTGATGTGTCATGGGCCCACCAGGCCAAAAATAATTCACCCTTTTGTTGCCAGTCTAAGTCCATTTGAGCCACTTCCATCTTAGCAGCTCTATCCACTTGGTTGTTCTGGTGCTCCTCAGTGACCTGACTCCTGTGTACATGAGCATCTACATGGCGTATCTTCACCACAAGGTTCTGCACCCAGGCAGAGATATCTTGCACAGTGCAGCAGTCCAGATGGGTTTCCCTCTGCATTTCCAGTTACTTTGCTTCCATTGCTGCAACCACCCCCACAGGGCATTTGCCACCATCCAGGAGTCAGTATAGAGATAAAGTACTGGGCACTTTTCTTGTTCAGCAATGTCCAGGGCCATCTGGATGGCTTTCACCTCTGCAAACTGACTCAGTTCACCTTCTCCTTCAGCAGTTTCTGCAATTTGTCATCGGGGACGACAGCTGCTCAGAGACACAAAAAAGGCACTTTCCATTTCCAATGCTTTCCTATAATACAGCAGGAATCATCAGGAAAAAAGGCATATTGCTTTTCACTTTCTGACTATTTTATGGTGAGGCCTCGTCAGCACATATCACCTCCTCCTCCGGTGACATTTTAAAATCTTTGCCCTCTGGCCAGTCCATGATGACTTCTAGAATTCCTGGATGACTAGGAATTACAATTCAATCTCATTCTGTAATTAGTGCAGCCCACTTACTCCTCGTAGCTTTGGATGTATGATGAGTGGGGGAGACCCTGCCTTTGAACATCGAGCCCAGCACGGGCAACTGGTTTGCCAGGAGCTGTGCTTCAGTGCCAGTCACTTCTGAAGCAGCTTGAACCTCTTCATAGGCTGTCAGTACCACCTTCTCTGTAGGAGTATAGCTGGCCTTAGATCCTCTGTATCCCCAGCTACAAATCGGAAGGATCATAGAGTCATAGAATAGTTAGGGTTGGAAAGGACCTTAAGATCATCTAGTTCCAACACACCTGCCATGGGCAGGGACACCTCCCACTGAAACACACCACCCAAGGCTCTGTCCAACCTGGCCTTGAACAATGCCAGGGATGGAGCATTCACAACTTCCTTTGCCAACCCATTCCAGTGCCTCACCACCTTTAAATTAAAGAACTTCTTCCTCATATCCAATCTAAACTTCCCTGTTTAAGTTTGAACCCATTACCCCTTGTCATATTACGGCAGTCCCTCGTGAAGAGTCCCTCTCCAGCATCCTTGTAGGCCCCCTTCAGATACTGGAAGACTGCTATGAGGTCTCCACGCAGCCTTCTCTTCTCCAGGCTGAACAGCCCCAACTTTCTCAGCCTGTCTATGGCTGGACACCTGAACAGGTGCTGCAGTCCCCTGATCATCCTTGTGTCCATCCTCTGGACTTGTTCCAACAGTTTCATGTCCTTTTTATGTTGAGGACACCAGAAATGTGCACACAGTACTCCAAGTGAAGTCTCATGAGAGCAGTGTTGAGGGGCAGGATCACCTCCTTCAACCTGCTGATCGCACTCCTTTTGATATAGCCCAGGATACGGTTGGCTTTCTGGGCTACGAGAGCACACTGCCAGCTCTTGTTCATTTTCTCATCAACCAAAACCCCCAGGTCCTTCTACACAGGGCTGCTCTGAATCTCTTCTCAGCCCAACCTGTATCTGCGCCTGAGATTTCTCCTACCCAGGTGTAGGACCTTTCACTTGGCATGGCTAAACATCATGAGGCTGGCATCAGCCCACCTCACAAGCGTGTCAAGGTCCCTCTAGATGCCATTCCTTCCCTCCAGCATATCAACCAAACCACACAGCTTGGTGTCATCAGCAAACTTGCTGAGGGCACACTCAATTCCACTGTCCATGTCACTGACAAAGTTGACCTTGAGTCTCTCCTGGCGCTTTCTGACAGAGGCTCCAGGTAAGACAATTCTCCCTAGCTGCAGTGTACAAGACATTTACTGCATCTGGCCTGGTCTGGCCTGGTCCAAGGGCTACTGCATGAACTGTCTCTCATTTAATTTTCTCAGTCTTGTTGTTGCTCAGGGCCCCATTTAAAATCAATCTTCTTCCTGGTCACATGATAGAGAGGGCTTACAATCAAACTGTAGTTTGGGATGGCCCCAGAAGACCCCCGCAGTTCCTTTAAATTTGCCTAAAAGGTAACCCAATGGGCTTTTCTTCAGAATTGCCTTCAAATTGATGTCTCTCCAATTTAGAGACAAGGATGTCGTGTGGGACAGTGTCGAATGCTTTGCACAAGTCCAGGTAGATGACATCAACTGCTCTACCCCGTCCATCACTTCCGTAGCCCCGTTATAGAAGGCCACCAAATTGGTCAGGCAGGATTTCCCCTTAGTGAAGCCATGTTGGCTGTCACCAAGCACCTTGTTGTTTTACATGTGCCTTAGCATGCCTTCCAAGAGAATCTGCTCCCAGATTTTGCCAGGCACAGAGGTGAGACTGACTGGTCTGTAATTCCCCGGGTCATCCATTTCCCCTTCTTGAAAATGGGGGTTATATTTCCCTTTTTCCAGTCATTAGGAACATCACCTGACTGCCATGATTTTTCATATATGATGGAAAGTGAGTTAGCAACTTCATTCGCCAGCTCCTTCATGACCCGCGGATGGTTTTCATCAGGTCCCATGGACTTGTGTACATTCAGGTTCTTAAGATGGTCTCGAACCAGATCCTCTCGTCCATTGGGCCCAAGGTCTTCATTCTCACAGTCCCTGCGTCCACCTTCCAAGACTTGGGTGGTGCGGTCAGAGCCTTTGCCAGTGAAGTCTCAGGCAAGGAAGTCATTCAGAACCTCAGCCTTCTTCATGTAGATGCTCATGTACCCAAGAGTTGGGCCACTGAGGAACACCAGAATAACCAACAAGTGGATAAAGATGCTAAGAGTGAAGTGGCTCAGATGGACTCAGACTGGCAACATAGGTGTAAATTATTTTTGTCCCTGTGAGCCCATGACACTTCAGGCCATGAGGGCAGAGATGCAACATACAGATGAGCTGGTGATCAAGGGGTGGCCTTAACAATGGACACTATTTCCCAAGTTATTCATGACTGTGAAACATGTGTTGCAATTACGCAAGCTAAACTGTTATTGTGGTTTACAGTACAGCTGTATATCAGACCACGAAGCCTCTGCCTCACTCCCCCCCTTCCCCCCCCTCTCCCCCTACCATTCCTGGACGGATGGGGAGGAGAATCAAGAGAATGTAACTACCGTGGGTTGAGATAAGAACAGTCCAGAAACTAAGGTATAACACAAACCACTACTGCTACCACCAATAATAAAAATTATAAGAGAAATAACAAGGGAAGAGAACACAACCGCTCACCACCCGCTGACCAATGCCCAGCCCCACCCGAGCAGTGATCATACCTTTCTGGGTAACTGTCCCCAGTTTATATACAAGGCATGATGTGCTGTGGTATGGAATACCTCTTTGGCTAGTTTCGGTCAGGTGTCTATCTCTACTTTCTCCCAGCTTCCCCTCCTCCCTGGCAGAGCATGAGACTGACAAAGTCCTTGGTTGGTGTAAACATTACTTAGGAACAACTAAAACCATGAGTGTTATCAGTGCTGTTCCCAGGCTGAAAGTCAAAACCCCAGCGCTGCACCAGCTACTAAGAAGGAGAAAAATGACTGCTACTGCTGAACCCAGGACAATATCCACCCCTTATTCCATACCATTCACGTCATACTCAGGTCACACATTTTTGAATATACCATCACTCTTGTCTCATATATATATATATATGCCAACAGGACTTGCCCAGCCCAATCGGAACTTCGTCTCATTCTTCAGTATATTAAAGTTCCTGTGGTGCACATAAAGGATTTGCTGGGGAAGACAGTATGGGTTATTCCTGCTTCAGGTAAAGGCAAACCCACTCGTGGGATTGCTTTTGCTCAGGGACCCTGATATAATTGTTGGGTAATGCAGGAAGATTGGGAAGTCCTATATGTGCCTCAAGGGGATTTGATTTTAGGGGAAAACAGCCAATGAACTCAACTGTATGCTCTTGCGTGCTATGTAGCACTTTTATAGCCCATCAACTAGTTGTCTTCAGGTCACCAGGTACTGACATCCCTCTGACCATCATTCCAAGAAAGAATGAACTTTGACGAAATCAGATAAGCTCAGCAGTGACCAGACGAGTTCTGCAATATCATCAACAGGCAACAATCAAACACTGCACATGGTCTCTCCTTCTCTGAAAGACTGTTACAAGAGATGGAGACAGACATCGTGGACCGGATTAACTCAGCAGCTTTATAGGGATTGATCCATGCGGTAAGGAATGGTATCTCTCACTTTGTGTGTGTGTGGATGCATATATATATGAGACAAGAGTGATGGTATATTGAAAAATGTGTGACCTGAGTATGACGTGAATGGTATGGAATAAGGGGTGGATACTGTCCTGGGTTCAGCAGTAAAAGTCAGTTTTCTCCTTCTTAGTGGCTGGTGCAGTGCTGTGGTTTTGAATTTCAGCTTGAGAACAGCACTGATAACACCAATGGTTTTAGTTGTTGCTAAGCAATGTTTACTTTGACCAAGGACTTTCTGAGTCTCATGCTCTGCCAGGGAGGAGGGGAAGCTGGGAGAAAGTAGAGATAGACACCTGACCAAAACTAGCCAAAGAGGTATTCCATACCACAGCATGTCAAGCCGACTATATAAACTGGGGGCTGTTAACCAGAAGAGCATGATCACTGCTCATCTGGGGCTGGCTGTCGGTCGGCGGTTGGTGAGCGGTTTTATTCTCTTCCCTTGTTATTTCTCTTATCATTATTATTGTTGGCAGCAGTAGTGGTTTTTTGTTATACCTTAGTTACTGGACTGTTCTCATTTCAACCCATGGGAGCTACATTCTCTTGATTCTCCTCCCCATCTCTCTGGGAGCAGGGAGAGGAACAGGGAGGAGTGAGCATGTGGCTGCATGGTTCTGGGTTGCCAGCTGGACTTAAACCACGGCAATTACTTAGCAACAACTGAAAACATCGGTGTTATCAACATTGTTCCCAGGCTGAAACTCAAAAACCCAGCACTGTGCCAACTACTGAGAAGGAGAAAATTGACTTCTACTGCTGAACCCAGGATAAATATCTTTGTCCTAATGATAAGCATTGTGGACTTATCCTCCAATACTAGTTTATGTAAATCTTGCCAGCACTGTGTATGTACAGCCCTCTGCTTGAAGTCTCCTACTGAAATCTGTTCATAGAATCAGAGAAAAGAATCATAGAATAGAATCATAGAATAGTTAGGGCTGGAAAGGACCTTAAGATCATCTAGTTACAACCTTCCTGCCATGGTTGGGTACACCTCACCCTAAACCATGTCACCCAATGCTCTGTCCAACCTGGCCTTGAACACCAGCAGCGAGAGAGCATTCACATTTTCCCTGGGCAACCCATTCCAGTGCCTCACCATCCTCACAGTAAAGAACTTCTTCCTTAAATCCAATCTAAACTTCCCCTGTTTAAGTTTTAACCTATTACCCATTGTCCTATCACTGCAGTTCCTAATGAAAAGTCCTCAATAATATTTGCCATCTATGATAATGGAAATGTGAAGTAAATGCAAAGTTGTTATTTAAAATCAGTTTTAGTAGATATGGACTAAGTTCAGCAACGGCAGACTGAAAGCACACTTTTGTGCTTTCCTGTGTTCATGTTACTATCTCCCTAAGACTAGTTTTTACTGGCTTCATTGAATAATCACCTGTTTCAGTTATTCAAATCCTATTTAGAATTTTATTTCTCTTGCAGGTGTAGGCTTGCAGTTATGAAGTATTGATGGGCTTCTGACAGGATTGTCATTTGGAAAAGGTTTAGGTTTCTTATCAGTATTTTTTGCATGCTTAGTATAGTGTTTGGATCCTGTTCTTTTGCTCACACTGGTTTTTATTGTGCTCCATATTCTATGTCATTGTTGGACTGGTGCGAGTTGTAACACAAGAGTTTGTCCATCATTTGTAGTTTTTCAGATTGCTGGTGAATTGGTTGTGTTTGTCATCATTGGAATATTACTTGGCATCTACTTAGGACACCAAGTAATGTGTTTCAGTTTGTTTAATTTTTTCTCCAATAGATTTTTTATTTTTTTATCAATCATGCATGTGTATAAAGTAGTCTTCTGGTTTTTTCCTAGATGTCCCCCCCTCTTTTTTTGATTGCTTTTACTTGGTATCTTCCCTTAGCTACAGATTGCAAATCATGTTCCTAAAGCTAATGCTTGATTGCATGTGTTGCTATTGGCTACTTGTGTGACTTGTTTGAGGATAAACACTTTTATTTTAGGTACATTGCGAATAAAAGACAGACTAGGGACAATGTGGCCCCTCTCCGGAAGCTATTAGGAGAACTGGCTACCCTGGATTTGGAGAAGGCTTAGGTTCTTCATGACTTCATTGTCTCAGTCTTCACTGGCAAATGCTCTGACCACACCACCCAAGTCTTGGAAGGCATATGCAGGGACTGCAAGAATGAAGATCTTGGGCCCACTGTAGGAGAGGATCTGGTTAGAGACCATATTAAGAACCTGAATGTACACAAGTCCATGAGACCTGATGAAATCCATCTGCGGGTCCTGAAGGAGCTGGCAAATAAAGTTGCCAATCCACTGGCCATCATATTTGAAAAATCATGGCAGTCAGGTGAAGTTCCTGATGACTGGGAAAAGGGAAATATAACCCCCATTTTCAAGAAGGGGAAAATGGATGAAGCAGGGAATTACAGACCAGTCAGTCTCAACTCTGTGCCTGGCAAAATCTGGGAGCAGATTCTCCTGGAAGGCATGCTAAGGCACATGAAAAACAACAAGGTGCTTTGTGACAGCCCTTCACTAAGGGGAAATCCTGCCTGACGAATTTGCTGGCCTTCTGTGATGGGGCTATAGAACCTGATGGACAGGGGCAAAGCAGTTAATGTCATCTACCCAGACTTGTGCAAGGTGTTTGACACTGTCCCACACGGCATCCTTGTCTATAAATTGGAGAGACATCAATTTGATAGGTGGACCACTCAGTGGATGAGGAACTGGCTGCATGGCCACACACGAATAGTTGTGGTCAATGGCTCAATATCCAGCTGGATACCAGTAATGAATGGTGTTCCTCAGGGATCAATGTTGGGACCGATCTTGTTCAACTTCTTTGTCTGCAACATGGACAGTGGGATTGAGTGTGCCCTCAGCAAATTTGCCAATGACACCAAGCTGTGTCGTTCGGTTGATACGCAGGAGGGAAGGAATGCCATCCAGAGGGACTTTGACACGCTTGTGAGGTGGGCCGATGCCAACCTTATGAAGTTTATCCATGCCAAGTGCAAGGTCCTACACCTGGGTTGGTGTTCATTCTGAACAATCACATCCAAAACTAAATAGCATATCTGAGAAGGAAATGAGACATATTCAGAGAAGTTAGAGCTCAGAGTGTGAGATTTTTAATACTATTTCATGAAACTCTAACCACAGCCAAGAGAGATGGGCGTAACCTATGTAGATCTGGAGAAAATAATTTGCACTATCTTAAATTAAAACAAATAAATGTAAATGTCTAGGATGTTTGACCATTACATAAAACCTGCGTTCCTGAAATACAGTACATGTGCCTTCACAAAGAAACAAGGAAAGGTTATCCCAGCACCCAAACATATATTTATATATAGAGCCAGGAGCAGCTACAGCCACCACCAGTGCTTACAAGAGCAAAATAATTTTTGGAGCAGTAGGGTTTTACTACCACTTGTTTAAGATTTACCAGCTGGAAATGGAGTGATCATTTGAAAGACTCCAGTAAATTCTTATCACTAAATCATATAAAAGATTAATCTATCTTTATTTTTTTGTATAGTTATTATTAGCTTATAATTAAATTGTCTCATAGCTATTATGAACATAATAGGTAAAAATACCGTGCAAATAAGTAGGTATGTACCTCAGTCCAGCAAGGCACTTAAATGCATGCTTATCATGATTTAGTCTCATTGACTATAATCACTGAAAGCTGAAGTGGGGTTGTACTCATTATTAGTGAGCATTTCCCAGCATGTTTGTAATTTTTAGTTAAGACCAAAGAAAAATCATATGTAATGGCTATAATAATGTAATTACAAGAGCTCTTTTGTAATTATTGTAATGAAAGTATCATTATACCCTTATTTTAACAGTGGTTTAATTTCATATAGAAAGATAGCTTTTCTCTTTATCTCATCAAGCCTCACGTAAAATTTTTTTCTTTTTTAAAGTCCAATGGGTAAAACTGCTATCAGGAAACCATGCTTCTGAATAATGCATAGTACTACATATGATGGGGCAGACTTCTTCAAGATCTTTGGGATCCATGCACATATTTTGTGTGGCATATCACTTTACACCCACTGATAACATTCAGTACTTAAAAATTAATTTAATCACCACCACCCCACCCCCAAGTTTGAGTTTAGTTTCAGCTTTGTTTACTGGGTATTTAAGATGTCATGGACTTTACAAATGGAAAATCCATGAGGATTACATTTTGGAGAGGGACATGTTAATAAGATGCCTAACTGATAAAACACTGCAGCTAAGATTCTTGTGCCTGAATTAAATCGTAGCTTTAATCCTTTGTGGTTTTTTCCTTGCTGCAGGTGTGTGCATCCCAGGGGAGGTGTGATTCAGAGTGCATCTTCCTGGAAGCATGGCTCAGGCTCAGAGTACATTAACACTCAGCAAACGCAATCATGGACAGCTGTGACTCCCCAGCAGAACTGGTCTTCACCCCCAGAAGTAGATCTCACTTTCGATGAGGATACCAGATACAAATATCTACTGTAATGCAGTGTCACTGTGTTTCTGTCTACTCCTCTGCTTTGTGGCACAGAAGTTCATTGTTAAGCTTCAGCTTCAGAAGCCCTGCTCCTGGTATTAAAAACTCAAACTCATGAAGTTTTTAATTTCCATATGAATGTAGTATAATTTCAATATAATTTAAAATGGTTTTTCCTTTTCAAAGAGTGATTCCTCCTAGAATTAAAACCCAATAGCACCAAATTTAAAATACATCTACAGTTTTACTAACTTATGCATGTTAATCTGTAAAAAATAACTGTGCAAATTTATGTCTTCCCACCCTTTCCCACCTCCAACTTAAGAACATATTTATCAGTATTGGGTTTGTTGTTAGAAGTTAGTGTTTTGCTGTGTGAGCATTTTGAGAAAAGCTGTGTCCTCACTGATTTCAGTGGAACTGGGGGTATTCCACACTTACAAAAACTGGGCCAAGAGTATTCATACCCAAGCTGATTGTTTATGTTACCAGCAGGAAGAATTGTCTTAAATGCAAATGGACCATAACATATGCACTGAGCAGCTTTTAATTAAAGGATTTTAATTTTCAGTATCATTTATAGCTTACAGTCCTTCAGTGCTGAGTCTTCTGTCTACTTAACTACTGTGCTTCACTGATCATTTCCTAAAGCTTGTTATGGTTTAACATAATAGTAGTAGTGACTTAGTAGCAGCTGATTATCACAAAAAACACAGGAAAATAATAAAAAGGCCTAGCATCCCTCTCCTTTTTAAATATAGGTCAACTTTATCTAAAAATGTGACGTTCCAGGGAAGTCTTGGATGCAGTGATCACGGAATGGTTGAATTCTAGGTCCTCAGGACAGTGAGAAGAGCATGAAGCAAGCTCACTGCCCTGGACTTCAAGAGTCCAGTCAAGAGACTTTCGCCTCTTCAGGAACCTGCTTAGCAAGGTTCCATGGGATATAGCCCTAGAAGGCAGGGGGGCCCAAGACTCTTGGTTAACATTCAAGGATCACCTGCTACAAGCTCAGGAGTGTTGCATCCCAACTAGAAGGAAGTGCAGCAGGAGGGCCAGGAGACCCCCTTGGATGGATAAGGATCTGCAGAGAAAAATTCACAGGAAAAAAGAGGCTTATAAAAGGTGGAAGCAAGGACAAGCAGCCTGGGATGAATACAGGGATGTGGTCCAGGATGTTAGGGACCAGGTTAGGAAAGCTAAGGCCCAATTGGAGCTAAACTTGGCTAGGGATGTTAAAGATAACAGGAAGGGATTTTATAGGTATGTAGTGGCTAAAAAACAGACTAGGGACAACGTAGGCCCCCTCTGGAAGCTTTTGGGAGAACTGCCTACCCTGGACTTGGAGAAGGCTGAGGTTCTAAATTACTTCTTTGCCTCGGTATTCACTGGCAAAGGCTCTGACTGCACCACCAAAGTCTTGGAATGCAGACACAGGGACTGTGAAAATCTAGACCTTGGGCCCACAGTAGGAGAGGAACTGGTTCGAGACCATCTTAAGAACCTAAATGTACACAAGTCCATGGGACCACATGAAATCCATCTGCGGGTCCTGAAGGAGCTGGTGAGTGAAGTTGCAAAGCCACTGGCCATCATATTTGAAAAATCATGGCAGTCCGGTGAAGTTCCCGACAACTGGGAAAAGGGAAATATAACCCCCATTTTCAAGAAGGGGAAAATGGATGAAGCAGGGAATTACAGACCAGTCAGTCTCAACTCTGTGCCTGGCAAAATCTGGGAGCAGATTCTCTTGGAAGGCATGCTAGGGCACATGAAAAACAACAAGGTGCTTTGTGACAGCCAACATGGCTTCAATAAGGGGAAATCCTGCCTGACCAATTTGGTGGCCTTCTATGATGGGGCTACGGAACTGATGGACAGGGATAAAGCAGTTGATGTCATTTACCCAGACTTGTGCAAAGCATTCAACACTGTCCCACATGACATCCTTGTCTATAAGTTGGAGAGACATCAATTTGATAGGTGGAACACTTGGTGGATAAAGAACTGGCTGGATGGCTGCACGCAAAGTGTTGTGGTCACGGGTTCAATATCCGGCTGGAAACCAGTAACAAGTGGTGTCCCTCAGGGAATGGTGTTGGGATTGGTCTTGTTTAACATCTTTGTTGCTGACATGGACAATGGGATTGAGCATGCCCTCAGCAAGTTTGCCGATGACACCAAGCTGTGTGGTTCTGTTGATACGCTAGAGGGAAGGAATGCCCTTCAGAGGGATCTTCACACGCTTTTGAGGTGGGCTGATGCCAACCTCATGAAGTTTAACCATGACAAGTGCAAGGTCCTACACCTGGGTTGGAGCAATCCCAGGCACACCTACAGGTTGGGCAAAAAGGAAACTCAGAGCAGCCCTCTGGAGAAAGACTTGGGGGTGCTGGTCGATGAGAAAATGAACATGAGCTAGCAGTGTGCACTTGCAGCCCAGAAAGCCAACAGTATTCTGGGCTGCATCAAAAGAAGTGTGACCAGCAGGTCAAAGGAGGTGATCTTGCCCTTCTGCTCTTGGTAGACCTCACTTGCAGTATTGTGTACAGTTCTGGTGCCCTCAACATAAAAAGGAAATGGAACTGTTAGAACAAGTCCAGAGGAGGGCCACAAGGATGGTCGGGGGACAGGAGCACCTCCCATACAAAAACAGGCTGTGAAAGTTGGGGCTGTTCAGCCTGGAGAAGAGAAGGCTGCGTGGAGACCTCATAGCAGCCTGCCAGTATTTGAAGGGGACCTATAGGGATGCTGGAGAGAGACTATTCATTAGGGACTGTAGTGATAGGACAAGGGGTAATGGGTTGAAACTTAAACAACAGAGGTTTAGATTGGATATAAGGAAGATATTCTTTACTGTTAGGATGGTGAGGTACTGGAATGGGTTCCCCAGGGAGGTTGTGAATGCTCCATCCCTGTCAGTGTTCAAGGCCAGGTTGAACGAAGCCTTGGGTGATATGGTTTAGTGTGAGGGTGGTTGGAACTAGATGATCTTAAGGTCTTTTCCAACCCTAACTATTCTATGATTCTATATCTGAGTCTTGCCTGGAGTAGGAGAAAGAAAGAGAAGAAACATTTTGCTTGTAAAAATCAAAACAAAAAAACCCCAACAAAAAAAAAAAACAAACTAAAAAAAACCCAAACCCCCCCCCCCAAAAAAAAAAAAACCAAAACACAAAAAACTGCCAAAACCCTTGGCTGGTAAAGCACTTTAGCAGCTCTGTAGTTTGGGCTACAGAGCTGATAGACAGGGGCAAAGCAGTCAATGTCATCTACCTGGACTTGTGCAAAGTGTTCGACACTGTCCTGTATGACATCCTTGTCTCTAAATTGAAGAGACATAAATTTGATGGATAGACTACTCGGTGGATAAAGAATTAGCTGGATAGCTGCACTCAAAGAGTTGTGGTCAATGGCTCTATGTCCAGTTGGAGATCAGTGATGAGTTGTATCCCTCAGGGATCAGTGTTGGGACTGGTCTTGCTCAACATCTTTGTCAGCGACACGGACAGTGGAATTGAGTGTGCCCTCAGCAAGTTTGCTGATGTTGCTAAACTATGTGGTTCTGTTGATATGCTGGAGGGAAGGAATGCCATCCAGCAGGACCTTGACACCCTTGTGAGATGGGCAGATGCCAGCCTTATGAAGTTTAACCAAGCCAAGTGCAAGGTCCTACACGTGGGTCGGCGCAATCCCAGGCACAGCTACAGGTTGTGTGTAGAAGACATTTAGAGGATCCCTGTGAAGAAGGACTTAGGGGTGTTGATCGATGAGAAATTGTACCTGAGCCAGCTTCAGTGTTTGCTCATAGCTCAGAAAGCCAATTGTGTCCTAGGCTGCATAAAAAGCATGACCAGCAGGTCAAAGGACGTGATTCTGCACCTCTATTCTTGTGTGACTTCACTTGGAGTTCTGTATACAGTTGTAGCATCCCAAGTATAAGAAGGACATAGAGCTATTGAAGCAAGTCCAGGCCACAAGGATGATAAGGGGGCTGGAGCACCTCCCATACAAAAACAGGCTGAGAAAGTTGGGCCTGTTCAGCCTGGAGAAGAGAAGGCTGCGTGGAGACCTCATAGCAGCCTTCCAGTATCTGAAGGGGGCCTATTAAGGGTGCTGGAGAGGGACTCTTCATTAGGGACTGTCGTGATATGACAAGAGGTAATGGATTCAAACTTAAACAGGGGAAATTCACGTTACGTTTAAGGAAGAAGTTCTTTTCTGTAAGGCTGGTGAAGCACTGGAATGGGTTCACAAAGGAAGTTGTGAATGCTCCATCCCTGGCAATGTTCAGCGCCAGGTTGGACAGTCTTGGTTTAGTGTAAGGTTTCCCTGCCCATGGCAGGTGTGTTGGAACTAGATTATCTTAAGGTCCTTTCCAACCCTAACCAGTCTGTGATTCTATGGCTGCACTTTAAGAACAACTAGGTAAGGGATTAATATTCCAATTTCAAGCTTTCTAAAACATGTAATTGCATGTAATTGCATGTAATTACATGTAAATGTATTGCATGGCCAGAAAATGTATATCGTGCTTTTAGTGTCTGATTTCTTGCTCTGGGGGTGGAGGGAGGGAGTGGCATGTGGATGGAGCCCATTTACATTGCAGTAGGGAAAAGTCCTGTACCATTGGGGCACTGTATCAGTAGCAGCTGTTGATCTTTTCTCCTTGTGTTTTAATCACACAGCTTGTTTTAGTGGGCTAGCACACATTCTGTATAGGTAACACTGGAACAATTACTTGGTGTGGCTGCTTTTTCCAGTTTCATAATTTCTGTCGAAGATCAGTTTTGAAAAAAGTTGTAGGGACCCATTTGTACTCCTCCTATGAAAAACTTTTTTAGTTTGTATATGATGTGACTTCTATGTATATATATAAATGACTGCATTGTAACCAAACTTCCTCCAGTTGTGCACTGTGTTTGTTTAAAAAAAAATCATGTACTGTAGTCCGATACAGGTTATTTTATTTAAAATGCTACATGTTGAGAACAAAAGGTGCCTGGACACTTTTGCTCTTCCCAGCAAGAAAGAAATGTTAGCCATCGTATGGCTAAGAACCAATGCACTTGGCTGATCCAGAGCCCATTGATGTTGATGCCAGGCTTTCCCTTGGCTTCAGTGTGCATTGGCTCAAGCCCTTCACAGTTTAACATTTCCTGAAATTGCTGGAGTGTGAACTTGGAATCTTCTGAAGAGAAGATAAAACACTGCTTAGAATGTGAACGTTTTAAAAGTGTTAATCTAGTTAAAAAATATGTTTCTTCTAGGCACTGTACTTAGTTCTTATTTTCCATTTAGTATTTAATGATCTTTGGAGAAAAAATAAAAATAAAAGAATGTTATATAAATATATATATATTTTTGGTGCAAGATGAGAACTTCTCTGTTTTGAAACAAGTCTGTAGCATAAAGGTTAATCTATTTTAAGACAAAATAAAATAGTGTGTTATTTAAACAATATCAATATGTTTGTAATTTTTTTCCACTTTCTTTAAATGTGCTGTTGTTTGTCACATCTCCAAAATACAACCTTAAGCTCTGGGAATGGGTTACAGCTGCTCAAATTCAGCACTGTTCTGTGCTGTAAATGTGTTTAATTATGAATGTCCAGAATGTTAATGTGATTTCCTAACCACAAAAGCTTGCTTTTATCTCCCAGACCAGGACAGGAGCACCACTTCTCCCTGCAAAGCTGGTAGGTGATATGAGGGTGTGAAAAACTAAAGAATAAGGTATTGTTTATTAAGATATATGTTAGGTATATATATGTTAAGCCCAATATAAAGGTTAGACAACAGAAGATATGAAATTGCTTATGCACACAGTTAACGGACACAGCTTATGCAAGATAAGATAACCGCAATCGCTTACACCAATTAAACCAGAAACCGTTTATGCAAACATAAGATGACCACTGAAACAAGGGGAACAGAAAATCACAAAATGGAATTTATAAACCTTTAGAATTAGTTTTAAGCAATGTTAAGTTCAATGGCTTTGTAATAGTAGCAGTGGAAAATTACTGAGGTGCATAATACATAGAAAAAATAGAGTACAGATAGAGAACATACTGGCACAAGATAAATCGTTATAGTTGATGTGGTCTTAAGAAAAACAGTCTAGAAAAACAGGACACAGGGATAAGGAGTATCTGGGAATAGCAGGTGTCCAGGATAGGCTGTGGGTAAACTAACTGATAAGTAGGAGGATAGGGGGATTATTATGTCTCTGGTGCTAGTGAACCAATTAAACTGGTATGAGCATCTACTGCGCGTGCTTCAAAGGCTGCCAGAAGTGATGAAGATTGTTGGAAGAAGTAAACGACCCTCAGAGACCACCACCACAATTCTGTACGCATGCGGGGAGCTTTCTGGAAAATGATGTAATCCATACGTAGCCTCATGAATATGTATGTATGCCCAGGGACTATATAAGGATGGCTTGTATAGTAATAGGGAGACACACGTTAGGAGGAGTTATCCCCCGTGTCTCCCGGCGCCGCAATAAAGAATACCTGCTTGTCAGCTTGAAAACTTTGTTGGCAAGTTTGTTCCTGGAGTTTTCTCCGAATCAATCTGGCACCCCAGATGGGACTCTCTCTGCTCGGCTGCAGGACCCGCTGAGGACAGGGCTCCCTAGGGCCCTCGGGAGTTTTTCCCGGAGGGACCCCTCGACTCATTCGGATCACTGTGGGAGCAGACAAGGACCATCTTCATAAAAGGTATTCTTTTCTTTTCTATAGTCTGTAAGGTGCAGGGGGCATCTTGCATAAAGACTGCATTGGTAATTGGGTTGGTTTGGTAAGGGTACGCAAGGTTTGGAAGCCTTCCGTAAATCGAGATAAGAAATCTCGTAGGTAAAGGCGTATACCCGGCTGCTAGCGTCCGTTTGGTATACACCCACAAGAAGCAGGGGGCTTCTTGTGGTTTGGGTCCTGCAAGATGCAGTGGGCGTCTTGTAGAAAAGGTTTTGGATTTTACTGGTATACACCCTCAAGAAGCAGGGGGCTTCTTGTGGTTTGGGTCCTGCAAGATGCAGGGTGTGTCTCGTGGAAATGGTTTTGGATCTTGTTGTGTCTTGTGACATTAAGGATTTTGGTCTTGTGATTTTGGTATTGGTGACAGGATATTATAACTGTGTTATTAACTGTGTTTGTTTGGTAGAATTTTAGTCTCTGTCTGTTTCAATTGTTGTAACTGTGTGGAGTGTGTCTGTGGGATCCCTAGTGTGTGTGAGTGAGAGATCGATAATGGAAAATCAGCAGAGTGAAGAGATCATGCAAAAGAGTCCTTTAGGGTGCATTTTGGCACACTGGAAAGAACTGGGAGGGTCTCCTGGGGGCTCAGTAAATAAGAAAATGTTGTCCATCTGTTTTGAAAAATTTTGTAACCGATGGTGGCCTTTGTATACTTTGGAGGATCAGGAAAAATGGCCTAAAAATGGAACCTGAACTATATTACATTGTTACAATTAATGTTGTTTTGAGGCTGCAAGGAAAACAGCATGAAGTAATGTATGCCGGTATGTTTTTCACTTTAAGAGAACACGTGGAGTGACAGATGCAATGCAAAATTAATATGGCTTTGGAAAAGGACAGGGAAAAACTGAAAGTTAAGATGGAGAGATGTTGTTCGGCCTGTGATACTGGGGAAAGATGTTTGAAGTTAAAAAACAGTAATCAGGAAATAGGCTGTAAAATTATCTATCACAGGTACCTCCGAGGAGCACCCTCTGCATCTCTCCTCTCTGATATTCGTAAGGAGTGAGAGATCACTGTCCCTGGCACCAAGCGGCAGTTGCACATTCCGAGTTCAGAAAGGGTTAAAGCAGCAGTGCTGTTGCAGAGGCATCTGCAGAGCAGGGTGAGCAGCTGTGAGGAAAAAAAAGGAAAACCAAGGGGGAAAGGAGGGGGGAGCTCGCGCAGCTCCTGTGTTTGAGCGTGGGATGGGTGCTGGGGCAGGCAAACAAGTGGGAAAAGACATGTTTACGGAGGGGACTGAGGGGCTGTTGAATAAATGTGGACAGGAGGAAGCATGGAGAGCGTATAGGAATCGGGAACAGGTAGAAAAGAAAAAGCTGGGTTGTGCTATAGCCACGGCTGTGGTGGTTGCTTTGAAACTGCGGGGGGAGAGTTCGGACGCTGGAAGCGAGACTGCCCTTGGGGGGGGGGTAGTGCCATGGTGTGGCTCCAGCGACTGAATTGGAACCAGACTGACAGGGACCTGGGGAATCTACCCTAGCAGATCCACTGGTTAAATTAAAAGTAGAAACTAAAGGAAATAAAGTGGAATTTTAGTGGATAGAGGAGCAACTGATTTGGTGTTAAATCTGAGAGAAATGAATTTGTTACATATGTGGGAGCTACTGGCCACCAAGAGAAACAGAAAAAAAAAAAACAACTCACAACCAACCCGAGGCATTCTTTCTGAAACCCTTAAAGTACAAATTGGGAAAAAAAATAGGAATGAATAAATTTTGATGCATGCCAAATTCTCTGAAATATTTCTTAGGGTGAGAAGCAACATTTAAAGAAGGCAGAATGGAATTTAGAGTTAAAAACAAACAGTTAATTGCAGTTTTGAGTTTATCTTTAATTAAACAGAAAAGCAAACAGGAGAACCTCCCTGAAATAGAAGAAATCCTTAATCAGGTATATCTGGGAGTATGGGCATCTGAAATTCCAGGTAAGGTGAAAAATGCTTTGCCTGTTAAAGTGGAAATAAAAAGGGGGGCCTGCCCAATTAGAATAAAACAATATCCCTGAAAATTAGAAGATCAAAGGGAATTTAAAAAAAAGTCATTGATAAATTTTAAAATATATATTATTAATTGAATGTGAATTGGAATATAATATTCTGGACAGTAAAGAAATAGGATGATAAAAGTTGCAGATTGATTCAAGATCTCAGAGCAGTCAACAAAACTGCAGAGGATATTTGTCCAGTAGTAGCTAATTTGTATGATTTATTGACTAAATTGAATAATAATCAGAAATGTTTTGCCATCTTGGATTTAAAGGATGCTTTCTTTTGCTTACCATTGGCCAAAGAAAGATAAAATTTATTTGCTTTTGAATGGGAAAATACTGACACAGGAAGGGAAACTCAATTAACTTGGACAGTATTACCTAAAGGGTTTAAAACAGTCCAGCCATTTCTGGAAATCAGCACGAGAACTAGGATCATGGAAGACACCTGCTCAGATGGGGACTCTGTTACAATATGTGGATGACCTATTAATTGCTACAGAAATAAAGGAAGAATGTATCCAGTGGACAGTGGAATTATTAACTTTTCTGGGACTGAATGGTTATTGGGTATCCAGACAAAAGGCCCAACTAATCCAAACCCTAGTTTCCTACCTAGGATATGAAATAACAGGAGGACAGAGAGAACTTGGGGCTTCTAGAAAAGAAGCCATCTGTCAGACTCCACGACCATCAACCGCCAAGGACCTCCGGACATTACTGGGAATGACTGGATGGTGCAGACTTTGGATCCATGATTACAGTGTTCTGGTAAGACCACTATATGAACTGTTGAAGGGAAACCCTCCCTCTTTAGAATGGACTAATTCAGCACAGGGTACTTTTAGAAATTTAAAAACAGAGCTAATGAGAGCTGCAGCTCTGTGACTTCTGGATGTAACTTTGGCTATATTCCTATGAAGAACAGGGAATAGCTTTGGGGGGTCCTTGCTCGAAAACTAGGACCCTACAGAAGGGCAGTGACATGTTTTTCAAAACAGCTGGATGAAGCGAGCAAAGGATGGCCCAGATGCCCAAGGGCTGTGGCAGCCGTTGTCATGAATATTGAAGAAGCTCACAAATTCACCTTGGGACAAAAATTACTGTGCTAATGTCCCATGTTGTATCAGCAGTCCTGGAACGGAAAGTAGCCCACTGGTTATCTCCATGTTTTTTTTAAATACCAGGCCACCCTTGTGGAACAAGATGATATAGAAAGTGTGGTCACTAACGTTGTCAATCCAGCATCCTTTTGCAGGAACAATTGACAGAACCACTAACACAAGACTGCTTGGCCACCATAGAGACTGTATATTTGAGCCAACCAGACTTGAAAGAAAAACCTCTGGAAGATGCTGATTCTTCGTTTACTGATGGTAGTAGCTTCATGAAGAATGGTAAACGAAAGGCAGGATATGCCATTAACACCACTTCACAGGTAACAGGGGCTAAACCTTTACCCTCGAACACTTCTGCCCAGAAGGCAGAAATAATAGCATTAATGAGAGCCCTGGAATTGGCTAAAGACAAAAGGATAAATATTTGAACTGATTATGTACATGGTGCTATCTGAAAAGAATGAGGACTTTTGAACAAACGTGCTGCAGAAATTCTACAATTACTGGAGGCTGTTCAGCTACCTGAAGAAGTAGCTGTTATATACTGTAAAGGACATCAACAAGGTGACTCTGATCAGGAAATTGGAAATAATTTGGCCAATTCTGAAGCCAAACGAGCAGTTGAACAATCACAAATCATGTCCTTAATCCGTGATGGCAAACTAACAATTGAAAAATCTAAACCTAGGTATTCAAAAGAGGATAAAAATTGATTGAGGATCTAAAAGGACAGGAAAATAAAGAGGACTGGGTTCAGATACCTGATGGGCAAATTGTAATCTCCTATAACCAACTCTGGAAGTTAGTTCAGGGAGAACATAATAAAACTCATTGGGGTAGCAACTCTTTATATAAATATTTAGACAAACACATTGTAGGAAGAAATTTATACAACACAGTTCAATCAGTGACAAAACAATGTCAGCTATGTCTTAAGAATAAGCATTAAACTGAAAATAGAAATCAAATTGGGACAATTGTGAGAGGAAGTTGCCTGGGACAGCAGTGGCAAATAGATTTTTCTGAATTATCAAGAAAAGGGGGTTATCGATATTTGTTGGTGTTAACAGATACTTTTTCTGGCTGGCCAGAAGCATTCCCTTGTAGGATAAATAATGCAAGACAACTGATTAAAACATTATTTAATGAGATAATACCTTGCTTTGGAGTACCAGCAGCAATTTCTTCCAACCGAGATTTGCAGTTTAGTGCAAACTTGTTACAAGAAATTAGCAAAAATTGGAGATTGATTGGCAAGTATATGTTCCATACAGGCTTCGGGCCAGTGGGCACATAGAAAAGATAAACCATCTGATTGAAAGAAGAGGTTAGCCCATTTGAAATTCTATGTGGAAGACCATAACAGTCCCAGTTTAAAGGAGAAAGTCATCAGGAAGTGGCAGAAGGCTATCTCTGACAGTTTTTGGTCAATCTGGGAAAGGAATTGGAGGAGATAAATAAGAGAGTAGCAGGGACAAGAGCAAGAGATTTGGATTATTCGATTCACCCTTTCAGATCTGGAGACTGGGTTTATGTTAAGAATTTTTCAGGAGATCCTCTACAGGACAGCTGGAGTGGACTGTACCAGATATTACTGACCACCTTTACAGCAGTGAAGATAAAGGAACAACCTGCTTGGATACATTATTCAAGAATAAAGAAAGCACCAGAACCAGAGAAGACGTGGCAGATGGAACCTTCAGTACTCCTACATATGAAATTGCGTCAGTGATAATTTGGACTCATATGATAACTGGTGCATAAGCTTGAGACCAGAATTTATACCTGAAATTAATGCAAAATGTTACTGAAGTTTTAATCGTAGTGACTGTCGGGTGTGTGCACAGTTGCCTAAATCAAGAGAAAGCCTGGAACTCCCATTAATTGGAGTTCCAATTCCTAACACTGTTTCATGGACAAATCTGTGGGTGAACACTAGCAATTTGTATTCAAGTGAAAGGTTAAAATTTGGAATAGTTAATCCTAATCCAGGTAATAAATATTACACCTGTGCACAAAGATGTATTACACCAGGAACCAGGGTAGGAGACTATACTTGCTTAAATGCCACAGATGTAGGTCACCATTTAATTTGCAATTACACTATTAATATAGATGGTATCGTAGTTCAGTGGTGGCCCGTTCCTAAAGGGAAAGGATGGTATTGGTTATGTGGAGAAAATGCTTATAAAACTTTACCCCCAACTGGAAGGGGGCATGCACCTTAGGTGCTATAATACCCAATTTTACTATTATCAACAGGTATCCTTCCGGAACCTGGATTAGAAGTTTTGTTAAACAGATTAAGCAAAGGTTTAACCCTATTATTGAACGGCACACTGCATTTCATAGTTTTGTGAGAGGGCTAATTCCATCTTTGGGAGTAAGTGAATTAGAGAAGGCAGTTGTAAATATCTCAGCAACCATAGAGGAAATGGAAAGTAAAGATATTGATATAATGCAGGCAGAACAACAAAACATAACGAGACTATCTAAAGTGGTATAAAACCGAATGGCTCCAGACATGTTATTGGCATCACAAGGAGGAGTTTGTTCCATAATCAATGAAAGTTGTTGTTCCTACATAGACCAAAGTGGCAGAATTGAAACATATCTGGAGGAAATTTGGAAACAAACTAAGATATTTCATGGGACGGCCATGGATGACACCTCTTATGGTTTTGAAGAAATATGGAAAAAGTTAACTACATGGTTACCTAATCTCTCCTGGTGGAGGCAACTGATTGCAAGAATATGGATGTTAATTATTTTAATATTGTTTACTTGTGGTATGATACAATGTTCCCTCTGGTGTTGTAACCTATCTATGATAAATTATGAAGATTGGAAAAGGAATGAAATCAAGCACCGAGTAGAAGTGGGAAATTATTTCAAAGGACTTTTGATGGTAATGGTAATATATAAGAAGTTGCAAAAGAATTTGCAAAAGGACAGAAAAAGGGGGGAATTGAAACAAGGGGAACAGAAAATCACAAAATGGAATTTATAAACCTTTAGAATTAGTTTTAAGCAATGTTAAGTTCAATGGCTTTGTAATAGTAGCAGTGGAAAATTACTGAGGTGCATAATACATAGAAAAAATAGAGTACAGATAGAGAACATACTGGCACAAGATAAATCGTTATAGTTGATGTGGTCTTAAGAAAAACAGTCTAGAAAAACAGGACACAGGGATAAGGAGTATCTGGGAATAGCAGGTGTCCAGGATAGGCTGTGGGTAAACTAACTGATAAGTAGGAGGATAGGGGGATTATTATGTCTCTGGTGCTAGTGAACCAATTAAACTGGTATGAGCATCTACTGCGCGTGCTTCAAAGGCTGCCAGAAGTGATGAAGATTGTTGGAAGAAGTAAACGACCCTCAGAGACCACCACCACAATTCTGTACGCATGCGGGGAGCTTTCTGGAAAATGATGTAATCCATACGTAGCCTCATGAATATGTATGTATGCCCAGGGACTATATAAGGATGGCTTGTATAGTAATAGGGAGACACACGTTAGGAGGAGTTATCCCCCGTGTCTCCCGGCGCCGCAATAAAGAATACCTGCTTGTCAGCTTGAAAACTTTGTTGGCAAGTTTGTTCCTGGAGTTTTCTCCGAATCACCACAAGGTGTTACAGAAACTGGCTTGCAAGATGTTCCAGGAACTGGCAGAAATAAGACAAACCACTCCATATAAGGACATAAATGAAGGGTCAACTATGGGACAAAGGAGGAAGACTTCTTACTTCGGCCTCACCGACCACCGGGAGGCAGAGGTCGACCCCCTAGCAACAGCTGAAGCATGCGCAGAGTACCTCAACTACGTCATGAACACGGAAGTAAAAGATGTATAAGGGAGGGCTGTTTGAACTGCTCAGTACGGCAGTTGGCGGAGCGCAGACTCCCCTGTCGTCCAGCGCTGGCTTTGCTCATATTCTACTTGCAATAATTAATAAAATTCTAATTGGATTATGATCCGTTGTGGTCTCAATTTATAACAATTTCTGGTGCCGTGACTCGGATAAGGAACGGTGGGCTTTGGTCCTCCGGGGAGGCGCCCCGAGACAGTCCACGGCCCCGCGACCAACAGCCTACCTCAACCTTACTGACGAACCTAAATTCTAGAATAATGAGCAAAGGAAAAACCGGTAAAATCCCATAAAAATTCTGTGCACGGGAGTCCGGACGAAGACTCAGGACGCGTAAGTATATTGCGAAGTTGTTCGCAGGTTTGCTGTTCGGGCGGGATTGGGTTTCCTGGAATATAACGAATGAGAGGTTCGATATACTGAACCAACCGAGTGTGGACCCTTAAGTACTGCGTTTTCCATCTCCCGCGAGGGACTGGGCCAGGAACAAGGGGGAGCGAGTGAGTGTATATTTGTGGATATTCCAGAAGATGGGGGGCGAAGGGCAGCAAGCCTTCGACTCACATGAATACCCTTCTGGCATATATCTTAGATAATTGGAGAGATTTCCCTGGAACCCTAGGGAAAGATAAGCAAAAAAATGATAGAATATTGTACTAAGATATGGGGAGGGAAGACGGGTCCCAGGTAGAGGTCCCAGTCCCCGGGGCCCAGACAGAGGTCCCCGGAGTAAGACAATGGGTCAAAGTAAGAGTCGTAATTATAACCCAGGAAAGGATCCAAGGAGAGATCCTAAGAATAAAGCAGGGAGCAGCCCACCGGATGCACCACCGGACGGTCCCCTGGGGTTAATGATAAAGTACTGGGACATTCAGCCGTCCCAGGAAGGAAAAAAAAAAAAAGTAAGGAAAAAAAAATGGTCCATTACTGTATGGAAGTATGGGCAAAAGAAAAAAATTCGACCCGATATTTGGGTCCTGCAAGACACAGTGGGTGTCTTGTACAAAAAGGTTTTATGCACAAGAGGCAGCGGGCGTCCTATGGTTTACAATCACAGGAGGCAGTGGGCATCTTGTGGTTAGGGTCCTGCAAGACGCAGTGGGTGTCTTGTAGAAAAGGTTTTGAGGATTTCAAAGGTATGTGCTGCATGAAAGTAATCTGACCATTCTGAATCAATCCATACTAAGCCGGGAAAACTGCAGGAGAATATGCAAAAGCTTAAAATTGTTGGAAGTGGATTGGATAAGGAGTTACTGGATGGTTCAGAGATATACTTAACCAAGGCCTTCTCCAGGTAACATGGATAGGTCTGTCATAAATAATAGAGTAAAAGAATTTACTCACTTTATAAAAAAAGGGGGAACTGATACACGGGTAACCAATGTACAGGGGGGTAATACAGAGAAATTGTACAAGGGAGTTAAAGGAATTCCTTTGCTTAAACAAAAGTATTGTCTGTCCTAAATAACTGCCATTGCCATCTTGCCAAGGCATTGATTACTGCTGGAGGGGAAGAAGCAGATGCTAATTCTACTGACAAAAGCAGATGAAAGGTCCTGCTGATAAGCCAGGGAGAGGCAGACTGGGCGATCAAGCCTTAAGACCATGACAAAAGCACAGATGTTTGGTCCTATTGATAAGCGGCTGGAGAAGCAGACTGGGCGCGGACTAACCCTAAGTCCATGTCTGAAGATTAAAAGGTGTAAAGGTTAAGAAGAGGGAGACTCATTTACTTCATCCTGAGACCCCTGCCCATGATCAGAAGGGGCACTGCGCAAGTGCAAAGGACCTTCTGGCTCATTATAATACGAAGCGGGGATAGATAATACATATGTATAGGCAGATCGGGTAAGCCCGGGTTTTCACTGTATCCCAAGTTTTGGGAGCCAGGACGAACCTGCTAGGCGGGCAGGTGAAGGGTAAGCGAACCCACCAGGTTTCTGCTGTATCTCAAATTCTGAGAACCGTGAGGAAAGTAAGCGGAACCATAGTGTGAGTGGGGGATCCCATGTGTAACTTTGTGTTTCTGTGTGACTGAGACGTAGCATAGCTACGAAGCGAGTGTGGAGTCCCAATCCGCGGTTCCGTGTCTCCGCGAGGAGAGCGGCCGGAGACGGACGAAGCGTCTATATTTTTTTGGACCTGTGTGTCCTGTCTGTGAGCGGGGGGCCTGGCTGCCCTCCCGCTGTCCTTTCCGTGTAACCCTGTGTGTGTCCTGTCTGTGAGCAGCTTAGAAAAGGGCGGAGGGGGAGTGTCCGGCTGCCCCTCGCTGCTTTTTTTATGTCCTGTGCATCTTCTTGTGTGTGTACAGCCATTAAATTATAGATACCCAATCCGTAATTCTCTGAGAACAGAAATAAAATTATTATTTTGTGGAAAAAGCCACAAAAGTTCTGGAGGATCCTCTGGGAGGTTAAAAAGAAAAACTGGGAAAGGGTTTGTAGAAAAAAAAAAGTATCAAAGAAAATTTGAAGAGGCATGATTGTAAAGGAAATTTTGCTGTAACCGAAACTATGATCTAACAACAGGGGAGCTGATCTTCAGAACCCAGAGATATTATTGTACTGACCCCCTTAAGAATATCATACAACTTGTGTGTAGGTGCTCTCATTTTCATAAGTGCATTTGCAGAGCACTGGGAAAGAGAAGCTATAGAGATCTGTAAAAGATTGGCTGAAATGGGAGCCGGTCAAGACAAGGAAATTCTGAAGAAAAGCCCATTGGGTTACATTTTGGCACATTGGAAAGAACTGAGAGGGTCTTCTGGGGCCTCTGTAAACAAGAAAACGTTGGTAAAATATTGTAACCAATGCTGACCTTCATACACTTTAGAAGATCAGGAAAAATGACCTAAAATGGAACTTTGAATTATTATACATTGTTATAATTAATGTTGTTTTTGAGGTGACAAGGAAAATGGAATGAAGTAATGTATGCAAATATGACAGAGTGCAAAATTAATATACCTCTTCCTGATCCCTTAATTTTAGCTTTGGAAAAGGACAGGAAAAACTAAAAGCTGAAGAGATGTTGTTCAGATTGTGATACTAGGGAAAGATGTTAAGTTAAGATGTTAAAAGGAGGGAGCTCGAGCAGCTCCTGTGTTTGAGCATGGGATGGGTGCCGGGATAGGCAAACAAATGAAAACAGACATGTTGATAGATGGGACTGAAGGGTTCTTGGATAAATGTGGACTGGGAGTAAAGGAGGAAACATGGGAAGTGGATAAAAAGAAAGCGGTTGCTTTAAAACTGGTGGAGAAGGAATGTTGAGCAGAAGTGGGGGAGTAGGCTCTTCTGTGGAACCAGATTGGTGTGTGTGCTATGGGGAGTCTGGACCCTGGAAGTGAGACTGCCCTGGAGGGGAGTACAATGGGGCGGCTGCAGTGAATGAATTAGAACTAGAATGACATAAAAGCTGAAAAGAAGAGAGTTTATCCCCTCGTTGGGAGGGACCATTTCTTGTTCTTTTAACTACAGAAACGGCGATAAGAGCTGCTGAAAAAAAGGTGGACACACGGGTCTCGAGTAAAAGGACCCATAAAAGAATGGAAAGTTGTGAGTGAACCCAGAGACGCCAAGCTGACCCTCTAGAGGACTTGGATAAGTAACTGAGAGAATTCATATTGACTCCTGTAAATCTTATATGAGAAATGAAGATATAGTTGAAATTATTTTAAAAAAACATAGGATAAGGGCCAGTATTAGTCCATGCCCTCCTATATACAAACACTGCAATCTGTATATTAGAGCCAAGTGTCCCAATTGTTTGAAGCATATTATTACTCATAGGAGAGACCATGAACAATTTTTGAGAAATCAATTACAGTTCTTTTTGCATTCAGTGTGAAATTACCACTTCGTTGGAACAGTTGTTGTGGGTCAAATACTACTGCCATAGTAGCCGACGGGGAATATACCTTTAACCTACCAGAGAGGGCAAGACCGGAGGGAATCGGTGCTGCAGCTGAAAAGGTCTGCCGAGGGCTGCAACCCCTCGGGCTGTGACCGCTGAGCACTATGATCCTGACTGGACCTCTTTTGGTGTCGGTTCTGATAGGAACCATATGGGAAAGTGCCGTGGCTTTTAAAAACATTCACAACAACTGTAGTTGAATGTATTACCACAACTAGATGAGGGAGAATAACCTCTAAAACCTTGGTCTATCACACTGTTTATGAATGCAAAGGAACAAAGATAGGCAGGTTCATATATAATCAAACCCAGTATGAATTGTGTCAGGAAAAACAAGCAAAACTGTGTGTTATGATCCAAAGGAACTTCCAACCTTGTATTGGGGTAGAAATGAGAACAAATTCAGAAGAAGGGAGATTAATTGGAATAAGTGAAGTTATAACCAATTTGAGTACCTCACTGCCAATGATTTTTGATGCATGTGATATTATAGATGAGGATTTAGATACTAATTGTGGAAGTCTAGAATGGAGGCAGTACTACAGTAGCCAACCAAAATATATTTACCCAGGTGGATACCAATGTCATATAAATCCTGATTATGTACCTAATCAAACAGCTAGGTATCAGTCATCACACCTCTGTGGAAGAAAAGGATGGTCTTGTGTATGCTGGGATACTGCAGGCTGGGGATGTGATTATCAATGTAAGACTTTACAAGCTTCAATAGCAAAAATACAAACAAACAATAACTGTACAACCCATGTCTGCAATCCAATAAATTTAACTGTCATAGATTTGAAAAAAAAAAATTGGAAACAGAAGCAAGTAACTAAAATTGGACTTAAAATATATGGAACTGAGGAAGACCCAGGTGTGATTATTAGTATTGAGATCAAAAAAACTGGAGTCCAATATGAAATTCTCACAGTTGCTAAAAATCTCTTTGTAAATCTTGCTGAAAATATAGCTAAAGCATTGAATGTAACTAACTGCTATGTTTGTAGGGGAACTAACCAGGGAAAGAGATGGGCCTAGGAGGCAATGGAGAGTAATATAAGCGACCCTACAATCTGGAAAAATCGAAAAGGAAACAAAAGGAGACAACAATGGATCTTGCAAACGGGTATAATCTGAAAAAGTTGTTGGCAAAATTTAGAAAATGGTGTAAAACCAATAGGAAATTTACTTTGTGAAGGGGGTTATATGTGGAAGAGAGCAAAGAAAGACTGGGGAAGATGGGGAAATCCCATAGAAATAAATCACCAATTCAGTAACTGGACTAATGGAACTAACATACCAAACAGTTGGCCTACTCCAAATGGATATTATTGAATCTGTGGTAAAATAACTTTTGCATTTTTACCCCAAAATTTGACAGGTTCATGTATATTAGGAATGATCAGACCTAGTTTTTTCTTATTAAGGAGGAAGCAATATAAAAGAGAGCTACAAAATGGAAAGACAATGAGTGGCCATCTGAATGAATAATCTATTATGATTTGACAACTTGGACCGAAGATGCATCCTGGGGATACAGAACTCCTATATGTATGTTGAATAGAATTATAAGGTCACAAGCTGTGGTAGAAATAGTAGTAAATAAAACAGAAACTGCATTAGGATTAATTGCAAAGAAAAATACTAAAATGAAAACTGCAATATATCAGAATTGTGTGGTTTTAGGTTACCTGTTGGCTCAAGAAGGAGTGGTCTGTGGAAAATTTAATCTTAGTGATTGCTGTTTAGGATTAGATCTATTGTTCTTAAAAGAAGGAGGGTTATGTGTAGCTCTCAATGAAGAATGTTGTTCTTTTACTGACCATACGGGAGTAGTCCAGGACACCATGTCTGAACTCCGGAAAAGGTTAGATCAACGTAAGAAAGATCGTGAGATGGGCAGGTCATGGTATGAAAACTGATTTAATGTTTCACCTTGGCTAACCACTTTGTTGTCCACTTTAGCAGGACCACTTATCATGTTGATTTTGGGACTTATATTTGGGCCTTGTATATTATGCTATATTTTACACTTTATTAGGGAACGATTTGACATAGCTAAACTGCTTATTTTAACTACGAGGTCTGGGGCAAATTATAAAAGTGTATCTATTGATGAGGATGAAGATTGTTGTGAATGTATTATGCCACGTAGGGGCTACACTGATTGTAATTGTGAGGTATTACCCTGTGAGTGTTCTGATAAATGTTGGGACTGTGGAAAAAGGTTTATTTGCAGTGCTGAGAATGAAAGCAGCATCTAATAAACAATAATAGGATAAAAAGAAAAAGGGGGGATTGTGAAAAACTAAAGAATAAGGTATTGTTTATTAAGATATATGTTAGGTATATATATGTTAAGCCCAATATAAATGTTAGACAACAGAAGATATGACATTGCTTATGCACACAGTTAACGGACACAGCTTATGCAAGATAAGATAACTGCAATCGCTTACACCAATTAAACCAGAAACCGTTTATGCAAACATAAGATGACCACAAGATGTTACAGAAACTGGCTTGCAAGATGTTCCAGGAACTGGCAGAAATAAGACAAACCACTCCATATAAGGACATAAATGAAGGGTCAACTATGGGACAAAGGAGGAAGACTTCTTACTTCGGCCTCACCGACCACCGGGAGGCAGAGGTCGACCCCCTAGCAACAGCTGAAGCATGCGCAGAGTACCTCAACTACGTCATGAACACGGAAGTAAAAGATGTATAAGGGAGGGCTGTTTGAACTGCTCAGTATGGCAGTTGGCGGAGCGCAGACTCCCCTGTCGTCCAGCGCTGGCTTTGCTCATATTCTACTTGCAATAATTAATAAAATTCTAATTGGATTATGATCCGTTGTGGTCTCAATTTATAACAAGGGGATGTGCAGGTCACAGCAATGAGTGGCCACTGTCTATCACATTCTGCAGAATCCCTTCTAAGGATGCAGCTTTTGCACAGCATCCATCTCCCCACACACCACAGTCCTAGAGGATTCTGAGCAACCTTCATATCTTGTCTGGTCACTGCTGAGCTCGTCTGCTTTCATCAAAGTTCATTCTTTGTGGAGGTGATGATCAGAGGGAAATCAGGGTGAGTCAATGGTGACGTGAGGACAGTTCTGTTGCTGCTGCTGGCTTTTCACAGGCGTTTGTTCTCCACTAGTGATCATGACGGCACATATTTTCTTTTCAAAGGCCAGAGTGGTGGAGATGGGCATCTAGCTGATGGGCTATAGAAGTGTTATATAGCAGGCAACAGCATGTACTTGAGCTCACTGTCTGTTTTTCCCCCAAATTAAAACCCCTAGATGTACACACCAGACTTCCCTACCACATTACCCGCCAAGTATATCCAGGTCCCTGAGCAAAAGAAATCCCATGAGTGGGTTTGCCTTTACCTGAAGCGGGAATAACCCAAACTGTCTTCCCTAACAAATTCTTTATGTGCACCGTAGGAACTTTATCCCCCTCTATAGTACGTAAAATTTCTGATTTGTCTGGGTCAACCCTGTTGGCAGATCCCCTAGGGTTGACCAACCAGGTGGCGTTTGGTAAATGTGTAAATACATTAGGGTACACTGATCACAGGAGGTGGAGTAAAATCATAATTTCCACCCAACATGGGAAGCTGCTCACCTAAAACTGAAGTAGCAGCTTTCTTGGGAAGATCATACTTGACTGTTGTTCTCCAAATCATACACCCATTTCTCCGGAATTGAAATAGGTTTTCCATCCCACTTTCTCATGTCTTCTTCATCATCCCTCAGGTAAAACCATAGGGTAATCCATGGCGTGTACCTCCTCTATCTTCTCTCTCAGGCAATAGGGCGCCTTCAGTTAAGAGTTGAGACATGGGTTATTACACATGGGGAGCTGGATATACTGGTGCTGTTTAATATTTTCATCAACGACCTGGATGAGGAAACTGAGTGTACCCTCAGCAAGTTTGCTGATGACACTAAACTGGGAGGAGTGGCTGATGCACCAGAAGGCTGTGTTGCTATTCAGTGAGACCTGGACAGGCTGGAGAGTTGGGCGGGGAGAAACTTGATGAAATTAAACAAGGGCAAGTGTAGAGCCTTGCATCTGGGGAAGAACAACTCCATGTACCAGTACAGGTTGGGGGTTGACCTGCTGGAAAGGAGTGAAGGGGAAAGGGACCTGCAGGTCCTGGTGGAGAGGAGGATAACCATGAGCCAGCAATGTGCCCTTGTGGCCAAAGAAGGCCAATGGCATCCTAGGGTGTATTAGAAAGGTTGTGGTTAGTAGGGCAAGAGAGGTTCTCCTCCCCCTCTACTCTGCCTTGGCGAAGCCGCATCTGGAGTATTGCATCCAGTTCTGAGCCCCTCAGTTCAAGAAGGACAGGGAATTGCTTGAAAGAGTCCAGCGCAGAGCCACAAAGATGATTAAGGGAGTGGAACATCTCCTTTATGAGGAGAGTCTGAGGAAGCTGGGTCTCTTTAGCTTGGAGAAAAGGAGACTGAGGGGTGACCTCATCAGTGTTTACAAAAATATAGAGGGTGGGTGTCAGGATGATGGAGCTAGGTGTTTTTCAATGATATCCAGTGATAGCACAAGGGGCAGTGTGTGTAAACTGGAACATGGGAGGTTGCATGTGAACATCGGGAATAACTTCTTTACTGTGAGAGTGACAGAGCACTGGAACAGGTTGCCCAGGGGGGTTGTGGAGTCTCCTACATTGGAGATATTCGAGGCCCGCCTGGACAAGTTCCTGTGGGATGTACTCTAGGTTTCCCTGCTCTTGCAGGGGGATTGGACTAGATGATCTTTTGAGGTCCCTTCCAACCCTTGGGATTCTGTGATTCTGTTAGATAGTCTCTCAGTTTTGTGAATTCCTGAGTCAGGAGTTTTTCCACAGCTGAAATGATGAAAGGGATGAGAATGTCTGTCGTGGTTTAAACCAAGTCAGCACAGCTCGTTCACTCACTCCCCCCCTTGCTCCCCCAACTCCCAGAGAGTTAGGAAGGAGAATCCAAAGAATGTAGCCCCCATGGGTTGGATAAGCACAGTTTAATAGCTAAGGCACAACACAAATCACTACTGCCATTACTACTACAAATAATAATGATAAAGCCAATAAGAAGTGAAGAGAATACAACACCTCACCAGCCACCGACCCATAACTTACCCCACCCTGCCCGACCGAGCACCGACCGATACCTCCTCCATCCCCCCAGAGCTCCAGCCCTTCCTGGTTTCTCCCGGTTACATCCTGGGTATGACGTGCTATGGTATGGAATACCTCTTTGGCTAGCCTGGGTCAGGTGCCCTGTCTCTCCTTCCTCCTGGCCTCCCCTCCTCCCTGGCAGTGCATGAACTCAGAAAAGGCCTTGGACAAACCAAACATTTGAGCAGTAACTCAAAACATGCTTGCTATCAGCAACCGTTCTCAGCCCGAAAGTCAAAACACAGCACTGCACCAGCTACCAAGAAGGAGAAAAACGACTGCTACTGCTCAAACCAGGACAATGTCTTTGAACTCTCAGAGTTGACAATTCCCTTCATCCACTGTTGGTGCTGCTGCCCACACTCCAGGTCATTTATGTAAATGAGCGTGCATATAATGATGGCGCACTCTGTGTAAATTTCCACCACATGGGCTGTGTACATTCGACTTTGTCTGGATTTATGGGTGGCTGCTTCATGTCTGACTTACAATAAATCATCTCTAGAAAAGCTAATTTCCTCAGGTACTGGAGGCCTTTCTCCATCATGGTCAACATGCCTGGGCGACATAAAACATCTTCTTTGATGGGATATATTTTCTTCACACCTAGCAGGGGCTGCTTCCTGAGGCTGAGGATTCATTACTTTTTTGCAGTCCCATTGTATATTCCCCTTTCCCTAGCAAATGATCCCTTCTGCTTGGCTTCCCTAACCTCTAATTAGAGACTGTTGGCCTGTTGTCCCAGCTTCGGAGCATCCAGGTGATAATTTGCTCACCTGGATGATGGGCAAAGTGTTTTCGCATATCCCACAGCTCAGTTAAAGACAGGGACTGAGAAGTTACCTCTTATACGGCTTCTTCCTGTTTCTTGTAATAGTTCCTCTAGTTGGAGTAACGGCCCTTCACCTTCCTTCACTTAATGAGTTTTCATAGAATCATAGAATCATAGAATAGTTAGGGCTGGAAAGGACCTTAAGATCGTCTAGTTCCAAGATACCTGCCATGGGCAGGGACAAATCACACTAGACCATATCACCCAAGGCTTCATCCAACGTGATCTTGAACACCGCCAGGGATGGAGCATTCACTACCTCCCTGGCCAACCCATTTCAGTACCTCACCACCCTAACAGTAAAGAATTTCTTCCTTATATCCAATCTAAACCTCTGCTGCTTAAGTTTCAACCCATTACCATTTGTCCTATCACTACAGGCCCCAATGAACAGTCCCTCACCAGCATCCCTGTAGTCCCCCTTCAAATACTGGAATTGAGTATTATGTCTATGAGGTCTCCACGCAGCCTTCTCTTCTCCAGGCTGAACAGCCCCAACTTCCTCAGCCCGTCTTCGTATGGGAGGTGCTCCAGTCCCCTGATCATCCTCGTGGCCCTCCTCTGGACTTGTTCTAATAGTTCCATGTCCTTTTTATGTGGAGGACATCAGAACTGCACACAATACTGCAAGTGAGGTCTACCAAGAGCAGAGTACAGGGGTAGGATCACCTCCTCTAACCTGCTGGTCACGCTTCTTTTGATGCAGCCCAGAATACGGTTGGCTTTCAGGGCTGTAAGCGCACGCTGCTGGCTCATGTTCATTTTCTCATTGACTAACACCCCCAAGTCCTTCTCCACAGGGCTGCTCTGAGTTTCCTTTTTGCCCAACCTGTAGCTGTGCCTGGGATTGCTCCGACCCAGGTGTAGGACATTACACTTGTCATGGTTAAACTTCATGAGGTTGGCATCAGCCCACCTCATAAGTATGTCAAGGTCCCTCTGGATGGCATTCCTTCCCTCCAGCGTATCAATCGAACCACACAGCTTGGTGCCATCAGCAAACTTGCTGAGGGCACACTCAATCCCATTGTCCATGTCAGCGACAAAGATGTTAAACAAGAGCGGTCCCAACACCAATCCCTGAGGAACACCACTCATCTCCAGCCGGACTTTGAACCCTTGACCACAACTCTCTGAGCGCCACCATCCAACCAGTTCTTTATCCACCGAGTGGACCACCTATCAAATTGATGTCTTCCCAATTTATAGACAAGGATGTCTTGTTGGACTGTGTCGAATGCTTTGCACAAGTCCAAGTAGATGACGGCAACTGCTCTATCCCTGTCCATAATTTTTGTAGCCCTGTCATAGAAGGCCACCAAATTGGTCAGGCAGGATTTCCTCCTAGTAAAGCCGTGCTGGCTGTCACCAAGCACCTTGTTGTTTTTCATGTGCCCTAGCATGCCTTCCAGGAGAATTTGCTCCCAGATTTTGTCAGGCACAGAGGTGAGACTGACTGGTCAGTAATTTCCCATGTCATCCATTTTCCCCTTCTTGTAAATGGGGGTTATATTTCCCTTTTTCCAGTCATCAGGAACATCACCTGACTGACATGCTTTTCTTTTCATTTGCCTTTCCTCTTGTGTATAGAGGCAACTGTTTACCAACAGGGGTTGGTTCTCTGGTTCAGTTATATCACCCATTGCTGGGATGTGAGTGGTTGTCATGCTTGATGGGGTTTGATTTGGAGAAAACTCCAGGAACAAACTTGCCAACAAAGTTTCAAGCTGACAAGCAGGTATTCCTTATTGCGGCGCCGGGAGACACGGGGGATAACTCTTCCTGATGTGTGTCCCCCTATTGCTACACAAGCCATCCTCATACAGTCCCTGGGCATACATACATATTAATGAGGCTACGTATGGATTACATCACTTTCCAGAAAGCTCCCCACATGCGTACAGAATTGTGGTGGTGGTCTCTGAGGGTTGTTTACTTCTTCCAACAATCTTCATCACTTCTGGCAGCTCTTGAAGCATGCACATTAAATGCTTATACCAGCTTAATTGGTTTGTTAGGACCAGAGACATAATAATCCTCCTGTCTTCCTACTTATCAGTTGGTTTAACTGTAGCCCATCCTGGACACCTGCCATTCCCAGATACTCCTTATCCCTGTGTCTTGTTCTTCTATACTGTTTTTCTTAAAACTATGTCAACTATAACTATTTATCTTGTACAGGAATTCTCAGTATGTTCTCTAGCTGTACTCTACCTTTTTTTTTCTGCGTATCATGCACCTCAGTAATTTTCGGTTGTTAATGTTACAAAGCCATTGAACTTAACATTTCTTAAAACTAATTCTAAAGGTTTATATATTCCATTTTGTAATTTTGTGCTCCCCTGTGGGAATTTTTAAAGAGCCAAGGCCATGTAGTGAGCGATCCCGATACCCTGAGCCTTATTACTGTAAAGTAAGAAGATTCTTGGCAGGCATAAGCCAGGTCAATTGTCTTGTTAGGCCTCTGTAATTTTCCACTGAAAACGAGCAGAGAATGATCTCTGCCAAGGTTGTAATTTCCCACTGTATTTTTAGAGTAAGGTATTTAATCACAGTTATAACAGGCTGTAAACATTAGCTCTGTAAACGATAGTAACCTCTAGACTAACCAATTATAGCTCAGTATCCAAGGCTATTACATAAGGGTGTAATGGTATAAGAAGAGCACTGTATCTGAATAAACTTTGGCAATCGCTTGATCATATTGATCGTCTCTGCGTTGTCCGGGACTCCTGCGTTGACAAGTGGCGCCCAAACAAGGGACCCTCAGATCAATAAACTTCACAGAGGGTTAGAAGTCCGATCAGGAACAAGGGGGTAGGAGCCAGCCAAAATCAGTGCTGCCCCGGCTCTGCGTAAGTCAGCTAGCTGCTAAGTTGCGATCTCGCCCTGATCAGGTGAGCGGCCGGGAAGGAGATGGGGCACTCGCTATCCAAAGATGAACAGGCAGTAATGGAGCTCCTCCAATATTTTCTCTCTAAGAGAGGACTAGAATACGATAGTGCTGCTTACAAAGGCTGTTAAAATGGTACCGAGACCGTGGTCTTCTGCTCACTGTGCAGGCAGCTTTTGAAGTTTCTGAATGGGAATGTATAGGACAGATGCTGTGGGACAAGGTCAGTAACGGGAACGTACTCAGAGGTAGAAGCCTCGGAATGGAGCCTATGCTAAAAAGGCTGTTGCTCTGGAGTAAGGAGTTAATTGTGGGAGTCAGCAAAGCTTTTAATCTCGAGACTTGGGAGAAAATTACTAAGCAAGAAGCCTCTGATTTATGGATGTTTTCAGTCCTTCTTAAGGTGAAGGGAGCAACCTTTAAAGAGGCAGACTTAAAGTTAATGCTGAAATGGTTGAAGATGCATTACCCAGAGACTGATGAGCCTACCAGACTTGAGATCTCTTTGTGGAATGAGGCAGGAGTTAAACTGTGGAATGCAGCCACAGAAGGCAATGATACTGTGAAAAATTTGTTAGTCATTTGGAGAACTGTTTTAGAGATGTTAAAGTCAAAAAATGACATCATGGAGACCAGCACACACCCCCCCCCCCCCCCCCCCCCCCCCCTGAACCTCCGCCAGTTGCCACTGCAGCAGTGAAGACTGAGAATGGGGATGAAGATGATCCTTTTGACCCGGGTCCTGTTGACACCGTGAAGGAGCCTGTGCACGTTCATCAGTTTGCTGTTGTTGATACTGAGATTCTGACACCTGATAATGCCGATTCGGACCTGGATAGTCCTTTTGACCTGGAGCCTATTCATCCGGAAAAGAAGCCTAATTTATATCCCCCAGATCCTCCTGATAAATGGGCGACTGTAAAGGGAGAAGTGAGACGGGTGGGGGATGCAGATTTATTGCATGGTTTCCCATGGTGTGTGTGCTGGTGTGTATGCTTCCCACCCGGGATGGAAAGGTCTCCTGTATGCTCTTATCAGGGGTACTGGGCAGAATGTGTCAGACCGTGGACTTGGGACACCATATACAACTCCTTTGATACAGTCCCTGTGACACTCATGTACTAGAAGTTGGTAAATATAAGTATGTCCATGTTTCTATCAACCCTTGGAAACCTATATAGATATTGCTGGCAACTTCTTCTGACATAGGCTGGCTACCTGTGTTGGAACAAGCGTGCATTTTGGTCAGTATAAAAGCTCAAGCCTCATGCGATGTGAGGGAGGCAGAGCCTCTGCGGGGACACCTGCTAAGGTTGAGCCTGCCACCTCACACTGCGATGATGCTTCTCTGAGCTGGTTTCCTGATAGTCTTTACAGGGTCCTTGTGCCACGTTCTGTATGTGGGACCATGTAGTGGGAGCAATGATTGTCTGGATTTTGTGTTTCAAATACTGTAGTTGTGCGGAGTGTGCTCGTGGGATCCCATAGGTGTGTGTGTGTGTGCGATGAGGGCAGGCAGTGTTCTGTATATTTTTTGTTGTCAGGTTCATGTAAAAGTTTTAACAGGTAGCAGTTTAACCTTTTGTGCAAGAAAGTTTTTAGCTGTCACCTAAGCAGTTAATTTCTGCAGCTGTTTCACATTCCTTTTGCATCACAATGCTTCTGCTTTAAGGAATCACGTGTTGCATTAAAGATATTATCAAAGATGTTTTAATGTTACTAACATTTTTAATCCTACTTTTAATGATTATTCCTTGTATACAACGTATTATAGAAAAAGCTGTAAAAGGTATCTGGATCACTCAAAAACAAGAAGGGGGATTTGTGGGAATTCTTAAAGAGCCAAGGCCATGTAGTGAGTGATCCCGATACCCTGAGCCTTATTACTGTAAAGTAAGAAGATTTTTGGCAGGCATAAGCAACTTCAATTGTCTTGTTAGGCCTCTGTAATTTTCCACTGAAAACGTGCAGAGAATGATCTCTGCCAAGGTTGTAGTTTCCCACTGTATTTTTAGAGTAAGGTATTTAATCACAATTATAACAATCTGTAAACATTAGCTTTGTAAACGATAGTGATTCGGAGAAAACTCCAGGAACAAACTTGCCAACAAAGTTTTCAAGCTGACAAGCAGGTATTCCTTATTGCGGCGCCGGGAGACACAGGGGATAACTCCTTCTAACATGTGTCTCCCTATTGCTACACAAGCCATCCTTATATAGTCCCTGGGCATACATACATATTCATGAGGCTACGTATGGATTACATCATTTTTCAGAAAGCTCCCTGCATGCGTACAGAATTGTGGTGGTGGTCTCTGAGGGTCGTTTAGTTCTTCCAACAATCTTCATCACTTCTGGCAGCCTTTGAAGCACGCGCAGTAGATGCTTATACCAGTTTAATTGGTTCGTTAGCAACAGCGACATAATAATCCTCCTATCCTCCTACTTATCAGTGAGTTTACCCGTAGCCTATCCTGGACACCTGCTATTCCCAGATACTCCTTATCCCTGCATCCTGTTTTTCTAGACTGTTTTTCATAAGACCACATCAACTATAACGATTTATCTTGTGCCAGTATGTTCTCTATCTGTACTCTATTTTTTCTATGTATTATGCACCTCAGTAATTTTCCACTGCTACTGTTACAAAGCCATTGAACTTAACATTGCTTAAAACTAATTCTAAAGGTTTATAAATTCCATTTTGTGATTTTGTGTTCCCCTTGTTTCAATTGTAACCTCTAGACTAACCAATTATAGCTCAGTATCCAATGCTGTTACATAAGGGTGTAAGGGTACAAGAAGAGCACTATATCTAATAATGTTTGGCAATTGTTTGATCATATTGATCGTCTCTGCGTTGTCCGAGACTCCTGCGTCAGCACTTCCCATTATCTCAAGTTTGAGTAGTTGCAATAGTGGTCTCTCCGGGGTTCAGCTGTAACAGTTTTTTTCTCCTTAGTAGCTGGTGCAGGGTTGTGTTTTTGACCTTAGTCTGAGAACAATGCTGATAACACACCAAAGTTTTTAGTTGTTGCTAAGTAATGCTTACCCCAAGCAAGGTCTGTTCAGTCTCATGCTCTGCCAGTGAGGAGGGGTACAAGAAGACAGGAGGAAGCAGAGACAGGATACTTGACCCAAACTAGCCAATGGGGTATTCCATACCACAGCACATCATGCCCAGTATATAAATGGGGGGGAGATACCTGGAAGGGATGGATCACTGCTCAGGTCAGGCCTGATGTCAGTGGGTGGTGAGCAATTGTATTCTGCATCACTTGCATATATTGTTTCCTTTTCATTTTCATCTTTTCATTTTTATATTATCTCCTTTTGTTATTTCCATTATTATTATTATTATTGGTGGTAGTAGTAGCAGTAGTTTTGTGTTATATCACCAACAATGAATTAAGTGATTCATCAACTCCAGGAGTTTGAAGACAATCTTGGCCTTTTCATCATTGATGCACTAATCACACAATGAACGTGAATAGGAAATGCCAGTAGCCCAAGAATCCTAGTAGTCATCATGGACTGGCCAGAGGGAAAAGATTTCAGAATGACACCAGAAGGGGGGTTGATGCGTGCTGAAGAAGCCTCACCATATAATAAACTGTCGGAAAGTGAGAAGCAATACACCGTGTTTACTGATGTGTCCTGCCATACTGTGGGAAAGCATCAGAGATGTATGGAGACCCCAGCGAGAAGTTACAGAATCTGCTGAAGGACAAGGCAAGTTGAGTCAGTTTGCAGAGGTGAAAGCCATCCAGCTGGCCTTGGCCATTGCTGAACTAGAAAAATGGCCGGTACTTTACACAGGCTCGTGGATGGTGGCAAATGCCCTGTGAGGGTGGTTGCAGCAGTGGAAGCAGGGCAACTGGCAACGCAGAGGTAAACCCCTCTGGGCTGCTGCACTGTGCCAAGATATCACTGTTCAGGTGCAGAAAGTGGTGGTGAGGGTACGCCACGTAGATGCTCATGTACCCAAGGTAATCAAGGTGGAAATGTGACATATATATGGGCTCATGATCGAGGGGTGGACTTGACCATGGACACTATTCCCCAGGTTATTCACAAATGTGAAGTGTGTATTGCAGTTAGACAAGCCAAGCAATTAAAGCCTCTCTGGTACACAGGACAATGGCTGAAGTACAAATATGGGGAGGCTTGGCAGATTAATAACTTTCATGGGTTCAGCAGTAGCTCATGCTCTGCCAGGGAGGAGGGAGAGATAGGGCGCCTGGTCTGGGCTAGTCGGGGAGGTATTCCATACCACAGCACGTCCTGCTCGGGGAGGGGACTGGAAGCTGGCCGGGAGGGGAGGGGTTAACTCTCTCCTCCGGGGCTGGGCTTGGAGAGGGAACTGGATGCTGGCTAGGAGGGGAGGGGGGAGCTCTCTCTCTCTTCCGGGCTGGCCTCGTGGCGGCGGGTGGTATCGTATTCTCTCCCCCTGTTTGTCTCCTCTAACATTGATTTGTTATTGGTACCGGTAGTTATTTCTGTTATACCTTGATTGCTGGACTGATTTTACCTCGATCCGTGGGAGTTGTATTCCTCCGGCTCTCCTTCCCATCCCTCCGGGAGTGGGAAAGTGAGGGGGGGGAGGGGAAACAAAGGGGGAACTGTGCAGATTTAGTTTAAACCACGACAGTTTTCCAATGTGAGAAGTCACCTCTTCTTCTTCGTCGTGTGATAATGACCCCTGATCAGATACTAGACCAGGTAGTGGATGCATAGTTTCTTCATTCTGCCTCTTCCTTCTTGCCTCCTTTCTGGTTTTTCTCTTGTGTACAGGAGCAACCGATATTGGTAGGAATTGGTCCTCTAGTTCAGCTGCAGTGATTATCACTGTAGTTTGAGTAGCAACTGTACTTGTTGCTGGGGTAGCTGCACTATCTGTCACAGTCGAGGGCTGAATAGCCGCTGTACTCGTTACTGGGGTAGCTGCACTGTCTGTCACAGCTGAAGTTTGGGTAGCAACTGTACTTGCTGCTGGGGATGGTGTAGCTGCTGTACTTGGAGTTGGAACAGCTGCGCTGACTTCTGTGTTGCTCTCAGATCCAGGGGCATTTTTTTCCCTTTGAAGGTGTTGGATAATGTCGATTGAGGCCCTATAAGCATAGGCCAAGCCCCAGCACGTTGCTGTATTTTGTCCACCTCTGGTATGGCCAGGACGACAACACACCTCATTTAGCTGTTTTACTAATTCTTCTGGATTCTTCACTTGTTCAGGAGTAAAATTCCAAAGTACTGGAGGGGCCCACTGACCTAGATGCTTGCCCAAACTATCCCACATACCCTGCCACTCATGACTGTCCAGCCTCTGGGAAGATCTCCTGGTCCTCCTATTTCGTCGTTTAACCCCAGTACCGGATCAGACCTGACTCCGCTTAACTCTTGAAATCAGATTAAATAACTGTGAGCAAAACACACTGTATGCGTGCTACTATGGTGATCCCCATCACAATCAGCATACAAGTCTCAACAGTATTAAAAGGCCATTCAAAAACTTCAAAACCCTCAAATGATGTTGTAGACCATCTGGAGAGAACACTGGGAGGATAGCAGAATGTCTCCTTCACAGGTTGACCACCCGAGAAGGAGAAAAAAGATGTGAAAATCCTAAGCACTTCTATTATATACCTCCCAAAATATAAAGTTGGTGACCATACTGGGAGCATAAACCAAATCCGTTTCATGATCAATGCTTCTATAGTATTACAAGTCATTAACATAAAGTACAATGAGACCAGAACCTTAGCCCAAACCCCATACTTGATAAACACTAACACAGCTAATATATATGAAAAGTAATTGGTAAAATCCTGAAACGGTGAGATCAAGAGAAAAAACTGTGAGAGACAATAAAACAGCATTGTGACAAATGACTATAAATCCTGTCAGATTTGTTGTTATTTCGTGGGTTTGTGCCCCACGCTGGGCGCCAAAAACTGTCGTGGTTTAAAATAAAACTGCACAGTTCCCCCTTTGTTTCCCCTCTCCCCCTCACTTTCCCACTCCCGGAGGGATGGGAAGGAGAGCCTGAGGAATACAACTCCCACGGATCGAGGTAAAATCAGTCCAGCAATCAAAGTATAACAGAAATAACTACCGGTACCAATAACAAATCAATGTTAGAAGAGACAAACAGGGGGAGAGAATACGATACCACCCGCCGCCACGAGGCCAGCCCGGAAGAGAGAGAGAGCTCCCCCCTCCCCTCCTAGCCAGCATCCAGTTGCCTCCCCGAGCCCAGCCCGGCGTGTTAACTCCTTCCCTCCTGGCCAGCTTCCAGTCCCCTCCCCGAGCAGGACGTGCTGTGGTATGGAATACCTCCCCGACTAGCCCAGACCAGGCGCCCTATCTCTCCCTCCTCCCTGGCAGAGCATGAGCTACTGCTGAACCTATGACAATAACCCACCCACCAACCTGCAGAGGCAAGCACCAAGTGTGTGGTGGAAGCAACCACTGGATGGCTGAAAACATATGATTTGCCCCACACCACTGCCCAGAACACTATCCTGGGCCTTGAGAAACAAGTCTTACGGCAACGTGACACCACAGAGAGAATTTTTTCTTTCAGCACTACTAATTTCTGGAATAACCTCATAGACACTTGGGCAAAAAAACATGGCATTGAGGGGGTATATCACATCCCCTGTCATGCACCAGCCTCTGGGAAAATCAAACGGTACAAATTGGGCATTTAAAAAATACACTGAGAGCAATAGGTAGTGGGAATTTCAAAAACTGGGATACACATTTAGCAAAAGTTACCTGATTATTCAACACTAGGGGATTTCCCAACAGGGTTGGCCCAGCCCAATCAGAACTTTTACATGCTGTAGAGGGGTATAAAGTTCATGTGGTGCACATAAAAAATCTGCTGCAGAAAAAAGACTGGGTTATTCCTGCTTCAGGTAAAACCCAATCCATTTGTGGGATTGCAAAATCTCAAGGTCCTGGGTAGCTATATTTTGCCACTGTGCAGCAACCCAGATGGGTTTCCCCCTGAGTTGCCAGTTGCTCTGCTTCCACTGCTGCAACCACCCCCACAGGGAATTTGCCACCATTCATGGGTAAGTATAAAGTACTGACCACTTTCTCATTCAGCAGTGTTCAACGCCAGCTGGGAGGCTGTCGTGGTTTAAACCCAGCCACGCAGTTCGATCACTCACTTCCCCCCTTCCTCCCCTAAGTCACATAGAGTTGGGAAGGAGAATCAAAAGAATGTAGCTCCCACGGGTTGAGATAAGAACAGCTTAATAACTAAAGTATAACACAAATCACTAATGCTACTACCAATAATAATAATAATAATAATAATGAAAAAAAATGGCAAATGAAGAGAACAAGGCATCTCACCACCCACCAACCTATAACTCACACCACTCTGCACAACCGAGCACCAACTGATAACTAGTCCAAGCCCCAGAGAACTAGCCTTTCCGGGAAACTGCCAGTAACACCCTGGGCATGACGTGCTATGGTACGGAATACCTCTTTGGCTAGTTTGGGTCAGGTGTTCTGTCTTTGCTTCCTCTCAACTTCCCTCCTCCCTGACAGAGCATGAGACTCGCAAAGTCCTTGGCCAGACCAAACATTTGAGCAGTAACTAAAAACATCGGTGCTATCAGCACCCTTCCCAGGCCGAAAGTCAAGAACACAGCACTGCACCAGCTACCAAGGAGAAAAAAATGACTGCTACTGCTGAACTCAGGAAAGTGGCTTTCACCTCTGCAAACTGACTTGAATCACCCTCTCCTTCAGCAGTTTCTGTAACTTGTCATGAAGTTGCAAAGCCACTGGCCATCATATTTGAAAAAACATGGCAGTCAAGTGAAGTTCCTGATGACTGGAAAAAGGGAAATATAACCCCCATTTTCAAGAAGGGGAAAATGGATGACATGGGAAATTACTGACCAGTCAGTCTCACCTCTGTGCCTGGCAAAATCTGGGAGCAGATTCTCCTGGAAGGCATGCTAGGGCACATGAAAAACAACAAGGTGCTTGGTGACAGCCAGCACGGCTTTACTAGGAGGAAATCCTGCCTGACCAATTTGGTGGCCTTCTATGACAGGGCTACAAAAATTATGGACAGGGATAGAGCAGTTGCCGTCATCTACCTGGACTTGTGCAAAGCATTCGACACAGTCCAACAAGACATCCTTGTCTATAAATTGGGAAGACATCAATTTGATAGGTGGTCCACTCGGTGGATAAAGAACTGGTTGGATGGTGGCGCTCAGAGAGTTGTGGTCAAGGGTTCAAAGTCCGGCTGGAGACGAGTGGTGTTCCTCAGGGATTGGTGTTGGGACCGCTCTTGTTTAATATCTTTGTCGCTGACATGGACAATGGGATTGAGTGTGCCCTCAGCAAGTTTGCCGATGACACCAAGCTGTGTGGTTCGATTGATACGCTAGAGGGAAGGAATGCCATCCAGAGGGACCTTGACATACTTGTGAGGTGGGCTGATGCCAACCTCATGAAGTTTAACCATGACAAGTGTAATGTCCTACACCTGGGTCGGAGCAATCCCAGGCACAGCTACAGGTTGGGCTAAAAGGAAACTCAGAGCAGCCCTGTGGAGAAGGACTTGGGGGTGTTAGTCAATGAGAAAATGAACATGAGCCAGCAGCGTGCGCTTACAGCCCTGAAAGCCAACCGTATTCTGGGCTGCATCAAAAGAAGCGTGACCAGCAGGTTAGAGGAGGTGATCCTACCCCTGTACTCTGCTCTTGGTAGACCTCACTTGCAGTATTGTGTGCAGTTCTGATGTCCTCCACATAAAAAGGACATGGAACTATTAGAACAAGTCCAGAGGAGGGCCACAAGGATGATCAGGGGACTGGAGCACCTCCCATACGAAGACAGGCTGAGGAAGTTGGGGCTGTTCAGCCTGAAGAGAAGGCTGCATGGAGACCTCATAGCAGCTTTCCAGTATCTGAAGGGGGCCTATAAGGATGCTGGGGAAGGACTGTTCACTAGGGACTGTAGTGATAGGACAAGGGGTAATGGGTTGAAACTTAAACAGGGAAGTTTAGATTGGATATAAGGAAGAAATTCTTTACTGTTAGGGTGGTGAGGTACTGGAATGGTTTGCCCAGGGAGGTATTAATGCTCCATCCCTGTCAGTGTTCAAGACCTGGTTGGATGAAGCCTTGGGTGATATGGTCTAGTGTGAGGTGTCCCTGCCCATGGCAGGTGTGTTGGAACTAGATGATCTTGAGGTTCTTTCCAACCCTAACTATTCTATGATTCTATGATTCTATCTCTTCACCCTTGCTTGTAACAGGTATGGAAGCAAACACCACTTGCACTCCAGACCCTTTAACCAGCCAGTCCAAGGCCCTGAAGTCTCTCTTCATTGCCCTTGCCCTCCTTGTAATAATTTCATCACTGCCAACCTGAAAAACCAACAGCAGATAGTAGTCAGAGGGCTTCACCAGATCAGAGTTTCCTTTTAACATCTCTAATCTGAGCCCCAGGTAGTCTGCAGACTTCCCTGTGAGATGGATCTGGTCGACAAATGGGCCTTTCTGTTCCCCTCAGAAGGGGGGAATTACTCTTCTTTTCTTCTTGGTTGGGGAAGTTCTAAGGCATGGGGGTGAGTGAAAAGCCCTAGGTGACTCACTAGATATATTTACCCCTCCATCTCCATTTACCTGGCCCTGTAGATCCAAGACCTCATACCTATTATTCAAGGGCAACTGGGACCTCCCTCCATACATCCTTGTCCCTTAAGTTCTCTCCTTCTCTCTGATGGTAGGAGGGAAGGGGATCCATCACTTGTTCAACCACTTCCCTCTGCCCTTGTCTTATGGCGTGGCTCCACCAATCTATTTCACTTTCATGTTCTCTGATGGCTCTCAACCTTTCTATCTCCTCCCTACGTTCAACCACCTGCCTGAGCAGACCATTTATTTGCTCACAGCGCACACAAGCGGTGTCACTGACTCCCTCCAATACAAGTGTCAGGCTCAGGCATTCGCTGCAGCCAGAGCCCTGCACTGCCGCATGTCTGCAGGAAGGCTCAGTCTGGATACCCGCATTATTCCTTACTACATCTTTTGATCGTGTTGTGACCATGATCTTCCTCCTCCTGCACTCCAGGTGAGTCCTCTTTATCAGGCAGCCATCCCGCTCACCTGCCCACGCGACCTGCCTCTACCCACTCTGTTTGCCGCACTCCCTGGGCAGGTTTTTAACCACTCACAGTTGGTGCCACTCCTCCTGGCTCCACCCCCAGTGAGTCAGCTGCTCGCGTAAGCTGCCGGCTCCTGGGCAAGTCGAGGACTTGAGGCTCCCTCCTCGGTGGCTCTTGTTGCTCTGAAGTGAGGCTCCTGGACGCTGATCTTCCCCTGCTCCGCTCCAGTGTTGTAGGCGTCCTCTCTCATCATTTAACCCTAGACAAGACCCGACCAGGACACTGCTTAGCTTCCATGATCAGACATGATCGGGCATTCTCATGGTGTTACGCCGTAGGCAAAACATAGCGAGCATATGCAGCAACAAGCTGGTTCACAGCAAGAGGAGCAGGGTGATTTCAAGTGCATTGAAACATATTTGGGATCCTTAACTCTTCCAGAATCTACTCCCACTCTAAATAGCCTGGTAGGGGAGCAGAGGGTTGAGGGAATGTCTCCTTCATAAGCTGACCACCCAAGGAGAAAAAAAAGATGTGCAACTGCTAAACAATTCCATTATATACCTCCCAAGTATAGAGGTGATGACAGCACTAGGAATGCAAGCCAGACCAGTTTCATGATCTATTGTACTATAAGTCATTACCATAAAGTACAGCGAAACAAGAACCTTAGCCCAGGTCCCCCAGCCGATAAACACTAACACAGCAAATACTGGCTGTACATACAGGTATGACATGCTGAAACACTGAGAGCAAGCACAACAACTCTGAGAGCAAATAAATCAGCATTGTGACTAGTGATTATTAATCCGAAACAATGAATGCTTATCACAAATACGATTAGACACACTCTGGTTAGATCTGTCATTATCTTAACCCTTTGTGCCCCATGTTGGGCGAGTTACCATCTGGGCTTAAACCACAACAGTGGGTAATGCCAGAGGATGGGGAAGTCCCATGTTTGCCTCGAGGGGATTTAATTTTGAGCAAAAACAGCCAATGAACTCAATTATATGCTGTTGCCTGCTATATAACACTTCTATAGTCCATCATCTATACGGCCATCATCGCCACTCTGGGTTTGAAAAGAAAATGCTTGCTGTCATGATCATCAGCAGAGAATTAAGTTGTGAAAAAAAGCCAGTAGCAGCAGTGGGAGCCTCCTTGTACTGCCCTCATACCACCATTGACTAAACCCGACTTCCTTTTGAGAGTCACCCTATCATAGAATGAATTTTGATGAAACCAGACAAGCTCAGCAGTGATGAAATCAGAACCGATATCAGCAGTCAACAATGCAATGGCACACACCATTTCTCCTGCCCTGAGGGACTGTTGCAATCCTGATGAAGCCCAACATCATGGGCTGAATTAATTCAACAGCTTCATAGGGAAAGTCCATTGACTAATGAATGATATCCATGCATGTGTGTGTGTGTATATATATACACACACACAGAATACATGACAGTATGTTGGAAAGTGTTGGACCTGAGCATGATGTAAATAGTATGGAATAAGGGGTGGATACTGTCCTGGTTTCAGCTGTAACAGTTATTTTACTTCCTAGTAGCTGGTGCAGTGCTGTGTTTTGGCTTTAGTCTGAGAATAATGACAAGAGTGGGGGGAAAGGGTGCAGGGTGAGCAAGTGGCTGAGTTGTATTTAGTTACCAGCTAGGTTTAAACCACGACAGTGCCACACTGTCCTGGGTTCATCAGTAACAGCCATTTTTCTCCTGCTTAGTAGCTGGTGCAGTGCTGCAGTTTTCACTTTCAGCCTGAGAACACTGCTCAGGTCAGGCAGGGTATTGGTTGGCTGATGGTGATGGGTTGCATTCTCTTCCCTTGTCATTTCCCTTATCATTATTTTTAATGGTGGTAGCAGTTGTAGGTTTGTGTTATACCTTACTTACTGGACAGTTCTTATCTCAGCCCGTGGGAATTATGTTCCTTCGATTCTCCTCCCCATCCCTCCGGGAGCGGGGGGAGGAATGGGGGGAGTGAGAGAGCAGCTGTGCAGTTCTGGGTTTCCGGCTGGGATTAAACCACAACAGTTCCTTTTGGTGCCCCACATTGGACACAAAGGGTTGAGATAACGTCAGATATGATCAGAGTTTGTCTAATTGTATTTGTGGTAAGCATTCATTGTCTGGGTTTGGGTCTTGTCTAGGTTTACACAATGATATAGGAGGACCAAGAGATTTTCCCCGAGGTTGGAGAGTCATGAGTGGCAGGGGGTGTGAGATAGTTTGGGCAGGTATCTAGGCCAGTGGTCCCTTCCAGTGCTTTGGAACTTCACCACTGAACAAGTGCAAAATCCAGAAAAATTACTAAAACATTTAAATGAGGTGTGTTGTCATCCTGGTAATACCAGAGAGGGACAAATCATGGCAACATGCTGGGGCTTGGCCTATGTTTACAGAGTTCTGTTCAACACCATCCAGCAATTTCAAAGGGCAAAAAAATGTCTCTGGATCTGATGGCAAAGCAACAGACAACGGAGGTACTCCAACTCCAAATACAGCAACTACACCAGCCCTAGTGATAAGTACAGTAGCTACTCAAACTCCAACCACAACAGACAGTGCAGCTACTCCAGCTCCAAGCACAGCAGCTACACCAGACCCAGTGACATGTGCAGCAGCTACTCAAACCTTGACTACAACAGAAAGAGCAGCTAATCCAGTTCCAAGCACAGCAGCTACACCATCCCCATCGACAAGTACTGCAGCTACCCAAACCCTGACAACAGATACTGCAGCCAGTCCAACCACAGTGATAATCATTGCAGCTAAACCAGAGGAACAATTCGTGCCAATATCGGTTTCCCCTGTATGCAAGGGGAAAAGCAAAAAAGAGATGAGAAAGATGAAGAAGCGAGATGAAGAAGCAATGCATTCACTGTCCAGGACAGCATCTGATCAGGAGTTATTATTATGTGAATCAGAGGAAGAAGAAGAAGAATAAGCAGAAGAACAACAAGTGCCAATCGCAAACAGAACAGTGCACCAGCGGCAATATCGCACAAACCGAGACTCCCTGATTCCCATCCAAAAGCAGATCCATAGACTGGAGAATCAAGGATTGATTGGGAGGACCCGCTCAGCCTTTAATAGCCCCATACAGCCAGTGAGAAAGTCTAACAGAGAGTGGAGCTTAACAGTAGACTATCATGGCCTAAGCAACGTCACACCACCATTGAGTGCTGCCATACTGGACATGGTAGACCTTCAGTATGAACTGGAGTCAAAGGCAGCCAAGTGGAATGCCACAACTGATATTGCCAATGCATTTTTCTCAATTCCTTTGGCAGCAGAGTGCAGGCCACAGTTCACTTTTGCTTGGAGGGGTGTCCAGTACACTTGGAACCGACTGCCCCAGGGGTGGAAACACAGCCCTACCATCTGCCATGGACTGATCTAGACTGCACTGGAACAGGGGCAAGCTCCAGAACACCTGCAATACATTGATGACATTATTGTGTGGGGTGATACAGTGGAAGAAGTTTTTGAGAAATGGAGGAAAATAATCCAAATCCTGCTGTAAGCCGATTTTGCCATAAAACGGAGTAAGGTCAAGGGACCTGAACAGGAGATTCAATTTTGGGGAATAAAATGACAAGATGGATGTCACCAGATCCCCACAGATGTGATCAGCAAGATAACAGGAATGTCTCCACCAACTAAAAAGAAAGAAACACAAGCTTTCTTGGGTGCTGTGGGGTTCTGGATAATATACATTCCGAATTACTGTTTGATTGTAAGCACTCTCTGTCATGTGACCCAGAAGAAAAATTATTTTAAATGGGGCCCTGAACAACAACAAGCCTTTGAGTAAGTTAAACGAGAGATAGTTCTTGGAGTAGGACATGGACCATTCCAGACCAGGCCAGATGTCAAAGATATACATTGCACCCCAGCAGGGGTGAATGGTCCTACCCAGAGCCTCTGGCAGAAAGCTCCAGGGGATATTGGAGGTCGACCCCTAGGCTTTTAGATTTAGGGATACAGAGGCTCTAAGGCCAGCAACACTCCTACAGAGAAAGTGATACTGACAGCCTATGAAGGGGTTCAAGCTGCTTTAGAAGTGATTGGCACTGAAGCACAGCTCCTTTTGGCACCCCGCTTGCCAGTGCTGGGCTGGATGTTCAAAGGTAGGGTCTCCTCTACACATCATGCAACTGATGCTACATGGACTAACGGGGTGCACTAGTTACACAACGAGCTAGAACAGGAAATCCCAATCGTCCAGGAATTCTAGAAGTAATCATGGACTGGCCAGAGGGCAAAGATTTTGGCACGTTACCAGAGGAGGAGGTGATTCGGGCTGAAGTGGCCCCTCAATATAATAAATTGTCAGAAAATGAAAAGCAATATTCCTAGTTTACTGATGGGTCCTGCTGTATTATGGGAAAGCATCAAGAACAGAAGGAAGCTGTATGGAGTCCTCAATGACAAATTGAGAAACTGCTGAAGGAGAGGGTGAATCGAGTCAGTTTGCAGAGTTGAAAGCCATCCAGCTGGCCTTGGCCATTGCTGAACAAGAAAAGTGTCCAGTACTTTATACTGACTCATGGATGGTGGCAAATGCCCTGTGGGGGTGGTTGCAGCAATGGAAGCAGAGCAACTGGCAGCGCAGAGGTAAACCCATCTGTGCTGCTGCACTGTGGCAAAATATAACTGCCCGGGTGCAGAAGCTAGTGGTGAAGGTGCACCATGTAGATGCTCATGTACCCAAGAACTGGGCCACTGAGGACCACCAGAACAACCAACAAGTAGATAAAGCTGCTAAGATTGAAGTGGCTCAGATGGACTTAAACTGGCAACATATGGGTAAATTATTTTTGGCCCGTGTCCTGGGTTCAGCAGTAGCAGATTTTTTCTCAGTTTTGGTAGCTGGGACAGTGCTGTATTTTGACATTCAGCCTGGGAATGGTGCTGAAAGCACCTATGTTTGTAGTTACTGCTCAAGGGTTTGGTCTGGGCAAGGACTTTGTGAGTCTCATGCTCTGCCAGAGAGGAGGAGGGCAGGAAGCAGAGACAGGACACCTGATCCAAACTAGCCAAAGAGGTATTCCATACCATAGCACGTCATACCCAGGATGTAACCGAGAGTTACCCGTAAGGGCTAGTGCTCTGGGGGATTGGAGGAGGTATCGGTTAGTGCTTGGTCATGTGGGGTGGGTGAGTTATTGGTTGGCGGGTGGTGAGGTGTCGTATTCTCTTCCCTTGTTATTTCCTTTATCGTTATTATTATTATTGGTAGTAGCAGTAGTGATTTGTGTTATACCTTAGTTATTAAACTTTTCTATCTCAACCCGTGGGATCTACATTCTTTGGATTCTCCTCCCCATTTCTTACAGATGGAGAAGCAGCAGGTATGGGATCTTGCCGTGCTGAAGAAGGTCCTGTAAGGATGTTGGGAATATGGAAGTCTGCTCCATGAATAAATAACTATTACTTAGGATAAGTATTTCAGCACAGTCTCTCTCTCTTCCTCTCCATACATGCCTTAATAAAAGGGTTACTTCCTGATGCAGTTGCAGATATGAAGTGCCTTGTGCCTTTTCCCAATGTGTTTCACATAGGGGAGATCCTGTTCCAATTTACAATAGTACCTCTACATGAAATGCAAATATCAGAACTGTGTAGGGTAGAGCTCTTTCCCTTTCATGAAGATGGTCTAGTGTTTGGGTGTGGGTATTTTTTGTTGTTTTTTTTTTTTTGTTTGGTTTTATTTTGGTTTAGGTTTTTTGTTTTGCTTGAAGTTTTGGTTTAATTGTTTTTGGAGGGGGATTGTTTGTTTTGTTGTTGTTGGGTTTTTTTGGTTGGTTTTGTTTTTTTTTTTTAGTCCTTTAGCAAAAGGGATTGTTGTGGCTAATCTTGGCTGGCTGCCAGGTACCCACCAAGCTGCTCTCTCTCCCCTTTGTCATAAATATAAAGCTTGTGGGTTGAGAGGACATGGCAATCACTCACCAAGAACTATCATGGGCAGGAGACACCAGGGGAAAATGAATTAAATTTATGACCAAATTGAATTCAATGGACAACAAAAGCTTTATTACCAACCTCTAAGCACTTATAGGGTTGTCCTGGGTTCAGCAGTAGCAGTCATTTTTCTCCTTCTTAGTAGCTGGTGCAGTGCTGGGTTTTTGACTTTCGGCTTGGGAACAGTGCTGAGAACACCGATGTTTTTAGTTACTGCTCACATGTTTACTCTGACCAAGGACTTTCTGAGCCTCATGCTCTGCCAGGGAGGAGGGAAAGTTGGGAGGAAGCAGAGACAGGACACCTGACCCAAACTGAATAAAGAAGTATTCCATACCACAGGACGTCATGCCCAGGATATAACTGAGAGTTACCCGGAAGGGCTAGTAGACGGGGGAGTTGGACGAGGTATCGGTCAGTGCTCAGTCAGGCTAGTTATCAGTCGGTGGGTAGTGAGGTGTTGTATTCTTTTCCCTTGTTATTTCCTTTATCATTATTATTACTGGTGGTAGCAGTAGTGATTTGTGTTATACCTTAGTGACTAAACTGTTCTTATCTCAACTCGTGGGAGTTGCATCCTTATGATTCCCCTCCCCATCCCTCTGGGAGTAGGTGGAGGACACGAAGCGTGGGGGGGGGGGGGTGGGGGATGGTGAGAGAGCAACTGCATGGCTGACTTGCTGACAGGGCTTAAACTACGACAAGGGTATACAATAAAAATAAATAAATAAAAACAACCCTGTCAAGGTATAAACACAGGCACACAGTCTCTCTCTCTCACACCACCCCCCCCTACCCTGGACCCGGAGGGATGGGGAGGAGAATGGAAATAATGTAAAATGTAACTCCCATGTGTTGAGATAAGAACGGTCCAGTAACTAAGGTATAACACAAATCACTACTGCTACGACCAATAATAATAATGATAAGAGAAATAACAAGGGAAGAGAATATGATACCACCAGAAGAGAGCATGCCCTTCCAGGTAACTGCCAGTTACCTCCCTGGGCAATACATGCTGTGGTATGGAATACCTGTTTGGCTAGCTTGGGTCAGGTGTTCTGTCTTTGCTTCCCCCCAGCCTCCACTTCTCCCTGGCAGAGCATGAGACTGAGGAAGTCCTTGATCAGAGTAATTATTACTTAGCAACAACTAAAAATATTGGTGTTATTAGTGTTGTTCCCAGTCTGAAAGTCAAAACACAGCATTGCACCAGCCACTAAGAAGAAAAATTGAGTGCTACTGCTAAACCCAGGACAAACCCCAACCCCCAAAACCAAACAAAAGCCCTCAAAACAACAACATACCACAAAAACTACAGCTAGATAGGTAGAATAAACAAGACCAAGTTTGGGTCTACTAAATAACTCTAGTAATTAGCATATTGTATCTTTACAGACTCCAAAAGAACTACTCCACTTTTTCCAATAATGTTGAACTCGATTCATTCTGATGCTAATGCTAATAGTAGCAGTTTATACTTTCACAACACATTTGTTAAACAGAACAGAAAAATCAGTGAACTATGGGCAACAGTCACTTTAAAACTGTATTTTATATTATTATAGAAACTTCTCCTAAAATGATCTTTAACTCTGCTTAAATTACATATGAAGCCCAATGCTGAATATTAGCTGCCATCAGCATGTGTACAACAGGCCCTCAATACAGATGATCAAAAAGCATTTCTGAAATAACTTAGACCAGATGATACTCTTTCAAGAAAAATAAAATTTTAAAATGTTGAATACATTCATTTATACATCCTACATATTTTCAAAAGCCAGTTTATTCTTTTGTTTTAAAGATATAGACAGACATTTGCACCTCCCAAAACCAGGTAACTTTAATCCTCATCTCTGCCATCAACTGCAAGAGTTCAAAATAAAAATAATTTACCTTCACTGATAGTCAACCCCTGAAAAACACAGCTAGGAGAAAAAAAGCTACGTAACCAAATCATTAGTTCCCAATGGCAATAAAACTGATATACAGCAGTCAATCTATCCACTACAAATTGAGGACACTCAAGAATATTAAGCTTGCTCTTCAAAAATTTAGATTTAGTCAAGTACTGCCTATGGCACTTGGAGACATCTTAGTGAAAACTCTATATTACTGACTTCCTCTTTATGGGCAGCCACAATAAGGGATATTTGTCTACTGATACTCATGAGAACTCAAATACACTAAATGCTGTCATGGTTTGAGCAGTAGCAGTCATTTTTCTCCTTGTAGCTGGTGCAGTGCTGTGTTTTGACTTTTGGGTTGGGAACAGTTGCTTGATAGCGAGCATGATTTGAGGGTGTTTTTGTTCAGGGCCTTTTCTGAGCACGTGCTCTGCCAGGGAGGAGGGGAGGCCGGGAGGAAGGAGAGACAGGACACCTGACCCAGGCTAGCCAATGAGGTATTCCATACCATAGCACGTGATGCCCAGGATGCAACTGGAAGAGGGAGCTGGAAGGGTGGAGCTCTGGAGGGAAATGGAGGAGGGAGCACGTGGTGCTCGGCCGGGCAGGGTGGAGTGAGTTACGGGTCGGTGGCTGGTGGGGTGTTGTATTCTTTTAGCTTGTTATTGGCTTTATCATTATTATTTGTAGTAGTAATGGCAGTAGTGATTTGTGTTGTGCCTTAGCAATTAAACCGTTCTTATCTCAACCCGTGGGGGCTACATTCTTTGGATTCTCCTTCCTAACTCTCCGGGAGCTGGGGGAGCAAGGGGGGGAGTGAGTGAGAGTACTGTGAGGATTTGGTTTAAACCACAACAAATGCTAATTAAACCTAATATAAAGAAATATTTTCTATAACTTAAAGCCACACTACAAGACATAAACATATATTTCAACATTATGACAACTGTAATTGACAGCAGAATTTGTCTTCCTTACATATCTTTTGCCATCCAGAGGGACCTTGACACACTTGTGAGGTGGGCTGATGCCAACCTCATGAAGTTTAACCATGACAAGTGCAAGGTCCTACACCTGGGTCGGAGCAATCCCAGGCACACCTACAGGTTGGGCAAAGAGGAATTTCAGTGCAGTCCTGTGGAGAAGGACTTGGGGGTGTTGGTCGATGAGAAAATGAACATGAGCCAGAAGTGTGCGCTTACAGTCCAGAAAGCCAACCATATTCTGGGCTGCATCAAAAGAAGCGTGACCAGCAGGTCAAAAGAGGTGATCCTGTCCCTCTACTCTGCTCTTGTGAGATCTCACTTGGAAGTATTGTGTGCAGTTCTGGTGTCCTCAACATAAAAAGGACATGGAACTGTTAGAACAAGTCCAGAGGAGGGCCACGAGGATGATCAGGGGACTGGAGCACCTCCCCTATGAAGACAGGCTGAGAAAGTTGGAGCTGTTCAGCCGGGAGAAGAGAAGGCTGTGTGGAAACCTCATAGCAGCCTTCCAGTATCTGAAGAGAGCCTATAGGGATGCTGGTGAGGGACTATTCATTAGGGACTGCAGTGACAGGACAAGGGGTAATGGTTTAAAACTTAAACAGGGGAGGTTTAGATTAGATATAAGGAAGAAATTCTTTACTGTTAGGGTGGTGAGGTACTGGAATGGGCTGCCCAGGGAGGCTGTGAATGCTCCATCCCTGGCAGTGTTCAAGGCCAGGTTGGACGAAGCCTTGGGTGACATGGTGTCCCTGCCTATGGCAGGGGGGTTGGAACTAGATGATCTTAAGGTCCTTTCCAACCCTAACTCTTCTATGATTCTATGATATAAACTCCTGGGATCAAAATAAATCAAGAGTAGGAGAAATGAGTAAAATTAATCTGCTTGCCTGCTTGTGCTCACAAGACTGCAACTATTTATATTTTTGTTTCAGTTCTACAAAGGAAACTTGCACTTATTCCAGTATAGCTCTCAACAAACTGCAGTTTTGCAGCCATACAGCAGTCAATAGATGCAACATTAAATTTCAGATTTAAACAAACAAAAAGAAACAACAAAAAACCCCACACAACAAAAAAAAAAAACCCAAACACCCTCATCTCCATTATAACTCTATGTTATAATGAAGACTCTTCTTCCACCATTATTATTATGCAGGTATGCTCAAAGTGCTATCACATACCATTGATCTCAATTGACCTGATCTGCTTTCAAATTATCATGTGTCACCACTTACTAAGTTTAGCTTTAGGTATTAAAACTAACATTAACATATTGCAAACAAAAATCATCATGGCTCCTTTACCAGCACAGTCTTTCACTACTCAAAAATACATGGCCCTACATTGAAAGATCAAGTTGTAACCTAATGCTTAAGAAAGTGTGCTTTTTCATACTTCTTAAGGTCCAGGTAGCACCTAACTAGGTTATAAAATACTTGCCAGAATTTAAGCTAACCAGGACATTAAAATATGCCATTTAATCTTCTGAACCAACAGCAAAATTATGTTTTTCAGAAGAGACAGATTACAGACTACTCAAAATCTTCCATACAAGCTTTTATACCACGAACCATTCAATTTCCGTGGAGAACTATCTGCTTTCCTGAATTTTCCCAGAAACTTGGGTCACATGGGTGAGCACATTAGCTTCTGCCTGTCACAAGGCACTGTCACTCCCATGTGTTGAGATAAGAACGGTCCAGTAACTAAGGTATAACACAATTCACTACTGCTATGACTAATAATAATGATAAGAGAAATAACAAGGGAAGAGAAGCTTACAAGCTCAACTTCACTCTCCGCTCTTCTGGTGTAACCTGAAGTCTTAAACTAACAATAGTGTGTGTGCCTTTAACGTAGTAGAATAGGCCAAACTGTTCTAACTTACTAACACATAGAGAGAAAGGAATGTTCGTCTGATGGAAGGAACATCATGGGACTGATAACAACTGGGAAGATAGTAAATAAGACCAAGGATGCCAGCCTTCAAGATAGCAGGGTGGCACCCAGCATGGAGCAAAACTGGAACAGAATAGAAGCAAGGACATACCAGCTTCTAAACATGGCACTAGGACCTTGCAAGCATGTACAGGCATTGAGGTCATTCAGTAAATACAGTGAGGAAGACTATCGAAGACCACCAAAGACCCCCACTCAGCAAGAAAGTGCATGTGTAATTAGGATGCTATGAGTATGCATGAGTCTGCTAAATATTGATTCGGAGAAAACTCCAGGAACAAACGTGCCAACAAAGTTTTCAAGCTGACAAGCAGGTATTCTTTATTGTGGTGCCGGGAGACACGGGGGATAGCTCCTCCTAACGAGTGTCTCTCTATTGCTACACAAGCCATCCTTATGTAGTCCCTGGGCATACATACATATTCATGAAGCTATGTATGGATTACATTATTTTCCAGAAAGTTCCCCGCATGCGTACAAAAATGTGGTGGTGTTCTCTGAGGGTCGTTTACTTCTTCCAACAATCTTCATCACTTCTGGCAGCCTTTGAGGCATGCGCAGTAGATGCTTATACCAGTCTAATTGGTTCGTTAGCACCAGAGACATAATAATCCTCCTATCCTCCTACTTATCAGTTAGTTGATCCTGGACACCTGCCATTCCCAGATACTCCTTATCCCTGTGTCCTGTTCTTCTAGACTGTTTTTCTTAAAACTACATAAACTATAACGATTTATCTTGTGCCAGTATGTTCTCTAGCTGTACTCTATTTTTTTTCTGTGTACCATGCACCTCAGTAATTTTCCATTGCTACTGTTACAAAGCCATCAAACTTAACATTGCTTAAAACTAATTCTAAAGGTTTATATATTCCATTTTGTGGTTTTGTGTCCCCCTTGTTTCAATATATAGCCACTATAGCAAGTATCGGGTGTGGTCACCTTTGCAAAATGATTTGCATGTGCTCCCAGTGCTGCAGTAAAGAATGCCTGCTTTCTAAAACTCCAAATTGAGTCTTAGGAAGTTTCTCTGACTGACTTTTACAGTAGTACTGCCTCTTCCCTCCCACTCTGAACAGCATAAAGGGGATGGGGTATGGGACTTCTGGTCAGTTCCTACAGCATTGTCTCCACTGCCCCTTTCTCCTCATACTTTTCCCCTGCTCCAGTATGGGATTCCTCTCATAGTATGCAGTCCTTCACAAAATTCTCTAACATGGGCTGTAGTTCCTGCTATGGGCTGCAGGCTAGATGTCTACTCCACTATGCACATCCATGGGCTGCATGGGGACAACCTGTGTCACGATGGTCTTCTCCATGGGCTGCAGAGGAATCAGCTCTAGCACCTGGAGCGCCTTCTCCCTCTCCTTCACTGACTTTGGTGTCTGCAGAGTTGTTGCACTCACATTTTTCATACTCTTCTACCTTACATCCGCTGTGTAGTGTTTTTTACTTCTTCTTGAATATGTTATCACAGAGGTGCTACCTAACATTGCTAATTGGCTCAGCTTTGGCCTCTGGTGGGTCAGTTTTGGAGCTGGCTGGAACTGGCTCTGTCTGACATGGGGGCAGTTTCTGACGTCTCTCACAGAAGCCACCTCTACAGCCCCCCTTCTACCAAAACTGTTCCAATTTTGGTTAGCCCTGAAGTGCATTGGCAGTTGCATGGAATGATTGTTGTAGGTCCCAACTGAACGATTCTAAAAAAAAATCCCAACACCAAAGTCAAAATATCATTACCACAACACTGACAAAGATCAACAGTTTACACATGCTCCACCCTTGTCATTTTACAACATTACAGCAACGGAAAATCCTTGCAATTATTCAGCTTTCTGGGAATATCTGGTACAGAATTTGCCTGTTACCTCTTCCCCTTACTGTCCTTATCTCAAATTCTTCAAAAGCCCTGTGTCAGGTTCCAAACTGATAGTCAGTCATTTGTCTTCCAAAGCAACCACTACACTTACTGAGGCCCTGCTTCCCAGGAATCATAGAATGGTTAGGGTTGGAAAGGACCTTGAGATCTAATTCCAACCCCCCTGCCATAGGCAGGGATGCCTCACACTAGACCATGTGTAACAGACTGATCTGAAAACAGACTCCACTGTCCGTTGTCTCAAAGATTGGTCTGAGAAGCTGAGATGGAATTCCACCTGTCTTTTGCCTCAGAGATGGATGGGAAGAGTTCAGATAAGACTCTTTAGTCCAGTACCTCAGAGGATTGGTGTGAGGAATTGCTACCCATTATCCCAAGAATTGCAGCAGACACCTGTGTGTGCAGACACGTGCAGTTAAAGAGCTGGCTGCAAGACCAAGGAAACTGGTCCACCAGGAATGTGTAATGCATGACATGAGGAACAGAGGTACTCCCCCCATCTCATTATAAAAAGGGGAAAAGGTAATCACCAAGAGGCACATCCTCCATGAGATATCACCGTGAGGGCAACTCCACAAGACACACTCCATGGGGTACCTTCAAGGGGACAACTCCAGAAGGACACCTCCAAGAGGACACCCACCTCCAATGGACTCTTGGGAGACACTGACTATGAACCCTGAAGAACTCCCACCACCGACAACGATGACAAAGAATCCCTGGGATACCTCTGGATCCACAGTAGTGACTATCTCTCTCTGCACCCCAAATCCTTGCTTCATTTTCTACCTTTTTCCCAATATGTCCTATAGCTATCCCCTTTATTCCAATAATTTCACTTTTTTATAATAACTGTCTTTTTGTAATTTGTAATAAACTTACTAATCAATTACAGTACTTGACCTTGTTTGCATCTTAATTTCACTATTGGGATCATGAACTGAAACAGGGTTCGGTACTGGGGTTTTCTCCAATCAGAGCCTGACACCATGTCACCCAGGGACCTGTCCAACCAGGACTTGAACACTGTCAAGGACAGAGCATTCACTTCTTTAGGCAAACTGTTCCAGTGCCTCACCACTCTCACAGTAAAGAACTGAACAGCCCCAGGCTTCTTAGCCTGTCTTCATACAGGAGGTGCTCCAGCTACCTGATCATCCTCATGGCCCTCCTCTGGACTGGCTCCAACAGCTCCATGTCCTTATGTTGGCAACACCAGAACTGCACACAGTACACAAGTTTTCAAAGTACTCTGTTCTCATGAGAAGAGAGTAGAGGGGTGGGACCACTTCCTTCACCTGATGGTTATGCTTCTTTTGATGCAGCCCAGGATACAGTTGGCTTTCTGGGCTGTGAGTGCACACTGCCGGCTCATGTTTGGTTTCTCATCAACAAACACCACAAGTCTTTCTCAACTAGGCTGCTCTGATTCACTTCTCCACCTAACCTGTAGCTGTGCCTGGAATTGCTCCAACCCAGGAGTAGGACCTTGCACTTCACATTCTTGAACATCATGAAGCTGGCATTGGCCCATCTCTCAAGCATGTCAAGGTCCCTCTGGATGGTATCCCTTCCCTCCAGTGTGTCAATCACAGTACAAACTTGGTGTTGTTGGCAAACTTGCTGAGGGCGCACTTTATCCAACTGTCCGTGTCACTGTTACAGTTTAAGCCCAGTCAGTAATTCAGAACCACACAGCTGCTTGCTCACTCCCCTCCTCCCCTTCTTCTCCCCTGCTCCTAGATGGATGGGGAGGAGAAACAAAAGAATATAAATCACATGGGTTTAGATTAGAACAGTGCAGTAAATAAGGTATAATACAAAACCACTACTACCACCACAAATAATAATAATTATAAGGGAAATATAATGATAAGGGAGAGAATATAAAACTAAAATGGGAAAGGAAAAGAAACAATACACACAAGTAATGCACAAAACAATTGCTCACCACCTGCCAACTGATACTCGGTCCGACTCAAGAAGCAATATCGGCCTTCTGGGTAACTCCCAGTTACCTCCCCGGGCATGACATGCTGTGGTATGGAATACCTCTTTGGCTAGCTTGGGTCAGGTGTCCTGACTCTGCTTCCTCCTGGCTTCTCGTGCCCCTCCTCACTGGCAGAGCATGAGACTAAAAAGTCCTTGGTCTGGGTGAACATTACTTAGCAACAACTAAAAACATTGGTGTGATTTCATTGGTATTATTTGGAGAAGGCTGAGGTTCTGAATGACTTCTTTGCCTCGGTCTTCACTGGCAAGTGCTCTGACTACACCACCCAAGTCTTGGAAGGCAGATGCAGGGACTGCAAGAATGAAGACCCCAGGCCCACTGAAGGAGAGGATCTGGTTTGAGACCATCTTAAGAACCTGAATGTGCACAAGTCCATGGGACCTGATGAAATCCATCCACGAGTCCTGAAGGAGATGGCAAATGAAGTTGCTAAGAAACTGTCCATCATATTTGAAAAAAACATGGCAGTCAGGTGAAGTTCCTAATGACTGGAAAAAGGGTAATATAATGCCCATTTTCAAGAAGGGGAAAATGGAGGACCCAGGGAACTACAGACCAGTCAGTCTCACCTTTGTGCCTGGCAAAATCTTGGAGCAGATTCTCCTGAAAGGCATGCTAAGGCACATGAAAAACAACAAGGTGCTTGGTGACAGCCATCATGGCTTCACTAAGGGGAAATCCTGCCTGACCAATTTGGTGGCCTTCTATGATGGGGCTATGGAACTGATGGACAGGGGTGGAGCAGTTGACGTCATCTACCTGGACTTGTGCAAAGCATTAGACACTGTCCCGCATGACATCCTTGTCTCTAAATTGAAGAGACATCAATTTGATAGATGGACTACTTGGTGGATAAGGAACTGGCTGGATGGCCCCATGCAAATAGTTGTGGTCAACGGCTCAGTGTCCAACTGCATACCAGTAATGAGTGGTGTCCCTCAGGGATGGGTGTTGGGACCGGTCTTGTTCAACTTCTTTGTCGGTGACATGGACAGTGAGATTGAGTGCGCCCTCAGCAAGTTTGCCGATGACACCAAGCTGTGCGGTTTGGTTGATACGCTGGAGGGAAGGAATGTCATCCAGAGGGACCTTGACATACTTGTGAGGTGGGCTGATGCCAGCCTTATGAAGTTTAACCATGACAAGTGCAAGGTCCTACACCTGAATTGGAGCAATCCCAGGCACAGCTACAGGTTGGGCAGAGAAGAGATCCAAAGCAGCCCTGTAGAGAAGGACTTGAGGGTGTTGGTCAATGAGAAACTGAACATGAGCCAGCAATGTGCACTCGCAGCCCAGAAAGCCAACTGTATCCTGACCCAAAGTAGCCAAAGGGGTGTGTTCCATAGCACAGTACATCATGCTCAGTATATAAAATGGGGGGAGTTACCTGGAAGGCCCAGATTGCTGCTTGGGTTGGGCTGGGTATAGGTCAGCAGGTCGTGAGCAATTGCATTATGCATCACTTGTGTTTATTGTTTTCTTTTCCTTTTCCCCTTTTGGTTTTATATTCTCTCCCCTTGTTATTTCCCTTACCATTATTATTATTGGTGGCAGTAGTAGTAGTTTTGTATTGTACCTTAGTTACTGGACTCTTCTTATATCAACCCATGGGAGTTACATTCTTTCAGTTCTCCTCCCCATCCCTCTAGGATTGGGTGGGAAGAAGGAGGGGGAGTGAGCAAGTGGCTGTGTGATTTTGAGTTACTGGCTGGGCTTAAACCACAGCACATCTTCCCAGGAAATTCCTGTCCTTATTAAGCAGAACATAATGGCCATCATAGAACTAAGAATTATGTTCACATCTATTTTCTCCACACTTTTGAGGTGAATTTAATCTAATTACTTACATGAAACCTTGACTTGCAGTGTAGCAATGAACAGAGACTCTGTCAGAACAACGAATTTATTTAAGGGGAAGGGAAGAAAGGTTAGCATCTCCTGGTGAAACTTTCTTTGCTTTATTTAGTTTATGTTGAAATAGCTTGGCAGCTGGCAATTTTAATCAGAAAATTTAACGCATCATCAAAGTAAAAATATTTTTATTTGGAAATGTATTTAAATACATTTAAATTCAATGCTTTTATCTACTGTCGTCCTGGGTTCAGCAGTAGCAGTAATTTTTCTCCTTCTTAGTAGCTGGTGCAGTGCTGTATTTTTGACTTTCAGCCTGGGAACAACACTGATAACACCAACGTTTTTAGTTGTTCCTAAGTAATGATAACTCCGATCAAGGCCTTCCTCAGTCTTATGCTCTGCCAGGGAGGAGGGGAAGCCGTGAGGAAGCAGAGATAGGACACCTGACCCAAACTAGCCAAAGGGGTATGCGTGACACTTCAGGCCATCAGGGCAGAGATGCAACATATAGATGGGCTCATGATGGAGGGGTGGACTTAACAATGGACACTATAGCCCAGGTTATTCACTACTGTGAAACATGTGCTGCAGTTAAGCAAACCAAGCAGCTAAAGCCTCTTTGGTATGGAGGACGATGGCTGAAGCACAAATATGGGGAGGCCTGGCAGGCTGACCGTATCTCAGTCCCACTAATCCGCCAAGTCAAGCGCCATGTGCTTACCACAGTGGAAGCTATCACCAGATGGCTAGAAACATGTGCTGTGCCCCACACCACTGCCTGGAACACTGTCTTGGGCCTTGAGCAACAGATCTTGTGGCAGCAACTCACCCCAGATAGTACTGAGTCAGACAGTGGGACTCATTTACTGAACAACCTTATAGACACTTGGGTCAAAGAGCATGGCATTGAGTGGGTATATCGTATCCCCTACCATCCAGCAGCCTCTGGGAAAATCAGATGGTACAACGGGCTGTTAAAAACTACACTGAGAGCAATGGGTTGGGGAACTTTCAAACATTGGGATACACATTTACCAAAGGCTACCTGCTTGGTCAACACCAGAGGATCTGCCAACAGGGCTGGCCCAGCCGAATCAGAACTTTTACTTACTGTAGAGGGGGATCAAGTTCCTGTGGTGCACATAAAGGATTTGCTGGGGAAGACAGTCTGGGTTATTCCTGCTTCAGGTAAAGGCAAACCCACTCATGGGTTTGTTTTTGCTCAGGGACCCTGACATACCCGATAAGTAATGCGGGAAGATGGGGAAGTCCGATGTATACTTCAAGGGGATTTGATTTTAGATGAAACCAGCCAATGAACTCAATTGTATGCTCTTGCCTGCTATGTAGCACTTTTATAGCCCACGACCTAGATGTCTTCAGGTCACCAGCAACTGGCCCTGATTTCCCTCAGACCACCATTCCAACAAAGAATGAACTTTGATGAAATCAGGCGAGTTCTGCAGTATCATCAGCAGGCAATGATCCAACACTGCACACAGCCTCTCCTGCTCTGAAAGACTTACAAAAGATGGAGCCCGACATCATGGACCAAATGCACTCAGCAGCTTTATAGGGATTGGTCAATGCGCTATGGAATGGTATCTCTCTCTCTGTATGTGCATATATATATATATATATAAGAGAGAAGAGTGATGATATATTGAAAAATGTGTGATCTGGGCATGATGTGAATGATATGGAATAAGGGGTGGATACTGTCCTGGGTTCAGTAGTAGCAGTCATTTTTCTCCTTTCTAGTAGCTGGTGCAGTGCTGTGTTTTTGACTTTCATCCTGGGAACAATGCTGATAACACACCAATGTTTTTAGTTGTTGCTAAGTAATTTAACTAAGTGGTTTAACAGTTGGTTTTAGGTGAATAAAGCATGAAGAACTTTTTGTCCGATAGTGCTTATAATTATTTTGTATGATTTTTTTGATCCAACCAATAGAAAAATGGCAACACTAATACCTAAGAATGTTTTAATAAATCAAGCAGTACAGAAAGGAACATGGAACATAATTTGGACTACCTCCAAGTCACACTTTTATAGTTGACCTAGCTTATTAGCTCACACAAAGAGCATCTGAAAATTCCCCTTACTTACCACTTAAAATTCCTCTCATTTGTACTGTTTTCTTTATAGCAAACCAGTGCATTCAAACAAGTATCTTAGATTTCAATATTTGAAACGGACAAATATTTCAATCTGTATGTCAGCCTCATCTGATTTACAATATAAAAGGACAGCACAAATATTAAAAGAAAAAAATAAAAATCTTACCCTGAAGTCAGCAAGAATATACAGAAAGTTTACTCAAAAATTAAACAAATATTACTTCAGGGGGTTGGAACTAGATGATGTTTAAGGTCCCTGTCCTGGGTTCAGCTATAGCAGTCATTTTTCTCCTTTTTAGTAGCTCATGCAGTACTGTTTTTGACTTACAGCCTGGGAATAACGATGATAATACCCATGTTTTTAGTTGTTGCTAAGTAATATTTCCTCTGACCAAGGACTTTCTGAGTCTCATGCTCTGCCAGGGAGGAGGGGAAGCCCTGAGGAAGCAGAGACAGGACACCTGACCCAATGTAGCCAAATGGGTACTCCATACCACAGCATGCCATGCCCAGTATATAAACTGGGGGGAGACCACCAGAAGGCCCAGATCACTGCTCGAATTGGGCTGGGTATCTGTCGGCAGGTAGTGAGCAACTCTATAATCTCCCCTTTTAATTTCCCTTATTATTATAATTGGTGGTAGCAGTAGTACTTTTATACTGTACCTTAACGACCAGACTGTTCTTATGTGGGAGTTACATTCTTCAGATTCTCCTCTCCATTCCTCCAAGAGCAGGTGGAGGAAGAACTGTGGGTGTGAGCAAATGGCTGCATGGTTCTAAGTTACCAGCTGGGCTCAAACCACAACAGTTCTCATTGGCACCCAACATGGGCCACAAAGGTTGAGATAATGACAGATCTGATCAGAGTGTGTCTAATCATATTTGTGATAAACATTCATTGTTTTGAATTAGTAATCACTTGTCACAATGCTGATTTATTGGCTCTCATAGTTGTTGGTCTTGATTGCAGTTTCAGCATGTTGTACCTTACAGCTGGTATTTGCTGTTTTAGTGCTTGTCAGCTGGGGGGCCTGGGCTAAGGTTCTTGTTTCACTGTGCTGTATGGTAATGACTCCTCATACAATAGACTCATTGATCATGAAGCTGGTTTGGCTTGTGTTCCCAGCATGGTCATCACCTCTATACTTTGGGGTGCTGTCCTGGGTTCAGCAGTAGCAGTCATGTTTTCTCCTTCTTGATAGCTGGTGCAGCGCTGTGTTTTGACTTTCGGCCTGGGAATGGTGCTGATAACACCTATGTTTGTAGTTACTGCTCAAATGTTTTGTTTGTCCAAGGACTTTGTGAGCCTCATGCTCTGCCAGAGAGGAGGAGGGCAGGAAGCAGAGACAGGACACCTGATCCAAACTAGCCAAATAGGTATTCCATACCACAGCACATCATGCCCAGGATGTAATGGAGAGTTACCCAGAAGGGCTGGTGCTCTGGGGGGGTTGGAGGAGGTATTGGTCAGTGCTTGGTTGGGCAGGGTGGGGTGAGTTATGGATCAGCGGCTGGTGAGGTGTTGTATTCTCTTCACTTGTTATTTCCTTTATCATTATTATTATTGGAAGTAGCAGTAGTGATTTGTGTTATACCTTAGTTATTAAACTGTTCTTATCTCAACCCGTGGGGGCTACATTCTTTGGATTCTCCTCCCCAGCTCTCCGGGAGTTGGGGGAGAAAGGGGGGGAGTGAGTGAACAAACTCTGTGGTTGGGTTTAAACCACTACAGATGCATATAATTGGAATTTTTAACAATCACACATCTTTTTTTATCTCCTCATGTGGTCAGCCTATGTAGGAAACATTCCCTTACATTCCCAGCATCCCCACCAGACTATTTACAGCATTATTTGAGAGTTCTAAATGTTTTGGATGGTGTTTGAATACCCTTGAGACCTGCCTGATGATTGTGATGGGGATCAGCATGTTGGCACATATACAGAGTGTGTTTTACCCACCACCATTTCATCTGATCTCAAAGCAGTGTTGGGTTTGGGTCTGGTCTAGTGTTAGATGATGATATATGACCAAGAGATTTTCCCTGAGGCTGGACAGTCATGAGTGGCAGGGTGTTTGGGATAGTATGGGCAAGAATCTAGGCCAGTGGACCCCTCCAGTGCTTTGGAACTTCATCACTGAACAAGTACAAAATCCAGAAAAATTAGTAAAGCACTTAAATGCTATGTGTTGTCATCCTGGTCATACCAGAGAGGGACAAATCATGGCAATGTGCTGGGGCTTGGCTTACATGTTCAGAGCCCTGTTCAACACCATCCAGCAACTTCAAAGGGAAAAAGATGTCTCTGGATCTGATGGCAAAGCAACAGACAACGCAGCTGCTCCAAATCCAAGCACAGCAGCTGTACCAACCCCAGTGACAAGTACAGCAGCTACTCAAACTCTGACTACAACTGACAATGCAGCTACTTCAGCTCCAAGCACAGCAGCTATACCAGTCCCAGCAACAATTACAGCAGCTACTCAAACCCTGACAGCAAAAGACTGTGCATCTGCTGGTGCTTCTCAGTCCCCCAAGCACAGTGGCTGCACCAACACCGACAACAGATACTGCTGCCATTCCAACCACAGTGATAATCATTGCAGCTAAAACAAAGGACCAATTTGTGCCAATATCAGTTGCCCCTGTAAGCAAAGGGAAAAACAAACAAGATGCACAAAGAGCAACCCATACAGTGAAGGAAGATGAAAAAACAATGCACTTACTACACAGGACAGCATCTGAATAAGAGTTATGATCATGTGGATCAGTGGATGAGAAAGTTTATTAAACAAGCCCACTAAATCCAGTAAGTGCACAAAAGCGAGCACACTAATGGGAATTAGGTAAATACAGTAAATAAGTACAATAAGGCAAATCAGAGATATAGATGGGCTATAGTGTCCATTGTTAAGTCCACCCCTCCATCATGAGCCCATCTATATGTTGCATCTCTGCCCTGATGGCCTGAAGTGTCACGCATACCCCTTTGGCTAGTTTGGGTCAGGTGTCCTATCTCTGCTTCCTCACGGCTTCCCCTCCTCCCTGGCAGAGCATAAGACTGAGGAAGGCCTTGATCGGAGTTATCATTACTTAGGAACAACTAAAAACGTTGGTGTTATCAGTGTTGTTCCCAGGCTGAAAGTCAAAAATACAGCACTGCACCAGCTACTAAGAAGGAGAAAAATTACTGCTACTGCTGAACCCAGGACGACAGTAGATAAAAGCATTGAATTTAAATGTATTTAAATACATTTCCAAATAAAAATATTTTTACTTTGATGATGCGTTAAATTTTCTGATTAAAATTGCCAGCTGCCAAGCTATTTCAACATAAACTAAATAAAGCAAAGAAAGTTTCACCAGGAGATGCTAACCTTTCTTCCCTTCCCCTTAAATAAATTCGTTGTTCTGACAGAGTCTCTGTTCATTGCTACACTGCAAGTCAAGGTTTCATGTAAGTAATTAGATTAAATTCACCTCAAAAGTGTGGAGAAAATAGATGTGAACATAATTCTTAGTTCTATGATGGCCATTATGTTCTGCTTAATAAGGACAGGAATTTCCTGGGAAGATGTGCTGTGGTTTAAGCCCAGCCAGTAACTCAAAATCACACAGCCACTTGCTCACTCCCCCTCCTTCTTCCCACCCAATCCTAGAGGGATGGGGAGGAGAACTGAAAGAATGTAACTCCCATGGGTTGATATAAGAAGAGTCCAGTAACTAAGGTACAATACAAAACTACTACTACTGCCACCAATAATAATAATGGTAAGGGAAATAACAAGGGGAGAGAATATAAAACCAAAAGGGGAAAAGGAAAAGAAAACAATAAACACAAGTGATGCATAATGCAATTGCTCACGACCTGCTGACCTATACCCAGCCCAACCCAAGCAGCAATCTGGGCCTTCCAGGTAACTCCCCCCATTTTATATACTGAGCATGATGTACTGTGCTATGGAACACACCCCTTTGGCTACTTTGGGTCAGGATACAGTTGGCTTTCTGGGCTGCGAGTGCACATTGCTGGCTCATGTTCAGTTTCTCATTGACCAACACCCTCAAGTCCTTCTCTACAGGGCTGCTTTGGATCTCTTCTCTGCCCAACCTGTAGCTGTGCCTGGGATTGCTCCAATTCAGGTGTAGGACCTTGCACTTGTCATGGTTAAACTTCATAAGGCTGGCATCAGCCCACCTCACAAGTATGTCAAGGTCCCTCTGGATGACATTCCTTCCCTCCAGCGTATCAACCAAACCGCACAGCTTGGTGTCATCGGCAAACTTGCTGAGGGCGCACTCAATCTCACTGTCCATGTCACCGACAAAGAAGTTGAACAAGACCGGTCCCAACACCCATCCCTGAGGGACACCACTCATTACTGGTATGCAGTTGGACACTGAGCCGTTGACCACAACTATTTGCATGGGGCCATCCAGCCAGTTCCTTATCCACCAAGTAGTCCATCTATCAAATTGATGTCTCTTCAATTTAGAGACAAGGATGTCATGCGGGACAGTGTCTAATGCTTTGCACAAGTCCAGGTAGATGACGTCAACTGCTCCACCCCTGTCCATCAGTTCCATAGCCCCATCATAGAAGGCCACCAAATTGGTCAGGCAGGATTTCCCCTTAGTGAAGCCATGATGGCTGTCACCAAGCACCTTGTTGTTTTTCATGTGCCTTAGCATGCCTTTCAGGAGAATCTGCTCCAAGATTTTGCCAGGCACAAAGGTGAGACTGACTGGTCTGTAGTTCCCTGGGTCCTCCATTTTCCCCTTCTTGAAAATGGGCATTATATTACCCTTTTTCCAGTCATTAGGAACTTCACCTGACTGCCATGTTTTTTTCAAATATGATGGACAGTTTCTTAGCAACTTCATTTGCCATCTCCTTCAGGACTCGTGGATGGATTTCATCAGGTCCCATGGACTTGTGCACATTCAGGTTCTTAAGATGGTCTCAAACCAGATCCTCTCCTTCAGTGGGCCTGGGGTCTTCATTCTTGCAGTCCCTGCATCTGCCTTCCAAGACTTGGGTGGTGTAGTCAGAGCACTTGCCAGTGAAGACCGAGGCAAAGAAGTCATTCAGAACCTCAGCCTTCTCCAAATAATACCAATGATATCACACCAATGTTTTTAGTTGTTGCTAAGTAATGTTCACCCAGACCAAGGACTTTTTAGTCTCATGCTCTGCCAGTGAGGAGGGGCACGAGAAGCCAGGAGGAAGCAGAGTCAGGACACCTGACCCAAGCTAGCCAAAGAGGTATTCCATACCACAGCATGTCATGCCCGGGGAGGTAACTGGGAGTTACCCAGAAGGCCGATATTGCTTCTTGAGTCGGACCGAGTATCAGTTGGCAGGTGGTGAGCAATTGTTTTGTGCATTACTTGTGTGTATTGTTTCTTTTCCTTTCCCATTTTAGTTTTATATTCTCTCCCTTATCATTATATTTCCCTTATAATTATTATTATTTGTGGTGGTAGTAGTGGTTTTGTATTATACCTTATTTACTGCACTGTTCTAATCTAAACCCATGTGATTTATATTCTTTTGTTTCTCCTCCCCATCCATCTAGGAGCAGGGGAGAAGAAGGGGAGGAGGGGAGTGAGCAAGCAGCTGTGTGGTTCTGAATTACTGACTGGGCTTAAACTGTAACAGTGACACGGACAGTTGGATAAAGTGCGCCCTCAGCAAGTTTGCCAACAACACCAAGTTTGTACTGTGATTGACACACTGGAGGGAAGGGATACCATCCAGAGGGACCTTGACATGCTTGAGAGATGGGCCAATGCCAGCTTCATGATGTTCAAGAATGTGAAGTGCAAGGTCCTACTCCTGGGTTGGAGCAATTCCAGGCACAGCTACAGGTTAGGTGGAGAAGTGAATCAGAGCAGCCTAGTTGAGAAAGACTTGTGGTGTTTGTTGATGAGAAACCAAACATGAGCCGGCAGTGTGCACTCACAGCCCAGAAAGCCAACTGTATCCTGGGCTGCATCAAAAGAAGCATAACCATCAGGTGAAGGAAGTGGTCCCACCCCTCTACTCTCTTCTCATGAGAACAGAGTACTTTGAAAACTTGTGTACTGTGTGCAGTTCTGGTGTTGCCAACATAAGGACATGGAGCTGTTGGAGCCAGTCCAGAGGAGGGCCATGAGGATGATCAGGTAGCTGGAGCACCTCCTGTATGAAGACAGGCTAAGAAGCCTGGGGCTGTTCAGTTCTTTACTGTGAGAGTGGTGAGGCACTGGAACAGTTTGCCTAAAGAAGTGAATGCTCTGTCCTTGACAGTGTTCAAGTCCTGGTTGGACAGGTCCCTGGGTGACATGGTGTCAGGCTCTGATTGGAGAAAACCCCAGTACCGAACCCTGTTTCAGTTCATGATCCCAATAGTGAAATTAAGATGCAAACAAGGTCAAGTACTGTAATTGATTAGTAAGTTTATTACAAATTACAAAAAGACAGTTATTATAAAAAAGTGAAATTATTGGAATAAAGGGGATAGCTATAGGACATATTGGGAAAAAGGTAGAAAATGAAGCAAGGATTTGGGGTGCAGAGAGAGATAGTCACTACTGTGGATCCAGAGGTATCCCAGGGATTCTTTGTCATCGTTGTCGGTGGTGGGAGTTCTTCAGGGTTCATAGTCAGTGTCTCCCAAGAGTCCATTGGAGGTGGGTGTCCTCTTGGAGGTGTCCTTCTGGAGTTGTCCCCTTGAAGGTACCCCATGGAGTGTGTCTTGTGGAGTTGCCCTCACGGTGATATCTCATGGAGGATGTGCCTCTTGGTGATTACCTTTTCCCCTTTTTATAATGAGATGGGGGGAGTACCTCTGTTCCTCATGTCATGCATTACACATTCCTGGTGGACCAGTTTCCTTGGTCTTGCAGCCAGCTCTTTAACTGCACGTGTCTGCACACACAGGTGTCTGCTGCAATTCTTGGGATAATGGGTAGCAATTCCTCACACCAATCCTCTGAGGTACTGGACTAAAGAGTCTTATCTGAACTCTTCCCATCCATCTCTGAGGCAAAAGACAGGTGGAATTCCATCTCAGCTTCTCAGACCAATCTTTGAGACAACGGACAGTGGAGTCTGTTTTCAGATCAGTCTGTTACACATGGTCTAGTGTGAGGCATCCCTGCCTATGGCAGGGGGGTTGGAATTAGATCTCAAGGTCCTTTCCAACCCTAACCATTCTATGATTCCTGGGAAGCAGGGCCTCAGTAAGTGTAGTGGTTGCTTTGGAAGACAAATGACTGACTATCAGTTTGGAACCTGACACAGGGCTTTTGAAGAATTTGAGATAAGGACAGTAAGGGGAAGAGGTAACAGGCAAATTCTGTACCAGATATTCCCAGAAAGCTGAATAATTGCAAGGATTTTCCGTTGCTGTAATGTTGTAAAATGACAAGGGTGGAGCATGTGTAAACTGTTGATCTTTGTCAGTGTTGTGGTAATGATATTTTGACTTTGGTGTTGGGATTTTTTTTTAGAATCGTTCAGTTGGGACCTACAACAATCATTCCATGCAACTGCCAATGCACTTCAGGGCTAACCAAAATTGGAACAGTTTTGGTAGAAGGGGGGCTGTAGAGGTGGCTTCTGTGAGAGACGTCAGAAACTGCCCCCATGTCAGACAGAGCCAGTTCCAGCCAGCTCCAAAACTGACCCACCAGAGGCCAAAGCTGAGCCAATTAGCAATGTTAGGTAGCACCTCTGTGATAACATATTCAAGAAGAAGTAAAAAACACTACACAGCGGATGTAAGGTAGAAGAGTATGAAAAATGTGAGTGCAACAACTCTGCAGACACCAAAGTCAGTGAAGGAGAGGGAGAAGGCGCTCCAGGTGCTAGAGCTGATTCCTCTGCAGCCCATGGAGAAGACCATCGTGACACAGGTTGTCCCCATGCAGCCCATGGATGTGCATAGTGGAGTAGACATCTAGCCTGCAGCCCATAGCAGGAACTACAGCCCATGTTAGAGAATTTTGTGAAGGACTGCATACTATGAGAGGAATCCCATACTGGAGCAGGGGAAAAGTATGAGGAGAAAGGGGCAGTGGAGACAATGCTGTAGGAACTGACCAGAAGTCCCATACCCCATCCCCTTTATGCTGTTCAGAGTGGGAGGGAAGAGGCAGTACTACTGTAAAAGTCAGTCAGAGAAACTTCCTAAGACTCAATTTGGAGTTTTAGAAAGCAGGCATTCTTTACTGCAGCACTGGGAGCACATGCAAATCATTTTGCAAAGGTGACCACACCCGATACTTGCTATAGTGGCTATATATTGAAACAAGGGGGACACAAAACCACAAAATGGAATATATAAACCTTTAGAATTAGTTTTAAGCAATGTTAAGTTTGATGGCTTTGTAACAGTAGCAATGGAAAATTACTGAGGTGCATGGTACACAGAAAAAAAATAGAGTACAGCTAGAGAACATACTGGCACAAGATAAATCGTTATAGTTTATGTAGTTTTAAGAAAAACAGTCTAGAAGAACAGGACACAGGGATAAGGAGTATCTGGGAATGGCAGGTGTCCAGGATCAACTAACTGATAAGTAGGAGGATAGGAGGATTATTATGTCTCTGGTGCTAACGAACCAATTAGACTGGTATAAGCATCTACTGCGCATGCCTCAAAGGCTGCCAGAAGTGATGAAGATTGTTGGAAGAAGTAAACGACCCTCAGAGAACACCACCACATTTTTGTACGCATGCGGGGAACTTTCTGGAAAATAATGTAATCCATACATAGCTTCATGAATATGTATGTATGCCCAGGGACTACATAAGGATGGCTTGTGTAGCAATAGAGAGACACTCGTTAGGAGGAGCTATCCCCCGTGTCTCCCGGCACCACAATAAAGAATACCTGCTTGTCAGCTTGAAAACTTTGTTGGCACGTTTGTTCCTGGAGTTTTCTCCGAATCAATATTTAGCAGACTCATGCATACTCATAGCATCCTAATTACACATGCACTTTCTTGCTGAGTGGGGGTCTTTGGTGGTCTTCGATAGTCTTCCTCACTGTATTTACTGAATGACCTCAATGCCTGTACATGCTTGCAAGGTCCTAGTGCCATGTTTAGAAGCTGGTATGTCCTTGCTTCTATTCTGTTCCAGTTTTGCTCCATGCTGGGTGCCACCCTGCTATCTTGAAGGCTGGCATCCTTGGTCTTATTTACTATCTTCCCAGTTGTTATCAGTCCCATGATGTTCCTTCCATCAGACGAACATTCCTTTCTCTCTATGTGTTAGTAAGTTAGAACAGTTTGGCCTATTCTACTACGTTAAAGGCACACACACTATTGTTAGTTTAAGACTTCAGGTTACACCAGAAGAGCGGAGAGTGAAGTTGAGCTTGTAAGCTTCTCTTCCCTTGTTATTTCTCTTATCATTATTATTAGTCATAGCAGTAGTGAATTGTGTTATACCTTAGTTACTGGACCGTTCTTATCTCAACACATGGGAGTGACAGTGCCTTGTGACAGGCAGAAGCTAATGTGCTCACCCATGTGACCCAAGTTTCTGGGAAAATTCAGGAAAGCAGATAGTTCTCCACGGAAATTGAATGGTTCGTGGTATAAAAGCTTGTATGGAAGATTTTGAGTAGTCTGTAATCTGTCTCTTCTGAAAAACATAATTTTGCTGTTGGTTCAGAAGATTAAATGGCATATTTTAATGTCCTGGTTAGCTTAAATTCTGGCAAGTATTTTATAACCTAGTTAGGTGCTACCTGGACCTTAAGAAGTATGAAAAAGCACACTTTCTTAAGCATTAGGTTACAACTTGATCTTTCAATGTAGGGCCATGTATTTTTGAGTAGTGAAAGACTGTGCTGGTAAAGGAGCCATGATGATTTTTGTTTGCAATATGTTAATGTTAGTTTTAATACCTAAAGCTAAACTTAGTAAGTGGTGACACATGATAATTTGAAAGCAGATCAGGTCAATTGAGATCAATGGTATGTGATAGCACTTTGAGCATACCTGCATAATAATAATGGTGGAAGAAGAGTCTTCATTATAACATAGAGTTATAATGGAGATGAGGGTGTTTGGGTTTTTTTTTTTTTGTTGTGTGGGGTTTTTTGTTGTTTCTTTTTGTTTGTTTAAATCTGAAATTTAATGTTGCATCTATTGACTGCTGTATGGCTGCAAAACTGCAGTTTGTTGAGAGCTATACTGGAATAAGTGCAAGTTTCCTTTGTAGAACTGAAACAAAAATATAAATAGTTGCAGTCTTGTGAGCACAAGCAGGCAAGCAGATTAATTTTACTCATTTCTCCTACTCTTGATTTATTTTGATCCCAGGAGTTTATATCATAGAATCATAGAAGAGTTAGGGTTGGAAAGGACCTTAAGATCATCTAGTTCCAACCCCCCTGCCATAGGCAGGGACACCATGTCACCCAAGGCTTCGTCCAACCTGGCCTTGAACACTGCCAGGGATGGAGCATTCACAGCCTCCCTGGGCAGCCCATTCCAGTACCTCACCACCCTAACAGTAAAGAATTTCTTCCTTATATCTAATCTAAACCTCCCCTGTTTAAGTTTTAAACCATTACCCCTTGTCCTGTCACTGCAGTCCCTAATGAATAGTCCCTCACCAGCATCCCTATAGGCTCTCTTCAGATACTGGAAGGCTGCTATGAGGTTTCCACACAGCCTTCTCTTCTCCCGGCTGAACAGCTCCAACTTTCTCAGCCTGTCTTCATAGGGGAGGTGCTCCAGTCCCCTGATCATCCTCGTGGCCCTCCTCTGGACTTGTTCTAACAGTTCCATGTCCTTTTTATGTTGAGGACACCAGAACTGCACACAATACTTCCAAGTGAGATCTCACAAGAGCAGAGTAGAGGGACAGGATCACCTCTTTTGACCTGCTGGTCACGCTTCTTTTGATGCAGCCCAGAATATGGTTGGCTTTCTGGACTGTAAGCGCACACTTCTGGCTCATGTTCATTTTCTCATCGACCAACACCCCCAAGTCCTTCTCCACAGGACTGCACTGAAATTCCTCTTTGCCCAACCTGTAGGTGTGCCTGGGATTGCTCCGACCCAGGTGTAGGACCTTGCACTTGTCATGGTTAAACTTCATGAGGTTGGCATCAGCCCACCTCACAAGTGTGTCAAGGTCCCTCTGGATGGCAAAAGATATGTAAGGAAGACAAATTCTGCTGTCAATTACAGTTGTCATAATGTTGAAATATATGTTTATGTCTTGTAGTGTGGCTTTAAGTTATAGAAAATATTTCTTTATATTAGGTTTAATTAGCATTTGTTGTGGTTTAAACCAAATCCTCACAGTACTCTCACTCACTCCCCCCCTTGCTCCCCCAGCTCCCGGAGAGTTAGGAAGGAGAATCCAAAGAATGTAGCCCCCACGGGTTGAGATAAGAACGGTTTAATTGCTAAGGCACAACACAAATCACTACTGCCATTACTACTACAAATAATAATGATAAAGCCAATAACAAGCTAAAAGAATACAACACCCCACCAGCCACCGACCCGTAACTCACTCCACCCTGCCCGGCCGAGCACCACGTGCTCCCTCCTCCATTTCCCTCCAGAGCTCCACCCTTCCAGCTCCCTCTTCCAGTTGCATCCTGGGCATCACGTGCTATGGTATGGAATACCTCATTGGCTAGCCTGGGTCAGGTGTCCTGTCTCTCCTTCCTCCCGGCCTCCCCTCCTCCCTGGCAGAGCACGTGCTCAGAAAAGGCCCTGAACAAAAACACCCTCAAATCATGCTCGCTATCAAGCAACTGTTCCCAACCCAAAAGTCAAAACACAGCACTGCACCAGCTACAAGGAGAAAAATGACTGCTACTGCTCAAACCATGACAGCATTTAGTGTATTTGAGTTCTCATGAGTATCAGTAGACAAATATCCCTTATTGTGGCTGCCCATAAAGAGGAAGTCAGTAATATAGAGTTTTCACTAAGATGTCTCCAAGTGCCATAGGCAGTACTTGACTAAATCTAAATTTTTGAAGAGCAAGCTTAATATTCTTGAGTGTCCTCAATTTGTAGTGGATAGATTGACTGCTGTATATCAGTTTTATTGCCATTGGGAACTAATGATTTGGTTACGTAGCTTTTTTTCTCCTAGCTGTGTTTTTCAGGGGTTGACTATCAGTGAAGGTAAATTATTTTTATTTTGAACTCTTGCAGTTGATGGCAGAGATGAGGATTAAAGTTACCTGGTTTTGGGAGGTGCAAATGTCTGTCTATATCTTTAAAACAAAAGAATAAACTGGCTTTTGAAAATATGTAGGATGTATAAATGAATGTATTCAACATTTTAAAATTTTATTTTTCTTGAAAGAGTATCATCTGGTCTAAGTTATTTCAGAAATGCTTTTTGATCATCTGTATTGAGGGCCTGTTGTACACATGCTGATGGCAGCTAATATTCAGCATTGGGCTTCATATGTAATTTAAGCAGAGTTAAAGATCATTTTAGGAGAAGTTTCTATAATAATATAAAATACAGTTTTAAAGTGACTGTTGCCCATAGTTCACTGATTTTTCTGTTCTGTTTAACAAATGTGTTGTGAAAGTATAAACTGCTACTATTAGCATTAGCATCAGAATGAATCGAGTTCAACATTATTGGAAAAAGTGGAGTAGTTCTTTTGGAGTCTGTAAAGATACAATATGCTAATTACTAGAGTTATTTAGTAGACCCAAACTTGGTCTTGTTTATTCTACCTATCTAGCTGTAGTTTTTGTGGTATGTTGTTGTTTTGAGGGCTTTTGTTTGGTTTTGGGGGTTGGGGTTTGTCCTGGGTTTAGCAGTAGCACTCAATTTTTCTTCTTAGTGGCTGGTGCAATGCTGTGTTTTGACTTTCAGACTGGGAACAACACTAATAACACCAATATTTTTAGTTGTTGCTAAGTAATAATTACTCTGATCAAGGACTTCCTCAGTCTCATGCTCTGCCAGGGAGAAGTGGAGGCTGGGGGGAAGCAAAGACAGAACACCTGACCCAAGCTAGCCAAACAGGTATTCCATACCACAGCATGTATTGCCCAGGGAGGTAACTGGCAGTTACCTGGAAGGGCATGCTCTCTTCTGGTGGTATCATATTCTCTTCCCTTGTTATTTCTCTTATCATTATTATTATTGGTCGTAGCAGTAGTGATTTGTGTTATACCTTAGTTACTGGACCGTTCTTATCTCAACACATGGGAGTTACATTTTACATTATTTCCATTCTCCTCCCCATCCCTCCGGGTCCAGGGTAGGGGGGGGTGGTGTGAGAGAGAGAGACTGTGTGCCTGTGTTTATACCTTGACAGGGTTGTTTTTATTTATTTATTTTTATTGTATACCCTTGTCGTAGTTTAAGCCCTGTCAGCAAGTCAGCCATGCAGTTGCTCTCTCACCATCCCCCACCCCCCCCCCCCACGCTTCGTGTCCTCCACCTACTCCCAGAGGGATGGGGAGGGGAATCATAAGGATGCAACTCCCACGAGTTGAGATAAGAACAGTTTAGTCACTAAGGTATAACACAAATCACTACTGCTACCACCAGTAATAATAATGATAAAGGAAATAACAAGGGAAAAGAATACAACACCTCACTACCCACCGACTGATAACTAGCCTGACTGAGCACTGACCGATACCTCGTCCAACTCCCCCGTCTACTAGCCCTTCCGGGTAACTCTCAGTTATATCCTGGGCATGACGTCCTGTGGTATGGAATACTTCTTTATTCAGTTTGGGTCAGGTGTCCTGTCTCTGCTTCCTCCCAACTTTCCCTCCTCCCTGGCAGAGCATGAGGCTCAGAAAGTCCTTGGTCAGAGTAAACATGTGAGCAGTAACTAAAAACATCGGTGTTCTCAGCACTGTTCCCAAGCCGAAAGTCAAAAACCCAGCACTGCACCAGCTACTAAGAAGGAGAAAAATGACTGCTACTGCTGAACCCAGGACAACCCTATAAGTGCTTAGAGGTTGGTAATAAAGCTTTTGTTGTCCATTGAATTCAATTTGGTCATAAATTTAATTAATTTTCCCCTGGTGTCTCCTGCCCATGATAGTTCTTGGTGAGTGATTGCCATGTCCTCTCAACCCACAAGCTTTATATTTATGACAAAGGGGAGAGAGAGCAGCTTGGTGGGTACCTGGCAGCCAGCCAAGATTAGCCACAACAATCCCTTTTGCTAAAGGACTAAAAAAAAAAAACAAAACCAACCAAAAAAACCCAACAACAACAAAACAAACAATCCCCCTCCAAAAACAATTAAACCAAAACTTCAAGCAAAACAAAAAACCTAAACCAAAATAAAACCAAACAAAAAAAAAAACAACAAAAAATACCCACACCCAAACACTAGACCATCTTCATGAAAGGGAAAGAGCTCTACCCTACACAGTTCTGATATTTGCATTTCATGTAGAGGTACTATTGTAAATTGGAACAGGATCTCCCCTATGTGAAACACATTGGGAAAAGGCACAAGGCACTTCATATCTGCAACTGCATCAGGAAGTAACCCTTTTATTAAGGCATGTATGGAGAGGAAGAGAGAGAGACTGTGCTGAAATACTTATCCTAAGTAATAGTTATTTATTCATGGAGCAGACTTCCATATTCCCAACATCCTTACAGGACCTTCTTCAGCACGGCAAGATCCCATACCTGCTACTTCTCCATCTTTAAGAAACAGCAGAATGCCATGGAAAGTTTTCCATTTACTTTGTCAGGGTATTTTCCACTATGGAAAGAAAAACAAAAAGCAGATGTAGTTTTCAGATCTGAATTTAAAAAAGAAAAGCTAAAGATAATGCCAAAAATTTAAATATGTTATTTAGCATTTCCTGTAAAGCATACAAAAAGTTACATTACCTTAATACAAAAGGAAATAAAAATGAAACTGAAAACTTTACAAGCATAAGTTTGCCATGTATTTCCCATCACATACTTTATACCAAATCTGTGACAGTGTGCTTCCCCCCCAACCTGATCTTTATTCCCTGTAACCCTGCTCAAGTGATAACCACCAGTGATGATCCAAATAGATGTGCCTGGCAATGATGGATGCATCAGCTCAAAGCGGATTTGGGGGAGCCTTAACACAATAGCCAACGGCTAATTTGAGCAACACATCCCCCACAACTACAGTGCTGGTCAAGGTCTGACTCAAGCCAAGTTTGGAAGAGACTTAACATGTAGTCGTTATGTAAATATGATTATGAATCAATTATCTCACTCCATAAACAGTGGACAGCCAAGGGCCCACTGAGGTCTCCTACATGGCAGAAGGCTGCGCACCAGGATCTCTTCTCGAGTAAGGAAGCCCCTCAAGGTTACTCCTTACCAAAACAGATCCTTGGTAAGTGACTAACAGCATGCTAAACTTTAAAATCTTAGCTAAATAATATAGGGGATTGATTGTACATACATAATCCTTTAGAAACAAATCGTTGACCAAGTCTAGATCCAGCTATACCTAAACTCCCTTCTGAGAAGGGATTTAGAATGCAAGGGAAGCCCTTCTGAACCTCATGACTCAACAGGAGGGTCTCGCTGACAATTGCCTGATGCTGTCCTTTTGGCAGTAATTATGCAAGTGCACCTAGCCATCAAATCATGTTAAACCACTGTTGCATTTACTATTGAACTTTGTTAAAATTACTGGTTTACATTAATAAACATTGCTACTTCTCTTATTTAGGAGATAAGTGCATCAATCCATCCATGACAAACTCTATCTTAATTCTCTTTTGCCTGATTGGAAGGTCATAAAGCAGATTATCCTAAGTGAGATCACAAAGCATGTGTGGGAAAATGGGGGATCAGGCCCAGTCAGCATGAGCTCATGAAGGGCAGGTCCTGCTTGACCAACATGATCTCCTTCTATGACAAGTTGACCCACCTGATTGATGAGGGAAAGGCTGTAGACACTGTCTATTTGGACTTTAGTAAAGCGTTTGACACTGTCTCCCACAGAATTCTCCTGGAGAAACTGGATACTTATGGCCTGGATAGGTGCATTCTTTGCTGGGTTAAAAACTGGCTGGAGGGTAGAGCCCAAAGAGTGGTGGTAAATGGTGTCACATCTAGTTAGCAAACCAGCCATTAGTGGTGCCCCTCAGGTTGGGTCGTGCACCTTGGCCACAATAGTCCCATGCAACATTACAGGCTTGGGGAAGAGTGGCTGGAAAGCTGCTGGGCAGAAAAGCGCCTGGGGGTGACAATTAACGGTCAGCTGAACATGAGCTAGCAATGTGCCCAGACAACCAAGAAGGCCAACGGCATGCTAGCGTGTATCAGAAACAATATGGCCAGCAGGACTTGTACTACTAGGGAAGTAATAATCCCCCTGTACTCGGCACTGGTGAGGCCGCACCTCAAAAACAGTTCGCATGTTGATGGCAGCTAATATTCAGCATTGGGCTTTAAGCAGAGTTAAAGATCATTTTAGGAGAAGTTTCTATAACGATATAAAATACAGTTTTAAAGTGACTGTTGCCTATAGTTCAGTGATTTTTTTTTATGTTCTGTTTAACAATGTGTTGTGAAAGTATAAGCTGCTACTATTAGTATTAGCATCAGAATGATGCAAGTTCAACATTATTGGAAAAAGTGGAGTAGTTCTTTTGCAGTCTGTAAATATACAGTATGGTGATTACCAGAGCTGTTTAGTAGACCCAAACTTGGTCTTGTTTATTCTACCTATCTAGCTGTACTTTTTGTGGTATGTTGTTCTGGGAGCTTTTGTTTGGTTTTGGAGGTTGGGAATTTTTCTTTATTTTTTTAATGTTTATTTTATACCCTATAAGTGCTTAGAGGTTGGTAATAAAGTTTTTGTTGTCCATTGAATTAGATTTGGTCATAACCTGTACACAGCTCTGTGTCTGACAAGTATATTACTTCTCAGTATTACTATTTGTATTGGGCTTGCATGGCAAGGTTTTGGTAGCTGAGGGGCGTCAGGTGGCTTCTGTGAGAATTTGCTAGAATGTCTGAGTCACTTGGCAATGGTAGTAGCACCTTTCTGATATTGTATTTAAGAAGGGGGGGGGGAACTGCTGCACAACAGCAGCCATAATTGAGGACTGAGAATATGTGGGAGAAGCAACTCTGCAGATGCAAAGGTCACTGAAGGAGGAAGAGGAGGTACTCCAGATGCTGGACCAGAGGTTCTCCTGTAGCCTGTGGAGCAGCACATGCTGGAGTAGTTGAATGCCTAGATGTGAGAAACAAGCTCACCTTTAGAAAAAATTTAACTGGGGACAACGTCAGTGGAGCAAAGGTTTAGTGCTCGGTGCATGCCTTCATATCCTGCATGTGCACTTGTGAGTACAAAGTTTCTTATAGTCAAGCCTTTTACTTATTCATAGGACTTTCAGGAAGACGAATCCCACCTCCCAATGGCTGATGCAATCTTCATTCTTTCTTCTGCGTATATCCAGGAGGGTCTTTTAAGAGCTTAGTTGATAAAGGCCAGTAGTCTTCTTTGATATGAACATTTGATCTACTTAACCCTGTGCACGTGCCTAAAGCCCTTATCATATAACTTTTTCTGTTACTTCCAGGTTAGATGTTGGTTCGATCAAGCATGACTACCATACATCCTATGTCCACCCATAAAAGTCCCTTGTTCCTGCTTGTTTCACAGTTTCAGGAACTTACGTTCTTCCCGTCCACCTATGCGATTGTGCTTAAGCAGGATACAATGCAAAAACAAAGATAAAGCAAGCTTTTTCTGAAGCAAGCTATTTATGTTGCTTATCACACTAGAGAAATTATAATTCAGTAAGTTACATAACTGTAGTTCTCTTATCCCACTGCACACTTTAGGGCTACAGTGACAGTCTTTGGGTTAGTATTAATCAGGATTCTTACTGCTGTTTACCTTTTAGCTTAGTATCAGCTGCTAATACCTGCGAACTATGTGCTTAGTTCTTCCTTCAAATTGTTATCATATCTTGCCATTAGGGATGTCCCTGCTTAGAAGCAATTTACAGAAGCAGATGCAAGCTGTCTATGGGGACCAAGTTCTAATGCATTGCTTAGCAGGCCTCACCAGAAGAGCAGTTCCCCACCTACAGAGGGGCCCTCTGCTAAGCGAGTGCAGTCGTGTTTAAGTGCTGAATCAGGCTCATGCTAAAAAGTAAAGTTATTTCAACTAAGGCCTAATGACTTGGTCTCACCATGAAGAACTGCAGTCTGTGGGAAGGACCCATGTTGGAGCACTGTCTCCCATGGGATGGACCTCATGCTGGAGCAGTGGAAGAGTGTGAGGAGGCAGGAGTAGCAGAGGCAATGTCTGATAAACTGACCACAACCTCCATTCCCTGTGCAGCTTGGGGGGGGAGGGGGGGAATGGGATGGGTGGCAGCAAGAAAGGAGAGGAAGTAGATAATTTGGGAGTAAAGTTAAGCCCGCAAGAAGGTATTTTGAGATTTAGTTGTATTTCTCATTATCCTACTCTGATTTAATTTGCAATAAATTATTTTTTACCCAAAGTCAAGTCTGTTTTACCCGTGATGGTAATTGGTGAGTGGTCTTGACCCATGAGCATTTTGTCATATTTTTCTTTCCCTGTCCAGTTGAGGACAGTGATAGAGCAGCATTGGTGGGAATTTGGCATCCAGCCAAGGTCAACCCACTCTACTATGACACTTTTTACCTCTGTTAAAGGTTCATAATGTTGTTATTAATAAAGTACCAATAAATATTAAATTATATGTTAACATCCATGTAGCCATCTTTAAAAATGTTGATATTTATGTTCAAGGTAAGCAGACCTACTTAAATATTATAATCCTGCAATTGATTTTGGTGAAATCCAAGTTCCTAATACAGTTCTTGGTTTTATTTACAGCACTGAAATGGCTCAGGAGACAAACCAGACCCCAGGGCCCATGCTGTGTAGTACAGGATGTGGATTTTATGGAAATCCTAGGACAAATGGGATGTGCTCTGTTTGCTACAAAGAGCAACTTCAACAACGGCAGAATAGTGGTAGGATCAGCCCAATGGGTAAAGGTTTGAGTTGTGTGGGTTTGTTTTGGTGGATTGCTTCTTTATTTGTTTGCTTGGTTTTGTTGGTTTAGGCTTTTTGTCTTGGAAAATATAATGTATAGGCAATGAGAAGAATCGCAGAATGTATTTCGGAAGGTATTCCAGTAGCTGCATGCTGAAACTATGAATGTCAAAGGGAATAATACTTTAAATCACAATAAAAATGCCTTTTTTTTTCCCCTCTATAGTATATTCTGGCCCAGTTAGTGTTGAGCCTTAATTTGCATTTCTACTTCCCCTCTGCTGCAGGGTTTTTATAAGAACACACTTATATTTTGGTCATTAACAATATAGTCTGTCTTTAACAAAATGCAATATAATGAGGAATGGTTTGAAGTGATTCATAACTGTATGCAAAACTACTTGACTAACTTGTATTCTCTATTTTACTTATAATTCAATTTCTGTTATATAGGGACAGCTAGTGGCTCAAACAATCCCACTTCAGATTCTGCATCTGTGCAGAGAGCAGACACTAGCTTAAGCAACTGTGAAAGTACTGCTAATAACACATCTGAAAAATCAAGGTAAGATTATAGAATCATTTCGGTTAGAAAAGTTCCTTAGTATCATTGAGTCGACCATAAACTGAACACTAATAAGTTCACCACTGCCGCGGCCAGGTGGAGGGGAGAAAACACCGATACGATGTAGGTTCACAAAATGCTCCGTTTATTGATTACAAGGCTGCTCTTAATATACTGTCTTACACACGATCACGCATTACTTGATTGGCTGCTTCACTTTGCCCACGAGGGATACACGCTCCACTTTACCTCTCCTGATTGGTTTCACACCTTCGCTTCAGCTTAGCGTTACATCATGCTTCTGGCATCTTGTTATTGCGTTCCTGTTTTGCTGATCTTGACACTTCTTCTTCTTTTAACCTGGGGTCATAAGTTCACTTTCTCACAGCTTGCTGTAGGCCTGTTCAAGCGCCCATGCTCGACCCCCAACATCTCCCCCTCTTTTTTCAAATAAAGCGTTAGTCATCTGCTGCATGCATTGCATAATACATTGTAACAAACAAGGTCCAAAAAACAAAATTAAGAACATAATCATTATTGGTTCACTAAACATCATGATTAAACTCCTTAACCAACTACTTATTCCTAACGATTTTAACCAAGAGTCTATAGGATTTGTTTCTACATTATTTTCTTTAAGTTCAAACAATTTCTTGTGAATAGATTCAGAATGATCAGAAAGATTCATACAACACATGCCCAGAAGCATTCTAATGCAAAGGGGATGTGAAGCAGCTGCAGAAGTAAACTGTACAGTGTTAACAGTCAAGGAGTTACACTCCCCCTTTTTTTTTTTTTTTTTTTTTTTTTTGATAAGACAAAAAGCCATTTATTGCAAAGCATTAACTCCTTATATACTATTGCTTACACACACCTACAGCAATTTGGCATATCATGATTGGCTACTTGTCTTGAAGACCCTCAGTGACTAACATAATTGGTTAAGCACAGGTGTGAGAACTTGACCTCGAACGCTTGCCAACAGTCCACAGTTCTCAGGACTCAGTGAATTACAGCTTCTTCTTATCTTGCTTGCTTAGGCTTCCTCGGGCCTCCCAAGGCCTTGCTGTATCCCTCGGAGTTATTCAGAGCTCATGTACCAAATATTCATTCTCCTGTGAGAACACTGTCTCCACATCTCCCCCTTTTTAGTTTTACTAAAAGTTTTTTACAATTTCGTATGTCTGCTCTGTCACTGCTGGACTTGTGTAACATAACAACCCACTACTCTAGGTAGCATTATTTCAGTAAGATTAGTCTGATTTGAAGTTACTTGATGTCACCTTTATAACATGTGGCATACCAGTGAATCCTACACACCATGTAACAGGATGGAATAATGAGGATTTAACACATGTGCTCAGTATACTTGTCCATTACCCATGGTCACAAATAATAGAACAGATATTACAAAGATTTTACATAGATTTCTATCACTGCTGTTTCTTTATGTTGTTCTGCGGCTTTATACTTTTCGCTGGCAGTCAGTATGGTCCTGTTGATAGCTGTACACAGCTGGGCCTACCCTTTTTCTCCTGTATGGCTCTCTGATAACAGCGGAGGCCATCCCTCACATCAAGGTCTGGCATGGCATGTGTCTCCACCGCTCTACACCTGCTGGGTTGCAGCCAGCAGCGGAGCTAAAGGTTCTTCTTGGTGGCAAACACAGAGGCCAACCCAGTCTTGCCCTTGAGTGTGGTAGCAGGCATTTGGTCAATCTCAGTCCTTGCACCTTGTTGTCAATGCAGAGTTTCACCTGCTTAACCCAGTAACAAGTCACTACTACAGCAAAGCACACACAGATTTACATTAGCAGAGTAACTATCACAGAGTGCATCAGCATGTTGAAGATGCTGATGACAGCGAGGGACTAACCAAAGAAATTTCTTACAGTGGAGTTCTCCCACCCTCTTAATTTGTTCCATTACTTGCTTTGTAACAGTACCATCATATTAAAATCTTTCTAGCTTTTACCTTAGCATTTTCTAGGAGCTGCTGCAGATCTGCATGCTCTAACATCTCTTTCACAAGTGACAATTCCATACAATACAAGGTATAGTTTCTTGTTAGCAACTGGCTAGTAAATACAGGTGGTTTTATACACAAAATCACAACCTCTAATAATAGCTACTTTACAAGCATGCATATTCAAGCTGTTAATTTTCAGTTGCCCCCAAGTGATGTTTTTTTTTCTTTTTTTTTTTTTTTTTTTTTTTTTGTATTACACATGCATATTGTCTGGAAAACAAGCTTGAAGCAATATACATCAAAACTACAGTCATTAATAACAGCTAGAATGTGTTATCATTACCCTTTTTTTTTATTTTTCTATATTTTTTTATTTTTTTTTCTTTTTTTTTTCAATTTTTTCTTTTTTTTTTATTTTTTTTTTTTCTTTCTTTTTTTTTTTTTTTTTTTGAAGTTGCTCACTCTGCTTTGCACAGCTAAAACCACTGGCCTATCGGCAACTGCACTTTTGCATTAACCTTTTCTTGCCTGAAAGGTTAAGCTGCTACCTGTTAAAACTTTTACATGAACCTGACAACAAAAAATATACAGAACACTGTCTGCGCTCATTACAAACATACACAGACACACACACACACATATGGGATCCCACAAGCACACTGCACACAACTACAGTATTTGAAACACAAAATCCAGACGATCATTGTTCCCACTGCACAGTCCCACATACAGGACGTGGCACAAGGACCCTGTAAAGACTATCAGGAAACCAGCTCCGAGAAGCATCATCACAGTGTGGGGTGGCAGGCTCAACCTTAGCGGGCGTCCCCGCAGAGGCTCTGCCTCCCTCACATCGCATGAGGCTTAGGTTTTTTTACTGACCAAAATGCACACTCGTTCCGACACAGGTGGCCAGCCTATGTTGGAAGAAGTTGCCAGCAATACCTCTAAAGGTTTCCAAGGGTCGAAAGAAACATGGACATACTTATGTTTACCAACTTCAAGTACATGAGTATCACAGAGAGACCACAACAAAAGAGTTGTACACGGGGTCCCAACTCCATGGTCTGACACATTCCGCCCGATACCATTGATAAGAGCATACAAGAGACTTTCCCATCTCAGGTGGGAAGCACACACACCACGGGAAACCGTGCAATACATCCACATCCCCCACCCATCTCACTTCTCCCTTTACAGCTACCCATTTATCATGAGGATATGGGGGATATAAATCAGGCTTCTTTTCCGGATGAATAGGCTCCAGGTCAAAAGCACCATCCAGGTCAGCATTGGCATTATCAGGCGTCAGGATCTCAGGAGCAGCAACAGCAAACTGATGAACGTGCACAGGCTCCTTCTCGGGGTCAATAGGATCTGAGTCGAAAGCATCATCTTCATCCCCGACATCAATCTTCGCAGCCATAGCGGCAACCGGCGGAGATTGGGGGGGGGGGGGGGCGCACTGGTCTCCATGACCTCATTTTTTGACTTTAACATCTCTAATACAGTTCTCCAAATTACTAACAAACTTTTCACAGCTTCATTGCCTTTCGTGGCTGCATTCCACAGCTTAACTCCTGCCCCATTCCACAAGGATATCTCAAATCCGGTAGACTCATAAATCTCTGGGTAACGTGTCTTCGACCATTTCAACATTAACTTTAGGTCTGTCTCTTTAAGGGTTGCTCCCTTCACCTTAAGAAGGACTGAAAACATCCATAAATCAGGGGCTTCTTCCTTAGTAATTTTCTCCCAAGTCTCGAGATTAAAAGCTTCACCGACTCCCACAATTCTTCCCCTATCTTACGCCATTGATCTTTGGAGAATAACTGTCCCGTATTTTCTAACAACCCCCTTCGTTGGCACCAAAATAAAAAGTCCACAAGTTCCTGTCGGGGTATCGAGTACCCTGTTTTCTTCGCTACACTTCTATCGTAGCCTTTTCTATCGCTGATACAGCGAAACCCATCCCGAACCAGACCGCAGTCTGCCTGACTCACCGGTCAGCCGTGGCCACGTAATTTGAGCTCTTTTCCTGCCTCTCTCGGACAGCCTGCCTCTCTCGGGCAGCCGGGATCTCCACCTTCTCTCGTCCGCGGTCTCTCTCTCTCCTGGTATCACGTCGGGGTCACCAGAATGCCGCGGCCAGGTGGAGGGGAGAAAACACCAATACGATGTAGGTTCACAAAATGCTCCGTTTATTGATTACAAGGCTGCTCTTAATATACTGTCTTACACGCGATCACGCATTACTTGATTGGCTGCTTCACTTTGCCCACGAGGGGTACACGCTCCACTTTACCTCTCCTGATTGGTTTCACACCTTCGCTTCAGCTTAGCGTTACATCATGCTTCTGGCATCTTGTTATTGCGTTCCTGTTTTGCTGATCTTGACACTTCTTCTTCTTTTAACCTGGGGTCATAAGTTCACTTTCTCACAGCTTGCTGTAGGCCTGTTCAAGCGCCCATGCTCGACCCCCAACACACCACTAAACCATGTACTTAAGTGCCATATCTATCTACCCAGTCTTTCGAATATCTACAGGGATGGTGACTCAATCACTTTCCTGGGCAGCCTGTTCCAATGGTTGATGATCCTTTCAGTGAAGAAAATTTTTCCTAATAACCAGTCTAAACCTCCCTTGGGGCAACTTGAGATTGTCCTATCGTTTCTTGGGAGAAGAGACCAATGCCCACCTCACTACAAACTCTTTTCAGGTAGCTGTAGAAAGTGGCAAGTCTCTTTTCCTCCAGAGTAAACAACCCCAGTCCCCTTAGCTGCTCCTCAGAAGACTTGTTCTCTAGACCCTTCCTTCACCAAATGAAGGTGGTATTTTGAGGTTTGCATGAACTCTGAATATATAGCAAGTTATTGTAGTAACCTTGACCTATTCCAGTGAGTTTCTGCAGAGGAAAGGACAGTGCTTTATGAATCTTTACAAATGAGAACTAGTTAGTGTTTGGTGTTGGACTGGTGCATTTACAAGGACATTTCTGGTTTATCTGGGGAAATATTTGCTACAGCTTGCCTAGTTCCTTCTAGGGAAGAGAGATAGAAGAACAGGTCAGGAATGTGTATCAATAATAATTGTTCAGGTAGTCTATTGATAGATTTCTGACAGTTTAAGCTCTTATTATGAACTCAAACTAATGTAATCCATTTCACTGTACGTAAACAGAACTGTGGCTGTTGCTGCTTTGCCTGTAATGCAGCTAATGACAGAAATGATCATTTCGAGAGAGGAAAAACTATCATCGAAAATGGAGACAGAGCCAGGTATGTTCGCAGAGATACAACTGGATACAACTGACTTAACAGCATCTGACAATTTATTTACTTTGCCTTAAGTAGGTATATCCCTTTGTAGCGATGGTCTTGAGGAGCTGTTAAAGATGCTTCTTCAGTATTAGTATACTCAGAAAAGCAAAAAAAGTGCCAAAATATAATTTTCAAACACGTGTTCAATTTTAGTAGATAATTTAATGCTTGAGGAGCAAGATGGCTATCAAACTGTCATTTTTAAAAAAGACACTTAAATTGTATCTGGATGCAAGACGTTGAATTTTGAAATCAATGCTGATTTCACAGAATCACAGAATCATAGGTTAGGGTTGGAAAGGAACTTAAGACCATCTAGTTCCAACCGCCCTGCCATAGGCAGGGACACCTCACACTAAACCATGTAGCCAAAGGCTCCGTCCAACCTGTCCTTGAGTACCGCCAGGGATGGAGCATTCACAACTTCCTTGGACAACCCATTCCAGTGCCTCATCACCCTCACAGTAAAGAATTTCCTCCTTTTATCTAATCTAGACTTCCCCTGTTTAAGTTTTAATCCGTTACCCCTTGTCCTGTCACTACAGTCCCTAATAAATAGTCCCTCACCAGCATCCCTGTAGGCCCCCTTCAAACACTGGAAGGCTGCTATGAGGTCTCCACGCAGCCTTCTCTTCTCCCGGCTGAACAGCTCCAACTTTCTCAGCCTGCCTTCGTACAGGAGGTGCTCCAGCCCCCTGATCATCCTCTTGGCTCTCCTCTGGATTTTTTCCAACAGTTCCATGTCCTTTTTATGTTGAGGACACCAGAACTGCACACAATACTCCAAGTGAGGTCTCACGAGAGCAGAGTAGAGGGGCAGGATCACCTCCTTCGACCTGCTGGTCACGCTCCTCTTGATGCAGCCCAGGATACGGTTGCTTTCTGGGCTGTGAGTGCACACTGCTGGCTCATGTTCATTTTCTCATTGACTAACACCCCCAAGTCCTTCTCCACAGGACTGCACTGAAATTCCTCTTTGCCCAACCTGTAGGTGTGCCTGGGATTGCTCCGACACAGGTGTAGGACCTTGCACTTGGCTTGATTGAACTTCATAAGGTTGGCATCGGCCCTCCTCACAAGCGTGTCAAGGTCCCTCTGGATGGCATTCCTTCCCTCCAGCGTATCAACTGAACCACACAGCTTGGTGTCGTCGGCATATTTGTGTGATATCCATAGGTATTGACACTTGTTAATTTTAAGAGTTCTGAAACAGTATTAAAACATCAGTCATGGTTTAAGCAAAACCAGTAACTCAGAACTGCTCGCTCACTCACAGAATCACAGAATCCCAAGGGTTGGAAGGGACCTCGAAAGATCATCTAGTCCAAACCCCCTGCAAGAGCAGTGAAACCTAGAGTGCATCACACAGGAACTTGTCTAGGCGGGCCTTGAATATCTCCAACGTAGGAGACTCCACAACACCCCTGGGCAACCTGTTCCATTGCTCTGTCACTCTTACAGTAAAGAAGTTATTCCTGATGTTAACGTGGAACCTCCTGTGCTCCGGTTTACACCCATTGCCCCTTGTCCTACTACTGGATATCACGGAAAAAAGCCTAGCTCCATCATCCTGACACCCACCCTTTACATATTTGTAAACACTGATGAGGTCACCCCTCAGTCTCTTCTTCTCCAAGCTAAAGAGACCCAGCTCCCTCAGCCTCTCCTCATAAGGGAGGTGTTCCACTCCCTTAATCATCTTTGTGGCTCTGCGCTGGACTCTTTCAATCAATTCCCTGTCCTTGAACTGGGGGGCCCAGAAATGTATGCAATATTCCAGATGTGGCCTTACCAAGGCAGAGTAGAGGGGGAGGAGAACTTCTCTTGCCCTACTAACCACACCCTTTCTAATGCACCCTAGGATGCCATTGGCCTTCTTGGCCACAAGAGCACATTGCTGGCTCATGGTCATCCTCCTATCCACCAGGACCCCCAGGTCCCTTTCCCCTTCACTTCTCACTCCCCCCCCCTTCATCCTCTCCCCGCTCCCAGAGGGATGGGAAGGAGAATTGAAAGAATGTAACTCCCATGGGTTGAGATAAGAACAGTCCAGTAACTAAGCTATAACACAAAACCACTACTGCTATCACCAGTAATAATCATGAAAAGGGAGATTAAGGGAAGAGAATATAACCGCTCAGCACCTGCCGGATGATACCCAGCCCGACCCAAGCAGCAATCTAGCCCTTCCACATAACTCCCCCCAGTTTATATGCTGGGCATGATGTGCTGTGGTATGGAATACCCCTTTGGCTAGTTTGGGTCAGGTGTCCTGTCTCTGCTTCCTCCCGGCTTCTTCTTCTCCCTGGCAGATCATGAGACTGAGGCAGTCCTTGATCAGAGTAATCATTACTTAGCAACAACTAAAAACATTGGTGTTATCAGTGTTGTTCCCAGGCTGAAAGTGAAAAACACAGCCCTGCACCAGCTACTAAGGAAAAAAATGACTGCTACTGCTGAACCCAGGACAACATCAAAAGCTGATACTGAAAAGAAAAATCTATTCACTACAAGAGAAGATAAAATGATATTTGTTTTAAAAATCTTGAGTTGATTATTTCAGAAGGTACCACTCCAGGTGCAGGCTGTATCCAGAAGGTACAGGCTGGATCAATGGGCTATAGCCAGTGGTATGAGTTTCAACAAGGCGAAGTGCCAGGTTCTGCATTTGGGCCACAGCAACTCCATGCAGTGCTACAGCCTTGGGGAAGAGTGGCTGGAAAGCTGCTCAGCAGAAAAGGGCCTGGGGGTGCTGACTGGTGGCCAGCTGAACATGAGCCAGCAGTGCCCTGGCAACCAATAAAGCCAATGGCATCCTGGTCTGTATCAGAAATAGTGTGACCACCAGGGCCAGGGCAGTAATCAGCACTGGTGAGGCCACACCTTGAATACTGTTTTCAGTTCTGGGCCCCTCACTGTAAGAGAGATATTGATTTGCTGGAACAGGTCTAGAGAAAGGCAACAAAGCTGGTGAAGGGCCTAGAGCACAAGTCTTAGGAGGAAGGGCTGAGGGAACTGGGGTTGTTTAGTCTGGAAAAGAGAAGGCTCAGAGGGGACCTTATCACTCTCCAGAACTACCTGAAAGGAGGGTGGGGAGAGGAGGTGGCTGGTCTCTTCTCCCAAGTAACGAGTGATTGGTACAAGAGGTAATGGCCTCAAGCAGTGCCAGGGGAGGTTTAGATTCGATATTAGGAACATTTTCTTCACTGAAAGGGTGAGCAAATATTTGAACAGGCTCCCCAGGGAAGTGGTGGAATCACTGTCCCTGGAAGTGTTCAAAAAATGCGTAGATGGGGCCCTCAGTGACATGGTTTAGTAGTGCTCTTGGCCGTCCTGGGGTAATGGTTCGACTTGATGATCTCAAAGGTCTTTTCCAACGTAGCTGATTCTATGATTCTAAAACAAAATTCCTACTTCCCTAGTCCTGCTGCCTACACTATTTCTGATACAGGCTAGGATGCCACTGGCCTTCTCAGCTGCCTGGGCACACTTCTGGCTCATGTTCAGATGCCTGGGCACACTGCTGGCCAGGGATGGAGCATTCACTACCTCCCTGGGCAAGCCATTCCAGTACCTCACCACCCTAACAGTAAAGAATTTCTTATATCCAGTCTAAACCTCTGTTGTTTAAGTTTCAACCCATTACCCCTTGTCCTATCGCTACAGTCCCTAATGAATAGTCCCTCACCAGCATCCCTGTAGGCCCCCTTCAAACACTGGAAGGCTGCTATGAGGTCTCCACCCAGCCTTCTCTTCTCCAGGCTGAACAGCCCCAACTTTCTCAGCCTGTCTTCATATGGGAGGTGCTCCAGTTCCCTGATCATCCTCGTGGCCCTCCTCTGGACTTGTTCCAACAGTTCCATGTCCTTTTTTTGTTGAGGACATCAGAACTGCACACAGTACTCCAAGTGAGGTCTCACGAGAGCAGAGTAGAGGGACAGGATCACCTCCTTTGACCTGCTGGTCACGCTTCTTTTGATGCAGCCCAGAATACGGTTGGCTTTCAGGGCTGTAGGTGCACACTGCTGGCTCATGTTCATTTTCTCATTGACTAACACCCCCAAGTCCTTCTCTGCAGGGCTGCTCTGAATTTCCTTTTTGCCCAGCCTGTAGCTCTGCCTGGGATTGCTCCGACCCAGGTGTAGGACCTTGCACTTGGCATGGTTAAACTTCATGAGGTTGGCATCAGCCCACGTCAAAAGCATGTCAAGGTCCTTCTGAATGGCATTCCTTCCCTCTAGCGTATCAACCAAACCACACAGCTTGGTGTCATCGGCAAACTTGCTGAGGGCACACTCAATCCCATTGTCCATGTCAGCGACAAAGATATTAAACAAGACCGGTCCCAACACTGATCCCTGAGGGACACCACTCGTTACTGGTCTCCCTGGCAGTGTTCAAGACCAGGTTGGATGAAGCCTTGGGTGATATGGTCTAGTGTGAGGTGTCCCTGCCCATGGCAGAGGGGTTGGAACTAGGTGATCTTAAGGTCCTTTCCAACCCTAACTATTCTATGATTCTATGATTCTATGTTCAGATGGCTGTCAAGCATTCGCAGGGTAAAGCCAAAGCACAGCATTGTACCAGCTACTAGGAAGAAAATTATCTCAGCTGAAACTAGGATAGTATCCACCCCTTATTCCATACCATTCATGGCATGCCAGGTCTCGCACTTCCCACCATCACCTTTCCCGTCTTCCGATAGGTTATATATGTATATATATGTATATATGTACACACAGATATCATACCCTTAGTCTGTTGACCATCCCTAGAAAAGTTAGTTTTCCTCATTCAGTTAATTACTTGAGGCTCTATCTGTCATAACAGTTTCTCTGGGCAGGAAAGACAGATGGTGTGTGGTGTTGGATTGTTGCATGCTGAAATTCGTTCTGATTCTATCACCACTGCACTTGTCCAGTTTTATCAAAGTTCATTCTTCATTAATGTGGTGATCAAAAGGGAGTCAGGTTCAGATCCTCATATCTGGAGCAGTGGACATGGGTGCCATGAGGCGTCTAGTAGTGCTGGGTGTATAGGTTCCCTGGAAGTGATAATAGCAAATGTTATGCAGCATCACACAGTTCAACTCACTGGCTGTTTTCACCCAAAGTCAAATCTCCTTGAGGTACACAACTGACTTCCCCATCCTCCCATATTGCCCACCAAGTACACCCCATTCCTTGAGCAAAAGCAACCCTATGACTGGGTTTGCCTTTACCTGAAGGAGGAATAACCTCAGCCTATTCTTTATGTGCACCACAGGAGTTTTATCCCCCTCCATGGTATGTGAAAATACGGTGTTCTGGGTAGCGGCACAGGGCACAGCATATGTTTCCAGCTGTCCGGTGGTTGCTTCCATGGTGCTTACCTTGGCGGGTCAGTGGGGGTGTGATAATCGGCCAGACCTGCCAATATTTATAGTTCATCCATCATGCTTCATACCAGTGAGACATTATAAATACTCTGCTTGCTTAATTACAGTGCATGTTTTGCATTAATTAATAACCTGGGCAATAGTGTTCATGGACAAGGCCACCTTTTCATCACAAGCTCATCTATATGTTGCATCTATGCTCTAATGGCCCGAGGTGTCATGGGCCCACTGGGATAAAAATAATTCACCCTTATGTTGCAAATCTAAATACATCTGAGTCACCTCAGTCTGAACAGCTTGATCCACCTGTTGGTGGTTCTGATGTTCCTCAGTGGCCTGACTCTTGGATACATGAGCATCTACATGGCATACCTTCACAACCAGGTTCTGCACCCAGCCAGTGACATCTTGCTACAATGTGACAGCCCAGATGGGTTTACCTCTGTGTTGCCAGTTGCTCTGCTTTGATTGCTGCAACCACCCCCACAGGGCATTTGCTACCATCCATGAGTCAGTATAGAGACAAAGTATTGGCCATTTCTCTTGTTCAGCAGTGTCCAAGGCCAGCTGGATGGCTTTCACCTCGGCAAACTGACTAAATTTACCCTCTCCTTCAGCAGTTTCCACAGTTTGTCATAGGGGACTCTATGCAGCTGCCTTCCATCTCCAATGCTTTCCCACAGTACGTCAGGACCTATCAGTAAACAAGGCATATTGCTTCTCATTTTATGTTTGTTTGTTGTATAGTGGGGCCTACTCAGCATGTGCCACCTCATCCTCTGGTGACACTGCAAAATCTTTGCCCTCTGGCCAGTCCATGATGACTTCTAGGGTTCCTGGACAACTGGGATTTCCTGTTTGAGCTCGTTGTGTGATCATTGCAACCCCGTTACTCCACATAGCATCTGTTGCATGATGTGTAGAGGGGACCTTCCCTTTGCACATCAGCCCAGCACAGGCAACCAGGGTGTCAGGAGGTGCTGTGCTTCACTACCAATCATTTCTGAAGCAGCTTGAACCCCTTCATAAGCTGCCAGTATCTCTCTTTCATTTAGAGTATAGCAGGCCTCAGATCCTCTGTATTCCTAACTCCAAAAGCCTAGGCACTGACCTCGAGTTTCCCCTGGAGCTTTCTGTCCAAGGCTTCATATAGGACCATTCCCCCAGCTGTAGAGTACATTTTTCACATTTTGCCCTGTCTGGACTGGCCCAAGGGCTGCTGTATGATCTTTCTCCTTTTTAACTTGTTCAAAGGCTTTTTAGTGTGCAGGGCCCCATTTGAAGTTCTTCTTCTCATCAAGGTCCTTCTGGATGGTGTCCTTTCCCTCCAGCATGTTGACAGCACCCCACAGCTTGGTGTCCTTGGCAAACTTGCTGAGGGTGCAGTCAATCCCACTCCATGTCAGTGCCAAAGATTTTGAACAGTGGTGGTCCCAATACCGAGCTATGAGGAACACCACTGGTCTCCACTTGAACATCTAGCCGTTGACCACAACTTTTTGAGTGCGACTATCCAGCCAATTCCTTTTCCACCAAGTGGTCTATCCATCAAATCCATGCCCCTCCAGTTTAGAGGCAAGGATGTTGTGTGGGACAATGTCAAATGCCTTGCACAGTCCAGGTAGATGATGTCAACTGTTCTTTCCTTATCCACCAATACCATGGCCCTGTCATAGAAGGCCACCAGATTTTCCAGGCATGATTTGCCTTTTGTGAAGCCCTGTTGGCTGTCATCAATCACCCCTTACTGTCCAGGTGCCTTATCATAGTTTCCAGGAGTATCTGCTCCATGATCTTGCTGGGCACTGAGGTGAGACTGCCTGGCCTGTAGTTCCCTGGGTATTCCTCCTTTTTTCCCTTTTTAAAAATGTAGGTTATGTTTTCCCTTTCCCAGTTAGCAAGAACTTCACCAGATTGCCATGACTTCTCAAATATGATGGATAATAGCTTGGCAACTTCCCTCAGGACCCGCAGATGTATCTTGTCAGGTCCCATGGACTTGTGCACCTTCAGGTTCCTTAGATATCTTGAACCTGATTTTTTCCTATAGCAGGTGGTTCTTCATTTTACCAGTCCCTGTCTTTGACTTCTGTGACTTGGACAGTGGGGCTGGAACTTTTGCTGGTGAAGATGGAAGCAGAAATGTCATTGGGTACGTTGGCCTTCTCCATGTCCTGGGTAAGCAGGTCTTTCATTTCCTTATTTCCTTCGGGGGGGGGGGGGGAATGCGCTTCCTTATCCCCAGTGTCCCTATATAAGGCTTTTTTGTAGTCCTTAATGTTCTTGGTCAGATTGAGTTCTGTCAGGGCTTTAGCTTTCCTAAGTTGATCTCTGGCTGCTCTGACTATTTCTCTGTATTCTTCCCAGGCTACCTGTCCTTGTTTCCACCCTCTGTAGGCTGAGGTTTTATCCTGGAGTTTGTTCAGGAGCTCTTTGCTCATCCACACGGGCCTCCTGGTTTCTTGCCTGACTTCCTCTTTGTTGAGATGCATCTCTCCTGAGCTTTGAGGAGGTGACCCTTGAATATTAAACAGCTTTTTGTGCCCCTCTTCCTTCCCGGACTTCCACCCATGGCACCTCCACCAAGCAAATCCCTCAAGGTCAAAGTCTGGCCTCCTGAAGTCCAGAGTAGCAAGCTTGTTGCGCACCCTCTTTGCCACCCTAAGGATCTCAAGCTCTGCTTTTTTATGGTCACTGCAGCCACAGCTGCCCTCCAGGTTCATGTTTCCCGTTAGCCCCTCCCTGTTGGTAAGAACAAGGTCCAGCACAGCCACTCTCCTCATTAGCTCCTCTATCAATCGAAGAAGGAAGTTATCACCAATGCATTCCAGGAACCTCCTGGATTGCTTGTACTCTGCTGTGTTGTCCCTCCAGCAGATATCAGGGTGGTTGAAGTTCCCTGTGAGGACCAGGCCTTGTGAATGTGAGGCTGCACCTGTCTGTCTATAGAGGGCCTCATCCTCTCGGTCTTCCTGGTCAAGTGGCCTGTAGTGGATCCCCACTGTAATGTACCCTGTCCCTGCCCTCCCTTTAATCCTGATCCATAAGCTCTCAGTCAGCTCCTCATCCATCTCCAGGTGGAGCTCTGTGCACCCTAGCTGATCATTGATTTAGAGGGTGACACCCCCTCCTCATCTCTCCATCTTCTTTCCTGAAGAGTCTGTATCCCTCCATTCCAACATTCCAGTCATAGGAGTCATCCCACCACGTCTCTGTGATGCCAATGAGGTCATAGCCCTTCAGGTGTGAACCTGCTCCAGGCTCTGGGCATTGTCAGGGTCTGACTGGAGTATCTTATGATTATAAGTATTGTTTATGATCCCAAGAGTGAAATTAAGATGCAAATGAGGTCAAGTACCGTAATTGAACAGTTGGTTTATTACAAGAAGACAATTATTATAAAAAGGGAAATTATTATAAAACAGGGGATAGCGATAGGACAGATGGGAAAAAAAAAGACAGAAAAGAAGCAAGAATTTGTGGTGCAGAGAGAAAGATAGTCACCACCGTGGATCCAGTGGTGTCCCAGGGATCTGTAGTCAATATCGGAGCTGGTAGGAGTCCTCCAGGGTCCGTAGTTGGTATTGGAGCTGAGTGTCCCCAAGAATCCATCGTAGTCGTCGGAGGTGGGTGGGTATCCTTGTGGGAGTGTCCTTCTGGAGTAGTCCTCTTGAAGGTGTGCCCATGGAGTTGTCTCTCTTGCTGATTACCTTTTCCCCCTTTTATAATGAGTTGGGGGGGAGTACCTCCGTTCTTAACGTCACATATTACATATTCCTGGTGGACCAGTTTCCCTGGTCTTGCAGCCAGCTCTAGGTGACTGCAGTCCTTCCAGGGCAGCGACGGCCCCTTCACTTTGGGTATTGCTTGTATCTTTCCCTGCAATTTGATCCCCACAGCTTTCAGGGAGTTGGGAAGGCCCCAAATGAGGGGAGTCATACGTTTGGGATCGACTGACATCATCATCGGGAACTCCTGTTTAAGTTCCCGATCATACATCATTTGCAGACATGCTGCTTTCTGTACATTTTCTACCAACTGTTCAACTGTCTCTGTGATGGTGAGGGGATCTCCCTTTCCAAAGGGTTAAGTCCTCCAGCCCAATAAGCTGCTCTTTGAGTTAAGGACCAGGGTGCATGGCGGTCACTGGTGGTTAAAAATACTCCTGGCCCCCAATATCTTTCAGCTTCCTTCTCACTTAGTAAAATTCGATCTCCCTCAGACAGAGATACTCTCCAAACATATTTGGTTTCTGATTCCTTTGGAGAATGACCAAAGTCCTTTTTAAGTTTAGCTAATTCCGTAGCAGTATATGGAACCTCCTTGATGGCAATTTGTGGGAACTCGTCCTCTCCCCCTTTGTAATTCTGGTTTTATCAAGGGTCAGAGAGAAGTGTCAGGAACGTTTAATTTTTCTAACCTTAGTTTTGCCTCTTCCCAGGTCACTGTGGGGGTATTTATTCAATTGTTTTCTCTGACCCTGGACAGGTGCTTTTCTCTTCAAGGACTTGCTCTTTCAGGACTAATTGCAAATAGTTAGCCTGATTTTTCTCTTTGTCTAACTGTTCTTTTAATTTAACTACCTGGTCCTGCAGGCCTCTTGTAAAATTTGTATGAACTGAGATTCAGCTGTTTGTTGTTCTCTGCCCTCTACTGCAGCAGCCAAACTGGCGCCCAGTACAGCACAGACAATTGATTTACCCTTTCCCGGACGGAGTTTTGCATCCTTCTGCAGGGCGCTTACTTAGTCTGTTACGCTTTGCAAATTATGCCAATTTTTCTCTGCCCACTCTACCCCTGGCAGAGAGGAGTGAGCCTTATGTTTCTCTAAAAGACCACACAACACAACTCTGCCCTGAGGGGCAGCTTCACTGCTATTCGTTTCTGAATGGGACAGTTGTCTCAAGGAGGCAGCAGTTTTGCTTCAACAAAACCCACCCCTGAAGTCCCTGAGAGGTACACACGTAATACCTTACACTTTACGTGACATTACGGTACTTTTCACTGCAAGGGATCCTGTCCATGATGCCAGTTTAATTGTCAGGGTCTGACTGGAGAAAACCTCAGTGTCGGGCCTGTTTCGTTCGTGTTCTCAAGAGTGAAATTAAGACACAAACGAGATCAAGTACCGTAATCGATCAGTTGGCTTATTACAAAAAGACAGTTATTATAAAAAGGAAAATTATTATAAAACAGGGGGAAAAAGATAGAAAAGAAGCGAGAATTTGGGGTGCAGAAAGAGAGAGAGAATGTCACCACCGTGGATCTAGCAGTGTCCCAGGGGTCTGTAGTCATTGTCAGAGGTGGTGGGAGTCCTCCAGGGTCTGTAGTCACTATCGGAGCAGTGTCCCCAAGAGCACATAGTATTTCTTGGGGGTGGTTGTCCAAGCAGTAGCAGTAATTTTTTCTCCTTCTTGGTAGCTGGTGCAGTGCTGTGTTTTGACTTTCAAGCTGGGAACAGTTGCTGATAGCACCGACGTTTTGAGTTACTGCTCAAATGTTTGGTTTGTCCAAGGACTTTCTGAGCCTCATGCTCTGCCAGGGAGGCCGGGAGGAAGGAGAGACAGGACACCTGACCCAGGCTAGCCAAAGAGGTATTCCATACCACAGCACGTCATGCCCAGGATGTAACGGGGAGTTACCCGGAAGGGCTAGAGATCTCTGGGGGATGGAGGAGGTATCGGTCGGTGCTCGGTCGGGCAGGGTGGAGTGAGTTATGGGTCGGTGGCTGGTGAGGTGTTGTATTCTCTTCCCTTGTTATTTCCTTTATCATTATTATTTGTAGTAGTAGTACCAGTAGTGATTTACGTTATACCTTAGCTATTAAACTCTTCTTATCTCAACCCGTGGGGGCTACATTCTTTGGGTTCTCCTTCCTAACTCTCCGGGAGTTGGGGGAGCAAGGGGGGGAGTGAGTGCACAAGCTGTGCGGATTGGTTTAAACCATGAGAGATACAGATATCCAATGTAAAGATACACTTGTTTTCTTTAAAATACTGAAAAAAGTGTCTGAAACAAGGGTTCTTCTGAGCTGTGTGGTTTGTATTAGTGTGCTTGATGTATCACAGAATCAGTGGTGTGAAGCTCAAGAAAGTTAGCTGTTGTTCTGGTTGACTCTGAGGTTTTAGATCATCTGATTTGGCAAATGCAGTGGTAGAGTAACTTGGTACTATGACAGAAAAGCATTACTGTAAATGTCATTTTTTCTAAAATATGTTCCTATTAACAATTTTCCACAAGTATTCCCTCTGTTCAACAACTTTGACAATATTGTTATTGCTTTGGCTTAATTTAAATTAGATGATCTGACTTTTGACGTTGTGTACATAGAACTTCTGGAGTGCTTACCAAGCCTTTACACCGATATGGATGTATACAGGTGATAATACTAGGTATCCTGCATTTTCTAGATGATGGAACAGTGGGGAAAACTATCTTTTTCTGTAGAGATAAAAGAGGAGTTAATAGAATACCTATTCTGCTAGTAAAAGCAAACAAACAACCCCCCCAAAAACAACAACCCTTTATTACTTTTGCTTGCTTTAACAGTTGTTATTCAACCAAGCCCATCCGTTTCTCAACCTAGCACTTCAGAGAGTGAAGAGAAAGCTTCTGAACTGCCTAAACCAAAGATGAACAGATGTTTTATGTGCAGAAAGAAGGTTGGCCTTACAGGTATGAGAGCACTTTGTCAATATTGAACAGATCTATATGATTAGTTGCCTCTTCCTAGATTAAATTTGTTGAAATATTTGTAGTCATTAAGCTTGCTTGCTGTTTCAAAATCCATTTTAGATCCATTAATAGAGCTGACATTTGGAAATATCAATTTCATTTATTCTGTTTGTTAAAGTAGATACACATACCCCCTTTGTACTGACTAAGCCTTTAATTTATAACTTGCTTAGGTCTGAAGCTTCCTATTGGTGTTGGTTTTCCTTTTCTTTGTACAGGATTTGATTGCCGATGTGGGAACTTATTTTGTGGACTTCACCGTTATTCTGACAAGCATAACTGCCCATATGATTACAAAACAGAAGCTGCAGAAAAAATATGGAAAGAGAATCCAGTAGTGGTGGCTGAAAAAATTCGGAGAATATAACCTAGCCTACTTGTGAAAAGGCTGACTTTTTTTTTTCTTTTTCTTTTTTTTTTTTAATATACCCTCAGAAAGCTTTAAAGAACAGATGCATGGCTGTTTTCCTTTGTTCTCAAAAGTTTTAATTTTAGCCTTGTCTGTCTTAATGATATTTTGGAATGTTTGGGTGTTTGTTACAGGCAGAATTGTATAGATACAGTCCTTGAAAATATATGTGCTCTCCTTAGAATATGATTGTGTGATCAGAACCTGCACAGGAGTATGCATGCACAGAAGACAGTCTCTATTCACATATGCCAAACAGACGTATATTAGCTGTATGTTTGCAGCAGGTCTGCCTTTTGAGATGTTCAAGGTGTATAACACTAGCCAAAGTATGTGTCTTCTGGAGAAGGATATGTCAGAAAAGCTTGGTGCTCTCCTTCTATAATTTAAAATCTTGTTCTACTTTTAGTTTCCACACTCCATTGCTTTACAGCAGAATGTAAGCCTTGTAGAGGGCTTTACCTTCCAGTAAGATGAGTGTTGGTGCTATATTTAACTTAAAAAAATAATTTAACAATTGCAGTGGGAAAAAAAATTAAAAAAAACAGATATGTATGAGAGGAAAATGATTTTGTAACAGATTACTCTAACTTTAGAATCTTTAAAAGAGTTTCCCAAAGGAAGTGTCCTGTTGCAAACTTAAGAACTGGCCTGCAGTGGTTGTCTGCTTTTCCTTGCATAGCTATAAATGTTGTGAAGCATAGTATTGTGTTAAGATTGACTTACAGACAAAAGCTACATGTGTGGATTTTTAGACATACCGCAGCAGCTCTATCAAGTAACACATGCAGCTGTGTAAGTTGCAGAAGTATTTGAGCAGTTTATTATTCATGTACTACTTCAGTGTGTTCTGGAGTCAAAAGAATACTAGGAGCTTTTTACGTGTCGAACTTCTTTAATTTAAATAATTGCACTTGCAACAATTGTTGGGTAGGGAAAGCCATACCCATCATGACTCCTGTAGACGTAAGTGGGAGCTAGAACCACGCTGGAAGACTGATTTATAATTCTTAATAGTACTTGGGTGTAGGACTGTAGTGTTCTCGTGTGTACTGCATAGGCTCCGCTACCTACAGCTTTCTAGAAAGGGCAGTATAGTTCACTGATGCTTGTCTGGTAATATCACTTCTTTGTTATAATGGGGTTTTTTGATATATGAAATTTGTGGGTTTTTTCATATAATCAAGTATAGTGTAGATTAGTGTTGTAGTAATGCCTCTTCTCTTCTTTAGTTGCGTATGTGCGCAAGATGCTACTGCTGACTTTTAATGCAATGTTCAGTCTTTTTTTTTAGTTCACTATTAAAAGCATTAGGCTTTTGCTTTAGCCTTGTTCTTTCAATATATTGATCAGATACGCAAACATGTACAGATCGTACTGAGGTACTGCACATAAGCTATCCAGAATCTATGCTTTATTATGTAAAGAATAAAAATCATGTACAGAAGGAAATACCTTTTGTGATACTTTGTTAGTTTTAGTTATTGCTGTAACTTGAAAGTGGCCCTGTGGAGGGTGGGGTACAAAGCTAGTACTAGGTTTGTATAGATGTTTGGTGGTTGGGGTTTTTTTTGTTTGTGTTGGGGGGGGGTTGGTCGTTCTGTTTGGGGGACTTTTTGTTTGCTTGTGGTGTTCGATTTTTTTGGGGGGGTTTGGGTTGGGTTTTTTTTTCTTAAACCTGCCGCGGAATGGACTAAGTCAGAGATCAGTATGATCAGACAAAAAGCCATTTATTGCAAAGCATTAACTCCTTATATTAACTCCTTGCACTTTTGCACTCCTTGCACTGTCGATTGTTCCTGCAAAAGGATGATGGATTGACAGCGTTAGTGACCACACTTTCTATATCATCTTGTTCCACAAGGGTGGCCTGGTATTTAAAAAAAACATGACGGAGATAACCAGTGGGCTCCTTTCTGTTCCAAGACTGCTGATACAACATGGGACATTAGCATGGTAATTTTTGTCCCAAGATGAATTTGCGAGGCTCTTCAATATTCATGACAACTGCTCCCACAGCTCTTAGGCATCTGGGCCATTCTTTGCTCTCTTCATCCAGCTGTTTTAAAAAATATGCCACTGTCCTTCTGTAGGGTCCTTTTTTTCGAGCAAGGACCCCCAAAGCTATTCCCTGTTCTCAGGAATATAGCCAAAAGGATTTAGTTACGTCTGGAAGTCACAGAGCTGCAGCTCTCATTAGCTCTGTTTTTAAATTTTTAAAAGCCCCCTCTGCTGAATTAGTCCATTCTAAAGAGGGAGAATTTCCCTTCAACAGTTCATACAGTGGTCTTACCAGAACACCATAATCATGGATCCAAAGTCTGCACCATCCAGTCATTCCCAGTAATGTCCGGAGCTCCTTGCCAGTCGACGGTCGTGGAGTCTGACAGATGGCTTGTTGGGGGTCGAGCATGGGTGCTTGAACAGGCTTACAGCAAGCTGTGAGAAAGTGAACCTCTGACCCCAGGCTAAAAGAAGAAGCGTCAAGATCAGCAAAACAGGAATGCAATAACAAGATGCCAGAAGCATGATGTAACGCTAAGCTGAAGCGAAGGTGTGAAACCAATCAGGAGAGGTAAAGGGGAGCGTGTATCCCTCGTGGGCAAAGCAAAGCAGCCAATCAAGTAATGCGTGATCGCGTGTAAGACAGTATATTAAGAGCAGCCTTGTAATCAATAAGCGGAGCATTTTGTGAACCTACATCGTATCGGTGTTTTCTCCCCTCCACCTGGCCGCGGCATTCTGGTGACCCCGACGTGATACCAGGAGAGAGAGAGACCGCGGACGAGAGAAGGTGTCGTGGTTTAAACCAAGACATTTTTTGGCGCCCAACGTGGGGCCCGAGGGATTGAGATAAGAACAGATCTGAGCGGATTTATGGTCTCTTGTCACAATGCTGATTTATTGGCTCTTAGAGGTTTTTCTCTGGATCTCGCTGTTTCGGGATTTTACCGGGTACTTGGTGTATGGATTGGATGTGTTTGTGTTTGTGTCGGAGGCTTGTAATACGGTGGGGCTCCGGCAGCAGGGGGGGATGGACGTGGCCGTGGACTTGGACTTGTACCAGGCCGTCCCGCTGCTCTTCGCCGTCCTTGTCCTTATCCTCGTCGTCGTCTGTGTGGAGCTGCGTGAAGCCAGGAAGGAGCGGCCCCGGGAGCTGCCGGCAGCTGAGGCTGCCAGGGAGAGCGGCACGGGGAGCCAAACGGCTGTGGCAGAGCAGCGGGAGCAGGCGGGGGAGGAGCGGAGCAGGGCGGTAGCTGAGCAGGGGGATCACGCAGCGGGGAAGGTGAGTCCCGCGGCCGTTCCCGACCCTCCGACGGCCGAGAGTGTCCCCCGGAAGTCGCCCGCCGACCCCCAGCAGGATGCAGGAGACTACGCAGCACTTCCCAGCAAGGCAGAGGAGGAACCGAGTCCTGCCGCCATTCCAAACCCCGCAGCATCCGAGAATATTCCCCGGAAGTCACCCGCCGAGCCCCAGCAGGATACAGGAGACCAGGCAGCACTTCCCAGCAAGGCAGAGGAGGAAGATTTGGACTCGGGAGAAGAGAAGCTGATAGTGGGAGAGCTGGCAAGCACAGCAGCTACATCAGCCCCAGTGACAAGTGCAGCAGCATCATTTGAGAGTTCTGACGGTTATGAATGGCTTTTGGGTGCCCTTGGGACCTGCCTGCTGATTGTGATGGTTTTCGGCATGGTGGCACACACACAGAGTGTGTTCCATCCACAACCATTTTGTCTGATCCCAAAAGTTAAGCAGAGTCAGGTCTGGGTCTTGTCTAAGTTTAGACAAGTATATAGGAGCACCAGGAGACTGTCCCCAAGTCTGGACAGTCATGAGTGGCAGGGCATGTGGGACAGTATAGCCGGGTATCTGATCCACTGGGCCCCTCCAGTGCTTTGGAAGCATTGGAGGTGGAAAGCAGCTGTATGGAGTCCCCAGCAGCAAGCTGTAGAACTGCTGAAGGGGACGGTGAATGATTTTGGTGGGCCCAGATACTTCAGGCTATTAGTCCAGAGATGCAACTTAGAGATGTCTCATGATCGAGGGGTGGACTTAAGAGTGATGGTGTATTGAAAATGTGGGATCTGGGCATGACGTGAATGGTATGGAATAAGGGGTGGATAATGTCATGGTTTGAGCATGTTTTGAGGGTGTTTTTTGTTCAAGGTTTTTTTTTTTCCAGCCAGGTGGGAGGGGAGTCCGGGAGGAAGGAGAGACAGGACACCTGACTCAGGCTAGTCAATGAGGTATTCCATACCATAGCACGTGATGCCCAGGAGGCATACTGGGAAAGAGAAGGCTGGAGGGGTAGAGGCTAGAGCTCTGGAGAAAAATGGAGGAGGGAGCACATGGTGCTCGGCCGGGCAGGGTGGAGTGAGTTATGGGTCGGTGGCTGGTGGGGTGTTGTATTCTTTTCACTTGCTGTTTGCTGTATCATTATTATTTGTAGTAGTAAATGGCAGTAGGGGTTTTGTGTTATGCCTTAGCAATTAAGCCGTTCTTATCTCAATCCGTGGGGGCTACATTCTTTGGATTCTCCTTCCTAACTCTCCGGGAGTTGGGGGACCTGGTTTAAACCACGACAGAAGGTGGAGATCCCGGCTGCCCGAGAGAGGCAGGCTGTCCGAGAGAGGCAGGAAAAGAGCTCAAATTACGTGGCCACGGCTGACCGGTGAGTCAGGCAGACTGTGGTCTGGTTCGGGATGGGTTTCGCTGTATCAGCGATAGAAAAGGCTACTATAGAAGCGTAGCGAAGAAAACAGGGTACTCGATACCCCGACAGGAACTTGTGGACTTTTTATTTTGGTGCTGACGAAGGGGGTTGTTAGAAAATACGGGACAGTTATTCTCCAAAGATCAATGGCGTAAGATAGGGGAAGAATTGTGGGAGTCGGTGAAGTTTTTAATCTCGAGACTTGGGAGAAAATTACTAAGGAAGAAGCCCCTGATTTATGGATGTTTTCAGTCCTTCCTAAGGTGAAGGGAGCAACCCTTAAAGAGACAGACCTAAAGTTAATGTTGAAATGGTCGAAGACATGTTACCCAGAGATTTATGAGTCTACCGGATTTGAGATATCCTTGTGGAATGGGGCAAGAGTTAAGCTGTGGAATGCAGCCACGAAAGGCAATGAAGCTGTGAAAGGAGTTAAGCTGTGGAATGCAGCCACGAAAGGCAATGAAGCTGTGAAAAGTTTGTTAGTCAGTTGGAGAACTGTTTTAGAGATGTTAAAGTCAAAAAAAAAATGAGATCATGGAGACCAGCGTGCCCCCCCTCCCCCCAAACCTCCGCTGGTTGCTGCCATGGCTGTGAAGACTGAAGATGAGGATGAAGATGATCCTTTCGACCTGAGCCCTATTGACCCCGAGAAGGAGCCTGTGCACGTTCATCAGTTTGTTGTTGCTGATCCTGAGATCCTGATGCCTGATAATGCCGATGCTGACCTGGATGGTGCTTTTGACCTGGAGCCTATTCATCCGGAAAAGAAGCCTGATTTATATCCCCCATATCCTCATGATAAATGGGTAGCTGTAAAGGGAGAAGTGAGATGGGTGGGGGATGCAGATGTATTGCATGGTTTCCTTGTGGTGTATATGCTGGTTCAAAACCCGCAGTGGGAAAATCTCTTGTATGCTCTTATCAGGGGTATCGGGAAGAATGTGTCAGACCGTGGAGTTGGGACCCCATATACAATTCCTTTGATACAGTCTCTCTGTGATACTCATGTACTAGAAGTTGGCAAATATAAGTATGTCCATGTTTCTATCGACCCTTGGAAACCTTTAGAGGTATTGCTGGCAACTTCTTCCAACATAGGCTGGCCACCTGTGTTGGAACGAGTGTGCATTTTGGTCAGTAAAAAAACCTAAGCCTCATGCGATGTGAGGGAGGCAGAGCCTCTGCAGGGACGCCCGCTAAAGTTGAGCCTGCCACCTTGCACTGCGATGATGCTTCTCGGAGCTGGTTTCCTGGTAGTCTTTACAGGGTCCTTGTGCCACGTCCTGTATGTGGGACTGTGTAGTGGGAACAATGATCGTCTGGATTTTGTGTTTCAAATATTGTAGTTGTGTGGAGTGTGCTTGTGGGATCCCATGTGCATATATGTGTGTCTGTGTGTGTTTGTAATGAGCGCAGACAGTGTTCTGTATATTTTTTGTTGTCAGGTTCATGTAAAAGTTTTAACAGGTAGCAGTTTAACCTTACGGGCAAGAAAAGGTTAATGCAAAAGTGCAGTTGCCGATAGGCCGGTGGTTTTAGCTGTGCAAAGCAGGGTGAGCGACTTTAAAAAAAAAAAAACAAAACAAAACAAAAAAACCCCAAAAAAAATAGAAAAAAAGAAAAAAAAAATAGAAAAAAAATAGAAAAAAATAGAAAAAAAATAGAAAAAATAAAAAAAAGGGGTAATGATAACACATTCTAGCTGTTATTAATGACTGTAGTTTTGATGTATATTGCTTAAAGCTTGTTTTCCAGACAATATGCATGTGAACCCAAAAAAAAAAAAAAACAAAACAAAACAAAAAAAAATCACTTGAGGGCAACTGAAAATTAACAGCTTGAATATGCATGCTTGTAAAGTAGCTATTATTAGAGGTTGTGATTTTGCATATAAAACCACCTGTATTTACTAGCCAGTTGCTAACAAGAAACTATACCTTGTATTGTATGGAATTGTCACTTGTAAAAGAGATGTTAAAGAATGCAAATTTGCAGCAGCTGCTAGAAAATGCTAAGGTAAAAGCTAAAAGATTCTAAGATTATGATAGTGTTATAAAGCAAGTAATGGAACAAATTAAGAGGGTGGGAGAACTCCACTGTAAGAAATTTTTTTGGTTAGTCACTCGCTGCCATTAGCATCTTCAACATGCTGATGCACTCTGTGATAGTTACTCTGCTAATCTGTGTGTGCTTTGCTGTAGTAGTGACTTGTTACTGGGTTAAGCAGGTGAAACTCTGCATTGACAACAAGGTGCAAGGACAGAGATTGACCAAATGCCTGCTACCACACTCAAGGGCAAGACTGGGTTGGCCTCTGTGTTTGCCACCAAGAAGAACCTTTAGCTCCGCTGCTGGCTGCAACCAGCAGGTGTAGAGCGGTGGAGACACATGCCATGCCAGACCTTGATGTGAGGGATGGCCTCCGCTGTTATCAGAGAGCCATACAGGAGAAAAAGGGTAGGCCCAGCTGTGTACAGCTATCAACAGGACCATACTGGCTGCCAGCGAAAAGTATAAAGCCGCAGAACAACATAAAGAAACAGCAATGGTAGAAATCTTTGTAAAATCTTTGTAATATCTGTTCTATTATGTGTGACCATCGGTAATGGACAAGTATACTGAGCACATGTGTTAAATCCCAACTATTCCAACTTGTTACATGGTGTGTAGGATTCACTGGTATGCCACATGTTATAAAGGTGACATCAAGTGACTTCAAATCAGACTAATCTTACTGAAATAATGCTACCTAGAGTAGTGGGTTGTAATGTTACACAAGTCCAGCAGTGATAGAGCAGACATACGAAATTGTAAAAAACTTTTAGTAAAACTAAAAAGGGGGAGATGTGGAGACAGTGTTCTCACAGGAGAATGGATATTTGGTACATGAGCTCTGAATAACTCTGAGGGATACAGCAAGGCCGTGGGAGGCCCGAGGAAGCCTAAGCAAACAAGATAAGAAGAAGCTGTAATTCACTGAGTCCTGAGAGCTGTGGACTGTTGGCAAGCGTTCGAGGTCAAGTTCTCACACCTGTGCTTAACCAATTACGTGTTAGTCACTAAGGGTCTTCAAGACAAGTATCCAATCATGATATGCCAAATTGCTGTAGGTGTGTGTAAGCAACAGTATATAAGGAGTTAATGCTTTGCAATAAATGGCTTTTTGTCTGATAAAAAAAAAAAAAAAAAAAAAAAGGGGGGAGTGTAACTCCTTGACTGTTAACACTGTACAGTTTACTTCTGCAGCTCCTTCACATCCCCTTTGCATTAGAATGCTTCTGGGCATGTGTTGTATGAATCTTTCTGATCATTCTGAATCTATTCACAAGAAGTTGTTTGAACTTAAAAAACTTACTGTAGAAACAAATCCTATAGACTCTTGGTTACGCCTTATTTGAGAAAAGAGGGGGAGATGTTGGGGGTCGAGCATGGGTGCTTGAACAGGCTTACAGCAAGCTGTGAGAAAGTGAACCTCTGACCCCAGGCTAAAAGAAGAAGCGTCAAGATCAGCAAAACAGGAATGCAATAACAAGATGCCAGAAGCATGATGTAACGCTAAGCTGAAGCGAAGGTGTGAAACCAATCAGGAGAGGTAAAGGGGAGCGTGTACCCCTCGTGGGCAAAGTGAAGCAGCCAATCAAGTAATGCGTGATCGCGTGTAAGACAGTATATTAAGAGCAGCCTTGTAATCAATAAACGGAGCATTTTGTGAACCTACATCGTATCGGTGTTTTCTCCCCTCCACCTGGCCGCGGCAATGGCTTCTTTTCTAGCAGCTCCAAGTTCTCTCTGTCCTCCTGTTATTTCATATACCAGGTAGGAAACTCGGGTTTGGATTAGTTAGGTCTTTTTTGGATACCCGATAACCATTCAGTCCCAGAAAAGTTAATAATTCCACTGTCCACTGGATACATTCTTCCTCTGTTTCTGTAGCAATTAATAGGTCATCCACATATTGTAACAGAGTCCCCGTCTGAGTAGGTGGCTTCCATGATTATAGTTCTCTTGCTGATTTCCAAAAATTGCTGGACTGTTTTTAAACCCTTTAGGTAATACCGTCCAAGTTAATTGAGTTTCGCTTCCTGTGTCAGTATTTTCCCATTCAAAAGCAAATAAATTTTGGCTTTCTTTTGATTCAGAGAAAACTCCAGGAACAAACTTGCCAACAAAGTTTTCAAGCTGACAAGCAGGTATTCTTTATTGCGGCGCCGGGAGACACGGGGGATTACTCCTCCTAACGAGTGTCTCTCTATTGCTACACAAGCCATCCTCATATAGTCCCTGGGCATACATACATATTCATGAGGCTACGTATGGATTACATCATTTTCCAGAAAGTTCCCCGCATGCGTACAGAATTGTGGTGGTGGTCTCTGAGGGTCGTTTACTTCTTCCAGCAATCTTCATCACTTCTGGCAGCCTTTGAAGCACGCGCAGTAGATGCTTATACCAGTTTAATTGGTTCGTTAGCACCAGAGACATAATAATCCTCCTATCCTCCTACTTATCAGTTAGTTTACCTGTAGCCTATCCTGGACACCTGCTATTCCCAGATACTCCTTATCCCTGCGTCCTGTTTTTCTAGACTGTTTTTCTTAAGACCACATCAACTATAACGATTTATCTTGTGCCAGTATGTTCTCTATCTGTACTCTATTTTTTTCTATGTATTATGCACCTCAGTAATTTTCCACTGCTACTGTTACAAAGCCATTGAACTTAACATTGCTTAAAATTAATTCTAAAGGTTTATAAATTCCATTTTGTGATTTTGTGTTCTAACACAGGTGTTTTGGTACTAACAAACACCTTTTCAGGTTGAGCCTTTCCAACTAGAAGTGGAAAAACCCGGGAGGTAACGAAAATATTGTAACATGAAATAATACCACGATATGGAGTTCCAGCCACTGTAACATGTGGCTGGAACTCGAAGCAGAGGACTGGAGAGTCCAGTACATAATATACAACCTGGAGATTATGTGTATATAAAATCTTTCAGACCCACAGGGGAAGAAGATCTCAAACCAAAGTGGAAGGGACCATTCCAAGTATTACTCACAACTTTCACTACTATCAAAATTAGAGAACAAAGCGTCTGGATTCAAAAAGGCTCCAAAAGCTCCCTGGAAAATCACATCGAGCGGTAATAACAGAACAACTCGCGAAAGATAGAGTGATCCATGGGTGTTAACACAATGTTGCAATTGTAATCAGAATATAAATCCAGGTATCGCTTACTACCTGAATGAGATAAGGGCAGTACAAGTGCTGCATGAAGCTTGGCCCAATTAGGTGTATACCCGGCTGCTAGTGTCCATTTGGTATACACCCACAAGAAGCAGTGGGCATCCTGTGGTTTACAATCAGAGGAGGCAGTGGGCATCTGGTGGTTTGGGTCCTGCAAGACACAGTGGGTGTCTTGTAGAAAAGGTTTTGGTTTTTACTGGTATACAATCACAAGAAGCAGCGGGCATCTTGTGGTTTACAGTCACAAGAGGCAGCAGGCATCTGGTGGTTTGAGCCCTGCAAGATACAGTGGGTGTCTTGTAGAAAAGCTTTTGAGGATTTCAAAGGTATGTGCTGCATGAATGTAATCTGACCATTCTGAATAAATCCATGCTAAGCTGGGAAAACTGCAGGAGAATATGCAAGAGCTTAAAATTGTTGGAAGTGGATTAGATGAGGAGTTACTGGATGGTTCAGAGATATACTTAACCAAGGCCTTCTCCAGGTATAATTTTATCAACATCACTTCATAAATCAATAGAAGGAACATGGACAGCTCTGTCATAAATAATATCGTAAAAGAATTTACTCACTTTATAGAAAAAGGGGGGATTGATACAGGGGTAACCAATGTACAGGGGGGTAATACAGAGAAATTGTACAAGGGAGTTAAAGGAATTCCTTTGCTTAAACAAAAGTATTGTCTTAAGACATATAACATATTGTCATATTGTCATGTCATATTATTGTTATTATTGTTAATATTGTTAATATATAATTTTATATTGTTTAATATTGTTTTATATTAATATTGTTTTAATTGTTTTATTAATTAATTAATATTAATTTAACTATTAATAATTATCAATATATTATTCTATAATATAATATTATATATTATATATAATTATTCTATTATATATTATTATATATTAATTTATTAATATTGGTTTTTATTGTGTTTTTATTGTTTTTTATATTAATATTGTTTTATATTGTTAATATATAATATTGTTATTATATAACAATAATGTCATATTGTCATGTCATAACATATTGTCATGACATAAGACCATGACAAAAGCACAGGTGTTTGGTCCTACTGAGAAGTGGGGGAGAAGCAGACTGGGCACCGACCAGACCCTAAGGCCATGTCTGAAGGCTAAAAGGTGTAAAGTTTAAGAAGAGGAAAACCCATTTACTTCATCTTGAAGACCCCTACCCACAAGAGGAAGACTCATTTACTTCATCCTGAGACCCCTGCCCATGACCAGAAGGGGCACTGCGCAGGTGCAAAGGACCTTCCGGCTCATTATAATACGAAGCGGGGATAGATACTAAATATGTATAGGCGAATTGAGCAACCTCATGTCTATGTATACCTTAAGAGAATAAATGTAAAGGGAGAACAACCCTGAGGTGTGCATGCTTTGCAGGAGCTATCCCCATGCACCTCAGCGCTGAATAAAAGCATACCTACTTTACAACTTTAACGAGTTGTGGGGTCTATCCGCGCATCATCGTGGGAGTAGGTTCGTACCCATTCCATACTTCCACATCCTCCTGCCCGCTTACCACTGTCTATTGCTTCACAGGCATCAAAAATTACACTTCCTGGACTATTTAGATTAGTGATTTCAGTTCACCCTACTACTATTCCATCTTTCCCCAGTGACCGCACTTTCAACCACCATTCCTTCACCTTCGTTTTAGGATCATAACAGATTATCTTGCCTTTTATATCACATCTGGCATACTCTGTATTGTTATGGGTACACGTCTCGAGTGGGGTCCCACTGCATTGATAATGGGTGTGATAGATTAAAGTTTGCATAGTCAAATACCCACTCAAAGTGGTCTTTATACATTCCGTGCAATCGGAAGAGGCTCGTACTTCTGATAGGTACAGTAGCCATAAGATGATCAGAGGTCCAGTATGACATATACCTCCACCCCTCTGGCCTGTGAGGTTGCTGCCCACAGCCGAGGTATGTTTCTGCTTCCTGGGGGCAGGCATAGAGGCCAACCTGGGCTTGCCCTCGGCAATCTTATTTCCTCCCATTCAATTCTCACACAAACTTTATTCACAGACCCTTATAGTAAATACCTCTTTAGTTACCTCCCACTCTGATGGTACCAATAACTCCCAGTCACAGAACAGAGTAAGCAGTCAGCACTCAGTAATAGCTGTCTATTCGGCTGGCTAGCCAGAACACCCCAATTATATATACTCGCACTTAGCATTTTTTTTCTCATACCTTGGTGTAGACTCTCATACCTCAATTAAGTCTAAGCAAGTTCCCTATATATATGTCTGATTAATTTAATCCAGATCCCCTAACCTGAGGAATATTATCTCCCCAGGAGTAGAACCAGAGTTTCCTCGAAGTATCTCCCAAGGGAATTTGAGACTTTCTATTTGCAAGTTATTACATATATATATATATTACTACCCCGTCCTCTTCCTGATAGTCAGTTTGGTGTTCATGTGTGGATAGACTCCACAACTAGTTAAGGTTGTAAAGTAGGTATGCTTTTATTCAGCGCTGAGGTGCATGGGGATAGCTCCTGCAAAGCACGCACACCTCAGGGTTGTTCTCCCTTTACATTTATTCTCTTAAGGTATACATAGACATGAGGTTGCTCAATCCGCCTATACATATTTAGTATCTATCCCCGCTTCGTATTATAATGAGCCAGAAGGTCCTTTGCACCTGCGCAGTGCCCCTTCTGGTCATGGGCAGGGGTCTCAGGATGAAGTAAATGAGTCTTTCTCTTGTGGGTAGGGGTCGTCAGGATGAAGTAAATGAGTCTTCCTCTTCTTAACCTTTACACCTTTTTATCTTCAGACATGGCCTTAGGGTTTGGTCGGCGCCCAGTCTGCTTCTCCCCCGCTTATCAGTAGAACCAAACATCTGAAACATCTGCTTCTGTCCCTTACCTGTAGAGCTAAGCACCTAGCTAAGCATCTGCTTCTCCCCCTCCAGCAGTAATCAGTGCCTTGGCATGTTAGGTACTTAGGACAGACAATACTTTTGTTTAAGCAAAGGAATTCCTTTAACCCCCTTGTACAATTTCTCTGTATTACCCCCCTGTACATTGGTTACCCCTGTATCAGTGTCACCTGGCGCAGATACGACAGTCCACTCCACAGGTTTTTGTTTTCATAAACCTGCCGTGGAATGGACTCAGTCAGAGGTCAGTATGATCAGACAAAAAGCCATTTATTGCAAAGCATTAACTCCTTATATTAACTCCTTGCACTTTTGCATTAACCCATTCTTGCCCAGAATGTTAAACTGCTATCCGTTAAAAACTTTTACATGAACCTGACAACAAAAAATATACGGAACACTGTCTGCCCTCAACACACACACACACATATGGGATCCCACGAGCACACTCCACACAACTACAGTATTTGAAACACAAAATCCAGGCAATCATTGCTCCCACTACACGGTCCCACATACAGAACGTGGCACAAGGACCCTGTAAAGACGATCAGGAAACCAGCTCAGAGAAGCATCTCCTCAGTGTGGGGTGGCAGGCTCAACCTTAGTGGGCATCCCCGCAGAGGCTCTGCCTCCCTCACATCGCATGAGGCTTGGGCTTTTATACTGACCAAAATGCACACTCATTCCGACACAGGTGGCCAGCCTATGTCGGAAGAAGTGACAAGCCATATCTATAAAGGTTTCCAAGGGTTGATAGAAACATGGAAATACTTATATTTACCAACTTCTAGTACATGAGTATCACAGAGAGACTGTATCAAAGGAGTTGTATATGGGGTCCCAAGTCCACGGTCCGCTACAGTCCACTCAATACCTCTGATCAAAGCATACAAGAGACCTTCCTATTGCAGGTCTTGATCCAGCACACACCACGGGAAACCGTGTAATACATCCACATCCCCCACCCGTTTTGCTTCTCCCTTTACAGCTGCCCATTTATCATGAGGATCTGGGGGATATAAATCAGGCTTCTTTTTTTAATGTCTCTAAAACAGTTCTCCAAATGACTAACAAACTTTTCACAGTGTCATTGCCTTTTGTGGCTGCGTTCCACAGTTTAACTCTTGCCCCATTCCACAAAGATATCTCAAATCCGGTAGACTCGTCAATCTCTGGGTAATGAGTTTTCAACCATTTCAGCATTAACTTTAAGTCTGTCTCTTTAAAGGTTGCTCCCTTCACCTTAAGAAGGACTGAAAACACCCATAAAAAGGAGGCTTCTTCCTTAGTAATTTTCTCCCAAGTCTCGAGATTAAAGGCTTTGCCAACTCCCACAATTAACTCCTTCTCCTTACTCCAGAGCAACAATCTTTTTAGCATAGCTTCATCATAGTCTGTCCCTCTAACAGAGAGGATATGTTGGAAGAGCTTAAGCAGTACTTCTTCTTCTTTACTTAACTGGTTTCCCAACCTTAAGCTCCCTTCCAACCGTCTGGCTGCTTACCTTATTTGCACTGTGCAGTGTCTTCCGGGCTCACAAGGCTCCGATCCGAGGATTCCCTCCTCTGAGGCTTCTGCCTCCCGATCTTGGTCCAGCCAGATCGATTCCAGCCAATTTCTTCTTATTTTTCTTTCCTGCCCGCGGCACTGCGATTCACACCCTCTTCCGTTCCAATGTGAATTTATAGAGTGTTCCTGTTCGTCTGCCATTTGCCGCAGAATGGACTCAGTCAGAGACCAATATGATCAGACAAAAAGCCATTTATTGCAACGCATTAACTCCTCATATACTATTGCTTACACAGACCTACAGCAATTTGGCATATCATGATTGGATACTTTTCTTGAAGACCCTTAGTGACTAACATATAATTGGTTAAGCACAGGTGTGAGAATGTGACCTCGAAAGCTTGCCAACAGTCCACAATTCTCATCACTCAGTGAATTACAGCTTCTTCTTATCTTGCTTGCTTAAGCTTTCTTGGGCATCCCATGGTCTTGCTCTATCTTTCAGAGTTATTCAGAGTTCATGTACCAAATATCCATTCTCCTGTGAGAACACTGTCTCCACATAAACCCACTTTTCTAACTTTATTATTTTGACGTACCGACTTGTTTAAGATGGCTTGTTGAGGTCAGAGAAGCATGAACAGCTGAATGACCAAAGAGGTCTGCAGACTATGTGCTTAAAGGGAATGAAAAAAATAGCAGTGAACTTTAAATGTTTGTTGGGAGTGGGTGGTTGTGGGGTTTTGTTTGGTTTTGGTGGTGTTTTTTTGTGTGGTGGGTTTTTTTCCCCCTTTCATCTACAAAAGTTATTCCCAGGGTATCTGTTTTAATACAGCTGGTACACTGACTACGTTGTTTTCAAATCTTTGCCAGCATGACTGGCCAGGGTTGTCAGGGTCTGTATCCCAAGGAAAAACAAAAGTACAGAGCACACAACACGTGTTGACTTAGAAGAAGTTAACTTCACTGCTGAATAATGCATAAAAAATTGTCTATATCGGAAGTGTATAATGTGCATCCCATCATTCAGCTAGTACTAATGCTCAGGGGATAGGTTATTACTGCTGCCACCATATATGCTTAAGAACCTGAATGCACACAAGTCCATGGGACCTGATGAAATCCATCCGCGGGTCCTGAAGGAGCTGGCGAACGAAGTTGCAAAGCTACTGGCCATCATATTTGAAAAATCATGGCAGACAGGTGAAGTTCCTGACAACTGGAAAAAGGGAAATATAACCCCCATTTTCAAGAAGGGGAAAATGGATGACCTGGGGAGATACAGACCAGTCAGCATCACCTCTGTGCCTGGCAAAATCTGGGAGCAGATTCTCCTGGAAGGCATGATAGGGCGCATGGAAAACAACAATGTGCTTGGTGACAGCCAGCATGGCTTCACTAGGGGGAAATCCTGCCTGACCAATTTGGTAGCCTTCTATGACGGGGCTACAGAAATGATGCACAGGGGTTGAAACAAGGGGAACACAAAATCACAAAATGGAATATATAAACCTTTAGAATTAGTTTTAAGCAATGTTAAGTTTGATGGCTTTGTAACAGTAGCAGTGGAAAATTACTGAGGTGCATAATACATAGAAAAAATAGAGTACAGATAGAGAACATACTGGCACAAGATAAATCGTTATAGTTGATGTGGTCTTAAGAAAAACAGTCTAGAAAAACAGGACGCAGGGATAATGAGTATCTGGGAATAGCAGGTGTCCGGGATGGGCTACAGGTAAACTAACTGATAAGTAGGAGGATAGGAGGATTATTATGTCTCTGGTGCTAACGAACCAATTAAACTGGTATAAGCATCTACTGCGCGTGCTTCAAAGGCTTCTAGAAGTGATGAAGATTGTTGGAAAAAGTAAACGACCCTCAGAGACCACCACCACATTTTTGTACACATGCGGGGAACTTTCTGGAAAATAACGTAATCCATACATAGCCACGTGAATATGTATGTATGCCCAGGGACTATATAAGGATGGCTTGTGTAGCAATATGGGGACACATGTTAGGAGGAGCTATCCCCCATGTCTCCCGGCACCACAATAAAGAATACCTGCTTGTGAACTTGAAAACTTTGTTGGCACGTTTGTTCCTGGAGTTTTCTCTGAATCAGGTGGAGCAGTTGACATCATCTATTATTGCTTACACACACCTACAGCAATTTGGCATATCATGATTGGATACTTTTCTTGAAGACCCTTAGTGACTAACATATAATTGGTTAAGCACAGGTGTGAGAACTTGACCTCGAACGCTTGCCAACAGTCCACAGTTCTCATAGCTCAGTGAATTCCAGATTCTTTTTATCTTCCTCCACTCGTTTTGGCGGGTGGTATCGTATTCTCTTCTTTTGTTAATTCTTTTATCATTATTATTATTGGTGGTAGCAATAGTGATTTGTGTTATACCTTAGTTACTGGACTGTTCTTATTTCAACCCATGGGAGTTACATTCTTTTGATTCTCCTCCCCATCCCTCTGAGAGTGGGGGGGGGGGGGAAGGGGAGGGGTATGTGTGTGAGAGAGAGGCTGTAGTTGGGTTTTAAACCATAACAGCAGATAATGAAGCTACGGGACAAAAAAAGGAAGTGGAATTTTTGGTTGATATGGGTGCAAGTTTTCCAGTTTTAAACAAAACTTTAATACCCTTGAGGGACGATTATATTACGGTAAAAGGGGCGACTGGCCAAAGTAAAAAGGCTTATTTTTGTAAACCATTAAAATATCAATTGGAAAAACAATGGGGCACCCATAAGCTCTTTTGGGAAGAGATTTGTTAGAACATTTGGTAGCGACTGTTACTTTCAAAGGAGGCGAGATCACTTTAAAAGTAAATGACCAACAATATATAGATATGTTAAAGCTCAGTTTTGAACATTAATCGCGTTGAGGGAGAAGTCAGGGAAGATATACTGGATCAGGTATTCCCAAGAGTATGTTCCACAAATGTACCTGGAAAAGCCAAAAAAAAAAATGCACTCCCGATACAGGTCAATCTCAAGGAATGAAAACAGTCAGTCAGACTCCAACAATACCTTTGAAAAAGGAAGACAGGAAGGGATCTGCCCAATAATTGAAAACTTCTTGCAATTAGGGCTATTAAAGGAGCACCAGTCTGACTTTAACACCCCTATTTTACCGATCCGTAAACCTGACGGGACATATCGGATAATGCAGACCTTATGAGCTGTCAACAAAGTAACTGAAGATCTTTACTCTGTGATAGCAAATTCATATACCCTGTTAACATGCCTGACACCAGAGCTAACCTGGTTTACTGTTTTAGATTTGAAAGATGCCTTCTTTTGCCTCCCTCTCGACAAAGCCAGCCAGAAAATCTTTGCATTTGAATGGGAAAACCCTAGGAGTGGATGCAGAACTCATCTCACATGGATGGTGCTGCCTCAGGGATTCAAAAATAGTTCCACCCTGTTTGGAGAACAACTGGCAAAAGATTTAGAATCCTGGGAGGCCCCATCTGAAGAGGAAAAACTATTGCAGTATGTAGATGACATCTTAATCGCCACTCAGACAGAAGAAGCTTGTGTGGCCTGGATGGTAAGCCTTTTAATTTTTTTCTGGACTTCAGGGATACAGAGTATCCAAGTAAAGGCCCAAATAGTGAAACAAAAAGTAATTTACCTGGGCTATGAGATAAGTGCCAGACAGTGAACTTTGGGACAGAACAGTAAAGAGGCAATATGCCAGACCCCAAAGCCTCAGACAATAAAAGAACTCCTAACCTTCTTGGGAATTGCAGGATTGTGTAGGATGTGGATTTACAACTATGGGTTGCATGTGAAGCCTCTAAATTGATTCGGAGAAAACTCCAGGAACAAACTCGCCAACAGAGTTTCAAGTTGACAAGTAGATATTCTTTATTGCAGTGCTGGGAGACACGGGGGATAGCTCCTCCTAACGTGTGCCCCCATATTGCTCTACAGGCCATCCTTATATGGTCACTGGGAATATTACATAATTTTCCAGAAAGTTTCCCATATTCATACAAAAATGTAATGGTGGTCTTTAAGGGTCATTTACTTTTCCCAGCTTAATTAACATTACAGACATAGCAATCATCCTGTCCTTCTACTTATCAGTTAAAGTGCTCCCATCCTGTCCATCAGCTAGTCCCAGACACTCCCCACCCCCAGGTCCTGTTCTTCCATTCTGCTTTTCTCACACCTTCTGTACTAAGGTTCTGAGGATCTGAAACTATGTCAACTACCTTCAGGCACCACGGTTATTTTCCATTACAAAGCCATCAAACTTATCATTACTTAGAACTGATGACATTTTGTGCTTTTGTGCCTCCTTGTATCAAATCCCCCCTTTTTCTGTCCTTTTGCAAATTCTTTTGCAACATTTTATATAACACCATTACCATCTAGAGTCTTTTGAAATAGTTTCCTGTTTCTACTTGATACTTAAATTTCATTTCTTTTTCCAATCTTCATAACTTATCATAGGTTGTTTACAATACCAGAAAGAAAATTTTGTTATACCACAAGTAATCAATATTAAGACAATATTAATATCCTGCAAATGTTAGAAAAGGGTGAAATTTTATGTTAAAAATAATTATATTTGAAAGTTTGTAAATCAATAGTAGGCCTTTGATTTTGCTATTCTGTACCTTAGTTAATCGTTTTGTACCTTAATTGTGATTTTGCTGTTCTGTACTTTAGTTAATCTATAACTAAACATCACAATGGTAGTCCTAGCAGTAGAAATTAACACAGTCATATATGAAGAATGGTACAGGGGTGGATTTAAGAAAGTATTGTAAAACCTTATCCAAGCAGAACATACAGATTGACCAGAGGCAGCCAAGTGAAAACAAGAGAATGCTGGCATCCACATAGTGGTTGGGGTCTGTTCAAAGAATGGAAAGGTGAAAAGGACAAAGCGAGGAAGACTTCTTACTTCATCTGAGGAAGACTCCTTACTTCATCAGGACGACCACCAGAGGGGGGCTGCGCAAGCCCCGAAGAGGTTGATGTCGTAATGGACTGATGAGGCAATCCCTGATGCATATGTAATAGTTAAGGTAGCAAATTAGGTTGAATATGCATTAATTGTGAAACTTTTGATGTATAAATTGCAAACACGATGTGACGAGGTCGAAGCCAGATTTGGGTGAGTGCCCCTGGTTTCCCAGAGCTGCAATAAAGCACCTCATATAACCATTCCGGTGGTTATGTGTGCATTCTTACACTAACACAATCAGTTGCCTTAACCAGGAGAGATCAAGTAACCATGAAGTTAACTTCTTCCGTATTTCTTTAAACCCCCAGGAGGTATCATCCTTGGCCATTTTATGAAAGATCTTAGTTCGTTTCCAGATTTGTTTCAGGAACAGCAACTTTCACTGATTATGTAACAAACCCCTCCTTGTGAAGACAATAACATGTCCAGAGCCATTCAGTTTTGTAATACCATTTTAGATATTCTTTTATTTCCTCTATGGTTGCTGATACATTTACGATTACCTTCTCTAATCTACTTGTTCCCAAAAATGGAATTAGCCATCTCACAAAACTATGAAATGCAGTATTCCATTCAGCAATAGGGTTAAACCCTCGCTTGACAAATACCATCCTTTTCTTCAGAAACAGGCCATCACTGAACCACGATACCATCTATATTAATAATCTCATACTCTGGTTTGCCGCGGAATGGACTCAGTCAGAGATCAATATGATCAGACAAAAAGCCATTTATTGCAAAGCATTAACTCCTCATATACTATTGCTTACACAGACCTACAGCAATTTGGCATATCATGATTGGATACTTTTCTTGAAGACCCTTAGTGACTAACATATAATTGGTTAAGCACAGGTGTGAGAATGTGACCTCAAATGCTTGCCAACAGTCCACAGTTCTCATAACTCAGTGAATTCCAGCTTCTTTTTATCTTTCTTGTTTAAGCTTCCTTGGGCCTCTCACAGCCTTGCTGTATCTTTCAGAGTTATTCAAAGGTCATGTACCAAATATCCATTCTCCTGTGAGAACACTGTCTCCACACTGGTTCCTGGTGTAATATATCTTTGTACACAGGTATAATATTCTTTGCTTGTATCAGGATTAATTATTCCAAATCTCAACCTTTCCTTCGGATGTAGATTGCTAGTCTTCACCCACAGATTTTTCCATGAGATAGTGTTGGAAATTGGAATGCCAATTATTGGAAGGCCCCGATCTCCTGATTCAGGCAACTGTGCACACACTCAACGGTCACTACAATTAACAATTTTAGTAACATTCTGCATTAATTTCAGGTATAAGTATTGGTCCCAAACTAGTATGCCAGTTATCATATAAATCCAAATTATGATCGATACAATTTCATATGTAAGGTTTCAACCCGCCATGTCTTCTCTGGTGCTTTCTTTATTCTTGAATAATGTATCCAAGCTGGTTGTTCCTTTATCTTCACTGCTGTAAAGGTGGTCAATGATATCTGGTACAGTCCGCTCCACGTCTCCTGTAGAGGATTCCCTTGAAAAATTCTTAACATAAACCCAGTCTCTGGATCTAAAAGGGTGAGCTGGATAATCCATGCCTCTCGCTCTTGTCCCAAATATTCTCTTATTTCTGCTAGTTGTTTTTTCCAGATTGACCAGAAACTCTCAGAGATAGCCTTCTCCCACTTCCAGAAGACTTTCTCCTTTAAACTGGGACTGATATTGTCCTCCATATAAAATTTTCCGTGGTCTAGCCTCTTCTTTCAAACAAGGTTTAGTTCAAATTCTTAACAGAGCCAGTGGTAAGGCTTGGTACCAATATTAATTCATTTCCTGACATATTTTACCAGTTTGTTGTTTGATCAGATGAACCATCTTTTCTACTTGTCCACTGGGCTGAGGCATGTATGGATGCCAATCAACTTTCTAATATTTTGCTGATTTCTTGTAACTATTTTGCTCTACAGTGTGAGCCTCAGTTGGAAGAAATTGCCTCTGGTACTCCAAAACAAGGTATATCATTTAACAATGTTCCAATTACTTGTCTTGCATTGTTTATTCTACAAGGGAATGCTTCTGGCCACACTGAAAAAGTATTCATTAACACCAACAAATATTGGTAACCTTCTGTTCCCGGTAATTCAGGAAAATTTATTTGCCAGTACTGTCCCAGATAGCTTCCTCCCCAGTTGTACCAATTTGATTTCTATTTTCAATTTTAGGATAATTCTTGAGACAGAGCTGACATTGTCACTAATTGAACTGTGGTACAGAGATTCATTCCTACAATTTGCTTGTCTTAAGTATTTATACAAAGAGTTGCTACCCCAATGAGTTTTATGTTCCTCCTGAAGTATCTTCCAGAGTTGATTACAGGGAATTACAATTCGCCCATCAGGTATCTGAACCCAACCCTCTTTGTTTTCCTGTCCTTTAAGATCTTCAATCAATTTTCTATCCTCCTTTGAATATCTAGGTTTAGATTTCTCAATTGTTAGTTTGCCGTCAGGGATTAAAGGAATGATTTTAGGTTGTTCATCTTCTTGTTTGGCTTCAATATTGGCCAAATTATTTCCAATTTCCTGATCAGAGTCACCAGCTTCCAGTAGTCATAGAATTTCTGTAGCATGTTTAATTTTTTTTTCCCTGTGTGTTCAAAAGTTTTCATTGTTTTCAGATGTCTCCATGTTCATGGACCACAAATGCATGTTTAGAATCAGTCCAAATATTTATTCTTTTGTCTTTAGCCAGTTCCAGGGCTCTTGTTCAGCACGTTCCAGAGGTTTCTTTCAAATCTGGTCAGCTTGAATATACAGTCTCTATAGTGGCCAAGCAGTTGTGTGTTAATAGTTCTGCTGGTTGTTCCTGCAAAAGGATGCTGGATTGACAACATTAGTGACCACAATTTCTATATCATTGTGTTGCATACGGGTGGCCTGGTATTTTAAAAAAACATGAAGGAGATAACCAGTGGGCTTCCAGAACTGCTGATACAACATAGGACACTAGTACAGTAATCTTTTGTCCCAAGGTAAATTTGCAAGCCTCTTCAATGTTCATGAAAACTGCTGCCACGGCTCTCAGGCATCTGGGCTATCCTTTGCTTGCTTCATCCAGCTGTTTTGAAAAATACACCACTGTCCTCTTATAGGGTCCTAGTTTCTGAGCAAGGACCAAAGCTATTCCCTCTTCATAGGAATATAGCCAAAAGGATTTAGTCACATCCAGAAGTCACAGAGCTGCAGTTCTCATTAGCTCTGTTTTTTAAATTTCTAAAGCCCTCCTCTGCTGAATCGGTCTATTCCAAAGAGGGAGGGGTTTCTTTTAACAGTTCATATAGTGGTCTTACGAGAACACCATAATCATACATCCAAAGTCTTCATCATCCAGTCATTCCCAGGAACGTACAGAACTCCTTGGTGGTTGATGGTTGTGGCGTTTGACAAATGGCTTCTTTTCTAGCAGTTCCAACTTTTCTGTTCTCCTGTTATTTCATATCCTAGGTAGGAAACTTGGGTTTGAATTAGTTGGGCCTTTTGTCTGGATACCTGATAATCATTCAGTCCCAGAAAATTCAGTAATCCCACCATTAACTGGACACGTTCTTCCTTTGTTTCTGTGACAATTAATAGGTCATCCACATATTGTAACAGAGTCCCCGTCTGAGTGGGTGGACTCCATGGTTCTAGTTCCAGTGTTAACTGATTTCAAAAATCGTTGGACTGGTTTTAAACCCTTGAGGTAATACTGTCCAAGTTAATTGAGTTTTCCTTACTGTGTCAGGATTTTCCCTATTCAAAAGCAAATAAATTCTGTTTTTCTTTGGCCAATGTTAAACAAAAGAAAGAGTCCTTTAAATCCAAGATGGCAAACCATTTGATTATTATTCAATTTAGACAATAAGGTAGATGGATTAGCTATTACTGGATGAATATCCTCTACAAATTTGTTGACTGCTCTGAGATCTTGAACCGATCTGCAACTTTATTTCTTTACTGGCAAGATAGGAATATTGTATCCCAATTCAAATTCAATTAATAATTTATATTTTAAAATTTATCAAGGATTTTTAGTTCCCTTTCCCTGCAATTTTAGGGGATACTGTTTTATTCTAATTGGGCAGGGGCCCCCCTTTTTAATTTCTACTTTAACAGGCAGAACATTTTTTTTTTGCCTTACCTGGAACTCCAGATGCCCATACTCCCAGATATACCTGATTAAGGATTTCTTCTATTTCAGGGGGGTCCTCCTGTTCGCTTTTCTGTTGAAGATATAAACACAAAACTGAAATTAACTGATTTTTAACACTCAATTCCATTTTACCTTCTTTAAATGCTTCTTCTCTCCCTAATAAAGATTTCAGAGAATTTAGCATGCATAAAAATTTATGCATTCCCATTTGTTTTTCCAATTTGTACTTGTCATGGGTTCAGCAGTAGCTCATGCTCTGCCAGGGAGGAGGGAGAGATAGGGCGCCTGGTCTGGGCTAGTTGGGGAGGTATTCCATACCACAGCATGTCCTGCTCGGGGAGGGGACTGGAAGCTGGCTGGGAGGGAAGGGGTTAACACTCCGGGCTGGGCTCGGGGAGGCAACTGGAAGCTGGCCAGGAGGGGAGGGGGCTCTCTCTCTCTTCCGGGCTGGTCTCGTGGAGGCGGGTGGTATCGTATTCTCTCTCCCTGTTTGTCTCCTCTAACACTGATTTGTTATTGGTACCGGTAGTGATTTCTGTTATACCTTGATTGCTGGACTGATTTTGCCTCGATTTGTGGGAGTTGTATTCCTCTGGCTCTCCTTCCCATCCCTCTGGGAGTGGGAAGGTGAGGGGGGGAGGGGAAACAAAGGGGGAACTGTGCAGATTTAGTTTAAACCACGACACATTTCCACAACCCAAGAATATTCAAAATGTTAAAAGTTCTCAAATGCTACCTGTCCTGATTGCAGCTGGAATAATTTTTCTTCTTAGTAGCTGGTTGTCGTGGTTTAAACCCAAAGCTGCAGAGCTCATTCACTCACTCCCCCCCCTGCTCCCCCAACTCCTGGAGAGCTAGGAAAGGAGAATCCAAAGAATGCAGCCCCCACAGGTTGACATAAGAACAGTTTAATAACTAAGGTATAACATAAATCACTACTGCTACTACTAATAATAGTAATAATGATAAAGCAAATAACAAGTGAAGAGAATACAGCACCTCACCAGCCACCGACCCATAACTCAGCCCACCCTGCCCGACCGAGCACTGACCAATACCTCCTCCATCCCCCAGAGTCCTAGCCCTTCCAGGTAACTCTCGGTTACATCCTGGGCATGATGTGCTATGGTATGGAATACCTCTTTGGCTAGCCCGAGTCAGATGTCCTGTCTCTGCTTCCTCCCGGCCTCCCCTCCTTTCCTGGCAGAGCATGAGACTCACAAAGTCCTTGGACAAACCAAACATTTGAGCAGTAACTCAAAACATATGTGCTATGACAGCGTTCCCAGCCTGAAAGTCAAAACACAGCACTGCACCAGCTACCAAGAAGGAGAAAAAATGATTGCTACTGCTGAACCCAGGATGCTGGTACAGTGCCATGCTTTGGCTTTAATTTAAGAGGGAGCAAAGCCAGGACAACCTACCAGAACTAGCTAAAGGGATATTCCATACCACAGAATGTCATGCTCATTATTTAAACTGGGGTAAGTTATCTGAATGTGGCTGATTGCTGCTCGGGGATGGGCTGGCTATCGATCAGCAGTTGGTAAGCAATTGTACTGTACATCACTTCTGTTTTCTGAATTTTCATTCATCTTTTTTTTTTTGTTGTTCCCTACAATTATTATTATCAGTATTGTTATTATTGGCATTAGTTCTATTATCATTATATTTTACTCAATTTCAATTATTAAACTGTTCACATCCTACAGGTTGTACCTTCTTCTGATTCTCCTCCCCATCCTGCCTGGTGGTGGGGGAAGGCAGGGAGTGAGTGAGCGGCTGTGTGGTACTTAGTTGCTAGCTGGGTCTAAACCACTGTCCTGGGTTCAGCTATAGCAGTCATTTTTCTCCTCCTTAGTAGCTGCTGCAGTGCTGTGTTTTTGACTTTCAGCCTGGATACAATGCTGATAACACTGATGTTTTTAGTTGTTGTTAAGTAATGATTACTCTGACCAAGGACTTTGTGAGTCTCATGCTCTAGCAGGGAGGAGGGGAAGCCGGGAGGAAGCAGAGACAAGACACCTGACCCAAAATAGACAAAGGGGTATTCCATACCACAGCACGTCACACCCACTATATAAACAGGGGGCAGTTACGTGGAAGGTCTAGATAGCTGCTCAGGTCAGGCTGGGTATCGGTTGGCAGTCATTCGGAGAAAACTCCAGGAACAGACTTGCCAACAAAGTTTTCAAGTTGACAAGAAGGTATTCTTTGTTGCGGCGCCAGGAGACACAGGGGGTAGCTCCTCCTAATTGGTTAATTAGCACCACAGACATAATAATCCTAATAACAAGACACAGCTTAATTGGTTCGTTAGCACCGCAGACATAATCCTTCTGTCCTCCTACTTATCAGTTAGTTTAACTGTAGCCCATCCTGGACCCCTGCTATTCCCAAATACTCCTTATCCTTGTATCCTGTTCTTCTAGATTGTTTTTCTTAAAACTATGTCAACTATAACAATTTATCTTGTACAAGAATTCTCAGTATGTTCTCTAGCTGTACTCTATTTTTATTTCTGTACATCATGCACCTCAGTAATTTTCCATTGCTATTGTTGCAAAGCCATCAAACTTAACATTACTTAAAACTGATTCTAGAGGTTTATATATCCCATTTTGCAATTTTGTGCCCCCCCTTGTCTCAGAAGGTGGAGAACAATTGTATTCTCTCCCCTTGTAATTTCCCTTATTATTATTATTATTGGTGGTAGCAGTAGTGGGTGTGCGTTATACCTTAGTTACTGGACTGTTCTTATCTCAACCCGTGGGAGTTACATTCTTTCGAGTCTCCTTCCCATCCCTCTGGAGTGAGGGTAGGAAGAAAGGGGTTGGGAGCGAGCAGCTGCGTGGTTCTGTCTTACCAGCTGAGCTTAAACCACGAAAACCCGTACGGTCCTTTGTGATGTCCAACGTGGGGCAAGAAGGGTTGAGATAATGATGATAAACCAAATTTGTTGCAAGTTTTCATTGTATTGTAATTGTCGCTGGTCATAATGTTGCCTCATTTGTTCTCAGAGTTCATGCACATGCCCACTGGTACTCTCTTTAATACTGTTCTTGTCATATGTGCTCCCTGTAGTTATCTGCGTTGCTTTGACTAAGGTTACAATTTTGTTGTACTTTGTAGTGCTGAGTTATGATATGGTAGAATTCCTTGTCTTGAGTCTAATCTGGTATGTGCACTCAGTATTGTTGTCACCTTTGTCCCTCAGGGTCCATGTTTTGGGAACTATTAAGAATTGCACTCTTAGACTTTTCTCCTCAGAGAGCCAACCTGTAACAGAAACATTCCTACACCTTCCATCCTTACATTCTGCCTTTGTTCATTTCTTCCTTCCCCCCTTAGTTCCTTCCAATATCCTCCTTATCCTGGGCCTTGAGAAACAAGTCTTATGGTGATATTGCATCCCAGAAGGGAGTCAGACAATAGGATTAATTACCAGAACAACCTCAAAGATACCTGGTCCAAAGAGCATGGCATTGAGCAGTTATATCACATCCCCTATCATGCACCATCATCTGGGAAAATCAAATGGTACAATGGCCTGTTAAAAGCTACACTGAGAGCAATGGGTGGTGGGACTTTTAAACATTGGAACACACATTTAGCAAAAGCCACATGGTTAGTCAACTGGGTTGGCCCAGTCCAATCAGAATTTTTGCATACTATAGAAGGGCATGAAGTTCCTGTGGTACACATAAAGAATATGCTGGGGAAAACACTTGGCTTCATCAGGCAACAACCTAATGCCACACACCATCTCTCCTGCCCTGAATGATTGCTACAACAGATGAAGCCCAATGCCATGGACTGAATTAGCTCATTTATAGGGACGGCACATAGACTAAGGAATGATGTCTGTATGTATACAGAAAAACAGGGAAAATGTTGGTATATTGGAAAGTGTGGGATCCAAGTACGACATAAGTGGTATAGAATAAGGGTGGATACTGTCCTGGTTTCAGCTGGAACAGTTATTTTTCTTCCTCGTAAGATAGTACAGTGCTGTGTTTTGCCTTTAGTCTGAGAACAGTGCTGATAATTGTCCTGGGTTCAACAGCAGCAGTCATTTTTCTCCTTCTTAGTAGCTGGTGCAGTACCATGTTTTTGACTTTCAGCCTGGGATCAAGGACTTTCTCAGTCTCATGCTCTGCCAGGGAGGAGGGGAAGCCAGGAGGAAGCAGAGATGTGGCCCAAGCTAGACAAAGAGGTATTCCATACCACAGCACATCATGCGCAGTTTATAAACTGTAGGGAGTTACCCAAAAAGGCACAGATCGCTGCTCAGGTCAGGCTGGGTATCATTCGGTGGGTGGTGAGCAATTGTATTCTCTCCCCTTGTTATCTCCTTTATCATTATTATTATTGGTGGTAACAGTAGTAGTTTTGTGTTATACCTTTGTTACTGGACTGTTCTTATATCAACCCGTGGAAGTTACATTCTTTTGATTCTCCTCCCCATCCCTCTGGGATCAGGGAGAGGAAGAAGGGGGGAGTGAGTGAGCGCCTGTGTCATTCTGGGTTACCAGCTGGACATAAACTATGACAATAATACACCAATGTTTTAGTTGTTGCTCACCCTGATCAAGGACTTTTCAGACTCTCATGCTCTGCTAGTGAGGAGGGGCACAAGAAGCCTTGAGGGAGCATAACCAGAACTCCTGACCCAAACTAGCCAAAGGGGTATTCCATGCCACATCACGTCATGTCCAGTATAGAAACTGGGGGGAATTACACAAAAGGGATATATCGTTTGTTGGGGTGATCTGGGTATCGGTCAGCAGGTGGTGAGCAATTTTATTGTGCATTAAAATAATCAGAGTATTAAAAAATTTTTGAGAAGATGGGTGTTTCAACTAGTTTGCATGCTGCAGTGTGCAGTGTAATGGGTTAACTTATGCATGTATTGGTGTCGTTTAGTTTAAAGATATAGATGGAGGGTGAGGGCTCAGGAGGTGATGGGACAGGACTGAATCTATATTTAGAAATGGCTGTCTTTATCTGGCTCTACAGCTGGGTGCTGATTTTTTATTTAGAAGGGTTTCATTTTGCTTGCACATGTATATTAATGCACTTATCTGCTCTATTCAGCAACATATACAAAAGTTCTTTGGAAAAATTTATCACGCAAAGTGAAATGTGTTCACCCCAGTGGGCACAACTGGCAGATAACTCATCTGCAACAGTATTACGCACATATCATATTCATATACTTTTACTCTCTATCCTTCAGGGAACAACCAATCTATAGCACCCGAGCTCATGTCTTCCACATTGACCCAAACACTAAGAAGAACTGGGTTTCTACCAGCAAGCATGCTGTTACTGTGTCCTACTTTTATGACAGAGCAAGAAATGTCTACCGGATAATTAGTTTGGATGGTTCAAAGGTAAGCTTTATTTTGGGGACCTCTTTCTGATCAACTTCTGTATTTATTTTTCCATTTTGATGCCCTTCATGTATCTTATAAGATGCATTTGTCATTATCTGAGTAACATATTACTGATGTGCTAAAATGGTTAAATAGCTTCATGACATATTTTAAGTGTTTATTGGAAAATACTCTTTTCTATGCATTCATATTTGATAAATCTATTGCTGAATTAAGTGATGACCTATTACTTAGTTATTTTGAGCAGTCTAAAACAGCATTCCCTTTGAGAGACACTAAAAAGTACGAACAGGTTTTCAATAGCCTTTTCTTATCTCTGCATTCAATGATGTTATCAATATCATTGGCTTCAGTATTATGAAGGACATCTGTTTAGGCCTTTAACCACTTAGTAAATCCTTCCCTGTTACATAATCTTCCAATTCTTGCTGTAGAGAATGTGGTGATTCCCTCCTAATAAAGATCTCCATGGTAAGCTTTTATCAAAACTCAGTTGGGTTGGGTTTGGGCTTTTTGGGGTGTGTTTTAGTAGTTTTTGTTGGTTTTTTTTGTTTGCTTCGTTTGTTGGTTTTGTTTGTTCCTTTTTTGTTTTTTTTTTTTCTGTGGGCATGTCTTTTTTTTAATTAGGAAAGATAATGTGTTGAGTTGCTATTTGCTATTGCAAGAAACCTTGCCTAAGAAATTAATTTGTAAGACTTGGAGAAGATATTTGACTGCTCCTTGGTTTCTACTCTAAATGGGTATGAAACCAGTAACTTTACAAATAGCATGTCAGATATCTCTGCAATAAGGACATTGAAGATACACAAAGTATAATCAAAATCTATAATACGTTCAAGAGACTTTAATTTGAAACATATGGAGATGTATCAGTTCACAATGGTTGGAACTAAAACACTCTGTTAGAGCATAGCAGTATTCACAGAGATTTCTTGGCTATTTATTGAAAGCTGAAAAACATTACTCTGCTTTTTTCTTCCTTTTTTTCTTTTTAAATCCAGAGTACTGATGATTTAAATGAGGAAGGAGAGTTTCTACCATGCAGAAGTATACAGGAATTCTCTGTCAAAGTTCTCTATATGATACTATTTTAGGTGACAGACTCTCATATCAAACCCTAACAAAATTTTTCCAATTTTAACTCTGACTGTTTCTTACCTTCTCTGCGGTACTTAAAATTACTTCATTCTGTCAAATAATTAAAATACATTTTATGTCACTGTTTATAGAAGAGTTTGGAACTGGGTCTAGGTGCTGTACGAAATCAAGGCTACTAGTTGTAATCTGTAGCATCTTAATTGATGTGCAGTTTACAAAATCCTTACTGCAATATCCAATGGAATTCCTCTGCCTTTGTCCAAAGCTGCAATTCTTGAAAAGTGAATGCCTAGTAGAACTGTCAAGCAGTTATACATCTATTTCCTTGCTCCTGCTTTTGTCTACTGCATCATTTCCTTTGCATTTGCAGTACTAATGGCAAGGGATATTAATAATGCGTTCTATCACTTTTGTTTACTTTTTATGTGACTGCTGCAATCCTAATAATGTTTTAATCCAAGCATTCCATGTCATGGTTTCAGCTGTAACAGTTATATTTCTCCTTCTTAGTAGCTAGTGCACTGCTGTGTTTCGACTTCAGAGAGCAATGCTGATAACACACCGATGATTTTAGTTGTTGCTAAGTCGCTTATTCACAGAATCACAGAATCCCAAGGGTTGGAAGGGACCCCAAAAGATCATCTCATCCAACCCCCCTGCAAGAGCAGTGAAACCTAGAGTGCATCACACAGGAACTTGTCCAGGTGGGCATTGAATATCTCCAACGTAGGAGACTCCACAACCTCCCTGGGTAACCTGTTCCATTGCTCTGTCACTCTTACAGTAAAGAAGTTATTCCTGATGTTCACATGGAACCTCCTATGCTCCAGTTTACACCCATTGCCCCTTGTCCTACCACTGAATATCACTGAAAAAAGCCTAGCTCCATCATCCTGACACCCACCCTTTACATATTTGTAAACACTGATGAGGTCACCCCTCAGTCTCCTCCAAGCTAAAGAGACCCAGCTCCCTCAGCCTCTCCTCATAAGGGAGGTGTTCCACTCCCTTAATCATCTTTGTGGCTCTGCGCTGGACTCTTTCAATCAATTCCCTGTCCTTGAACTGGGGGGCCCAGAAATGTATGCAATATTCCAGATGTGGCCTCACCAAGGCAGAGTAGAGGGGAGGAGAACCTCTCTTGCCCTACTAACCACACCCTTTCTAATGCACCCTAGGATGCCATTGGCTTTCTTGGCCACAAGGGCACATTGCTGGCTCATGGTCATCCACCTATCCACCAGGACCCCCAGGTCCCTTTCCCCTTCACTACTTTCCAGCAGGTCAACCCCCAACCTGTACTGATACATGGGGTTGTTCTTCCCCAGATGCAAGACTCTTCACTTGCCCTTGTTGAATTTCACCAAGTTTCTTCCCGCCCAACTCTCCAGCCTGTCCAGGTCTCACTGAATGGCAACACAGCCTTCTGGTGTGTCAACCACTCCTCCAAGTTTAGTGTCATCAGCGAACTTTCTTAGGGTACACTCAGTTCCCTCATCCAGGTCGTTGATGAAAATATTAAACAGCACTGGTCCCAGCACCGACCCCTGAGGGTCTCCACTAGTCACAGACCTCCAGCTAGATTCTGCCCCATTGACCACAACTCTCTGCCTTCTTCCTTTCAACCAGTTCTTGATCCACCTCACTACCTGATCATCAAGCCCACACTTCCTTAGCTTATCTATGAGGATGCTGTGGAAGACAGTATCAAATGCCTTACTGAAATCAAGAAAACCCTCATCTACCGCTCTACCATCACCCCTCCACCTAGTCACTTCCTCATAGAAGGCTATAAGGTTGGTCAATCATGACTTCCCCCTGGTAAAACCATGTTGGCTGTTCTTAATAACCCCCTCATCCTTGATATGCCTAGAGATGGAGTCAAGAATAAGTTGTTCCATCACCTTTCCAGGGATGAAAGTAAGGCTGACCGGTCTATAATTACCCAGGTCCTCCTTCTTGCCCTTCTTATAGAGTGGTGTGACATTTGCCATCGTCCAATCCTCAGGCACCTCTCCCATTTCCCACGATTTACCAAAAATAATGGCAAGTGGCCTAGCAATGACCTCCGCCAGCTCCCTCAGCACCCGTGGGAGCATTCCATCCGGACCCATCGATTTATAGATGTCCAGATTGCATAGCTGATCCCTAACCCAATCCTCATCTACCAAAGCAAACTCCTCCTTTGTCCTGACTCCTTCTGGGGCTATAGGAATCTGGGGCCCCCAGGGAGAGTCTGCAGGAGTAAAGAAAGAGGCAAAGAAGCCATTCAGCACCTCTGCCTTCTTTATATCCTGTCTCCAGGGCACCCACCTTGTTCAGCAGTGGGCCTATATTGCCTCTTGTGTTAGTTTTATTCGCTATGTATTTGAAGAAGCCCTTTCTATTGTCCTTAACACGACTAGCAAGATTAAGTTCCCAGGAGGCCTTAGCTGTCCTAATTGCCTCCCAACATCCTCTAAGAACTGTCCTATAATCCTCCCAAGTGGCCAGCCCCTCCTTCCATAGAATCATAGAATAGTTAGGATTGGAAAGGACCTCAAGATCATCCCCCCTGCCATGGGCAAGGACACCTCACACTAAAGCATATCACCCAAGGCTTCATCCAACCTGGTTTTGAACACCGCCAGGGATGGAGCATTCACTACCTCCCTGGGCAACCCATTCCAGTACCTCACCACCATAGATTCTCTTTTTCCACATGAGTTTGCCCAGCAGCTCCTTGTTTAACCACGCTGGTCTCCTAGCTCCCTTTCTTGATTTCCTACCCACTGGGACGATCTGATCCTGAGCTTGGAAGAAGTGATCCTTGAATTCTGACCATCTTGAGCCCCTTTACCACCTAGGACCCTTTCCCATGAGACTTCCCTTAGCAGTTGATTGAAGAGGCCAAAGTTGGCCCTTCGGAAATATAACTGTATAGTTGTAGTTTTTGTTTACATTAGCAGTAGTTGTATGCTGGAAGATGCACTTCTTCCATCCTGTACGTCACAGGAACTAGAGAAGAAAAATCTATTCTAAAAGTAGCTTTTCTTCTGTACGTAGTGTATGAACTTGTCACTGTTAGTCACACTTGTGTGTTTATAAACACAGATTCTTGCAATACAGAAACTTAAAAGTAGATTGTGCTTCTTGTTATACTGCATGTTTTCTAGTGAGGATTGCATATGCAACAGGGGGAATGCAACTGTTGAGTTTACAGTGGATCTTAGAGGCATTGCTTTAGAGAACAAAGAAATATACTTGTGAGACAAAAAAAGAAAAGACTTTGCTAGTTCCTCTGTTCTGATCTCATTAGTCTATGTGGATGTTTTAAAGGATTTTCTTTTAGACTTGCTAAATATTAAATGATTACTTGCAATTTTAAACAGCTGCCCCTCTTTTGCACCTTTTAAAGAATGTATGCTAATATATGTTTGCATAATTTTGGATGTAATTGAATTAGAAAACTGTCTCCTAGTTGTAAGTTGTCTCATTTAGTGTACACAGATATTTGTCTATAATACTGGCATTTTCAATTATTTAGTAGTCTTAAAAAAACATAATCAAAACCACAGAACCCCTCTTTTACAACTGTTACTTTTTTTTTTCCCCAGGCAATAATAAATAGCACTATCACCCCTGACATGACATTTACTAAAACATCCCAGAAGTTTGGCCAATGGGCAGACAGCAGGGCAAATACAGTTCATGGCTTGGGATTTTCATCTGAACATCACCTTTCAAAAGTAAGTATGACCAATGACCACTATTCAGTCAAGCAGCTTCAGAGTATTTGCTTCCTGCTGGTTCATATCTTGACTCAGTGCTCACTACTGTTATTTAAAAATAATTTACAAAAAATGTTTTGTATCCATCCTTATAATGTAAAAAGGCAAGCCAATATAGTTAGAACACTTTGTCACCTATGAATTTCCTTTTAACTGATAAAGGAAATGAGGGAGATTTAACCTATCACAATGTATGCTGTTAATCATAGAATCATAGAATAGTTAGGGTTGTAAAGGACCTCAAGATCATCTAGTTCCAACCCCCCTGCCATGGGCAGGGACACCTCACACTAAATCATATCACCCAAGGCTTCATCCAACCTGGCCTTAAACACTGCCAGGGATGGAGCATTCACAACTTCCTTGGACAACCCATTCCAGTGCCTCATCACCCTCACAGTAAAGAATTTCCTCCTTTTATCTAATCTAGACTTCCCCTGTTTAAATTTCAACCCGTTACCCCTTGTCCTATCACTACAGTCCCTAATGAATAGTGAAACAAGGGAAACATAAAATCACAAAATGGAATATATAAACCTTTAAAATTAGTTGTAAGTAATGTTAAGTTCGATGGCTTTGTAGCAGTAGCAGTGGAAAGTTACTGAGGTGCTTAGTACATAGAAGAAAAAATAGAGTACAGATAGAGAACATACTGGCATAAGATAAATCGTTCTAGTTGAGGTAGTTTTAAGAAAAACAGTCTAGAAAAACAGGACGCAGGGATAGGGAGTATCTGGGAATAGCAGGTGTCCAGGATGGGCTATGGGTAAACTAACTGATAAGTAGGAGGACAAGGGGACTATTACGTCTCTGGTGCTAACTAACCAACTAAACTGGTGTAAACAGCTACTGCACATGCTTCAGAGGCTGCCAAGAGTGATGAAGATCGTTGGAAGAAGTAAACGACCCTCAGAGACCACCACCACAATTATGTACGCATGCGGGGAGCTTTCTGGAAAATGATGTAATCCGTACGTAACCTCATGAATATGTATGTATGCCCAAGGGCTATATAAGGATGGCTTGTGTAGCAATAAGGGAAACACACGCTAGGTGGAGCTATCCCCCGTGTCTCTCGGCGCCGGAATAAAGAATACCTGCTTGTCAACTTGAAAACTTTGTTGGCGAGTTTGTTCCTGGAGTTTTCTACGAATCAATTTGGCGACCCAGATGGGACCCTCTCTGCTCGGCTGCAGGACCCGCTGAGGGCAGGGCTCCCTAGGGCCCTCGGGAATTTTTCCTGGAGGGACCCCTCGACTCATTCAGATCGCTGCGGGAGCAGCCAAGGACCAGCTTCATAAAAGGTATTCTTTTCTTTTGTATAATCTGTAAGGTGCAGGGGGCATCTCGGTTTGGTAAATTGCTTTGGTAAGCGTACGCAAGGTTTGGAAGCCTTCCATAAATTGAGATAGGAAAACTCATAGGTAAAGGCGTATACCCGGCTGCTAGCGTCCGTTGGTATACACTCGCAAGAAGCAGGGGGCTTCTTGTGATTTGGGTGAGTCCTACAAGACACAGGGGGTGTCTTGTGGACACGGTTTTGAACCTTATTGGTATAAGTATTCGAATTGGTATTGGTATCCGATTTGTTCCGGTTCGTTATAGTGCTGATTTTGGTTCTGTGATTTTGGTATCGGTGACAGATTGTTAAACTTGTGTTATTAATTGTGGTCTGTTTGATAGAATTTTAGTCTCTGTATCTGTTCCATGTGTTGTAATTGTGTGCAGTGTGTCTGTGGGATCCCGTGTGTGTGAGAGAGATTGATAATGGGAAATCAGCAGAGTGAAGCGATCATGAGAAAGAATCCTTTAGGGTGTATTTTGGCACACTGGAAAGAACTGGGAGGGTCTACTGGGGGCTTGGTAAATAAAAGAGCATTGGTAAAATATTGTAACCAGTGGTGGCCTTTGTACACCCTAGAGGATCAGGAAAAATGGCCTAAAAATGGAACTCTGGATTATAACACATTGTTACAATTAATGTTGTTTCTGAGGCGGCAAGGAAAATGGGATGAAGTGATGTATGCAGATATGTTTTTCACGTTGAGAAATCACCCGGAGTGGCAAAGAGAATGTGGAATTAATATAGCACCTTCAGATCCCTTAATTTTAGCTTTAGAAAAAGAAAGGAAGCAGGCAGGGAATAAATTGGAAAGATGTTGTTCTGGTTATGATATTGGGGAAATTTGTTTGAAACTTAAGAAAAGAGCTGAGGATCATAGGGTTGAGGTTAGAATGGAGAATTATATATCCCCAAAATACCGGATCAGAATCCACCTCCGATCGAGGAGGAAACCCCTGATTCGGATGTAAAACAAGAACAAAGTGTAAAACAAGAACAAGGTGTGAAACAAGAACAAAGTGTGAAACAAGAACAAAGTGTGGAACAAGAACAGAGTGTAAAACAAATTCCCTCCCCTCCCTTTTCTGCTCGGATTTGTAGTAAAACTAAGACTGTCCTGCAAGCCCCTCTGAAGGAAGCAATGGGACCGGAGGGACGTACCAAAATAAAAGTGAATTTTTCTTTAGGAGACAGGTTGAAAAAGAGTATCAAAATGACCCTATAGGGGTAGCAAAGAAATTAGAGATCCTGGTAAAAAGTCAAGATCCTGACTGGAAGGATATAGATGTAATCCTGGATGCATTAACAGAGACAGAAAAAGAGTTAGTTATAAAAACTGCTTGCACTCAGGTAAATGCCCAGATTACTGCAGGGGCAATGGATGGGAGGGTTGAAGATCATATTCCCCTTACAGCTCCAGATTGGGATTATGATGATGATGGAGATTATGCATCTTTAAAAAGATACCAGAATTGGATTAAATATGGGCTTGAAAATGCTATACCTAAAGCTGTAAATTGGTCAGTGCTGTTTGAAATAAGGCAGAGGCCAGGGGAGTCACCGACGGAGTTTCTGGATAAGCTCAGGGAAACTATGTGAAAATGCACCACACTGGATCCTTCCTCAGAGGAAGGAAAATTACAGCTTGCAAATTCCTTTGTGGGGCAGTCATCAGAGGATATCAGGCGAAAACTCCAAAAGTTATCTGTGACTGAAATAAGAGACATGGAAAAGTTACTGGAAGTGGCTTGGAAAGTATACAGGAATAGAGAGCAAGTTAAAGAAAAGAAATTAGGAAAGGTCGTAACAACAGCTACGATTGCAGCACTAAGCCATGCGAATGATGGATATAGTGGAATGAGGGGTCGAGGTCGCGGCCAAGGAATGGGAATGAGGGATCGAGGTCGCGGCCAAGGAATGGGAGTGAGGGGCAGAGAGGGGGGTTATAAGAGAACTCCCCTCAGTCAGGATCAATGTGAAAACTGCAAAAGGTTTGGACATTGGAAATGGGAGTGTCCTCAAAGAAAACAGCAAACTCAATTGACCACCGAATTGGAATTAGATTGACGGGGACCTGGGGAATCTACCCTAGCGGATCCACTGGTTAAAATTAAGCTAGGGGCTACAGAAAAAGAAGTGGAATTTCTTATAGATACTGGAGCAACATACTCGGTTCTGAACCAAAATCTGTCACTAAAAGGAAAAGAGTCGGTAATGGTTGTGGGAGCTACTGGCCGTCAGGAAAAAGCATTCTTTTGAAAACCTTTGAAATATAAGATAGGGAAACAAATTGGAGTACATAAATTTCTATATATGCCAAACTCACCCAAATCATTATTGGGAAGGGATTTATTGGAGCATTTGGAGGCAGTCATAAGCTCTAAAAAGGGTGAAATAGAACTAAAAGTAAATGATGACCAATTAATTGAAGCTTTGAGTGTGTAATTAATTCAACAGGAAATCGGGAAGCCCAATTCACCTGAAATAGAAGAAATCCTCAATCAGGTATATCCAGGAGTCTGGGCATCAGAAATTCCAGGTAAGGCAAAGAATGCTTTGCCTATTACAATCGAGATAAAAAGGGGGGCCTGCCCAGTTCGGATAAAACAGTATCCTTTAAGAATACAAGATAGAAGAGGGAATTAAAGAAATAATTGATAAGTTTTTAAGATATGGTCTATTAGTGGAATGTGAATCGGAATATAACACCCCCATTTTACCAGTAAAGAAAGCAGAGGGGAAAAGCTACAGACTAGTTCAAGACTTAAGGGCGATAAATAAAACAGTAGAGGACATCCACCCTGTGGTGACTAATCCATATACTTTATTAACCAAATTAAAATTAAATCAAAAGTGGTTTGCCGTCCTGGATTTAAAGGATGCTTTCTTTTGCTTACCATTAGCCAAAGAAAGCCAAAATTTGTTTGCTTTCGAATGGGAAAATCCTGACACAGGAAGAAAAACTCAATTAACTTGGATGGTGTTACCCCAGGGGTTTAAAAACAGTCCAACAATTTTTGGAAATCAGCTAGCACGAGAATTAGAATCATGGGAGCCACCTACTCAGACGGGGACTCTGTTACAGTATGTGGATGACCTATTAATTGCTACAGAAACAAAGGAAGAATGTATCCAGTGGACAGTGGAATTATTAACTTTTTTGGGACTGAATGGTTATCGGGTATCCAAACAAAAGGCCCAACTAATCCAAACCCAAGTTTCCTACCTAGGATATGAAATAACAGGAGGACAGAGAGAACTCGGAACTGCTAGAAAAGAAGCCATCTGTCAGACTCCACAACCATCGACCGTCAAGGAGCTCCGGACATTCCTGGGAATGGCTGGATGGTGCAGACTTTGGATCCATGATTATGGTGTTCTGGTAAGACCACTATACGAACTGTTGAAGGGAAAGCCTCCCTCTTTGGACTGGACTGATACAGCAGAGGGGGATTTTCGAAATTTAAAGATGGAGTTAATGAGAGCTCCAGCTCTGGGACTTCCGGATGTGACCAAACCATTTTGGTTATATTCCTATGAAAAACAAGGAATAGCTTTAGGAGTCCTTGCTCAGAAATTAGGACCCTACAGAAGGGCAGTGGCATATTTTTCAAAACAGCTGGATGAAGCGAGCAAAGGATGGCCCGGATGCCTAAGGGCTGTGGCAACAGTTGTCATGAATATTGAAGAAGCTCGCAAATACACCTTGGGACAAAAGATTACTGTACTAGTGTGGTATCAGCAATCCTGGAGCAGAAAGGAGCCCACTGGTTATCTCCCTCACGTTTTTTAAAATACCAGGCCACCCTTGTGGAACAAGGTGATATAGAAATTGTGGTCACTAACGTTGTCAATCCAGCATCCTTTTTGCAGGAACAATCGACAGAACCACTAACACACGACTGCCTGGCCACCATAGAAACTGTATATTCAAGCTGACCAGATTTAAAAGAAAAACCTCTGGAAGATGCTGATTCTTGGTTTACTGATGGTAGTAGCTTCGTGAAAAATGGTAAATGGAAAGCAGGGTATGCGGTTACTACTACTTCACAGGTAATAGAAGCTAAACCATTACCCTCGAATACTTCTGCCCAGAAGGCAGAAATAATAGCATTAACGAGAGTCCTGGAATTGGCTAAAGATAAAAGGATAAATATTTGGACTGATTCTAAATATGCATTTTGTGTGGTTCATGCACATAGTGCTATCTGGAAAGAACGAGGACTTTTGAACACACAAGGTAAACAGGTTAAACATGCTACAGAAATTCTACAATTACTGGAAGCTGTTCAGCTACCTAAAGAAGTAGCTATTATGTACTGTAAAGGATATCAACAAGATGACTCTGATCAGGAAATTGAGAATAATTTGGCCGATTTTGAAGCCAAACGAGCAGCTGAACAACCACAAATCATGTCCTTAATCCCTGATGGCAAACTAACAATTGAAAAATCTAAACCTAGGTATTCAAAAGAGGATAGAAAATTGATTGAGGATTTAAAGGGACAAGAAAATAAAGAGGGTTGGGTTCAGATACCTGATGGGCGAATTGTAATCCCCTGTAACGAACTCTGGAAGTTAATTCAAGAAGAACATAATAAAACTCATTGGGGTGGCAATTCTTTATATAAACATTTAGTCAAACAAATTGTAGGAAGAAATCTATACACTACAATTCAATCAGTGACAAAGCAATGTCAGCTATGTCTTAGGGATAATCCTAAAACTGAAAACAGAAATCAAAGTGGGACAACAGGGAGAGGAAATTATCCGGGACAACAATGGCAAATAGATTTTTCTGAACTACCCAGAAAAGGGGGTTATCGATATTTGTTGGTACTAACAGATACTTTTTCAGGCTGGCCAGAAGCATTTCCTTGTAGGGTAAATAATGCAAGACAAGTGATTAAAACATTATTAAATGAAATAATACCTCGTTTGGGAGTACCAGCAGCAATTTCTTCTGACCGGGGTTCACACTTTAGTGCAAAATTGTTGCAAGAAATCAGCAAAAAATTAGAAATTGATTGGCAACTACATGTTCCATACAGGCCTCTGCCAGTGGGCAAGTAGAAAAGATGAACCACCTGATTAAACAACAGATTGGTAAAATTTGTCAGGAAACGAATTTATACTGATACCAAGCATTACCGCTGGCTCTATTAAGAATTCGAACTAAACCTCGGTCGAAAGAAGGGGTAAGCCCATTTGAGATTTTGTATGGAAGACCATATCAGTCTCAGTTTAAAGGAGAAAGTCTTCAAGAAGTAGGGGAAGGCTATCTCCGACAGTTTTTGATCAATCTGGGAAAACAATTGGAGTAGATAAATAAGAGAGTAGCAGGGACAAGAGCAAGAGGTTTGGATTATCCGATTCACCCTTTCAGATCTAGAGACTGGGTTTATGTTAAGAATTTTTCAGGAGATCCTCTACAGGACAAGTGGAGTCGACCGTACCAGATATTGCTGACCACCTTTACAGCAGGGAAGATAAAGGAACAACCTGCTCGGATACGTTATTCAAGCATAAAGAAAGCACCAGAACCAGAGAAGACATGGCAGATCGAACCTTCAGGACCCTTACGTATGAAATTGCGTCGGTCATAATTTGGACTCATATGATAACTGGTACACAAGCTTGGAACCAGAACTTATACCTAAAATTAATGCAAAATGTCACTGATGTTTTTAATCGTAGTGACTGTTGGGTGTGTGCACAGTTGCCTAAATCAGGAGAAAGCTTGGAACTCCCATTAATTGGAGTTCCAATTCTTAACACTGTCTCATGGACAAATCTGTGGGTGAACACTAGCAATTTGTATTCAAAGGGAAGGTTGAGATTTGGAATAGTTAATCCTAATCCAGGTAATAAATATTATACCTGTGCACAAAGATGTATTACACCAGGAACCAGGGTAGGAGACCATACTTGCTTAAATGCCACAGATGTAGGTCACCATTCAAATTGCAATCACACTATTAATATAGATGGTATCGTAGTTCAATGGTGGCCCCTTCCTAAAGGGAAAGGATGGTATTGGTTATGTGGAGAAAATGCTTATAAGACTTTACCCCCCAACTGGAAGGGGGCATACACCTTAGGTGCTGTAATACCCAATTTTACTATAATTGACAGATATCCTTCCGGAACCTGGATTAGAAGTTTCGTTAAACGAATTAAGCGAGGGTTTAACCCTATTATTGAACAGCACACTGCATTTCATGGTTTTGTGAGAGGGTTAATTCCATCTTTAGGAGTAAGTTAAATAGAGAAAGCAATTGTAAATATTTCAGCAACCATAGAGGAAATGGAAAGTAAGAACACTGATATAGTCCAAGCAGAACAACAAGAAATAACCAGCCTATCAAAGGTGGTATTACAAAACCGAATGGCCCTAGACATGTGATTGGCATCACAAGGAGGGGTCTGCTCTATAATCAATGAAAGTTGTTGTTCCTATATAGACCGAAGTGGCAGAATTGAAACAGATCTGGAGGAAATCTGGAAACAAACAAAGATATTTCATGAGATGGCTGTGGATGACAATTCCTGGGGTTTTGAAGAAATAGGGAAAAAGTTAACTTCATGGTTACCTGGTAGCAGGAATATTGATATTAATTTTTGTAATATTGATTACTTGTGGTATGATTGAAACAAGGGGAACACAAAATCACAAAATGGAATTTATAAACCTTTAGAATTAGTTTTAAGCAATGTTAAGTTCAATGGCTTTGTAACAGTAGCAGTGGAAAATTCCTGAGGTGCATAATACATAGAAAAAAATAGAGTACAGATAGAGAACATACTGGCACAAGATAAATCGTTATAGTTGATGTAGTCTTAAGAAAAACAGTCTAGAAAAACAGGACACAGGGATAAGGAGTATCTGGGAATAGCAGGTGTCCGGGATAGGCTACGGGTAAACTAACTGATAAGTAGGAGGATAGGGGGATTATTATGTCTCTGGTGCTAGCGAACCAATTAAACTGGTATAAGCATCTACTGCGCGTGCTTCAAAGGCTGCCAGAAGTGATGAAGATTGTTGGAAGGAGTAAACGACCCTCAGAGACCACCGCCACAATTCTGTACGCATGTGGGGAGCTTTCTGGAAAATGATGTAATCCATACGTAGCCTCATGAATATGTATGTGTGCCCAGGTACTATATAAGGATGGCTTGTGTAGCAATAGAGAGACACACGTTAGGAGGAGCTATCCCCCGTGTCTCCCGGCGCCGCAATAAAGAATACCTGCTTGTCAGCTTGAAAACTTTGTTGGCAAGTTTGTTCCTGGAGTTTTCTCCGAATCATGATACAATGTTCCCTCTGGTGTTGTAAATGATCTGTGATCAGCTATGAAGATTGGAAGAGACATGAAATCAAGCATCAAGTAGAAGCGGGAAGGTATTTTAAAAAGACATTTGATGGTAATTGTAATATATAAAATGTTGCAAAAGAATTTGCAAAGGGACAAAGAAAGGGGGGAATTGAAACAAGGGAAACATAAAATCACAAAATGGAATATATAAACCTTTAAAATTAGTTGTAAGTAATGTTAAGTTTGATGGCTTTGTAGCAGTAGCAGTGGAAAGTAACTGAGGTGCTTAGTACATAGAAGAAAAAATAGAGTACAGATAGAGAACATACTGGCATAAGATAAATCGTTCTAGTTGAGGTAGTTTTAAGAAAAACAGTCTAGAAAAACAGGACGCAGGGATAGGGAGTATCTGGGAATAGCAGGTGTCCAGGATGGGCTACGGGTAAACTAACTGATAAGTAGGAGGACAAGGGGACTATTACGTCTCTGGTGCTAACTAACCAACTAAACTGGTGTAAACAGCTACTGCACATGCTTCAGAGGCTGCCAAGAGTGATGAAGATCGTTGGAAGAAGTAAACGACCCTCAGAGACCACCACCACAATTATGTACGCATGCGGGGAGCTTTCTGGAAAATGATGTAATCCGTACGTAACCTCATGAATATGTATGTATGCCCAAGGGCTATATAAGGATGGCTTGTGTAGCAATAAGGGAAACACACGCTAGGTGGAGCTATCCCCCGTGTCTCTCGGCGCCGCAATAAAGAATACCTGCTTGTCAACTTGAAAACTTTGTTGGCGAGTTTGTTCCTGGAGTTTTCTCCGAATCAATAGTCCCTCCCCAGCATCCCTGTAGGCCCCCTTCAGATACTGGAAGGCTGCTATGAGGTCTCCATGCAGCCTGCTCTTCTCCAGGCTGAACAGCCCCAACTTTCTCAGCCTGTCTTTATATGAAAGGTGCTCCAGTCTCCTGATCATCCTCGTGGCCCTCCTCTGGACTTGTTCTAACAGTTCCAAGTCCTTTTTATGTTGAGGACACCAGAACTGCACACAATACTGCAATTGAGGTCTCATGAGAGCAAAATAGAGGGGCAGAATCACTGCTTTCTATGTATTTGTTATTTAGGTTTTGTTAAGGTTCTTTCTCTTGATACATAGAAAAAAAAATAGAGTACAGCTGGAGAACATACTGAGAATTCTTGTACAAGATAAATCGTTATAGTTGACATTGTTTTAAGAAAAACAGTCTAGAAGAACAGGATGCAAGGATAAAGAGTATCTGGGAATGGCAGGTGTCCAGGATAGGCTACGGTTAAACTAACTGATAAGTAGGAGTATAGGAGGATTATTATGTCTCTGGTGTTAACGAACCAATTAAACTGCTATAAGCATCTACTGCGTATGCTTCAGAGGTTGCCAAAGTGATGAAGATTGTTGGAAGAAGTAAACGACCCTCAGAGACCACCACCACATTTTTGTACTCATGCGGGGAACTTTCTGGAAAATAATGTAATCCATACGTAGGTACCTTATGCCCTCTAGGTTCCTTACTAAGCAGGTTCCTGAAGAGGCCAAAGCCTTCTCCCTTGAAATCCAGGGCAGTGAGCTTGCATGCTCTTCTCACTGTCCTGAGGATCTCGAACTCGACCATCTCATGATTGCTACAGCCTAGTCTTCCCTGGAGCATTACATTTCCAACCAGCCCCTCCCTGTTGGTGAGCACAAGGTCAAGCTTGACACCTGTCCTTGTCTGCTCTTCTGTTACCTGCAAGAGGAAGTTGTCTTCCACAAAATCGAGGAACCTCTTGGATTGCTTATGCTGGGCTGTACCGTCCCTCCAACAGATATCAGGGTGGTTGAAGTCCCCCATGAGGACAAGGGCATGTGAGCGTGAGGCTGTTCCTATCTGTCTATTGAGCACTTCATCCACAGAGTCCTCTTGATCAGGTGGTCTCTAAGAGATCCCCACATTAATGTTTCCCATTGCTGTTATCTCTTTAACCCTGACCCACAAACTCTCTGTTAACTGATCACCTGTCCCCAGAGAGAGTTCCATACTCTCCAGCCTATCCCTAACATAAATGGCAAATCCCCCTTCCCTCTTACCGGGCCTGACTTTTCTAAAGAGCCTGTCACCTTCCACTCCAACACTCCAGTTATTCTACTATGTTTCTGTGATACCTATTATATCATATCCCCGCAGATGTCCACACATCTCTAATTCCTCCTGTTTGTTCCTCATAGTCGAGGCGTTTGTATAGAGGCATCTGAGCTGAGCTCCAAATGAAGCTGGCTCATTGGCTGGAGCAGCTGGAATAACTCTACATTGCTCTGAGCACTTATAATAGGTGCTGGCAACTGAATGGGTGTTCTGGGATGGAATGATGCCCCCTTCCCCCAACACATCTTGTTTAAAGCTTTCTTGACCAGCCTGGCAAGCCTCCTACCAAAATCGCTCTTCCCTTTTGTTGTCACACCAGATCCACCAGCCCCCAGTAGACCTGGCCTCCCAAATTGAGTCCCATGTCCTAAATACCCAAACCCCTGACTATGACTCCACTGTTCTAACCATTTATTAACCTGGCCAATCCTCCTAGCCTTTTTAAGGTCCTCCCCTTTATCCTGGAGAATTGACAAAAAGTCTATCTGAGTTCCAGGGTCCCTAACCATATCACCCAGGCCTCTGTAGTCCTTCCATATGTTCTCCAGGCTACTGCTATCTTTATCACTAGCACCCATATGGATAACTAGAAGTGGGTAATAGTCAGTGGGATTTAGTAGAGCAGGCAGCCTCTCTGCAACATCCCTGATCCGAGCCCCTAGTAGGCAACACAACTCTCTTGAGAGTTGGTCACGCTGACATATGGGTGCCTCTGTGACTTTCAAAGTGGAGTCCCCTACTACTATGACCCTCTGTTTTTTCCTGGCAGCACCAATAGAGATCTTCTTTACCAGTGCATCAGCCGGTTGTTCATGTTGCGAGTGTTTCCTTGCTAGCCCCCTGTAGAACAGCAAAGTCGTTCTGGGTGGGGATGTCAGATTTAGGAGGAAGCCCCTTGCTTTTAATTGTCCTCTTCCTCCTTTTTTTGGTGTTTTTTTTTTTTTTGTTACTAGTTCCCAGCTTCCTGGGTTAAAAGCCTCCTTCTTTCCTCTGATTCGGAGAAATCTGTAGGAACTCATCAACAAAGTTTCATTTTCCACGCAGGTATTCTTTATTACGGCGCCAGGAGACACGGGGGATAGCTCATCCTAGAGTGTCTCATCCAAGCATCAACGAGGCTGTGATTATATTGTCCTTAAACATACATATTAATTAGGTTACATACATTACATTGTCCTTTTAGAAAATCCCTCACACATGCGCACTAAAATGTGGTAGTGGGCTTTGGGACCCCTAGTAATTATTTCTTCATCACTTTGCTTTAGGATTGTTGTCAAATCAGTAACCACCAGGGGGTTCTGGCAAAGCTAATTTTAATAATTTCCTTTTCTCTATAGTTGCTAACAAAGTCTAATGTCCTTGAAGTTACTTATTTACAACACTATTCTTCAATCAACTCCATTCTTCAATCCACCTTTTTCTTGTCCTATTGCAAATTCTTTTGCAACTGGGTTATTTCATTCTTATTTAAAGTTTCCTGTAGTATTTCCCCGTTTCTAATTGATGTTCAATTTTGTTTCTCTTTCATTCGTCATAGTTCATAATGGATTGTTTGCAACACCAAAAGGAGCATTGGACCATTATACATGTAATCAAAACCATTCCTATTATTACCAATATAGTAACAACTGTTTCAACCAGGAGACATTTGGTACCCATGATGTTAATTTTTCCCAAATTTCTTCAAATCCCTACTAGGTGTTGTCCTGTGGCACTTCATGAAATATTTTAACTTGTTTACACATCTCCTTTAGATCAGTAGTAATTCTTCCACTTTGACCTATATCGGAACAACAACTATCATTGATTACAGAAAAAACTCCTGGGATGCTAACAGTGTATCTAATGCCACTTGATTTTTGAGCACTACTTTAGGCAGGCTGGCTATTTCTTCTTGTAATGCTAGAATAGCATCAGCAATTCAGTTTTCAATTTCCTCAATTGCAGCTATTTACAATTGCTTTTTCTATTTCACTAACACCTAGAGATGGAATAAGCCATCTGACAAAGCTATGAAACCCAGTGTTTCATTCTGCTATGGGATTATATCCTCATTTGATTCTTTTAATAAAACTCCGAAGCCAGGTTCCAGAGGGATGAATGTCAATTACTGTAAAGTTGGGAACCACTATTCCTAGTGTGCATGTCCCTTTCCAGTTAGGAGGCAAAGCCTTATAGGCATTTTCTCCACATAACCAATACCACACTTTCCCTTCAGGAACATTCCAATAACTAGTTAAAGTTTTTTGAAGGTGAAGTTGCGTTGCCCAGCTGCAATATGGGTATTTTCTTACTAACATGCTGCCTTAAGAGTTTTGTTAATGGTTGCACATTTAACTTCTGACATATTCAAGGGTTGTATCCTTAAAACCTATAAATTTGTACGGCTCTTGTTGGTATAAATGGTATCTCTCCATAATCTATTCCAATTTGTCTTAAAGGGGATAGGGAGGCCAGTTAAAGGAATACCCGGTCTCTATCCTGATTTATGTAGCTGAGTACAGATCCAACAATCACTCTTGTTTAAGACACTAGTAACATTTTCTATCAATCTCAGATGTAGATTTTGATTCCATGCTTGTACACCTATTATTATGCAAGTCCAAATTATATAATCTCATGTGTGGGTCCTGAAGACTTGACGCGCCACACTTTTTCTTGGTTCTGGTGTTTTTCTGGTTCTGGCGCCTTCTTGATTCTTGAGTAATGTATCCAAGCAGGCTGTTCCTTTATCTTCACTGCTGTGAAAGTACTCAGTGGTATGTTCCACTCCTCTTCTAAGGCATCACCTGCAAAATCCTTAATAAAAAAACCCAATCTCCTGTCATAAAATATGAAAAGGATAATCTAAACCTCTGGCCCTGGTCCCTAACACTCTGCTATTTATTTCTTCTGTTTTCCCAAGTTTATCAAGAACTGTTGAAGGTATCCTTCTCCTACTTCTTGAAGACTTTCTCCTTTAAACTGAGATTGGTATGGCCTTCCATATAGAATCTCAAATGGGCTAATTCCTTCCTTTGACCGAGGTTTTATACTGATTCTCAATAAGGCCAATGGTAATGCTTGATACTGATATAACTTAGTGTCTTGACAAATCTTCCAAAGCTGTTGTTTAATTAACTGATTAATTTTTTCCAGGTGCCCACTGGCCTGAGGCCTATATGGAACATGTAACTGACAATCTATTTCCAATTTCTTGCTGATTTCTTGTAATAATTTTGCACTGAAATGTGTACAGCGATCAGAGGGGATAGTTGCTAGTACCCCAAAACGAGGTATTGTTTCATTTAATAGCACCTTAATCACTTGCTTTGCATTATTTGCCCTGCAAGGAAATGCTTCTGGCCACCTGCAAAACGTCAATACCAACAAATATTGATAACCTTCTTTTCTAGGCAATTCAGAAATATCTGTTGGCCATTGTTGTCCCAGATAATTCCCTTTTCCAATTGCCCCTACCTGATTCCTGTTTTCAGTCTTAGGGTTATTTTTCAGACATAGTTGACATTGTTTTGTCACTAATTCCACTATGGTATAGAAATTTATTCCTACAATCTGTTTGTTTAAATGTTTATACAAGACATTACTTCCCCAATGAGTTTTGTTATGTTCTTCTTGTATCAACTTCCATAACTGATTATAGGGGATCACTACTTGCCCATCAGGTATTTTTATCCAACCCTTTTTATTTTCCTGTCCTTCCAAGTCTTCAATTTGCTTCATATCTTCTTTAGAGTACCTAGGTTTATTTTACTCAATTACCAGTTTACCGTCAGGAATTAAGGACATAACCTCAACTCTTTCTGTTTCTGCCACCCATTTAAGCCTCACAATCAGTCAAATTATTTCCAATCTCTTGATCAGAGTTACTTTTTTTATGTCCTTTACAATGTATGATAGCCACTTCATTGGGTAATTGTACCCAATTTGATGGGGGCCTACAGGGTTGCTGGTGAGGGACTATTCATTAGGGACTGTAGTGATAGGACAAGGGGTAACGGGTTGAAACTTAAACAGCAGAGGTTTAGACTGGATCTAAGGAAGAAATTCTTTACTGTGAGGGTGGTGAGGTGCTGGGATGGGTTGTCCAGGGAGGTTGTGAATGCTCCATCCCTGGCAGTGTTTAAGGCCAGGTTGGATGAAGTTATGCAGGGTGATATGGTTTAGTGTGAGGTGTCCCTGCCCATGGCAGGGGGGTTGGAACTAGATGATCTTAAGGCCCTTTCCAACCCTAACTATTCTATGATTCTATGATTCTATGTTATAGTTGACATAGTTTTAAGAAAAACAGTCTAGAAGAACAGGACACAGGGATAAGGAGTATCTGGGAATGGCATGTGTCCAGGATGGGGTACAGTTAAACTAACTGATAAGTAGGAGGATAGGAGGATTATTATGTCTCTGGTGCTAACGAAACAATTAAGCTGGTATGAGCATCTGCTGCGCATGCTTCAAAGGCTACCAGAAGTAAACCACTTTCAGAGACCACTGCCACATTTTGATACGCATGCAGAGAACTTTCTGGAAAACAACCTAACCCATACGTAGCCTCATGAATATGTATGTATGCCCAGGGACTATATAAGAATGGCTTGTGTAGCAATAAGGAGACACACGTTAGGAGGAGCCATTCCCCATGTCTCCCGGTGCCACAATAAAGAATACCTGCTTGTGAACTTGAAAACTTTGTTGGCAAGTTTGTTTTTGGAGTTTTCTCCGAATCAAGTTGGCACCCCAGATGGGACCCTCTCAGCTCGGCTGCAGAACCCACTGAGAACACAGCTCCCTAGGGCCCTCAGTTTTTTTTCCCAGAGGGACCCCTTGACTCATTTGAATCGCTGCGGGAGCAGTTAAGGACCCTCTTCCTAAAAGGTATTCTTTTCTTTTGTGTAGTCTGTAAGGTGCGGGGGTGTCGTGGTTTAAACCCAGCCACACAGCTTATTCACTCACTCCCCCCTTTTCTTCCCCAACTCCCGGAGAGCTGGGGGGAAGAATCCAAAGAATGTAGCTCCCACGGGTTGAGATAAGAACTGTTTAATAACTAAGGTACAACACAAATCACTACTGCTACCACCAAGAATAACAATAATGATAAAGGAAACAAGTGAAGAGATTACAACACCTCACCACCTGCTGACCAATAACTCACCCCACCCTGCCCGACCAAGCACCAACCGATACCTCCTCAAACCCCCAGAGCCCTAGCCCTTCCGGATAACTCTCAGTTACATCCTGGGCATGACGTGCTATCATATGGAATACCTCTTTGGCTAGTTTGGGTCTGGTGTCCCCTCTCTGCTTCCTCCCAGCCTCCCATCCTCCCTGGCAGAGCATGAGGCTCAGAAAGTCCTTGGCCAGAGTAAACATTTGAGCAGTAACTAAAAACATACATGCTATCACTGCTGTTCCCAGGCTGAAAGTCAAAAACACAGCACCACACCAGCTACCAAGGAGGAGGAAAAAAAAAAAATTACTGCACTGCTGAACCCAGGACAAGGGGGCATCTTTCATAAAGACTGCACTGGTAATTGGGTTGGTTTGGTAAGCGTACGCAAGGTTTGGAAGCCTTCCGAAAATTGAGATAAGAAATCTCGTAGGTAAAGGCGTATACCCAACTGCTAGCGTCCGTTTGGTATACACCAACAAGAAGCAGGCAGTTCTTGTGGTTTGGGTCCTGCAAGATGCAGTGAACATCTTGTAGAAAAGGGTTTGGATTTTACTGGTATACAGCCACAAGAAGGAGGGGGCTTCTTGTGGTTTGAGTTCTGCAAGATGCAGGGGGTGTCTTGTGGAAATGGTTTTGGATCTTGTTGTGGCTTGTTACATTAAGGAATTTGTTCTTGTGATTTTGGTATTGGTGAGAGGATGTTATAACTGTGTTATTAATTGTGGTTTGCTCGATAGAATTTTAGTCTCTGACTCTGTTTCAAGTGTTGTAACTGTGTGGAGTGTGTCTGTGGGATCCCTAGTGTGTGTGAGTGAGAGACTGATAATGGAAAATCAGCAGAGTGAAGAGATCATGCAAAAGAGTCCTTTAGGGTGCATTTTGGCACACTGGAAAAAACTTGGAGGGTCTCCTGGGGGCTCGGTAAGTAAGAAAACATTGATAAAATATTGTAACCAATGGTGGCCTTTGTATACTTCAGAAAATCAGAAAAAATGGCCTAAAAATGGAACTCTGAACTATAATACATTGTTACAATTAATGTTCTTTTGAGGCCTCAAGGAAAATGGCATGAAGTAATGTATGCAGATATGTTTTTCACTTTAGGAAACCACGTGGAGTGACAGACTGAATGCAAAATTAATATTGCTTTTTCAGATCCCTTAATTTTGGTTTTGGAAAAGGACAGGGAAAAACTGAAAGTTAAGATGGAGAGATGTTGTTCAGCCTGTGATACTGGGGAAAGATGTTTAAAGTTAAAAAACAGTAATTAGGAAGATAGGTTGGAAAAATTATCTATCACAGGTACCTTTGAGAGGAGCACCCTCTGCATCTGTCCTATCTGATATTGATAAGGAGCAAGAGATTGCTGTCACTGGCACCAATCGGCAGATGCACATTCAGAGTTAAGGAAGGGTTAAACCAGCAGTGCTGTTGCAGAGGCAGGCATCTGCAGCCCCTGCAGAGCAGGATGAGCAACTGTGAGGGAAAAAAAAAAGAAAACCAAGGGGTAAAGGAGGGAAGCTCGCGCAGCTCCTGTGTTTGAGCGCGGGATGAGTGCTGAGGCAGGCAGACAAGTGGGAACAGATATGTTGACAAACAGGACTGAGGGGTTGTTGAATAGATGTGGATGGGAGTGAAGGAGGAAGCATGGAGAGAGTATAGGAATCGGGAACAGGTAGAAAAGAAAAAGCTGGGTTGTGCTATGGCCATGGCTGGGGTGGTTGCTTTGAAACTGGTGGAGGAGGAATGTTGGGGGGAGGTGGGGGAGTGGGCTCTTCTGTGGAACCAGATCGGTGTGCGTGCTATGGCGAGCTTGGACGCTGGAAGTGAGACTACCCTGGGGGTGGGTGCCATGGGGTGGCTCCAGTGACTGAATTGGAACTAGACTGACAGGGACCTGGGGAATTTACCCTAGCAGATCCACTGGTTAACTTAAAACTAGGGACGAGACGAAATAAAGTAGAATTTTAGTGGATAGAGGAGCAACGGTGTTAAATCAGAGAGAAAAGAATTTGTTAGAGATGTGGGAGCTATTGGCCACCAAGAAAAAGAGAAAAAAGAAAAAAAAAGAGGCATTCTTTCTGAAACCTTTAAAGTACAAATTGGGAAAACAAACAGGAATGCGTAAATTTTTATGCATGCCAGATTCTCTAAAGTCTTTATTAGGGCAAGAAGCAACATTTAAAGAAGGCAAAATGGAATTTAGATTTAAAAACAATCAATTAATTGCAGTTTTGAGTTTATCTTTAATTCAACAGAAAAGCAAACAGGAGGACCTCCCTGAAATAGAAGAATCCTTAATCAGGTATATCTGGGAGTATGGGCATCTGAAGTTCCAGGTAAGGCGAAAAATGCTTTACCTGTTAAAGTAGAAATAAAAAGGGGGGCCTGCCCAATTAGAATAAAACAATAGCCCTTAAAATTAGAAGATCATAGGAAATAAAAAAAAAGTCATTGATGAATTTTAAAATATATACTATTAATTGAATGTGAATTAGCATATAATACTCCTATCTGCACAGTAATGAAATATGACGATAAAAGTTGAAGATTGGTTCAAGATCTCAGAGTAATCAACAAAATTGCAGAGGATATTCATCCAGTAGTAGCTAATTTGTATGATTTATTGACTAAATTGAATTATATTCATAAATGGTTTGCCATCTTGGATTTAACTTGGATTTAACTACGGTTAAACTAACTGATAAGTAGGAGGATAGGAGGATTATTATGTCTCTGGTGCTAATGAACCAATTAAACTGATATAAGCACCTACTGCTCGTGCTTCAAAGGCTTCCAGAAGTGATGATGATTGTTGGAAGAAGTAAACGACCCTCAGAGACCGACATCACATTTTTGTACACATGCAGGAAACTTTCTGGAAAATAACAATCCATACATAGCCTCATGAATATGTATGTATGCCCAGGGACCATATAAGGACAGCTTGTGTAGCAATAGGGACACACACATTAGGAGGAGCTACCCCCTGTGTCTCCCGGTACCGCAATAAAGAATACCTGCTTGTCAGCTTGAAAACTTTGTTGGCAAGTTTGTTCCTGGAGTTTTCTCCAAATCAGTGATGACGATTTCTACATCATCTACTTCTACGAGGATGGCTTGACACTTCAAGAAACATGATGGTGATAGCCAATGAGTATCTTTCTCTTCTAGGACTGTTGATACTGCATGTGACACTAACACAGTGATCTTTTGTCCCAGTGTAAATTTTCAGGCCTCTTAGATAGGCCTCAAGATAACTGCTGCCACTTCTCTCAAGCATCCAGGTTAGCCTTAGTTCATTCAGCTTTTTTGAAAAATCAGCCACTGCTCTTTTATAAGGTCCCAATCTTTGAGCCAAAACTCCCAAGGCTATTCCCTGTTTCTCATAGGAATATAGCCAAAAGTGTTTAGTTATGTCTGGAAGTCCCAGAGCTGGAGCTCCCATGAGTCCTGTCTTTAAACTTTTAAATGCCTCTTCAGCTTGATCTGTCCATTTTAGAAAGGTTGGATTTTCTTTTAACAGCTCCTATAAGGGTCTTACCAGAACACCATAATCATGGATCCAGAGTCGACACCGCCCTGTCATTCCCAGAAATGCCTGGAGATCTTTAACAGTGGATGGCCATGGTGTTTGACAAGTTGCTTCCTTTCAAGCTGTTTCAGGTTCTCACTGTCCTCCTGTTATTTTGTATCCTAAATAAGATACTAATAAAATCCTGTAAACTAATAAAATCCTGTAAATCCTAAATAAGAGAATTAGTTGAGCCTTCAATTTAGATAGCCAGTATCCATTTAGCCCTAGAAAGTTTAACAATTCTACAGTCCATGGAACACATTCTTTCTCAGTTTCAGTAGCAATTAGAAGTTCATCAGCATACTATAGTAAAGTTCCTGTCTGGGTGGGTGCTTTCCAGGATTCTAATTCTAATGCCAATTGATTTCCGAAAATGGTCGGAATGTTTTTAAATCCCTAAGGTAACACCGTCCAAGTGAGTTTTGCAGCAGAGAGATTTATAATTGCTTTTTCTAATTCACTAACACCTAGAGATGGAATAAGCCATCTGACAAAGCTATGAAACCCAGTGTTTCTTTCGGCTATAGGATTATATCCTCGTTTGATTCTTCTAATAAAACTTCGAATCCAGGTCCCAGAGGGTTGAATGTCAATAACTGTAAAACTGGGAACTATTGCACTTAATGTGCATGTTCCTTTCCAATTAGGAGGCAAAGCTTCATAAGCATTTTCTCCACATAACCAATACCATCCTTTCCCTTCAGGAACATTTCAATAGTTAGTGAAGGGTTTCTGAAGATATAGTTGCATTGCCCAACAATATGGGTAATCTCCTACTGATACATTACCCTGATTACGGGTTTTGTTAGTGGTTACACATTTAGTTTCTGATATATTTGAGGCCTGAATTTTCAAAACCTGCAGTTTTGTGTGGTCCTTGTAGGTATAGACAGGGGTTTTCCATAATTCGTACCAGTTGCTTTTAAAGGGAATAGGAGGGCCAATAAAAGGAATACCTGGCTTTTCTTCTGATTTAGGCAGCTCAGTACAGACCCAGCAATCACTCTTATTTATAACTCTGGTCACATTCTGTATCAATCTCACATATAAATTCTGATTCCAAGGCTGAATTCCCATTATGCAAAATATAGTTGTTTTGTCAAATTTGAACCTTCAGAGATCCAGTAGATGTTGCTTTCCATTGTGGTTTAGGGGCTTTCTTTACGCTGGTATGATGAATCCAATATGCTTGCTCTTTAATCTTAACTGCCATATGAGAAGTCAGCAGCATCTGAAATAGACCTTCCCACTTCGGTTCTACAGGTGATTCTGAAAGAGATCCAATATATACGTAGTCTCCAGGTTCACTGTTATGTATAGGTTCATCAAGACCTTGAGCTCTAGTTCCCAAGACTAATTTTTCTATATTTTTAAGCTGGTTTTGTATATTTATTACATAATTGTTGAGTGATGGTTCTCCACCCTGTCCAGAAGTCCCTTCCTGGACAATATATTGTCCATATAAATTTTTAAATTTATATGTCCATATAAAATTTTTAAAGGAATTAGAATCATAGAATCATAGAATAGTTAGGGTTGGAAAAGACCTTAAGATCATCTAGTTCCAACCCCCCTGCCATGGGCAGGGACACCTCACACTAAACCATATCACCCAAGGCTTCATCCAACCTGGCCTTGAACACTACCAGGGATGGAGCATTCACAACCTCCCTGGGCAACTCATCCCAGCACCTCACCACCCTAATAGTAAAGAATTTCTTCCTTATATCCAATCTAAACCTCTGCTGTTTAAGTTTCAACCCGTTACCCCTTGTCCTATCACTACAGTCCCTAATGAGTAGTCCCTCCCCAGCATCCCTGTAGGCCCCCTTCAGATACTGGCAGGCTGCTATGAGGTCTCCACGCAGCCTTCTCTTCTCCAGGCTGAACAGCCCAAGCTTTCTCAGCCTGTCTTCATATGGGAGGTGCTCCAGTCCCCTGATCATTCTCGTGGCCCTCCTCTGGGCTTGTTCTAACAGTTCCAAGTCCTTTTTATGTTGAGGGCATCAGAACTGCACACAATACTTCCAAGCGAGATCTCACAAGAGCAGAGTAGAGGGACAGGATCACCTCCTTTGACCTGCTGGTCACGCTTCTTTTGATGCAGCCCAGAATATGGTTGGCTTTCTGGACTGTAAGCGCACACTGCTGGCTCATGTTCACTTTCTCATCGACCAACACCCCCAAGTCCTTCTCCACAGGACTGCACTGAAATTCCTCTTTGCCCAACCTGTAGGTGTGCCTGGGATTGCTCCAACCCAGGTGTAGGACTTTGCACTTGGCATGGTTAAACCTCATGAGGTTGGCATCAGCCCACCTCACAAGTGTGTCAAGGTCCCTCTGGATGGCATTCCTTCCCTCTAGCGTATCAACCGAACCACACAGCTTGGTGTCATCAGCAAACTTGCTGAGGGCACACTCAATTCTATTGTCCATGTCAGCGACAAAAATATTAAACAAGACCGGTCCCAACACGGATTCCTGAGGGACACCACTCGTTACTGGTCTCCAGCTGGACATTGTACCGTTGACCACAACTCTTTGCATGTGGCAACCCAGCCAGTTCTTTATCCACCGAGTGGTCCACCTATCAAATTGATGTCTCTCCAATTTAGAGACAAGGATGTCATGTGGAACAGTGTCGAACGCTTTGCACAAGTCCAGGTAGATGACGTCAACTGCTCCACCCCTGTCCATCATCTTTGTAGCCCCGTCATAGAAGGCCACCAAATTGATCAGGCAGGATTTTCCCCTAGTAAAGCCATGCTGGCTGTCACCAAGCACCTTGTTGTTTTTCATGTGCCTTAGCATGCCTTCCAAAAGAATCTGCTCCCAGATTTTGCCAGGCACAGAGGTGAGACTGACTGGTCTGCAGTTCCATGGATCATCCATTTTCCCCTTCTTGAAAATGGAGGTTATATTTCCCTTTTTCCAGTCATTGGGAACTTCACTTGACTGCCATGATTTTTCAAATATGATGGCCAGTGGCTTAGCAACTTCATTCGCCAGCTCTTTCAGGACCCACGAATGGATTTCGTCAGGTCCCATGGACTTGTGTACGTTCAGGTTCTTAAGATGGTCTCGAACCAGATAATCTTGTACAGTGGGCTTAAGGTTTCATTCTCATAATTCCTGCCTCCGCCTTCCAAGACTTGGATGGTGTGGTCAGAGCATTTGCCAGTGAAGACCGAGGCAATGAAGTAATTAAGAACCTCAGTCTACTCCTGATCTAGGTTAGCCAGTTCTCCCAATAGCTTCTGGAGGGGGCCTACGTTGTCCCTAGTCTGTTTTTTAGCCACCACATACCTATAAAATCCCTTCCTGTTATCTTTAACATCCCTAGCCAAGTTTAGCTCCAATTGGGCCTTAGCTTTCCTAACCTGGTCCCTAACTTCCCAGACAACATCCCTGTATTCATCCCAGGCCACCTGTCCTTGTTTCCACCCTTTATAAGCCTCTTTTTTCCTGTGAATTTTTCTCCTGTCTTCAACTTTGGTTTAATTCTGGTTCTCAGAAAGGCCAGAGGTAGTGACTGAAACCAAGACAAATTAGCCTCCTGTCCCAATTTCACAATTTGAAATTTAATTAAATTATTCATTTTTTTTCCACTTGACCACTGGACTGTGGGTGATAAGGGATATGTAATTGCCCATATATCCTCAAAAGTCTGCTTACTTGTTGGACAATTTTTGCAACAAAATGAGGTCCTCGATTAGAGGAAATAGTCGCTAGGACCCCATATCTTGATACTATTTCCTGTAACAGTATTTTTGTCATTTCTCTTGCTTTATTACTTCGAAATGGAAAAGCTTCTGGCCAACCTGAAAAGGCATCAGTCATTACCATCAAATATTGAAACCCCCCTTTTCTTGGGAGTTCGGAGAAATCAATTTGCCATTGTTGTCCCAGATAATTTCCTTTCCCTATCTGGCTTTGGACCCCACTTTAGGATTATTTTGTAGATATAATTCACACTGTCGTGTTACCTGTTTAGTAGTAACATACATATTCCTAGCTCTCATTATTTTGAGTAGATGTGCATACAAAGCTTCTACTCCCCAGTGAGCTTTCCTATGTTCTGCCATGACTATAGCCCATAATAATGTGGAGGGAACTATTAATGTTCCTCTGCTGTTTAAGTTTCAACCTGTTACCCCTTGTCCTATCACTGCAGTCCCTAATGAATAGTCCCTCCCCAGCATCCCTGTAGGCCCCCTTCAGATACTGGAAGGCTGCTAAGAGGTCTCCACCCAGCCTTCTCTTCTCCAGGCTGAACAGCCCCAACTTTCTCAGCCTGTCTTCATATGAAAGGTGCTCCAGTCCCCTGATCATCCTCGTGGCCCTCCTCTGGACTTGTTCTAACAGTTCCAAGTCCTTTTTATGTTGAGGGCATCAGAACTGCACACAATACTGCAAGTGAGGTCTCATGAGAGCAAAGTAGAGGGGCAGGATCACCTCCTTTGACCTGCTGATCACACTTCCTTTGATGCAGCCCAGAATGCGGTTGGCTGGGCTGTAAGCGCACACTGCCGGCTCATAAACTTCCCCCTCATAAAACCATGTTGGCTGTTCTTAATAACCCCCTCATCCTTGATATGCCTAGAGATGGAGTCAAGAATAAGTTGTTCCATCACCTTTCCAGGGACGGAGGTAAGGCTGACCGGTCTATAATTACCCGGGTCCTCCTTCTTGCCCTTCTTATAGACTGGTGTGGCATTTGCCATCTTCCAATCCTCAGGCACCTCTCCAGTTTCCCACGATTTACCAAAGATGATGGAGAGTGGCCTAGCAATGACCTCCGCCAGCTCCCTCAGCACCCGTGGGAGCATTCCATCCGGACCCATCGATTTATAGATGTCCAGATTGCATAGCTGATCCCTAACCCAATCCTCATCTACCAAAGCAAACTCCTCCTTTGTCCTGACTCCTTCTGGGGCTATAGGAATCTGGGGCCCCCAGGGAGAGTCTGCAGGAGTAAAGAAAGAGGCAAAGAAGCCATTCAGCACCTCTGCCTTCTTTATATCCTCTGTCTCCAGGGCACCCACCTCATTCAACAGTGGGCCTATATGGCCTCTTGTGTTAGTTTTATTTGCTATGTATTTGTAGAAGCCCTTTCTATTGTCCTTAACACGACTAGCAAGATTAAGTTCCCAGGAGGCCTTAGCTGTCCTAATTGCCTCCCTACATCCTCTAACAACTGTTCTATATTCCTCCCAGGTGGCCAGCCCCTCTTTCCATAAAACATAGATTCTCCTTTTCCACTTGAGTTTGCCCAGCAGTTCCTTGTTTAACCATGCTGGTCTCCTAGATCCCTTACTTGATTTCCTACCCACTGGGACGCTCTGATCCAGAGCTTGGAAGAAGTGGTCCTTGAATGCTGACCAACTATCATGAGCCCCTTTACCGCCTAGTACCCTTTCCCATGAGACTTCCCTTAGCAATTGATTGAAAAGGCCAAAGTTGGCTCTTTGGAAATCCAGAACTGTGGCCTTGCTAGGTATTCTATTCCTCCCACACAGGATCCTAAACTCCACCATCTCATGGTCACTGCAGCCAAGGCTGCCATTGACCATCACTACTTCAAGGAGACCCTCCCTGTTGGTGAGTACTAAATCTAGCAGCGCTCCTCTCCTAGTTGGGTTGTCCACCATTTGCATTAAGAACTTATCATCAATGCACTGGAGGAACCTCCTAGACTGTGAATGATTGGCTGTGTGAGTCTTCCAGCAAATATCAGGGTAGTTAAAATCCCCCATGAGGACCGAGGCATGTAGTCGCGAGGCTGCTTTCAGTTGCCTGTGGAAAGCCTCATCAAATCCTTTGTCCTGATCAGGAGGTCTATAATAGACTCCCACAACTGTATTACCCATACCAGTCTGTCCCTTAATTCGTACTCACAGATGTTCCACTTGCTCCTCGTCTGACCCCGGACAGAACTCAATACATTCTAGTCGCTCTCTCACATAAAGAGCGACTCCACCACCTCGCTTTGCTGACCTATCTTTCCTAAAAAGGACATAGCCATCCATGACCACATTCCAGTCATGTGAGCTGTCCCACCATGTCTCTGTAATTGCCACTAGATCATAAACTTTAGACCGCACACAGACTTCTAACTCCTCCTGTTTATTCCCCATGCTGTGTGCATTGGTGTACAGGCATTTCAGGGAGCGAGCAGAGCCCGCTGATGGCACCCTTGGGAGGCAAGAGGCCTTCTGGTCTTCATTAATACTAGAACAATGCCCCACTAGTTCAAACCCAGCTCCAACCCTCTCGCACTTTGAATCTAACCTGAAGCTCTGTGAGTGAGCTCTGCTAACTCTTGTCCTAGTACTTTTTTCCCCTGCGGGACAGGGTCTAAACTGTCATTTCCCACAAATGAAACAGTAGATTGATAGTCCTCCCTAGTCCACCATCCTTCAAGCCCTAGCATGTTTCTCTTGGGCTTGTCCCCAACAGGCCCAGTTAAATCCCCTCCCCCCTTCATATCTAGTTTAAAGCCCTGTCAATAAGCCCTGCTAACCCCTGCCCCAAAACCCTTTTCCCCCTCTGGAACTGGTGTATCCCACCTGCCACCAGCAAACCAGGTGTCTCATACAGCAGCCCATGATTGAAAAACCCAAAACCCTGCCTTTGGCACAAGTCACGTAGCCATACATTAATCTGCAGACTCTTCCTATTTATCTCTTGAAACAAGGGGAACACAAAATGGAACATATAAACCTTTAGAATTAGTTTTAAGCAATGTTAAGTTCAATGGCTTTGTAACAGTAGCAGTGGAAAATTATTGAGGTGCATAATACATAGAAAAAAAATAGAGTACAGATAGAGAACATACTGGCACAAGATAAATCATTATAGTTGAGGTAGTTTTAAGAAAAACAGTCTAGAAAAACAGGACGCAGGGATAAGGAGTATCTGGGAATAGCAGGTGTCCAGGATAGGCTATGGGTAAACTAACTGATAAGTAGGAGGATAGGAGGGTTATTATGTCTCTGGTGCTAACAAACCAATTAAACTGGTACAAGCATCTACTGCGCGTGCTTCAAAGGCTGCCAGAAGTGATAAAGACTGTTGGAAGAAGTAAACGACCCTCAGAGACCACCACAATTCTGTACGCATGCGGGGAGCTTTCTGGAAAGTGATGTAATCCATACGTAGCCTCATGAATATGTATGTATGCCCAGGGACTATATAAGGATGGCTTGCGTAGCAATAGGGACACACACGTTAGGTGGAGCTATCCCCCGTGTCTCCCGGCGCCGGAATAAAGAATACCTGCTTGTCAGCTTGAAAACTTTGTTGGCAAGTTTGTTCCTGGAGTTTTCTCCGAATCAATTTGGCGACCCAGATGGGACCCTCTCTGCTCGGCTGCAGGACCCACTGAGGACAGGGCTCCCTAGGGCCCTTGGGAATTTTTCCCGGAGGGACCCCTCGACTCATTCGCATCACTGCAGGAGCAGACAAGGACCATCTTCATAAAAGGTATTCTTTTCTTTTCTATAGTCTGTAAGGTGCAGGGGGCATCTTGCATAAAGACTGCATTGGTAATTGGGTTGGTTTGGTAAGCGTACACAAGGTTTGGAAGCCTTCCGTAAATCAAGATAAGAAATCTCGTAGGTAAAGGTATATACCTGGCTGCTAGCGTCCGTTTGGTATACACCCACAAGAAGCAGGGGGCTTCTTGTGGTTTGGGTTCTGCAAGACGCAGGGGGTGTCTCCACCAGATCCCTTAATTTTCGCTTTGGAAAAGGACAGGGAAAAACGGAAAGTTAAGATGGAGAGATGTTGTTCAGCCTGTGATACTGGGGAAAGATGTTTAAAGTTAAAAAGCAGTAATCAGGAAGATAGGCTGTAAAAATCTCACAGGTACCTCCGAGGACCACCCTCTGCATCTCTCCTCTCTTATATTCATAAGGAGCGAGAGATCACTGTCACTGGCACCAAGCGGCAGATGCACATTCCGAGTTCAGAAAGGGTTAAACCAGAAGTGCTGTTGCAGAGGCAGGTATCTGCAGCCCCTGCAGAGCACGGTGAGCAACTGTGAGGGAAAAAAAAAAAAGGAAAACCAAGGGGGAAAGGAGTGGAGCTCGAGCAGCTCCTGTGTTTGAGCGTGGGATGGGTGCTGGTGCAGGCAAACAAGTGGGAACACACATGTTCACGGACGGGACTGAGGGGCTGTTGAATAAATGTGGACAGGAGGAAGCATGGAGAGCGTGTAGGAATCGGGAACAGGTAGAAAAGAAAAAGCTGGGTCGTGCTATAGCCAGGGCTGCAGTGGTTGCTTTGAAACTAGGGGGGGGGAGTTCGGACGCTGAAAGTGAGACTGCCCTTGGGGGAGGTAGTGCCAGGGTGTGGCTCCAACGACTGAATTGGAACTAGACTGACAAGGACCTGGGGAATCTACCCTAGCAGATCCACTGGTTAAATTAAAAGTAGGAACTAGAGGAAATAAAGTGGAATTTTAGTGGATAGAGGAGCAACTTATTCAGTGTTAAATCTGAGAGAAAAGTATTTGTTACAGATGTGGGAGCTACTGGCCACCAAGAAAAACAAACAAAAAAAGAAAAAACAAACCCACAAACAACCCGAGGCATTCTTTCTGAAACCCTTAAAGTACAAATTGGGAAAACAAATAGGAATGCATAAATTTTTATGCATGCCAAATTCTCTAAAATCTTTCTTAGGGTGAGAAGCAACATTTAAAGAAGGCAGAATGGAATTTAGAGTTAAAAACAAACAGTTAATTGCAGTTTTGAGTTTATCTTTAATTCAACAGAAAAGCAAACAGGAGGACCTCCCTGAAATAGAAGAAATCCTTAATCAGGTATATCTGGGAGTATGGGCATCTGAAGTTCCAGTTAAGGTGAAAAATGCTTTGCCTGTTAAAGTGGAAATAAAAAGGGGGGCCTGCCCAATTAGAACAAAACAATATCCCTGAAAATTAGAAGATCAAAGGGAAATAAAAAAACGTCATTGATAAATTTTAAAATATAGATTATTCATTGAATTTGAATTGGAATATAATATTCTGGACAGTAAAGAAATAGGATGATAAAAGTTGTAGATTGATTCAAGATCTCAGAGCAGTCAACAAAACTGCAGAGGATATTTGTCCAGTAGTAGCTAATTAGTATGATTTATATACTAAATGGAATAGTAATCAGAAATGTTTTGCCATCTTGGATTTAAAGGATGCTTTCTTTTGCTTACCATTGGCCAAAGAAAGCCAAAATTTATTTGCTTTTGAATGGGAAAATACTGACACAGGAAGAAAAACTCAATTAACTTGGACAGTATTACCTAAAGGGTTTAAAACAGTCCAGCAATTTCTGGAATTCAGCACGAGAACTAGGATCATGGAAGCCACCTACTCAGATGGGGACTCTGTTACAATATGTGGATGACCTATTAATTGCTACAGAAATAAAGGAAGAATGTATCCAGTGGACAGTGGAATTATTAACTTTTCTGGGACTGAATGGTTATTGGGCATCCAGAAAAAAGGCCCAACTAATCCAAACCCTAGTTTCCTACCTAGGATATGAAATAACAGGAGGACAGAGAGAACTTGGAGCTGCTAGAAAAGAAGCCATCTGTCAGACTCCACGACCATCAACCGCCAAGGACCTCCGGACATTACTGGGAATGACTGGATGGTGCAGACTTTGGATCTATGATTATGGTGTTCTGGTAAGACCACTATACGAACTGTTGAAGGGAAACCCTCCCTCTTTAGAATGGACTAATTCAGCACAGGGGGATTTTCGAAATTTAAAAACAGAGCTAATGAGAGCTGCAGCTCTGTGACTTCTGGATGTAACTAAATCCTTTTGGCCATATTCCTGTGAAGAACAGGGAATAGCTCTGGAGGTCCTTGCTCGAAAACTAGGACCCTACAGAAGGGCAGTGATGTGTTTTTCAAAACAGCTGGATGAAGCAAGCAAAGGATGGCCCAGATGCCTAAGGGCTGTGGCAGCAGTTGTCATGAATATTGAAGAGCCTCGCAAATTCACCTTGGGACAAAAATTACTGTGCTAATGTCCCATGTTGTATCAGCAGTCCTGGAACAGAAAGGAGCCCACTGGTTATCTCCCTCACGTTTTTTAAAATACTAGGCCACCCTTGTGGAACAAGATGATATAGAAATTGTGGTCACTAACGTTGTCAATCCAGCATCCTTTTGCAGGAACAATCGACAGAACCACTAACCCAAGACTGCTTGGCCACCATAGAGACTGTATATTCAAGCTGACCAGATTTAAAAGAAAAACCTCTGGAAGATGCTGATTCTTGGTTTACTGATGGTAGTAGCTTCATGAAAAATGGTAAACGAAAGGCAGGATATGCCATTAACATCACTTCACAGGTATCAGGGGCTAAACCTTTACCCTGGAACACCTCTACCTAGAAGGCAGAAATAATAGCATTAACGAGAGTCCTGGAATTGGCTAAAGACAAAAGGATAAATATTTGGACTGATTATGCACATGGTGCTATCTGGAAAGGACGAGGACTTTTGAACAAACATGCTACAGAAATTCTACAATTACTGGAAGCTGTTCAGCTACCTGAAGAAGTAGCTATTATGTACTGTAAAGGACATCAACAAGGTGACTCTGATCAGGAAATTGAGAATAATTTGGCCGATTTTGAAGCCAAACGAGCAGTTGAACAATCACAAATCATGTCCTTAATCCCTGATGGCAAACTAACAATTGAAAAACCTAAACCTAGGTATTCAAAAGAGGATAAAAATTGATTGAGGATTTAAAGGGACAAGAAAATAAAGAGGATTGGGTTCAGATACCTGATGGGTGAAGTGTAATCCCCTATAACCAACTCTGGAAGTTAGTTCAGGGAGAACACAATAAAACTCATTGGGGTAGCAACTCTTTATATAAATATTTAGACAAACAAATTGTAGGAAGAAATCTATACGCCACAGTTCGATCAGTGACAAAACAACGTCAGCTATGTCTTAAGAATAAGCATAAAACTGAAAATAGAAATCTAATTGGGACAACTGTGAGAGGAAGTTGCCTGGGACAGCAGTGGCAAATAGATTTCTCCGAACTCCCAAGAAAAGGGGGTTATCGATATTTGTTGGTACTAACAGATACTTTTTCAGGCTGGCCAGAAGCATTCCCTTGTAGGATAAATAATACAAGACAACTGATTAAAACATTATTTAATGAGATAATACCTTGCTTTGGAGTACCAGCGGCAATTTCTTCCAACCGAGGTTTGCAGTTTAGTTCAAAATTGTTACAAGAAATAAACAAAAATTGGAAATTGATTGGCAAGTACATGTTCCATACAGGCCTCCGGCCAGTGGGCACGTAGAAAAGATAAACCATCTGATCAAACAACAAATTAGGAAAATATGTCAGGAAATGAAATTATATAGGTACCAAGGTTTACCACTGGCTCTATTAACAATACGAACAAAACCTCGGTCGAAAGAAGAGGTTAGCCCATTTGAAATTTTATATGGAAGACCATAACAGTCCCAGTTTAAAGGAGAAAGTCTTCAGGAAGTGGGGGAAAGCTATCTCTGAGATTTTTGGTCAATCTGGGAAAAGAATTGGAGGAGATAAATAAGAGAGTAGCAGGGACAAGAGCAAGAGGTTTGGACTATCCGATTCACCCTTTCAGATCTGGAGACTGGGTTTATGTTAAGAATTTTTCAGGAGATCCTCTACAGGAGAAGTGGAGTCGACTGTACCAGATATTACTGACCACCTTTACAGCAGGGAAGATAAAGGAACAACCTGCTTGGATACATTAGTTAAGAATAAAGAAAGCACCAGAACCAGAGAAGACATGGCAGATCGAACCTTCAGGACCCTTACGTATGAAATTGCGTCGGTCATAATTGGGACTCATATGATAACTGGTGCACAAGCTTGATACCAGGATTTATACCTGAAATTAATGCAAAATTTTACTGAAGTTTTTAATTGTAGTGACTGTCGGGTGTGTGCACAGTTGCCTAAATCAGGAGAAAGCCTGGAACTCCCATTAATTGGAGTTCCAATTCCTAACACTGTCTCATGGACAAATCTGTGGGTGAACACTAGCAATTTGTATTCAAATGAAAGATTAAAATTTGGAATAATTAACCCTAATCTAGTCAATAAATATTACACCTGTGCACAAAGATGTATTACACCAGGAACCAGGGTAGGAGACTATACTTGCTTAAATGCCACAGATGTAGGTCACCATTCAAATTGCAATCACACTATTAATATAGATGGTATCGTAGTTCAGTGGTGACCCGTTCCTAAAGGGAAAGGATGGTATTGGTTATGTGGAGAAAATGCTTATAAGACGTTATCCTTCCAGAACCTGGATTAGAAGTTTTGTTAAACGGATTAAGCGAGGGTTTAACCCTATTATTGAACAGCACACTGCATTTCAAAGTTTTGTGAGAGGGCTAATTCCATCTTTGGGAGTAAGTGAATTAGAGAAAGCAATTGTAAATATCTCAGCAACCATAGAGGAAATGGAAAGTAAAGATATTGATATAATGCAGGCAGAACAAACAAGACATAACAAGCCTATCTAAAGTGGTATAAAACCGAATGGCTCCAGACATGTTATTGGCATCACAAGGATGAGTTTGTTCCATAATCAATGAAAGTTGTTGTTCCTACATAGACCAAAGTGGCATAATTGAAACATATCTGGAGGAAACAAACTAAGATATTTCATGAGACGGCCATGGATGACACCTCCTATGGTTTCGAAGAAATATGGAAAAAGTTAACTTCATGGTTACCTAATCTCTCCTGGTTGAGGCAACTGATTGCAAGAATATTGATGTTAATTATTTTATTATTGATTGCTTCTGGTATGATACAATGTTCCCTCTGGTGTTGTAAACTATCTATGATAAATTATGAAGATTGGAAAAGGAATGAAATTAAGCACCGAGTAGAAATGGGAAATTATTTCAAAGGACTTTTGATGGTAATGGTAATATATAAAATGTTGCAAAAGAATTTGCAAAAGGGCAGAAAAAGGGGGGAATTGAAACAAGGGGAACACAAAATGGAACTTATAAACCTTTAGAATTAGTTTTAAGCAATGTTAAGTTCAATGGCTTTGTAACAGTAGCAGTGGAAAATTACTGAGGTGCATAATACATAGAAAAAAATAGAGTACAGATAGAGAACATACTGGCACAAGATAAATCGTTATAGTTGATGTAGTCTTAAGAAAAACAGTCTAGAAAAACAGGACACAGGGATAAGGAGTATCTGGGAATAGCAGGTGTCCAGGATGGGCTACGGGCAAACTCACTGATAAGTAGGAGGATAGGAGGGTTATTATGTCTCTGGTGCTAACAAACCAATTAAACTGGTACAAGCATCTACTGTGCATGCTTCAAAGGCTGCCAGAAGTGATGAAGATTGTTGGAAGAAGTAAACAACCCTCAGAGACCACCACCACAATTCTGTACGCATGCAGGGAACTTTCTGGAAAGTGATGTAATCCATACATAGCCTCATGAATATGTATGTATGCCCAGGGACTATATAAGGACGGCTTGTGTAGCAATAGGGAGACACATGTTAGGAGGAGCTATCCCCCCTATCTCCCGGCACCGCAATAAAGAATACCTGCTTGTCAGCTTGAAAACTTTGTTGGCAAATTTGTTCCTGGAGTTTTCTCTGAATCGCTCTTCACCCTTGCTTATAACAGGTATGGAGGCAAACATCACTTGCTCTCCAGACCCTTTAACCAGCCATCCCAGGCGCCTAAGTCTCTCTTCATTGCCCTTGCCCTCCTTGTAATAATTTCATCACTGCCACCCTGAAAAACCAGCAGCGGATTGTGGAGTCAGAAGGCTGCACCAGATCAGAGAGTTTCTTTTTAACATCTCTAATCCGAGCCCCAGGTAGGCAGCAGACTTCCCTGTGGGATGGATCCGGTCGACAAATGGGCCCTTCTGTTCCTCTCAAAAGGGAGTCACCCACCACAATTACTCTTCTTTTTTTCTTGGTTGGGGAAGTTCTAAGGCATGTGGGTGAGTGACAAGCCCTAGGTGACTCAGTAGATAGATGTACCTCTCTATCTCCATTTACCTGGCCCTGTAGTTCCAAGACCTCATACCTGTTATTCAAGGGCAACTGAGAGGGAGGAAGGGATTGCGAGGGTTTTCGCTTACCTCTCTGAGGAGGGACCTCCCTCCATACATCCTTGTCCTTTAAGTTCTCTCCTTCTGTCTGATGGTAGGAGGGAAGGGGATCCATCACTTGTTCAACCACTTCCCTTTGCCCCTGCCTTAGGGTGTGGCTCCACCAATCTATTTCAGTTTAGCATTCTCTGATGGCTCTCAACCTTTTTACCTCCTGCCTCAGTTCAACCACCTGCCTGAGCAGATCATTTATTTGCTCACAGCGAACACAAACAGTGTCACTGGCTCCCTCCAATACAAGTGCCGGGCTCAGGCATTCGCTGCAGCCAGAGACCTGCACGGCCACATGTCTGCAGGAAGGCTCAGTCTGGATACCCACATTATTACTCACTACAGCTTTTGATCGTGCTGTGACCATGATCTATCTGGTCGACCGATCCATCTACGTCTCTCCACACAAACAAGCACTCCTTCCCCTCCTGCGCTCCAGGCGAGTCCTCTTGATGAGGTGGTTAGCCCGCTTATCTGCCCGCGCTAACTGCCTTGACCCGCTCTGGTCGCCGCGCTCCTGGTCGCCGTGCTCCTGTAAATAAGGTCCTCCTAGCGTGTCTCATCCAAGCATGAACGAGGCTGTGATTATATTGTCCTTATGCATATTCATTAGATTACATACAGTACATCTTACTTCTAGAGAATCCCTCCCACATGTGCACTAAAATGTGGTAGTGGGCTTTGGGACCCCTTCATCACTTTGTTTTAGGATCGTTGTCATATCAGTAACAACCAGGGGGTTCTGGCAAAGCTTATCTTAGTAATTTCCTTTTCTCTACAGTTGCTAAGAAAGCCGAATGTCCTTGAAGTTACTTATTTACAGTCCTATTCTTCAATCAACCCCACTCTTCAATCTACCCTGTTCTTCAATCAACCCTATTCTTCACCTCCATGAGCCACAATGGATGCTTGAGGGCCCTGCACAGTTTGGGCACGGAGCAAGCAGTCCTGTTTCTTCTTCAGCATCCCGCAGCTCAGCCACCTGCTGGAGGAGGACCTCCACCAGGGTGCACCGAATGCAGCCCTGCCTATTGTGCACCCTCGCTTCAAGAGACCAGTGCAGGCACCCTCTACACTCTGAGCTCTGTGCTGCAGCCTCCCCTCTCATCGGCTCTGTCTGGGTGCCTATGCTGGCCACCGCCGTGGCAGCCAGAGCACAGCTCCCAGACCTGGCCCTGATCATAAGGTGAGTGTGCTCACCTTCCTATGTGAACTACCATGCTGCGCTACTGGTCTCTTGTGCTCCGTGGGGAGGGTTTTTAACCAGTCAGGGCTGGTGCCATCCCTCCTGGTGTGAGTCAGCTGCTCGCATCAGCGGAGCTGCCAGCTCCTGGGCAAGTCCTGTCAAGGACTTGAGGCTCCCTCAGTGGCTTTTGCTGCTCTGAATTGAGGCTCCTGGATGCTGAGCTTCCCCCTGCTCAGGTGTTGAAGGCGTCCTCTCTCAAGTTACTCACCTCAGCAATGGATACTTGAAGTCACACATAAGAACCAAGTTTTGTTGAGCTGAGGTCACCCTTAAGTGACCCAAATGTTGCTTTGTTGGCCTTATTGTCTTGGTTTGGTAGCAGATGCCTACTGTAAGATCCCCCTTGGAGATGACTCCTCTGATCTTGACCCAGAGGCATTCAATAGGGCTTCCACAATTGCTGTAGTTGACTTCTGTACATTCAAGGTTCTCAACATAAAATGCAACTCAACTCCTCATCCTCTTCTTCCCTGCTTGTCTTTATGAAACAGCCTATTGCCATCCCTCATGATCATCCAGTCATGTGAGTTATTCTACCATGTTTCAGTTATTCCTATGATATAGTTTTCTGAATGGGCATAGAGCTCAGATTCCTCCTGTTTGTCCCCCAGGCTGTGCACACTGGTATACATACACTTGAGGTGATTGGTCTTGTTTCTCATCTTGAGAGGCAGCTAAAGAACATTTGTTGCTGCTCTGATTGGCCTGGCTTATTCCCCAGCTGGTTGCAATGTTGTGAGTGTTGCCACTTTGGACCCCCCACCCTGAGTCCTTCAGTTTAAAGCCCACCTCACCAAGTTGGTCAGCCTGCTGCCAAAGATTCCCTTTCCTCTTCTAGACAGGTGGATCCCATCCCTCTCTAACAGGCTATAGTCATTGAAGAATGTCCCCTTGTCATAAAAGCCAAAAAACGCACCAGCTACAAATCCAGAATTTGATTTGCATTATATGTTTATTCTGGCTGCGCCCTTTCCTCTAACTGGTAAAATGGAAGATAACTTGGGCACCAATACTTTTCACTTGCACCCCCAGGGCTCTGTAGTCATGCCTGATTCTGCCCAGGTTCCAGCTTGCAGTGTTATTCATTCCCACATGAAGTACTATTGGTAGATAGTAGTCTGTGCTCTTGACAGCCTCTTGTCAACATCTCTTGTGGCACCCTCTTGGCAACATCTCAGACCATAGATCCTGGAAGGCAGCATACATCTTGTGACTTCCTGTCAGGTTGGTAGATGGGTGCCCCAGTGCCCTTTAACAGAGGCACTGTTCCTTTTTGCAGTATCTACTGTGTGCTGCTGGGACAGATTCTCCTTTAAGACCTTGCTTGTGGGTTGGCCTGATTTATTCCAAATAATTTCAGATTATGCTAAATGCTAAAAGGGCCATCACAGGTACTTGTGAGGTCCTCTTTTAGTCCCCCTCCACATTTTTTCCATTGTTTCCTTAAATTATTAATCCTACAGAGAACCCTTCCTTTCATACCATGAGATCTCATGTTTTTTATTTAAGAATTTTATCAAAAGATTGCTTGAAGGAATTCTAGTAAATTTGTGAAAATTTTGTCTGTGTTAGCATTGTTGGCTTTTTCTTAAAATGTTATCTTTTCTTCTTTTTTTTTTACAGTTTCTACTACTGTGATACAGAAAATCTTTTTTTTTTCCTTGTATGTCTTCCTTCAGCCATTCTAAACCTTAGTATCATGTTTTCTCACTTACCAGTCCTCTGGTCCTTAAGCTGATTTAAATAATAGGATATCCATCAGATTTTGAGGTCTATCTACAACTCTTAAATGAGTATCATCCATTTCTGGTGATCTGTTGCCAATTTTATGTGTTCTGAGACATTTTTTGATGCCGAATTATACTTTCAGGATGGTATATTGTGTCTCCTCCTACATTCAGGAAACATCTGCTTTTAAATAACCTGACAGCTGAAATACAGGATACCAGTGGAGAGAAATGATACTTCCTCAAATACTAATAGCCTACCAAGAGAAGTAGTTTAAAGGCTATAAGTAATAGCCTTTAATAGATAGATGAGAATATTATGTCACACAAAGGTAGCCTTCATCCCGTCTAAATACATACAGTGCAAAACAATACTTTTGTATGCTGCTGCTGGAGAGATTTAGAAGCTGTTGGTGAAGTTTCCAATGTTTCAGTCTTAAGATTATAATAAGATCATGCTCTGTATAAAAGCAGTAGCAAGCAAAAATGAATGCTTGGCTACTACAGTAATTAGTGTAGTGTCAAGCTGAGACCTATAAAGCAAAATTTATATCTAACCAGGGAATCTATGCATGTATTTCTAAATTGCTGCTTTTTTTCTGGAAGAGGTACGTGCCACGAAATGGACTCAGTCACAGATCAATATGATCAGACAAAAGCCATTTATTGCAAAGCATTAACTCCTTATATACTATTGCTTACACACACCTACAGCAATTTGGCATATCATGATTGGATACTTGTCTTGTTTTATAGCTGATGCATAGAGTTCTTTCACTCATCTGTCCAGTTCATGGCAAGGCTTGACAAACTTTCCAGGCAGCCACCAGGTGTGCGGACAGTGTTCTCACAGGATAATGGATATTTGGTACATGAACTCTGAATAACTCTGAAAGATACAGCAAGGCCATGGGAGGCCCGAGGAAGCTTAAGCAAGCAAGATAAGAAGAAGCTGGAATTCACTGAGTGATGAGAACTGTGGACTGTTGGCAAGCTTTCCAGGTCAAGTTCTCACACCTGTGCTTAACCAATTATACGTTAGTCACTAAAGGTGACTTGGAGGAACAGTTCAGTTGAAACAAGAACTGCTAACTGAAAAAGCGAGAGGGGAAATGCAACCACAAGCTCTATCAGCTGTCACCTAAGCAGCACCAGGGTGACAGAGGAAAAAAAAAAGGGTAATGATGGAGCAAACTCCTGCACTGTTAACACTGTGCAATTTATTTCTGCCACTGCTTCACATTCCTTTTCCTTCTGCTTTAAGGAATCACTTTAACCTGTCTGCTTTTCAAGAACTGATAACCTGGGAGACAGGGTATATCTGTGTCCTCCTACCTACAGGTCCATGGTGCCTGCCTGCAAAGTTTGTCAAGCCTTGCCATGAGCTGGAATGATGAGTGGAGGAACTCGATGCATCAGCTACAGGAGCTGACTGTGAATACCCCAAGCAGAATGAGATAGAGGAAGAGAAAAACCAATGATTGCAAACCATCACTTGGGGGCAACTGAAAAGTAGCAGCTTGAATATGCGTGCTTGTAAAGTAGCTATTATTAGAGGCTGTGATTTTGCATATAAAAACACCCGTATTTACTAGACAGTTGCTAAGAAGAAACTATACCTTGTAGTGTATGGATTTATCACTTGTAAAAGAGATGTTAGAGCATGCAAATTTGCAGAAGCTGCTAGAAAATGCTAAGGCAAAAGCTAGAAAGATTCTAAGATGATGGTAGTGTTATAAAGCAGGTAATGGAACAAATTAAGAGGGTGGGAGAACTCCACTGGTAAGAAATTTCTTTGGTTAGTCACTCGCTGCCATCAGCATTTTCAACATGCTGATGCACGCTGTAATAGTTACTCTGCTAATGTAAATCTGTGTGTGCTTTGCCATAGTAGTGACTTGTTACTGGATGAAGCAGGTGAAACTGCATTGACAAAGAGGCGCAGGACTGAGGTTGACCAAATGCCTGCTGCCACAGTCAAGGGCAAGACTAGGATGGCCTCTGTGTTTGCCACCAAGAAGAACCTTTAGCTCCGCTGTTGGATGCAACCCAACAGGCGTGGAGTGGTGGGGACACATGCCATGCCAGACCTTGATGTGAGGGATGGCCTCCCCTGTTATCAGAGAGCCATCCAGGAGAAAAAGGGCAGGCCCAGCAGCCTGTGGTTGGCATATGTAAGAGATATGATATAGTCCAAATGCTCTGCTCATGCAGGGTCATCTAAAGCAGGTACTGAAAGTAGAATAAAAAAAAGAATAAATAAAATAAAAAAATAAATGGGGAATGCCAGGATTTTCTCCACAGACAGCAAAAGCGCAATTAGTACTAAATTCTTTAAATTTGTCTAGTTTTGATTCTCTTTCTGCAATACAGCAATTGTGACATCTGACAGACAATTCCTTGCCCAAACCACTGATAACGAGTGGAAAGGACCGGTGCAATTGCTGACATGGGGTCAAGGATACGGCTGCGTAGAGCTATCAACAGGACCATACTGGCTGCCAGAGAAATGTATAAAGGCCCAGAACTCAACAACATAAATCATAGAATCATAGAATAGTTAGGATTGGAAAGGACCTCAAGATCATCTAGTTCCAACCCCCCTGCCATGGGCAGGGACACCTCACACTAAACCATATCACCCAAGGCTTCATCCAACCTGGTCTTGAACACTACCAGGGATGGAGCATTCACAACCTCCCTGGGCAACCCATTCCAGTACCTCACCACCCTAACAGTAAAGAATTTCTTCCTAATGTCCAGTCTAAACCTCTGCTGTTTAAGTTTCAACCTGTTACCCCTTGTCCTATCACTACAGTCCCTAATGAATAGTCCCTCCCCAGCATCCCTGTAGGCCCCCTTCAGATACTGGAAGGCTGCTAAGAGGTCTCCACCCAGCCTTCTCTTCTCCAGGCTGAACAGCCCCAACTTTCTCAGCCTGTCTTCATATGGGAGGTGTTCCAGTCCCCTGATCATCCTCGTGGCCCTCCTCTGGACTTGTTCTAACAGTACCATGTCCTTTTTATGTTGAGGACACCAGAACTTCACACAGTACTCCAGGTGAGGTCTCACGAGAGCAGAGTAGAGGGGCAGGATCACCTCCTTTGACCTGCTGGTCACGCTCCTTTTGATGCAGCCCAGGATACGGTTGGCTTTCTGGGCTGTGAGTGCACACTGCTGGCTCATGTTCATTTTCTCATTGACTAACACCCCCAAGTCCTTCTCCACAGGACTGCACTGAAATTCCTCTTTGCCCAACCTGTAGGTGTGCCTGGGATTGCTCCAACCCAGGTGTAGGACTTTGCACTTGGCATGGTTAAACCTCATGAGGTTGGCATCAGCCCACCTCACAAGTGTGTCAAGGTCCCTCTGGATGGCATTCCTTCCCTCTAGCGTATCAACCGAACCACACAGCTTGGTGTCATCGGCAAACTTGCTGAGGGCACACTCAATTCTATTGTCCATGTCAGCGACAAAAATATTAAACAAGACCGGTCCCAACACGGATTCCTGGTCTCCAGCCGGACATTGAACCGTTGACCACAACTCTTTGAGTGCGACCATCCAGCCAGTTCTTTATCCACCGAGTGGTCCACCTATCAAATTGATGACACTCCAATTTAGAGACAAGGATGTCATGTGGAACAGTGTCGAACACTTTGCACAAGTCCAGGTAGATGACATCAACTGCTCCGCCCCTGTCCATCACTTTTGTAGCCCCGTCATAGAAGGTCACCAAATTGGTCAGGCAGGATTTTCCCCTAGTAAAGCCATGCTGGCTGTCACCAAGCACATTTCTCTTTTTCATGTGCCCTAGCATGCCTTCCAAAAGAATCTGCTCCAAGATTTTGCCAGGCACAGAGGTGAGACTGACTGGTCTGTAATTCCCCAGGTCATCCATTTTCCCCTTCTTGAAAATGGGGGGTAAATATTTCCCTTTTTCCAGTCGTCAGGAACTTCGCCTGTCTGCCATGATTTTTCAAATATGATGGCCAGTGGCTTTGCAACTTCATTCACCAGCTCCTTCAGGACCCGCGGATGGATTTCATCAGGTCCCATGGACTTGTGTACATTCAGGTTCTTAAGATGGTCTCGAACCAGATCCTCATGTACAGTGGGCCCAAGGTCTAGGTTTTCACAGTCCCTGCGTCCGCCTTCCAAGACTCGGGTGCTGCGGTCAGAGCCTTTGCCAGTGAAGACCGAGGCAAAGAAGCCATTCAGAACCTCAGCCTTCTCCAAGTCCTGTGTAGCCAGTTCTCCTGAAAGTTTCCGGAGGGGGCCTACATTGTCCTTAGTCTGTTTTTTAGCCGCTATATACCTATAAAATCCCTTCCTATTATCTTTAACATCCCTTGCCAAGTTTAGCTCCAATTGGGCCTTAGCTTTCCTAACTTGGTCCCTAACTACCCTGACAACATCCCTGTATTCATAACCCTCCATTCCAACACTCCAGTCAAAGGAGCCATCCCACCATGTTTCGGTGATGCCTATTATATCATAGCCCCGTAGATGTGCCCACATCTCTAATTCCTCTTGTTTATTCCCCATGCTACGGGCATTTGTATAGAGGCATCAGAGCCGAGCTCCAAAAGAAGCCAGCTCAGTGGCTGGAGCGGCTAGAATATTACTACATTGCTCAGAGTATTTATTATAGTTGCTGGCAACTGACTGGGTGTGTTGGGATGGAATGATGCTCCCCTCCCCCAACACAACTAGTTTAAAGCATCCTTGACAAGTCTGGCAAGCCTCCCAGCAAAGCCACTCTTCCCTTTCTTTATCAGAGCAGTTCCACCAGACCCCAGTAGGCCTGGCCTACAAATGTGGGCCACATGCCCAAAACACCCAAACCCTTGACACCAAGGGTGACCTTAGCACCACTAGAGATCTTCTATACCAGTGCACCAGCCAACTGTTTCTGATGCAAGTGCATTTCCTCATCAGCCCCCTGCAGGACAGCAAAGCTGTTCTGGGTGGGTACAGCAGATTTAGGAGGAAGCCCCTTGCTTTTAATTGCTCTCTTCCTCCTTTTGTTGTTTTTTTTGTTACTAACTCCCAGCTTCCCTGATCAACAGCCCCCTTCTTTCCTCCATGAGTTAGAGGGGAATCTTGAGGCCCCTGTGCTGTTTGGGCCTGGAGCAAGCAGTCCTGCTTCCTCTCAGCTTTCCTGACATCTTGCAGCTTACTGACAGCATCCCGTAGCTCAGCCACCTGCTGGAGGAGGACCTCCATCAGGGAGCAGCGAGCGCAGCCCTGCCCATTCTGCACCTTTCCCTCACAAGACCAGTGCAGGCACTCTCTACACTCCAAGCTCTGCACCGCATCCTCCCCACTTAGCGGCTCTGTCTGGGTGCCTACGCTGGCCTGAACTTCAAGACAAGTGACTCCCTTCTGAGGGGAACAGAAGGGCCCATTTGTCGACCAGATCCATCCCACAGGGAAGTCTGCTGCCTACCTGGGGCTCAGATTAGAGATGTTAAAAGGAAACTCTCTGATCTGGTGCAGCCCTCTGACTACTATCCGTTGCCGCGGAATGGACTCTGTCAGAGATCAATATGATCAGGCAAAAAGCCATTTATTGCAAAGAATTAACTCCTTATATACTATTGCTTACACACACCTACAGCGATTTGGCATATCATGATTGGATACTTGTCTTGAAGACCCTTAGTGACTAACATATAATTGGTTAAGCACAGGTGTGAGAACTTGACCTCGAAAGCTTGCCGACAGTCCACAGTTCTCATGACTCAGTGAATTCCAGCTTCTTCTTATCTTGCTTGCTTAAGCTTCCTCGGGCATCCCATGGTCTTGCTCTATCTTTCAGAGTTATTCAGAGCTCATGTACCAAATACCCGTTGTCCTGTGAGAACACTGTCTCCACAATCTGCTGCTGGTTTTTCAGGTTGGCAGTGATGAAATTATTACAAGGAGGGCAAGGGCAATGAAGAGAGACTTCAGGGGCCTGGGATGGCTGGTTAAAGGGTCTGGAGAGCAAGTGATGTTTGCCTCCATACCTGTTACAAGCAAGAGTGACGAGATAAATAGGAAGAGTCTGCAGATTAATGTATGGCTACGTGACTTGTGCCAAAGGCAGGGTTTTGGGTTTTTCAATCATGGGCTGCTGTATGAGACACCTGGTTTGCTGGTGGCAGGTGGGATACACCAGTTCCAGAGGGGGAAAAGGGTTTTGGGGCAGGGGTTAGCAGGGCTTATTGACAGGGCTTTAAACTAGATATGAAGGGGGGAGGGGATTTAACTGGGCCTGTTGGGGACAAGCCCAAGAGAAACATGCTAGGGCTTGAAGGATGGTGGACTAGGGAGGACTATCAATCTACTGTTTCATTTGTGGGAAATGACAGTTTAGACCCTGTCCCGCAGGGGAAAAAAGTACTAGGACAAGAGTTAGCAGAGCTCACTCACAGAGCTTCAGGTTAGATTCAAAGTGCGAGAGGGTTGGAGCTGGGTTTGAACTAGTGGGGCATTGTTCTAGTATTAATGAAGACCAGAAGGCCTCTTGCCTCCCAAGGGTGCCATCAGCGGGCTCTGCTCGCTCCCTGAAATGCCTGTACACCAATGCACACAGCATGGGGAATAAACAGGAGGAGTTAGAAGTCTGTGTGCGGTCTAAAGTTTATGATCTAGTGGCAATTACAGAGACATGGTGGGACAGCTCACATGACTGGAATGTGGTCATGGATGGCTATGTCCTTTTTAGGAAAGATAGGTCAGCAAAGCGAGGTGGTGGAGTCGCTCTTTATGTGAGAGAGCGACTAGAATGTATTGAGTTCTGTCCGGGGTCAGACGAGGAGCAAGTGGAACATCTGTGAGTACGAATTAAGGGACAGACTGGTATGGGTAATACAGTTGTGGGAGTCTATTATAGACCTCCTGATCAGGACAAAGGATTTGATGAGGCTTTCCACAGGCAACTGAAAGCAGCCTCGCGACTACATGCCTCGGTCCTCATGGGGGATTTTAACTACCCTGATATTTGCTGGAAGACTCACACAGCCAATCATTCACAGTCTAGGAGGTTCCTCCAGTGCATTGATGATAAGTTCTTAATGCAAATGGTGGACAACCCAACTAGGAGAGGAGCGCTGCTAGATTTAGTACTCACCAACAGGGAGGGTCTCCTTGAAGTAGTGATGGTCAATGGCAGCCTTGGCTGCAGTGACCATGAGATGGTGGAGTTTAGGATCCTGTGTGGGAGGAATAGAATACCTAGCAAGGCCACAGTTCTGGATTTCCAAAGAGCCAACTTTGGCCTTTTCAATCAATTGCTAAGGGAAGTCTCATGGGAAAGGGTACTAGGCGGTAAAGGGGCTCATGATAGTTGGTCAGCATTCAAGGACCACTTCTTCCAAGCTCTGGATCAGAGCGTCCCAGTGGGTAGGAAATCAAGTAAGGGATCTAGGAGACCAGCATGGTTAAACAAGGAACTGCTGGGCAAACTCAAGTGGAAAAGGAGAATCTATGTTTTATGGAAAGAGGGGCTGGCCACCTGGGAGGAATATAGAACAGTTGTTAGAGGATGTAGGGAGGCAATTAGGACAGCTAAGGCCTCCTGGGAACTTAATCTTGCTAGTCGTGTTAAGGACAATAGAAAGGGCTTCTACAAATACATAGCAAATAAAACTAACACAAGAGGCCATATAGGCCCACTGTTGAATGAGGTGGGTGCCCTGGAGACAGAGGATATAAAGAAGGCAGAGGTGCTGAATGGCTTCTTTGCCTCTTTCTTTACTCCTGCAGACTCTCCCTGGGGGCCCCAGATTCCTATAGCCCCAGAAGGAGTCAGGACAAAGGAGGAGTTTGCTTTGGTAGATGAGGATTGGGTTAGGGATCAGCTATGCAATCTGGACATCTATAAATCGATGGGTCCGGATGGAATGCTCCCACGGGTGCTGAGGGAGCTGGCGGAGGTCATTGCTAGGCCACTCTCCATCATCTTTGGTAAATCGTGGGAAACTGGAGAGGTGCCTGAGGATTGGAAGATGGCAAATGCCACACCAGTCTATAAGAAGGGCAAGAAGGAGGACCCGGGTAATTATAGACCGGTCAGCCTTACCTCCGTCCCTGGAAAGGTGATGGAACAACTTATTCTTGACTCCATCTCTAGGCATATCAAGGATGAGGGGGTTATTAAGAACAGCCAACATGGTTTTATGAGGGGGAAGTTTATGAGCCGGCAGTGTGCGCTTACAGCCCAGCCAACCGCATTCTGGGCTGCATCAAAGGAAGTGTGATCAGCAGGTCAAAGGAGGTGATCCTGCCCCTCTACTTTGCTCTCATGAGACCTCACTTGCAGTATTGTGTGCAGTTCTGATGCCCTCAACATAAAAAGGACTTGGAACTGTTAGAACAAGTCCAGAGGAGGGCCACGAGGATGATCAGGGGACTGGAGCACCTTTCATATGAAGACAGGCTGAGAAAGTTGGGGCTGTTCAGCCTGGAGAAGAGAAGGCTGGGTGGAGACCTCTTAGCAGCCTTCCAGTATCTGAAGGGGGCCTACAGGGATGCTGGGGAGGGACTATTCATTAGGGACTGCAGTGATAGGACAAGGGGTAACAGGTTGAAACTTAAACAGCAGAGGAACATTAATAGTTCCCTCCACATTATTATGGGCTATAGTCATGGCAGAACATAGGAAAGCTCACTGGGGAGTAGAAGCTTTGTATGCACATCTACTCAAAATAATGAGAGCTAGGAATATGTATGTTACTACTAAACAGGTAACACGACAGTGTGAATTATATCTACAAAATAATCCTAAAGTGGGGTCCAAAGCCAGATAGGGAAAGGAAATTATCTGGGACAACAATGGCAAATTGATTTCTCCGAACTCCCAAGAAAAGGGGGGTTTCAATATTTGATGGTAATGACTGATGCCTTTTCAGGTTGGCCAGAAGCTTTTCCATTTCGAAGTAATAAAGCAAGAGAAATGACAAAAATACTGTTACAGGAAATAGTATCAAGATATGGGGTCCTAGCGACTATTTCCTCTAATCGAGGACCTCATTTTGTTGCAAAAATTGTCCAACAAGTAAGCAGACTTTTGAGGATATATGGGCAATTACATATCCCTTATCACCCACAGTCCAGTGGTCAAGTGGAAAAAAAATGAATAATTTAATTAAATTTCAAATTGTGAAATTGGGACAGGAGGCTAATTTGTCTTGGTTTCAGTCACTACCTCTGGCCTTTCTGAGAACCAGAATTAAACCAAAGTTGAAGACAGGAGAAAAATTCACAGGAAAAAAGAGGCTTATAAAGGGTGGAAACAAGGACAGGTGGCCTGGGATGAATACAGGGATGTTGTCTGGGAAGTTAGGGACCAGGTTAGGAAAGCTAAGGCCCAATTGGAGCTAAACTTGGCTAGGGATGTTAAAGATAACAGGAAGGGATTTTATAGGTATGTGGTGGCTAAAAAACAGACTAGGGACAACGTAGGCCCCCTCCAGAAGCTATTGGGAGAACTGGCTAACCTAGATCAGGAGTAGACTGAGGTTCTTAATTACTTCATTGCCTCGGTCTTCACTGGCAAATGCTCTGACCACACCATCCAAGTCTTGGAAGGCGGAGGCAGGAATTATGAGAATGAAACCTTAAGCCCACTGTACAAGATTATCTGGTTCGAGACCATCTTAAGAACCTGAACGTACACAAGTCCATGGGACCTGACGAAATCCATTCGTGGGTCCTGAAAGAGCTGGCGAATGAAGTTGCTAAGCCACTGGCCATCATATTTGAAAAATCATGGCAGTCAAGTGAAGTTCCCAATGACTGGAAAAAGGGAAATATAACCTCCATTTTCAAGAAGGGGAAAATGGATGATCCATGGAACTGCAGACCAGTCAGTCTCACCTCTGTGCCTGGCAAAATCTGGGAGCAGATTCTTTTGGAAGGCATGCTAAGGCACATGAAAAACAACAAGGTGCTTGGTGACAGCCAGCATGGCTTTACTAGGGGAAAATCCTGCCTGATCAATTTGGTGGCCTTCTATGACGGGGCTACAAAGATGATGGACAGGGGTGGAGCAGTTGACGTCATCTACCTGGACTTGTGCAAAGCGTTCGACACTGTTCCACATGACATCCTTGTCTCTAAATTGGAGAGACATCAATTTGATAGGTGGACCACTCGGTGGATAAAGAACTGGCTGGGTTGCCACATGCAAAGAGTTGTGGTCAACGGTACAATGTCCAGCTGGAGACCAGTAACGAGTGGTGTCCCTCAGGAATCCGTGTTGGGACCGGTCTTGTTTAATATTTTTGTCGCTGACATGGACAATAGAATTGAGTGTGCCCTCAGCAAGTTTGCTGATGACACCAAGCTGTGTGGTTCGGTTGATACGCTAGAGGGAAGGAATGCCATCCAGAGGGACCTTGACACACTTGTGAGGTGGGCTGATGCCAACCTCATGAGGTTTAACCATGCCAAGTGCAAAGTCCTACACCTGGGTTGGAGCAATCCCAGGCACACCTACAGGTTGGGCAAAGAGGAATTTCAGTGCAGTCCTGTGGAGAAGGACTTGGGGGTGTTGGTCGATGAGAAAGTGAACATGAGCCAGCAGTGTGCGCTTACAGTCCAGAAAGCCAACCATATTCTGGGCTGCATCAAAAGAAGCGTGACCAGCAGGTCAAAGGAGGTGATCCTGTCCCTCTACTCTGCTCTTGTGAGATCTCGCTTGGAAGTATTGTGTGCAGTTCTGATGCCCTCAACATAAAAAGGACTTGGAACTGTTAGAACAAGCCCAGAGGAGGGCCACGAGAATGATCAGGGGACTGGAGCACCTCCCATATGAAGACAGGCTGAGAAAGCTTGGGCTGTTCAGCCTGGAGAAGAGAAGGCTGCGTGGAGACCTCATAGCAGCCTGCCAGTATCTGAAGGGGGCCTACAGGGATGCTGGGGAGGGACTACTCATTAGGGACTGTAGTGATAGGACAAGGGGTAACGGGTTGAAACTTAAACAGCAGAGGTTTAGATTGGATATAAGGAAGAAATTCTTTACTATTAGGGTGGTGAGGTGCTGGGATGAGTTGCCCAGGGAGGTTGTGAATGCTCCATCCCTGGTAGTGTTCAAGGCCAGGTTGGATGAAGCCTTGGGTGATATGGTTTAGTGTGAGGTGTCCCTGCCCATGGCAGGGGGGTTGGAACTAGATGATCTTAAGGTCTTTTCCAACCCTAACTATTCTATGATTCTATGATTCTAATTCCTTTAAAAATTTTATATGGACATATAAATTTAAAAATTTATATGGACAATATATTGTCCAGGAAGGGACTTCTGGACAGGGTGGAGAACCATCACTCAACAATTATGTAATAAATATACAAAACCAGCTTAAAAATATAGAAAAATTAGTCTTGGGAACTAGAGCTCAAGGTCTTGATGAACCTATACATAACAGTGAACCTGGAGACTACGTATATATTGGATCTCTTTCAGAATCACCTGTAGAACCGAAGTGGGAAGGTCTATTTCAGATGCTGCTGACTTCTCATATGGCAGTTAAGATTAAAGAGCAAGCATATTGGATTCATCATACCAGCGTAAAGAAAGCCCCTAAACCACAATGGAAAGCAACATCTACTGGATCTCTGAAGGTTCAAATTTGACAAAACAACTATATTTTGCATAATGGGAATTCAGCCTTGGAATCAGAATTTATATGTGAGATTGATACAGAATGTGACCAGAGTTATAAATAAGAGTGATTGCTGGGTCTGTACTGAGCTGCCTAAATCAGAAGAAAAGCCAGGTATTCCTTTTATTGGCCCTCCTATTCCCTTTAAAAGCAACTGGTACGAATTATGGAAAACCCCTGTCTATACCTACAAGGACCACACAAAACTGCAGGTTTTGAAAATTCAGGCCTCAAATATATCAGAAACTAAATGTGTAACCACTAACAAAACCCGTAATCAGGGTAATGTATCAGTAGGAGATTACCCATATTGTTGGGCAATGCAACTATATCTTCAGAAACCCTTCACTAACTATTGAAATGTTCCTGAAGGGAAAGGATGGTATTGGTTATGTGGAGAAAATGCTTATGAAGCTTTGCCTCCTAATTGGAAAGGAACATGCACATTAAGTGCAATAGTTCCCAGTTTTACAGTTATTGACATTCAACCCTCTGGGACCTGGATTCGAAGTTTTATTAGAAGAATCAAACGAGGATATAATCCTATAGCCGAAAGAAACACTGGGTTTCATAGCTTTGTCAGATGGCTTATTCCATCTCTAGGTGTTAGTGAATTAGAAAAAGCAATTATAAATCTCTCTGCTGCAAAACTCACTTGGACGGTGTTACCTTAGGGATTTAAAAACATTCCGACCATTTTCGGAAATCAATTGGCATTAGAATTAGAATCCTGGAAAGCACCCACCCAGACAGGAACTTTACTATAGTATGCTGATGAACTTCTAATTGCTACTGAAACTGAGAAAGAATGTGTTCCATGGACTGTAGAATTGTTAAACTTTCTAGGGCTAAATGGATACTGGCTATCTAAATTGAAGGCTCAACTAATTCTCTTATTTAGGATTTACAGGATTTTATTAGTTTACAGGATTTTATTAGTATCTTATTTAGGATACAAAATAACAGGAGGACAGTGAGAACCTGAAACAGCTTGAAAGGAAGCAACTTGTCAAACACCATGGCCATCCACTGTTAAAGATCTCCAGGCATTTCTGGGAATGACAGGGCGGTGTCGACTCTGGATCCATGATTATGGTGTTCTGGTAAGACCCTTATAGGAGCTGTTAAAAGAAAATCCAACCTTTCTAAAATGGACAGATCAAGCTGAAGAGGCATTTAAAAGTTTAAAGACAGGACTCATGGGAGCTCCAGCTCTGGGACTTCCAGACATAACTAAACACTTTTGGCTATATTCCTATGAGAAACAGGGAATAGCCTTGGGAGTTTTGGCTCAAAGATTGGGACCTTATAAAAGAGCAGTGGCTGATTTTTCAAAAAAGCTGAATGAACTAAGGCTAACCTGGATGCTTGAGAGAAGTGGCAGCAGTTATCTTGAGGCCTATCTAAGAGGCCTGAAAATTTACACTGGGACAAAAGATCACTGTGTTAGTGTCACATGCAGTATCAACAGTCCTAGAAGAGAAAGATACTCATTGGCTATCACCATCATGTTTCTTGAAGTGTCAAGCCATCCTCGTAGAAGTAGATGATGTAGAAATCGTCATCACTGATTTGGAGAAAACTCCAGGAACAAACTTGCCAACAAAGTTTTCAAGCTGACAAGCAGGTATTCTTTATTGCGGTACCGGGAGACACAGGGGGTAGCTCCTCCTAATGTGTGTGTCCCTATTGCTACACAAGCTGTCCTTATATGGTCCCTGGGCATACATACATATTCATGAGGCTATGTATGGATTGTTATTTTCCAGAAAGTTTCCTGCATGTGTACAAAAATGTGATGTCGGTCTCTGAGGGTCGTTTACTTCTTCCAACAATCATCATCACTTCTGGAAGCCTTTGAAGCACGAGCAGTAGGTGCTTATATCAGTTTAATTGGTTCATTAGCACCAGAGACATAATAATCCTCCTATCCTCCTACTTATCAGTTAGTTTAACCGTAGTTAAATCCAAGTTAAATCCAAGATGGCAAACCATTTATGAATATAATTCAATTTAGTCAATAAATCATACAAATTAGCTACTACTGGATGAATATCCTCTGCAATTTTGTTGATTACTCTGAGATCTTGAACCAATCTTCAACTTTTATCGTCATATTTCATTACTGTGCAGATAGGAGTATTATATGCTAATTCACATTCAATTAATAGTATATATTTTAAAATTCATCAATGACTTTTTTTTTATTTCCTATGATCTTCTAATTTTAAGGGCTATTGTTTTATTCTAATTGGGCAGGCCCCCCTTTTTATTTCTACTTTAACAGGTAAAGCATTTTTCGCCTTACCTGGAACTTCAGATGCCCATACTCCCAGATATACCTGATTAAGGATTCTTCTATTTCAGGGAGGTCCTCCTGTTTGCTTTTCTGTTGAATTAAAGATAAACTCAAAACTGCAATTAATTGATTGTTTTTAAATCTAAATTCCATTTTGCCTTCTTTAAATGTTGCTTCTTGCCCTAATAAAGACTTTAGAGAATCTGGCATGCATAAAAATTTACGCATTCCTGTTTGTTTTCCCAATTTGTACTTTAAAGGTTTCAGAAAGAATGCCTCTTTTTTTTTTCTTTTTTCTCTTTTTCTTGGTGGCCAATAGCTCCCACATCTCTAACAAATTCTTTTCTCTCTGATTTAACACCGTTGCTCCTCTATCCACTAAAATTCTACTTTATTTCGTCTCGTCCCTAGTTTTAAGTTAACCAGTGGATCTGCTAGGGTAAATTCCCCAGGTCCCTGTCAGTCTAGTTCCAATTCAGTCACTGGAGCCACCCCATGGCACCCACCCCCAGGGTAGTCTCACTTCCAGCGTCCAAGCTCGCCATAGCACGCACACCGATCTGGTTCCACAGAAGAGCCCACTCCCCCACCTCCCCCCAACATTCCTCCTCCACCAGTTTCAAAGCAACCACCCCAGCCATGGCCATAGCACAACCCAGCTTTTTCTTTTCTACCTGTTCCCGATTCCTATACTCTCTCCATGCTTCCTCCTTCACTCCCATCCACATCTATTCAACAACCCCTCAGTCCTGTTTGTCAACATATCTGTTCCCACTTGTCTGCCTGCCTCAGCACTCATCCCGCGCTCAAACACAGGAGCTGCGCGAGCTTCCCTCCTTTACCCCTTGGTTTTCTTTTTTTTTTCCCTCACAGTTGCTCATCCTGCTCTGCAGGGGCTGCAGATGCCTGCCTCTGCAACAGCACTGCTGGTTTAACCCTTCCTTAACTCTGAATGTGCATCTGCCGATTGGTGCCAGTGACAGCAATCTCTTGCTCCTTATCAATATCAGATAGGACAGATGCAGAGGGTGCTCCTCTCAAAGGTACCTGTGATAGATAATTTTTCCAACCTATCTTCCTAATTACTGTTTTTTAACTTTAAACATCTTTCCCCAGTATCACAGGCTGAACAACATCTCTCCATCTTAACTTTCAGTTTTTCCCTGTCCTTTTCCAAAACCAAAATTAAGGGATCTGAAAAAGCAATATTAATTTTGCATTCAGTCTGTCACTCCACGTGGTTTCCTAAAGTGAAAAACATATCTGCATACATTACTTCATGCCATTTTCCTTGAGGCCTCAAAAGAACATTAATTGTAACAATGTATTATAGTTCAGAGTTCCATTTTTAGGCCATTTTTTCTGATTTTCTGAAGTATACAAAGGCCACCATTGGTTACAATATTTTATCAATGTTTTCTTACTTACCGAGCCCCCAGGAGACCCTCCAAGTTTTTTCCAGTGTGCCAAAATGCACCCTAAAGGACTCTTTTGCATGATCTCTTCACTCTGCTGATTTTCCATTATCAGTCTCTCACTCACACACACTAGGGATCCCACAGACACACTCCACACAGTTACAACACTTGAAACAGAGTCAGAGACTAAAATTCTATCGAGCAAACCACAATTAATAACACAGTTATAACATCCTCTCACCAATACCAAAATCACAAGAACAAATTCCTTAATGTAACAAGCCACAACAAGATCCAAAACCATTTCCACAAGACACCCCCTGCATCTTGCAGAACTCAAACCACAAGAAGCCCCCTCCTTCTTGTGGCTGTATACCAGTAAAATCCAAACCCTTTTCTACAAGATGTTCACTGCATCTTGCAGGACCCAAACCACAAGAACTGCCTGCTTCTTGTTGGTGTATACCAAACGGACGCTAGCAGTTGGGTATACGCCTTTACCTACGAGATTTCTTATCTCAATTTTCGGAAGGCTTCCAAACCTTGCGTACGCTTACCAAACCAACCCAATTACCAGTGCAGTCTTTATGAAAGATGCCCCCTTGTCCTGGGTTCAGCAGTGCAGTAATTTTTTTTTTTTCCTCCTCCTTGGTAGCTGGTGTGGTGCTGTGTTTTTGACTTTCAGCCTGGGAACAGCAGTGATAGCATGTATGTTTTTAGTTACTGCTCAAATGTTTACTCTGGCCAAGGACTTTCTGAGCCTCATGCTCTGCCAGGGAGGATGGGAGGCTGGGAGGAAGCAGAGAGGGGACACCAGACCCAAACTAGCCAAAGAGGTATTCCATATGATAGCACGTCATGCCCAGGATGTAACTGAGAGTTATCCGGAAGGGCTAGGGCTCTGGGGGTTTGAGGAGGTATCGGTTGGTGCTTGGTCGGGCAGGGTGGGGTGAGTTATTGGTCAGCAGGTGGTGAGGTGTTGTAATCTCTTCACTTGTTTCCTTTATCATTATTGTTATTCTTGGTGGTAGCAGTAGTGATTTGTGTTGTACCTTAGTTATTAAACAGTTCTTATCTCAACCCGTGGGAGCTACATTCTTTGGATTCTTCCCCCCAGCTCTCCGGGAGTTGGGGAAGAAAAGGGGGGAGTGAGTGAATAAGCTGTGTGGCTGGGTTTAAACCACGACACCCCCGCACCTTACAGACTACACAAAAGAAAAGAATACCTTTTAGGAAGAGGGTCCTTAACTGCTCCCGCAGCGATTCAAATGAGTCAAGGGGTCCCTCTGGGAAAAAAAACTGAGGGCCCTAGGGAGCTGTGTTCTCAGTGGGTTCTGCAGCCGAGCTGAGAGGGTCCCATCTGGGGTGCCAACTTGATTCGGAGAAAACTCCAAAAACAAACTTGCCAACAAAGTTTTCAAGTTCACAAGCAGGTATTCTTTATTGTGGCACCGGGAGACATGGGGAATGGCTCCTCCTAACGTGTGTCTCCTTATTGCTACACAAGCCATTCTTATATAGTCCCTGGGCATACATACATATTCATGAGGCTACGTATGGGTTAGGTTGTTTTCCAGAAAGTTCTCTGCATGCGTATCAAAATGTGGCAGTGGTCTCTGAAAGTGGTTTACTTCTGGTAGCCTTTGAAGCATGCGCAGCAGATGCTCATACCAGCTTAATTGTTTCGTTAGCACCAGAGACATAATAATCCTCCTATCCTCCTACTTATCAGTTAGTTTAACTGTACCCCATCCTGGACACATGCCATTCCCAGATACTCCTTATCCCTGTGTCCTGTTCTTCTAGACTGTTTTTCTTAAAACTATGTCAACTATAACATAGAATCATAGAATCATAGAATAGTTAGGGTTGGAAAGGGCCTTAAGATCATCTAGTTCCAACCCCCCTGCCATGGGCAGGGACACCTCACACTAAACCATATCACCCTGCATAACTTCATCCAACCTGGCCTTAAACACTGCCAGGGATGGAGCATTCACAACCTCCCTGGACAACCCATCCCAGCACCTCACCACCCTCACAGTAAAGAATTTCTTCCTTAGATCCAGTCTAAACCTCTGCTGTTTAAGTTTCAACCCGTTACCCCTTGTCCTATCACTACAGTCCCTAATGAATAGTCCCTCACCAGCAACCCTGTAGGCCCCCATCAAATTGGGTACAATTACCCAATGAAGTGGCTATCATACATTGTAAAGGACATAAAAAAAGTAACTCTGATCAAGAGATTGGAAATAATTTGACTGATTGTGAGGCTTAAATGGGTGGCAGAAACAGAAAGAGTTGAGGTTATGTCCTTAATTCCTGACGGTAAACTGGTAATTGAGTAAAATAAACCTAGGTACTCTAAAGAAGATATGAAGCAAATTGAAGACTTGGAAGGACAGGAAAATAAAAAGGGTTGGATAAAAATACCTGATGGGCAAGTAGTGATCCCCTATAATCAGTTATGGAAGTTGATACAAGAAGAACATAACAAAACTCATTGGGGAAGTAATGTCTTGTATAAACATTTAAACAAACAGATTGTAGGAATAAATTTCTATACCATAGTGGAATTAGTGACAAAACAATGTCAACTATGTCTGAAAAATAACCCTAAGACTGAAAACAGGAATCAGGTAGGGGCAATTGGAAAAGGGAATTATCTGGGACAACAATGGCCAACAGATATTTCTGAATTGCCTAGAAAAGAAGGTTATCAATATTTGTTGGTATTGACGTTTTGCAGGTGGCCAGAAGCATTTCCTTGCAGGGCAAATAATGCAAAGCAAGTGATTAAGGTGCTATTAAATGAAACAATACCTCGTTTTGGGGTACTAGCAACTATCCCCTCTGATCGCTGTACACATTTCAGTGCAAAATTATTACAAGAAATCAGCAAGAAATTGGAAATAGATTGTCAGTTACATGTTCCATATAGGCCTCAGGCCAGTGGGCACCTGGAAAAAATTAATCAGTTAATTAAACAACAGCTTTGGAAGATTTGTCAAGACACTAAGTTATATCAGTATCAAGCATTACCATTGGCCTTATTGAGAATCAGTATAAAACCTCGGTCAAAGGAAGGAATTAGCCCATTTGAGATTCTATATGGAAGGCCATACCAATCTCAGTTTAAAGGAGAAAGTCTTCAAGAAGTAGGAGAAGGATACCTTCAACAGTTCTTGATAAACTTGGGAAAACAGAAGAAATAAATAGCAGAGTGTTAGGGACCAGGGCCAGAGGTTTAGATTATCCTTTTCATATTTTATGACAGGAGATTGGGTTTTTTTATTAAGGATTTTGCAGGTGATGCCTTAGAAGAGGAGTGGAACATACCACTGAGTACTTTCACAGCAGTGAAGATAAAGGAACAGCCTGCTTGGATACATTACTCAAGAATCAAGAAGGCGCCAGAACCAGAAAAACACCAGAACCAAGAAAAAGTGTGGCGCGTCAAGTCTTCAGGACCCACACATGAGATTATATAATTTGGACTTGCATAATAATAGGTGTACAAGCATGGAATCAAAATCTACATCTGAGATTGATAGAAAATGTTACTAGTGTCTTAAACAAGAGTGATTGTTGGATCTGTACTCAGCTACATAAATCAGGATAGAGACCGGGTATTCCTTTAACTGGCCTCCCTATCCCCTTTAAGACAAATTGGAATAGATTATGGAGAGATACCATTTATACCAACAAGAGCCGTACAAATTTATAGGTTTTAAGGATACAACCCTTGAATATGTCAGAAGTTAAATGTGCAACCATTAACAAAACTCTTAAGGCAGCATGTTAGTAAGAAAATACCCATATTGCAGCTGGGCAACGCAACTTCACCTTCAAAAAACTTTAACTAGTTATTGGAATGTTCCTGAAGGGAAAGTGTGGTATTGGTTATGTGGAGAAAATGCCTATAAGGCTTTGCCTCCTAACTGGAAAGGGACATGCACACTAGGAATAGTGGTTCCCAACTTTACAGTAATTGACATTCATCCCTCTGGAACCTGGCTTCGGAGTTTTATTAAAAGAATCAAATGAGGATATAATCCCATAGCAGAATGAAACACTGGGTTTCATAGCTTTGTCAGATGGCTTATTCCATCTCTAGGTGTTAGTGAAATAGAAAAAGCAATTGTAAATAGCTGCAATTGAGGAAATTGAAAACTGAATTGCTGATGCTATTCTAGCATTACAAGAAGAAATAGCCAGCCTGCCTAAAGTAGTGCTCAAAAATCAAGTGGCATTAGATACACTGTTAGCATCCCAGGAGTTTTTTCTGTAATCAATGATGGTTGTTGTTCCGATATAGGTCAAAGTGGAAGAATTACTACTGATCTAAAGGAGATGTGTAAACAAGTTAAAATATTTCATGAAGTGCCACAGGACAACACCTAGTAGGGATTTGAAGAAATTTGGGAAAAATTAACATCATGGGTACCAAATGTCTCCTGGTTGAAACAGTTGTTACTATATTGGTAATAATAGGAATGGTTTTGATTACATGTATAATGGTCCAATGCTCCTTTTGGTGTTGCAAACAATCCATTATGAACTATGACGAATGAAAGAGAAACAAAATTGAACATCAATTAGAAACGGGGAAATACTACAGGAAACTTTAAATAAGAATGAAATAACCCAGTTGCAAAAGAATTTGCAATAGGACAAGAAAAAGGTGGATTGAAGAATGGAGTTGATTGAAGAATAGTGTTGTAAATAAGTAACTTCAAGGACATTAGACTTTGTTAGCAACTATAGAGAAAAGGAAATTATTAAAATTAGCTTTGCCAGAACCCCCTGGTGGTTACTGATTTGACAACAATCCTAAAGCAAAGTGATGAAGAAATAATTACTAGGGGTCCCAAAGCCCACTACCACATTTTAGTGCGCATGTGTGAGGGATTTTCTAAAAGGACAATGTAATGTATGTAACCTAATTAATATGTATGTTTAAGGACAATATAATCACAGCCTCGTTGATGCTTGGATGAGACACTCTAGGATGAGCTATCCCCCGTGTCTCCTGGCGCCGTAATAAAGAATACCTGCGTGGAAAATGAAACTTTGTTGATGAGTTCCTACAGATTTCTCCGAATCAGAGGAAAGAAGGAGGCTTTTAACCCAGGAAGCTGGGAACTAGTAACAAAAAAAAAAAAAAAACACCAAAAAAAGGAGGAAGAGGACAATTAAAAGCAAGGGGCTTCCTCCTAAATCTGACATCCCCACCCAGAACGACTTTGCTGTTCTACAGGGGGCTAGCAAGGAAACACTCGCAACATGAACAACCGGCTGATGCACTGGTAAAGAAGATCTCTATTGGTGCTGCCAGGAAAAAACAGAGGGTCATAGTAGTAGGGGACTCCACTTTGAAAGTCACAGAGGCACCCATATGTCAGCGTGACCAACTCTCAAGAGAGTTGTGTTGCCTACTAGGGGCTCGGATCAGGGATGTTGCAGAGAGGCTGCCTGCTCTACTAAATCCCACTGACTATTACCCACTTCTAGTTATCCATATGGGTGCTAGTGATAAAGATAGCAGTAGCCTGGAGAACATATGGAAGGACTACAGAGGCCTGGGTGATATGGTTAGGGACCCTGGAACTCAGATAGACTTTTTGTCAATTCTCCAGGATAAAGGGGAGGACCTTAAAAAGGCTAGGAGGATTGGCCAGGTTAATAAATGGTTAGAACAGTGGAGTCATAGTCAGGGGTTTGGGTATTTAGGACATGGGACTCAATTTGGGAGGCCAGGTCTACTGGGGGCTGGTGGATCTGGTGTGACAACAAAAGGGAAGAGCGATTTTGGTAGGAGGCTTGCCAGGCTGGTCAAGAAAGCTTTAAACAAGATGTGTTGGGGGAAGGGGGCATCATTCCATCCCAGAACACCCATTCAGTTGCCAGCACCTATTATAAGTGCTCAGAGCAATGTAGAGTTATTCCAGCTGCTCCAGCCAATGAGCCAGCTTCATTTGGAGCTCAGCTCAGATGCCTCTATACAAACGCCTCGACTATGAGGAACAAACAGGAGGAATTAGAGATGTGTGGACATCTGCGGGGATATGATATAATAGGTATCACAGAAACATAGTAGAATAACTGGAGTGTTGGAGTGGAAGGTGACAGGCTCTTTAGAAAAGTCAGGCCCGGTAAGAGGGAAGGGGGATTTGCCATTTATGTTAGGGATAGGCTGGAGAGTATGGAACTCTCTCTGGGGACAGGTGATCAGTTAACAGAGAGTTTGTGGGTCAGGGTTAAAGAGATAACAGCAATGGGAAACATTAATGTGGGGATCTCTTAGAGACCACCTGATCAAGAGGACTCTGTGGATGAAGTGCTCAATAGACAGATAGGAACAGCCTCACGCTCACATGCCCTTGTCCTCATGGGGGACTTCAACCACCCTGATATCTGTTGGAGGGACGGTACAGCCCAGCATAAGCAATCCAAGAGGTTCCTCGATTTTGTGGAAGACAACTTCCTCTTGCAGGTAACAGAAGAGCAGACAAGGACAGGTGTCAAGCTTGACCTTGTGCTCACCAACAGGGAGGGGCTGGTTGGAAATGTAATGCTCCAGGGAAGACTAGGCTGTAGCAATCATGAGATGGTCGAGTTCGAGATCCTCAGGACAGTGAGAAGAGCATGCAAGCTCACTGCCCTGGATTTCAAGGGAGAAGGCTTTGGCCTCTTCAGGAACCTGCTTAGTAAGGAACCTAGAGGGCATAAGGTACCTACGTATGGATTACATTATTTTCCAGAAAGTTCCCCGCATGAGTACAAAAATGTGGTGGTGGTCTCTGAGGGTCGTTTACTTCTTCCAACAATCTTCATCACTTTGGCAACCTCTGAAGCATACGCAGTAGATGCTTATAGCAGTTTAATTGGTTCGTTAACACCAGAGACATAATAATCCTCCTATACTCCTACTTATCAGTTAGTTTAACCGTAGCCTATCCTGGACACCTGCCATTCCCAGATACTCTTTATCCTTGCATCCTGTTCTTCTAGACTGTTTTTCTTAAAACAATGTCAACTATAACGATTTATCTTGTACAAGAATTCTCAGTATGTTCTCCAGCTGTACTCTATTTTTTTTTCTATGTATCAAGAGAAAGAACCTTAACAAAACCTAAATAACAAATACATAGAAAGCAGTGATTCTGCCCCTCTATTTTGCTCTCATGAGACCTCAATTGCAGTATTGTGTGCAGTTCTGGTGTCCTCAACATAAAAAGGACTTGGAACTGTTAGAACAAGTCCAGAGGAGGGCCACGAGGATGATCAGGAGACTGGAGCACCTTTCATATAAAGACAGGCTGAGAAAGTTGGGGCTGTTCAGCCTGGAGAAGAGCAGGCTGCATGGAGACCTCATAGCAGCCTTCCAGTATCTGAAGGGGGCCTACAGGGATGCTGGGGAGGGACTATTGATTCGGAGAAAACTCCAGGAACAAACTCGCCAACAAAGTTTTCAAGTTGACAAGCAGGTATTCTTTATTGCGGCGCCGAGAGACACGGGGGATAGCTCCACCTAGCGTGTGTTTCCCTTATTGCTACACAAGCCATCCTTATATAGCCCTTGGGCATACATACATATTCATGAGGTTACGTACGGATTACATCATTTTCCAGAAAGCTCCCCGCATGCGTACATAATTGTGGTGGTGGTCTCTGAGGGTCGTTTACTTCTTCCAACGATCTTCATCACTCTTGGCAGCCTCTGAAGCATGTGCAGTAGCTGTTTACACCAGTTTAGTTGGTTAGTTAGCACCAGAGACGTAATAGTCCCCTTGTCCTCCTACTTATCAGTTAGTTTACCCATAGCCCATCCTGGACACCTGCTATTCCCAGATACTCCCTATCCCTGCGTCCTGTTTTTCTAGACTGTTTTTCTTAAAACTACCTCAACTAGAACGATTTATCTTATGCCAGTATGTTCTCTATCTGTACTCTATTTTTTCTTCTATGTACTAAGCACCTCAGTTACTTTCCACTGCTACTGCTACAAAGCCATCAAACTTAACATTACTTACAACTAATTTTAAAGGTTTATATATTCCATTTTGTGATTTTATGTTTCCCTTGTTTCAATTCCCCCCTTTCTTTGTCCCTTTGCAAATTCTTTTGCAACATTTTATATATTACAATTACCATCAAAAGTCTTTTTAAAATACCTTCCCGCTTCTACTTGATGCTTGATTTCATGTCTCTTCCAATCTTCATAGCTGATCACAGATCATTTACAACACCAGAGGGAACATTGTATCATGATTCGGAGAAAACTCCAGGAACAAACTTGCCAACAAAGTTTTCAAGCTGACAAGCAGGTATTCTTTATTGCGGCGCCGGGAGACACGGGGGATAGCTCCTCCTAACGTGTGTCTCTCTATTGCTACACAAGCCATCCTTATATAGTACCTGGGCACACATACATATTCATGAGGCTACGTATGGATTACATCATTTTCCAGAAAGCTCCCCACATGCGTACAGAATTGTGGCGGTGGTCTCTGAGGGTCGTTTACTCCTTCCAACAATCTTCATCACTTCTGGCAGCCTTTGAAGCACGCGCAGTAGATGCTTATACCAGTTTAATTGGTTCGCTAGCACCAGAGACATAATAATCCCCCTATCCTCCTACTTATCAGTTAGTTTACCCGTAGCCTATCCCGGACACCTGCTATTCCCAGATACTCCTTATCCCTGTGTCCTGTTTTTCTAGACTGTTTTTCTTAAGACTACATCAACTATAACGATTTATCTTGTGCCAGTATGTTCTCTATCTGTACTCTATTTTTTTCTATGTATTATGCACCTCAGGAATTTTCCACTGCTACTGTTACAAAGCCATTGAACTTAACATTGCTTAAAACTAATTCTAAAGGTTTATAAATTCCATTTTGTGATTTTGTGTTCCCCTTGTTTCAATCATACCACAAGTAATCAATATTACAAAAATTAATATCAATATTCCTGCTACCAGGTAACCATGAAGTTAACTTTTTCCCTATTTCTTCAAAACCCCAGGAATTGTCATCCACAGCCATCTCATGAAATATCTTTGTTTGTTTCCAGATTTCCTCCAGATCTGTTTCAATTCTGCCACTTCGGTCTATATAGGAACAACAACTTTCATTGATTATAGAGCAGACCCCTCCTTGTGATGCCAATCACATGTCTAGGGCCATTCGGTTTTGTAATACCACCTTTGATAGGCTGGTTATTTCTTGTTGTTCTGCTTGGACTATATCAGTGTTCTTACTTTCCATTTCCTCTATGGTTGCTGAAATATTTACAATTGCTTTCTCTATTTAACTTACTCCTAAAGATGGAATTAACCCTCTCACAAAACCATGAAATGCAGTGTGCTGTTCAATAATAGGGTTAAACCCTCGCTTAATTCGTTTAACGAAACTTCTAATCCAGGTTCCGGAAGGATATCTGTCAATTATAGTAAAATTGGGTATTACAGCACCTAAGGTGTATGCCCCCTTCCAGTTGGGGGGTAAAGTCTTATAAGCATTTTCTCCACATAACCAATACCATCCTTTCCCTTTAGGAAGGGGCCACCATTGAACTACGATACCATCTATATTAATAGTGTGATTGCAATTTGAATGGTGACCTACATCTGTGGCATTTAAGCAAGTATGGTCTCCTACCCTGGTTCCTGGTGTAATACATCTTTGTGCACAGGTATAATATTTATTACCTGGATTAGGATTAACTATTCCAAATCTCAACCTTCCCTTTGAATACAAATTGCTAGTGTTCACCCACAGATTTGTCCATGAGACAGTGTTAAGAATTGGAACTCCAATTAATGGGAGTTCCAAGCTTTCTCCTGATTTAGGCAACTGTGCACACACCCAACAGTCACTACGATTAAAAACATCAGTGACATTTTGCATTAATTTTAGGTATAAGTTCTGGTTCCAAGCTTGTGTACCAGTTATCATATGAGTCCAAATTATGACCGACGCAATTTCATACGTAAGGGTCCTGAAGGTTCGATCTGCCATGTCTTCTCTGGTTCTGGTGCTTTCTTTATGCTTGAATAACGTATCCGAGCAGGTTGTTCCTTTATCTTCCCTGCTGTAAAGGTGGTCAGCAATATCTGGTACGGTCGACTCCACTTGTCCTGTAGAGGATCTCCTGAAAAATTCTTAACATAAACCCAGTCTCTAGATCTGAAAGGGTGAATCGGATAATCCAAACCTCTTGCTCTTGTCCCTGCTACTCTCTTATTTATCTACTCCAATTGTTTTCCCAGATTGATCAAAAACTGTCGGAGATAGCCTTCCCCTACTTCTTGAAGACTTTCTCCTTTAAACTGAGACTGATATGGTCTTCCATACAAAATCTCAAATGGGCTTACCCCTTCTTTCGACCGAGGTTTAGTTCGAATTCTTAATAGAGCCAGCGGTAATGCTTAGTATCAGTATAAATTCGTTTCCTGACAAATTTTACCAATCTGTTGTTTAATCAGGTGGTTCATCTTTTCTACTTGCCCACTGGCAGAGGCCTGTATGGAACATGTAGTTGCCAATCAATTTCTAATTTTTTGCTGATTTCTTGCAACAATTTTGCACTAAAGTGTGAACCCCGGTCAGAAGAAATTGCTGCTGGTACTCCCAAACGAGGTATTATTTCATTTAATAATGTTTTAATCACTTGTCTTGCATTATTTACCCTACAAGGAAATGCTTCTGGCCAGCCTGAAAAAGTATCTGTTAGTACCAACAAATATCGATAACCCCCTTTTCTGGGTAGTTCAGAAAAATCTATTTGCCATTGTTGTCCCGGATAATTTCCTCTCCCTGTTGTCCCACTTTGATTTCTGTTTTCAGTTTTAGGATTATCCCTAAGACATAGCTGACATTGCTTTGTCACTGATTGAATTGTAGTGTATAGATTTCTTCCTACAATTTGTTTGACTAAATGTTTATATAAAGAATTGCCACCCCAATGAGTTTTATTATGTTCTTCTTGAATTAACTTCCAGAGTTCGTTACAGGGGATTACAATTCGCCCATCAGGTATCTGAACCCAACCCTCTTTATTTTCTTGTCCCTTTAAATCCTCAATCAATTTTCTATCCTCTTTTGAATACCTAGGTTTAGATTTTTCAATTGTTAGTTTGCCATCAGGGATTAAGGACATGATTTGTGGTTGTTCAGCTGCTCGTTTGGCTTCAAAATCGGCCAAATTATTCTCAATTTCCTGATCAGAGTCATCTTGTTGATATCCTTTACAGTACATAATAGCTACTTCTTTAGGTAGCTGAACAGCTTCCAGTAATTGTAGAATTTCTGTAGCATGTTTAACCTGTTTACCTTGTGTGTTCAAAAGTCCTCGTTCTTTCCAGATAGCACTATGTGCATGAACCACACAAAATGCATATTTAGAATCAGTCCAAATATTTATCCTTTTATCTTTAGCCAATTCCAGGACTCTCGTTAATGCTATTATTTCTGCCTTCTGGGCAGAAGTATTCGAGGGTAATGGTTTAGCTTCTATTACCTGTGAAGTAGTAGTAACCGCATACCCTGCTTTCCATTTACCATTTTTCACGAAGCTACTACCATCAGTAAACCAAGAATCAGCATCTTCCAGAGGTTTTTCTTTTAAATCTGGTCAGCTTGAATATACAGTTTCTATGGTGGCCAGGCAGTCGTGTGTTAGTGGTTCTGTCGATTGTTCCTGCAAAAAGGATGCTGGATTGACAACGTTAGTGACCACAATTTCTATATCACCTTGTTCCACAAGGGTGGCCTGGTATTTTAAAAAACGTGAGGGAGATAACCAGTGGGCTCCTTTCTGCTCCAGGATTGCTGATACCACACTAGTACAGTAATCTTTTGTCCCAAGGTGTATTTGCGAGCTTCTTCAATATTCATGACAACTGTTGCCACAGCCCTTAGGCATCCGGGCCATCCTTTGCTCGCTTCATCCAGCTGTTTTGAAAAATATGCCACTGCCCTTCTGTAGGGTCCTAATTTCTGAGCAAGGACTCCTAAAGCTATTCCTTGTTTTTCATAGGAATATAACCAAAATGGTTTGGTCACATCCGGAAGTCCCAGAGCTGGAGCTCTCATTAACTCCATCTTTAAATTTCGAAAATCCCCCTCTGCTGTATCAGTCCAGTCCAAAGAGGGAGGCTTTCCCTTCAACAGTTCGTATAGTGGTCTTACCAGAACACCATAATCATGGATCCAAAGTCTGCACCATCCAGCCATTCCCAGGAATGTCCGGAGCTCCTTGACGGTCGATGGTTGTGGAGTCTGACAGATGGCTTCTTTTCTAGCAGTTCCGAGTTCTCTCTGTCCTCCTGTTATTTCATATCCTAGGTAGGAAACTTGGGTTTGGATTAGTTGGGCCTTTTGTTTGGATACCCGATAACCATTCAGTCCCAAAAAAGTTAATAATTCCACTGTCCACTGGATACATTCTTCCTTTGTTTCTGTAGCAATTAATAGGTCATCCACATACTGTAACAGAGTCCCCGTCTGAGTAGGTGGCTCCCATGATTCTAATTCTCGTGCTAGCTGATTTCCAAAAATTGTTGGACTGTTTTTAAACCCCTGGGGTAACACCATCCAAGTTAATTGAGTTTTTCTTCCTGTGTCAGGATTTTCCCATTCGAAAGCAAACAAATTTTGGCTTTCTTTGGCTAATGGTAAGCAAAAGAAAGCATCCTTTAAATCCAGGACGGCAAACCACTTTTGATTTAATTTTAATTTGGTTAATAAAGTATATGGATTAGTCACCACAGGGTGGATGTCCTCTACTGTTTTATTTATCGCCCTTAAGTCTTGAACTAGTCTGTAGCTTTTCCCCTCTGCTTTCTTTACTGGTAAAATGGGGGTGTTATATTCCGATTCACATTCCACTAATAGACCATATCTTAAAAACTTATCAATTATTTCTTTAATTCCCTCTTCTATCTTGTATTCTTAAAGGATACTGTTTTATCCGAACTGGGCAGGCCCCCCTTTTTATCTCGATTGTAATAGGCAAAGCATTCTTTGCCTTACCTGGAATTTCTGATGCCCAGACTCCTGGATATACCTGATTGAGGATTTCTTCTATTTCAGGTGAATTGGGCTTCCCGATTTCCTGTTGAATTAATTACACACTCAAAGCTTCAATTAATTGGTCATCATTTACTTTTAGTTCTATTTCACCCTTTTTAGAGCTTATGACTGCCTCCAAATGCTCCAATAAATCCCTTCCCAATAATGATTTGGGTGAGTTTGGCATATATAGAAATTTATGTACTCCAATTTGTTTCCCTATCTTATATTTCAAAGGTTTTCAAAAGAATGCTTTTTCCTGACGGCCAGTAGCTCCCACAACCATTACCGACTCTTTTCCTTTTAGTGACAGATTTTGGTTCAGAACCGAGTATGTTGCTCCAGTATCTATAAGAAATTCCACTTCTTTTTCTGTAGCCCCTAGCTTAATTTTAACCAGTGGATCCGCTAGGGTAGATTCCCCAGGTCCCCGTCAATCTAATTCCAATTCGGTGGTCAATTGAGTTTGCTGTTTTCTTTGAGGACACTCCCATTTCCAATGTCCAAACCTTTTGCAGTTTTCACATTGATCCTGACTGAGGGGAGTTCTCTTATAACCCCCCTCTCTGCCCCTCACTCCCATTCCTTGGCCGCGACCTCGATCCCTCATTCCCATTCCTTGGCCGCGACCTCGACCCCTCATTCCACTATATCCATCATTCGCATGGCTTAGTGCTGCAATCGTAGCTGTTGTTACGACCTTTCCTAATTTCTTTTCTTTAACTTGCTCTCTATTCCTGTATACTTTCCAAGCCACTTCCAGTAACTTTTCCATGTCTCTTATTTCAGTCACAGATAACTTTTGGAGTTTTCGCCTGATATCCTCTGATGACTGCCCCACAAAGGAATTTGCAAGCTGTAATTTTCCTTCCTCTGAGGAAGGATCCAGTGTGGTGCATTTTCACAGTTTCTCTGAGCTTATCCAGAAACTCCGTCGGTGACTCCCCTGGCCTCTGCCTTATTTCAAACAGCACTGACCAATTTACAGCTTTAGGTATAGCATAGCACAACCATTGCAATGCCAGCTGTCCGCTGAAGAGGCACAGCACCAGTATCCCTCCTGGCTCTTCAGCTCTGGGCGCAGGGGCGAAGCTATCGTGCTCGGCTCCGGGCACAGGGGCCCAGCGTTCGTGCTCGGCTCTGCTGTTAGGGCAGTGAGGGCACAGAGTGTTAGGGCGGCCAGGGCACCCTAAACCCTAACCGTGACCACCCTAACACTCTGTGCGCCCTGAGCCTCAAACAACAACTCTGTGCCCTGAGCCTCAAACTCACTCTGGGCCCTGAGCCTAAAACTGTGCCCTGAGCCTAAACCTCTGTGCCCTGATTCGGAGAAAACTCCATGAACAAACTCGCCAACAGAGTTTCAAGTTGACAAGCAGGTGTTCTTTATTACGGCGCCGGGAGACACGGGATAGCTCCTCCTAACGTGTGTCCCCGTATTGCTCTAGAGGCCATCCTTATATAGTCACTGGGAATATTACATCATTTCCAGAAAGTTTCCCGCATTCGTACAAAAATGTGATGGTTGTTCCCAGCTTAATTAACATTACAGACATAGCAATAATCCTGTTCTTTTACTTATCAATAGGTTTAACTGCTCCCATCCTGGCCATCAGCTAGTCCCAGGAGCTACCCATACCCTGGTCATTTTCCATTCCGTTTTTGTCACACCTTTTGTACTGAGGTTTTGAGGACCTGAAACTGCCTTCAAGCAAAACGGTTACTTTTCATTACAAAGCCAAACTTATCATTACTTTAGGTCTCCCCTATGAGTAATAATATACTTCAAACAATTGGGACACTTAGGTCTAATATACACTGGCCCTTATCCTAATAGGACATGGGCTGGTCTTAAAATAATTTCAACTATATCTGCATTTCCCATATCAAACTTACAGGAGTCAATATGAATTCCCTCAGTTACTTATCCAAGTCCTCTTGAGGGTCAGCTTGGTGTCTCCAGGTTCAGTCACAACTTTCCATTCTTTTATGGATCCTTTTATTCATGACACGTGTGTCCACCTTTTTTCAGCAGTTCTTATCGCCGTTTCTGTAGTTAAAAGAACAAGAAATGGTCCCTCCCAACGAGGGGATAAACTCTCTTCTTTTCAGCTTTTATGTCATTTTAGTTCTAATTCATTCACTGCAGCCACCCCATGGCACTCCCCCCAGGGCAGTCTCACTTCCAGGGTCCAGACTCCCCATAGCACACACACCGATCTGGTTCCACAGAAGAGCCTACTCCCCCACCTCTGCTCAACATTCCTTCTCCACCAGTTTCAAAGCAACCGCTTTCTTTTTATCCGCTTTCTATGTTTCCTCCTTTACTCCAGTCCACATTCATCCAACAACCCTTCAGTCCCATCTATCAACATGTCTGTTTCCATTTGTTTGCCTATCCCTGCACCCATCCCATGCTCAAACACAGGAGCTGCTCGAGCTCCCTCCTTAACTTTCTTTAACTTCTTAACAAATTTCCTAGTATCACAATCTGAACAACATCTCTTTAGCTTTTAGTTTTTCCTGTCCTTTTCCAAAGCCAAAATTAAGGGATCAGGAAGAGGTATATTAATTTTGCACTCTGGCACATCTGCATACATTACTTCATTCCATTTTCCTTGTCACCTCAAAACAACAGTAATTATAACAATGTATCATAATTCAAAGTTCCATTTTTGGGCCATTTTCCTTGATCTTCCAAAGTATATGAAGGTCAGCATTGGTTACAATATTTTACCAACGTTTTCTTGTTTACAGAGGCCCCAGAAGATCCTCTCAGTGATACGCGGATAGACTCCACAACTAGTTAAAGTTGTAAAGTAGGTATGCTTTTATTCAGCGCTGAGGTGCATGGGGATAGCTCCTGCAAAGCATGCACGCCTCAGGGTTGTTGTCCCTTTACACTTATTCTCTTAAGGTATACATAGACATGAGGTTGCTCAATCCGCCTATACATATTTATTATCTATCCCTGCTTCGTATTATAATGAGCCGGAAGGTCCTTTGCACTTGCGCAGTGCCCCTTCTGATCATGGGCAGGGGTCTCAGGATGAAGTAAATGAGTCTTCCTCCTGTGGGTAGGGGTCTTCAAGATGAAGTAAATGAGTCTTCCTCTTCTTAACCTTTTCACCTTTTAATCTTCAGACATGGACTTAGGGTTAGTTGGCGCCCAGTCTGCTTCTCCTGCGGCTTATCAGTAGGAACAAACATCTGTGTTTTTGTCATGGTCTTAAGGCTTGATCGCCCAGTCTACTTCTCCCTGGCTTATCAGCAGGACATTTCATCTGCTTTTGTCAGCAGAACTAGCATCTGATTCTTCCCCTCCAGCAGTAATCAATGCCTTGGCAAGGTGGCAATGGCAGATACTTAGGACAGACAATACTTTTGTTTAAGCAAAGGAATTCCTTTAACTCCCTTGTACAATTTCTCTGTATTACCCCCCTATACATTGGTTACCCGTGTATCATCAGTTCTTTCCAATGTGCCAAAATGTAACCCAATGGGCTTTTCTTCAGAATTTCCTTGTCTTCACCAGCTCCCATTTCAGCCAATCTTTTACAAATCTCTATAGTTTCTCAGTGCTCTGCAAATGCACTTATGAAAATACGAGAGCACCTAAACAAGTTTCAGTTACAGCAAAATTTCCTTTGCAATCATGCCTCTTAAATTTTTTTTTTGACATTTTTACAACTTTTTTTTCCAGTTTGTTTGTTTTTTTTTTCTTTTCTTTTAATCTTATACACAGGACAGAGACAGGACCCCAAAACATAGACACTTTGTCTGTCTCCGGCCACTCTCCTCGCGGAGACACGGAACCGCGGATTGGGACTCCACACTCGCTTCGTAGCTATGCTACGTCTTAGTCACACAGAAACACAAAGTTACACATGGGATCCCCCACTCACACTATGGTTCCGCTTACCCTCCTCACGGTTCTCAGAATTTGAGATACAGCAGAAACCTGGTGGGTTCGCTTACCCTTCACCTGCCCCCTAGCAGGTCCGTCCTGGCTCCCAGAACTTGGGATACAGCGAAAACCCGGGCTCACCTGATCCGCTCCCAGGATCGCTAGCAGCCGCTCTATCGGTCGGCGAGCCCCCCGCTTGCAAGCCATACCAACCAAGGGGAACTTCACTGTGCGACAGACATCTCTGCGCGCCATACCAGCAGCCCCGGGACACGCGTACGCCTTACAGGCCACCTAAATTACCAAAACCTAAATTATCAAAACCCAAATTACCAAAACCCCAAGCATACCGTTTCTCTGCAGCCGGCACAGGTTGTTGTCTGTCCCCGCAGTGAGCAGACGAGAAGTGGAGCTCCTCCACGCAAACAGCCTGTGGCGCCGAGGATGTCCACCCCTGGCCGATCCTGCAGCCGGACAGAGGTCTCCTGCCTGGCTCTCCAAATTGATGCACGGATAGACTCCATAACTAGTTAAAGTTGTAAAGTAGGTATGCTTTTATTCAGCCCTGAGGTGCATGGGGATAGCTCCTGCAAAGCATGCACTCCTCAGGGTTGTTGTCCCTTTACATTTATTCTCTTAAGGTATACATAGACATAAGGTTGCTCAATCCGCATATACATATTTATTCTTCCTCCTGTGGGTAGGGGTCTTCAAGATGAAGTAAATGAGTCTTCCTCTTCTTAAACTCTACACCTTTTAATCTTCAGACATGGACTTAGGGTTAGTTGGCGCCCAGTCTGCTTCTCCTGCGGCTTATCAGTAGGACCAAACATCTGTGCTTTTGTCATGGTCTTAAGGCTTGGTGCCCAGTCTGCCTCTCCTGCCGCTTATCAGCAGGACCTTTCATCTGCTTTTGTCAGTAGAATTAGCATCTGTTTCTTCCCCTCCAGCAGTAATCAATGCCTTGGCAAGATGGCAATGGCAGGTACTTAGGACAGACAATACTTTTGTTTAAGCAAAGGAATTCCTTTAACTCCCTTGTACAATTTCTCTGTATTACCCCCCTGTACATTAGTTACCCGTGTATCATTTCCAATGGGCCAAAAATGCACCCTAAAGGACTCTTTTTCAAGATTTCTCCACTCTGCTGATTTCCCATTATCAATCTCGCATTCACACACACACACGGGATCCCACACACACACTCCACACAGTTACAACACTTGAGATAGAGACTAAAATCGTATCAAACAATTAATAGTTATAACCTGTCGCCAACACTAAAATCACAAGATGAAAAACATCACTATAACAAGCCACAGAATAGACACTCCACAGTTACAGTACTTGAAACAGAGACACATTTATAGCAGTCTGTCACCAATACCAAAAATCACAAGACCAAAATCACAACTGTAACAAGCCACAATAGAAGTCAAATACCAGTAAAATCCAAAACCCTTCCTGTAAGACACCCACTGTGTCTTGTAGGACCCTAACCACAAGGTGCCCACTGCCTCCTCTGACTGTAAACCACAGGACACCCGCTGCCTCTTGTTTTACACCTTTTGTAAAAGACACCTACTGTGTCTTGCAGACCCAAACTACAAGATGCCCACTGCCTCCTGTGATTGTAAACTGGTAAAAACCTTTTCTACAAGACGCCTACTGCCACTGCGTCTTGCATGACCCAAACCACAAGATACCCACTGCTTCTTGGGGGTGTATACCAAACGGACACTAGCAGCCGGGTATACGCCTTTACCCACGAGATTTGCTATCTCGATTTACGGAAGGCTTCCTCACCATGCGTATGCTTACCAAACCAATTTACAATGCCTTCTACAAGACGCCTACTGCCACTGCGTCTTGCAGGATCCCCCCTTAAATATAAAAGAATACCTTTTCTGAAGATGGTCCTTGTCTGCTCCCGTAGTGATCCGAATGAGTCGAGGGGTCCCTCCGGGAAAAACTCCCAAGGGCCCTAGGGAGCCCTGTCCTCAGCTTGTCCTGCAGCCAAGCAGAGAGGGTCCCATCTGGGGTGCCAAATTGATTCGGAGAAAACTCCATGAACAAACTCGCCAACAGAGTTTCAAGTTGACAAGCAGGTGTTCTTTATTACGGCGCCGGGAGACACAGGGGATAGCTCCTCCTAACGTGTGTCCCCGTATTGCTCTAGAGACCATCCTTATATAGTCACAGGGAATATTACATCATTTCCAGAAAGTTTCCCGCATTCATACAAAAATGTGATGGTCATTCCCGGCTTAATTAACATTACAGACATAGCAATAATCCTGTTCTTTTACTTATCAATAGGTTTAACTGCTCCCATCCTGGCCATCATCTAGTCCCAGGAGCTACCCATCCCCTGGTCATTTTCCATTCTGTTTTTGTCACACCTTTTGTACTGAGGTTCTGAGGACCTGAAACTGCCTTCAGGCAAAACAGTTACTTTTCATTACAAAGCCAAACTTATTATTACTTTAGAACTGATTACATTTTGTGCCTCCTTGTTTCAGCCCTGAGCCTCCAACAACAGCTCTGTGCCCTGAGACTAAAACTCTCTGCCCACAAGCTAGCTTCCAAATGCATTTGAAACACATCAATAGAACTTATGTTTGTAAATATACATAAAAGCATTTAAACATGTTCAGCATACTGCTTTAAAAAGTAAAGTCTTATCAGTGATACACGGGTAACCAATGTACAGGGGGGTAATACAGAGAAATTGTACAAGGGAGTTAAAGGAATTCCTTTGCTTAAACAAAAGTATTGTCTGTCCTAAGTATCTGCTATTGCCACCTTGCCAAGGCATTGATTACTGCTGGAGGGGAAGAATCAGATGCTAGTTCTACTGACAAAAGCAGATGAAAGGGCCTGCTGATAAGCCTGGGAGAGGCAGACTGGGCGACCAAGCCTTAAGACCATGACAAAAGCACAGATGTTTGGTCCTACTGATAAGCCGCAGGAGAAGCAGACTGGGCGCCAACTAACCCTAAGTCCATGTCTGAAGGTTAAAAGGTGTAAAGGTTAAGAAGAGGAAGACTCATTTACTTCATCTTGAAGACCCCTACCCACAGGAGGAAGACTCATTTACTTCATCCTGAGACCCCTGCCCATGATCAGAAGGGGCACTGCGCAAGTGCAAAAGACCTTCCGGCTCATTATAATACGAAGCAGGGATAGATAATACATATGTATAGGCGGATTGAGCAACCTCATGTCTATGTATACCTTAAGAGAATAAATGTAAAGGGACAACAACCCTGAGGTGTGCATGCTTTGCAGGAGCTATCCCCATGCACCTCAGCGCTGAATAAAAGCATACCTACTTTACAACTTTAACTAGTTGTGGAGTCTATCCGTGCATCATCAGTAAAAGTAGTAAGTCTCAACACTTACCTTGCTTTAGCTGCATTACAGATGACTGCTTGAGGCTGGCTGAATCTCCCATTAATGGATTTTGAATGGAGTTCTCTTTCTCCACCTCCTGTTTCAGAAGCCTCTTACTCTCTTTTGATATACATCTTCCCATGACAAGCTTGATATGAAATATTGCAATTAAAAGCCATTTCCAAGTCCAATCATATATACCAGAGAAAGGGCACACCAGTCCCACATACTTTGCCTTGCAGTGGTACTTCTGTGGCAGCACTTCATGGCACCTGGAAAACAGACATAATTTGCTCCTCAGACTGCAAGCCTTTACCTGCAGCTCTTCACTGTAGTGCCTCAAATAGGTGTAAGGAGTTAGTTCATAAGTCAGCAGCCAAATGTTTTGCTCAAGGCAAAGAAATACATGAAAAAGCCCCAGAGAAGCGCCAGCTGTTCTCTGTGGATGAGGCAGTTTGTGAGGAAGAGGACACAGCACTCCCGGCTACCTGGCAGTAAGCCCCTCTGGTGCCGCAGCACAGGCTCACCCTCAGAGCCGTGTCCTCCACACTGCCCGGAAACCTTGCAAGGATCTCCACACCTCTCAGGGAAACAAGAGCAGACCAGGCCACCTCAAGACTCCCACAGCAGGAGAAGAGACCTCTGCCAGCCCAAGCCCAATTTCAAAGTACCCAAGAAGAGAAGGCCCAGCAGCAGCCAAGTCCAGTCAGGAGTCTATCAGGCTTGAGAACAAGCAGCAATCCAGTCCACAACTCACCATCAGGTCCAGCAATTGCCAAGCTGCTTTGTAATTATAGAGAAGATCAAGCCGGGCACAGTCAGTCTGAAGTCCAGATTAAGAATCTTCACAGGCATTAACAGAGCTGAAAAGCAGCATTCCTCCTACAGAAGCTAAAGAGCAACTGGGGTGCAGAGCTGGGTTTAAATAGGGCTCCTGGGTATGGCTTGATGCACAGGTGAGGCTGTTTAGGGTCATTAAGGCCTTAAGGAGGCACCTGAGAGCAATGGAAAATTCTTGTTCTATCCACAGGGCCCACAGAGTGAGGTGTGATTGTAGTATTGTGATGGGGTTTTGTTCCATCTGTTAGCTGGTTGGTCTTCTTCCTCACCTAGCCTCAGAAACATTCTATCAAATTAATGTTCTGTGCATGAGAAGACAGCCACGCAACCACTTCATTTGTGTGTGATTTGGTAAATCCTCTTGGAGACTTTATGATTCTGTTCAGTTCTGGGAGACTTTGGAAGAGTGGGTACATAAACACAACCCTCAGCAAGGCACACACCATTCTGAGTGGGCAGTTCCTAATAGCCCCTGTACTGTTTATTTCACGTTAATTTCACCCTACAAGGAGGTAAGGTGTTCACTTTCCATTCAGATCTGAATAGAAATTTAAGACAGGATTTTTATTCTACCCATTACTTACTAGTTTTAAACTGCTTTTGGTTGCTTCTTAAATATTTATGGTTACTTTTTACCTATTTTAAGCTGTTCTTGCCTATTTGTAACCTGGTTTAGGCTATTTCTAATCTCTTGTTGCCCAGTTCTAACTCTTTTGAAGCCATTCCGGCTATTTCCAAGCCATTTTGGTCTATTTCTTACTCATTTCTTACCAATTTCTAACCTGGTTTTGCCCTTTCCTAACTTGTTTTAACTGCCTTATGGCCATGTTTATCTTACTCTTGTCCATTTCTAACCCTTTTTAAGATTCTTTTGGCAAATTGTAAACAATGGAGAGGCTTTTCCATCTTATTCTGCCCATTCCTTACTAGTTTTAAGCTGGTTTTGGTTACTTAAATATTTATGGTCATTTCTGGCCTGTTTTAAGCTGCTCTTGCCTATTTCTAATCTGCTTTAGGCTATTTCTAACCTCTTGATGCCCAGTTCTAACTCTTTTGAAGCCATTCTGGCTATTTCCAAGCCATGTTGGTCCATTTCTTGTCATTTCTGTCCTGGTTTTGCCCTTTCCTAACTTGGTTTAACTCCTGTATGGTCATTTTTATCTTACTTGTGGTTGTGTCTGGAATCATTTGGTTATGTCAGACCTGGTTCTCGGGCTCCTCAGGAGCCCAGTTGCTTTGCTCTTGGGTCTGTGCATGTGATCCGGGCAGATGTGCTGTTCCGTCTGGGAGGTACTGTGCCTCTGTAGGTTATTCTCTGTTTGTGGTGTCACAGCATGTGTAGTGTTTTGCGTGTGTGTGTGTACCTTGGAGTTGCTCTGCTCGTGGTGTGTAGTTGGGCCAGGTGCAGCATCTGTAGTGCAAGTCTGTGTGTATTATGATCAGAAACAGATCTTGAGCATTTCCTTGGGATGGAGGTTACAGGTTCTGGGCTCAGCAATAGTCTCTAGACTAAAAGCTGTGTGGGTATTAACATAGTAGTTGTTTAGCAACTCAGTGATAATTTCACCAGTGTTTTTTCAGATCTCTGCTCTGAAGCAGTTGTCAACGTGATGAAAGCAGGCTTGAACCAAGGCTCTGTGGCAGAGATGCAGAGCAGCCGGTAGACACTCTTGCAGCCCCCACAGTGATCCCATAAAGATGACATGACAATGATCCTGGGGGGGGAGGGGGAGGGGGCGGGGGCGGTTTGGCGCCGGGCGCGGCTCGCTGCTGCCATCTTGTGTCCAGAGTTGGGTACTGCAGCCCTGTCTCCACGCATGAGCTGTGGTGCTCCCTGTCCCCGGAAGTGGCCGGTGTCATGTGGTGCCTGCTGGTTTCCCACTCCTCTGATTGGCTGCGGCGCTTGTCAATCACACTTAGTCCCGCCGCCCTCCGACACCGCCCCCCCCACTCCTCTGATTGGCTACGGCGCATGTCACCTGCTCCTAGCCCCACCCCTCTCCGACAGCGTCTATGGGGGTCTGGAGTTCCTACATGGGGGTCTATGGGGGGATTTAGGGGCTGGAGACTCTACATGGGGGTCTATGGGGGGATTGGGGATCTGTGGGCGTCTGGAGTCCTACATGGGGGTCTGTGGGGGGATTGGGGGTCTGGAGAGGAATTATGGGGTCTGTGGGGGTCTGGAGACCCCACATGGGGGTCTATGGGGGGATTGGGGGTCTGGAGAGGAATTATGGGGTCTGTGGGGGTCTGGAGACCCTACATGGGGGTCTATGGGGGGATTGGGGGTCTGGAGAGGAATTATGGGGTCTGTGGGGGTCTGGAGACCCTACATGGGGGCCTGTAGTGGTCTGGATACCCTGCATGGTGTGAAATACGAGTCCACTTCTCTAAACAAGATAACAAGGTTTTATTAAGGGACAAAGTCAATAAAGCAAAAGCAAACAGTGCTGGGCGCGTGACCGTAGCCAGAGGCGCAAATGATTAGTATTTGTTGCAGGTTTATGTACTTTCACAATTCCATTAGTCATGATGCGCAGATAGACTCCACAACTAGTTAAAGTTGTAAAGTAGGTATGCTTTTATTCAGCGCTGAGGTGCATGGGGATAGCTCCTGCAAAGCATGCACACCTCAGGGTTGTTGTCCCTTTACATTTATTCTCTTAAGGTATACATAGACATGAGGTTGCTCAATCCGCCTATACATATGTATTATCTATCCCTGCTTCGTATTATAATGAGCCGGAAGGTCTTTTGCACTTGCGCAGTGCCCCTTCTGATCATGGGCAGGGGTCTCAGGATGAAGTAAATGAGTCTTCCTCCTGTGGGTAGGGGTCTTCAAGATGAAGTAAATGAGTCTTCCTCTTCTTAACCTTTACACCTTTTAACCTTCAGACATGGACTTAGGGTTAGTTGGCGCCCAGTCTGCTTCTCCTGCGGCTTATCAGTAGGACCAAACATCTGTGCTTTTGTCATGGTCTTAAGGCTTGGTCGCCCAGTCTGCCTCTCCCAGGCTTATCAGCAGGCCCTTTCATCTGCTTTTGTCAGTAGAACTAGCATCTGGTTCTTCCCCTCCAGCAGTAATCAATGCCTTGGCAAGGTGGCAATGGCAGGTACTTAGGTCAGACAATACTTTTGTTTAAGCAAAGGAATTCCTTTAACTCCCTTGTACAATTTCTCTGTATTACCCCCCTGTACATTGGTTACCCGTGTATCAGTCCCCCCTTTTTCTATAAAGTGAGTAAATTCTTTTACTCTATTATTTATGATAGACCTATCCATGTTCCTTCTATTGATTTATGAAGTAATTTTGATAAAATTATACCTGGAGAAGGCCTTGGTTAAGTATATCTCTGAACCATCCAGTAGCTCCTCATCCAATCCATTTCCAACAATTTTAAGCTTTTGCATATTCTCCTGCAATTTTTAAGCTTGGCATGGATTGATTCAGAATGATCAGATAAGTTAATGCAACACATACCTTCGAAATCCTCACAACCATGTCCATGGGCCTATAATTAGATGGTTCATTTTCTCCACCTGACCACTTGACTGTGGGTGGTAGGGAGTATGAAATTGCCAATCAATACCTAGTTGTTTGTTAATTTGTTGTACCACACTTGAAATAAAATGTGGTCCTCTGTCTGAAGATATAGTGGCTGGAACTCCAAATCGTGGTATTATTTCCTGTAACAATATTTTTGTTCCCTCTCAGGATTTTGCACTTCTAGTTGGAAAAGCTTCTGGCCAACCTGAAAAGGTGTCTGTTAGTACCAACAAATGCCTATACCCCCTTTCCTTGGCAGTTCTGTAAAACCAATCTACCATTGTTGGCCTGCTCCATTTGTTCCCTTTTAGATTTTTCCAGATTGCAGTGTTGCTTATATTACTCTCCATTGCCTCCCAGGGCCATCTCTCTCCCTGGTTAGTTCCCCCAAAAACACAGCAGTTAGTTACATTCAATCCTTTAGCTATATATTCAGCAAGATTTACAAAGAGATTTTTAGCAACTTTGGGAATTTCATATTGGACTCCAGTTTCCATTTAATGATAATAAATGATGCTGTATTGACTCTTTATATTTTTCTTTGATTTTCATACTAATAGTCACACCTGGGTCTTCTCCAGTTCCATATGTCTTAAGTCCAATTTTAGTTATTTCTTTCTGTTTCCAATTTTTCAAATCTATGAGTTAAATTTACTGGATTGCAGGCATGGGTTGTACAGCTAATCATATCCCCAGCCTGCAGTATTCCAGCGTATACAAGACCATCCTTTTCTCCACAGAGGTGTGATGACTGATACCTAGCTGTTTGATTAGGTACATAATCAGGATTTATATGACATTGGTATCCACCTGGGCAAATATATTTTGGTTGGCTACTATAGTACCACCTCCACTCTAAACTTCCACAATTAGTATCTAAATTATCATCTATAATATCACATGCATCAAAAATTATTGACAGTGAGGTTCTCGAATTGGTTATAACTTCATTATAACTTACTCCAATTAATCTTCCTTCTTCTGAATTTGTCCTCACTGAGTTTGATTATATATGCAACTGCCTATCTTTGTTCCTTTGCATTCATAAAAGCTGTGGTAGATCAGTACTTGAGAGGTTACTCTCCCTTGTCTAGTTGTGGTAATGCATTCACTACAGTTGTTGTGAATGATTTTAGAAGCCACAGCATTTTCCCATATGGTTCCTATCAGAACTGACACCAAAAGAGGTCCGGTCAGGATAATAGTGCTCAGCGGTCACAGCCCCAGGGGTTGCAGCCCTCGGCAGACCTTTTCAGCTGCAGCACCGATTCCCTCCGGTCTTGCCCTCTCTGGTAGGTTAAAGGTATATTCCCCGTCGGCTACTATGACAGTAGTATTTGACCCACAACAACTGTTCCAATGAGGTGGTAATTTCACATCGAATGCAAAAGAACTGTAATTGATTCCTCAAAAAAATTGTTCCTGGTCTCCTCTACGAGTAATAATATGCTTCAAACAATTGGGACACTTAGGTCTAATATACAAATGGCACTATTTGCATATAGGACATGGACTGGTACTGGCCCTTATCCTATGGTTTCTTAAAATAATTTCAACTATATCTGCATTTCCCATATCAAATTTACAGGAGTCAATATAAATTCTCTCAGTTACTTATCCAAGTCCTCTTGACGGTCAGCTTGGTGTCTCCGGGTTCAGTCACAACTTTCCATTCTTTTATGGATCCTTTTATTCATGACACGTCAGCTTTGCTACACTGACACTGCCCTTGATGCCACAACTAGCTTTTACTACTAAAAGTTCATTGCAAAGCAGCCTGTGCTGTGAAATCCTGCCTTGTTCTACATATGTACAAACATCTAAAAAGTGCTGCACAAAGACTTAGCAGCACGGAGAGATGGTGCTGGGAATCATCAGCAAACACTATTTGCAAAAGTGGCACTGCCGTTTCTGTCAAAACTAACTTTTACACCTACATGAGCCTCTGAATCGATCCTCTGCTGGAAAAAAGGTCTGCTTCCATGGTGCACAGAAGCATCAATGTAAGAACTGTGCTCCACAACCGAATTGCCTGCAGTCAGAGATGGTGCTAGGAATCATCACTGCACAGTCAGCTTTGCTATAGTGTCACCCCCCTTGTTGCCACAACTAACATTTACTGCTAATGGTTCATTGCAAAGCAGCCTGTGCGGTAAAATCCTGCCTTGTTCTACACATGTCCAAATATTATAACAGTGCAGCACACAGACTTAGCAGCACAGAGAGATGGTGCTGGGAATCATCAGCACACACTATTTGCAAAAGTGACACTGCCGTTTCAGTCACAACTAACTTTTACACCTACATGAGCCTCTGAATCGATCCTCTGCTGGAAAAAAAGGTCTGCTGCCATGCTGCATACAAGCATCAATGTCAGAACTTTGCTGCACAACCGAATTGTCTGCAGTGAGAGATGGTGCTGGGAATCATCACTACACAGTCAGCTTTGCTATAATGCCACTGCCCTTGTTGCCACAACTAACTTTTACTGCTAATGGTTCATTGCAAAGCAGCCTGTGAGGTGAAATCCTGCCTTGTTCTACACACGTACAAATATTTCCACGGTGCAGCACACAGATTTAGCAGCAGGGAGAGATGGGGCTGGGAAACATCACTTCACAATCAGCTTTGGTATACTGACACTGCCCTTGATGCCACAACTAAGTTTTACTGCTAAGAGTTCATTGCAAAGCAGCCTGTGCTGTGAAATCCTGCAGTGTTCTACACACGAAAAAACATATCAACGGTGCAGCACACAGACTTAGCAGCAGGGAGAGATAGTGCTGGGAATCATCAGAACACATTATTTGCAAAAGTGGCACTGCCTTTGCTGTCACAACTAAGTTTTACAACTACATGAGCCTCTAGATGGAACCTGTGCTGGAAAACAGGTCTGCTGACATGCTGCACACAAGCACCAATTTCAGACCCGTGCTTTACAACCGAATTACCTGCACTCAGAGATGGTGCTGGGAACCATCAGCACACACTATCTGCAAAAGTGTCACTGCTTTTGCTGTCACAACTAACTTTGACACCTACATGAGCCTCTGGATCGAAGCTGTGCTGGAAAACAGGTCTGCTGACATGCTGCACACAAGCATCAATGGCAGAACTGTGCTTTACAACCGAATTACCTGCACTCAGAGATGGTGCTGGGAACCATCAGTACACATGTATGCATTGAAATAAAGACACTACCCTCGATACCACAACTAAACTTTACTTCTAAAATTTCAAGCAAGGCAGCCTGTGCTGTGAAATCAAATCCTGACCTGGTCTGCACATGTACAAACGTTTAAACAGTGCTGCACCCCCGACATAGCAGCACTCAGAGATGGTGCTAGGAGTCATCAGCACACACTATTTGCAAAGGTGGTACTCCCTTTGCTGTCAAAACCAACTTTGACACCTACATGAGCCTCTCGATTGAACCTGTGCTGGAAAACATGTATGCTGACATGCTGCACACAAGCACCAATGTCAGAAATCTGCTACACAACCGAACTGCCTGCTCTTAGAGATGGTGCTGGGAGTCATCAGCAGACCCTAATTGCAAAGGTTGCACTGCCTTTGCTGTCACAACTAAGTTTTACACCTACATGAGCCTCTGGATGGAATCTCTGCTTGAAAACAGGTCTGCTGACATGCTGCACACAAGCACCAATTTCAGAACTGTGCTTTACAACCGAATTACCTGCACTCAAAGATGGTGCTGGGAACCATCAGCACACACTATCTGCAAAGGTGTCACTGCTTTTGCTGACACAAATAACTTTGACACATACATGAGCCTCAGGATCGAACCTGTGCTGGAAAACAGGTCTGCTGAAATGCTGCACACAAGCATCAATGGCAGCACTGTGTTTTACAACCAAATTAGCTGCACTTAGAGATGGTGCTGGGAACCATTGGCACACATGTAAGCTTTGAAATAGAGACTGCCCTTGATGCCAGAACTAAATTTTACTACTAAAAGTTCATTGTAAAGCAGACTGTGCTGTGAAATCAAATAATGACATGCTCTGAACATGTACAAACATTTAAACAGTGCTGCACACCCGACATACCAGCACGGAGAGATGGTGCTGGGAGTCATCAGCACACACTTTTTGCAAGGGTGGCACTGCCTTTGCTGTCACAACCAACTTTGACACCTACATGAGCCTCAGGATCGAACCTGTGCTGGAAAACAGGTCTGCTGACATGCTGCACACAAGCACCAATGTCAGAAATCTGCTACACAACTGAATTGAATGCTCTTAAAGATGGTGCTGGGAGTCATCAGCACACAATATTTACAAAGGTGGCACTGCCTTTGCTGTCACAACCAACTTTGACACCTACACGAGCCTCTGGATCGAACCTCTGCTGGAAAACAGGTCTGCTAACATGCTATACACAAGCATCAATGAGAGAACTGTGTTTTACAACTGAATTACCTGCACTTAGAGACGGTGCTGGGAACAGTCAGCACACACTATTTGCAAAGATGGTACTGTCTTTTCTGTCACAACCAACTTTGACACCTACATGAGCCTCTGGATCGAACCTGTGCTGGAAAACAGGTCTGCTGGCATGCTGCACACAAGCCTCAATGGCGGAACTGTGCTTTACAACCGAATTGCCTGCAGTCAGAGATGGTGCTGGGAACCATCAGTACACATGTATGCTTTGAAATAAAGACACTCCCCTCGATGCCACAACTAAATTTTTCTACTACAAGTTCATTGCAAAGCAGCCTATGCTGTGAAATCAAATCCTGACCTGCTCTGCACATGTACAAACATTTAAACAGTGCTGCACACCCGACATAGCAGCACGGAGTTATGGTGCTGGCAGTCATCAGCTGCTGTCTGTGTGCCGCACTGTCATAATATGTGTACATGTGTAGAACAAGGCTGTATTTCACAGCACAGGCTGCATAGCAATGAACTGTTAGTAGTAAAAGTTAGTTGTGGCATCAAGGGCAGTGTCACTATAGAAATGCTGACTGTGCAGTGATGATTCCCAACACCATCTCAGACTGCAGGAAATTCGGTTGTGGAGCACAGTTCTGACATTGATGCTTGTGTGCAGCATGGCTGCAGACCTTTCATACAGCAGAGGATCGATTCAGAGGCTCATGTAGCTTTAGATGTTAGTTGTGACAGAAACGGCAGTGCCACTTTTGCAAATATTGTGTGCTGATGATTCCCAGCACCATCTCTCCGTGCTGCTAAGTCTGTGTGCTGCACTGTTGAAATGTTTGTACATGTGTAGAACAAGGCATGATTTCACAGCACAGGCTGCTTTTCAATGAACTTTTTGTAGTAAAAGTTAGTTGTGGCATCAAGGGCGGTGGCACTATAGCAAAGCTGACTGGGTAGTGATAATCCCCAGCACCATCTGTGACTGCAGGCAATTCGGGTGTAGAGCTCAGTTCTGACATTGATGCTTGTGTGCAGCATGGCTGCAGACCTTTTTTCCAGCAGAGGATCGATTCAGAGGGTCATGTAGGTGTAAAAGTTAGTAGTGAAAGAAACGGCAGTGCCACTTTTGCAAATAGTGTGTGCCGATGATTACCAGCACCATGTCTCCGTGCTGCTAAGTCTGTGTACAGCACTGTTGAAATGGTTGTACATGTTTAGAACAAGGCATGATTTCACAGCAAAGGCTGCTTTTCAATGAACTTTTAGTAGTAAAAGTTAGTTGTGGCATCAAGGGCGGTGGCACTATAGCAAAGTTGATTGTGCAGTGATGATTCCTAGCACCATCTCCGACTGCAGGCAATTCGGTTGTGGAGCTCAGTTCTGACATTGATGCTTCTGTGCAGCATGGCTGCAGACCTTTTTTCCAGCAGAGGATCGATTCAGAGGCTCATGTAGGTGTAAAAGTTAGTAGTGACAGAAACGGCAGTGCCACTTTTGCAAATAGTGTGTGCTGATGATTCCCAGCACCATCTCTCCGTGCTGCTAAGTCTGTGTGCTGCACTGTTGAAATATTTGTACATGTGTAGAACAAGGCTGTATTTCACAGCACAGGCTGCTTTGCAATGAACTTTTAGTAGTAAAAGTTAGTTGTGGCATCACGGGGTGTGGCACAATAGCAAACCTGTCTGTGCAGTGATGATTCCTAGCACCATCTCCGACTGCAGGCAATTCGGTTGTGGAGCTCAATTCTGACATTGATGCTTGTGTGCAGCATGGCAGCAGACCTTTTTTCCAGCAGAGGATCGATTCAGAGGCTCATGTAGGTGTAAATGTTAGTTGTGACAGAAACGGCTGTGCCACTTTTGCAAATAGTGTGTGCTGATGATTCCCAGCACCATCTCAACGTGCTGCTAAGTCTGTGTGCTGCACTGTTATAATATTTGTACATGTATAGAACAAGGCAGTATTTCACAGCACAGGCTGCTTTGCAATGAACTTTTAGTAGTAAAAGTTAGTTGTGGCATCAAGGCCGGTGGCACTATAGCAAAGCTGACTGTGCAGTGATGATTCCTAGCACCATCTCTGACTGCAGGCAATTCGGTTGTGGAGCTCAATTCTGACATTGATTCTTGTGTGCAGCATGGCTGCAGACCTTTTTTCCAGCAGAGGATCGATTCAGAGGCTCATGTAGCTGTAGATGTTAGTTGTGACAGAACGGGCAGTGCCACTTTTGCAAATAGTGTGTGCTGATGATTCCCAGCACCATCTCAACGTGCTGCTAAGTCTGTGTGCTGCACTGTTATAATATATGTACATGTATAGAACAAGGCAGTATTTCACAGCACAGGCTGCTTTGCAATGAACTTTTAGTAGTAAAAGTTAGTTGTGGCATCAAGGGCAGTGCTTTTTAGCAAAGATGACTGGGTAGTGATAATTCCCAGCACCATCTCAGACTGCAGGCAATTCGGTTGTGGAGCTCAGTTCTGACATTGATGCTTGTGTGCAGCATGGCTGCAGACCTTTTTTCCAGCAGAGGATCGATTCAGAGGCTCATGTAGGTGTAAATGTTAGTTGGGACAGAACCGGCAGTGCCACTTTTGCAAATAGTGTGTGCTGATGATTCCCAGCACCATCTCTCCGTGCTGCAAAGTCTGTGTACATCACACTTTGAAATGTTTGTACATGTGTAGAACAAGGCAGGATTTCACAGCACAGGCTGCTTTGCAATGAACTTTTAGTAGTAAAAGTTAGTTGTGGCATCAAGGGGTGTGGCACTATAGCAAAGCTGACTGGCTTGTGATAATTCCCAGTACCATCTCTGACTGCAGGCAATTCGTTTGTGGAGCTCAATTCTGACATTGATTCTTGTGTGCAGCATGGCTGCAGACCTTTTTTCCAGCAGAGGATCGATTCAGAGGCTCACGTAGCTGGAAATGTTAGTTGTGACAGAACCGGCAGTGCCACTTTTGCAAATAGTGTGTGCTGATGATTCCCAGCACCATCTCTCTGTGCTGCTAAGTCTGTGTGCTGCACTGTTATAATATTTGTACATGTGTAGAACATGGCAGGATTTCACAGCACAGGCTGCTTTGCAATGAACTTTTAGTAGTAAAAGTTAGTTGTGGATCAAGGGCAGTGCTTTATAGCAAAGCTGACTGGCTAATGATAATTCCCAGTACCATCTCTGACTGCAGGCAATTCGGTTGTGGAGCTCAGTTCTGACATTGATGCTTGTGTCCAGCATGGCTGCAGACCTTTTTTTCCAGCAGATGATCGACTCAGAGGCTCATGTAGCTGTAAATCATAGTTGTGACAGAAACAGCAGTGCCACTTTTGCACATAGTGTGTGCTGATGATTCCCAGCACCATCTCTCCGTGCTGCTAAGTCTGTGTGCTGCACTGTTGAAATGTTTGTACATGTGTAGAACAAGGCATGATTTCACAGCACAGGCTGCTTTTCAATGAACTTTTTGTAGTAAAAGTTAGTTGTGGCATCAAGGGCGGTGGCACTATAGCAAAGCTGACTGGGTAGTGATAATCCCCAGCACCATCTGTGACTGCAGGCAATTCGGGTGTAGAGCTCAGTTCTGACATTGATGCTTGTGTGCAGCATGGCTGCAGACCTTTTTTCCAGCAGAGGATCGATTCAGAGGGTCATGTAGGTGTAAAAGTTAGTAGTGAAAGAAACGGCAGTGCCACTTTTGCAAATAGTGTGTGCCGATGATTACCAGCACCATGTCTCCGTGCTGCTAAGTCTGTGTACAGCACTGTTGAAATGGTTGTACATGTTTAGAACAAGGCATGATTTCACAGCAAAGGCTGCTTTTCAATGAACTTTTAGTAGTAAAAGTTAGTTGTGGCATCAAGGGCGGTGGCACTATAGCAAAGTTGATTGTGCAGTGATGATTCCTAGCACCATCTCCGACTGCAGGCAATTCGGTTGTGGAGCTCAGTTCTGACATTGATGCTTGTGTGCAGCATGGCTGCAGACCTTTTTTCCAGCAGAGGATCGATTCAGAGGCTCATGTAGGTGTAAAAGTTAGTAGTGACAGAAACGGCAGTGCCACTTTTGCAAATAGTGTGTGCTGATGATTCCCAGCACCATCTCTCCGTGCTGCTAAGTCTGTGTGCTGCACTGTTGAAATATTTGTACATGTGTAGAACAAGGCTGTATTTCACAGCACAGGCTGCTTTGCAATGAACTTTTAGTAGTAAAAGTTAGTTGTGGCATCACGGGGTGTGGCACAATAGCAAACCTGTCTGTGCAGTGATGATTCCTAGCACCATCTCCGACTGCAGGCAATTCGGTTGTGGAGCTCAATTCTGACATTGATGCTTGTGTGCAGCATGGCAGCAGACCTTTTTTTCCAGCAGAGGATCGATTCAGAGGCTCATGTAGGTGTAAATGTTAGTTGTGACAGAAACGGCTGTGCCACTTTTGCAAATAGTGTGTGCTGATGATTCCCAGCACCATCTCAACGTGCTGCTAAGTCTGTGTGCTGCACTGTTATAATATTTGTACATGTATAGAACAAGGCAGTATTTCACAGCACAGGCTGCTTTGCAATGAACTTTTAGTAGTAAAAGTTAGTTGTGGCATCAAGGCCGGTGGCACTATAGCAAAGCTGACTGTGCAGTGATGATTCCTAGCACCATCTCTGACTGCAGGCAATTCGGTTGTGGAGCTCAATTCTGACATTGATTCTTGTGTGCAGCATGGCTGCAGACCTTTTTTCCAGCAGAGGATCGATTCAGAGGCTCATGTAGCTGTAGATGTTAGTTGTGACAGAACGGGCAGTGCCACTTTTGCAAATAGTGTGTGCTGATGATTCCCAGCACCATCTCAACGTGCTGCTAAGTCTGTGTGCTGCACTGTTATAATATATGTACATGTATAGAACAAGGCAGTATTTCACAGCACAGGCTGCTTTGCAATGAACTTTTAGTAGTAAAAGTTAGTTGTGGCATCAAGGGCAGTGCTTTTTAGCAAAGATGACTGGGTAGTGATAATTCCCAGCACCATCTCAGACTGCAGGCAATTCGGTTGTGGAGCTCAGTTCTGACATTGATGCTTGTGTGCAGCATGGCTGCAGACCTTTTTTCCAGCAGAGGATCGATTCAGAGGCTCATGTAGGTGTAAATGTTAGTTGGGACAGAACCGGCAGTGCCACTTTTGCAAATAGTGTGTGCTGATGATTCCCAGCACCATCTCTCCGTGCTGCAAAGTCTGTGTACATCACACTTTGAAATGTTTGTACATGTGTAGAACAAGGCAGGATTTCACAGCACAGGCTGCTTTGCAATGAACTTTTAGTAGTAAAAGTTAGTTGTGGCATCAAGGGGTGTGGCACTATAGCAAAGCTGACTGGCTTGTGATAATTCCCAGTACCATCTCTGACTGCAGGCAATTCGTTTGTGGAGCTCAATTCTGACATTGATTCTTGTGTGCAGCATGGCTGCAGACCTTTTTTCCAGCAGAGGATCGATTCAGAGGCTCACGTAGCTGGAAATGTTAGTTGTGACAGAACCGGCAGTGCCACTTTTGCAAATAGTGTGTGCTGATGATTCCCAGCACCATCTCTCTGTGCTGCTAAGTCTGTGTGCTGCACTGTTATAATATTTGTACATGTGTAGAACATGGCAGGATTTCACAGCACAGGCTGCTTTGCAATGAACTTTTAGTAGTAAAAGTTAGTTGTGGATCAAGGGCAGTGCTTTATAGCAAAGCTGACTGGCTAATGATAATTCCCAGTACCATCTCTGACTGCAGGCAATTCGGTTGTGGAGCTCAGTTCTGACATTGATGCTTGTGTCCAGCATGGCTGCAGACCTTTTTTTCCAGCAGATGATCGACTCAGAGGCTCATGTAGCTGTAAATCATAGTTGTGACAGAAACAGCAGTGCCACTTTTGCACATAGTGTGTGCTGATGATTCCCAGCACCATCTCTCCGTGCTGCTAAGTCTGTGTGCTGCACTGTTGAAATGTTTGTACATGTGTAGAACAAGGCAGGATTTCACAGCACAGGGTGCTTTGCAATGAACTTTTAGTAGTAAAAGTTAGTTGTGGCATCAAGGGCGGTGGAACAATAACAAAGATTACTGTGCAATAATGATTCCTAGCACCATCTCCGACAGCAGGCAATTCGGTTTTGGAGCACAGTTCTGACATTGATGTTTGTGTGCAGCATGGCTGCAGACCTTTTTTCCAGCAGAGGATCGATTCAGAGGCTCATGTAGGTGTAAATGTTAGTTGTGACAGAAACGGCAGTGCCACTTTTGCAAATAGTGTGTGCTGATGATTCCCAGCACCATCTCTCCGTGCTGCTAAGTCTGTGTGCTGCACTTTTATAATATTTGTACATTTATAGAACAAGGCAGGATTTCACAGCACAGGGTGCTTTGCAATGCACTTTTAGTAGTAAAAGTTAGTTGTGGCATCACGGGGTGTGGCACAATAGCAAAGCTGTCTGTGCAGTGATGATTCCTAGCACCATCTCTGACTGCAGGCAATTCGGTTGTGGAGCAGAGTTCTGACATTGATGCTTGCGTGCAGCATGGCAGGAGACCTTTCATACAGCAGAGGATCGATTCAGAGGCTCATGTAGGTGTAAAAGTTAGTTGTGACAGAACCTGCAGTGCCACTTTTGCAAATAGTGTGTGCTGATGATTCCCAGCACCATCTCTCCGTGCTGCTAAGCCCGTGTGCAGCACTGTTGAAATGTTTGTACATGTGTAGAACAAGGCAGGATTTCACCGCACAGGCTGCTTTGCAACGAACTTTTAGTAGTAAAAGTTAGTTGTGGCATCAAGGGCGGTGGCACTATAGCAAAGCTGACTGGGTAGTGATGATTTCCAGCACCATCACAGACTGCAGGCAATTCGGTTGTGGAGCTCAGTTCTGACATTGATGCTTGTGTGCAGCATGCCAGCAGACCTTTTTTCCAGCAGAGGATCGATTCAGAGGCTCATGTAGGTGTAAATGTTAGTTCTGACAGAAACGGCAGTGCCACTTTTGCAAATATTGTGTGCTGATGATTCCCAGCACCATCTCTGCATGCTGCTAAGTATGTGTGCTGCACTGTTATAATATTTGTATATGTATAGAACAAGGCAGAATTTCACAGCTCAGGATGCTTTGCAATGAACTCTTAGTAGTAAAAGTTAGTTGTGGCATCAAGGGCAGTGCTTTATAGCAAAACTGACTGTGCAGTGATAATTCCCAGCACCATCTCCGACTGCAGGCAATTCGGTTGTGGAGCACAGTTCTGACATTGATGCTCGTGTGCAGCATGGCAGGAGACCTTTCATACAGCAGAGGATCGATTCAGAGTCTCATGTAGGTGTAAAAGTTAGTTGTGACAGAAACGGCAGTGGCATTTTTGCAAATAGTGTGTGCTGATGATTCCCAGCACCATCCCTCCGTGCTGCTAAGTCTGTGTGCTGTACTGTTGAAATGTTTGTACATGCGTAGAACAAGGCATGATTTCACAGCACAGGCTGCTTTGCAATGAACTTTTAGTAGTAAAAGTTAGTTGTGGCATCAAGGACGGTGGCACAATAGCAAAGCTGACTGGGTAGTGATAATCCCCAGCACCATCTCTGACTGCAGGCAATTCGGTTGTGGAGCTCAGTTCTGACATTGATGCTTGTGTGCAGCATGGCTGCAGACCTTTTTTCCAGCAGAGGATCGATTCAGAGGCTCATGTAGGTGTAAAAGTTCGTAGTGACAGAAACGGCAGTGCCACTTTTGCAAATAGTGTGTGCTGATGATTCCCAGCACCATCTCTCCGTGCTTCTAAGTCTGTGTGCTGCACTGTTGAAATGTTTGTACATGTGTAGAACAAGGCAGGATTTCACAGCACAGGGTGCTTTGCAATGAACTTTTAGTAGTAAAAGTTAGTTGTGGCATCAAGGGCGGTGGCACTATAGTAAAGCTGACTGTGCAGTGATGATTCCTAGCACCATCTCTGACTGCAGGCAATTCGGTTGTGGAGCACAGTTCTGACATTGATGAGTGTGTGCAGCATGGCTGCAGACCTTTTTTCCAGCAGAGGATCGATTCAGAGGCTCATGTAGGTGTAAATGTTAGTTGTGACAGAACCGGCAGTGCCACTTTTGCAAATAGTGTGTGCTGATGATTCCCAGCACCATCTCTCTGTTGTGCTAAGTCTCTATGCAGCACTGTTGAAATGTTTGTACATGTGTAGAACAAGGCAGGATTTCACCGCACAGGCTGCTTTGCAACGAACTTTTAGTAGTAAAAGTTAGTTGTGGCATCAAGGGCGGTGGCACTATAGCAAAGCTGACTGGGTAGTGATGATTTCCAGCACCATCACAGACTGCAGGCAATTCGGTTGTGGAGCTCAGTTCTGACATTGATGCTTGTGTGCAGCATGCCAGCAGACCTTTTTTCCAGCAGAGGATCGATTCAGAGGCTCATGTAGGTGTAAATGTTAGTTCTGACAGAAACGGCAGTGCCACTTTTGCAAATATTGTGTGCTGATGATTCCCAGCACCATCTCTGCATGCTGCTAAGTATGTGTGCTGCACTGTTATAATATTTGTATATGTATAGAACAAGGCAGAATTTCACAGCTCAGGATGCTTTGCAATGAACTCTTAGTAGTAAAAGTTAGTTGTGGCATCAAGGGCGGTGGCACTATAGCAAAGCTGACTGGGTAGTGATAATCCCCAGCACCATCTGTGACTGCAGGCAATTCGGGTGTAGAGCTCAGTTCTGACATTGATGCTTGTGTGCAGCATGGCTGCAGACCTTTTTTCCAGCAGAGGATCGATTCAGTGTCTCATGTAGGTGTAAAAGTTAGTTGTGACAGAAACGGCAGTGGCATTTTTGCAAATAGTGTGTGCTGATGATTCCCAGCACCATGTCTCCGTGCTGCTAAGTCTGTGTACAGCACTGTTGAAATGTTTGTACATGCGTAGAACAAGGCATGATTTCACAGCACAGGCTGCTTTGCAATGAACTTTTAGTAGTAAAAGTTAGTTGTGGCATCAAGGACGGTGGCACAATAGCAAAGCTGACTGGGTAGTGATAATCCCCAGCACCATCTCTGACTGCAGGCAATTCGGTTGTGGAGCTCAGTTCTGACATTGATGCTTGTGTGCAGCATGGCTGCAGACCTTTTTTCCAGCAGAGGATCGATTCAGAGGCTCATGTAGGTGTAAAAGTTCGTAGTGACAGAAACGGCAGTGCCACTTTTGCAAATAGTGTGTGCTGATGATTCCCAGCACCATCTCTCCGTGCTTCTAAGTCTGTGTGCTGCACTGTTGAAATGTTTGTACATGTGTAGAACAAGGCAGGATTTCACAGCACAGGGTGCTTTGCAATGAACTTTTAGTAGTAAAAGTTAGTTGTGGCATCAAGGGCGGTGGCACTATAGTAAAGCTGACTGTGCAGTGATGATTCCTAGCACCATCTCTGACTGCAGGCAATTCGGTTGTGGAGCACAGTTCTGACATTGATGAGTGTGTGCAGCATGGCTGCAGACCTTTTTTCCAGCAGAGGATCGATTCAGAGGCTCATGTAGGTGTAAATGTTAGTTGTGACAGAACCGGCAGTGCCACTTTTGCAAATAGTGTGTGCTGATGATTCCCAGCACCATCTCTCTGTTGTGCTAAGTCTCTATGCTGCACTGTTGAAATGTTTGTACATGTGTAGAACAAGGCATGATTTCACAGCACAGGCTGCATTGCAATGAACTTTTAGTAGTAAAAGTTAGTTGTGGCATCAAGGGCGGTAGCACAATAGCAAAGCTGACTGTGCAGTGATGATTCCTAGCACCATCTCTGACTGCAGGCAATTCGGATGTAGAGCTCTGTTCTGACATTGATGCTTGCGTGCAGCATGGCAGGAGACCTTTCATACAGCAGAGGATCGATTCAGAGGCTCATGTAGGTGTAAAAGTTAGTAGAGACAGAAACGGCAGTGCCACTTTTGCAAATAGTGTGTGCTGATGATTCCCAGCACCATCTCTCTGTGCTGCTAAGTCTGTGTGCATCCACTGCCCGGAACACTATCCTGGGCCTTGAGAACCAGATTTTGTGGCGACATGGCACCCCAGAGTGAATTGAGTCAGAAAATGGGACTCATTTTCGGAACAACCTTATAGGCACTTGGGCCAAAGAACATGGCATTGAGTGGGTATATCACATCCTCTACCATGCACCAGACTCTGGGAAAATTAAACCGTACAATGGGCTGATGAAAACTACACTGAGAGCAATGGGCAGCGGGACTTTCAAACATTGGGATACACATTTACCAAAGGCCACCTGGTTGGTCAACACCAGAGGATCTGCTAACAGGGCTGGCCCAGCCCAGTCAGAACTTTTGCATACTGTGGAGGGGGATAAAGTTCCTGTGGTGCACATGAGGAATTTGCTAGGGAAGACAGTCTGGGTTATTCCTGCTTCAGGTAAAGGCAAACCTCCTCGTGGGATTGCTTTGGCTCAGGGACGGGGATATGCATGGTGAATAATGTTGGAAGATGGGGAAGTCCAATGTGTACCTCAAGGGGATTCGATTTTAGGGGAAACAGCCAAGGAACTCAACTGTATGCTGTTGCCTGCTATGTAGCATTTTTATAGATGACCAACCAGATGTCTTCAGGTCACCAGCAACTGGCCCTGACTTCCCTCTGACCGTCATCCCAGCAAAGAAATGGACTTTGATGAAACCAGATGAGCTCAGCAGTGACCAGATGTACTGGGTTCAGCAGTAGCAGTCATTTTTTCTCCTTCTTGGTAGCTGGTGCAGTGCTGTGTTTTGACTTTTGGACTGGGAGCGTGACTGATAGCACCTGTGTTTCGAGTTACTGCTCAAATGTTTGGTTTGTCCAAGGACTTTCTGAGTCTCATGCTCTGCCAGGGAGGAGGGGAGGCCGGGAGGAAGCAGAGGCAGGACACCTCACCCAAGCTAGCCAAAGAGCTATTCCATACCACAGCACGTCATGCCCAGGAGGTAACCGAGAGTTACCCGGAAGGGCTAGTGCTCAAGAGGTTGGAGGAGGTATCGGTCAGTGCTCGGTCGGGCAGGGTGGGGTGAATTATTGGTCAGCAGGTGGAGAGGTGTTGTATTCTCTTCACTTGTTATTTCCTTTATCATTATTATTATTATTGGTGGTAGCAGTAGTGATTTGTGTTATACCTTAGTTATTAAACTGTTCTTATCTCAACCCGTGGGAGCCACATTCTTTTGACTCTCCTCCCCAGCTCTCCGGGAGTTGGGGAAGAAAGGGGGGGGGAGTGGGTTAACGAGCTCTGTGCGACTTGGTTTAAAACCACGACACCAGATAAGTTCCGCAGTGTCATAGAATCATGGAATCATAGAATAGTTAGGATTGGAAAGGACCTCAAGATTATCTAGTTCCAACCCCCCTGCCATGGGCAGGGACACCTCACACTAAACCATATCACCCAACAACCCAATAGTGCGCACCATCTCTCCTGCTCTGGAAGAATGCTACAAGAGATGGAACCCGACATCCTGGACCAGATAAACTCAGCAACTTTGTAGGGATTGGTCCATGGAATGATATCTCTCTCTTTGTGTGTGTGTGTGTATGTATGTATATATATATATGAAACAAGAGTGATGGTATATTGAAAAATGTGGGATCTTAGCATGACGTGAATGGTATGGAATAAGGGTTGATACTGTCCTGGTTTCAGCAGTAGCAGTCATTTTTCTCCTTCTTAGTATCTGGTGCAGTGCTGTGTTTTTTAACTTTCAGCTTGGGAACAATGCTGATAACACCAATGTTTTTAGTTGTTGCTAAGTAATGTTCACTCTGACCAAGGACTTTCTGAGTCTCATGCTCTGCCAGGGAGGAGGGGAAGCCGAGAGGGAGCAGAGAAAGGACATCTGACCCTAACTAACCAAAGGGGTATTCCACACCACAGCACGTCATGCCCAGTATTTAAACTGGAGGCAGTTACCCAGAAGGGCTAGATCACTTCTTGGGTCAGGCTGGGTATCGGTTGGCAGGTGACGAGCAGTTGTATTGTCTCCCCTTGTTATTTCCCTTATCATTATTATTATTGGTGTTAGCAGTAGTGGTTTTGTGTTATACCTGAGTTACTGGACTGTTCTTCTCTCAACCTGTGGGAGTTACATTCTTTGAATTCTCGTCCTCATCCCTCCGGGAGCAGGGGGAGGAAGAAGTGGGGGAGTGAGTGAGGGGCTGTGTGGTTCTGAGTTAGCGGCTGGGCTTAAACCACGACAAGGTCCCTTGCCACGGAATGGACTCAGTCAGAGATCAATATGATCAGACAAAAAGCCATTTGTTGGAAAGCATTACCTCCTTATATGCTATTGCTTACACACACCTACAGCAATTTGGCATATCATGATTGGATACTTGTCTTGAAGACCCTTAGTGACTGTTGACGCAGGAGTCACGGACAACGTGAAGATGAACAATGTGATCAAGCGATTGCCAAACTTTATTAGATACAGTGCTCCTCTTATACCCTTACTCCCTTATGTATCAGCCTTGGATACTGAGCTCTAATTGGTTAGTCTAGAGGTTACTATTGTTTACAGAGCTAATGTTTACAACTTGTTATAATTGTGATTAAATACCTTACTCTAAAAATACAGTAGGAAACTACAACCTTGGCAGAGATCATTCTCTGCAAGTTTTCAGTGGAAAATTACAGAGGCCTAACAAGACAATTGAAGTTGCTTATGCCTGCCAAAAATCTTCTTACTTTACAGTAATAAGGCTCAGGGTATCGGGATTGCTCACTACGTGGCCTTGGCTCTTTAAGAGTTCCCACAAGTGACTAACATATAATTGGTTAAGCACAGGTGTGACAACTTGACCTCGAAAGCTTGCCAACAGTCCACAGTTCTCATAAATCAGTGAATTCCAGCTTCTTCTTATCTTGCTTGCTTAAGCTTTACAGAATCACAGAATCCCAAGGGTTGGAAGGGACCTCGAAAGATCATCTAGTCCAACCCCCAAGATCATCTAGTCCAACCTTCCTCAGGCCTCTCATGGCCTTGCTGTATCTTTCAGAGTTATTCAGAGTTCATGTACCAAATAGTCATTCTCCTGTGAGAACGCTGTCTCCACAGTCCCTTTTAACCCAAACTTTTCTATGATTCTGTGATACTCTGACCTGCACAGCATATCCAATTTTGAGGAATAAAATAGCAAGATGAACTCAGTCAAATCCCCACAGATGTGATCAACAAAATAATTGAGGCCAGCACCAGGGGAGACAGTAGATAGGACTAGAAAACTAATTTTCTGGAGTGCTAATTTCAGCCTCTTCAAAAATCTACTTAGAGGAATCCCATGGGATAGGGCTCTAGAAGAGAAAGGAGTCCAGGAGAGCAGGTCAGTATTTAAGCACCACTTCCTCCAAGCTCAAGACCAGTGTATCCCTATAACGAAGAAATCAGGCAAAGAGGGCAGGAGACCTGCATGGATAACTAGGTTGCTCCTAGTAAATCTCAAACGCAAGTACAAAATTTCTGGTATATGGAAAAAGGGACAAGTGGGAGAACTATAGGAGCATTGTCAGGCTATGCAGGGATGTGACAAGAAAGGCCAAGGCCCACTTAGAATTGAGTCTGGGAAAGGACATCAAGGACAACAAGAAGGGCTTCTGCAAGTATATCAGCAACAAAGGGAAGATTAGGGAAAATGTCAGGCCGCTGCTGAATCAGATGGGTGTCCTGGTAAAAGAAGACACACAGAAGGCAGAATTGCTGATTGCCTTCTTTGCCTCGGTCTTTACTGCTAAGAACAGCCCTCAGGAGTCCCAGACCTCAGAGGTTAGAGATGAAGGCAAGAAAAAAGACTTCCCCCTGGTCATAGAGGGTTGGGTTAGGGATAGGCTGGAGAGACTTAACACCCTGTCATGGTTTAAAACCAAGTCCGCACAGCTCATTCACTCACTCCCCCCCTTGCTCCCCCGACTCCCGGAGAGTTAGGAAGGAGAATCCAAAAAATGTAGCCCCCATGGGTTGAGATAAGAATGGTTTAATACCTAAGGCATAACACAAATCATTACTGCTACTACTACTACAAATAATAATGATACAGCCAATAACAAGTGAAGAGAATACATCTCACCAGTCACCAACCCATAACTCACTCCACCCTGCCCCACCGAGCACCGACCAATACCTCCTCCATCCCCCAGAGCTCCAGCCCTTCTGGGCCTCTCCCGGTTACATCCTGGGTATGACGTGCTATGGTATGGAATACCTCTTTGGCTAGCCTGGGTCAGGTGTCCTGTCTCTTCTTCCTCCCGGCCTCCCCTCCTCCCTGGCAGAGCACGAGCTCAGAAAAGGCCTTGGACAAAACCAAACATTTGAGCAGTAACTCAAAACATACTTGCTATCAGCAACCCTTCTCAGCCCGAAAGTCAAAACACAGCACTGCACCAGCTACCAAGAAGGAGAAAAAATGATTGCTACTGCTGAACCCATGACACACCCATAAGTCCATGGGCCCTGATGGGATGCACCCAAGGGTGCTGAGGGAGCTGGCAGCCACTCTCAGTCAATTGCTGAGGGGAGCAGCTTGGAAGAGGAAGCCTGTAACACCGGAGCAGAGCGGGGGGAGATCAGTGTCCGGGAGCCTCACCACAGAGCAACAAGAGCCACTAAGGAGGGAGCCTCAAGTCCTCCACAGGACTTGCCCAGGAGCCGGCAGATCAGCTCCCGTGAGGAGGTGACTCACCAAGGGCTGAGCCAGAAGGAGTGGCACGAACTGTGAGCGGTAAAAAACCTACCCAGGGAGCGTGGCAACCAGGAGCGCAGTGACCAGAGCGGGTTGAGGCAGTTTGCGGAACAGAGTGGGGCAAACAGACTGGATCAAGGCAGTTTGCGGAACAGAGCGGGCAAGCAGAGCGGGTCGAGGCAGTTTGCGTGGCAGTTTGCGCGGGCAGGCGAGCGGGATGGTGAGCACTCACCCTATGACCAGGGTCCGGTCTGGGAGCTCTGCCCTGGCCGCCCCGGTGGTGGCCAGCGTAGGCACCCAGACAGAGCCGGTAAGAGGGGAGGCTGCGGTGCAGAGCTCGGAGTGTAGAGAGTGCCTGCACTGGTCTTGTGAGGGAAAGGGGCAGAATGGGCAGGGCTGCGCTCGCTGCTTCGTAGTGGAGGTCCTCCTCCAGCAGGTGGCTGTCAGTAAGCTGCAAGATGTCAGGGAAGCTGAGAGGAAGCAGGACTGCTTGCTCCAGGCTCAAACAGCGCAGGGGCCTCAAGATTCCCCTCTAACTCATGGAGGAAAGAAGGAGGCTGTTGACCAGGGAAACTGGGAATTAGTAACAAAAAAAAAACCAACAAAAGGAGGAAGAGAGCAATTAAAAGCAAGGGGCTTCCTCCTAAATCTGCTGTACCCACCCAGAACCGCTTTGCTGTCCTGCAGGGAGCTGATGAGGAAATGCACTTGCACCAGAAACAGTCGGCTAGCGCACTGGTACAGAAGATCTCTACTGGTGCCGCCAGGAAAAAGCGGCGGGTTGTAGTAGTAGGGGACTCTGCCTTGAAAGGGACAGAAGCGCTCATCTGTCAGCCTGACCCCTTTGCAAGGGAGGCGTGTTGCCTACCTGGGGCACAGATCAGAGATGCTGTGGAGAGGCTGCCTGCTCTAGTAAGTCCCACGGACTATTACCCGCTTCTAGTGATACATGTGGGTGTTAGGGATATAGATAGTAGTAGCCTGAGGAGTATAAAGAAGGACTACAGAGCCCTGGGAGAGGTGGTCAGGGGCTCTGGAGCTCAGATAGTCTTTTTGACAATTCTCCAAGACACAGGGGAGGACCTTCCAAAGGCAAGGAGGATTGGACAGGTTAATAAATGGTTAAAAGGGTGGTGTCATAGTCAAGGGTTTGGGTGTCTTGAACATGGGACCCACATTTGTAGGCCAGGCCTACTGGGGGCTGGTGGAACTGCTCTGGTAAAGAAAGGGAAGAGTGGTTTTGCTGGGAGGCTCGCCAGACTTGTCAAGGATGCTTTAAACTAGATGTGTTAGGGGAGGGGAGCATCATTCCATCCCAACACACCCAGTCAGTTGCCAGCACCTATAATAAATGCTCGGAGCAATGTAGTGTTATTCTAGCCGCTCCAGCCAATGAGCCGGCTTCATTTGGAGCTCGGATCAGATGCCTCTATACAAATGCCCGTAGCATGGGGAACAAACAAGAGGAACTAGAGATGTGGGCACATCTACGGGGATATAACACAACAGGCATCACAGAAATATTGTGGGAAGGCTCCTATGACTGGAGTGTTGGAATGGAAGGTTACAGGCTTTTTAGAAAAGACAGGCCTGGTAGGAGGGGAGGGGGAGTTGCCCTTTATGTTACGGATAGGCTGGAGAGTATGGAACTCTGTCTGGGGACAGGTGATCAGTTAACAGAAAGTTTGTGGGTCAGGGTTAAGGGGAAATCGGTGACGGGACACATTACTGTGGGGATCTGTTACAGACACCCTGATCAAGAGAAACCTGTGGATGAAGAACTCTACAGACAAATAGGAAAAGCCTCACGCTCACAGGCCCTTGTTCTCATGGGGGACTTCAACCACCCTGACATCTGTTGGGGCGACGGTACGGCCCGGCACAAGCAATCCAGGAGGTTTCTCGATTGTGTGGAAGACAACTTCCTTCTGCAAGCAATAGAGGAGCCGACGAGGAGAGGTGCCCTGCTTGACCTCATGCTCACTAACAGGGAAGGGCTCGTTGGAAATGTGACTCTCCAGAGAAGTCTTGGATGCAGTGATCACGAGATGGTCGAATTTGAGGTCCTCGAGACAGTGAGAAGAGCATGCAGTAAGCTCACTGCCCTGGACTTCAAGAGACCAGACTTTGGCCTCTTCAGGAACCTGCTTAGCAAGGTTCCATGGGATATAGCCCTAGAGGGCAGGGGGGCCCAAGACTCTTGGTTAATATTCAAGGATCACCTGCTACAAGCGCAGGAGTGTCGCATCCTGACCAGAAGGAAGTGCAGCAGGAGGGCCAGGAGACCCCCTTGGATGGATAAGGATCTGCTGAGAAAAATTCACAGGAAAAAAGAGGGTTATAAAAAGTGGAAGCCAGGACAGGTGGCCTGGGATGAATACATGGATGTTGTCAGGGTAGTTAGGGACCAAGTTAGGAAAGCTTAGGCTCAATTGGAGCTAAACTTCGCAAGGGATGTTAAAGATAACAGGAAGGGATTTTATAGGTATGTAGCGGCTAAAAAACAGACAAGGGACAATGTAGGCCCTCTCCGGAAACCTTCAGGAGAACTGGCTACACAGGACTTGGAGAAGGCTGAGGTTCTGAATGGCTTCTTTGCCACGGTCTTTATTGGCAAAGGCTCTGACTGCACCACCCAAGACTTGGAAGGCGGATGCAAGGACTGTGAAAACCTAGACCTTGGGCCCAATGTACATGAGGATCTGGTTCAAGACCATCTTAAGAACCTGAATGTACACAAGTCCATGGGACCTGATGAAATCCATCCGCGGGTCCTGAAGGAGCTGGCGAATGAAGTTGCAAAGCCACTGGCCATCATATTTGAAAAATCATGGCAGAGAGTTGAAGTTCCTGATGACAGGAAAAAGGGAAATATAACCCTCATTTTCAAGAAGGGGAAAATGGATGACCCAGGGAACTACAGACCAGTCAGTCTCACCTCTGTGCCTGGCAAAATCTGGGAGCAGATTCCCTTGGAAGGCATGCTAGGGCACATGAAAAACAACAAGGTGCTTGGTAACAGCCAGCTTGGCTTCAATAGGGGAAAATCCTGCCTGACCAATTTGGTGGCCTTCTATGACAGGGCTACAAAAGTGATGGACAGGGGTGGAGCAGTTGACGTCATCTACCTGGACTTGTGCAAAGCGTTCGACACTGTCCCACATGACTTGCTTGTCTCTAAATTGGAGTGTCATTAATTTGATAGGTGGAACACTCGGTGGATAAAGAACTGGCTGGATGGTCGCACTCAAAGTGTTGTGGTCAGCAGTTCAATGTCCGGCTGGAGACCAGTAACGAGTGGTGTCCCTCAGGGATCAGTGTTGGAACCGGTCTTGTTTAATATCTTTGTCGCTGATATGGACAGTAGAATTGAGTGTGCCCTCATCAAGTTTGCTGATGACACCAAGCTGTGTTGCTTGTTTGATATGCTGGAAGGAAGGAGTGCCATCCAGAGGGACCTTGACACGCTTGTGAGGTGAGCTGATGCCAACCTCATGAAGTTTAACCATGACAAGTGCAAGGTCCTACACCTGGGTCAGAGCAATCCCAGGCACAGCTACAGGTTGGGCAAAAAGAAATTCATAGCAGTCCTGCGGAGAAGGACTTGGGGGTGTTAGGCAATGAGAAAATGAACATGAGCCAGCAGTGTGCACTTACAACCCAGAAAGCCAACCGTATCCTGGGCTGCATCAAAAGAAGTGTGACCAGTAGGTCAAAGGAGGTGATCTTGTCCCTCTACTCTGCTCCTGTGAGACCTCACTTGGAGTATTGTGTGCAGTTCTGGTGACCTCAACATAAAAAGGACATGGAACTGTTAGAACAAGTCCAGAGGAGGGCCACGAGGATGATCAGGGGACTGGAGCACCTCCCATATGAAGACAGGCTGAGAAAGTTGGGGCTGTTCAGCCTGGAGAAGAGAAGGCTGCGTGGAGACCTCATTGCAGCCTTCCAGTATCTGAAGGGGGCCTACAGGGATGCTGGGGAGGGACTATTCATTAGAGACTGTAGTGATAGGACAAGGGATAATGGGTTGAAACTTAAACAGCAGAGGTTTAGACTGGGTATAAGGAGGAAATTCTTTACTGTTTGGATGGTGAGGTACTGGAATGGGTTGCCCAGGGAGGTAGTGAATGCTCCATCCCTGGCAGTGTTCAAGACCAGGTTGGATGAAGCCTTGGGTGATAAGGTTTAGTGTGAGGTGTCCCTGTCCATGGCAGGGGGGTTGGAACTAGATGATCTTGAGGTCCTTTCCAACCCTAAGTATTCTAAGATTCTATGGTTCTATGTCTTTGCTTGTCTCCATTGTTTTTGAAAAATCATGGAGAATGGGACAAGTGCCTGATGACTGGAGGAAGGCCAATGTTATTCCCATCTGTGAAAAGGACAAGGAGGGCCTGGGAAGCTATCGGCCAATCAGCCTCACCTCCTTTCCTGGAAAGGTGATGGAACAGATCATTCTGGAGGTCATCACCAAGCATGTAGAAGGTCATGAGGAATAGTCAGCATGGGGGCTCACCAAGGGGAAATCTTGTTTGACCAATCTGATGGCCTTCTATGTTGACATGGCAAGATGGGTTGACGAGGGGAGAGCAGTGGATGTAATCTACCTCAACTTCAGAAGGGCTTTTGACACTGTCTCCCATAACATCCTTGTAGGTAAGCTTAGGAAATGTGGTTAGGTGAGTGAACAGTGAGGTGGATTGAGAATTGGTCAAATGGCAGAGCTCAGAGAGTTGTGACTGGCAGAGTAGAATCCAGATGGAGGCCTGTAGTCAGTGGTGTTATTCATGGATAAATACTGTATCCAGTCTTATTCAACTTGTTTATCAATGATTTGGATGAAGGGCTAGAGTGTACCCTCAGCAAGTTTGCTGATGATACAAAGATGGGGCAGTGGCTGATACACCTGAAGGCTGTGCTGCCATTCAGCAGGACCTTGGTAGTCTGGAGAAATGGGTGGAGAGAAACCTAATGAGGTTCAACAAGGGCAAGTGTAGGGTACTGCACCTGGAGAGGAAGAGCCCCAAGTATCAGTACAGGTTGGAGGCTAACTTACTAGAGAGCAGTTTAGCTGAGAAGGACCTGGGGGTATTGGTAGATGCTATGTTGACTATGAGCCATGAAACAAGGGGGACACAAAATCACGAAATGGAATAAATAAACCTTTAGAATTAGTTTTAAGCAATGTTAAGTTTGATGGCTTTGTAACAGTAGCAGTGGAAAATTACTGAGGTGCATAATACACAGAAAAAAAATTGAGATTACGGCTAGAGAACATACTGAGAATTCTTATCCAAGATAAATTGTTATAGTTGATGTAGTTTTAAGAAAAACAGTCTAGAAGGACAGGACACAGGAATAAGGAGTATCTGGGAATAGCAGGTGTCCAGGATGGGCTACGATTAAACTAACTGATAAGTAGGATGATAGGAGGATTATTATGTCTCTGGTGCTAACGAACCAATGAAACTGGTATAAGCATCTACTGGGCGTGCTTCAAAGTCTGCCAGAAGTGATGAAAATTGTTGGAAGAAATAAACGACCCTCAGAGACCACCACCACATTTGTGTAATCCATACGTATCCTCATGAATATGTATGTATGCCCAGGGACTATATAAGGATGGCTTGTGTAGCAATAGGGAGACACACGTTAGGAGGAGCTATCCCCCTGTCTCCCAGTGCCGCAACAAAGAATACCTGCTTGTCAGCTGGGAAACTTTGTTGGCAAGTTTGTTCCTGGAGTTTTCTCCGAATCAGACATCAGTATGCCCTTGCAGCCAGGAGGGCAAATAGTATCCTGGAGTGCATCGGAAGGAGTGTGGCCAGCAGGTAGAGGGAGGTGATCCTCCCCCTCTACTCAACCCTAGTGAGACCACATCTGGAGTACCGTGTCCAGTTCTGGGCTCCTCAGTACAAGACAAGGAGCTACTGGAGAGGATCCAGCAGAGGGCCACAAGGATTATCAGGGGTCTGGAGCATCTTTCTTGTGAGGAGAGACCATGGGAGCTTGGTCTGTTTAGTCTAGAGAAGAGGAGACTGAGAGGGGACCTCATTTATGCATATAAATATCTCAAAGGCAAGTGCCAAGAGGATGGTGCCAGACTCCTCACCTGGAGAAGAGAAGGCTGCATGGAGACCTCATAGCAGCCTTCCAGTATTTGAAGGGGGCCTACAGGGTTGCTGGTGAGGGACTATTCATTAGAGACTGTAATGATAGGACAAGGGGTAATGGGTTGAAACTTAAACAGCTGAGGTTTAGACTGGATATAAGGAAGAAATTCTTTACTGTTAGGATGGTGAGGTACTGGAATGGGTTGCCCAGGGAGGTTATGAATGCTCCATCCCTGGCAGTGTTCAAGGCCAGGTTGGATGAAGCCTTGGGTGATATGGTTTAGTGTGAGGTGTCCCTGCCCATGGCAGGGGGGTTGGAACTAGATGATTTTAAGGTCCTTTCCAACCCTAAGTATTCTATGGTTCTATGACTCTTTTCAGTGGTGCCCGGCAACAGGACAAGGAGTAAATAAATTGACGAGTGGCCATAAACTAAAACACAAGAGGTTTTACCTCAACATGAGGAAGAACTTCTTTATGTTGAGGGTGACAGAGCACTGGAACAGGCTGCCCAGGAGGGTTGTGGAGTCTCCCTCTCTGGAGACATTCAAAACCCACATGGATGTGTTCCTGTGTACCCTGCTCTAGGTGGGCCCTGCCTTGGCGATGATCTCCAGAGGTCTCTTCCATCCCTAACAATTCTTTGATTCTGTGATTGTAAGCACACGGAGCTTGCCTTGGTGGGTTTGTGGGTGTGTGATATAGTCAGCCTGCCATGCCTCCCCATATTTATATTTCATCCCTTTTCCTTCATACCAGAGAGTCTTTAACCGCTTGGCTTAATTGCAGTGCATGTTTCGCATTCTTTAATAACTTGGCCGATACTGTCCATTGTTAAGTCCACCATTCGATCACGAGCCCATCTGTATGTTGTATCTCTGCCTTGATGGCCTGAGGTGTCATGGGCCCACTAGACTAAAAACAAAGAATGCACTTTTATGTTGCCTATTTTTAATGCTGTGGTTTTGACTTTCAGCTTGGGAACAATGCTGATAACACCAATGTTTTTAGTTGTTGCTAAGTAATGTTCACTCTGACCAAGGACTTTCTGAGTCTCATGCTCTGCCAGGGAGGAGGGGAAGCTGAGAGGGAGCAGAGACAGGACATCTGACCCTAACTAACCAAAGGGGTATTCCACACCACAGCACGTCATGCCCAGTATTTAAACTGGAGGCAGTTACCCAGATAGGCTAGATCACTTCTTGGGTCAGGCTGGGTATCGGTTGGCAGGTGACGAGCGGTTGTATTGTCTCCCCTTGTTATTTCCCTTATCATTATTATTATTGGTGTTAACAGTAGTGGTTTTGTGTTATACCTGAGTTACTGGACTGTTCTTCTCTCAACCCGTGGGAGTTACATTCTTTGAATTCTCCTCCCCATCCCTCCGGGAGCAGGGGGAGGAAGAAGTGGGGGAGTGAGTGAGGGGCTGCGTGGTTCTGGGTTGCCAGCTGGGCTTAAACCGTGACAGCAGGGGCAGAAGAATCTGCGAGGAAGCAGAGACAGGACACATGATCCAAACCAGCCTTTTTCACGTGTGGGAGTGATACACCCGACCCACCCCCCCCATCCCCGGATTAAGGATTTTTCAGTCTCATGCTCTGTCAGTGAGGAGGGGTATCGGAAGCTGGGAGGAAGCAGAGACAGGACACCTGACCCAAACTAGCCAAAGTCATATTCCTTACCACAGCACATCATGCCCAGTATATAAACTGGGGGGGGGGGTTATTCACAAGACCCAGATTGGTGCTCGTATCAGGATGGGTATTGGTCAGCAGGTGGTGAGAAATTGTATTGTGCATCACTTGTGTCTATTGGTTTTATTTCCCCTTCCCTTTTAGTTTTATATTCTTTTCCCTTGTTATTTCCCATATCATTATTATTATTAGTGGTAGTAGTAGTAGCAATTTTTTATGGTACATTATTACCATACAAACAGTGCAATGGACTGTTAAACACTACACTAAGAGCAATAGGTCGTGGGACTGTCAAATACTGGGATACACATTCAGCAAAAGCCACCTGGTTGGTCAGCACTTAGGGGATCTGCTGGGCCCAGCCCAATCAGAACTTTTACATACCGCTGATTCAGAGAAAACTCCAGAAACAAACTTCCCAACAAAGTTTTCAAGCTGACAAGCAGGTATTCTTTATTGCGGCGTCGGGAGACACGGGGGATAACTCCTCCTAATTTGTGTCTCCCTATTGCTACACAAGCCATCTTTATAAAGTCCCTGGGCATACATACATATTCCTGAGGATACGTATGGATTACGTTATTTTTCGGAAAGCTCCCCACATGCGTACAGAATTGTGGTGGTGGTCTCTGAGGGTCGTTTACTTCTTCCAACAATCTTCATCACTTCTCGCAGCCTCTGAAGCACGCGCAGTAGATGCTTGTACCAGTTTAATTGGTTCGTTAGCACCAGAGACATAATAACCCTCCTATCCTCCTACTTATCAGTTAGTTTACCCACAGCCTATCCTGGACACCTGCTATTCCCAGATACTCCTTATCCCTGTGTCCTGTTTTTCTAGACTGTTTTTCTTAAGACTACATCAACTATAACGATTTATCTTGTGCCAGTATGTTCTCTATCTGTACTCTACTTTTTCCTTCTATGTACTATGCACCTCAGTAATTTTCCACTGCTACTGTTACAAAGCCATCGAACTTAACATTGCTTAAAACTAATTCTAAAGGTTTATATATTCCATCTTGTGATTTTGTATTCCCCTTGTTTCAATCCCCCCTTTTTCTGTCCTTTTGCAAATTCTTTTGCAACATTTCATATATTACCATTGCCATCAAAAGTCCTTTTGAAATACTTTCCCATTTCTACTCAGTGCTTAATTTTGTTCCTTTTCCAATCTTCATAATTGATCATAGATAGTTTACAACACCAGAGGGAACATTGTATCATACCACAAGTAATCAATATTAAAATAATTAACATCAATATTCTTGCAACCAGTTGCCTCAACCAGGAGAGATTAGGTAACCATGAAGTTTACTTTTTCCATATTTCTTCGAAACCGCAGGAGGTGTCATCCACAGCCATCTCATGAAATATCTTAGTTTGTTTTCAAATTTCCTCCAGATCTGTTTCAATTCTGACACTTTGGTCTATGTAGGAACAACAACTTTCATTGACTATGGAACAAACTCCTTCTTGTGATGCCAATAACATGTCTGGAGCCATTCGGTTTTATACCACCTTAGATAGGCTGGTTATGTCCTGTTGTTCTGTCTGCATTATATCAATGTCTTTACTTTCCATTTCCTCTATGATTGCTGAGATATTTACAATTGCTTTCTCTAATTCACTTGCTCCCAAAGATGGAATTAGCCCTCTCACAAAACTATGAAATGCAGTGTGCCGTTCAATAATAGGGTTAAACCCTCGCTTAATCCGTTTAACGAGACTTCTAATCCAGGTTCCGGAAGGATACCTGTCAATTATAGTAAAATTGGGTATTACAGCACCTAAGGTGCATGCCCCCTTCCAGTTGGGGGGTAAAGTCTTATAAGCATTTCCTCCACATAACCAATACTATCCTTTCCCTTTAGGAACGGGCCACCACTGAACTATGATGCCGTCTATATTATTAGTGTGATTGCAATTTGAATGGTGACCTACATCTGTGGCATTTAAGCAAGTAGGCTCTCCTACCCTGGTTCCTGGTGTAATACGTCTTTGTGTACAGGAGCAATATTTATTACCTGGATTAGGATTAACTATTCCAAATCTCAACCTTCCCTTTGAATACAAATTGCTATTGTTCACCCACAGATTTGTCCATGAAACAGTGTTAGGAATTGGAACTCCAATTAATGGGAGTTCCAGGCTTTCTCCTGATTTAGGCAACTGTGCACACATCCAACAGTCACTACGACTAAAGACTTCAGTAACATTTTGCATTAATTTCAGGTATAAGTTCTGGTCCCAAGCTTGTGCACCAGTTATGATATGAGTCCAAATTATGACCAACGCAATTTCATATGTAAGGGTCCTGAAGGTTTGATCTGCCATGTCTTCTCTGCCTCTGGTGCTTTCTTTATTCTTGAATAATGTATCCAAGCAGGTTGTTCCTTTATCTTCATTGCTGTAAAGGTGGTAAATAATATCTGGTACGATCCACTCCACTTCTCCTGTAGAGGATCTCCTGAAAAATTCTTAGCATAAACCCAGTCTCCAGATCTGAACAGGTGAATCAGGTAGTCCAAACCTCTTGCTCTTGTCCCTGCTATTCTCTTATTTATCTCCTCCAATTGCTTTCCCAGACTGATCAAAAACTGTCAGAGATATTCTTTATTGTGGCCCCAGGAGACACAGGGGATAAGTCCTCCTAACGTGTGTCTGTGTATTGCTACACAAGCCATCTTTATATAGTCCCTGGGCATACATACATATTCATGAGGCTATGTATGGATTACATCACTTTCCAGAAAGCTCCCCGTATGCGTACAGAATTGTGGTGGTGGTCTCTGAGGGTCGTTTACTTCTTCCAACAATCTTCATCACTCCTGGCAGCCTCTGAAGAATGTGCAGTAGATGCTTATACCAGTTTAATTGGTTCGTTAGCACCAGAGACATAATAATCCTCCTATCCTCCTACTTATCAGTTAGTTTACCCGTAGCCTATCCTGGACACCTGCTATTCCCAGATACTCCTTATCCCTGTGTCCTGTTTTTCTAGACTGTTTTTCTTAAGACTACATCAACTATAACGATTTATCTTGTGCCAGTATGTTCTCTATCTGTACTCTATTTTTTTCTATGTATTATGCACCTCAGTAATTTTCCACTGCTACTGTTACAAAGCCATTGAACTTAACATTGCTTAAAACTAATTCTAAAGGTTTATATATTCCATTTTGTGATTTTGTGTTCCCCTTGTTTCAATGGAGTGTCACAACAGCACTCCATGATTGGGAAATTAGGCTTGTAATGAAATGCAGGTCCTTTGTCACACTAAGGTGACTCAGCCAACTATACCTTCTTCAGGCATCAGCTTTGGTGCCTCATCATCAGGTTCAGGAGAGCTGATATGAAGGGGTGGGTATACACCATGTGTTGCAGAATGGGTGGTTACCTTAGGCCAGTGGACAAGATCTTTTCGGGAGCTTGCATCTTCTAGACCAAATTTGTCCCACACACCAATACTGTCACATTACAAGGGGGCTTTCCTTGAACCCTTTATATTTGACCAGCCTGCCTGTTTCTCAAGAAATATGAGACCCTTGTGCCCAACCAGCCTGTCTGCATACTGGACAGCCCACCAAACTGGGGGGTGATTTAACTAACCTATTCAGGGATGCCCACTGACAGCATATGGGAACCCTACTAGACAGCCCACCGAATTGGAGGGTGATTCATCTAACCTATTCAGGGAGCCCCACCTATAGTGTCAGAGTCAAATCCCTTATTTCAAATGTTCAAGTCTCCAGAGACACAAAATGGATTTCAGCTGAAGATTTTAGTTATACAAAATACAATATTGTGACAGGATAAGGTTCAGGGATTGCTGGTGATAGGGACTGTCTGCAAAAACAAGTTTGAAGTGATACAGAACCAGACTGCAATCATTAATAACAGCTAGCATGAATTAGTCATTTAGTGTGCATAAGATAAATTTCTCACCCAATAGGCGTTCTTATAAGGGAGAAGACAGGTTCAGCCCGTCGACTGATCCCAGAAGTTATTTCACATATTTATGTGTTAATTTCACATATTTATACAATTTGATTCTGGTTAGTAACTCTCTGTAACCCTCCTAGCATGTATGGAGTGGTCAGTTAATTTATATAAGGTTACATCATTTTCATTGAAAGGACACCCCAGTCATGTTTTGCTGACGCATGAAACCATATACTAATGATGTCCATGTGCTTCCAGGATGTACCAGGCTTCAAGAATAGTCTTTCCTGGTTAGAGATTCATTAGCCCTGTTTCTTAATCCACCTACACAAGGACAAAGTCTTCTCTCTCACTATCAGTTCTTTGTTCGTCAGTGTTCTTCATCCTGACCCTGTAGAAGGCCCTCGGATCTGTCCAGGCTTTTCCATAGGAACATAAATTTCAATTTTGAAACTCTCTGTCTATGGAGCTTGAGTAACTCTAGTCATACACACTGTTACTGACAGTTGTAAAATCCTTTTGCTTTGCTGTTAAAAATACAAATCTAGTTTCCTTCTTCGGCAGCTGCTGTGTAGTTTATCAGTACATGGTGCCTTCAAGTTCCTGTTCCTGCTCCTGCAGGGAGTATGACAGAATATGGCCATGGTGCCTTCATTCTATTCCACCCTCCCTTCAGTTTCTCTTAGCATATGCCAGGGTTGCAGTGCTGCCTAGGGGACTATCACCAGGTAGATTCTGTGTGTACCTTTTATCCTACGGCTGCATTTGACCCTAAGGTTTTATCGTGGTTTAAGCCAAGCCAGCAAGTCCCCGCTCAACCCCCCCCCCACCCCCCCGTCTTATTCCTCCCAGAGGGATGGGGAGGAGAACTGAAAGAATGCAACTCCCACAGGTTGAGAAAAGAACAGTCAAGTAACTAAGGTATAATACAAAAATACTACTGCTACCACCAGTAATAATAATGATAAGGGGAATAACAAGGGGAGAGAATACAACTACTCATCACCTGCTGACCGATACCCAGCCCAACCGGAGCAGCGATCTGGGCCTTCAAGGTAACTTCCCTCAATTTATTACATACTGCTCATGATGTGCTGCGGTATGGCACCCCTTTGACTAGTTTGGGTCAGGGGTCCTGTCTCTGCTTCCTCTCAACTGGAAAAAGTGGGGTCATTTCACGGAGTGAGCAGGCAGGCAGGGTGCAGGCATCACTCTGCCCTGCTTCTGCCTGGCTATGACCATGTGTGCCAAACCCTCAGATGAGGTCTGGCAGAGCCATGCACCATGGAGTGTGCAGGCATGTGCACACATATGTGGGCACACATTTAATCTGCACAGGATTGCATGCAGGTGTGTCCTGTGAGCCTATACATCCCAAGGCAGCATTTGCCAGGTGACAACCCCAGGCCAGACCTTCCAGCTTGGAAATGGAGGTTTCTGTCCATGCACATCCTACATGTATGTGGTACTGGGCATTCACACATTGCATGCCATGCACATGCATGTCCCTCGTGACATGCCAGGACCTACTCAAGCTTTTGGGGATGAAAGGACCTGACTGGCTACAGTGAGGGTTTTTTGCTACAGCAGCAGCCTCTGTAGAAGAGCATCCTCTAAGCTGTGGGGGCAAACATGGCTGGGAATGCTTATGTGCATGCTACAGGTTCATCTTCTGTGTGGGAATCTCTGGATTTGGGACCAAAACGTGGCGGGGGGGGCTTTCCTCCCTCAGAGAGCATGGGTGCAAATATGAGGTCACCTTACCATGCCATGAAGTGTGTTGTATGCTGTTGTGGTTTAAGCCCAGCTGGTAACTCAAAATCACACAGCCACTTGTGCACTCCCTCTCTTCTTCCCCACCATCCCGGAAAGATGGGGAGGAGAATTGAAAGAATGTAAATCCCATGGGTTGAGATAAGACATAGGACATATACAGAGCTGGCTCAATCCAGGGTTCCCGACCTGCAGAGTGAAGGAATCCTATGAAGGCTATGTTGCCATTCAGCGAGACCTGGACAGGCTGGAGAGTTGGGAGGGGAGAAACTTGATGAAATTCAACAAGGGCAAGTGTAGAGTCTTGCATCTGGGGAAGAACAACTCCATGTACCAGTACAGGTTGGGGGTTGACCTGCTGGAAAGTAGTGAAGGGGAAAGGGACCTGGGGGTCCTGGTGGATAGGAGGATGACCATGAGCCAGCAATGTGCTCTTGTGGCCAGGAAGGTCAATGGCATCCTAGGGTGCATTTAGAAAGGGTGTGGTTAGAGGGGGAGGAGAACATCTCTTGCCCTACTACTCTGCCTTGGTGAGGCCGCATCTGGAGTATTGCGTCCAGTTCTGGGCCCCTCTGTTCAAGAAGGACAGGGAATTGCTTGAAAGGGCCCAGTGCAGAGCCACAAAGATGATTAAGAGAGTGGAACATCTCCGTTATGAGGAGAGGCTGAGGGAGCTGGGTCTCTTTAGCTTGGAGAAGAGGAAACAGAGGGGTGACCTCATCAATGTTTACAAATATGTAAAGGGTGGGTGTCAGGATGATGGAGTTAGGTTTTTTTCAGTGATGTCCAGTGATAGGACAAGGGGCAGTGAGTGTAAACTGGAGCATAGGAGGTTCCATGTGAACATCAGGAAGAACTTCTTTACTGTGAGAGTGACAGAGCACTGGAACAGGTTGCCCGGGGGGGGGGGGTGTGGAGTCTTCTATGTTGGAGATATTCAAGGCCCACCTGGACAAGTTCCTGTGTGATGTACTCTAGGTTACCCTGCTCTTGCAGGGGGGTTAGACTAGATGATCTTTTGAGGTCCTTTCCAACCCTTGGGATTCTGTGATTCTATGAAGGGACATGCATGGGTGCAGACTGCAGCTGGTAAAGAAGATGGCGGGGGGTGGGGGTGGTGCAACGACCACATTTGCTATGCATATGCCGCCAAAGCATGCTTGCATATACAGGCAGAGCTTCTGGAGAGGGTGAATGAATGAGTGTTATGGTTTAAGCCCAGACAGTAACTCAAAACCACGCAGGCGCTAGCTCACTCCCTGCCTTCTGACCTCCTGCTCCCAGAGGGATGGAGAGGAGAATCAAAAGAATGTAATTCCCACTGGTTGAGATAAGAAGAGTCCAACAACTGAAGTATAATGCAAAAAATACTACTACTGCCACTAATAATGATAAGGGAAATAACAAGGGGAGAGAATGGAGAACTAAAAGGGGAAAGGGAAAAAAAACCAGTAAACAGCAGTGATGCACAATAAAATTTCTCACTATCTGCCAATCGATACCGAGCCTGACCCGAGCAGCGGTCTGGGCCTTCTGGGTGATGCTCCCCAGTTTATATACTGGGCAAGGTGTGCTGTGGTATGGAATACGACTTTGGCTAGTTTGGGTCAGGTGTCCTGTCTCTGCTTCCTCCCGGCTTCCCATACCCCTCCTCACTGACAGAACATGAGACTGAAAAATCCTTGATCGGGTGGTAGGGGGGTGGGTGAAGTGGTGTTACTCCCACACGTGAAAAAGGCAGCAATGCACTAGCTACTAAGAAAGAGAAAATTGTTACAGCTAAACCCAGGACAGTATCCACCCCTTATTACATGCCATTCACATCATGCTCAGATCCCACATTTTTCAATATACCATTGCTTTTTGTCTCTTGATATATAGATATATATGTATACAAACACACACACAAAGAGACAGATATAATTTCTTATTCCATGGACCATCCCTATAAATTTTGCTGAATTCATTCAATCCATCATGTCAGGCTCCAACTCTTGTAGCAGTCATTCAGGGCAGGAGAGACAGTGTTGTGATAAACACATAAATGTATTGGCTTTCGCAAATCATAGGTGTGGTTATATGGATATAATTATACGAGTATACAGTAACAAAAGCAAAGCTACCTAAAGACACAAGAATAGACAACAAGTTAAAAAAGGGTCAGAACTCTTGAGCAAAACGCAGTCACATAGTAAAAGAATCTGTAAAGGTAAAGAAAGAGGGGGCGAGGCTTGACATAAGAAAAGCACCATCCTTCTACTTATCAGTTTAGAGACAGAGCCTCCCAAATATCTGCTAGCTTTGGATACTCCTTGTCTGCCCATCCTGCATTAAATTTTGCAGAAAGGTCACACTGTTTTAAATCTTTGCTAGTTATCGGAATAAGTACAGATAATGCTGGTTTCAGCTAGTTGTGTCATTAGTGGGGCGTCCAACTGTGCCAAAGGTGAAAAGTATACTATGAGGAAGACTGCTTACTTCATCTTGAAGACCCCTACTCACAAGAGGAAGACTGCTTACTTCATCCTAAAGACCTGTGCCCACAATCACTGGAGAGCAGCATGCAGATGCCGAAAGGAGGAGACTTATGATAATAAGTTCCTGGACCTACTTATAATATTCCCCACCTATATGTGGGAATTATGAATATGTATGTGACCAATGCAATAGTGAAATTATATAAACCTGTAAGAAATACTAATCACTTGCGCCTCTGGCTACGGTCATGCGCCCAGCACTGTTTGCTGGTTTTGATGAACAGACCACCTGTTGGATAAAGAATTGGCTGGATGGCCACACGCAGAGAGTTGTGGTCAACAGCTCAATGTCCAGCTGGAGACCAGTAACGAGTAGTGTTGGGACCAATCCTGTTCAACATCTTTGTCAGTGACATGGACAGTGGGATTGAGTGAGCCTTCAGCAAGTTTGCCGATGACACCAAGCTGTGCGGTTCTGTTGATACGCTGGAGGGAAAGGATATCATCCAGAGGGACCTTGACACGCTTGTGAGGTGGGCTGATGCCAACCTCATGACGTTCAACAAAATGAAGTGCAAGGCCCTGTACCTGGGTCAGGTCAATCCCAGGCACAGCTACAGGTTGGGTGGAGAAGTGATTCAGAGCAGCCCTGTGGAGAAGGACTTGGGGGTGTTGGTCAACGAGAAACTGAACATGGCCCAGCAGTGTGAGCTCGCAGACCAGAAACCCAAATGTATGCTGGGCTGCATCAAAAGAAGTGTGACCAGCAGGTCGAAGGAGGTGATCCTGCCCCTCTACTCTGCTCTCGTGAGACCTCACTTGGAGTACTGTGTGCAGTTCTGGTGTCCTCAACATAGAAAGGACATGGTACTGTTAGAACAAGTCTAGAGGAGGGCCTCGAGGATGATCAGGGGACTGGAGCACCTCCCATATGAAGACAGGCTGAGAAAGTTGGGGCTGTTCAGCCTGGAGAAGAGAAGGCTGCGTGGAGACCTCATAGCAGCCTTCCAGTATTTGAAGGGGGCCTACAGGGATGCCGGGGAGGGACTATTCATTAGGGACTGTAGTGATAGGACAAGGGGTAACGGGTTTAAACTTAAACAGGGGAAATTCAGGTTAGATATGAGGAGGAAGTTCTTTATTGTGAGAGTGGTGAGGCACTGGAACAGGTTGCCCAAATAATTCCTAAATGCTCCAAACCTGGCAGTGTTCCAAGGCCAGGTTGGACAGAGCTTTGGGTGGCATGGTTTAGTGTGAGGTTCCCCTGCCCATGGCAGGGGGGTTGGAAGTAGATGATCTTAAGGTCCTTTCCAACTCTAACCATTCTGAGACTCTATGAGTCTATGAAGGCTGGAGACAGGAAGACTTCCCTCTGATCACAGAGAATTGGGATAGGCTTAACACCCATAAATCTATGGGCCCTGATGGGATGCATGTTCCAGGTTCATAGGATTCCTGTGCACAAAGACTGGACACTAAACACAATATAAACAATCGGATGCTCTAGTCTATTTATTGTGTTGCTAATGCAAAGCAAATATACACTAATGCAAAGCAAGTTACATACATACATACCAACCCCTGGTTGCACAGGATACTGCCAAGCAGAAGAAGCAGATGGAACGTGTTGCCCAGTCAGAGGGTTGGTAGGCAGTGCGTCGTCAGGGCGTCCCCTGAATCAAGATGAGCATCTGACCTTCTCACCCATCTGTCTCTGCACAGGTCCTTATATCTCCTCTTGGGTTGGAGTGGAGAATTATCAGTTGCAGCATCAGCACACGCGTGGCCAGCGTGTGAACAGATGTTTACCGATATAAGGCTCCCTTACGCTAACAGCGGTTTTAACTCCCCTATTTTCAAGGTTATGTTCCCAGAACCCATGCCAAACAGTACTTTTCCATTCTTGTGTGTTTCACCACAGACCATTATCTATGGTCTCTGACAAAATGCACCCAAGGGTGCTAAGGGAGCTGGTAAGTGTTGCTGTGCCACTCTCCATCATCTTTGAAAAATCATAGAGAATGGGTGAGGTGCCCGAAGACTGAAGGACGGCCAGTGTTACTCCCATCTTCAAAAAAAGGACAAGAAAGAGGACACGGGATGGATAAGGGGCTGCTGAGGAAACTTCAAGGGAATAATGAAGCTTATAAAAGGTGGAAACAAGGACAGGTGGCCTGGGAAGAATACAGGGATGCTGTCCAGAAAGACAGGGACCAGGTGTCCTGAGTTCACGAGTAGCAGCCATTTTTCTCATTCTTAGTAGCTGATGCAATGCTGTGTTTTTTACTTTCAGACTGGGAATAATGCTGATAACACCGATGCTTTTAGTTGTTCCTAAGTAATGTTTACTCCGACCAAGGACTTTGTGAGTCTCATGCTCTGCCAGGGAGGAGGGGAAGCTGGGAGGAAGCAGAGACAGGACACCTGACCCAAACTAACCAAGGGGGTATTCCATACCACAGCATGTCATGTCAGTATATAAACTGGGGGCAGCTACCCGGAAGGGCTAGATCGCTGCTCAGGTCAGCCTGGGTATCGGTTGGCGGGTGGTGAGCAGTTGTATCCGTTCCCCTTGTTATTTCCCTTATCATTATTTTTATTGGTGGTAGTGATATAAGGAAAGCAACTGCCTGGAAAACATAGGGTTAAAATACTTTTAACTTAACTTAGATCTAAGATAGAGAACAATGTTTGTATTTGACTGGAGTGTTGGAATGGAAGGTTACAGGCTTTTTAGAAAAGACAGGTCTGGTAGGAAGGGAGGGGGAGTTACCCTTTATGTTAGGGATAGGCTGGAGAGTATGGAACTCTGTCTGGGGACAGGTGATCAGTTAGCAGAAAGTTTGTGGGTCAGGGTTAAGGGGAAATCAGTGACATTACTGTGGGGATCTGCTACAGACCGCCTGATCAAGAGGAACCTGTGGATGAAGAACTCTATAGACAAATAGGAAAAGCCTCATGCCTGCAGGCCCTTGTTCTCATGGGGGACTTCAACCACCCTGACATCTGTTGGAGTGACGGTATGGCCTGGCACAAGCGATCCAGGAGGTTTCTGGATTTTGGGAAGACAACTTCCTTCTGCAAGCAATAGAGGAGCTGACAAGGAGAGGTGTAGCGGCTACAAAACAGACTAGGGACAATGTAGGCCCCCTCCGGAAGCTTTCGGGAGAACTGGCTACACAGGCTTTGGAGAAGGCCGAGGTTCTGAATGACTTCTTTGCCTCGGTCTTCACTGGCAAAGGCTCTGACCGCACCACCCAAGTCTTGGAAGGAGGACACAGGGACTGTGAAAATCTAGACCTTGGGCCCAATGTACATGAGGATCTGGTTCGAGACCATCTTAAGAACCTGAATGTACACAAGTCCATGGGACCTGATGAAATCCATCCGCGGGTCCTGAAGGAGCTGGCGAATGAAGTTGCAAAGCCACTGTCCATCATATTTGAAAAATCATGGCAGACAGGTGAAGTCACTGATGACTGGAAAAAGGGAAACATAACCCCCATTTTCAAGAAGGGGAAAATGGATGGCCCGGGGAATTACAGACCAGTCAGTCTCACCTCTGTGCCTGGCAAAATCTGGGAGCAGATTCCCTTGGAAGGCATGCTAGGGCACATGAAAAACAACAAGGTGCTTGGTGACAGCCAGCATGGCTTTACTAGGGGAAAATCCTGCCTGACCAATTTGGTGGCCTTCTATGACAGGGCTACAAAAGTGATGGACAGGGGTGGAGCAGTTGACGTCATCTACCTGGACTTGTGCAAAGCGTTCGACACTGTCCCACATGACATGCTTGTCTCTACATTGGAGTGTCATCAATTTGGTAGGTGGACCACTCGGTGGATAAAGAACTGGCTGGATGGTCGCACTCAAAGAGTTGTGGTCAACGGTTCAATGTCCAGCTGGAGACCAGTAACGAGTGGTGTCCCTCAGGGTTCGGTGTTGGGACCGGTCTTGTTTAATATCTTTGTCGCTGTTGTGGACAGTGGAATTGAGTGTGCCCTTATCAAGTTTTCCGATGACACCAAGCTGTGTGGTTCTGTTGATACGCTAGAGGGAAGGAATGCCATTCAGAGGGACCTTGACACACTTGTGAGGTGGGCTGATGCCAACCTCATGAAGTTTAACCATGACAAGTGCAAGGTCCTACACCTGGGTCAGAGCAATCCTAGGCACAGCTACAGGTTGGGCAAAAAAAGGAAATTCATGGCAGTCCTGTGGAGAACGACTTGGGGGTGTTATTCAATGAGAAAATGAACATGAGCCAGCAGTGTGCACTCACAACCCAGAAAGCCAACCGTATCCTGGGCTGCATCAAGAGGAGCGTGACCAGCAGGTTGAAGGAGGTGATCCTGCCCCTCTACTCTGCTCTTGTGAGACCTCACTTGGAGTACTGTGTGCAGTTCTGGTGTCCTCAACATAGAAAGGACATAGTACTGTTAGAACAAGTCTAGAGGAGGGCCTCGAGGATGATCGGGGACTGGAGCACCTCCCATATGAAGACAGGCTGAGAAAGTTGGGGCTGTTCAGCCTGGAGAAGAGAAGGCTGCGTGGAGACCTCATAGCAGCCTTCCAGTATTTGAAGGGGGCCTACAGGGATGCTGGGGAGGGACTATTCATTAGGGACTGTAGTGATAGGACAAGGGGTAACGGGTTGAAACTTAAACAGCAGGGTTTTAGACTGGATATAAGGAAGAAATTCTTTACTGTTAGGGTGGTGAGGTACTAGAATGGGTTGCCCAGGGAGGTAGTGAATGCTCCATCCCTGGCGGTGTTCAGGACCAGGTTGGATGAAGCCTTGGGTGATATGGTTTAGTGTGAGGTGTCCCTGTCCATGGCAGGGGGGTTGGAACTAGATGATCTTGAGGTCCTTTCCAATCCTAACTATTCTATGATTCTATGATTCTATGAGGGTGGGCACCAATGAGCAGGAGGCTCCAGCATCCTTGGGTGAATGCAGGGCAGAAATGCATTGACATGGAGGACATTGTCCTTTGCTTTCCCTACAACCTGCTGGAGATCCAGCCAAGCACTTGCTGCTCACAGGGAGCTGGCAATGGGCAGACTCCTGCAGCCAGAAAAACTCTCGCCAGAAGACTCTGTGCAGAGGAGCTGTGCAAGATAGCCCCAGATCCTGTTCTTTGCTCATTGGAAACCAAGAACTGGCTCTGGCACAGGTCCCACTCTGATCACTCTGGTGCAAAGCCTTGGCTCAGCTGCAGAAGATGGAGCCATCAGCCCTGAGACAGTAGATAGCATGAGAAGATGTTTCTCCTGGTGCCTGTTGCTGCTCTGCCACCAGAAACTTTTCTTGGGGAGGGGGGGGGGTGCAGAACATCCTCCTATCTACCTCAGAAACAGCAAATTGCATCCTCCTTCCCTTTTTATGCAATGTGTTTGGGGGGTGTGTGTGTGTGGAGAACGGGATGGTTGGGACCCCCCAGGACTCAGCTTGGAGGGGTGGGTGCTTTGCATGCTGGGCAGGGATGAGCCTTTGCGCCCCCCCCCCCCCCCCCCCCCCCCCCCCCCCCCCCCCCCCAGCTGGGAAACTTGAAGCTATACCCCTGGCTAGCCTGCAGTGTTTACCCACTCCCCGCCCCCCCGAAGCATCACTCCATGATCATCTCCCTCAGCCTTTCTCCCTTGTTGGAAGACTGGAGATGATCTTGCCCACGTGTATGACAGAGCTGTCTGAGTTACTTATTTAAGGACACAAGGATTTTCACAAGGATTTTCTTGCTGCATTCCCACATCATGTTGGTTGCTAATGCAGGCCAGCTTGTGGCTGCAATGGCACCCACTGCCCCAACTGCTGCAGGCTGCTGCTGGGGGGCTGGGGTACAACCATGTGGCACCCATGAAACCGGCTCTTGGCTTTGCGGTGGGGACCCATAGGACCAGCCCCTCTAGGACCTTGGCTTCCAGGAAAGCTTGGTGCATAACCTTTTGAGGGTTATTTGGGAGTGTGTGTGTGGGGGGGGGAGTGGGTACAGGACACGGGCTCTGCTATAGATAACCCCCAGGGCTGGTCTGAACTGCTGGGTTCTGGAAGGTGGCATCCAATGATCTCAGCTGTTTTTTTCAGCTTCCTGAGGCTGGGCAGCAAGGCCAGGGAAGGGAAGCGGCTAAATTTAGCCTGTCCTGTTGCTGTGAGTGGTGGGGCGCTTGCTGGTGGTGCATCCCAGGAAGCCCAGGAGATGGGGAAGGGGGTTCTTTTCCCAATGAGGCTGGGGCACCTCTGCCTGGGGCACCCCTCTCCTGCATGGCTCCTGCAGCCCAGTTTGGACAGCACCAGTACAGACCTGGGCTTGCACTGGTGAACATCAATTGCACTGCTCATAGACTTCATCCAAGCAGAGCTGGGTGGTTTAACTCAGGGAGCAACTGGTGGGGGATGGGACAGGACAGGGAGCAGCTGGCAGGGGAAGGGACCGGACCGGGTGCAGTGGCGTGGCTGGCCATGTTTTTAAGTGGAAGCCCCATCTGACAGTGTGTGCCCCTCTTCTCCCAACAGGCCTTATGTGGCTGCACCGTGAACTTTCCCACCATCAATGGGCATGTGATCCCGCTGCCCTACAATGACAACATCAAGCCGGGGACAGTGAAGAGACTGTGTGGGGAGGGGCTGCCCTTCCCCAAGGCCCTCAGACTTGATTGTGGAGTTCAAAATCCACTTACTGGACAGAATAGCTCTCCAGATGAGGCAGACAATCAAGCAACACTTCCCATGCTCCAAGAGCTCAGGGACGCTCCTCCAAGCAGTAATGCTCTAAACACACATGCTGCAGCATCTGGCCCATGTGCAGCAGAGGTGTGTTATAAGTGAGTCTCAATAAGGGGCAGAGACTGGCTATTTGAAATGAATCAATTTATTAAGCAAGCAATAGTAAGCAAAACAGCGCTGGGTGGCCGGGGAGTCTCCGCTCCGCCAACGGCGCACACCTCCTCCCGCAGGTTCTGTCCTTTTATATCTTTTTTCCTCTGGTGTAAGTGTCCTCCTTGTTCTTATCTTCGCATGTGGGGCTTGTTGCTGGAGGCTGTATTCTACCTCTCCGTGGTCGCGGGGATGAAGATAAGCTGACTTTTGGCCTAGTTTCACTCGGTGGTCGTGGGGATGAAGATAAACTATCTTCCTCCTGACTTTTGGCCTAGTTTCGACATATCTACTTGACACATCCCGGGGCAAGCTACCTTACTCCTGACCTTTTACCTAGTTTCAACATATCTACTTGACACATCCTGGCTTCGGTATATCTTGTTTAAACACCAGATGCCTACGGTTACAATCTTGTTTCAGTTGGTTTTCTTTAAGCAATATTCTAAAGTTTACAAAAAGTGTTCTAAATTTTTACAATATAATTCTCTCAAATTGTAAGACCAGTTTGATTGAACAGACTCCATTTATCACAGGTGCCACAGTGCTTTCAAATGCAAACTTCACCCCTGTGATAAGCACATAAATGTATTGGCTTTCATAGGTGTTGCTATGTGGATATAACTGTATGAGGTCACAAAGCTCACTAAAGACACAAGATTAGACAACAAGTTGAAAATGGCCAGAACTCTTGAGCAAAATGGAGTCACATAGCAAAAGAATTTGTAAAGGTAAAAGAAAAGGGGGGGGCTTGATATGAGGAAAGCTAGTGCCTGGAAAACATAGGGTTAAAGTACTTTTAGCCTAACTTAGGTCGAAGATAAAGAGCAACGTTTGTGTTCCAAGTCTGTGGAATTTAGTGGCCCCACTAAACATGAATGAATGATTTCACACCATCCTTCTACTTATCAGTTAGTTTAGAGACTAAGCCTCCCAAACATCTGCTAGCTGCAATAAATTTTGCAGGAAGGTCACACTGTTCTAAATCTTTGCCAGCTATCAGAAGAATTACAGATATGGCTGGTTTCAGCTAGTTTTGTGATTACTGGGTATCCAACTGTGCCAAACGTGAAAAGTCCACCACGAGGAAGACCCCTACTCACATGAGGAAGAGTACTTACTTCAGCCTCAAGACTGCCCACAGTCACCAAAGAGCAGTGCACAGACACCAAGAGGAGGAGACTTATGATAATAAGTTCCTGGAGCTAGTTATAATATTCCCTGCCTATACGTGGGAATTATGAATATGTATGTGACTAATGCAATAGTGAAAGTATATAAACCTGTAACAAATGCTAATTAGTGCACCTTTGACTACGGTCACGCGCCCAGGGCTGTTGCTTTTGCTTTATTGACTTGGTTCCTCAATAAAACAGTGTTATCGCTATTAGAGGAGTGAGCTCGTATTTCACAACTGGGGGCTCGTCTGGGATAAAGCTTGCCTTGCTTTCGTGGGCCTAGGGCAAATTGAGCGAAAAGTGCACCCTGCTGATTTCAGCAGTTTGATCATTTTCTTCTGGTCTCATCGGCGATTGCTGGTTATATCCTGGGCAAAGAAGGGGACTCATAAAGCAAAAGCGGGTAAGGGCTCCCAGGGAAACCATGGTCGCCTGTAATTCACGTGTATGAAGACCCAGACAAGAAAATGGACTGTAAGTATTGTTCAGTTAGGCGGGAATATGAGGGTGATCGGTGTGTGAATGAGACATGGACTAGGTAGCCTGGATCTGTGAAGACACAGACCGGGTAGCCGGGATCTGTGAAGCGAGTGCAGAGTCTTTCTAACTGCAGTTCCAATCTCCCACGAGGGAAATGTCTGGTGAAGAGACAAAGTGAACGAGTAACTGAAGACAGAAAAAAAAAAAACCCAGGGTATAAGTATGGGACAAGGGGCAGGTAAGCCGAGTCCCGGGAAATAAAGGGAGCAAGGAAATGCCGGCCAAAATACCCCCGGGCAGTCCACTGGGGATTATGTTAGCTAACAGGGAAAATGGTTAAGGTACAAAAGGAAAGGGCAAGATAAATTCAACAGGAGGAGATACAAGACTAGGGGTGTCAGGGGCTCTACCTCCTGGGGAATATCAGGTAAACCAGATACCTATAAGTCATAAAGAGACGTCCTACGCGAGGTAAAGAGCAGGGGTGCTCGCCCCAAGGGTTGGTTTGGTACAAGGGTAACTGTACTAATGGCTTTATGAACCTTTGGCAGGTAAACAATGGCATGAGATTTATGTGTTACCAATTACTGGCTTAGATGACATTCTGTGTGAAGTGGGTGATTGAGAGATGGGCCCTTGTGTCAATGAGTGTTTTGTGTGAGTGAGACATGGCATTAACTATGAAGCGAGTGTGGAGTCCTGATCCTCAGTTTCGTGTTCTCCACGAGGAGAGCAGCCGGAGACAGACGAAGCGTATATGTCCTTTGAAATTGAACCTACTGTTGAGTTTGGTGTCCTGTCCACCGTAGTGTTGTGTGTAAACCAAATTTTCTCTTTGAATGTTTTGTTTGTGAGGATAACGTGTGGGGGAATTTGATCGGGATTTTTGGTGTGTTAATTGCCCTGGAAATTGGTCTGACTGGGACCGGATTGACCGTTTGGGTGAATGAGTGACTTGTGGAAATTTGTGAGAACTAAAGAACCAGCAGAGCAATATAGAGGTTAACTGTCAAAGTAGTGCTCAAGCTCCCTGGTGCGGGGCTCAAACTAGCCCTTGCCCTATCTGTCATCACTGTAGTTTGTATATCCAAGCTAAGTGTCCTGCTTGGTCACAATATATTCTCTCTTTTGGTCAGAGACAAGAGGTTTATTTACAGAACTGTTTGGAATTTAGGTGCATCCTTTGTGGGTGCAGCACTCCGCGATACCTTTTACTCTGGGTAAAATGTTATTGTAGGGCTAACCGTATCATATATCATTAAAGGATTACAATGGGAGGACAACAGAGTGAGGGAATTCTCAGAAAGAACCCGTTAGGTTGCATTTTAGCTCATTGGAAAGATATAGGAATGCCACCAGGAGGAAGTGTGAATAAGAAAACCCTGATCAAATATTGTAATCCATGGTGACCTTTATATAAATTGCAAGATGGGGAAAAGTGGCCCTTCAATTGTACAATTTATGTTGTTCTTAAAGCGACAAGGAAAATGGGATGAAGTGATGTATGCAGATATGTTTTTCACTTTAAGAAACCACCCGGCATGACAGATGGAATACGAAATTAATATAGCTCAGACAGATCCCTTAATTTTGGCTTTGGAAAAGGACAGGGAAAACCAGAAAGCTAAGCTGGAGAGATGTTGTTCAGCCTGTGATATTGGGGAAAGATGTTTAAAGCTAAAAAAAAAAAAAACAAACAACCAAGAAAACCCCGCACAAAACCAGAGAATTCAGGAAGGTACGTTGGAAAATTATGTATTACAGGTACCTCCAAGAGAAGCACCCTCTGCATCTGTCCTACCTGATATTGATAAGTAGGAAGAGATTGCTGTTACTGGCAACAAGCAGCAGATACACATTCAGAGTTAAGAAAGAGTTAAAACTGAAGTGCTGTTGCAGAGGCAGGCATCTGTAGCCCCTGCAGAGCAGGGTGAGCAACTGTGAGTTAAAAAAAAAGGAAAGGGAAAACCAAAGGGGAAAGGAGGGGAGCTCGCGCAGCTCCTGTGTTTGAGCATGGGATGAGTGCTGGGGCAACCAAACAAGTGGGAACAGACATGCTGACAGAGAGGACTGAGGGCTTGCTGGACCTTCACTGGACAAACTCTTTTATTTGTATGAAGCAATATTAATTAATAACGATGATTTAACATTAATGGTGGACAAAAGTCTAAACCCTGCTCAGTTCTCATATGGGGAACAAAAAGAAGGTTTAACCCATAACTGTTTAGAACTTATACAATACCAGACCAATATTTGGGAGGATTTAATGGAACAGGCCCTCCCAGAAGGTGAAAGAATATATGTGGACTGATCTAGTTGTCTAGAGGGAAAAAGGATGTCAGGATATGCGCTAGTTAACAGAGAAAAGATGCAAATCATTGAAAGAGGGAAAGTACCCTCAGGTTGGTCTGCTCAAACATGTGAGCTATATGCTCTACAAAGAGCCTTAGAATACCTAGCGCATAGGAAGGGAACTATTTATACTGACTCGAAATATGCATTTGGTGTAGTGCACACCTTTGGGAAAATTTGGGAAGAACGGGGACTTTTAAATTCAAAAGGGAAGGGGTTGATTCATTGAGGACTTATCCTGGAAGTCTTGGAAGCATTAAAGTTACCTGAAGAAAAAGCCGTAGTGCATGTCAGGGAACATCAGAGAGGAATAACACCCAAAATAAGGGGAAATAATCTAGCAGACCAAGAAGCTAGAAATGCAGCTGAAAATGGAATTGAGAGAGTCATCTTGGTTCTGATACTTGAGGAAGAGGAATTGGAGATTCCAAAATTCACTGAGTCAGAAGAGAAAGAGTTCAGTAAAATAGGAGGAAAACAAGATCAACATTGGAAATGGAAACTCCCTGATGGGAGACAACTCCTTAATAAACCACTGACCAGACAGATATTAGAAAACATACATCAAAAGACTCACTGGGGCACACAGGCCCTGTGTGACCACTTTTTAAGGGAGTGTGGATGTACTGGAATTTTTGGGTTAGCGAAACAAATAACTGATAAATGCATGACTTGCCAAAGAGTGAATAAAAAGATTATAAGAAAAACTACCTCCGTGGGGGCATGAATTGACGATGCAGCCCTTTCAAAGCATCCAAACAGATTTCACTGAAGTCCCTCCTGTGCAGAGGTGGAAGTCCCTATTAGTAATAGTAGATCACTTAACTCACTGGGTGGAAGCAGTTTCGGCTGTCAGGGCTACAGCAAATACAGTATCAAAAACTCTTTTGGAACTAATTATCCCTAGATATGGGATGATCAGCAGAATTGACTCAGACAGGGAGACACATTTTACCTCAAAAATTGTACAACAAGTCACCCAAGCCTTGGGGATAAAATGGGAATTGCACACCCCATGGTATCCTCAAAGCTCGGGAGGAGTGGAAAAAAATAATCAAACCTTGAAACAAACATTAACTAAACTAATGATTGAGACCCAAATGTCCTGGGTAAAGTGTTTGCCTTTAGTATTGTTACAAGTTCGAACACAGCCCAGATCGAATTTAGGGATATCTCCTTATGAAATTATGTTTGGATTACCTTTTATGACAACCCAAAAGGAGACCGCTACTTATGAAGGAGGAGAGGCGAGTATCAGAAGATATATCACCACAATAGCTCAGACTCTGGAACATTTAAGATCAAAAGGATGGATTCCCCAGTCGACGCCTCTGGACTTTAAAACTCATAACATTAATCCCGGGGAGTGGGTATTGATTAAGACCTGGAGAGAGCAATCTTTAATTCCAAAATGGGAAAGTCCCTTTCAGTTATTGCTGACAACAGAGCCTGCAGTCCGAACTGGAGAAAGAGGATGGACCCACGCCAGCAGGATTAAAGGACCTGTGGAAGAACCTATGGAGTGGACTATAATATCTACGCCAGGTGACACCAAACTGACTCTCAAGAAGAGGACTACGTAGTAATACATAGGTAATAACTCACGAATACAGGGAGACAAAAGGTTAAGGGCGAGCTTATATGACTGGTTTCAAATTCCCTTGTGGGATACTTTGAGGAAACTCTGGTTCTCTTCCTGGGGAGGTAATATTCCCCAATTTGGGGGATCTGGGTTATATTATTCAGATACACACGGGGAACTGGCTCTGGCTTGTAATCCTGTAATAGAGGAACGAGAGCCTTCACCAAGGTGTGTATATATATATATACACACATATATATCGTGTCTAAGACACCCCAATACAACACACTAGATGGATATTCTGTCGGTGTAAGACTTGTAAACAGAAGTGATATTGCAGCTCCCATAACAGACGCCTGCGTTGTATGCCGTGTTGTAAAATTTCACCCTGGAATTGAATATAGACAGCCATTACGGGACGCTGACGTACTTACTCTAATCTGTGGCTGGGAGTTACTGATACCATTGGAGTGGGAGGTAACTGAAGATAAGTGGGAATCTGCTATAAGGGTCTGGGAATAAAGTTTGCATGAAAATTGAATAGGAGAAAATAAGATGGCCGAGGGCAAGCCCAGGTTGGCCTCTATGCTTGCCACCAAGAAGCATAAACATACCTCAGCTGTGGGCAGCAACCCCACAGGCCGGACGGGTGGAGGTATATGTCATACTGGACCTCTGATCATCTTATGGCTCCTGTCCCTATCACGAGTACGAGCCTCCTCTGATTGCACAGAATGTATAAAGACTACTTTGAGTGGACACTTGACCACTCAAACTTTAATCTATCACACTCATTATCGATGCAGTGGAACCCCGCTTGAGATGTGTACCCATAACAATACAGAGTAGGCTAGATGTAATGTTAAAGGCAAGATAATATGTTATGATCCTAAAGCAAAAGAATGGTGGTTGGAAGTGCGTCTCTGGGGAAAGGCGAAATAGTAGTAGGGCAAACTGAAATTACCAACATAAATAGCCCAGCAAGCGTAATCTTTGAAGCTTGTGAAGCAATAGACAGTGATAAGTGGGCAAGGGGATGTGGAAGTATGGAATGGGTACAAACCTTCTCTCGTGACTGAAAACATATGTGCTCCTCTTGGAGGTACAAATCTAAAATGGCAAGTTCTTATCGTACAAGGAACTGGAATTATTGTACTTCTTGGACCTGTGTTATTTGGTCCATGGATTATACCCCAGGAAAGTATACCCAGAGACTACAAAAGCGAGGATATTGGGTAGTTAAGCTAGAGAGGCTGACAGCCCCAAACGAGTGCAGGAGAAACCAGTGTAACCAACTGAACGTAGCCATAAATAAACCCGGAACCTGGAATGAGGATTGGAAAATGGCCAAACACACTTTTGGCTTGCAGATTGACACCACTGGTTCAGACTGATCCAGTTAGGGTTAGGGTTACTCTAGGTTACCTAGGAACTCTAGTCCATATTAAGATCCAAGAAGTTGTATGCTCGGACAAGGAGGAGGAACTACTGTTCCATTCTTTCTATCATGAAATGGAAACTGGGGCCAAATATGAAATTCCCACAATTGCCAGAAATTTCTTTGGGAACTTGGCAGAAAACATAGCAAAAGTACTCAATATAAGTAATTGTTATGGTTGTGGAGGTACCAATATGGGGGAACAATGGCCTTGGGAATTGATGGAAATTAGTATTACTGACAATAATATATGGAACTCAAGCAAAGTCCAGAGAGCGAAACAATGGGCACTACAGACAGGTATCATTGGTCAAAACTGTTGGCAAAAGCCCCCTGGGAGACAAGGGAGAAAGCCAGTGGGGGATTTAACTTGTGAAAACAGTAGAATTTGGAATGAAACAGTAAGAAAATGGACAACTTGGGGACATCCTTCGGATATTGCAGATGGAGGGAAAAATTGGATTTTAAGTAAGAATGCTGGGGAGAAGTGGGAAGCTCCAGAAGGACTATATTGGATCTGTGGTAAATATGCATACTCTGAATTACCCGGGAATTGGATCGGAACATGTGTTTTGGGAACCATCCGGACAAGTTTCTTTTTATTACCAATACGCAGGGGGGAAGGATTAGGAGTGCCAGTCTATTCTGATGTATCTGAAACATCCCAGGCAAAAAGGCACCTAAAGACTGGAAACTGGAAAGATGATCAGTGGCCCCCAGAGCGAATTATTGCTTATTACAGTCCTGCCTCCTAGGGTGAGGATGGATCCTGGGGATACTGGACTCCTATATATATGTTAAATCGCATAATTAGGTTGCAAGCAGTCCTGGAAATTGTGACTAACAAAAGTGGGGATGCATTAACCATATTAGCCAAACAGAACAGCAAAATTTGCACGGCGGTGTATCAAAATTGCTTAGCCCTGGGTTACCTTTTAGCCCAGGAAGGGGGTGTGGGGGGGAAATTCAATCTATCCAACTTCTGTTTACAGATAGATGATGAAGGAAAAGGTGTCGAAAAGATAATTACTGAAACGAAAATACGTCGCATGTGTTCCCGTTCAAACCTGGAGAGGATTTAACTTGGATATGGAAAAATGGTGGAACAACAACTGGTGGAACTTTGGGGGGTCAAGAGGAATCCTGCTGGGTTTTGCTTTGTTAATAATTGTTTTACTCGTTGTACCTTGTGTTGTCCCCCTGATGAGTAAAATGGTCCATAGGACCATAGAGCAATTATGATTTGAAATAATTACTCCCGAGGGAACAGAATCAAAAATTAGAATGCTAAAAATTCGGTCTCCTGATGATCTGTTTGAGGAGGCAATACTAATCTTCGAGAAAAATGAGCGAATGAGAAAAGTCAGAAATGGAAATTATAGCTCAAGCCAAATAGATTAAGAAAGAGGGGGGAATTGTGATAAACACATAAATGTATTGGCTTTTGCAAATCACAGGTGTTGCTATGTGGATATAACTGTATGAGTTCACAGTAGCAGAAACAAAGCTGGCTAAAGACACAAGATCAGACAATCAGTGCTAATCAGTGCACCTCTGGCTATGGTCATGCGCCCAGGGCTGTTGCTTTTACTTTATTGACTGTCCCCCTCAATTAAGCCCTGTTATCTCTATTAGAGGAGTGAGCTCGTATTTCACAACCCCCCACCTGTTACCACAAAAGTCAGTCAGAGAAACTCTCTAAGACTCAATTTGGACTTTTAGAAAGCAGGCATTCTTTATTGCAGAGCTGGATGCACACACGAACACTTTCGCAAAGGTGAGCACACCCATTACTTGCTGGCAGCAGTTCTATATTTAACATACTCATGCATATTCACAGCATTTACGGGAAATTATTTACATATTCATGAGATTATCAGGAACTAATTGCTATATTTTCAGTCTAATTACACATGTGCTTTCTTGCTGAGTGGGGGTCTTTGGTGGTCATCACTAGCCTTCCTCACTGTGTTTACTGAATGACCTCAGTGCTTGCACACACTCGCAAGATCCTAGTGCTGAGTTTGCAGTTGATATGTCCTTGCTTCTGTTCTGTTCCATTCTCTCCATGTTGGGTGCCACTCTGCTATCTTGAAGGCTGACATCCTTGGTCTTATTTACTGTCTCCTTAGTTGTTATCAGTCCCGTAATGTTCCTTCCCCCGTCAGCCAAACATTCCTTTCTCTCTATGTGTTAGCAAGTTAGTACAGTTTGCTATATTTTACTATGTTAGTTTAAAGCCACACACACTATTGTTAGTTTAAACCTATAATTTAAGCCTACACACCCACTTTCCCAAAATTTCCATCCAACCTACCCCCTGCCCATTTTCTTAGCCTATTTTCTGCTCTGACAATGGGGAGGCTCCTGCCCTGCCCATCATGGCTCTCCTGACTGCCAAACTTCTTATTTTTCCTCAGAGGTCCAGCTTTCCCACCTTGCACAAGCAAGTAGCATGGGCCCTTTGCCTGGGGAGGTACATCACATTCTGGGTTTTAATGTCATCTTCTTTTCAGGCCACTTTTCCCATGAGAAGCTGGACTTGTTGGGGTTTGGCACAGTAACTAGGACTCCACAGGATCTCACATTCCCACTGTTAGTTTTCTCTTCCTCTCTGATGCTTGCTGCTGTTCAGGGTCCCAGCTGTACTGGGCCAAAGAGAGTGTCCCACACACGTAAGGCAGAGGGACTGCGCCTGCCCGCAGTGCCCCCCCCCCCCCCCCCCCCCCCCCGAGATAGATTGTTTCTAACCTGGGATCACAGTACAGGGTCCAACCATGGTCTGCTCTCCTTTGCCCTAGGTGGGGCTTTCTTGTTCAGATGGTGTTGAGTTTGCTGCTTTTTTTTTTTTTTAATTACATATATAGAGAGCTCATTAGATAAATTCCATAAGGGGCTTTCTCTGCCTGTTTTGGGATTCCTGGAGTGGCAAGCTGTGCATGTGTGCACGCATGCATATGTACCACACACCTGGATGCAAAAGCAGAGCCAACTGTTAGTAGAGCTGTGGTTTTCACTAGTGTTTCTGTTCAACCTTCAGGATTTTACTAGGAAGAGAAATGCACATATATATTTTTCTACAGGGACAATTAATTCAGGAGGTATTTCTGGGCATTAGGGTGGAGCTGGAAGGCACATGAGGCAATCTGTTTTTTAATATTGTAGGTTTTTTAAGTCTTGATTTCCATCATGAGAATTTTTATAGTTCTTACCTTTTTGGCCCACTCTGCCAAATGCCATTTTTTTTTTATTCCTAGGAAGGGCTCCTACAGAATGAGAAGTGCATTTGATCTGGCTTTGTATAGCTCCTCTTCCTCTACAGCACCTGCTGAGAAAATCTCTGCCAAAATATCCCCCCCCCCCCCCCCGAATAATTTTTTTAAAAGAGGAACCACTGACTTGAAACAGGGTGGTCTTTGAGGAGAAGGGGTCAAGCGTAGGGCACCCATCGCAGCTAGGTGTACAGCTGTACACTGTATCATACACAGCCCCTGTGGAAAGGGGCAAGGAGACCTGTTAGGCTGAAGAATGAGGTTGATTGAAGAATAGGGTTGTAAATAAGTAACCTCAAGAATGTTAGGCTTTGTTAGCCCCTATAGAGAAAAGTAAATTACTAAAATAAGCTTTGCCAGAACCACCTGATAGCTACTGATATGACAACGATCCTAAAACAAAGTGATGAAGAAATAACCACCAGGGGTCTGAAAGCCCACTACCACATTTTTGTACGTATACAGGAGACATTCTCTAAGAAGTATGATGTAATGTATATAATCTAATGAATACATATGTTTAAGGACAATATAATCACAGCCTGGTTGATGCTTGGGGGAGACACGCTTGGAGGAGCCCTGTGTCTCCCGGCGCCGCAATAAAGAATACCTGTTTGTCAACTTAAAATTTCGTTGGCAAGTTCCTGGAGTTTTCTCCGAATCAAGGCACTGCTTAATTACTTGCCTGGTTTGACTGGTGAGGGTATGCCACTGGTTCCCTCTGCTAGTAGCTGTGGAGTTTGATGTAGAGAAACCTGGTAGACACTGCTGGAGAGTGAGAAGAGAGGTCAACACACAGATGCAAGCTTTTTTTTTTTGTTTTTCTGTTTCAATGAGACCTAAATATTTTATAGTGGAGGGTTGTGGATTTTCTGGGAGTTTTACTTGTTTGTTTTAACGTCTGTATTGAGAGAAAAAATAAAGTATTTATAAAAAATATATCTCCTTGGGGTGTGTTGTGATGGCAGATGATAAGCACAGGCAGCAGGGCCAAGGAAGGGGCTTGGCTCCTACTGGCACTGGGGGAACCACACAAGGACTCTGCATCCCCTTGGGGCTTCCAGGATGTGGCTGACACCAGGAACAGGAGTGGGTGCTAGATAAGGAGTATTTGTGAATGGTGGGGTGGTATAGCTGGAGATGAGACAATGAAGGGGGGCTCCTCACCGACAGATGCTGCCTAAGGGGGATGGAGACACACCGGTGCCCAGCTATCTTGGAGGAGCCCTGGGGCTGGTCAGGAAGCAGCAGCACACATAGCGTTGAATTGCTGAGGTGAATAGCTTGAGAGAGGATGCCTTCAACACCTGAGTGGAGGGAAGCTCAGCATTCAGGAGCCTCAATTCAGAGGAGCAAGAGCCACCGAGGGAAGCTCAAGTACTTGACAGGACTTTCCCAGGAGATGGCAGCTCAGCTGACACAAGCAGGTGACTCGCGGTGGGGGGGGGGCACCACGAAGAGCAGTACCATCCCTGACTAGTTAAAAACCTGCCTCAGGGAGCACGAGTGACCATGAGCACAGCGACCAGGGCTGGTCGAGGCAGTTTGCACGGGATGGTGAGCACTTGCCATACGACCAGGGCCCGGTCTGGGAGCTCTGCTCTGGCTGCCCCAGCAGTGGCCAGTGTAGGCGCCCAGGCAGAACCGATGAGAGGGAAAGCTGCAGTGCAGAGCTCCGAGTGTAGAGGGTGTCTGCACTGGTCTTGTGAGGCGAGGGTGCACAATGGGCAGGGCTGCACTTGGTGCTCCCTGGTGGAGGTCCTCCCACAGCAGGTGTCTGAGCTGTGGGATGCTGTCAATCGGATAAAAGATGTCGGGGAAGCCGTGACGAAGCTGGAATGCTTACTCCAGGCCCAAACTGTGCAGGGGCCTCAAGCATCCGCTGTAGCTCATGGAAGGAAGGAGGCCGCTAACCCGGGAAGCTGGGAAATAGTGAAACAAAGAGGCACAAAATGTAATCAGTTCTAAAGTAATGATAAGTTTGGCTTTGTAATGAAAAGTAACCGTTTTGCCTGAAGGCAGTTTCAGGTCCTCAGAACCTCAATACAAAAGGTGTGACAAGAACAGAATGGAAAACGACCAAGGGGTGGGTAGCACCTGGGACTAGCTGATGGCCAGGATGGCAGTAGTTAAAACCTATTGATAAGTAAAAGAACAGGATGATTGCTATATCTGTAATGTTAATTAAGCTGGGAACCACCATCATATTTTGTATGAATGCGGGAAACTTTCTGGAAATGATGTAATGTTCTCAGTGACCATATAAGGATGACCTGTAGAGCAATACGGGGACACACGTTAGGAGGAGCTATCCCCCGTGTCTCCCGGCGCCGTAATAAAGAATACCTGCTTGTCAACTTGAAACTCTGTTGGCGAGTTTGTTCATGGAGTTTTCTCCGAATCAATTTGGCGACCCAGATGGGACCCTCTCTGCTCGGCTGCAGGACCCGCTGAGGACAGGGCTCCCTAGGGCCCTCGGGAGTTTTTCCTGGAGGGACCCCTCGACTCATTCGGATCACTGCGGGAGCAGACAAGGACCATCTTCAGAAAAGGTATTCTTTTATATTTTAAGGGGGGATCCTGCAAGACGCAGTGGCAGAAGGCGTCTTGTAGAAAGCATTGTATATTGGTTTGGTAAGCGTACGCATGGTGAGGAAGCCTTCCGTAAATCGAGATAGGAAATCTCGTGGGTAAAGGCGTATACCCGGCTGCTAGCGTCCGTTTGGTATACACCCACAAGAAGCAGTGGGCATCTTGTGGTTTGGGTTATGCAAGACGCAGTGGCAGTAGGCGTCTTGTAGGAAAGGTTTTTACCGGTATACAATCACAAGAGGCAGTGGGCATCTTGTGGTTTGGGTTATGCAAGACGCAGTGGCAGTAGGCGTCTTGTAGAAAAGGTTTTTACCGGTATACAATCACAAGAGGCAGTGGGCATCTTGTGGTTTGGGTTATGCAAGACGCAGTGGCAGTAGGCGTCTTGTAGAAAAGGTTTTTACCGGTATACAATCACAAGAGGCAGTGGGCATCTTGTGGTTTGGGTCATGCAAGACGCAGTGGCAGTAGGCGTCTTGTAGAAAAGGTTTTACCGGTTTACAATCACAGGAGGCAGTGAGCATCTTGTGGTTTGGGTCCGCAAGACACAGTGGGTGTCTTGTACAAAAGGTTTTACGCACGAGAGGCATCGGGCGCCCTGTGGTTTACAGACACAGGGGGCAGTGGGCATCTTGTGGTTCGGGTCCGCAAGGCACAGTGAACAAAAGGTTTTACGCACGAGAGGCAGCGGGCGTCCTGTGGTTTACAGACACAGGGGGCAGTGGGCATCTTGTGGTTTGGGTAAAGGTGTAAAACAAGAGGCAGCGGGCGTCCTGTGGTTTACAATCACAGGAGGCAGTGAGCATCTTGTGGTTTGGGTCCGCAAGACACAGTGGGTGTCTTGTACAAAAGGTTTTACGCACGAGAGGCATCGGGCGCCCTGTGGTTTACAGACACAGGGGGCAGTGGGCATCTTGTGGTTCGGGTCCGCAAGGCACAGTGAACAAAAGGTTTTACGCACGAGAGGCAGCGGGCGTCCTGTGGTTTACAGACACAGGGGGCAGTGGGCATCTTGTGGTTTGGGTAAAGGTGTAAAACAAGAGGCAGCGGGCGTCCTGTGGTTTACAATCACAGGAGGCAGTGGGCATCTTGTGGTTAAGGTCCTACAAGACACAGTGGGTGTCTTATAGAAAGTCCTGCAAGACACAGTGGGTGTCTTATAGGAAGGGTTTTGGATTTTACTGGTATTTGACTTCTATTGTGGCTTATTACAGTTGTGATTTTGGTCTTGTGATTTTTGGTATTGGTGACAGACTACTATAAATGTGTCTCTGTTTCAAGTATTGTAACTGTGGAGTGCCTATTCTGTGGCTTGTTATAGTGATGATTTTCGTCTTGTGATGTTAGTGTTGGCAGCAGGTTATAACTATTGTTTGATACGATTTTAGTCTTTGTCTCAAGTGTTGTAGCTGTGTGGAGTGTGTGTGTGGGATCCCGTGTGTGTGTGTGTGTGTGTGTGAATGCGAGATTGATAATGGGAAATCAGCAGAGTGGAGAAATCTTGAAAAAGAGTCCTTTAGGTTGCATTTTGGCCCATTGGAAGGAACTGGGAGGGTCTTCTGGGGGCTCGCTAAATAAGAAAACATTGGTGAAATATTGTAACCAATGGTGGCCTTTGTATAGTTTAAAAGATCAGGAAAAATGGCCTAAAAATGGAACTTTTAATTATGATACATTGTTATAATTAATGTTGTTTTTGAGGTGGCAAGGAAAATTGAATTAAGTAATGTATGCAGATATGACAGATGGAATGCAAAATTAATATACCTTCGCCAGATCCCTTAATTTTGGCTTTGGAAAAGGACAGGGAAAAACTTGAAAGCTAAGCTGGAGAGATGTTGTTCAGATCGTGATACTGGGGAAAGATGTTTAAAGTTAAGGAAAACCAAGAAGGAAAGTAGGGGAGCTCGGGCAGCTCCTGTGGTTGAGTGGGATGAATGCTGGGGAAATGCATGGGATGGCTCCGGTGGCTGAATTGGAGCTAGACTGACAGGAACCTGGGTAATCTACCCTAGTAGATCTACTGGTTAAATTAAAACCGGGGACTAGAGGAAATAAAGTAGAATTTTAGTGGATACAGGAGCAACTTGTTCAGAGTTAAGTCAGAGGGAAAAGAATTTGTTACAGATGTGGGAGCTAATGGTCACCAAGGAAAAAAAACAAACAAAACAAAACAAACAAAAAACTTTCTGAAACCCTTTCAGACAATTGGAAAAACAAAGGAGAATGCATAAATTTATGCATACTAAATTCTCCAAAATCTATATTAGGACTAGAAGAAGCATTTAAAGAAGGTAAAATGGAATTGAGAGTTAAAAATCAGTTAATTTCAGTTTTGAGTTTATATCTTCAACAGAAAAGCGAACAGGAGGACACCCCCTGAAATAGAAGAAATCCATAATCAAGTATATCTGGGAGTATGGGCATCTGAAGTTCCAGAAATGGCGATAAGAACTGCTGAAAAAAGGTGGACACATGCGTCCTGAGTAAAAGGACCCATAAAAGAATGGAAAAGTTGTGACTGAACCCAGAGACGCCAAGTTGACCCTCAAGAGGACTTGGGATAAGTAACTGAGAGAATTCATATTGACTCCTGTAAATTTGATATGGGAAATGCAGATATAGTTGAAATTATTTTAAGAAACCATAGGATAAGGGCCAGTACCAGTCCATGTCCTCCTAAGTGTCCCAATTGTTTGAAGCATATTATTACTCGTAGGGGAGACCAGGAACAATTTTTTGAGAAATCAATTACAGTTCTTTTGCATTCGGTGTGAAATTACCACCTCATTGGAACAGTTGTTGTGGGTCAAATACTACTGCCATAGTAGCCGACGGGGAATATACCTTTAAGCTACCAGAGAGGGCAAGACCGGAGGGAATCGGTGCTGCAGCTGAAAAGGTCTGCCGAGGGCTGCAACCCCTGGGGCTGTGACCGCTGAGCACTATGATCCTGACCGGACCTCTTTTGGTGTCGGTTCTGATAGGAACCATATGGGAAAATGCCGTGGCTTCTAAAATCATTCACAACTGTAGTGAATGCATTACCACAACTAGACAAGGGAGAGTAACCTCTCAAATGCTGATCTACCACACCTTTTATGAATGCAAAGGAACAAAGACAGGCAGTTGCATATACAATCAAACTCAGTGAGAACAAATTCAGACGGAAGATTAATTGGAATAAGTTATAATGAAGTTATAACCAATTTGAGTACCTCACTGTCAATAATTTTTGATGCATGTGATATTATAGATGATGATTTAGATACTAATTGTGGAAGTTCAGAGTAGAGGCGGTACTACAGTAGCCAACCAAAATATATTTGCCCAGGTGGATACCAATGTCACATAAATCCTGATGATGTACCTAGTCAAACGGCTAGATATCAGTCATCACACCTCTGTGGAAGAAAAGGATGGTCTTGTGTATGCTGGAATACTGCAGGCTGGAGATATGACTAAATTTAATAGCAGGAATAGCTGTACAACCCATGCCTGCAAGCCAGTAAATTTAACTGAAAAATTAGAAACAGAAAAAAAGTAACTAAAATTGGACTTAAAATATATGGAACTGAAGAAGACCCAAATGTGATTATTAGTATTAAGATCAAAGAAAAATATAAAGAGTCAATACAACATCATGTATTATCATGAAATGGAAACTGGAGTCCAATATGAAATTCCCACAGTTGCTAAAAAAATCTCTTTGTAAATCTTGCTGAAAATATAGCTAAAGCATTGAATGTAACTAACTGCCAAGGAAGGGGGGGTATAGGCATTTGTTACTAAATTGAATAATAATCAAATGGTTCGCTGTCTTGGATTTAAAGGACTCTTTCTTTGCTTAATATTGGCCAAAGAAAACCAGAATTTATTGGCTTTTGAATAAGGAAAATCCTGACACAGTAAGGAAAACTCAACTAATTTGGACAGTATTACCTGAAGGGTTTAAAACCAGTCCAACAAGTTTTGAAATCAGTTAACACTGGAACTAGAAACAAGGAATCCACCCACTCAGAGGGACTCTGTTACAATATGTGAATGACCTATTAATTGCTACAGGAACAAAGGAAGAATATGTCTCGTTAATGGTGGGATTATTGAATTTTCTGGGGCTGAATGAATATCAGGTATCCAGACAAAAGGCCAAACTAATTCAAACCTGAGTTTCCTACCTAGGATATGAAACAACAGGAGAACATAGAAGTTGGAACTGCTAGAAAGGAAGCCATTTATCAAACACCACTATCATCAACCATCAAGGAGTTCTGTACGTTCCTGGGAATGACTGAATGATGCAGACATGGATATGTGATTATGGTGTTCTGGTAAGACCACTATATGAACTGTTAAAAGAAACCTCTCTTTGGAATAGACCGATTCTGTAGAGGAGGGCTTTAAAACAGAGCTAATGAGAACTGCAGCTCTGTGACTTCCAGATGTGACTAAACCCTTTTGGCTATATTCCTATGAAGAGGGAATAGCTTTGGTCCTTGCTCAGAAGCTAGGACCCTATAAGAAGACAGTGGTGCATTTTTCAAAACAGCTGGATGAAGCAAGCAAAGGATAGCCCAGATGCCTAAGAGCTGTGGCTGCAGTTGTCATGAACATTGAAGAGGCTTGCAAATTTACCTTGGGACAAAAGATTACTGTACTAGTGTCTCATGTTGTATTAGCAGTTCTGGAACAGAAAGAAGCCCACTGGTTATCTTCTTCATGGTTTTTTTTTTCTTTTGGTTTTTGTTTTTACCAAATTTGAAAGAAACCTGGAACATGCTGAACAAGAGCCCTGGAACTGTCTAAAGACAAAAGGATAAATATTTGGACTGATTCTAAATATGCATTTGTGGTCCATGGACATGGTGACGTCTGAAAAGAATGAAAACTTTTTTTTAAAAAAAAAATAAATAAATAAATTTAAGCTGGTGACTCTGATCAGGAAACTGGAAATAATTTGGCCAATATTGGAGCCAAACAAGAAGCTGAACAATCTTAAAATCATTCTTTTAATCCCTGATGACAAACTAACAATTGAGAAATCTAAACCTAGATATTCAAAGGAGGATAGAAAATTGATTGAAGATCTCGAAGGACAGGAAAACAAAGAGGGTTGGGTTCAGATACCTGATGGGCGAATTGTAATTCCTTATAATCAACTCTGGAGGCTAGTTCAAGAGGAACATAATAAAACTCATTGGGGTAGCAACTCTTTGTATAAATATTTGGACAAACAAATTGTAGGAAGGAATCTATACACCACAGTTCAATCAGTGACAAAACAATGTCAGCTCTGTCTTAAGAATAATCCTAAAACTGAAAACAGAAATCAAATTGGGACCATTGGGAGAGGAAATTATCCGGGACAGCAATGGCAAATAGATTTCTCTGAATTACCAAGAAAAGGGGGTTACCAATATTTGTTGGTGTTAACGGATACTTTTTCAGGATGGCCAGAAGCATTCCCTTGTAGAATAAATAATGTAAGACAAGTAATTGGAACATCGTTGTATGATATACCTTGTTTTGGAGCACCAGAGGCAATTTCTTCTGACCGAGGCTTACACTTTAGAGCAAAATAGTTACAAGAAACTAGCAAAAATAGAAGCTGATTGGCAACTACATGTACCATACAGGCCCCAGGTCAGTGGGCAAGTAGAAAAGATGGTTCATCTGATCAGAACATCAGATTGGTAAAATATGTCAGGAAATAAATTAATATTGGTACCAAGCCTTACTGGCTCTATTAAGGCTTTGAACTAAACCTCGGTCGAAAGAAAAGGCTAGACCATGTAAAATTTTATATGGAAGACCATATCAGTCCCAGTTTAAAAGAGAAAGTCTTCTGGAAGTGGGAGAAGGCCATCTCTGAGAGTTTGACCACCTTTACAGCAGTGAAGATAAAGGAACAACCTGCTTGGATACATTATTCAAGAATAAAGAAAGCACCAGAACCAGAGAAGACATGGTGGATTGAACCCTCAGGCTCCTGGTGTATGAAATTGTATCGGTCGTAATTTGAACTTATATGATAACTGGTATACTAGTTTGGGACCAATACTTATACCTGAAATTAATGCAGAATGTTGCTAAAATTGTTAATTGTAGTGGCTGTTGAGTGTGTGCACAGTTGCCTGAATCAGGAGATCAGGGCCGTCCATTAATTGGCATTCCAGTTTCCAACACTATCTCATGGACAAATTTGTGGGTGATATCTAAAATGGTATTACAAAGCCGAATGGCTCTAGACATTATTGGCTTCACAAGGAGGGGGTTGTTCCATAATCAGTGAAAGTTGCTGTTCCTGAAACAAATCTGGAGGAAATTTGGAAATAAATTAAAATCTTTCATAAAATGGCCAAGGATGATACCTCCTGGGGGTTTAAAGAAATATGGAAAAAGTTAACTTCATGGTTACTTGATCTCTCCTGTTTAAGGCAACTGGTTGCAGGATATTGTCTTAATATTAATTACTTGTGGTATAACAAAATTTTCTTTCTGGTATTGTAAATGATCTATAATAAGTTATGAAGACTGGAAAAAGAAATGAAACTTAAGTATCAAGTAGAAACAGGACACTTTCAAAAGACTCTAGATGGTAATGGTATTATATAAAATGTTGCAAAAGAATTCGCAAAAGGACAGAAAAAGGGGGGATTGAAACAAAGAGGCACAAAATGTAATCAGTTCTAAAGTAATGATAAGTTTGGCTTTGTAATGAAAAGTAACCGTTTTGCCTGAAGGCAGTTTCAGGTCCTCAGAACCTCAATACAAAAGGTGTGACAAGAACAGAATGGAAAACGACCAAGGGGTGGGTAGCACCTGGGACTAGCTGATGGCCAGGATGGCAGTAGTTAAAACCTATTGATAAGTAAAAGAACAGGATGATTGCTATATCTGTAATGTTAATTAAGCTGGGAACCACCATCATATTTTGTATGAATGCGGGAAACTTTCTGGAAATGATGTAATGTTCTCAGTGACCATATAAGGATGACCTGTAGAGCAATACGGGGACACACGTTAGGAGGAGCTATCCCCCGTGTCTCCCGGCGCCGTAATAAAGAATACCTGCTTGTCAACTTGAAACTCTGTTGGCGAGTTTGTTCATGGAGTTTTCTCCGAATCAATAGTAACAGAAAAAAGAAGGAAGAGAACAATTAAAAGCAAGGGGCTTCCTCCTAAATCTGTTGTCCCCACCCAGAACTGCTTTGCAGTTCTGCAGGAAGCTAATGAGAAAACACACTCGTACCAGAAACAACCGGCTGGGGCACTGCTAAAGACCTCTACTGGTGCCGCAAAGAAAAAGCAGTGGATCATAGTGGTAGGGGACTCTACTTTGAAAGGAACAGAGGCACCTATCTGTCTGCCTGACCCAGTCTCAAGGGAGGTGTGTTGCCTACCAGAGGCATGGATCAGGGATGTTGCAGAGAAGCTTCCTGCTCTAATAAGTCCCACTGACTATTAACCACTTCTAGTGATCCATGTGGGCACTAGTGATATAGACAGCAGTAGCCTGGAGAACATAAATGACTATAGAGCCCTGGGAGAGGTGGTTAGGGGCTCTGGAGCTCAGACTGTCTGTTCATCGATTCTCCAGGATAAAGGGGAGGACCTTGAAAAGGCTAGGAAGATTGGCCAGATTAATAAATGGTTAGAAAGTTGGTGCCATAGTCAAGGGTTTGTGTGTCTTGAACATGGGAACCAAGTTTGTAAGCCAGGTGTACTGGGGGCTGGTGGAGCTGGTCTGACACAGAACGGGAAGAGTGATTTTGGTAGGAGGCTTGACAGACTGGTCAAGGATACTTTAAACTAGATGTGTTGGGGGAGGGGGACATCATTCCATCCCAACACAACCAGCTGCCAGAAACTATAATAAATGCTCAAAGCAATGTAGAAATATTCCAGCCGCTCCAGTGAATGAGCTGGCTTCATTTGGAGCTCGGCACACATGCCTCTATACAAACACACGTAGCATGGGGAACAAACAAGAGGAACTAGAGATGTGGGCACATCTACGGGGATATAACATAACAGGCATCACAGAAATATTGTGGGAAGGCTCCTATGACTGGAGTGTTGGAATGGAAGGTTACAGGCCCTTTAGAAAAGATAGGCCTGGCAGACAGGGAGGGGGAGTTGCCATTTATGTTAGGGATAGGCTGGAGAGTATGGAACTCTGTCTGGGGACAGGTGATCAGTCAACAGAGAGTTTGCGGGTCAGGGTTAAAGGGAGAACAGTGATAGGAGACATTATTGTGAGAATCTGTTACATACCGCCTGATCAAGAGAAATCTGTGGATGAAGCACTCTACAGACAGATAGGAACAGCCTCATGCTTGCAGGCCCTTGTTCTCGTGGGGGACTTCAACCACCCTGATATCTGTTGGAGGTATACTACAGCCAGACACAAGCAATCCAGGAGGTTCCTCGATTGTATGGAAGACAACTTCCTTCTGCAACTAATAGAGGAGCCAACCAGGAGAGGTGCCCTGCTTGTCCTTGTGCTCACCGACAGGGAAGGGCTGGTTGGAAATGTGACACTCCAGGGGAGCCTCAGTTGTAGCGATCATGAGATGGTCAAATTCAAGATCCTCAGGACAGTAAGAAGAGCATACAGCATGCTCACTGCCCTGGACTTCAAGAGAGCAGACTTTGACCACTTCAAAGCCTGCTTAGTAAAGTTCCATGGGATATAGCCCTAGATGGCAGGGGGACCCAAGACTGTTGGTTGATATTCAAGGATCACCTACTGCAAGCTCAGGAGCATTGCATCCCAACTAGAAGGAAATGCAGCAGGAGGGCCAGGAGACCTCCTTAGATGGATAAGGAGCTGCTGAGGAATATTCAAAGGACAAAAGAGGCTTATAAAAGGTAGAAGCAAGGACAGGCGGCCTGGGAAGAATACAGGGATGCTGTCCAGGAAGCTAGGGACCAGGTTAGGAAAGCTAAGGCCCAGTGAGAATTAAACTGGGCTAAGGATGTTAAGGATGTTAAGGGATTCTCTAAGTACATCACAAATTAAAGACAAACTAGGGACAACGTAGGCCACCTCTGGAAGCTATCAGGAGACCTGGCTACCCTGGATTTGAAGAAGGCTGAGGTTCTTAATGACTTCTTTGCCTCGGTTTTCACTGGCAAATGCTCTGACCACACCACCCAACCAAATCTTGGAAGGCAGATGCAGGGACTGTAAGAATGAAGACCTTAGGCCCACTGTAGGAGAGGATCTGGTTCGAGACCATCTTAAGAACCTGAACATGCATGGGAACCTGATGAAATCCATCCACGGGTTCTAAAGGAGCTGGCAAATGAAGTTGCTAAGCCACTGGCCATCATATTTGAAAAATCATGGTAGTCAGGTGAAGTTCCTGACAACTGGAAAAAGAGAAATATAACCCCCATTTTCATGATAGGGGAAAATGGATGACCAGGGAACTACAGACCAGTCAGTCTCCCCTCTGTGCCTGGCAAAATCTTGGAGCAGATTCTCCTGGAAGGCATGCTAAGGCACATAAAAAAGGACAAGCCGGTTGGTGACAGCCAGCATGGCTTCACTAAGGGGAAATCCTGCCTGACCAATTTGGTGGCCTTCTATGACGGGGCTACAGAACTGAGGGACAAGGGTAGAGCAGTTGACATCATCTACCTGGACTTGTGCAAAGCGCTCAAAACTGACCCACATGACATCCTTGTCTCTAAAATGGAGATATATCAATTTGATAGGTGGACCACTTGGTGGTCTCTCTGCTGGATGGGCAGAGAGTTGTGGTCAATGGCTCAGTCTATCTGGAGACCAGTAACAAGCGGTGTTCCTCAGGGATCGGTGTTGGGACCGGTCTTGTTCAACATCTTTGCTGGTGACATGGACAGTGGGATTGAGCGCACTCTCCGCAAGTTTGCCGATGACACCAAGCTGTGTGGTTCGCTTGATACCCCTCTACTCTGCTCTTGTGAGACCTCACTTGGAGTATTGTGTACAGTTCTGGTGTCCTCAACATAAAAAGAACATGGAACTGTTGGAACAAGTCCAGAGGAGGACCATGAGAATGATCAGGGGACTGGAGCACTTCCTGTATGAGGATAAGCTGAGAAAGTTGGGGCTGTTCAGCCTGGAGAAGAGAAGGCTGTGTGAAGACATCATAGCAGCCTTCCAGTATCCAAAGGGGGGCTATAGGGATGCTGGGGATGGCCTCTTCATTAGGGGCTATAGTGATAGGACAAGGAGTAATGGGCTAAAACTTAACCAGGGGAAGTTTAGATTGGATATAAGGAAGAAATTCTTTACTGTTAGGGTGGTCAGGCACTGGAACAGGCTGCCCAGGGAAGTTGTGAATGTTCCATCCCTGGTGGTGTTCAAGGCCAGGCTGGACAGAGCCTTGGGTGATACAGTTTAGTGTGAGGTGTCCCTGCCCATGGCAGGGGGGTTGGAACTAGATGATCTTAAGGTCCTTTCCACCCCTAAGTATTCTATGATTCTACCCAGGGACATTCCCACTGATATCAGGAAAAATGTTGGCCCATCAGGTGCCAAGCATGAGTAGCTGTAAAGGCAGGCAACGTAAGCAAAAACCCATGGGCATTGTGCCTTCAGAGAGGCCTGGGCAGAGGCTGCCAAACCCTATATGGCTCACAACCCCAAGCTCCTTCCTGAGAAGGGGCAATGAAAGCACCCTGTAAGAACTTGACCCTGAAGCCCACACAGCAGACAGGTCTGGGAACAGCTAACAGTCTGGGCAGACTGGGGGCACAGGGGAGAGGCAGAGCTATCACACTCCCCCCAGTCATGGGGGCTGGCAGTGCTGCCAGGGTTGCCCATAGGGCAGGAAATGGCCATGGGAAGGGGATGATCTTGGAAAAGGAACACCCATGGGGCATGGGATGGAACTTGGGAGGGCATGTCCATGGGGAAAGTGATACCTGTAATGGAGGAATGCCCTTGGGACAACACCATGGGAAGGGGATGCTCATGGGACAGGAATGCCCATAGACATGACCAATAAGATGACCTAGACTAGAACAGGAACCGTGCTGAGCCCATAAGAGTTTTGGGGTGCTGCAGGACCCCATTATTGGGGTCAAGAACCAGCCTCTAACACCAATACCTTGGCCAGGGATCCTTGCACATGACATCGCTAGGCCACACACAGTCCTCTATGTGGCCTGGCTGTAGCTCCGGGGCCACAAGGAAATGCCAAGCATGAGTGATGAAAGGGACTGCCCTCAGCTGCCCACCTTGCTAACCATGCTCCATCCAGGGCAAGCCCCAGCTGACAGTACCTTCCATCTGCCAGCACCTCTGGGGCTGCCCAGCCTCCCCAGCAAGGTGGTGGGTAAGGGAAGAGGGTGGCACAGGAAGGCTCTTGCCCATGTAGCTACCAGAGGGGTTCTTCTGCAGGGGTAGTCTCTGGAAAAGGGCACAGGTTGGGGCCAAACCTAGTCCCTGGTGGTGCCTATTTTTCTGGGGCTGCTAAGGGTAAAGAACAGTGCTAGCAGGCAGACAACTCTAAAGTAAGACAAAACACCTGAGCAGGGGCTACTCATCCTCCCCAAGGGTTCCCATGTCCTCCTACCACAGCTACTTAACCAGTGTTCCCAATTTCAGCATTTTTCTCCCCATTGCCCCCCTTTCATGGATGCTCCTATCCTCCTGCCATTTTGAGATGAGCCTCACCTCACCTGTCTCCCCTTAAATCTATCCAGATTGATGAAGCCTTCCAAGATCTGCCAGGCTTTAGGGCTGAAATTCCTACTGCCCAGGCCCTGCATAACTCCTGCCTCAGCATGGCTCAGCCCAAAGGCCTAGGACACCCTTCTGCCACACAATCTACATTTAAGCCTCTTTGCAGAAGCCCTTGGTTACTGCTACCCTGCTCCTCCTCCCCCCCCCCAAAAAAAAAAAACAAACAAAAAAAAAACAAAGGAAAAAAAAGCTAATAGCACATGGCCATTTTGTGCACCCGATGGTCATTGGCTCAAACAGGCTCTCCATATCCAGCCTGCCACAACTGCTCCTGTGCGTGACAGGACCAGACCCAGGCCATCTCTCATACAAAACACTGAAGTACAGCAGTAGCCCATTTTTAAGGTCAGAGAAAATAAACCAAGGAGCAAGGCAGCAACCTCTAAGTAGAAAAGGGTAAGAACCACAATTTGAACCCAACTACTGAGTATGAGGCACAACAAGGGTCAAGCTGGCAGCAGAGAGCCATGCTTGCCATCAGAAAGCCGAAGGCATACATGTAACAGTGCAGAGGAAGGAGGAAATCTCTCCACAGAGCCTGATAAACTGCTGCTGCAGCAGCATCAGAAGCTACCCTCTTCCCTGATCACAAACTCCAGAGAGAGCCTAAGAGCCCTCCTTGTGCATGCCTTCAGGCAGAGCAGATGAAACAGGGATTGCCAGACAAGTTCTTTGCTGCAGAGGAGCCAAACCAGCAGGAGACCTTGTGGGAATTCTTAAAGAGCCAAGGCCACGTAGTGAGCAATCCTGATACCCTGAGCCTTATTACTGTAAAGTAAGAAGATTTTTGGCAGGCATAAGCAACTTCAATTGTCTTGTTAGGCCTCTGTAATTTTCCACTGAAAACGTGCAGAGAATGATCTCTGCCAAGGTTGTAGTTTCCCACTGTATTTTTAGAGTAAGGTATTTAATTGCAATTATAACAAGTTATAAACATTAGCTCTGTAAACGATAGTAACCTCTAGACTAACCAATTAGAGCTCAGTATTCAAGGTTGTTACATAAGGGAGTAAGGGTATAAAAAGGAGCACTGTATCTAATAAAGGTTGGCAATCGCTTGATCACATTGATCGTCTCCGCGTTGTCCAGTGACTCCTGCGTCGACAAGACCTGACAGCTCAGGGCCAGCATCAGAGAAGCAAGAGGTATCTGCTACCTCTCTTACTTAGCACTTCTTGTCAATTAGGGCAGGGGAGAAAACTGCCAAAACAACTTCTTCTGTTAATGGGCTAAGAGGCATAAGAATGAAGAGCAACCTCAAACGCACCAAGGAAACACACATAGATGGGGTCTACCAGACTGAGGAGTGCTCAGACAGCATGTGACACAGGGTTAACAGGCAGCAGAAACTACACTGCACCAGTCCCCCACAAAGAAATTGCAAGGGCCTGCTTAGAGTTTCATGTGATTTTTTATTATTTTTGTGGGTTTTTTTTTTTTTATACAGGCTAGCATCATACTCTTTGTTAAAGCTGCTGATTCTGCCACATAAACTAAAATGGAAATTTCTGAGAATTTAAGTTGGTTCCCCTCCTTGTTAATGCACTGTCTGCCTCCCAACTGAACACTGGTCTGGATTTGTGTTTGCAGAAAACATCCCCCATATAAAGTCTGACATGCAGCTTACACCATTCTAACTGAGGAATGAAGAAGCTAAGAGTTCACTAACATTGGATTTTTTTTTCCTGTACAACGTGGCCTGATGTAGGGTTCAGTCCACAGAGGACAGCAAGTTAACCGTAGAGATCATCATCATTGTCTTCACTGTACACGTTGCCCCCGCTGTTGCCTCCTGTGCCTTGGCTTGGACCAGCACTGCCCTGGTTACTTGATGGGAACCTGTATGCAGTGGTGCAGAAGGGGAAAAAAGACACTGTTCAAAAGCCTCCTCAAAAAGTTCAGCACAATGCCCTCCCCTCCACACCAACTCCCCAGTGGCAAGGAGGACAAGGAGAAATGGGATGAGGCCTTATGGCAGGTTACACAAAAGGCTTAAACAGCTGCTGGATGTCACTCATGTTAAAAGAAGAAAGGATTGACAGACTTCAGGAGCACTAACAGAGCAGTTACAACCAACCTGCAGCACAGCCTACACCTGCTACAAGCTCAGCTAGCTGCTGTACATACTGGGGAGAATAGAAAAATGCAGTGGAAGAGGGAATTTGTTACCCAGAATCCAGCAGAAAGCTGTCTCAGTACTCTGCTCTGGGGCTGGCTGAGCTATACTACCCTCCCCCTATGATTACCTGAAGCTGCCAAAGCCACGGCTCTGCTGTAGAGTCTGTGCAAACATCTCGTATTTCCTGATGTCATTGTCACTGACAGAGCGCCGAGCAAAGCGCATGGCCTCCTCAAAGTGATCCCGGCGGATCTCAGGAACTGGGTCATCCTCCTCCACTTCCTGCAGTGGGACAGAGGGCCCAGGTGAGCTGTGTGCCCAAGCTCTGCAGCCCAACAGCTGCTCACATCCTCCCTCTAGGCCAGGATGCTCCAACACCCACCAAAGTAGGAGACACTGTGGCAGACTGAGTCACAGCTGCAGCAGGGGCCTTCTGAGCAATGCTGACAATGAGGCACCCCAGGAGGGCCTCAAGTGCCCACAAGATGAGAAATAAATGCTCCAGCTCCATGCTCTATGCTGAGAGCCCACTCATCCCTATCTGAGGATTATGGACAGAAACACATCCCATCTCATACATGAGCAGAACTGAGCTGCCTTGTCTCATGGAAAGCTCAGAGTGCCCCACTCACCATGGCAGAAGGGTTGGTCTGCCTTTCTCTTTCTCGTCTGATCTCACTCTCGATGGACTCACGGATAGCCAGTTTGCAGGCACGCTGGCAAATTTCTGTCAGGTCAGCCCCCGAAAAGCCATTGGTCATCTTAGCTAAGAAATCCAGGTCAACATCCTAATAACAAAAAAAACAAACAACCAAACAAAAAACCTCCAGAAAACCACAAAAACCACACACAAACAATCAAAACCAACCAACCAAAACCCAGAAAACCCACCAAAATGCAAGCAGACACAAAAAAAACCCAACCAAAAAACAAAACCAAAAAGAAACCAAAACCCAACCCCATCCAACTGTCCCGTGTTCAGCAGTAGTAGTAATTTTTTCTCCTTCTTGGTAGCTGGTGCAGTGCTGTGTTATTCACTTTTGGGTGAGAACGGTTGCTGATAGCAAGTATGTTTTGAGTTACTGCTCAAGTGTTTGGTTTTGTCCAAGGCCTTTTCTGAGCTCATGCTCTGCCAGGGAGGAGGGAGAGATCAGACACCTGACCCAGGCGAGCCAAAGAGGTATTCCATAGCACAGCACACCATGCTCGGGGAGGTAACTGGAAGTTGGCCGGAAGGGGGGGAGTTATCTCTCTTACGGGTTGGGCTCGGTTCTGTGGGTGGTATCATATTCTCTCTCCTTGTTTATTTCCTCTATCATTGTTTTCATTAGTGGTAGGAGTAGTGATTTGTGTTATACCTTAGTTACTCCGGGAGCGGGGAGGGCGGAGGGGGGAAGGGGTGTGTGGTGCTGCGGGAGACTGAGGTGGGGTTTTAAACCATGCAAGCTGTGTGGATTGGTTTAAACCACGACACAACCTATCCCCTGCCCATTTTCTTGGCCTATTTTCTGCTCTGGCAATGGGGAGGCTCCTGCTCTGCCCATCATGGCTCTCCTGACTGCCAAACTTCTTATTTTTCCTATATAGTTCAAGCCAAACAGATTAAGAAAAAGAGGGGGGAATTGTGATAAATACATAAATGTATTGGCTTTTGCAAATCATAGGTGTTGCTATGTGGATATATCTGTATGAGGTCACAAAGCTCACTAAAGACACAAGATTAGACAACAAGTTGAAAATGGCCAGAACTCTTGAGCAAAATGGAGTCACATAGCAAAAGAATTTGTAAAGGTAAAAGAAAAATGGGGAGGGGGGCTTGATATGAGGAAAGCTAGTGCCTGGAAAACATAGGGTTAAAGTACTTTTAGCCTAACTTAGGTCGAAGATAAAGAACAATGTGTTCTAAGTTTGTGGATTTTAGTGGCCCCACTAAACATGAATGAATGATTTCACACCATCCTTCTACTTATCAGTTAGTTTAGAGACAGAGCCTCCCAAACATCTGCTAGCTTGGGATACTCCTTGTCTGCCCATCTTGCAATAAATTTTGCAGGAAGGTCACACTGTTCTAAATCTTTGCCAGCTATCAGAAGAATTACAGATATGGCTGTTTTCAGCTCGTTTTGTGATTACTGGGCATCCAACTGTGCCAAACGTGAAAAGTACAAGAAACCAGTAGTTTTCCTAGCAAAATTATTAGAACTGGTAATCAGGGGCTGGCCATCATCTATACAGCCAATAGCTGTGTCATTGGTTCAGCAGTAGCAATCATTTTTTCTCCTTCTTGGTAGCTGGTGCAGTGCTGTGTTTTGACTTTCGGGCTGAGAATGGTTTCTGATAGCAAGTATATTTTGAGTTACTGCTCAAATGTTTGGTTTTGTCCAAGGCCTTTTCTGAGCTCATGCTCTGCCAGGGAGGAGGGGAAGTTGGGAGGAAGGAGAGATGGGACACCTGACCTAGGCTAGCCAAAGAGGTATTCCATACCATAGCACGTCATGCTCGGGGAGGTAACTGGAAGTTGGCCGGAAGGGGGGGAGTTATCTCTCTTACGGGTTGGGCTCGGTTCTGTGGGTGGTATCATATTCTCTCTCCTTGTTTATTTCCTCTATCATTGTTTTCATTAGTGGTAGGAGTAGTGATTTGTGTTATACCTTAATTACTGGATTGGTTTTTATCTCAACCCATGGGAGTTACATTCCTTCGGTTCTCCTCCCCATCCTTCCGGGAGTGGGGAAGTGGGGGGGAAAAGGGGTGTGTGGTACTGCCGGAGACTGAGGTGAGGTTTTAAACCACACAAGCTGTGCGGACTTGGTTTTAAACCACGACAAGCTGCCGCTGCCCTGTCAGCAGAAGAAGCTAGGAAATTAACCTTTGGAGGCAGGCTTGTGGTTTACACACCCCATGCTGTGCAAACAATTCTGACCCAGAGGTCAGGGTGCTGGATGACAGATTGCAGAATTCTCAAGTATTAAGTATGAGGCTATTTTAATGGAATGAGACGACTTAAACTTAACAGTGAATTCCTGTGTTAACCCTTCTCAGTTCTTATACGGGACAGGAAAGAATAAAGGTCTGGGGCATGACTGTTTGGAAATAATAGATTATCAGACAAAGGTCTGTGAGGACTTAATGGAGATTTCTTTGAAGGAAGGGTGACACCTGTTTACAGATGGGTCATCTCAAGTAATAAATGGTAAAAAAGTCAGTGGCTATGCAGTTATGGATGGCATAGAGTTAACCACAGTAAGCGCAGGTAAACTCCCCAGAGACTGGTCAGCCCAAATATGTGAACTATATGCTGTGGTAGCAGCGTTACAAGAAACAGGAGAAGGGATTGGAACAATTTATACTGGCTCTAAGTATGCTTGGGGAGTAGTTCATGTGTTTGGAAAAAATTTGGCAGGGAAGAGGAATGATAACCTCCCAAGGCAAACACCTGAGCCATGAAGCAGTAATTAAAACACTGCTAAAGGTTTTATTAATACCTCAAGAACTTGCAATAGTGCACGTAAAAGGGCATCAACAGGGGAACAGCATGATAGCCCAGGGAAATAAACAAGTAGATCAAGTAGCGAAGGCAGTGGCACTTGAGGAAAAAGTGAGGAAAAATCTCATGATGCTGATACCAGTTCAGGAAAAAGAACTATGCACAACATTCAATGAACAGGAGAAAGAGGAGTTAAAAAGAAATTGGGGCAATAGAAGATGTAACAGGCAAATGGGCACTCCCAGACAGGAGACAAATGTTACCCAAAAGTACCATGAGGGAGGTGCTCCATAAATTGTATGAAAGTACTCATTGGGGCACACAGGCACTAGTGGAGACCTTTCTTAAAACTTTTGGATGTAAGGAATATATACAGTTGCTAAGCAAATCACAAACTAATGTATAATCTGTCAGAGAATTAATAAGAAGCTACAGCAATCCTGGATAGCAAGGGGAAGGGACTTAGCTTTGTGACCTTTTCAAAGAATATAAGTGGTCTTTACTGAGTTACCCTTAACCCAAAGATGGAAATATTTATTGGTAATTGTAGATCATTTAACCCATTGGGTTGAAGCATTTCCTGTAATAAGGGCCACCTCCAGGAGTGTTATAAAAATATTATTAGAACAAATAATTCCCTGATTTGGGCTCCCTGATACAACAGACTCTGATTGGGGATCCCATTTTACAGCCAAAATCTTAAAATTGGTATCTGACAATTTGCAGATAACCTGGCAGGACCACACTCCCTGGCATCCCCAGAGCTCAGGCAGGGTCGAGTGAATGAATCAGACTCTCAAAAATCACATTACTAAACTAATCCTTGAGACTGGAATGCCTTGGACTAAGTGCCTACCTCCAGCGCTATTCAGAATACAAACTGCCCCTAGAAAGGACATCAGTCTTTCCCCTGTGAAATGCTGTTTCGATTGCCTTACTTATACCACAATGTAGAGGCCCCCACTTGGGAAAGTGGGGGGGGGGAAACACATATACTACTACATACGAGAAATATCCTCTCGATTACATAATTTGTACCAACAAGGTTTATTATCCCAGACCACAAAGCTGGAGATGCAGGTTCATCCGTTCAAAGTGGGAGACTGGGTTCTCATTAACACATGGAAAGAAGAACCATTGAGACTGCAGCAGGAGGGACCATGTCAGGTCCTACTCACTATAGAAACAGCAATTAGGACCGAAGAACATGGGTAGATGCACCATTCCAGAGTAAAAGGGCCAATGAAACCCCCAAAAGAGAACAAATGGAATATGCAAGGGAGTTATCCAAAATTTAAAATAACTCGACAATAAGTTCTCTTACAGTGACTGGACTGCTGAGCAAGTCGAAAAGAAACGCAGAGAAAAGTGCCCTAAGATTAATCTCTGGATGAGCAAGGATAATACCAGACATCACCTGCATCTCAGCATCAAACTGACTGTTAACTGGCACTGTCCTATAAATGGGTTTGGAAATTTTTCATGTAACCCATTATTCTGCATTATAAATGGTAATTATATAATGGTAAAATCATAGCATGGTACAATACCTCCACTACATTGTGCAGATAAGAAAATGCCGTTCACTAACACGCCCCCCTCCTTTCTCCCCCAACTCCCAGGGAACTGGGGAGGAGAATCCAAAGAATGTAGCTCCCACAGGTTGAGATAAGAACAGTTTAATAACTAAGGTATAACATAAATCACTAAAGCTACTACTACTACTAATAATAATGATAAAGGAAATAACAAGTGAAGAGAATACAACACCTCACCAGCCACCAACCCATAACTCACCCCACCCTGCCCAACCGAGCACCGACCGATACCTCCTCCAACCCCCCAGAGCACTAGCCCTTACAGGTAACTCTCGGTTACATCCTGGATATGACGTGCCATGGAATGGAATACCTCTTTGGCTAGCCTGGGTCAGGTGTCTTGTCTCTCCTTCCTCCCAGCCTCCCCTCCTCCCTGGCAGAGCACGAGGCTCAGAAAGTCCTTGGACAAACCAAACATTTGAACAGTAACTCAAAACATACGTGCTATCAGCAACAGTTCCCAGCCCAAAAGTCAAAACACAGCACTGCACCAGCTACCAAGAAGGAGAAAAAATGACTGTTACTGCTGAACCCAGGACAGAGTGTTTTGGCTGTAACCAAACCGTTTGGGTACTGTTCTGAGGCAATTTCTGGTAGGACAAGTGTGGGAATTGGTCTGACTGGGACAGAGTCAAATGATCAGGTGAACTCATGCAGATAACTTGTGGGAATCTAACAGATATAAGAGGACAATAATTGCATGGGTAGAGGGAACAATGGAAAACAGTGCCCCATAGTATCAGCAGAAGCCAGGGCATCTTTCTGTCTGAAGTGTAAAGATTGTCAACTAACAATAATTGCCAGGTGTGGATGGTGTAAGAGCCTCTTGAATTTTAACACTGAAATAACCTTAGAACACACATGCTTATGGTCTCGAGGCTATAGAAAAAAAAGTGGTTGAAATAATCATAAATACCACTGGGGAGGGTCTCCTAAAACTGGCAAAAATGGAAGTAAACTAAGAACAGCAGTTTATCAAAACAGACTAGCCTTAGATTATATGTTAGCTGTGGAGGGGGGAGTCTGTGGAAAATTCAGTCTCACAAACTGTTGCCTCCAAATAGATGATGAGGGAAAAGCCATTGAAACCTTGGTCGATGAAATTAAAAAGGTGGTTCACATCCCAGTACAAACTTGGAACGGGTTTGACTTGGGACTTGAAAAATGGTGGAATGAAAAATTGTGGAATGAAAAACGATGGAATTTTGGGGGATTGAAAAGTATCCTTCTGGGAATTATTGTAATTTTAGGATTATTATTTGTATTACCGTGTCTGCTTCCCATTCTGAGCAAGCAGATCCAACGCATCATAGCACAAACAAAATTTGAAGCCACAGTGATAGAAAATCCAAAACTGCAGGAAGCTCAGAAACTTTTAACTCGGTGAGAGAGAATAAGGAACAGCATGGCGCTCATTAACAAAGAAAGCAAGAAAAAGAAAAGGGGGAATTGTGAGAAAAATATAGGAGGTTTTGTTATGAGTGAGCTATAGGTAGAACAGAAAGTCTATAAGGCATGGGATTCCAGGGTGTGGGCATCAGCCAAGGGAGTCTGCGGCTGGTGTTAGGAACATCTGAATATAGATAAAGAGTTTATGTAACTGCAAGGCTTCAATGCATGCACCAGAAACAAAGTTCAGAAGCTTATTTGTGAAAAAGACTCGGAGCCTTCCTCCCCATGACCATCAGAGACCCTCCGAGAGCAGTCAGAGGGTAGGGGTTTGGGTTCACAGAAAATCTAAATAATTTCTCAGAGGAAGGCTGGCATAATCAGGAGGCAAAACCTAGAGAGGTATACACCAAGCTGTGTGGTTCAGTTGACACGCTGGAGGGAAGGAATGCCATCCAGAGGGACCTTGACATGCTTGTGAGGTGGGCTGATGCCAACCTCATGAAGTTTAACCATGACAAGTGCAAGGTCCTACACCTGGGTCGGAGCAATCCCAGGCACAGCTACAGGTTGGGCAATAAGGAAATTCAGTGCAGCTCTGTGGAGAAGGACTTGGGGGTGTTGGTCAATGAGAAAATGAACATGAGTCAGCAGTGTGCACTCACAGCCCAGAAAGCCAACCGTATTCTGGGCTGCATCAAAAGAAGCGTGACCAGCAGGTCGAAGGAGGTGATCCTGCCCCTCTACTCTGCTCTCAAGAGAGCCCACTTGGAGTACTGTGTGCAGTTCTGGTGTCCTCAACATAAAAAGGACATGGAACTGTTGGAACAAGTCCAGAGGAGGGCCACGAGGATGATCAGGGGACTGAAGCACCTCCCATATGAAGACAGGCTGAGAAAGTTGGGGCTGTTCAGCCTGGAGAAGAGAAGGCTGCGTGGAGACCTCATTGCAGCCTTCCAGTATCTGAAGGGGGCCTACAGGGATGCTGGGGAGGGACTGTTCATTAGTGACTGCAGTGATAGGACAAAGGGTAACAGGTTGAAACTTAAACAGCAGAGGTTTAGATTGGATATAAGAAAGAAATTCTTTACTGTTAGGGTGGTGAGGTACTGGAATGGGTTGCCCAGGGAGGTTGTGAATGATCCATCCCTGGCAGTGTTCAAGACCAGGTTGGATGAAGCCTTGGGTGATATGGTTTAGTGTGAGATGTCCCTGTCCATGGCAGGGGGGTTGGAACTAGATGATCTTGAGGTCCTTTCCAACCCTAACTATTCTACAATTCTATGATTCTATATCTGCTGAGTGGGTGTGCTCATCTGTCCGTGGATGATGTACCCAGCATGCTGCTATTAAAGGGCTCTTTGCTTCACAATTTCTGCCTGTAAAATTTTGATTGCTGAGCAGATTTCTCACAGTACTACATGGCTCCTTGGAACAGAGCACCAGGTAATTAAATTATTTGTAAGTACCTGGGAGAAAACAAGGGAGTGCCTGTCCGTGCCAGATGGTTGAGAACAGGCATCAGAAACATCTGATGCCCCCGATGAGAGCAGGATCAGGGCTGCTGGTGCAATACTGATGCGAAGGGTTAACCTATGTACAGGGTTGTTAGGGTCAAGCCGCTTGCTTAACAATGTTACTGCTTACTCAACAAATCCGTGCTCAAAACATATCATGCTTGCCAGAGCAGGGGGGAGGACCAAGGCTATGGATAAAAGGAATCACAATCAGAGAATCCCAAGGGTTGGAAGGGACATCAAAAGATCATCTAGTCCAACCCCCCCACAAGAGCAGGGTAACCTAGAGTACATCACACAGGAACTTGTCCAGGTGGGCCTTGAATACCTCCAACATAGAAGACTCCACACCACCCCCCCCGGGCAACCTGTTCCAGTGCTCTGTCACTCTCACAGTAAAGAAGTTCTTCCTGATGTTCACATGGAAACTCCTATGCTCCAGTTTACACTCACTGCCCCTTGTCCTATCACTGGACATCACTGAAAAAAACCTAACTCCATCATCCTGACACCCACCCTTTACATATTTGTAAACACTGATGAGGTCACCCCTCAGTTTCCTCTTCTCCAACCTAAAGAGACCCAGCTCCGTCAGCCTCTCCTCATAACGGAGATGTTCCACTCCCTTCATCATCTTTGTGGCCCTGCGCTGGACCCTTTCAAGCAATTCCCTGTCCTTCTTGAACAGAGGGGCCCAGAACTGGACACAATACTCCAGATGCAGCCTCACCAAGGCAGAGTAGTAGGGCAAGAGATGTTCTCCTCCCCCTCTAACCACACCCTTTCTAAATGCACCCTAGGATGCCATTTGCCTTCTTGGCCACAAGGGCCCATTGCTGGCTCATGGTCATCCTCCTATCCACCAGGACCCCCAGGTCCCTTTCCCCTTCACTCCTTTCCAGCAGGTCAACCCCCAACCTGTACTGGTACATGGGGTTGTTTTTCCCCAGCTGCAAGACTCTACACTTGCCCTTGTTGAATTTCATCAAGTTTCTCCCCTCCCAACTCTCCAGCCTGTCCAGGTCTCGCTGAATGGCAACACAGCCTTCTAGTGTGTCAGCCACACCTCCCAATTTAGTGTCATCAGCGAACTTGCTGAGGGTACACTCAGTTCCCTCATCCAGGTCGTTGATGAAAATATTAAACAGCACTGGTCCCAGCACCAACCCCTGAGGGACTCCACTAGTTACAGACCTCCAGCTAGATTCTGCCCCATTGACCACAACTCTCTTCCTTCTTCCTTTCAATCAGTTCTTGATCCACCTCACTACCTGATCATCAAAAGCCCACACTCCCTTAGCTTATCTATGAGGATGCTGTGGGAGACAGTATCAAATGCCCTACTGAAATCAAGAAAAACCACATCTACTGCTCTACCATCATCCCTCCACCTAGTTACTTCCTCATACAAGGCTATAAGGTTGGTCAAACATGACTTCCCCATGGTAAAACCATGTTGTCTGTTCTTAATGACCCCCTCATCTTTGAGATGTCTAGAGATGGTGTCAAGAATAAGTTGTTCCATCACCTTTCCAGGGATGGAGGTAAGGCTGACCGGTCTATAATTACCCGGGTCCTCCTTCTTGCCCTTCTTATAGACTGGCATGACATTTGCCATCCTCCAATCCTCAGGCACCTCTCCCGTTTCCAAAGATTTACCTAAGATGATAGAGAGTGGCCTAGCAATGAGCTCTGCCAGCTCCCTCAGCACCCACAGGTGTATTCCATCCAGACCCATTGATTTATAGATGTCCAGATTGCTTAGCTGATCCCTAACCCAATCCTCATCTACCAAAGCAAACTCCTCCTTTGTCCTGACTCCTTCTGGGGCTATAGGAATCTGGGGCCCCCAGGGAGAGTCTGCAGGAGTAAAGACAGAGGCAAAGAAGGCATTCGGCACCTTTGCCTTCTTTATATCCTCTGTCTCCAGGGCACCCACCTCATTCAGCAGTGGGCCTATATTGCCTCTTGTGTTAGCTTTATCCACTATGTATTTGAAGAAGCCCTTCTATTGTCCTTAACCCAACTAGCAAGATTAAGTTCCAAGGAGGCCTTAGCTGTCCTAATTGCCTCTAACCCTACATCCTCTAACAACCTTCCTATATTCCTCCCAAGTGGCCAGCCCCTCCTTCCATAATCCATAGATTCTCTTTTTCCACATGAGTTTGCCCAGCAGCTCCTTGTTTAACCATGCTGGTCTCCTAGCTCCCTTACTTGATTTCCTACCCATTGGGATGCTCTGAAGGAACAATAACTGAGTTCCTGCTCTCTGTACCCCTAAACCGGCTGAAATCGGCTTTGCTGTTTGGACAGTGACTAAATCACCAGGGAACATGTGCAACAACTAGAGGTGAAAAGTTCAAGGAAGACTCTTTTACTTCATCTTGAGACCCTCACCCACGACTACTAGGAGACACTATGCAAGCAAGGACCTTTTACCTCGTTATAAGATGAAGCGGGAATAGGTCATGAATATGTATAATATAATTGTAATAGTTTAGAGAATAAATATAGAGAAGAACAACACTGGGGTGCGCATGCCTTTGGAGGAGCGATCTGCCATGCTCCTCAGCACTGAATAAAGCATACCTACTTTACAACTTTAATAAGTTGTGGAGTCTACCCACGTATCAATACCACTTGGCTTCAGCAATGTTTCTGGCCCTAAGGAAATGTCACACAGGTGGAGATGCTTAAACAGACCAGGAAACAGTGCTTTGAGGGCAATGAGTCATAAAGGGATAGCCAGCAGGGGAGTTGTTTCAGATGGCTCAAGGAGAGCTAGAACTTCAAACCCCTGATGGGGCCATGGGGCAAGGGTTATACAACAACTGTTTGGGAACATGAGCCCTGCCCGTGTGGGGATGGGGAGAAAGAGTAAAGAGAAAAGAATGAAGCCTCTGGAGAGCATTTCCCCAAAGCCTCATCGAGGTCGTTCTGAAACCACCCCCAAGAGAACCAAACCAAGCTCACTGCCAGCACCCACATGCACAGCCCAACTGGCTGAACCCAGATGCGCTCACCGAACTCTGGCTGCTCCCCAAGACCTCACCTCTCACTCCTTCTCATCGACTGCAACTCCCGCCACGCACATCTCTTTCCTCGGCTGCAAACGAAACGAAGCTTACCCGAATGGCGTCATGGTGGGATTTTCGGTCTGGATTTTCCCATTGGTGGAATTTTGCCATTGGTTCCCCGACCTATGTCGCCCTGTAGAACAGCCACGGCAGGGGGCAGTGTTGTGCTTGGCTTGCGACGATTAGAAAGGGAAAGGGAAGGAGGGAAGGGAAAGATTTCCGTCTCCTCGATTGGCTGAGGTGCTGGCCGGGCGGATATTTCCGATTGGTCAGTGTACGCTGTTGCTAGGCGGGTGTGACATCACGAGAGGGAGCTTCCTCTTGATGAGTTGGCTTTAAGGTGCAATCAGCGTGAAGCGTCTAATTCTCCTGCGAGCCTCTCCGAGATTCGCAGTTGCCCGTCTGTTGTTTCTCGGCTTCCCCTTGGCCTTTTCCCTCCCCCAGCACCATGGCCTCAGGATCCGAGTAAGTGTGGGCAGACCGCGGCCTAGGCCCAGCCGTGGTGGTGCTGGGCCTGGTTCGGCCTGCTTCTTTTAATACTGTATCCGCGCTGCGCTGACCAGTCCGGGTCCGGCGGCAATCTCGTTCCGGCGTTGATCCCGCTGTGTCATGCAGGTTCTGAGGAGGCGGGAGTGGGGTTGGTAGGGGGATAGGCGGCTCCTCGCGCGTGCCTGCTCAGACGTGTGCCCGCAGGGGGGGCCCATGCGTTGCTGCCCCTCCCCCCTTCCTCGGCCGGGCCTTCCCGGGATGTGTCGAGTCGTGAAGGGGGGAGGCCTGGCTAGGTCAGGCCTCCCGCGGGGGCTTTGGCCATGTCCTCGCCAGGGGTCATCCACCCTGGAATAGGCCTCAGCCAGGGAGGGCTTTGTCTTCCAGGTTCCCTGAAATCTGTGGAGAGGCTGGTGGAGCAGCTACGGGGGAGAGGCACGTCCCGGCTTCCTCCCCACAGGCCCATAGCGGCCCTCGGGTCTGGACTAGAAGTCACTTGGTATTCGAAGAGGCCGGATATGTTGTCCCGGGCTGGCAGCTGAGGCAGTCGGCTATGTTTTCGTTTCCAGAGTCTTGCCTCACTCTGTTTTCAGTTCCACGCTGAGGGTCATCTTTTGTGCTCCTTAAAAATGAGTAATGCTGATCTTTCAGCTCCTAGTCTACATGTGCAAGCCACCTCATTGCCATTTAAGAGGAGTAAAAATAGAACCTAAAGAGAATTTCCAAATCCAAGAATATTTCAAATGACTTGTTGGCCTTACCAGAGGCACTTTCAGTCCTTTTAGTGTCCGTGGTTTATCTTCTTTCCTTTTGCAACTCCTGCAACTTAGACCTACTTGGTCCTACTAAATTAGTTCTAGCAAGGTGTGCTGAGAATTTAGTGTCCCTAGTAGAGCTTGTGATGGAAGTGATGGTTTCAAAGGCATGTTCTGAATCTGAGCAAGGTGAAGAGTTTCTTTAAAAATAAATTTCTACTTTTGCAGAGTTGTTCTCATCATGTAGGAGTTAACAGAAGTTACTCTGCAACTGGAAAACATTTGCCTTTTTAGTTGTAATTTTTGGGTCAATGCTGTTGGCAGCCATCTTGTTGAATTGAGCTTTAGCACAGAGTAGCATTGCAAGAGCTGTTAGAGTGTAGTTTTTGAAGAGATTCTCATCTTCATGTGCATACCTGTCTGAAACTGAGGACTTGGTATTTTGAGAGTGAGTGAACTCACTGCTTGGTTGTTACGTGCTGTTTCAGTAAGTAGCTGCAGTGGTCAGATGTTTCACTCATTTGCTTCAATGTATAAAATGTTTTATGGATTTTTATTTATTTAATACTTACCTGGGGAAAGTAGTTCGGTCTATAACATGGATGTTCAGGGTGGTAAGAAACTACTGTCAGGTTTTATCTAGGAAGCAAGCTCATGAGGGTATTGATAAAATGGCACACCAGCATACAAAAGGCATGACTTTTCACTTTTGGTACTGAAGCTGGAATCATTTTGAGTTGGTGAATTTTCATTGTATGTTTAGCATAGACTTGCAGGAGCAACTTAATTACCTACTTCATGTGGAGCTTTGGTGATTGGTAGTAATTTTCAGAAGAATCAATAATTACTTTCTGACCTCTTCATACTGTCCACCACAGTGCATAGCTTCTGGGCATTATTGTATGCTGAACAAGGGGAGCTCTGACACAGAGATAAACAATGAATAAGTTGTAAAATGTTCCTCCCTACCTCTTGTGTCAAATGGGGCTATTGGGCTGCTTTACTGAGAGAGAAAAGGGGTCTGAGAATGGAAATGGAGAACCCATTATTGTTGGTCTTTAGGGTGAGTACATATTTGCTTAAATAAAATTGAAGTCTTATGCTTTAGTATGCCATTAGCTGTGCCATTATGTCCTCTTCTGTCTAGAGTCAAGCTTGATGCAAGCTTAGACTTTCTTTTTAAAATTTATCTTTAGAGCTGTTTTGGAATTACGTTCAGTTTACCTCTGTTGAGTTAGTGAAAGAAAGGTGAGAAAGTGTGTGAGGGAGCTGACAGAAGGGATGAGTAGAAGGAAAATTGTTGAGGAGCTTTAGAAATTTCCTAGATTAACTCTGTCCTGCCCTTTGCTAAATATTACCAATGCATGTAAGAAAGTTGGCAGGAGAGAACCCCAACCCATGCTTTATACTTTCCTGCTTAGTATTTTCAGTTTGGGCTCTCCTTTCCTGATGCATAGATATCTGGGATTGTCTGAGCATGGTTGAGGTGCACAGACGTGTTTTCCTTTATCATCTCAGTTACAGTATGAGGAATCCCCAAAGAGATGTAATGAGGACAAATAGTGATGATGATATTCTGAATTGCTACTGGAAAATGGATAGTGCTTCTCTAAGTCCTTACACTTGTCAGTAGGAGAAATAACATCACTCTCCTGTGTAGCTGTCATGTAATTTCTTAACACCTTTGTTTCTTTGCAGATAACTGAAGCTGACCCCATGCATATAAATGTATGCATGCTGTTATTTGGAGACTTTTATTCTATTTTTGTAATGCTTTTGTAAAGCTTTTCACAGAATCACAAGGGTTGGAAGGGACCTCTGGAGATTGCCTAGCCCAACCCCCTGCCAAGGCAGGGCCACCTAGAGCAGGTTACACAGGAATGTGTCTAGGCAGGTTTTGAATGTCTCCAGAGAGGGAGATCCATAACCCTCTTGGGCAGCCTGTTCCAGTGCTCTGCCACCCTCAATTTAAAGAATTTCTTCCTCATGTTGAGGTGAAATTTCTTGTGTTTCAGTTTATGGCCATTGCTCCTCATCCTGTTGCTGGGCACCACTGAAAAGAGTCTGGCACCATCCTTCTGGCACCCACCTTTGAGATATTTGTATGTATTAATGAGATCTACTCTCAGTCTCTTCTTCTAGACTAAACAGGCCCAGCTCCTGCAGTCTCTCCTCATAAAAAAGGATGACCAGACCCCTGATCATGCTTGTGGCCCTCCAGGTGACCCTCTCCAGTAGCTCCTTATCTTCCTTGTACTGAGGAGCCCAGAACTGGACACAGTACTCCAGAAGTGGTCTCACCAGTGTCAAGGAGAGGGGGAGGATCACCTCCTTTGACTTGCTGGCCACACTCCTCCCAACGCATGGCCCTCCTGGCTGCAGGGGCATACTGATGGCTCATAGTCAACATAGCATGTGTCAATACTCCCAGGTCCTTCTCACGTGACTTTCTCTCTAGTAGGTCAGCCCCCAGCCTGTACTGGTACTTGGGGCTCTTTCTCCCCTGGTGCACTACCCTACACTTGCCCTTGTTGAACCTCATTAGGTTTCTCTCTGCCCCCAATTCAGCCTCTCAAGGTCCCACTGAATGGCAGCACAGCCTTCAGGTGTATCAGCCACTGCCCCCCAGCTTTGTATCATCAGCAAACCTGCTGAGGGTACACTCTAGCTCTTGATCCAGGTCATTGATAAGCAACTTGAATAAGACCAGACCCAGTATTGATCCCTGGGGAATGACACTGACTACAAGGCTCCAACTGGATTCTGTTCTGCTGATCATAACCCTCTGAACTCTGCTATTCAGCCATTTCTCAAAGCACCTCACAAAGAGAGAGAAAACTATAAAAAAAAAACCACAAACCAACAATAAACAGAAGTGTTGCACAATACAATTACTCACTGCCTCCTGATGGATACCCAGCCTGACCCAAGCAGTGGTTAGTGCCTTCTGGGTGATTTCCCCCCAGTTTCTGTACTGGGCATGACATGCTGTGGTATGGAATACCCTTTTGGCTAGTTTGGGTCAGGTGTCCTGTCTCTGCTTCCTTCTGGCTTCTTGTGCCCATCCTCACTGGCAGAGCATGAGAGACTAAGGAAGTCCTTGATTGGGGTAAGCATTACTTAGCAACAACTAAAGCCATTGGTATGTTATCAGCACTGTTCTTAGGCTAAAGCCAAAACACAGCACTGGATCAGCTACTGGGAAGAAAATTAACTGTATCCCAGCTGAAACCAGGAGACTGTCCTGGGTTCAGTAGTAGCAGTCTTTTTTTTTTTTTTTTTTTTTCTTCTCAGTAGCTGGTGCAGTGCTGTGTTTTTTCACTTTCAGCCTGGGAACAAATGTTTTTAGTTGTTGCTAAATAATGTTTACTCTGACCAAGGACTTTCTGAGTCTCATGCTCTGCTAGGGAGGAGCAGAAGCCAGGAGGAAGCAGAGATGGGACACCTGACCCAAACTAGCCAAAGAGGTATTCCATACCACAGCCTGTCATGCCCAGTATATAAACTTGGGGCAGTTACCCAGAAGGGCTAGGTCACTGCTCAGGTCGGGCTGGGTATTGGTTGGTGGGTGGTGAGCAATTATATTCTCTTCCTTGTTATTTCTGTTATCATTATTATCATTGGTGGTAGCAGTAGTGGTTTTGTGTTATACCTTAGTTACTGAACTGTTATCTCACCCTGTGGGAGTTACATTCTTTCGATTCTCTTCCCCATCCCTTTGGGGGGGGGGGGGGGGAGTGAGCGAGTGGCTGCATGGTTTCTGGGTTGCCAGCTGGGCTTAAACCACGACACTGACAATGTGTTATTTTCAGTTTTCTCATTGAGCTTTTAGTTTTCCTGGAAATCCCAGAACTTTTATGGCTTTACCAAGACCACGTATTAGGTTAAAGATGCAATTCATGAGCTCCTTCTAGATGTGTCTCCCGGTCTGTCTTGTGTCTTTTTAGGTTTAGAGAATATATCTGTAACATCTCACATGGTCATTGAAAGGGGTGGATGTCGATTTCTTACCTCTTGCACTCTTTAATCAAGACTTTAATCTAATCCTGGAAAGGCATGTTTTACAACTCCTTCTGTTGTTAATTTAAATAATGTTGCCTTTTAATTTTTAACATGTTTCCTATGCTACCAGGATTTATGCAAAGGTTGAAAACCTTTTGGAAACAAGCTGGTTCCCCTTGTAAGCTTGCTTGGCGATGTTCCCCCTTTTACATGACAAAGAAAGGAGACAATACCATGTAGTCTGTTTTGGGAAAAAGCTCTATTTTGAGAAGTAGGGGGACTTTCGTTAACATAACACTTTGTAGGTATGTCACCACTTTCTGATACACTTAAAAATGCAGTGAGTGTGCCAAGTAATGCACTGTTGCCCCGGTCTGTGTTCATGCTGTGTAGCTGCTTGCTCTGCCATTTCCACTCAAGGTTTGATTTCTTCTGGTTATTTTTTTCCATAAAACATTGAAATTGAGCCAAAGTGTATGGCCAACACCAATATCTACAAGGCTTCCTACTCTTTACTGATGCTTCCTGCTTGCTTAGGACAAAGGAAGACTTTATGTTTTCTTTTTGGTGAGAATCAAACCAAACTGTGTCAAGTTTTCTGTTCTGACATTAGTGGCACATCTGGACTACTTTGAGAGAGTAGTCAGATGCCCACCAGGGGAAGTTACAACAGTCTGCTGCTGTTGTGGCGGGCTAATATACAACTTCCAAGAGCTCCTTTGGGAATCAGTTGGTTCAAGTTTATATTTATTTCAAAAGTGAATTGATTGCTGTATTAGATTTTGAAGTAAATAATTTAATTTGCCTTTCTTCTATTTCCTTGATGTTTGATGTGTTCCATTTTGTCAAGACAAACAAATTATCTGCCATTTATCTTGTGGCATAGTCGGCTAGAGCTGCAGTGACTCCTGTGAGGGTATTATGGAAAGGTGCTTATATAGCAGCCTTCCAGTATCTGAAGGGGGCCTACAGGGATGCTGGAGAGGGACTGTTCATTAGGGACTGTAGTGATAGGACAAGGGGTAACGGGTTGAAACTTAAACAGCAGGGGTTTAGATTGGATATAAGGAAGAAATTCTTTACTGTTAGGGTGGTGAGGTACTGGAATGGGTTGCCCAGGGAGGTTGTGAATGCTCCATCCCTGGCAGTGTTCAAGACCAGGTTGGATGAAGCCTTGGGTGATATGGTTTAGTGTGAGGTGTCCCTGCCCATGGCAGGGGGGTTGGAACTAGATGATCTTGAGGTCCTTTACAACCCTAACTATTCTATGATTCTATGATATGTATAAAAAAAATCATGAACACTTGAATATTTCTACTGGCTTGCTAGGTTTAACTAGTAGGCATTGACAGGCTAAACTTCTACGACTCTTTCTGTCAGGGGAGCTGCAGCATTGTCTTTTAATTCCCCTATTTATTTGGGATTTGGCCTGAAATAGAATTGAACTTCTGTTTTGGTGGTGGTGGTTGCATGTGATTTCAGATGAGTCTGACCAATTCTTTTGGGCAAAATATCTTACATTCAGCAACATCTCACTGATCACTTCATAGATAGCTTCATAGCTATTTCCATTTCAGGCTAGTAAAGTAGTTATATTTAGTGACAGGAAATATTCTGCTTTGAACTCCTGAAACTGATGCCTAGGAATAACATTCTCCTTTTTCTTACAAACAGTAATAGTTTCTAAAAGACAAAACAACAAAGAAATGGGTAGGCAGTGGAGAACAAAACAGTGGGGTGGCTGGAAAGGGGGGAGCAATATTACTTAGACTCATTAACTTTTGTTTTCTTTGCCAGTTTTAAAGTGGATGACTTATCAACTGCAATTCTGAAGCAGAAGAACAGGCCAAATAGGTTAATTGTTGATGAAGCCATCAATGAAGACAACAGTGTTGTGTCACTGTCCCAGGTGTGTAATCTATAAAAGCAAAGCATTTAATCTGATAATATGCAAGCTGTTGCTGTCTATTAACTTGAGTTGCAGCTTTGCAACATGAATCTAAGTATTTGTGTCAGAAGCTGCAGCAGTTACAAGTGAGGGAGGTGCTTTGTCTTGTTTTCTAACACTCTTCTATGATAAAATATATTTTGATTCTCAACTTTTAGGCTTCAGATGAATTTGTGCCCTTAGTCTGGCTTCAGGATTAGCTTTTGACTGATATAATGGGAACCTCTGCCTTTATAGATCTAGTATATTGCTTCCAAGATGTAATTCTACGAAGTCAAGTAAGTCTCCTTCAAATGCTTGTATTCTTATTTTGTCAAAAGCTTGTTCTATGCTGTTATTGTTTACAGGCAAAAATGGATGAATTGCAGCTGTTCAGAGGAGACACTGTTCTGCTAAAAGGAAAGAAGAGGAGAGAAGCAGTCTGTATTGTTCTGTCAGATGATACCTGCTCAGATGAGAAGATTCGCATGAATAGGGTTGTTCGTAACAACCTGAGAGTGCGCCTGGGTGACGTGATCAGGTGAGGACTAGTTTGCTAACTGTTGCATATCCCCGGGTGTCCTAAATAATTTGTGCATTGGCTCCGAAATTATTTGGTCTGTAGCAGAGACAGGGCCTGCAGGAAGTATTCCTGCATCTTCCAGAGGAGGTCACTGAAATCTGTTCAAGCATACGTCTTGCAGGTTAGTACTAAAAAATTTATGCTAAAGATTCTTGAAGTCTCTTCAGGACCTTCACGAACCCAGGTCCTGTCATTAAATTAAGTTGTTCTATTACCCCACTGTTGTCACAGTCATCTTCCCAAATTTACATTGTTAAATGAATTCACAAATTTTTCATGTCTAAATTTTTTATGTCCACAAAGTTAACTGTGGAAAGCTGTAAGCAACATTGTAATTGATCTCACAGTAGGGTTAGCTCAAGCACTGTGCTGCCCTATGAGAAACAGAAGTTAAAACTTGCCAGAAGTGAATGATAGAAACGTGAAACAGTCAAATAGCAAGATTAAAAGTCCTCTAGGGTTGTTTATATTCCAGTTTTTGTTATAAAATAATTTTAAAATTAGGAGTGCTTTGACAGTGTTGTAGGAAATTTGTGCAGTATTTGCAGAAGGTAGTAGGAAAGCACTGAAGTATACATCTTGGCTTATAGGAGGCAGATTCCATTCTATGATGGGAGTGGGGAGATGGGAAACATGAGCATTTCTTAAACATAAAAAAGCTAATTTGCAGGCTTAAATATGTGAGGGCTGAACATCTTCCTAATCTGGAATATTGTGCATGTTCTGGGAAAATTTGAGCCTGGTTTCTGACACTAGACTTCATGGGGTGATATCTGGAATAATCTTTAAATGCCAAATGTGTTTCATGTGAACTTTGTAGAGGGGAGGAACAAGTCTGTTCCACCCATCTCTCTACTGCTAGAAAATGCAAGTTTTAAACATCACTGTAGTTGGAAAAGAACAGTGCTTTGAGACAATCTTGATTTAAAACAAAAGTGAATCCTTACTTTAACCTGATGTGACACTGCTGTTGGAATAATTTCTAGTGTGACAGTTGTGCACTCCCCTTTTATTCTGGGACTGTCTGTAGTGGTTCTTAGCATTCCGAATGTGTTACTGATTGTCTTAGCTTTGTTGCAAGGGTCAGAACATTCATACTTCTTACCCTTAAAAGTTTTTCTTGCTGATCTTTAAGTACTTACTGTGTGACTTTCTGTGGCCTGATTTCTGCTAAAATCCAGGCTCATTAATTAATTGTTTCCTGCTTGTAGTCTGTCAACTTTTCCTTCTGGGGCAGTCTGTCTTTTTCTTTTCTGCTGTATCCTCTCTGTAAAGCATGTGGTAAAAGACTTAAGAGTATCAAAGTAACATATGAGAAGTTGCATGCTCAGCTGCACTTCCATGTAGGCTTTTCTTAGCTGTCAAACCCAGTTGAGCTTTCTGCCTCTGCCACAGCTTGGTACTCTGAGGTTTTGCTGCAGTATTTGCCTACACTGTAAAATAATAGTTGAAATTTTGATTTAGAGAGAGACCCAACCCTGTACCAACTCTTACAGTTTGTTCAGCAGTAGCTCCTTGTTGAAACAAAAGTTAGCTTATGACTCTCACAGGTCTTGAGGCTGCATTAGTAACTTGTAAATGTGCCTTGGGGATGGTGAAGGGGGACTACAAAAGAGCCAGGGGGTAAGAAGAAAGTATGAGACTCCCCAGCAGTTTTGGATAGGGCTGAGAGGAGTGAAGGAGTAAAGGCATGTGTTGTTAATACTAATGCTCTGATGGGCATGATTTTTGCCTTGTCAGCATTGTTATGCAGGAGGGAAGCCTCACCAGGGTGTTGGAAGGGCTTTGCTGGCATTTGTACTGGCTTGGGAAGGGACATCACTGTCTTTTCCAGACTAGGGTATATGCCCAGGATGATATGGTTAACTGGAGTTTTCTTCTGTTGCAGCATCCAGCCTTGCCCAGATGTGAAATATGGCAAACGTATACACGTGCTGCCAATTGATGACACAGTAGAAGGGATCACAGGGAATCTGTTTGAAGTCTATCTCAAGCCGTACTTCCTGGAAGCATACAGACCTATCAGGAAAGGTAATAGGCCCTGTTATTAAAGTCCTGGTAGGCAGCGAGTGTGAGCTAGTACTAAGACTGAATAAAGAGAATTTCTAGAAGCTTTCACAGATCTCCACAAAGCATTAGACTGACATCTGAAAAGTGAGACTTTCCTGGTGCTGGTTTAATTTTTTCCTAATCTTCAGAAGAAAGGGTAATATCTGTTGCTGACTGGCAAAGCAGCTTGATAGTTCTCTTATGTTTTTTTTTGCTACATGGGATGGGAGAGCATCAGAAAAGGTTCAGGTAGAACCTCTGTTTAATGAGATTTTTCTCCACTTGATGGGATTGTGGAGTTGCCAGAATATTAATCAGTTGACTGGCACCCTGACTAAATTCAGTTTTTCAAAGTAATTTAATAACTGTGAGAGTGCATAAAAAATATACTTTTAGAGTTATGCTAGTAGCACTTCAAATAGATCCTAATGGTGGAGTTTGAGATCCTTAGGGTGGCTAGGAGGGTGTGCAGCAAGCTGTCTACCCTGGACTTCGGAAGAGTGGATTTTGGCATCTTGAGGGATCTGCTTGGTGGAGTACCATGGGATAAAACCCTGGAGGGCAAGAGGGGCCCAATAAAGCTGGTTAATATTCAAGGATCACTTCCTCCAAGCTCAGGAGTAATGCATCCCAACAAAGAGGAAGTCGGGCAGGAACACCAGGAGGCCTGCGTGGATGAACAAGGAGCTCCTGGAGAAACTCCAGTGTAAAAAGGAGGCCTACAGAGAGTAGAAGCAAGGACGGGTAGACTGGGAAGAACATAAAGAAATAGTTGGAGCATCCAGGGATCAGGTTAAGAAAGCTAAAACCCTGACAGAACTCAGTCTGGCCAGGGACATTAAGGACAACAAGAAAAGCTTCTATAGGTACATTGAAGATAAAAAGATGAGGGGAAAATGTGGGCCCTCTCCATAAGGAAATGGGAGACCTAGTTACCTGCGACATGGAGAAGGCTGAGGTACTCAATGACTTTTTTGCCTTGGTCTTCACCAGCAAGAGCTCCAGCTATACTGTCTGTGTTGCAGAAGGCAGGGACTGGGAGACTGAAGAAGATCAAGTTCATGATCATCTAAGAAACCTGAAGGTGCACAAGTCCATGTGACCTGATTGAGATGCATCTGTGGGTCCTGAGGGAACTGGCAGATGTAGTTGCCAGGCCATTATCCATCATATTTGAGAAGTTGTGGCATTCTGTTGAAGTTCTTGCTTACTGGAAAAGGGGAAATATAACCCCCATTTTTCAGAAGGAAAAAAAGGAAGATCCAGGGAACTACAGCCCAGTCAGTCTCACTTTGGTGCCTGGCAAGATCATGGAGCAGATCCTCCTGGAAACCATGCTAAGGTACATGGAAAATAAGGGGGTGATTGGTGACAGCCAACATGGCTTCACTAAAGGCAAGTCATGCCTGACCAATTTGGTGGCCTTCTAAGATGGGGCCATGGCATTGGTGGATAAGGGAAGAGCAACTGACGTCATCTACCTTCACTTGTGCAAGGCATTTGACACTGTCCTGCAGAACATCCTTTTCTCTGAACTGGAGAGGCATGGATTTGATGGATGGACCACTTGGTGGATAAGGAATTGGCTTGATTGTTGCACTCAGAGTTGTGGTCAATGACTCTGTCCAAGTGTAGATCAGTAACTAGTGGTGTCTCTTGGGGGTCATTGTTGGGACCAGTCTTGTTCAACATCTTTGTCAGCAACACGGACAGTGGGATTGAGTGTGCCCTCAGCAAGTTTGCTGATGACACCGAGGTGTGTGGTTCTGTTGATACACTGGAGGTAAGGGATGCCATCCAGAAGGACCTTGACAAGCTTGAGAGGTGGGCCAGCACAGATCTCATGAAGTTCAACAATGCCAAGTGTGAGGTCTTACACCTGGGTCAGGGCAATCCCAAGCACAAATACAGGCTGGGATGAGAATGGATTGAGAGCAATTCTGAGGAGAAAGACTTGGTGCTGGTTGAGGAGAAATACATGAGCCAGCAGTGTGTGTTTGCAGCCCAGAAAGCAACCATGTCCTAGGCTGCATCAAAAGAAGTGTGACCAGCAGGTCGAGGGAGGCGATTCTTCCTTCCATTGTGCTCTCATAAGGCCCCACTTGGAGTACTGTGTTCAGCTCTGGGGGCCCCAATGCAAGAGGGATGCAGACCTACTTGAGCGAGTCTACAGGAGACCATGAAAATGCCCTGAGGGCTAGAGCACGTCTTCTATGGAGATGGGCTGAGAGAGCTTGTTCAGCCTGGAGAAGGCTCAGGGGACACCTTATAACAGTCTTCCAATACCTAAAAGGGGTGACAAGAAATCTGGAGAGGAACTTTTGACAAGGGCCTGTAGGGATGGGACAAGGAGGAATGGCTTTAAACTGACAGATTGAGATTTTAGGAAAAAATTCTTTAGTATGAGGGTGGTGAGGTGCTGCTCCAGAGAAGCTGTGGCTGCCCCATCCCTGGAAGTGTTCAAGGCCAGGTTGGACAGAACTTTGAGCAACCTGGTCTAGTGGAAGATGTTCCTGTCCATGGCAGGGGTTGGAACTAGATGATATTTCAGGTCCCTTCCAACCCAAACTGTTCTATGATTCTTTGACTCTAATGCAGTATAAACACCAGTTGAAGTTATACAGGTTCTATAGCCCAGTTTAACCAGGAGTTATAGCACAGTATTATATGTAATTCTGCTTCTTGAGACAATTAGTAACAACTAGTTATAACAGCTTTTTTTTTATTAAGTTGGGCCTTTTTGCCTGTTTTAGAAATGTTAAATTGAAACTGAGTAGAAAAGAAATGTGATTCCTTGTGTTTGTATTCTTAAATAGAATGTGTTCTTTTCTGTTGTATGCTGGTTTTGTTTGCTGTTTGTTTCTGGATGAAATTTGAGAACTTCATCTGCTTCAGGTGCTTGGGTAGTTACAGTACATGCAGCTTTTGAGTTAAAAATTCAGAGCAGTGTTAAAAATGCCAGTAGTGTATGCCTGTGTAACCCACTTCCTTGTCCTTTGTAGTATAGGGTTGACATTTTGCAGACATCTGTTGCAGCAGACTACTGAAGTGTGGGGTTTTATAGGTGACATCTTCTTAGTGCGTGGAGGGATGCGTGCAGTGGAGTTCAAAGTGGTGGAGACAGATCCAAGTCCTTACTGCATAGTGGCTCCAGACACAGTGATCCATTGTGAAGGAGAGCCCATCAAACGAGAGGTGAGCAGAATCATGCTGTGTGGTTCTACTGAGTCCCCCCCATCTGAAATCTGTTTTAGTGATAGTCCTTGAGAGCAGCAGTATTTGCAGTTCCTGTTTTGGCATTTTGCATATTGAATATAATGATTAAAACATCTGCTGAAGGTAGCCAGAGAAATGGGCTTCCTGTATCCTTTCTTAGATGCTGAGAAAGCACCAATGCTTAGGTTTGCTAAAGAGATGTTATACTTTGGCAGCAGCTGGCTTTACATCTGCTTCCAGATATCTCATTCTGTACTTAGATGAATCTTTTAATTCTAAAGTTCCCTCAGTCCATAGCAGGGAGGGCTAATTTCATGCCATGTGAAAAGAAAGCAATTAGTACTCTTTCAGTGAGAAACATGAGATCTCTAAATGGTTTTTAATATTTTTATTATTATTCCCCCCCAGTCCCTTAAGGTATCTAGCCTTGAGTGTACCAACCTTGAGGCAGCCTGAGTGGATTGTCTATCAGGTCTTGGCCGCCTTACTGTTACAGAGTAGGATATCTCAGAGAAATGAGCCAAGGTGGTTGTATACTTCATAAAGTAAGTTCCTTTTTACTACCTGCAAGTGAGGGTGAATGCTGATTTGTAGTTAACTGCCTTGTGAAAAAATCACCTCTCTTTGACACTTGTAAGATTATGACTGGGCACTGGGTGAGTGCAGTTTGGGTTCTTCAGGACACAGCAGAGACAGATGGGTTCAAGTTCAGCCAAGGAATGAAGGAGAAGCATCTGGGAGAGTGGGTTGACACAGCATGGAAAAGGGAAGGCAGAGGCAGGCTTCCTGGTAACTGCCTGATGGGAAGGGGTAACTAACCAGGCTCTTGAGAGAGCTATGCGCAGGGGCAGGACTAGAGGCAACGACATGAGCTGGATCAAGGAAAATTCCCAATAGATACTGGGAAAAAGACTTTCCCAAACCCTGGAGCAAGGCCTGGAGACCTTCAGTGCTTGATAGAGCCAGACCCTGAGCAACCTGCTTTGAAGTAATAGTTCCTGTTTGTGAGGCTTGGACTGAAACCCCTCTGAGATTCCAGGCTGTGTTGTTTTATTATTTTAGTGTTGCCTAATGTTGCAGATAACGAAGACCAGTAGAGATCTGGACAGCCAAATGAATGGATACTGCAAGAGTTGGTTACAGTTGGTCTTATCTGCACATCTGGATCTTGACATTTTCTCTTAATTTGAGACAGTCCCAAACGAAAATGCTATGTTGGGGAACTCTGTGGTAGCTGGGGTATGTCAAGTAATTAGAAATATCACTTAGAGTTTAAGTATATTTTGTACTGGGCTTCGTTGTCTATTGTTATCTTTGTTAACCACATCAGAAGGTTTCAGAGCTTGTTTTATGCTGGAGTCTGTAGGGAACCTGGCAGTAGAGGCTTTTATTCAAGAGGATATGCTTCAGTGAGGTGTAGGTATGTGCAGGCATTTCCCTTTGCATATCTAGGAAGAGAGAGCTAAGAAACAGTTGTAGAAGACACTAGGAAGACTTGAAAGTGAGACTCTCAAGACAGCAAAGAAATAGCAGCAAACAAAAACCCAGATTCCTGGGTTCTGTAGACTGAAAGGGGTTATTGAAGTATTGTTTTCACTGAAATGTTTAACATATTTCCTTCTGGGTAGGATGAAGAAGAGTCACTGAATGAAGTGGGCTATGATGACATTGGTGGCTGCCGGAAGCAGCTGGCTCAAATCAAAGAGATGGTGGAACTTCCCCTCCGACACCCTGCCCTCTTCAAGGCCATAGGGGTGAAGGTAAGTCCTCATGTGCACCATGTGGGTGAGTGGGCTGGCCCTTGTGGATGACTTTTGATGTTAGAGGTTTACGAGGTATTGGGAGGGGAAGAACTAATTTGGGTGTTGTTGGTTTTTGTTTTTTTGGTTTTGTGTTGTGATTTTTTTTTTGGGGGGGGGTAGTGTTTGCTTTGTTTTGGTTTAATGCTAGTGTTAGAAAAGTATTTCCTTACATGTTTTGGACACATTAAAGTACTGGCAACTTGGAAAGCGGAGGGATACTTTGAATCAGTGCTGTCAGTTATTGGCAAGGTTTTTGTTTGTCATGCAAAGTAGTGAAGGCATTGGTTAGCAATGCTGGGATGACAGCTGTTGTGTGAGTTTGCATCACAGTTTTGGACTGGCTTTATCAAATGCTTAGTATTTCACTGTGAAGGTACTTAGACATTCAGATACTAGCTCTTCACCTAAGTTCTTTGCCTTTGTCCTCAGCCTCCACGTGGGATCCTGCTGTATGGTCCTCCTGGCACTGGTAAAACACTAATTGCCCGAGCAGTGGCCAATGAAACAGGGGCTTTCTTCTTCCTGATCAACGGTAAGTTTTGTGGCTGCTTTGGGCACAGGTCTTCTGTGTGCTCATTCATCCATCTCATAATGAATGGTATTAATGGGGATTGAAGAGCTACGTATTCTCCCTGACATCCTTCCTTACCTCTTTGAAATGTGCTCTGGGGATACTTGGAGGCCATTTCTGTGGAAGTATCTATAGTGACACTTCCCTTGAGCTCGACTTGTTTTGTAGCAGGCCGGTTGGAATGACACCTTTGTGATGCAGGGACTTGGAGTTTGTCTGATTGACCATTTATGTTGGTGAAGGCAGAGCTGGGAGGGAAGTGGGTGAGATTGTTCTATATGGGTGCAGGACACTAGTTTCTGTTGCTGTCAGCATGTTGTATTCAGAAAAGGAGTAGTGCTGGTTTTCTGATTTCAGTCACTTAAACCCATGAAGGTGAAAGCAAAAGAGTGCGTGGCACAGCACAGCAGTGAGCACTGGTAGGAAAGTGACTTGCTTTATATCTCAAGGTGCGCTGAGAACCTGAATGTGCGCTGAGAACCTGAATGTGCGCTGAGAACCTGAATGTGCGCTGAGAACCTGAATGTGTGCTGAGAACCCGCATGTGCACAAGTCCATGGGAACTGATGAAATCCATCCGTGGGTCCTGAAGGAGCTGGAAAATGAAGTTGCTAAGCCAATGTCCATCATATTTGAAAAATCATGGCAGTCAGGTGAAGTTCCCGATGACTGGAAAAAGGGAAATATAACCCCCATTTTCAAGAAGGGGAAAATGGATGACCCAGGGAACTACAGACCAGTCAGTCTCACCTCTGTGCCTGGCATAATCTTGGAGCAGATTCTCCTGGAAGGCATGCTAAGGCATATGAAAAGCAATAAGGTGGTGACAGCCAGCATGGCTTCGCTAAGGGGAAATCCTGCCTGACCAATTTGATGGCCTTCTAGGATGGGGCTACGGAACTGATGTCAACTGTTCTATTCCTGTACATCATCTACCTGGACTTGTGCAAAGCATTTGACACTGTCCCACATGACATGCTTGTCTCTAAATTGAAGAGAGATCAATTTGATAGGTGGACCACTCAGTGAATAAACAACTGGCTGGATGGGTGGAGAGTTGTGGTCAATGGCTCAGTCTCTATCTGGAGACCAGTAACGAGTGGTGTCCCTCAGGGATCGGTGTTGGGACCAGTCTTGTTCAACATCTTTGCTGGTGACATGGACAGTGGGATTGAGTGCACCCTCAGCAAGTTTGCCGATGACACCAAGCTGTGTTGCTTGTTTGATATGCTGGAAGGAAGGAATGCCATCCAGAGGGACCTTGACACGCTTGTGAGGTGAGCTGATGCCAACCTCATGAAGTTTAACCATGCCAAGTGCAAGGTCCTACACCTGGGTCGGAGCAATCCCAGGCACAGCTACACGTTGGGCAAAAAGGAAATTCATAGCAGTCCTGCAGAGAAGGACTTGGGGGTGTTAGTCAATGAGAAAATGAACATGAGCCAGCAGTGTGCGCTTACAGCCCAGAAAGTCAACCGTACCCTGGGCTGCATCAAAAGAAGCATGACCAGCAGGTCACAGGAGGTGATCCTGCCCCTCTACTCTGCTCTTGTGAGACCTCACTTGGAATATTGTGTGCAGTTCTGGTGTCCTCAACATCAAAAGGACATAGAAGTGTTGGAGCAAGTCCAGAGGAGGGCCATGAGGATGATCAGGGGACTGGAGCACCTCCCGTATGAAGACAGGCTGAGAAAGTTGGGGTTGTTCAGCCTGGAGAAGAGAAGGCTGCGTGGAGACCTCATAGCAGCCTGCCAGTATCTGAAGGGGACTATAGGGATGCTGGTGATGGACTATTCCTTAAGGACTGTAGTGACAGGACAAGGGCTAACGGGTTAAACCTTAAGCAGGGGAGGTTTAGATTGGATATAAGGAAGAAATTCTTCACCGTGAGGGTGGTGAAGTACTGGAATGGGTTTCCCAGTGATGTTGTGAATGCTCTATCCCTGGTGGTGTTTAAGGCCAGGTTGGATGAAGCCTTGGGTGATATGGTTTAGTGTGAGGTGCCCCTGCCCATGGCAGGGGGGTTGGAATTAGATGGTCTTAAGGTCTTTTCCATCCTTAACTATTATTTCCAACCCTAACTGTTCTATGATTCTATGTCAGATGTAAGTGGACCATTTCTAACCTTATGTTGCTCTTGTCAAATACTTTCCAAGTGTGCGGAAGGTATCACTGCATGTCATTGTGCCAGACAGTACTTTAGATATTTGTTCTTCTGTTGCGTAATAAAAATAACATTGTCCGTCTTAGTAATGTCTTTTCTGTGTGCTGGTCTGAAGCTTAGAGCTGCAGGCAGTGTTGTAGATTGAGTTGGTACGAATTGGTAAGTTACTTGTAGTGAAACACTCTTAGTACCTGCCTGTACCAGTGGCTCTGCAGCTGGTGGGTGCCCTTTAGTCAGCTAGTGGCTTTGCACTCCTGAGGGTCAAGTTTCTTTTTCTTGGATATTTTAGAAGCATACTTTTCATTTGCTTTGGCTTGAAATATAGATGCTTCCTTGTGAACATTGTACTAAAAAGAATTTAGCTGCATGCCTTGGGGTAGCTGCCTCTCTTCTGGGTGCCACAGTGCTGTTATTCTCTTTCAGGTCCTGAGATCATGAGCAAGCTGGCTGGTGAGTCTGAGAGCAACCTGAGGAAAGCCTTTGAAGAAGCAGAGAAGAATGCTCCTGCCATCATCTTCATTGATGAACTGGATGCCATTGCTCCTAAGAGAGAGAAGGTAAAGAAAGCCTGTAGCAAGTAAAGGAGTACATCTTCTTTGATAGTGGCTGATGTGAATCCGCATTTGTCTACAGCGTAAAGTAGTATTTAACTTAATGCTTGAGTTCATTTGAGTGTTAGAAGTTGGATATTGGAAGAAGCTGATCTAATTCATGTCTGTTCTTGTGCAGTACTAGCTCCCATGCTGTGTTTTAGAGCTTTTGGTCTAATTACTTTCTCTCTTCATAGACACATGGAGAGGTGGAACGTCGCATAGTGTCTCAGCTGTTGACTCTTATGGATGGACTGAAACAGAGAGCACATGTGATTGTCATGGCAGCTACCAACAGGCCGAACAGCATTGACCCAGCACTCAGGCGATTTGGTAACCACAACTGCTTTTTTGTTGTTGTTGTTTGTTTTGGAGTTGGGGTTTTTTGTTTGTTTTGGGGGAGGTTGTGTATTTTTTCTTTTTTTTTTTTTTGTATGTGTGTAATAAATATTTTGTTATGAGCTATGCTTCAGGGGCCTTGGAAAGTTTGAGCAGAAATTAATATTAAATATCATCTGTGTGTTACATTAAACTATTGAATTATCTCCAGCTACTTGTTTGAAATTCATTTCTAGGCTTCCAGCCTTTGGTATAATTTTCTGTGCTTTATTAGGTTAGAACTTGTAGAAATAACAAAATACTTAGAGGACTGCACATTTTTTCACTTCATAAATTAAGTGAAGCTATTTCATGACTAAACACTTAAGGGGTTGTTCATGTCTCAGGTTGCAGAAGGCTCTGAATTGTCCAATTCCTCTTTTGATTGATGGGAAGTCTGGTAGTTGCTGAGATTCAGGTTTTTGAAACTTTGCAGTGTGAATGAATGTCTGCTGTATGATCAATTGGTAAAGTCAAGTTTGAGGGGAAAAAATGGCCTCTTAAATGTGTAGTGAGGTGTTTGAATGCACAGCTATGGCTAGAGGAAAATGATAGGTGTGCATACCTTAGTTAATATTGCAGTAATATGTAGGTTTCCTGCTTCCCCAGATATTGGGGCAGTTCATATTTTTCACCACTTGGGTACTGCTATGAAAGTTCTGAAAAATTAAGTCTTGGTATTTGTGTGTCTCTCTTCTGTGCTGAGGACACAAAAGTAGAAATAAACAAAAATGTCTCATGGTATGTTGGTTAGGGGAAGTATATTTTCTATAATTGAGTCTCAGGGGAGGGGAAGCAAAACAGAAATTGTTTGTGTTTATATAAACTTGAGCTCTGGTTAATATAGTAGTCTCACTTTCCCGAAATGGTTAAAGCCTTTCCTCCTTCCCTAATCTGATTCTGCTGCTGTGCTGATAAATGCTGCAGAAACTCAAAGGTCTGGCATTTTCTGAAATCATACGAGTTTGTGGCTCGTCATCATATTCTTCTGTCAGAGGAAGACAGCAGTTGCAGCACCTGTAGTTCACAGAATCAGCAGCTCAACATATGTTTTATATTCCCCAGGTCGTTTTGATAGAGAGGTAGATATTGGTATCCCAGATGCCACTGGGCGCCTGGAGATCCTGCAGATCCACACAAAAAATATGAAACTGGCTGATGATGTTGATCTGGAACAGGTGAGTAGCATGCTCTTAGGAAAGCTTGTCTCTGCTCATTTAGGACAACATGAAACTGGGCAAGTGTATGATCTCTGGGCTTCCTTCTAACTAGTTTACCAGTGACCAAAAATCCTCACTTGCTAGCGAAGAATGGCATGACCAAGTGAAATGTGTATCGGTCCAGTCTGGAAGTGCTTGTCCTCCTGGATTTGTTTGCTGTGTCATTTTCTTTAAAAATAAAGCAAGCCTGAAACAGTGCTTCACAGAGCTGGGTGAACATTATGGTGATACTGGATGGTTACTGTGATCTCTGTCCTGAATGAAGAACTGCAGTCCTTAGGGTTATCTTTCTGCACACCATCTGAATTCCAGCTGCAGCTTTGATCTAAATAGGAGGTGGAATGGCAGTGTCTTTGCCTGTTAAATATGCGATGGCACTTGTCTTGAATTTGCAGCAGAGCACTGATGCTCCTGTCCTCCAGTGTTTTGTTGTACCTCTGGGTGAGTGACCATTGCTTTGCAGAATGCTTTCTTGTATCCCTGTGAGTCATAGTGCTCCTCTTTCAGGTGGCAAATGAGACTCATGGCCATGTTGGTGCTGACTTGGCTGCTCTTTGCTCAGAAGCTGCTCTTCAGGCTATCAGAAAGAAAATGGATCTCATAGACCTAGAAGATGAAACTATTGATGCTGAAGTGATGAACTCGCTGGCTGTGACCATGGATGACTTCAGGGTAATGCAGGAATGCCCCTTTCTTTTGGGTGCAGTGTCTAATTGCTTATCTGAAGTGTGTGAACATAATGTGTTATAATTTATATAATGCTGTTTCCTCTAATGATAGTGGGCTCTGAGCCAGAGCAACCCTTCTGCTCTTCGGGAGACTGTGGTGGAAGTGCCACAAGTTACCTGGGAAGATATTGGTGGTCTAGAAGATGTAAAGAGAGAACTCCAGGAACTTGTACAGGTAGGGGTTTCCAACAGAATTTTTCCTAGTCAGATTGCAAAATAATTATGATAAAATTCAGAACCTCTTCACATTCCTGTTTGGGCTGTAAACAGGGTAAATGCAGAGTTTTTATGGTGTTTTCTTGTAATGGACTGAAAATACCATGCTGTTCCATCTTAGCGAACTTAAGCAGAGGAAGGTGCTGAGAAGCAGCATTGGGTTTTCCTTAGCTGAGTCTACAGTGACATCTTGGGTGTGTGTTTTGCTATATGCAGAAATGACAGCAGTTCTGCTTCTCTTAAGTGGAGACCAGCAGTGGGACCACTGCTGAGAATCTTGTTACGTGATGGCTTTATATGCCAGAAAGTGGATGAAATTTCTCATACCAAGAGCCTCTGAAGTGCTTTCCATCAGTGTTAGCATAGGGACAGGTGAGAAGTAATTTTGAAGCCTTCTATGGAAGGAGAAACTAGAACAAAGTTATGAATGGTCTGGAAATTTCTAGTGCCTGCCAGTGTTGGGTGGTTTGGGTTTGATATGTCCCTGCTTTCAGTTGTCACTGTATAAACAGCCTGTCTGTGAATAAAAATCTACTTTTCAGTCTTAATTTTCTGGCATTAAAATCATTGTATATCTCTGACTTTATTGCAGAGAATAAATGCTCACATCAGACATCTTGCCTGTCTCTGGAGGGCAGAGCAAATAGGTTAAATAATGAGCTGTTCCCTTTTGTTTCTGCAGGGCAGAGTGAAGCTGGGGTTAAGTGTGCTGGAAAACTACCTGAACTGGTACTTAGTTCATAGGTAGAAGTAGACTGTTTAAGGCAGCTTTACAGTTTAGCTGTGGTGCTTTTCAAACCAATGTACATTTAAAATTTCCAGTGGCACTGAGCAGGCAGAATCTTGTGCTTAACCTACTAGAAATATCACAGTGTTTCTGGTAGGAGCAGAAACAAAACTGATCTAGTAAAAGATGTCCCTGCCCATGGCAGGGAGGAGGTTGAACTAGATGATCTTTGAAGGTCCCTTCCAACCCAAACCATTCTGTGATTTTAAGGTACAGACCTGTTCTGGCTCATTGAGAGGTTTTTGTTTGGTTTGTTCCTCTTCAGTATCCTGTGGAGCACCCAGACAAGTTCCTCAAATTTGGCATGACCCCTTCAAAAGGGGTTCTGTTCTATGGGCCACCTGGCTGTGGTAAGACACTGCTAGCCAAAGCCATTGCTAATGAATGCCAGGCAAACTTCATTTCCATCAAGGGGCCAGAATTGCTCACTATGTGGTTTGGCGAGTCTGAAGCTAATGTGCGTGAGATCTTTGACAAGGTAAGTGTATCTTCTAGTCCTTGTACTGCATTTGTGCTGAGATACCCCCAAAACATTGTCTCTGCTGCACCTGCCTTACTGGCCTAGTTCTTTGTGTATTTTGTGTTTTCCCCATTTGCACCAAGAGCAGAGGCTGCTTTCCTGATGTTTAGGGAATTAATTCTCTTTGACAACATAACTATTTAAATAGCTTCCTCCTGCTATAATTTATATCTGTTGTTACAGGATGATAAATGTCCCAGTATCTTAGCAGTGAGGCTAGCATTAGGATGACGTAGATATTCTCCACATCCCTGAAAACTTGCTTTGGTGCCACATTAACCATCACCTACATACTTTCAAAACATACTACGGGTTCTTATTTTTCTGTAGATGGACTTACATGATCACTGTAGGTCCCTTTCAACTGAAGTATTCCATTCTTGTCTTGAAATATATATAGCTTGGAAAGGAGCTCACTCCTACTGCCCAGTTACTCCATAGATAGTGTGACCTCCTGTTCCAGAAGGTACCTGCATGGATTATCTTGAGAATCCTCAGTCCTGTGGTCAGGGGAGGTGCTGAAAGCAAAACTGGAAGGAGAGTGAGAGAGAAAAAATTAAATTGAGAGGGAAGCTCAGAGGCCATCTGCTCAAGCTATTTATCCAGAGCAGGAAGACAACTTGGAAATTGGGGCCTCATGTTCTGAACATGTGCTAAGGCTGGAGAATCCCTGATCTCTTCAGGCCTCATGCTAGTCTTTGAGATCTTTCTGAAGATTTTTTTCCTTATTTCTAACTGGAATTTTCTTTGCAGTCATTTGTGCCTGTGGTTTTTCATCTTTTACTGTGCATCTCGAAGGATCTGGCTTCCTTTTTCCTATATCCATTAGATAGCTGAAGACAATTATTGGATTTCCCCCCTTCCACTTCATATATCTCACCTACTGATATGAGTGCCTAAATAACTGGTTGACATCCCCAGATCTTGCAAGGAGATTTCTGGTCCAGGCAGGTTAGCTCCAGCTTTCCCTCTTCCCTCTAGGCATTGGAGTTACCACCCTTCTGCTTGTTTTATAATGCTCCTAACTTTGGGGAAATTCAGCTTGTTGGTCAGGAGAGTTTAATTGAGGGCTTGTGTGGCAGGAGACTGTTTTGGAGCAGTTCCTTCAAGTTCTTGAAGCAGCAATGTTCTGGTACTCCCCTGAGCTGCTTTAATGGTAGGGTAGGCTTAGTGTGATATCAGCATACTCTTTGCTGGGTGGTATTAACATGGAGTAATAGTTTCCGGTTGCTTTTTTCAGGCCCGCCAAGCAGCCCCTTGTGTGCTCTTCTTTGATGAGCTAGATTCCATCGCAAAGGCTCGAGGTGGGAATATTGGTGATGGTGGTGGTGCTGCAGACCGCGTCATCAACCAGATCCTGACAGAGATGGATGGCATGTCCACCAAGAAAAATGTCTTCATCATCGGTGCCACCAACAGGCCAGACATCATTGACCCAGCCATCTTGCGCCCTGGCCGCCTGGATCAGCTCATCTACATACCTCTGCCTGATGAGAAGTCCCGGGTGGCTATTCTTAAAGCCAACTTGAGGAAATCACCAGTTGCCAAGGTAGGACCTGCACTCTGATCATGTCTGGATTGGGTTTGCTGTGTGCTGCATGTGCTCTTCACAAGCTGGGGATAGAGTGGAGGGCTGGTGACTGCTCCATGCAGTACAGAGCTGGGAAGCTTTCAGTCCCTGAAGGATGGAAATTAAGAGTTAGGGAGAGGCTTGAGCTCTGAGACTAGGTATTAGGTGTGTAAGCATAGCAGGTCTTTATCATGTAGTAGAGTTCTGCCCATGATGTGGAAACAGGAAAGCCTGTTATGGCAAGATGGAAAATATTCTTTTACTCTGAAAGAAAAGTAAATGTAAAAAAAATGGGTATGAAACAGAAATTGAAGAGGAACCATTGGAGTTAATTATTGCTGAACTCTGTCATAGGCAAGAGCTGTTTCCCTTGCCTGGGGAGCAGGCAATAATGCAACTGATAGTTAATCAGGAAAAGTAGTTAAGAGCTCAAGCTTTTTTATGCTAAGCTTATTTTTTTAGGTGTTGTTGGGAAGGAAAGCTTTAAAGGTCACAGTACTACTCCCTTGATTGAGGGGAAGGAGAAGGAGGTTAGTTATCTTGGTCTGCTTGTGGCCCATCTCCATTTCCAGTCTGACTGTTTCATTTAACTCCTAATGCTGAGACCTGAGCAAATTGTATCCGAAATCCACACATCAACCTGCTTCTTCTTGAGTGTGAACAGTGCAGAAGCATTCTCCCCCTCTGCTCTTGTGAGACCCACCCCCCCCTGCAGTCTGGTGTCCAGCTCTGGGGCAACAATACAAGAGGGACATGAAGGTGTTGGAGCAAGTCCAGTGGAGGGCATGGAGATGCTTTGAGGGCTGGAGCCACCTCTCCTATGAGGAAAAGCTGAGAGAGCTGGGCTTGTTCAGCCTGGAAAAAAAGACTCTGGGGAGACTTTATTGCAGCCTTCCAGTACTTAAAAGGGACCTACAAAAAAGATGGGGGAGAGTCTCTTTCTCAGGGTGTGTAGTGATAGGATGAGGAGTAATGGTTTTAAAGTGAAAGAGGGTAGATTATATTGGATATTAGGAAGAAATTCTTTACTACAAGGGTGGTGTGAGGCACTGGACAGAGAAGCTGTGGCTGCCTCATCCCTGGCAGTGTTCAAGGCCAATTTGGATGGAGCTTGGAGCAACCTGGTCTAGTGGAAGGTGTCCCTGTCCATGGCAGGGGGTAGGAACTGGATGATCTTTAAGGTCCCTTTCAACCCAAACCATCCTGTGATTTACAGCTGCTTTGCAGGGTCTTGCTGGGTGTGTGGGGAGTGTGGCCTGCCTTTCTATGTGGTTACATTTTTTCCCCAAAAGCAAGAGCCTTTTATCAGCTCATCTTTTCCAAATTGGCCAAAGATAAGGCAGCATGTTGATACCCTGGGGTTTAAAGACACTCCTTCATTGCATGAGGGTGTAAGGTGTAAAGACAGGCATTTCTTTGCTTTGGGATATTTTGTTTTGTTGAGTTGTTGGTTTTGTGTGCATGTTGTCTGGATTTTGTTGTTGTTTGTTTGGGTTTTGGTTTCTTTTTGGTTTTGTTTTTTGGTTGGGTTTTTTTTGTGTCTGCTTGCATTTTGGTGGGTTTTCTGGGTTTTGGTTGGTTGGTTTTGATTGTTTGTGTGTGGTTTTTGTGGTTTTCTGGAGGTTTTTTGTTTGGTTGTTTGTTTTTTTTGTTATTAGGATGTTGACCTGGATTTCTTAGCTAAGATGACCAATGGCTTTTCGGGGGCTGACCTGACAGAAATTTGCCAGCGTGCCTGCAAACTGGCTATCCGTGAGTCCATCGAGAGTGAGATCAGACGAGAAAGAGAAAGGCAGACCAACCCTTCTGCCATGGTGAGTGGGGCACTCTGAGCTTTCCATGAGACAAGGCAGCTCAGTTCTGCTCATGTATGAGATGGGATGTGTTTCTGTCCATAATCCTCAGATAGGGATGAGTGGGCTCTCAGCATAGAGCATGGAGCTGGAGCATTTATTTCTCATCTTGTGGGGCACTTGAGGCCCTCCTGGGGTGCCTCATTGTCAGCATTGCTCAGAAGGCCCCTGCTGCAGCTGTGACTCAGTCTGCCACAGTGTCTCCTACTTTGGTGGGTGTTGGAGCATCCTGGCCTAGAGGGAGGATGTGAGCAGCTGTTGGGCTGCAGAGCTTGGGCACACAGCTCACCTGGGCCCTCTGTCCCACTGCAGGAAGTGGAGGAGGATGACCCAGTTCCTGAGATCCGCCGGGATCACTTTGAGGAGGCCATGCGCTTTGCTCGGCGCTCTGTCAGTGACAATGACATCAGGAAATACGAGATGTTTGCACAGACTCTACAGCAGAGCCGTGGCTTTGGCAGCTTCAGGTAATCATAGGGGGAGGGTAGTATAGCTCAGCCAGCCCCAGAGCAGAGTACTGAGACAGCTTTCTGCTGGATTCTGGGTAACAAATTCCCTCTTCCACTGCATTTTTCTATTCTCCCCAGTATGTACAGCAGCTAGCTGAGCTTGTAGCAGGTGTAGGCTGTGCTGCAGGTTGGTTGTAACTGCTCTGTTAGTGCTCCTGAAGTCTGTCAATCCTTTCTTCTTTTAACATGAGTGACATCCAGCAGCTGTTTAAGCCTTTTGTGTAACCTGCCATAAGGCCTCATCCCATTTCTCCTTGTCCTCCTTGCCACTGGGGAGTTGGTGTGGAGGGGAGGGCATTGTGCTGAACTTTTTGAGGAGGCTTTTGAACAGTGTCTTTTTTCCCCTTCTGCACCACTGCATACAGGTTCCCATCAAGTAACCAGGGCAGTGCTGGTCCAAGCCAAGGCACAGGAGGCAACAGCGGGGGCAACGTGTACAGTGAAGACAATGATGATGATCTCTACGGTTAACTTGCTGTCCTCTGTGGACTGAACCCTACATCAGGCCACGTTGTACAGGAAAAAAAAAATCCAATGTTAGTGAACTCTTAGCTTCTTCATTCCTCAGTTAGAATGGTGTAAGCTGCATGTCAGACTTTATATGGGGGATGTTTTCTGCAAACACAAATCCAGACCAGTGTTCAGTTGGGAGGCAGACAGTGCATTAACAAGGAGGGGAACCAACTTAAATTCTCAGAAATTTCCATTTTAGTTTATGTGGCAGAATCAGCAGCTTTAACAAAGAGTATGATGCTAGCCTGTATAAAAAAAAAAAACCCACAAAAATAATAAAAAATCACATGAAACTCTAAGCAGGCCCTTGCAATTTCTTTGTGGGGGACTGGTGCAGTGTAGTTTCTGCTGCCTGTTAACCCTGTGTCACATGCTGTCTGAGCACTCCTCAGTCTGGTAGACCCCATCTATGTGTGTTTCCTTGGTGCGTTTGAGGTTGCTCTTCATTCTTATGCCTCTTAGCCCATTAACAGAAGAAGTTGTTTTGGCAGTTTTCTCCCCTGCCCTAATTGACAAGAAGTGCTAAGTAAGAGAGGTAGCAGATACCTCTTGCTTCTCTGATGCTGGCCCTGAGCTGTCAGGTCTTGTCGACGCAGGAGTCACTGGACAACGCGGAGACGATCAATGTGATCAAGCGATTGCCAACCTTTATTAGATACAGTGCTCCTTTTTATACCCTTACTCCCTTATGTAACAACCTTGAATACTGAGCTCTAATTGGTTAGTCTAGAGGTTACTATCGTTTACAGAGCTAATGTTTATAACTTGTTATAATTGCAATTAAATACCTTACTCTAAAAATACAGTGGGAAACTACAACCTTGGCAGAGATCATTCTCTGCACGTTTTCAGTGGAAAATTACAGAGGCCTAACAAGACAATTGAAGTTGCTTATGCCTGCCAAAAATCTTCTTACTTTACAGTAATAAGGCTCAGGGTATCAGGATTGCTCACTACGTGGCCTTGGCTCTTTAAGAATTCCCACAAGGTCTCCTGCTGGTTTGGCTCCTCTGCAGCAAAGAACTTGTCTGGCAATCCCTGTTTCATCTGCTCTGCCTGAAGGCATGCACAAGGAGGGCTCTTAGGCTCTCTCTGGAGTTTGTGATCAGGGAAGAGGGTAGCTTCTGATGCTGCTGCAGCAGCAGTTTATCAGGCTCTGTGGAGAGATTTCCTCCTTCCTCTGCACTGTTACATGTATGCCTTCGGCTTTCTGATGGCAAGCATGGCTCTCTGCTGCCAGCTTGACCCTTGTTGTGCCTCATACTCAGTAGTTGGGTTCAAATTGTGGTTCTTACCCTTTTCTACTTAGAGGTTGCTGCCTTGCTCCTTGGTTTATTTTCTCTGACCTTAAAAATGGGCTACTGCTGTACTTCAGTGTTTTGTATGAGAGATGGCCTGGGTCTGGTCCTGTCACGCACAGGAGCAGTTGTGGCAGGCTGGATATGGAGAGCCTGTTTGAGCCAATGACCATCGGGTGCACAAAATGGCCATGTGCTATTAGCTTTTTTTTCCTTTGTTTTTTTTTTGTTTGTTTTTTTTTTTGGGGGGGGGGAGGAGGAGCAGGGTAGCAGTAACCAAGGGCTTCTGCAAAGAGGCTTAAATGTAGATTGTGTGGCAGAAGGGTGTCCTAGGCCTTTGGGCTGAGCCATGCTGAGGCAGGAGTTATGCAGGGCCTGGGCAGTAGGAATTTCAGCCCTAAAGCCTGGCAGATCTTGGAAGGCTTCATCAATCTGGATAGATTTAAGGGGAGACAGGTGAGGTGAGGCTCATCTCAAAATGGCAGGAGGATAGGAGCATCCATGAAAGGGGGGCAATGGGGAGAAAAATGCTGAAATTGGGAACACTGGTTAAGTAGCTGTGGTAGGAGGACATGGGAACCCTTGGGGAGGATGAGTAGCCCCTGCTCAGGTGTTTTGTCTTACTTTAGAGTTGTCTGCCTGCTAGCACTGTTCTTTACCCTTAGCAGCCCCAGAAAAATAGGCACCACCAGGGACTAGGTTTGGCCCCAACCTGTGCCCTTTTCCAGAGACTACCCCTGCAGAAGAACCCCTCTGGTAGCTACATGGGCAAGAGCCTTCCTGTGCCACCCTCTTCCCTTACCCACCACCTTGCTGGGGAGGCTGGGCAGCCCCAGAGGTGCTGGCAGATGGAAGGTACTGTCAGCTGGGGCTTGCCCTGGATGGAGCATGGTTAGCAAGGTGGGCAGCTGAGGGCAGTCCCTTTCATCACTCATGCTTGGCATTTCCTTGTGGCCCCGGAGCTACAGCCAGGCCACATAGAGGACTGTGTGTGGCCTAGCGATGTCATGTGCAAGGATCCCTGGCCAAGGTATTGGTGTTAGAGGCTGGTTCTTGACCCCAATAATGGGGTCCTGCAGCACCCCAAAACTCTTATGGGCTCAGCACGGTTCCTGTTCTAGTCTAGGTCATCTTATTGGTCATGTCTATGGGCATTCCTGTCCCATGAGCATCCCCTTCCCATGGTGTTGTCCCAAGGGCATTCCTCCATTACAGGTATCACTTTCCCCATGGACATGCCCTCCCAAGTTCCATCCCATGCCCCATGGGTGTTCCTTTTCCAAGATCATCCCCTTCCCATGGCCATTTCCTGCCCTATGGGCAACCCTGGCAGCACTGCCAGCCCCCATGACTGGGGGGAGTGTGATAGCTCTGCCTCTCCCCTGTGCCCCCAGTCTGCCCAGACTGTTAGCTGTTCCCAGACCTGTCTGCTGTGTGGGCTTCAGGGTCAAGTTCTTACAGGGTGCTTTCATTGCCCCTTCTCAGGAAGGAGCTTGGGGTTGTGAGCCATATAGGGTTTGGCAGCCTCTGCCCAGGCCTCTCTGAAGGCACAATGCCCATGGGTTTTTGCTTACGTTGCCTGCCTTTACAGCTACTCATGCTTGGCACCTGATGGGCCAACATTTTTCCTGATATCAGTGGGAATGTCCCTGGGTAGAATCATAGAATACTTAGGGGTGGAAAGGACCTTAAGATCATCTAGTTCCAACCCCCCTGCCATGGGCAGGGACACCTCACACTAAACTGTATCACCCAAGGCTCTGTCCAGCCTGGCCTTGAACACCACCAGGGATGGAACATTCACAACTTCCCTGGGCAGCCTGTTCCAGTGCCTGACCACCCTAACAGTAAAGAATTTCTTCCTTATATCCAATCTAAACTTCCCCTGGTTAAGTTTTAGCCCATTACTCCTTGTCCTATCACTATAGCCCCTAATGAAGAGGCCATCCCCAGCATCCCTATAGCCCCCCTTTGGATACTGGAAGGCTGCTATGATGTCTTCACACAGCCTTCTCTTCTCCAGGCTGAACAGCCCCAACTTTCTCAGCTTATCCTCATACAGGAAGTGCTCCAGTCCCCTGATCATTCTCATGGTCCTCCTCTGGACTTGTTCCAACAGTTCCATGTTCTTTTTATGTTGAGGACACCAGAACTGTACACAATACTCCAAGTGAGGTCTCACAAGAGCAGAGTAGAGGGGTATCAAGCGAACCACACAGCTTGGTGTCATCGGCAAACTTGCGGAGAGTGCGCTCAATCCCACTGTCCATGTCACCAGCAAAGATGTTGAACAAGACCGGTCCCAACACCGATCCCTGAGGAACACCGCTTGTTACTGGTCTCCAGATAGACTGAGCCATTGACCACAACTCTCTGCCCATCCAGCAGAGAGACCACCAAGTGGTCCACCTATCAAATTGATATATCTCCATTTTAGAGACAAGGATGTCATGTGGGTCAGTTTTGAGCGCTTTGCACAAGTCCAGGTAGATGATGTCAACTGCTCTACCCTTGTCCCTCAGTTCTGTAGCCCCGTCATAGAAGGCCACCAAATTGGTCAGGCAGGATTTCCCCTTAGTGAAGCCATGCTGGCTGTCACCAACCGGCTTGTCCTTTTTTATGTGCCTTAGCATGCCTTCCAGGAGAATCTGCTCCAAGATTTTGCCAGGCACAGAGGGGAGACTGACTGGTCTGTAGTTCCCTGGTCATCCATTTTCCCCTATCATGAAAATGGGGGTTATATTTCTCTTTTTCCAGTTGTCAGGAACTTCACCTGACTACCATGATTTTTCAAATATGATGGCCAGTGGCTTAGCAACTTCATTTGCCAGCTCCTTTAGAACCCGTGGATGGATTTCATCAGGTTCCCATGCATGTTCAGGTTCTTAAGATGGTCTCGAACCAGATCCTCTCCTACAGTGGGCCTAAGGTCTTCATTCTTACAGTCCCTGCATCTGCCTTCCAAGATTTGGTTGGGTGGTGTGGTCAGAGCATTTGCCAGTGAAAACCGAGGCAAAGAAGTCATTAAGAACCTCAGCCTTCTTCAAATCCAGGGTAGCCAGGTCTCCTGATAGCTTCCAGAGGTGGCCTACGTTGTCCCTAGTTTGTCTTTAATTTGTGATGTACTTAGAGAATCCCTTAACATCCTTAACATCCTTAGCCCAGTTTAATTCTCACTGGGCCTTAGCTTTCCTAACCTGGTCCCTAGCTTCCTGGACAGCATCCCTGTATTCTTCCCAGGCCGCCTGTCCTTGCTTCTACCTTTTATAAGCCTCTTTTGTCCTTTGAATATTCCTCAGCAGCTCCTTATCCATCTAAGGAGGTCTCCTGGCCCTCCTGCTGCATTTCCTTCTAGTTGGGATGCAATGCTCCTGAGCTTGCAGTAGGTGATCCTTGAATATCAACCAACAGTCTTGGGTCCCCCTGCCATCTAGGGCTATATCCCATGGAACTTTACTAAGCAGGCTTTGAAGTGGTCAAAGTCTGCTCTCTTGAAGTCCAGGGCAGTGAGCATGCTGTATGCTCTTCTTACTGTCCTGAGGATCTTGAATTTGACCATCTCATGATCGCTACAACTGAGGCTCCCCTGGAGTGTCACATTTCCAACCAGCCCTTCCCTGTCGGTGAGCACAAGGACAAGCAGGGCACCTCTCCTGGTTGGCTCCTCTATTAGTTGCAGAAGGAAGTTGTCTTCCATACAATCGAGGAACCTCCTGGATTGCTTGTGTCTGGCTGTAGTATACCTCCAACAGATATCAGGGTGGTTGAAGTCCCCCACGAGAACAAGGGCCTGCAAGCATGAGGCTGTTCCTATCTGTCTGTAGAGTGCTTCATCCACAGATTTCTCTTGATCAGGCGGTATGTAACAGATTCTCACAATAATGTCTCCTATCACTGTTCTCCCTTTAACCCTGACCCGCAAACTCTCTGTTGACTGATCACCTGTCCCCAGACAGAGTTCCATACTCTCCAGCCTATCCCTAACATAAATGGCAACTCCCCCTCCCTGTCTGCCAGGCCTATCTTTTCTAAAGGGCCTGTAACCTTCCATTCCAACACTCCAGTCATAGGAGCCTTCCCACAATATTTCTGTGATGCCTGTTATGTTATATCCCCGTAGATGTGCCCACATCTCTAGTTCCTCTTGTTTGTTCCCCATGCTACGTGTGTTTGTATAGAGGCATGTGTGCCGAGCTCCAAATGAAGCCAGCTCATTCACTGGAGCGGCTGGAATATTTCTACATTGCTTTGAGCATTTATTATAGTTTCTGGCAGCTGGTTGTGTTGGGATGGAATGATGTCCCCCTCCCCCAACACATCTAGTTTAAAGTATCCTTGACCAGTCTGTCAAGCCTCCTACCAAAATCACTCTTCCCGTTCTGTGTCAGACCAGCTCCACCAGCCCCCAGTACACCTGGCTTACAAACTTGGTTCCCATGTTCAAGACACACAAACCCTTGACTATGGCACCAACTTTCTAACCATTTATTAATCTGGCCAATCTTCCTAGCCTTTTCAAGGTCCTCCCCTTTATCCTGGAGAATCGATGAACAGACAGTCTGAGCTCCAGAGCCCCTAACCACCTCTCCCAGGGCTCTATAGTCATTTATGTTCTCCAGGCTACTGCTGTCTATATCACTAGTGCCCACATGGATCACTAGAAGTGGTTAATAGTCAGTGGGACTTATTAGAGCAGGAAGCTTCTCTGCAACATCCCTGATCCATGCCTCTGGTAGGCAACACACCTCCCTTGAGACTGGGTCAGGCAGACAGATAGGTGCCTCTGTTCCTTTCAAAGTAGAGTCCCCTACCACTATGATCCACTGCTTTTTCTTTGCGGCACCAGTAGAGGTCTTTAGCAGTGCCCCAGCCGGTTGTTTCTGGTACGAGTGTGTTTTCTCATTAGCTTCCTGCAGAACTGCAAAGCAGTTCTGGGTGGGGACAACAGATTTAGGAGGAAGCCCCTTGCTTTTAATTGTTCTCTTCCTTCTTTTTTCTGTTACTATTGATTCGGAGAAAACTCCATGAACAAACTCGCCAACAGAGTTTCAAGTTGACAAGCAGGTATTCTTTATTACGGCGCCGGGAGACACGGGGGATAGCTCCTCCTAACGTGTGTCCCCGTATTGCTCTACAGGTCATCCTTATATGGTCACTGAGAACATTACATCATTTCCAGAAAGTTTCCCGCATTCATACAAAATATGATGGTGGTTCCCAGCTTAATTAACATTACAGATATAGCAATCATCCTGTTCTTTTACTTATCAATAGGTTTTAACTACTGCCATCCTGGCCATCAGCTAGTCCCAGGTGCTACCCACCCCTTGGTCGTTTTCCATTCTGTTCTTGTCACACCTTTTGTATTGAGGTTCTGAGGACCTGAAACTGCCTTCAGGCAAAACGGTTACTTTTCATTACAAAGCCAAACTTATCATTACTTTAGAACTGATTACATTTTGTGCCTCTTTGTTTCAATCCCCCCTTTTTCTGTCCTTTTGCGAATTCTTTTGCAACATTTTATATAATACCATTACCATCTAGAGTCTTTTGAAAGTGTCCTGTTTCTACTTGATACTTAAGTTTCATTTCTTTTTCCAGTCTTCATAACTTATTATAGATCATTTACAATACCAGAAAGAAAATTTTGTTATACCACAAGTAATTAATATTAAGACAATATCCTGCAACCAGTTGCCTTAAACAGGAGAGATCAAGTAACCATGAAGTTAACTTTTTCCATATTTCTTTAAACCCCCAGGAGGTATCATCCTTGGCCATTTTATGAAAGATTTTAATTTATTTCCAAATTTCCTCCAGATTTGTTTCAGGAACAGCAACTTTCACTGATTATGGAACAACCCCCTCCTTGTGAAGCCAATAATGTCTAGAGCCATTCGGCTTTGTAATACCATTTTAGATATCACCCACAAATTTGTCCATGAGATAGTGTTGGAAACTGGAATGCCAATTAATGGACGGCCCTGATCTCCTGATTCAGGCAACTGTGCACACACTCAACAGCCACTACAATTAACAATTTTAGCAACATTCTGCATTAATTTCAGGTATAAGTATTGGTCCCAAACTAGTATACCAGTTATCATATAAGTTCAAATTACGACCGATACAATTTCATACACCAGGAGCCTGAGGGTTCAATCCACCATGTCTTCTCTGGTTCTGGTGCTTTCTTTATTCTTGAATAATGTATCCAAGCAGGTTGTTCCTTTATCTTCACTGCTGTAAAGGTGGTCAAACTCTCAGAGATGGCCTTCTCCCACTTCCAGAAGACTTTCTCTTTTAAACTGGGACTGATATGGTCTTCCATATAAAATTTTACATGGTCTAGCCTTTTCTTTCGACCGAGGTTTAGTTCAAAGCCTTAATAGAGCCAGTAAGGCTTGGTACCAATATTAATTTATTTCCTGACATATTTTACCAATCTGATGTTCTGATCAGATGAACCATCTTTTCTACTTGCCCACTGACCTGGGGCCTGTATGGTACATGTAGTTGCCAATCAGCTTCTATTTTTGCTAGTTTCTTGTAACTATTTTGCTCTAAAGTGTAAGCCTCGGTCAGAAGAAATTGCCTCTGGTGCTCCAAAACAAGGTATATCATACAACGATGTTCCAATTACTTGTCTTACATTATTTATTCTACAAGGGAATGCTTCTGGCCATCCTGAAAAAGTATCCGTTAACACCAACAAATATTGGTAACCCCCTTTTCTTGGTAATTCAGAGAAATCTATTTGCCATTGCTGTCCCGGATAATTTCCTCTCCCAATGGTCCCAATTTGATTTCTGTTTTCAGTTTTAGGATTATTCTTAAGACAGAGCTGACATTGTTTTGTCACTGATTGAACTGTGGTGTATAGATTCCTTCCTACAATTTGTTTGTCCAAATATTTATACAAAGAGTTGCTACCCCAATGAGTTTTATTATGTTCCTCTTGAACTAGCCTCCAGAGTTGATTATAAGGAATTACAATTCGCCCATCAGGTATCTGAACCCAACCCTCTTTGTTTTCCTGTCCTTCGAGATCTTCAATCAATTTTCTATCCTCCTTTGAATATCTAGGTTTAGATTTCTCAATTGTTAGTTTGTCATCAGGGATTAAAAGAATGATTTTAAGATTGTTCAGCTTCTTGTTTGGCTCCAATATTGGCCAAATTATTTCCAGTTTCCTGATCAGAGTCACCAGCTTAAATTTATTTATTTATTTTTTTTTTAAAAAAAAGTTTTCATTCTTTTCAGACGTCACCATGTCCATGGACCACAAATGCATATTTAGAATCAGTCCAAATATTTATCCTTTTGTCTTTAGACAGTTCCAGGGCTCTTGTTCAGCATGTTCCAGGTTTCTTTCAAATTTGGTAAAAACAAAAACCAAAAGAAAAAAAAAAACCATGAAGAAGATAACCAGTGGGCTTCTTTCTGTTCCAGAACTGCTAATACAACATGAGACACTAGTACAGTAATCTTTTGTCCCAAGGTAAATTTGCAAGCCTCTTCAATGTTCATGACAACTGCAGCCACAGCTCTTAGGCATCTGGGCTATCCTTTGCTTGCTTCATCCAGCTGTTTTGAAAAATGCACCACTGTCTTCTTATAGGGTCCTAGCTTCTGAGCAAGGACCAAAGCTATTCCCTCTTCATAGGAATATAGCCAAAAGGGTTTAGTCACATCTGGAAGTCACAGAGCTGCAGTTCTCATTAGCTCTGTTTTAAAGCCCTCCTCTACAGAATCGGTCTATTCCAAAGAGAGGTTTCTTTTAACAGTTCATATAGTGGTCTTACCAGAACACCATAATCACATATCCATGTCTGCATCATTCAGTCATTCCCAGGAACGTACAGAACTCCTTGATGGTTGATGATAGTGGTGTTTGATAAATGGCTTCCTTTCTAGCAGTTCCAACTTCTATGTTCTCCTGTTGTTTCATATCCTAGGTAGGAAACTCAGGTTTGAATTAGTTTGGCCTTTTGTCTGGATACCTGATATTCATTCAGCCCCAGAAAATTCAATAATCCCACCATTAACGAGACATATTCTTCCTTTGTTCCTGTAGCAATTAATAGGTCATTCACATATTGTAACAGAGTCCCTCTGAGTGGGTGGATTCCTTGTTTCTAGTTCCAGTGTTAACTGATTTCCAAACTTGTTGGACTGGTTTTAAACCCTTCAGGTAATACTGTCCAAATTAGTTGAGTTTTCCTTACTGTGTCAGGATTTTCCTTATTCAAAAGCCAATAAATTCTGGTTTTCTTTGGCCAATATTAAGCAAAGAAAGAGTCCTTTAAATCCAAGACAGCGAACCATTTGATTATTATTCAATTTAGTAACAAATGCCTATACCCCCCCTTCCTTGGCAGTTAGTTACATTCAATGCTTTAGCTATATTTTCAGCAAGATTTACAAAGAGATTTTTTTAGCAACTGTGGGAATTTCATATTGGACTCCAGTTTCCATTTCATGATAATACATGATGTTGTATTGACTCTTTATATTTTTCTTTGATCTTAATACTAATAATCACATTTGGGTCTTCTTCAGTTCCATATATTTTAAGTCCAATTTTAGTTACTTTTTTTCTGTTTCTAATTTTTCAGTTAAATTTACTGGCTTGCAGGCATGGGTTGTACAGCTATTCCTGCTATTAAATTTAGTCATATCTCCAGCCTGCAGTATTCCAGCATACACAAGACCATCCTTTTCTTCCACAGAGGTGTGATGACTGATATCTAGCCGTTTGACTAGGTACATCATCAGGATTTATGTGACATTGGTATCCACCTGGGCAAATATATTTTGGTTGGCTACTGTAGTACCGCCTCTACTCTGAACTTCCACAATTAGTATCTAAATCATCATCTATAATATCACATGCATCAAAAATTATTGACAGTGAGGTACTCAAATTGGTTATAACTTCATTATAACTTATTCCAATTAATCTTCCGTCTGAATTTGTTCTCACTGAGTTTGATTGTATATGCAACTGCCTGTCTTTGTTCCTTTGCATTCATAAAAGGTGTGGTAGATCAGCATTTGAGAGGTTACTCTCCCTTGTCTAGTTGTGGTAATGCATTCACTACAGTTGTGAATGATTTTAGAAGCCACGGCATTTTCCCATATGGTTCCTATCAGAACCGACACCAAAAGAGGTCCGGTCAGGATCATAGTGCTCAGCGGTCACAGCCCCAGGGGTTGCAGCCCTCGGCAGACCTTTTCAGCTGCAGCACCGATTCCCTCCGGTCTTGCCCTCTCTGGTAGCTTAAAGGTATATTCCCCGTCGGCTACTATGGCAGTAGTATTTGACCCACAACAACTGTTCCAATGAGGTGGTAATTTCACACCGAATGCAAAAGAACTGTAATTGATTTCTCAAAAAATTGTTCCTGGTCTCCCCTACGAGTAATAATATGCTTCAAACAATTGGGACACTTAGGAGGACATGGACTGGTACTGGCCCTTATCCTATGGTTTCTTAAAATAATTTCAACTATATCTGCATTTCCCATATCAAATTTACAGGAGTCAATATGAATTCTCTCAGTTACTTATCCCAAGTCCTCTTGAGGGTCAACTTGGCGTCTCTGGGTTCAGTCACAACTTTTCCATTCTTTTATGGGTCCTTTTACTCAGGACGCATGTGTCCACCTTTTTTCAGCAGTTCTTATCGCCATTTCTGGAACTTCAGATGCCCATACTCCCAGATATACTTGATTATGGATTTCTTCTATTTCAGGGGGTGTCCTCCTGTTCGCTTTTCTGTTGAAGATATAAACTCAAAACTGAAATTAACTGATTTTTAACTCTCAATTCCATTTTACCTTCTTTAAATGCTTCTTCTAGTCCTAATATAGATTTTGGAGAATTTAGTATGCATAAATTTATGCATTCTCCTTTGTTTTTCCAATTGTCTGAAAGGGTTTCAGAAAGTTTTTTGTTTGTTTTGTTTTGTTTGTTTTTTTTCCTTGGTGACCATTAGCTCCCACATCTGTAACAAATTCTTTTCCCTCTGACTTAACTCTGAACAAGTTGCTCCTGTATCCACTAAAATTCTACTTTATTTCCTCTAGTCCCCCGGTTTTAATTTAACCAGTAGATCTACTAGGGTAGATTACCCAGGTTCCTGTCAGTCTAGCTCCAATTCAGCCACCGGAGCCATCCCATGCATTTCCCCAGCATTCATCCCACTCAACCACAGGAGCTGCCCGAGCTCCCCTACTTTCCTTCTTGGTTTTCCTTAACTTTAAACATCTTTCCCCAGTATCACGATCTGAACAACATCTCTCCAGCTTAGCTTTCAAGTTTTTCCCTGTCCTTTTCCAAAGCCAAAATTAAGGGATCTGGCGAAGGTATATTAATTTTGCATTCCATCTGTCATATCTGCATACATTACTTAATTCAATTTTCCTTGCCACCTCAAAAACAACATTAATTATAACAATGTATCATAATTAAAAGTTCCATTTTTAGGCCATTTTTCCTGATCTTTTAAACTATACAAAGGCCACCATTGGTTACAATATTTCACCAATGTTTTCTTATTTAGCGAGCCCCCAGAAGACCCTCCCAGTTCCTTCCAATGGGCCAAAATGCAACCTAAAGGACTCTTTTTCAAGATTTCTCCACTCTGCTGATTTCCCATTATCAATCTCGCATTCACACACACACACACACACACACACGGGATCCCACACACACACTCCACACAGCTACAACACTTGAGACAAAGACTAAAATCGTATCAAACAATAGTTATAACCTGCTGCCAACACTAACATCACAAGACGAAAATCATCACTATAACAAGCCACAGAATAGGCACTCCACAGTTACAATACTTGAAACAGAGACACATTTATAGTAGTCTGTCACCAATACCAAAAATCACAAGACCAAAATCACAACTGTAATAAGCCACAATAGAAGTCAAATACCAGTAAAATCCAAAACCCTTCCTATAAGACACCCACTGTGTCTTGCAGGACTTTCTATAAGACACCCACTGTGTCTTGTAGGACCTTAACCACAAGATGCCCACTGCCTCCTGTGATTGTAAACCACAGGACGCCCGCTGCCTCTTGTTTTACACCTTTACCCAAACCACAAGATGCCCACTGCCCCCTGTGTCTGTAAACCACAGGACGCCCGCTGCCTCTCGTGCGTAAAACCTTTTGTTCACTGTGCCTTGCGGACCCGAACCACAAGATGCCCACTGCCCCCTGTGTCTGTAAACCACAGGGCGCCCGATGCCTCTCGTGCGTAAAACCTTTTGTACAAGACACCCACTGTGTCTTGCGGACCCAAACCACAAGATGCTCACTGCCTCCTGTGATTGTAAACCACAGGACGCCCGCTGCCTCTTGTTTTACACCTTTACCCAAACCACAAGATGCCCACTGCCCCCTGTGTCTGTAAACCACAGGACGCCCGCTGCCTCTCGTGCGTAAAACCTTTTGTTCACTGTGCCTTGCGGACCCGAACCACAAGATGCCCACTGCCCCCTGTGTCTGTAAACCACAGGGCGCCCGATGCCTCTCGTGCGTAAAACCTTTTGTACAAGACACCCACTGTGTCTTGCGGACCCAAACCACAAGATGCTCACTGCCTCCTGTGATTGTAAACCGGTAAAACCTTTTCTACAAGACGCCTACTGCCACTGCGTCTTGCATGACCCAAACCACAAGATGCCCACTGCCTCTTGTGATTGTATACCGGTAAAAACCTTTTCTACAAGACGCCTACTGCCACTGCGTCTTGCATAACCCAAACCACAAGATGCCCACTGCCTCTTGTGATTGTATACCGGTAAAAACCTTTTCTACAAGACGCCTACTGCCACTGCGTCTTGCATAACCCAAACCACAAGATGCCCACTGCCTCTTGTGATTGTATACCGGTAAAAACCTTTCCTACAAGACGCCTACTGCCACTGCGTCTTGCATAACCCAAACCACAAGATGCCCACTGCTTCTTGTGGGTGTATACCAAACGGACGCTAGCAGCCGGGTATACGCCTTTACCCACGAGATTTCCTATCTCGATTTACGGAAGGCTTCCTCACCATGCGTACGCTTACCAAACCAATATACAATGCTTTCTACAAGACGCCTTCTGCCACTGCGTCTTGCAGGATCCCCCCTTAAAATATAAAAGAATACCTTTTCTGAAGATGGTCCTTGTCTGCTCCCGCAGTGATCCGAATGAGTCGAGGGGTCCCTCCAGGAAAAACTCCCGAGGGCCCTAGGGAGCCCTGTCCTCAGCGGGTCCTGCAGCCGAGCAGAGAGGGTCCCATCTGGGTCGCCAAATTGATTCGGAGAAAACTCCATGAACAAACTCGCCAACAGAGTTTCAAGTTGACAAGCAGGTATTCTTTATTACGGCGCCGGGAGACACGGGGGATAGCTCCTCCTAACGTGTGTCCCCGTATTGCTCTACAGGTCATCCTTATATGGTCACTGAGAACATTACATCATTTCCAGAAAGTTTCCCGCATTCATACAAAATATGATGGTGGTTCCCAGCTTAATTACATTACAGATATAGCAATCATCCTGTTCTTTTACTTATCAATAGGTTTTAACTACTGCCATCCTGGCCATCAGCTAGTCCCAGGTGCTACCCACCCCTTGGTCGTTTTCCATTCTGTTCTTGTCACACCTTTTGTATTGAGGTTCTGAGGACCTGAAACTGCCTTCAGGCAAAACGGTTACTTTTCATTACAAAGCCAAACTTATCATTACTTTAGAACTGATTACATTTTGTGCCTCTTTGTTTCACTATTTCCCAGCTTCCCGGGTTAGCGGCCTCCTTCCTTCCATGAGCTACAGCGGATGCTTGAGGCCCCTGCACAGTTTGGGCCTGGAGTAAGCATTCCAGCTTCGTCACGGCTTCCCCGACATCTTTTATCCGATTGACAGCATCCCACAGCTCAGACACCTGCTGTGGGAGGACCTCCACCAGGGAGCACCAAGTGCAGCCCTGCCCATTGTGCACCCTCGCCTCACAAGACCAGTGCAGACACCCTCTACACTCGGAGCTCTGCACTGCAGCTTTCCCTCTCATCGGTTCTGCCTGGGCGCCTACACTGGCCACTGCTGGGGCAGCCAGAGCAGAGCTCCCAGACCGGGCCCAGGTCGTATGGCAAGTGCTCACCATCCCGTGCAAACTGCCTCGACCAGCCCTGGTCGCTGTGCTCATGGTCACTCGTGCTCCCTGAGGCAGGTTTTTAACTAGTCAGGGATGGTACTGCTCTTCGTGGTGCCCCCCCCCCACCGCGAGTCACCTGCTTGTGTCAGCTGAGCTGCCATCTCCTGGGAAAGTCCTGTCAAGTACTTGAGCTTCCCTCGGTGGCTCTTGCTCCTCTGAATTGAGGCTCCTGAATGCTGAGCTTCCCTCCACTCAGGTGTTGAAGGCATCCTCTCTCAAGCTATTCACCTCAGCAATTCAACGCTATGTGTGCTGCTGCTTCCTGACCAGCCCCAGGGCTCCTCCAAGATAGCTGGGCACCGGTGTGTCTCCATCCCCCTTAGGCAGCATCTGTCGGTGAGGAGCCCCCCTTCATTGTCTCATCTCCAGCTATACCACCCCACCATTCACAAATACTCCTTATCTAGCACCCACTCCTGTTCCTGGTGTCAGCCACATCCTGGAAGCCCCAAGGGGATGCAGAGTCCTTGTGTGGTTCCCCCAGTGCCAGTAGGAGCCAAGCCCCTTCCTTGGCCCTGCTGCCTGTGCTTATCATCTGCCATCACAACACACCCCAAGGAGATATATTTTTTATAAATACTTTATTTTTTCTCTCAATACAGACGTTAAAACAAACAAGTAAAACTCCCAGAAAATCCACAACCCTCCACTATAAAATATTTAGGTCTCATTGAAACAGAAAAACAAAAAAAAAAAGCTTGCATCTGTGTGTTGACCTCTCTTCTCACTCTCCAGCAGTGTCTACCAGGTTTCTCTACATCAAACTCCACAGCTACTAGCAGAGGGAACCAGTGGCATACCCTCACCAGTCAAACCAGGCAAGTAATTAAGCAGTGCCTTGATTCGGAGAAAACTCCAGGAACTTGCCAACGAAATTTTAAGTTGACAAACAGGTATTCTTTATTGCGGCGCCGGGAGACACAGGGCTCCTCCAAGCGTGTCTCCCCCAAGCATCAACCAGGCTGTGATTATATTGTCCTTAAACATATGTATTCATTAGATTATATACATTACATCATACTTCTTAGAGAATGTCTCCTGTATACGTACAAAAATGTGGTAGTGGGCTTTCAGACCCCTGGTGGTTATTTCTTCATCACTTTGTTTTAGGATCGTTGTCATATCAGTAGCTATCAGGTGGTTCTGGCAAAGCTTATTTTAGTAATTTACTTTTCTCTATAGGGGCTAACAAAGCCTAACATTCTTGAGGTTACTTATTTACAACCCTATTCTTCAATCAACCTCATTCTTCAGCCTAACAGGTCTCCTTGCCCCTTTCCACAGGGGCTGTGTATGATACAGTGTACAGCTGTACACCTAGCTGCGATGGGTGCCCTACGCTTGACCCCTTCTCCTCAAAGACCACCCTGTTTCAAGTCAGTGGTTCCTCTTTTAAAAAAATTATTCGGGGGGGGGGGGGGGGATATTTTGGCAGAGATTTTCTCAGCAGGTGCTGTAGAGGAAGAGGAGCTATACAAAGCCAGATCAAATGCACTTCTCATTCTGTAGGAGCCCTTCCTAGGAATAAAAAAAAAATGGCATTTGGCAGAGTGGGCCAAAAAGGTAAGAACTATAAAAATTCTCATGATGGAAATCAAGACTTAAAAAACCTACAATATTAAAAAACAGATTGCCTCATGTGCCTTCCAGCTCCACCCTAATGCCCAGAAATACCTCCTGAATTAATTGTCCCTGTAGAAAAATATATATGTGCATTTCTCTTCCTAGTAAAATCCTGAAGGTTGAACAGAAACACTAGTGAAAACCACAGCTCTACTAACAGTTGGCTCTGCTTTTGCATCCAGGTGTGTGGTACATATGCATGCGGCACACATGCACAGCTTGCCACTCCAGGAATCCCAAAACAGGCAGAGAAAGCCCCTTATGGAATTTATCTAATGAGCTCTCTATATATGTAATTAAAAAAAAAAAAAAGCAGCAAACTCAACACCATCTGAACAAGAAAGCCCCACCTAGGGCAAAGGAGAGCAGACCATGGTTGGACCCTGTACTGTGATCCCAGGTTAGAAACAATCTATCTCGGGGGGGGGGGGGGGGGGGGGGGGGCACTGCGGGCAGGCGCAGTCCCTCTGCCTTACGTGTGTGGGACACTCTCTTTGGCCCAGTACAGCTGGGACCCTGAACAGCAGCAAGCATCAGAGAGGAAGAGAAAACTAACAGTGGGAATGTGAGATCCTGTGGAGTCCTAGTTACTGTGCCAAACCCCAACAAGTCCAGCTTCTCATGGGAAAAGTGGCCTGAAAAGAAGATGACATTAAAACCCAGAATGTGATGTACCTCCCCAGGCAAAGGGCCCATGCTACTTGCTTGTGCAAGGTGGGAAAGCTGGACCTCTGAGGAAAAATAAGAAGTTTGGCAGTCAGGAGAGCCATGATGGGCAGGGCAGGAGCCTCCCCATTGTCAGAGCAGAAAATAGGCTAAGAAAATGGGCAGGGGGTAGGTTGGATGGAAATTTTGGGAAAGTGGGTGTGTAGGCTTAAATTATAGGTTTAAACTAACAATAGTGTGTGTGGCTTTAAACTAACATAGTAAAATATAGCAAACTGTACTAACTTGCTAACACATAGAGAGAAAGGAATGTTTGGCTGACGGGGGAAGGAACATTACGGGACTGATAACAACTAAGGAGACAGTAAATAAGACCAAGGATGTCAGCCTTCAAGATAGCAGAGTGGCACCCAACATGGAGAGAATGGAACAGAACAGAAGCAAGGACATATCAACTGCAAACTCAGCACTAGGATCTTGCGAGTGTGTGCAAGCACTGAGGTCATTCAGTAAACACAGTGAGGAAGGCTAGTGATGACCACCAAAGACCCCCACTCAGCAAGAAAGCACATGTGTAATTAGACTGAAAATATAGCAATTAGTTCCTGATAATCTCATGAATATGTAAATAATTTCCCGTAAATGCTGTGAATATGCATGAGTATGTTAAATATAGAACTGCTGCCAGCAAGTAATGGGTGTGCTCACCTTTGCGAAAGTGTTCGTGTGTGCATCCAGCTCTGCAATAAAGAATGCCTGCTTTCTAAAAGTCCAAATTGAGTCTTAGAGAGTTTCTCTGACTGACTTTTGTGGTAACAGGTGGGGGGTTGTGAAATACGAGCTCACTCCTCTAATAGAGATAACAGGGCTTAATTGAGGGGGACAGTCAATAAAGTAAAAGCAACAGCCCTGGGCGCATGACCATAGCCAGAGGTGCACTGATTAGCACTGATTGTCTGATCTTGTGTCTTTAGCCAGCTTTGTTTCTGCTACTGTGAACTCATACAGTTATATCCACATAGCAACACCTGTGATTTGCAAAAGCCAATACATTTATGTGTTTATCACAATTCCCCCCTCTTTCTTAATCTATTTGGCTTGAGCTATAATTTCCATTTCTGACTTTTCTCATTCGCTCATTTTTCTCGAAGATTAGTATTGCCTCCTCAAACAGATCATCAGGAGACCGAATTTTTAGCATTCTAATTTTTGATTCTGTTCCCTCGGGAGTAATTATTTCAAATCATAATTGCTCTATGGTCCTATGGACCATTTTACTCATCAGGGGGACAACACAAGGTACAACGAGTAAAACAATTATTAACAAAGCAAAACCCAGCAGGATTCCTCTTGACCCCCCAAAGTTCCACCAGTTGTTGTTCCACCATTTTTCCATATCCAAGTTAAATCCTCTCCAGGTTTGAACGGGAACACATGCGACGTATTTCGTTTCAGTAATTATCTTTTCGACACCTTTTCCTTCATCATCTATCTGTAAACAGAAGTTGGATAGATTGAATTTCCCCCCCACACCCCCTTCCTGGGCTAAAAGGTAACCCAGGGCTAAGCAATTTTGATACACCGCCGTGCAAATTTTGCTGTTCTGTTTGGCTAATATGGTTAATGCATCCCCACTTTTGTTAGTCACAATTTCCAGGACTGCTTGCAACCTAATTATGCGATTTAACATATATATAGGAGTCCAGTATCCCCAGGATCCATCCTCACCCTAGGAGGCAGGACTGTAATAAGCAATAATTCGCTCTGGGGGCCACTGATCATCTTTCCAGTTTCCAGTCTTTAGGTGCCTTTTTGCCTGGGATGTTTCAGATACATCAGAATAGACTGGCACTCCTAATCCTTCCCCCCTGCGTATTGGTAATAAAAAGAAACTTGTCCGGATGGTTCCCAAAACACATGTTCCGATCCAATTCCCGGGTAATTCAGAGTATGCATATTTACCACAGATCCAATATAGTCCTTCTGGAGCTTCCCACTTCTCCCCAGCATTCTTACTTAAAATCCAATTTTTCCCTCCATCTGCAATATCCGAAGGATGTCCCCAAGTTGTCCATTTTCTTACTGTTTCATTCCAAATTCTACTGTTTTCACAAGTTAAATCCCCCACTGGCTTTCTCCCTTGTCTCCCAGGGGGCTTTTGCCAACAGTTTTGACCAATGATACCTGTCTGTAGTGCCCATTGTTTCGCTCTCTGGACTTTGCTTGAGTTCCATATATTATTGTCAGTAATACTAATTTCCATCAATTCCCAAGGCCATTGTTCCCCCATATTGGTACCTCCACAACCATAACAATTACTTATATTGAGTACTTTTGCTATGTTTTCTGCCAAGTTCCCAAAGAAATTTCTGGCAATTGTGGGAATTTCATATTTGGCCCCAGTTTCCATTTCATGATAGAAAGAATGGAACAGTAGTTCCTCCTCCTTGTCCGAGCATACAACTTCTTGGATCTTAATATGGACTAGAGTTCCTAGGTAACCTAGAGTAACCCTAACCCTAACTGGATCAGTCTGAACCAGTGGTGTCAATCTGCAAGCCAAAAGTGTGTTTGGCCATTTTCCAATCCTCATTCCAGGTTCCGGGTTTATTTATGGCTACGTTCAGTTGGTTACACTGGTTTCTCCTGCACTCGTTTGGGGCTGTCAGCCTCTCTAGCTTAACTACCCAATATCCTCGCTTTTGTAGTCTCTGGGTATACTTTCCTGGGGTATAATCCATGGACCAAATAACACAGGTCCAAGAAGTACAATAATTCCAGTTCCTTGTACGATAAGAACTTGCCATTTTAGATTTGTACCTCCAAGAGGAGCACATATGTTTTCAGTCACGAGAGAAGGTTTGTACCCATTCCATACTTCCACATCCCCTTGCCCACTTATCACTGTCTATTGCTTCACAAGCTTCAAAGATTACGCTTGCTGGGCTATTTATGTTGGTAATTTCAGTTTGCCCTACTACTATTTCGCCTTTCCCCAGAGACGCACTTCCAACCACCATTCTTTTGCTTTAGGATCATAACATATTATCTTGCCTTTAACATTACATCTAGCCTACTCTGTATTGTTATGGGTACACATCTCAAGCGGGGTTCCACTGCATCGATAATGAGTGTGATAGATTAAAGTTTGAGTGGTCAAGTGTCCACTCAAAGTAGTCTTTATACATTCTGTGCAATCAGAGGAGGCTCGTACTCGTGATAGGGACAGGAGCCATAAGATGATCAGAGGTCCAGTATGACATATACCTCCACCCGTCCGGCCTGTGGGGTTGCTGCCCACAGCTGAGGTATGTTTATGCTTCTTGGTGGCAAGCATAGAGGCCAACCTGGGCTTGCCCTCGGCCATCTTATTTTCTCCTATTCAATTTTCATGCAAACTTTATTCCCAGACCCTTATAGCAGATTCCCACTTATCTTCAGTTACCTCCCACTCCAATGGTATCAGTAACTCCCAGCCACAGATTAGAGTAAGTACGTCAGCGTCCCGTAATGGCTGTCTATATTCAATTCCAGGGTGAAATTTTACAACACGGCATACAACGCAGGCGTCTGTTATGGGAGCTGCAATATCACTTCTGTTTACAAGTCTTACACCGACAGAATATCCATCTAGTGTGTTGTATTGGGGTGTCTTAGACACGATATATATGTGTGTATATATATATATATACACACCTTGGTGAAGGCTCTCGTTCCTCTATTACAGGATTACAAGCCAGAGCCAGTTCCCCGTGTGTATCTGAATAATATAACCCAGATCCCCCAAATTGGGGAATATTACCTCCCCAGGAAGAGAACCAGAGTTTCCTCAAAGTATCCCACAAGGGAATTTGAAACCAGTCATATAAGCTCGCCCTTAACCTTTTGTCTCCCTGTATTCGTGAGTTATTACCTATGTATTACTACGTAGTCCTCTTCTTGAGAGTCAGTTTGGTGTCACCTGGCGTAGATATTATAGTCCACTCCATAGGTTCTTCCACAGGTCCTTTAATCCTGCTGGCGTGGGTCCATCCTCTTTCTCCAGTTCGGACTGCAGGCTCTGTTGTCAGCAATAACTGAAAGGGACTTTCCCATTTTGGAATTAAAGATTGCTCTCTCCAGGTCTTAATCAATACCCACTCCCCGGGATTAATGTTATGAGTTTTAAAGTCCAGAGGCGTCGACTGGGGAATCCATCCTTTTGATCTTAAATGTTCCAGAGTCTGAGCTATTGTGGTGATATATCTTCTGATACTCGCCTCTCCTCCTTCATAAGTAGCGGTCTCCTTTTGGGTTGTCATAAAAGGTAATCCAAACATAATTTCATAAGGAGATATCCCTAAATTCGATCTGGGCTGTGTTCGAACTTGTAACAATACTAAAGGCAAACACTTTACCCAGGACATTTGGGTCTCAATCATTAGTTTAGTTAATGTTTGTTTCAAGGTTTGATTATTTTTTTCCACTCCTCCCGAGCTTTGAGGATACCATGGGGTGTGCAATTCCCATTTTATCCCCAAGGCTTGGGTGACTTGTTGTACAATTTTTGAGGTAAAATGTGTCTCCCTGTCTGAGTCAATTCTGCTGATCATCCCATATCTAGGGATAATTAGTTCCAAAAGAGTTTTTGATACTGTATTTGCTGTAGCCCTGACAGCCGAAACTGCTTCCACCCAGTGAGTTAAGTGATCTACTATTACTAATAGGGACTTCCACCTCTGCACAGGAGGGACTTCAGTGAAATCTGTTTGGATGCTTTGAAAGGGCTGCATCGTCAATTCATGCCCCCACGGAGGTAGTTTTTCTTATAATCTTTTTATTCACTCTTTGGCAAGTCATGCATTTATCAGTTATTTGTTTCGCTAACCCAAAAATTCCAGTACATCCACACTCCCTTAAAAAGTGGTCACACAGGGCCTGTGTGCCCCAGTGAGTCTTTTGATGTATGTTTTCTAATATCTGTCTGGTCAGTGGTTTATTAAGGAGTTGTCTCCCATCAGGGAGTTTCCATTTCCAATGTTGATCTTGTTTTCCTCCTATTTTACTGAACTCTTTCTCTTCTGACTCAGTGAATTTTGGAATCTCCAATTCCTCTTCCTCAAGTATCAGAACCAAGATGACTCTCTCAATTCCATTTTCAGCTGCATTTCTAGCTTCTTGGTCTGCTAGATTATTTCCCCTTATTTTGGGTGTTATTCCTCTCTGATGTTCCCTGACATGCACTACGGCTTTTTCTTCAGGTAACTTTAATGCTTCCAAGACTTCCAGGATAAGTCCTCAATGAATCAACCCCTTCCCTTTTGAATTTAAAAGTCCCCGTTCTTCCCAAATTTTCCCAAAGGTGTGCACTACACCAAATGCATATTTCGAGTCAGTATAAATAGTTCCCTTCCTATGCGCTAGGTATTCTAAGGCTCTTTGTAGAGCATATAGCTCACACGTTTGAGCAGACCAACCTGAGGGTACTTTCCCTCTTTCAATGATTTGCATCTTTTCTCCGTTAACTAGCGCATATCCTGACATCCTTTTTCCCTCTAGACAACTAGATCAGTCCACATATATTCTTTCACCTTCTGGGAGGGCCTGTTCCATTAAATCCTCCCAAATATTGGTCTGGTATTGTATAAGTTCTAAACAGTTATGGGTTAAACCTTCTTTTTGTTCCCCATATGAGAACTGAGCAGGGTTTAGACTTTTGTCCACCATTAATGTTAAATCATCGTTATTAATTAATATTGCTTCATACAAATAAAAGAGTTTGTCCAGTGAAGGTCCAGCAAGCCCTCAGTCCTCTCTGTCAGCATGTCTGTTCCCACTTGTTTGGTTGCCCCAGCACTCATCCCATGCTCAAACACAGGAGCTGCGCGAGCTCCCCTCCTTTCCCCTTTGGTTTTCCCTTTCCTTTTTTTTTAACTCACAGTTGCTCACCCTGCTCTGCAGGGGCTACAGATGCCTGCCTCTGCAACAGCACTTCAGTTTTAACTCTTTCTTAACTCTGAATGTGTATCTGCTGCTTGTTGCCAGTAACAGCAATCTCTTCCTACTTATCAATATCAGGTAGGACAGATGCAGAGGGTGCTTCTCTTGGAGGTACCTGTAATACATAATTTTCCAACGTACCTTCCTGAATTCTCTGGTTTTGTGCGGGGTTTTCTTGGTTGTTTGTTTTTTTTTTTTTTAGCTTTAAACATCTTTCCCCAATATCACAGGCTGAACAACATCTCTCCAGCTTAGCTTTCTGGTTTTCCCTGTCCTTTTCCAAAGCCAAAATTAAGGGATCTGTCTGAGCTATATTAATTTCGTATTCCATCTGTCATGCCGGGTGGTTTCTTAAAGTGAAAAACATATCTGCATACATCACTTCATCCCATTTTCCTTGTCGCTTTAAGAACAACATAAATTGTACAATTGAAGGGCCACTTTTCCCCATCTTGCAATTTATATAAAGGTCACCATGGATTACAATATTTGATCAGGGTTTTCTTATTCACACTTCCTCCTGGTGGCATTCCTATATCTTTCCAATGAGCTAAAATGCAACCTAACGGGTTCTTTCTGAGAATTCCCTCACTCTGTTGTCCTCCCATTGTAATCCTTTAATGATATATGATACGGTTAGCCCTACAATAACATTTTACCCAGAGTAAAAGGTATCGCGGAGTGCTGCACCCACAAAGGATGCACCTAAATTCCAAACAGTTCTGTAAATAAACCTCTTGTCTCTGACCAAAAGAGAGAATATATTGTGACCAAGCAGGACACTTAGCTTGGATATACAAACTACAGTGATGACAGATAGGGCAAGGGCTAGTTTGAGCCCCGCACCAGGGAGCTTGAGCACTACTTTGACAGTTAACCTCTATATTGCTCTGCTGGTTCTTTAGTTCTCACAAATTTCCACAAGTCACTCATTCACCCAAACGGTCAATCCGGTCCCAGTCAGACCAATTTCCAGGGCAATTAACACACCAAAAATCCCGATCAAATTCCCCCACACGTTATCCTCACAAACAAAACATTCAAAGAGAAAATTTGGTTTACACACAACACTACGGTGGACAGGACACCAAACTCAACAGTAGGTTCAATTTCAAAGGACATATACGCTTCGTCTGTCTCCGGCTGCTCTCCTCGTGGAGAACACGAAACTGAGGATCAGGACTCCACACTCGCTTCATAGTTAATGCCATGTCTCACTCACACAAAACACTCATTGACACAAGGGCCCATCTCTCAATCACCCACTTCACACAGAATGTCATCTAAGCCAGTAATTGGTAACACATAAATCTCATGCCATTGTTTACCTGCCAAAGGTTCATAAAGCCATTAGTACAGTTACCCTTGTACCAAACCAACCCTTGGGGCGAGCACCCCTGCTCTTTACCTCGCGTAGGACGTCTCTTTATGACTTATAGGTATCTGGTTTACCTGATATTCCCCAGGAGGTAGAGCCCCTGACACCCCTAGTCTTGTATCTCCTCCTGTTGAATTTATCTTGCCCTTTCCTTTTGTACCTTAACCATTTTCCCTGTTAGCTAACATAATCCCCAGTGGACTGCCCGGGGGTATTTTGGCCGGCATTTCCTTGCTCCCTTTATTTCCCGGGACTCGGCTTACCTGCCCCTTGTCCCATACTTATACCCTGGGTTTTTTTTTTTCTGTCTTCAGTTACTCGTTCACTTTGTCTCTTCACCAGACATTTCCCTCGTGGGAGATTGGAACTGCAGTTAGAAAGACTCTGCACTCGCTTCACAGATCCCGGCTACCCGGTCTGTGTCTTCACAGATCCAGGCTACCTAGTCCATGTCTCATTCACACACCGATCACCCTCATATTCCCGCCTAACTGAACAATACTTACAGTCCATTTTCTTGTCTGGGTCTTCATACACGTGAATTACAGGCGACCATGGTTTCCCTGGGAGCCCTTACCCGCTTTTGCTTTATGAGTCCCCTTCTTTGCCCAGGATATAACCAGCAATCGCCGATGAGACCAGAAGAAAATGATCAAACTGCTGAAATCAGCAGGGTGCACTTTTCGCTCAATTTGCCCTAGGCCCACGAAAGCAAGGCAAGCTTTATCCCAGACGAGCCCCCAGTTGTGAAATACGAGCTCACTCCTCTAATAGCGATAACACTGTTTTATTGAGGAACCAAGTCAATAAAGCAAAAGCAACAGCCCTGGGCGCGTGACCGTAGTCAAAGGTGCACTAATTAGCATTTGTTACAGGTTTATATACTTTCACTATTGCATTAGTCACATACATATTCATAATTCCCACGTATAGGCAGGGAATATTATAACTAGCTCCAGGAACTTATTATCATAAGTCTCCTCCTCTTGGTGTCTGTGCACTGCTCTTTGGTGACTGTGGGCAGTCTTGAGGCTGAAGTAAGTACTCTTCCTCATGTGAGTAGGGGTCTTCCTCGTGGTGGACTTTTCACGTTTGGCACAGTTGGATACCCAGTAATCACAAAACTAGCTGAAACCAGCCATATCTGTAATTCTTCTGATAGCTGGCAAAGATTTAGAACAGTGTGACCTTCCTGCAAAATTTATTGCAGCTAGCAGATGTTTGGGAGGCTTAGTCTCTAAACTAACTGATAAGTAGAAGGATGGTGTGAAATCATTCATTCATGTTTAGTGGGGCCACTAAATTCCACAGACTTGGAACACAAACGTTGCTCTTTATCTTCGACCTAAGTTAGGCTAAAAGTACTTTAACCCTATGTTTTCCAGGCACTAGCTTTCCTCATATCAAGCCCCCCCCCTTTTCTTTTACCTTTACAAATTCTTTTGCTATGTGACTCCATTTTGCTCAAGAGTTCTGGCCATTTTCAACTTGTTGTCTAATCTTGTGTCTTTAGTGAGCTTTGTGACCTCATACAGTTATATCCACATAGCAACACCTATGAAAGCCAATACATTTATGTGCTTATCACAGGGGTGAAGTTTGCATTTGAAAGCACTGTGGCACCTGTGATAAATGGAGTCTGTTCAATCAAACTGGTCTTACAATTTGAGAGAATTATATTGTAAAAATTTAGAACACTTTTTGTAAACTTTAGAATATTGCTTAAAGAAAACCAACTGAAACAAGATTGTAACCGTAGGCATCTGGTGTTTAAACAAGATATACCGAAGCCAGGATGTGTCAAGTAGATATGTTGAAACTAGGTAAAAGGTCAGGAGTAAGGTAGCTTGCCCCGGGATGTGTCAAGTAGATATGTCGAAACTAGGCCAAAAGTCAGGAGGAAGATAGTTTATCTTCATCCCCACGACCACCGAGTGAAACTAGGCCAAAAGTCAGCTTATCTTCATCCCCGCGACCACGGAGAGGTAGAATACAGCCTCCAGCAACAAGCCCCACATGCGAAGATAAGAACAAGGAGGACACTTACACCAGAGGAAAAAAGATATAAAAGGACAGAACCTGCGGGAGGAGGTGTGCGCCGTTGGCGGAGCGGAGACTCCCCGGCCACCCAGCGCTGTTTTGCTTACTATTGCTTGCTTAATAAATTGATTCATTTCAAATAGCCAGTCTCTGCCCCTTATTGAGACTCACTTATAACACACCTCTGCTGCACATGGGCCAGATGCTGCAGCATGTGTGTTTAGAGCATTACTGCTTGGAGGAGCGTCCCTGAGCTCTTGGAGCATGGGAAGTGTTGCTTGATTGCCTGCCTCATCTGGAGAGCTATTCTGTCCAGTAAGTGGATTTTGAACTCCACAATCAAGTCTGAGGGCCTTGGGGAAGGGCAGCCCCTCCCCACACAGTCTCTTCACTGTCCCCGGCTTGATGTTGTCATTGTAGGGCAGCGGGATCACATGCCCATTGATGGTGGGAAAGTTCACGGTGCAGCCACATAAGGCCTGTTGGGAGAAGAGGGGCACACACTGTCAGATGGGGCTTCCACTTAAAAACATGGCCAGCCACGCCACTGCACCCGGTCCGGTCCCTTCCCCTGCCAGCTGCTCCCTGTCCTGTCCCATCCCCCACCAGTTGCTCCCTGAGTTAAACCACCCAGCTCTGCTTGGATGAAGTCTATGAGCAGTGCAATTGATGTTCACCAGTGCAAGCCCAGGTCTGTACTGGTGCTGTCCAAACTGGGCTGCAGGAGCCATGCAGGAGAGGGGTGCCCCAGGCAGAGGTGCCCCAGCCTCATTGGGAAAAGAACCCCCTTCCCCATCTCCTGGGCTTCCTGGGATGCACCACCAGCAAGCGCCCCACCACTCACAGCAACAGGACAGGCTAAATTTAGCCGCTTCCCTTCCCTGGCCTTGCTGCCCAGCCTCAGGAAGCTGAAAAAAACAGCTGAGATCATTGGATGCCACCTTCCAGAACCCAGCAGTTCAGACCAGCCCTGGGGGTTATCTATAGCAGAGCCCGTGTCCTGTACCCACTCCCCCCCCCACACACACACTCCCAAATAACCCTCAAAAGGTTATGCACCAAGCTTTCCTGGAAGCCAAGGTCCTAGAGGGGCTGGTCCTATGGGTCCCCACCGCAAAGCCAAGAGCCGGTTTCATGGGTGCCACATGGTTGTACCCCAGCCCCCCAGCAGCAGCCTGCAGCAGTTGGGGCAGTGGGTGCCATTGCAGCCACAAGCTGGCCTGCATTAGCAACCAACATGATGTGGGAATGCAGCAAGAAAATCCTTGTGAAAATCCTTGTGTCCTTAAATAAGTAACTCAGACAGCTCTGTCATACACGTGGGCAAGATCATCTCCAGTCTTCCAACAAGGGAGAAAGGCTGAGGGAGATGATCATGGAGTGATGCTTCGGGGGGGCGGGGAGTGGGTAAACACTGCAGGCTAGCCAGGGGTATAGCTTCAAGTTTCCCAGCTGGGGGGGGGGGGGGGGGGGGGGGCGCAAAAGGCTCATCCCTGCCCAGCATGCAAAGCACCCACCCCTCCAAGCTGAGTCCTGGGGGGTCCCAACCATCCCGTTCTCCACACACACACACCCCCCAAACACATTGCATAAAAAGGGAAGGAGGATGCAATTTGCTGTTTCTGAGGTAGATAGGAGGATGTTCTGCACCCCCCCCCCCCTCCCCAAGAAAAGTTTCTGGTGGCAGAGCAGCAACAGGCACCAGGAGAAACATCTTCTCATGCTATCTACTGTCTCAGGGCTGATGGCTCCATCTTCTGCAGCTGAGCCAAGGCTTTGCACCAGAGTGATCAGAGTGGGACCTGTGCCAGAGCCAGTTCTTGGTTTCCAATGAGCAAAGAACAGGATCTGGGGCTATCTTGCACAGCTCCTCTGCACAGAGTCTTCTGGCGAGAGTTTTTCTGGCTGCAGGAGTCTGCCCATTGCCAGCTCCCTGTGAGCAGCAAGTGCTTGGCTGGATCTCCAGCAGGTTGTAGGGAAAGCAAAGGACAATGTCCTCCATGTCAATGCATTTCTGCCCTGCATTCACCCAAGGATGCTGGAGCCTCCTGCTCATTGGTGCCCACCCTCATAGAATCATAGAATCATAGAATAGTTAGGATTGGAAAGGACCTCAAGATCATCTAGTTCCAACCCCCCTGCCATGGACAGGGACACCTCACACTAAACCATATCACCCAAGGCTTCATCCAACCTGGTCCTGAACACCGCCAGGGATGGAGCATTCACTACCTCCCTGGGCAACCCATTCTAGTACCTCACCACCCTAACAGTAAAGAATTTCTTCCTTATATCCAGTCTAAAACCCTGCTGTTTAAGTTTCAACCCGTTACCCCTTGTCCTATCACTACAGTCCCTAATGAATAGTCCCTCCCCAGCATCCCTGTAGGCCCCCTTCAAATACTGGAAGGCTGCAATGAGGTCTCCACGCAGCCTTCTCTTCTCCAGGCTGAACAGCCCCAACTTTCTCAGCCTGTCTTCATATGGGAGGTGCTCCAGTCCCCTGATCATCCTCGAGGCCCTCCTCTAGACTTGTTCTAACAGTACTATGTCCTTTCTATGTTGAGGACACCAGAACTGCACACAGTACTCCAAGTGAGGTCTCACAAGAGCAGAGTAGAGGGGCAGGATCACCTCCTTCAACCTGCTGGTCACGCTCCTCTTGATGCAGCCCAGGATACGGTTGGCTTTCTGGGTTGTGAGTGCACACTGCTGGCTCATGTTCATTTTCTCATTGAATAACACCCCCAAGTCGTTCTCCACAGGACTGCCATGAATTTCCTTTTTTTGCCCAACCTGTAGCTGTGCCTGGGATTGCTCTGACCCAGGTGTAGGACCTTGCACTTGTCATGGTTAAACTTCATGAGGTTGGCATCAGCCCACCTCACAAGTGTGTCAAGGTCCCTCTGAATGGCATTCCTTCCCTCTAGCGTATCAACAGAACCACACAGCTTGGTGTCATCGGAAAACTTGATAAGGGCACACTCAATTCCACTGTCCACAACAGCGACAAAGATATTAAACAAGACCGGTCCCAACACCGAACCCTGAGGGACACCACTCGTTACTGGTCTCCAGCTGGACATTGAACCGTTGACCACAACTCTTTGAGTGCGACCATCCAGCCAGTTCTTTATCCACCGAGTGGTCCACCTACCAAATTGATGACACTCCAATGTAGAGACAAGCATGTCATGTGGGACAGTGTCGAACGCTTTGCACAAGTCCAGGTAGATGACGTCAACTGCTCCACCCCTGTCCATCACTTTTGTAGCCCTGTCATAGAAGGCCACCAAATTGGTCAGGCAGGATTTTCCCCTAGTAAAGCCATGCTGGCTGTCACCAAGCACCTTGTTGTTTTTCATGTGCCCTAGCATGCCTTCCAAGGGAATCTGCTCCCAGATTTTGCCAGGCACAGAGGTGAGACTGACTGGTCTGTAATTCCCCGGGCCATCCATTTTCCCCTTCTTGAAAATGGGGGTTATGTTTCCCTTTTTCCAGTCATCAGTGACTTCACCTGTCTGCCATGATTTTTCAAATATGATGGACAGTGGCTTTGCAACTTCATTCGCCAGCTCCTTCAGGACCCGCGGATGGATTTCATCAGGTCCCATGGACTTGTGTACATTCAGGTTCTTAAGATGGTCTCGAACCAGATCCTCATGTACATTGGGCCCAAGGTCTAGATTTTCACAGTCCCTGTGTCCTCCTTCCAAGACTTGGGTGGTGCGGTCAGAGCCTTTGCCAGTGAAGACCGAGGCAAAGAAGTCATTCAGAACCTCGGCCTTCTCCAAAGCCTGTGTAGCCAGTTCTCCCGAAAGCTTCCGGAGGGGGCCTACATTGTCCCTAGTCTGTTTTGTAGCCGCTACACCTCTCCTTGTCAGCTCCTCTATTGCTTGCAGAAGGAAGTTGTCTTCCCAAAATCCAGAAACCTCCTGGATCGCTTGTGCCAGGCCATACCGTCACTCCAACAGATGTCAGGGTGGTTGAAGTCCCCCATGAGAACAAGGGCCTGCAGGCATGAGGCTTTTCCTATTTGTCTATAGAGTTCTTCATCCACAGGTTCCTCTTGATCAGGCGGTCTGTAGCAGATCCCCACAGTAATGTCACTGATTTCCCCTTAACCCTGACCCACAAACTTTCTGCTAACTGATCACCTGTCCCCAGACAGAGTTCCATACTCTCCAGCCTATCCCTAACATAAAGGGTAACTCCCCCTCCCTTCCTACCAGACCTGTCTTTTCTAAAAAGCCTGTAACCTTCCATTCCAACACTCCAGTCAAATACAAACATTGTTCTCTATCTTAGATCTAAGTTAAGTTAAAAGTATTTTAACCCTATGTTTTCCAGGCAGTTGCTTTCCTTATATCACTACCACCAATAAAAATAATGATAAGGGAAATAACAAGGGGAACGGATACAACTGCTCACCACCCGCCAACCGATACCCAGGCTGACCTGAGCAGCGATCTAGCCCTTCCGGGTAGCTGCCCCCAGTTTATATACTGACATGACATGCTGTGGTATGGAATACCCCCTTGGTTAGTTTGGGTCAGGTGTCCTGTCTCTGCTTCCTCCCAGCTTCCCCTCCTCCCTGGCAGAGCATGAGACTCACAAAGTCCTTGGTCGGAGTAAACATTACTTAGGAACAACTAAAAGCATCGGTGTTATCAGCATTATTCCCAGTCTGAAAGTAAAAAACACAGCATTGCATCAGCTACTAAGAATGAGAAAAATGGCTGCTACTCGTGAACTCAGGACACCTGGTCCCTGTCTTTCTGGACAGCATCCCTGTATTCTTCCCAGGCCACCTGTCCTTGTTTCCACCTTTTATAAGCTTCATTATTCCCTTGAAGTTTCCTCAGCAGCCCCTTATCCATCCCGTGTCCTCTTTCTTGTCCTTTTTTTGAAGATGGGAGTAACACTGGCCGTCCTTCAGTCTTCGGGCACCTCACCCATTCTCTATGATTTTTCAAAGATGATGGAGAGTGGCACAGCAACACTTACCAGCTCCCTTAGCACCCTTGGGTGCATTTTGTCAGAGACCATAGATAATGGTCTGTGGTGAAACACACAAGAATGGAAAAGTACTGTTTGGCATGGGTTCTGGGAACATAACCTTGAAAATAGGGGAGTTAAAACCGCTGTTAGCGTAAGGGAGCCTTATATCGGTAAACATCTGTTCACACGCTGGCCACGCGTGTGCTGATGCTGCAACTGATAATTCTCCACTCCAACCCAAGAGGAGATATAAGGACCTGTGCAGAGACAGATGGGTGAGAAGGTCAGATGCTCATCTTGATTCAGGGGACGCCCTGACGACGCACTGCCTACCAACCCTCTGACTGGGCAACACGTTCCATCTGCTTCTTCTGCTTGGCAGTATCCTGTGCAACCAGGGGTTGGTATGTATGTATGTAACTTGCTTTGCATTAGTGTATATTTGCTTTGCATTAGCAACACAATAAATAGACTAGAGCATCCGATTGTTTATATTGTGTTTAGTGTCCAGTCTTTGTGCACAGGAATCCTATGAACCTGGAACATGCATCCCATCAGGGCCCATAGATTTATGGGTGTTAAGCCTATCCCAATTCTCTGTGATCAGAGGGAAGTCTTCCTGTCTCCAGCCTTCATAGACTCATAGAGTCTCAGAATGGTTAGAGTTGGAAAGGACCTTAAGATCATCTACTTCCAACCCCCCTGCCATGGGCAGGGGAACCTCACACTAAACCATGCCACCCAAAGCTCTGTCCAACCTGGCCTTGGAACACTGCCAGGTTTGGAGCATTTAGGAATTATTTGGGCAACCTGTTCCAGTGCCTCACCACTCTCACAATAAAGAACTTCCTCCTCATATCTAACCTGAATTTCCCCTGTTTAAGTTTAAACCCGTTACCCCTTGTCCTATCACTACAGTCCCTAATGAATAGTCCCTCCCCGGCATCCCTGTAGGCCCCCTTCAAATACTGGAAGGCTGCTATGAGGTCTCCACGCAGCCTTCTCTTCTCCAGGCTGAACAGCCCCAACTTTCTCAGCCTGTCTTCATATGGGAGGTGCTCCAGTCCCCTGATCATCCTCGAGGCCCTCCTCTAGACTTGTTCTAACAGTACCATGTCCTTTCTATGTTGAGGACACCAGAACTGCACACAGTACTCCAAGTGAGGTCTCACGAGAGCAGAGTAGAGGGGCAGGATCACCTCCTTCGACCTGCTGGTCACACTTCTTTTGATGCAGCCCAGCATACATTTGGGTTTCTGGTCTGCGAGCTCACACTGCTGGGCCATGTTCAGTTTCTCGTTGACCAACACCCCCAAGTCCTTCTCCACAGGGCTGCTCTGAATCACTTCTCCACCCAACCTGTAGCTGTGCCTGGGATTGACCTGACCCAGGTACAGGGCCTTGCACTTCATTTTGTTGAACGTCATGAGGTTGGCATCAGCCCACCTCACAAGCGTGTCAAGGTCCCTCTGGATGATATCCTTTCCCTCCAGCGTATCAACAGAACCGCACAGCTTGGTGTCATCGGCAAACTTGCTGAAGGCTCACTCAATCCCACTGTCCATGTCACTGACAAAGATGTTGAACAGGATTGGTCCCAACACTACTCGTTACTGGTCTCCAGCTGGACATTGAGCTGTTGACCACAACTCTCTGCATGTGGCCATCCAGCCAATTCTTTATCCATCAGGTGGTCCGTTCATCAAAACCATGTCTCTCCAGCTTAGAGTCAAGGATGTCATGTGGGACAGTGTCAAATGCTTTGCACAAGTCCAGGTAGATGACATCGACTGCTCTGCCCCTGTCCATCTGTTCCATAGTCCTATCCTAGAAGGCCACCAAATCGGTTAGCCATGATTGGTCATCTCTAAGCTCAGGTCTGGGACTCCTGAGGGCTGTTCTTAACAGTAAAGTCTAAGGCAAAGAAGGCATTCAGTAACTCTGCCTTCTCTGTGTCTTCCGTTACCAAGATACCCATCTGATTGAGCAGTGTCCCCACATTTTCACTAGTCTTCCCTTTGCTGCTGATATACTTGTAGAAGCCCTTCTTGTTGTCCCTGATGCCCTTTGCCAGATTCAATTCCAAGTGGGACTTGGCCTTTCCTGTTACATCCCTGCATACCCTGATGATGTTCCTATAGTCCTCTGTCCTGGGTTCAGATGTAGCTGGTGCAGGGCTGTGTTTTTGACTTTAGACTGAGAACAGTGCTGATAACACACCAGTGTTTCTAGTTGTTGCTAAGTAATGTTTACACCCTTGATATGGTTAGCCCTACAATCCTTATCTTGAGAGGCAATCAAGCAACATTTCTCTCTGCACTGGTTAGCAAGATCTATCCCCCAGGAGGGAGCAATGGTGTGACCCCTCCCTGAGTCCTTCAGTTTAAAGCTTGTCTCATTAAATTGGCCATCCTGCTGCCAAAGATTCTCTTGCCCTTACTAGGGATCCCATCCCTCCCTAACAGTCTGCAATAATTGAAGCACTGTCTATTTTCATAGAAGTCAAAACCTTCTCAATGACACAAGCCAGTCATTGATCTGCCCTATGCATCTGCTTCTGGCTGTTCCCTTTTCAGTAACTGGTAGGATAGATGAGAAGATGACCTGGGAACCCATATTTTTCACCTGCCTCACCAGGGCTCTATAGTCTTCTTTGATCCTACCTAATTTACGGCTTGCTGTGTCATTTGTACCCACATGAAAAAGTAGCAGTGGGTACTAGTCCATGCTCTTGACCAGCTGGGGAACACTCTCAGCAACATCACGGATGTCCATCGATGGCTATGTATCACTGCCTCTGGCCATTCACACCAACTCTTTGGTAGCTATCCATCACATCCCTGGTCACCAACACAGGCTCCTTGCATGATGCTGATGGCTGTCCATCATGCTCCCACCACTGAGGCCAGCTCATTGATACCACCTGTCACATCCCTGGCCATTTATGTAGTTGCCCTCCAGTGCGCCCATATCCTGGCAGGTAAGCCATAAGTCCCTGCAGCCAGTCCTGATGGCTTGCAGCTCTGTGGCCCCCAGCCCAAAGGTTTTGACTCACTTCAGGTACATAGTGCACTGGATAAAGAACTAGCTGAAGAGTAGAGCTCAAAGGGTTATAGTGAATGGGGATTCATCTGGTGGTCACCAGTAGTGCTCCTCAGGGCTCAGTTCTAGAGCCAGTTCCATTCAATATTTATATCAAGGATCTGGAGGCAGAAGGTGAATGCGCCATTAGCAAGTCTGGCGATGACAGCAAACTGGGAAGTGCTGTTGACTCTCTTGAGGGACAAGTTTCCTTGCAGAGGTATCTGGATATATTGGAACACTGGGCTATGATTAATGGGATGGACCACTTGGTGGATAAGAAATTGGCTGGATGGTCACAATCAAAGAGTTGGTTTGATGGCCAAGTGGAGACCAGTGATGAATGATGTTCCTCAGGGGTCAGTGTTGGGACCAGCACTGTTCAACATCTTTGTTGGTGACATGGACAATGAGATTGAGTGCACTCTCAGCAAGTTTGCCAACAAAACCAAACTGTGTGATACCACTGACATGCTGGAAGGAAGGGATATCATCCAGAAGGTCCTTGACATGCTTGAGAGGTGGGCCAGTGCAAACCTCATGAAGTTCAACAAGGCCAAGTGCAAGGCCCTGCACCTGCGTCGGGGCAATCCCAAGCACAAACACAGGCTGGGCAGAGAATGGATGGAGCAGAGCTGAGAAGGACTTCGGGGTATAGTTAGGGGTTTGGGTATCTAGAACATGGGACTCGATTTGGGAGACCAGGTTTACTGGAGGATGATAGAGCTGGTCTGACAACAAAGGGGAAGAGCGGGTTTGGTAGGAGGCTTGCCAGACTACTCAAAAAAGCTTTAAACTAGATGTGCTGGAGGAGGGGGGCATCATTCCATCTCAGAACTCCCAGTCAGTTGCCAGCACCTATAAGGTAGAAGCAAGGACAGGCAGACTGGGAAGAATACAGGGATAAACACTAAATCAGCAAATACTGGCTGCAAGTAAGGTATGACATGATGAAACTCTGAGACCAAGCGAAACAACTAAAAGAGCAAATAAATCTCAAATAACAGGGTTAAAGGGAAAACAGCGATGGGAAATATTACTGTGGGGATCTGTTTGATCAAAAGGAATCTGCAGATGAAGCACTCTACAGACAGATAGGAAGAGCCTCACGCTTGCAGACAAGGAGTATCACAAGCTGGCAGATGTTTGGGAGGCTCTGTCTCTAAACTAACTGGTAAGTAGAAGGATGGTGTGAAATAACTCATTCATGTTTAGTGGGGTCACTAAATCTTGTTATCCCACCACAGACTTACAACACAAACATTGTTCTTTAAAACTAAAGATACTTTAAAGGACTTGTGTGAAATAATTAACTCACATTTAGTGGGGCCACTAAATTCCACAGGCTAACAACATAAACATGTTCTCTTTCTACAACCTAAGTTAAGCTAAAAAGTACTTTATATTTTACAGGCACTAGCTTTTCTTCTATCAAGCATGCAAACACCCCCCCCTTACCTTTACAGATTCCTCTACTATGTGACTCTGTTTTGCTCATCATGTGTCTTTATTGAGCTTTGTTTTTGTTACTATAAACTTGTATAGTTATATCCACATAACCACATCTATGATAATTGCGAAAGCCAATACATTTATGTGTTTATCACAATTCCCCCTTTTTCTTTTTCTTAAACCATTTGGCTTGAGCCATAATTTTTATTTCTGGCTTTTGTCATTTGCTCATTTTTGCAAAGATTAGTTTTGCCTCCTCAAAGGGATCATCACAAGACCGAATTATTATCATTCTGATTTTAGATTCTGTTCCCTCAGGAGTAATTTATCTCAAACTGTAATTGTTCTATGGTCCTACGAATCATTCTACTCATCAGGGGAACAACACAAGGTACAACAAGTAACCCAGTTATTAGCAAAACAAAACCCAGAAGAATTCCTCTTAACCCCCCCCCCCAAAGTTCCACCAGGTATTGTTCCACCATTTTTCCATATCCAAGTTAAATCCTCTCCAGGTTTGAACAGGAACATGTGAGACCTTTTTCATTTCAGTAATTATCTTTTCAATAGCTTTTCCTTCATCATCTATCTGTAAACAACAGTTGGATAGATTGAATTTAACACACACACACACCCTTCCTGGGCCAAGAGGTAATCCAGGGCTAGGCGGTTTTGATATACTGCTGTAGGAATTTTGCTGTTCTGTTTGGCTAATATAGTTAATGCATAACCAGTTTTGTTAGTCACAATTTCCAGTACTGCCTGCAGCCTAATTATGCAATTTAACATATATATAGGAGTCTGGTATCCCCAGGATCCATCTTCAGCCCAGGAGGCAGGATCGTAATATGCAATGATTCACTCTGGGGGCCACTGATCATCTTTCCAGTTTCCAATCTGCAGGCCCCTTTTAGCATGGGATATTTCAGATACATCAGAATAGACTGATACCCCTAATCATTGCCCCCTGCATATTAGTGTCAAAAAGAAACTTGTCCAGATGGTTCCCAAAACACATGTTCCGGTCCAATTCCCGGGTAATTTAGGGTAAGCATATTTACCACAGATCCAATATAGTCCTTCTGAAACTTCCCACTTATCCCCAAGATTCTTTTTTAAAGTCAAACTTTTTCCCCCTTCTGCAATATCTGAAGGATGGCCCCAAGTTATTCATTTTTTTGTTGGTTTTTCTTTTTTTTTTTACTGTTTAATTCCAAATTCTACTGTTTTCACAAGTTAAATCCCCCACTGGCTTTCTCCCTTGTCTCCCAGGGGGCTTTTGCCAACAGTTTTGACCAATGATACCTGTCTGTAGTGCCCATTGCTTCGCTCTCTGGACTTTGCTTGAGTTCCATATATTATTGTCAGTAATACTAATTTCCATCAACTCCCAAGGCCATTGTTCCCCCATATTGGTACCTCCACAACCATAACAATTACTTATATTGAGTACTTTTGCTATATTTTCTGCCAAGTTCCCAAAGAAATTTCTGGCAATTGTGGAAATTTCATATTTGGCTCCAGTTTCTATTTCATGATAGAAAGAATGGAACAGTAGTTCCTCCTCCTTGTCCAAGTGTACAACTTCCTGGATCTTAATATGGACTAGAGTTCCTGGATCTGAACCAGTGGTGTCAACCTGCAGGCCGAAAGTGTGTTTGGCCATTTTCCAATCCTCATTCCAGGTTCTGGGTTCATTTATGGTTAAGTTCAGTGGGTTACACTGGTTTCTCCTGCATTCGTTTGGGGCTGTCAGTCTCTCTAGCTTAACTACCTGTCCTGGGTTCAGCAGTAGCAGTCATTTTTCTCCTTCTTGGTAGCTGGTGCAGTGCTGTGTTTTGACTTTTGGGCTGGGAACGGTTGCTGATAGCACGTATGTTTTGAGTTACTGCTCAAATGTTTGGTTTGTCCAAGGACTTTTTCTGAGCTCATGCTCTGCCAGGGAGGAGGGGAGGCTGGGAGGAAGGAGAGACAGGACACCTGACCCAGGCTAGCCAAAGAGGTATTCCATACCATAGCACGTCATATCCAGGTGTTGTATTCTCTTCACTTGTTATTTCCTTTATCATTATTATTAGTAGTAGTAGTGATTTATGCTATACCTTAGTTATTAAACTGTTCTTATCTCAACCCATGGTAGTTGCATTCCTTTGGTTCTCCTCCCCATCCCTCCGGGAGTGGGGGGGGTGGGGGGGTGTGGTGAGAGGGAGACTGAGGTGGGGTTTTAAACCACAACAGTTCTTTTTGGCGCCCAATGTGTGTCACGAGGGGTTGAGATAACAACAGATCTGACAGGATTTATAGTCACTCGTCACAATGCTGATTTATTGGCTCTCAAAGTTTTTTCTCTTGATCTCACAGTTTCAGAATCTTGTCAGTTACTTTGGGCATGTATTTTCTGTGTTAGTGTTTATCAAGTATGGGGCTTGGGCTAAGGTTCTTGTTTCACTGTACTTTATGGCAACGACTTGTAATACGGGGGGGACTCCGGCAGCAGGGAGGGATGGACGTGGCCGTGGACTTGTACTAGGCCATCCCACTGCTCTTCACTGTCCTTGCCCTTGTCCTCACCTCCATCTGCGTGAGGCTGCAGGAAGCCGTGGAGGAGCGGCCCCGGGAGATGGCAGCAGCTGAAGCGACCCGGGAGAGCGGCCCTGGGAACCAAGCGGCAGTAGCAGAACAGCGGAAGGAGGTGGTGGAGGAGTGGAAAGAGGCGGCAGCCGAGCAGCGGGAGGAGGCGGCAGAGGAGCTGAGCCCCGCGGCCGAGCCCAGCCCCGCGACGGCCGAGAGCGTCCACCGGAAGTCGCCTGCCAAGCCCCAGCAAGATGCAGGAGACCAGGCAGCATTTCCCAGCAAGGCAGAGGAGAAAGATCTGGACTCGGGAAAGGAGAAGCTGGTGGTGGGAGAGCTGGCAAGCACGACAGCTACATCAGCCCCAGTGACAAGTACAGCAGCATCATTTGAGATTTCTGAAGGTTTTGAATGACTTTTGGGTACCCTTGGGACCTGCCTACTGATTGTGATGGTGATCAGCATGTTGGCACACACACAGAGTGTATTCTACCCATGACCATTTTGTCTGATCTCAAAAGTTAAGCAGAGTCAGGTTTGGGTCTTGTCTAGGGTTAGACATGGATATAGGAGCACCAGGAGACTTTCCCCAAGGCTGAACAGTCATGAGTGGCAGGGCATGTGGGACAATATGGGCAAGTATCTGGTCCACTGGACCCCTCCAGTGCTTTGGAAGCATCGGAGATGGAAGGCAGCTGTATGGAGTCCCCAGCAGCAAGCTGTACAACTGCTGAAGGGGATGGTGAATGATTTTGAGCCTGGTGGGCCCAGATACTTCAGGCCATCAGAGCAGAGATGCAACATAGAGATGGACTCATGATCGAGGGGTGGACTTAAGAGTGATGGTATATTGAAAATGTGGGATCTGAGCATGACGTGAATGGTACGGAATAAGGGGTGGATAATGTCCTGGTTTGAGCAGTAGCAGTCATTTTTCTCCTTCTTGGTAGCTGGTGCAGTGCTGTGTTTTGACTTTCGGGCTGGGAAGGGTTGCTGATAGCAAGTATGTTTTGAGTTACTGCTCAAATGTTTGGTTTGTCCAAGGACTTTCTGATCCTCGTGCTCTGCCAGGGAGGAGGGGAAGCCGGGTGGAAGGAGAGACAGGACACCTGACCCAGGCTAGCAAAAGAGTTATTCCATACCATAGCACGTCATGCCCAGGATGTAACTGAGAGTTACCGGGAAGGGCTGGAGCTCTGGGGGGATGGAGAAGGTATCGGTTGGTAATCAGTCGGGCAGGGTGGGATGAGTTATGGGTCAGTGGCTGGTGAGGTGTTGTATACTCTTCACTTGTTATTGGCTTTATCATTATTATTAGTAGTAGCAGTAGTGATTTATGCTATACCTTAGTTATTAAACTGTTCTTATCTCAACCCATGGTAGTTGCATTCCTTCGGTTCTCCTCCCCATCCCTCCGGGAGTGGGGGGGGGGGGGTGGGGGGGGTGTGTGGTGAGAGGGAGACTGAGGTGGGGTTTTAAACCACGACAATACCCAATATCCTAGCTCCCCTAGTCTCCTGGTATACTTCCCTGGAGAATAATCTGTGGTACAAAGAACACAGCTCCAAGAACAATAATTCTAGTTCCTTGTACAATCAATTCTTGCCCATTTAGTTTTGTACCTCCAAGAGGAGCACATATATTTCTGGTCACGGGAGTAGGTTCGTACCCATTCCATACTTCCACATCCTCCTGCCCAGTTAGCACTGTCTATTACACTTACTGGATTACTTAAACTGGTAATTTCAGTTAGCCCTACTACTATTTTGCCTTTCCCCAGGGATGCACTTCCAACCACCTTTCCTTCGTGTTCGTTTTAGGATCATAAAATATTATCTTGCCTTTAATATCACATCTGGCATACTCTGTATTGTTATGGGTACACATCTCAAGCGGGGTTCCACTGCATCGTTAATGGGTGTGAGAGATTAAAGTTTGCGTAGTCAAGTGCCACTCAAAGTGGTCTTTATACATTCCATGCAATCAGAGGAGGCTCTTACTCGTGATAGGGACAGGAGCCATAAGATGATCAGAGGTCCAGTATGACATATACCTCCACCCCTCCGGCCTGTGAGGTTGCTGCCCACAGCCGAGGTATGTTTGTGCTTCTTGGTGGCAAGCATAGAGGCCAACCTGGGCTTGCCCTCAGCCATCTTATTCCCTCCTATTTAATTCTCACACAAACTTTATTCACAGACCCTTACAGTAAATTCCCATTTGTCTTCAGTTACCTCCCACTCCAATGGTACCGATAACTCAGCCACAGAACAGAGTATGTAGTCAGCACCCAGTAATAGCTGTCTATATGAATTCTGCTGACAAGTCTTACACTGACAGAACACCCCAGTGATATAAACTCGCACTTATCCTTTTGTCTCATACCTTGGTGTAGACTCTCATTCTTCTATTACAGAATCATAAGCCTAAGCAAGTTCCCCATGTATATCTGATTAATATAATCCAGATCCCACAACTTGAGGAATATTACCTCCCAAGGAGGAGAACTGGAGTTTCCTCGAAGTATCTCACAAGGGAATTTGAGACCCTATATTTGCAAGTTATTACATATATATATTACCACATGATCCTTTTCTTGAGAGTCAGTTTGGTGTCACCTGGTGCAGATACGACAGTCCACTTCATATGTTCTTCCACTGGTCTTTTAATCCTGCTCGCATGGGTCCATCCTCTTTCTCTAGTCCGGATAGCAGCCTCCGTTGTCAGCATCACCTGAAAAGGACCATTTTGGAGCTAAAGATTGCTCTCTCCAGGTCTTAATCAATACCCACTCCCCGGGATTAATGTTATGAGTTTTAAAGTCCAGAGGCGTCGACTGGGGAATCCATCCTTTTGATCTTAAATGTTCCAGAGTCTGAGCTATTGTGGTGATATATCTTCTGATATTCGCCTCTCCTCCTTCATAAGTAGCGGTCTCCTTTTGGGTTGTCATAAAAGGTAATCCAAACATAATTTCATAAGGAGATATCCCTAAATTCGATCTGGGTTGTGTTTGAACTCGTAATAATGCTAAAGGTAGACACTTTACCCAGGACATCTGGGTCTCAATCATTAGTTTAGTTAATGTTTTTGTTTTTTGTGGGGTTTTTTTGTTGTTTTTTTTTAAGTTTTGATTCATTCTTTCCACTCTTCCCAAGCTTTGAGGTTGCCATGGTGTGTGCAATTCCCATTTTATCCCCAAGGCTTAGGTTACTTGGTGTACAATTTTTGAGGTAAAATGTGTCTCCCTATCTGAGTCAATTTTGCTAATCATCCCATATCTAGGGATAATTAGTTCCAAAAGAGTTTTTGATACTGTATTTGCTGTAGCCCTGACAGCCGAAACTGCTTCCACCCAGTGAGTTAAGTGATCTACTATTACTAATAGGGACTTCCACCTCTGCACAGGAGGGACTTCAGTGAAATCTGTTTGGATGCTTTGAAAGGGCTGCATCGTCAATTCATGCCCCCACGGAGGTAGTTTTTCTTATAATCTTTTTATTCACTCTTTGGCAAGTCATGCATTTATCAGTTATTTGTTTCGCTAACCCAAAAATTCCAATACATCCACACTCCCTTAAAAAGTGGTCACACAGGGCCTGTGTGCCCCAGTGAGTCTTTTGATGTATGTTTTCTAATATCTGTCTGGTCAGTGGTTTATTAAGGAGTTGTCTCCCATCAGGGAGTTTCCATTTCCAATGTTGATCTTGTTTTCCTCCTATTTTACTGAACTCTTTCTCTTCTGACTCAGTGAATTTTGGAATCTCCAATTCCTCTTCCTCAAGTACCAGAACCAACATGACTCTCTCAATTCCATTTTCAGCTGCATTTCTAGCTTCTTGGTCTGCTAGATTATTTCCCCTTATTTTGGGTGTTATTCCTCTCTGATGTTCCCTGACATGCACTACGGCTATTTCTTCAGGTAATTTTAATGCTTCCAAGACTTCCAGGATAAGTCCTCAATGAATCAACCCCTTCCCTTTTGAATTTAAAAGTCCCCGTTCTTCCCAAATTTTCCCAAAGGTGTGCACTACACCAAATGCATATTTCGAGTCAGTATAAATAGTTCCCTTCCTATGCGCTAGGTATTCTAAGGCTCTTTGTAGAGCATATAGCTCACACGTTTGAGCAGACCAACCTGAGGGTACTTTCCCTCTTTCAATGATTTGCATTTTTCTCCGTTAACTAGCGCATATCCTGACATCCTTTTTCCCTCTAGACAACTAGATCAGTCCACATATATTCTTTCACCTTCTGGGAGGGCCTGTTCCATTAAATCCTCCCAAATATTGGTCTGGTATTGTATAAGTTCTAAACAGTTATGGGTTAAACCTTCTTTTTGCTCCCCATATGAGAACTGAGCAGGGTTTAGACTTTTGTCCACCATTAGTGTAAAATCATTATTATTAATTAATATCACTTCATACAAATGAAAGGGTTTGCCCATTGAGGGTCCAGCAAGCCCTCAGTCCTGTTTGTCAACATCTCTGTTCCCACTTGTTTGGTTGCCTCAGCACTCATCCCATGCTCAAACACAGGAGCTATGCCAGCTCCCCTCCTTTCCCCCCTTGGTTTACATTTTTTTTTTTTTCACAGCTGCTCACCCTGCTCTGCAGGGGCTGCAGATGCCCCCCAACGCTTCAGTTTTAACCCTTTCTTAACTCTGAATGTGAATCTGCTGCTTGTTGCCAGTGACAGCAATCTCTTCCTACTTATCAATATCAGGTAGGACAGATGCAGAGGGTGCTTCTCTCGGAGGTAACTGTGATAGATAATTTTCAAACCTATCTTCCTGAATACTCTGGGTTTGGTTTGTTTTTTGGTTTTGGTTTGTTTTTTTTTTAGCTTTAAACATTTTTCCCCAATATCACAGGCTGAACAACATCTCTCCAGCTTAGCTTTCTGTTTCTCCCTGTCCTTTTCCAAAGCCAAAATTAAGGGATCTGGCTGAGCTATATCAATTTCTTATTCAATCTGTCATGCTGGGTGGTTTCATCCCATTTTCCTTATTGCTTTAAGAACAACAACAATTGTAACAACGTATTATAGTTCAAAAGTTCCATTGAAAGGCCACTTTTCCCCATCTTGCAATTTATATAAAAGGCCACCATTGATTACAATATTTGATCAGGGTTTTCTTTTTCACACTTCCTCCTGGTGGCATTCCTATACCTTATTCACATTTTCACCCGGTGGCCCCCCCTCATAACTTTCCAATGAGCTAAAATGCAACCTAATGGGATCTTTCTGAGAATTCCTCCACTCTGTTGTCCTCCCATCGTAATCCTTTAATGATATATGATATGGTTAGCCCTATAATAATAACATTTTACCCAGAGTAAAAGGTATAACGGAGTGCTGTACCCACAATGGATACACCTGAATTCCAAACAGTTCTGTAAATAAACCTCTAGTCTCTGATCAAAGAGTTAATATATTGCGAACATGCAGGACACTTAGCTTGGATATACAAACTACAGTGGTGACAGATAGTACAAGGGCTAGTTCAAGCCCCAAGCCAGGGAGCTTGAGCACTACTTTGACAGTTAACCGGGATGTTGTCCGGGAAGTTAGGGACCAGGTTAGGAAAGCTAAGACCCAATTGGAGCTAAACTTGGCTAGGGATGTTTAAGATAACAGGAAGGGATTTTATAGGCATGTAGTGGCTACAAAACAGACTAGGGACAATGTAGGCCCCCTCCGGAAGCTTTCGGGAGAACTGGCTACACAGGCTTTGGAGAAGGCCGAGGTTCTGAATGGCTTCTTTGCCTCGGTCTTCACTGGCAAAGGCTCTGACCCCACCACCCCAGTCTTGGAAGGCAGACAAAGGGACTGTGAAAACCTCGAACTTGGGCTCACTGTACATGAGGATCTGGTTCGAGACCATCTTAAGAACCTGAATGTACACAAGTCCATGGGCCCTGATGAAATCTATCCGCGGGTCCTGAAGGAGCTGGCGAATGAAGTTGCAAAGCCACTGGCCATCATATTTGAAAAATCATGGCAGACAGGTGAAGTTCCTGATGACTGGAAAAAGGGAAACATAACCCCCATTTTCAAGAAGGGGAAAATGGATGGCCTGGGGAATTACAGAACAGTCAGTCTCAGCTCTGTGCCTGGCAAAATCTTGGAGCAGATACTCCTGGAAGGCATGCTAGGGCACATGAAAAAGAAGGTGCTTGGTGACAGCCAGCATGGCTTCACTAGGGGGAAATCCTGCCTGACCAATTTGGTGGCCTTCTATGACGGGGCTACAAAAGTGATGGACAGGGGTGGAGAAGTTGACGTCATCTACCTGGACTTGTGCAAAGCATTTGACACTGTCCCACATGACATCCTTGTCTCTAAATTGTAGAGACATCAATTTGATAGGTGGACCACTCGGTGGATAAAGAACTGGCTGGATGGTCACACTCAAAGTGTTGTGGTCAACAGTTCAATGTCTGGCTGGAGACCAGTAACGAGTGGTGTCCCTCAGGGATCGGGGTTGGGACCGGTCTTGTTTAACATCTTTGACGCTGATGTGGACAGTGGAATTGAGTGTGCCCTCATCAAGTTTGCCGATGACACCAAGCTGTGTGGTTCTGTTGATACGCTAGATGGAAGGAATGCCATTCAGAGGGACCTTGACATGCTTGTGAGGTGAGCTGATGCCAACCTCATGAAGTTTAACCATGACAAGTGCAAGGTCCTAAACCTGGGTGGGAGCAATCCCAAGCACAGCTACATGTTGGGAAAAAAAGGAAACTCATGGCAGTCCTGCAGAGAAGGACTTGGGGGTGTTATTCAATGAGAAAATGAACATGAGCCAACAGTGTGCGCTTACCACCCAGAAAGCCCACCATATTCTGGGCTGCATCAAAAGAAGCGTGACCAGCAGGTTGAAGGAGGTGATCCTGCCCCTCTACTCTGCTCTTGTGAGACCTCACTTGGAGTATTGTGTTCAGTTCTGGTGTTCTCAACATCAAAAGGGCATGGTACTGTTAGAACAAGTCTAGAGGAGGGCCTCGAGGATGATCAGGGGACTGGAGCACCTCCCATATGAAGACAGGCTGAGAAAGTTGGGGCTGTTCAGCCTGGAGAAGAGAAGGCTGCGTGGAGACCTCATTGCAGCCTTCCAGTATTTGAAGGGGGCCTACAGGGATGCTGGGGAGGGACTATTCATTAGGGACTGTAGTGATAGGACAAGGAGTAATGGGTTCAAACTTAAACAGCAGGGTTTTAGACTGGATATAAGGAAGAAATTCTTTACTGTTAGGGTGGTGAGGTGCTGGAATGGGTTGCCTAGGTAGGTAATGAATGCCTCCATCCCTGGCAGTGTTCAAGACCAGGTTGGATGAAGCCTTGGGTGATAAGGTTTAGTGTGAGGTGTCCCTGCCCATGGCAGTGGTTTTGGAACTAGATGATCTTAAGGTACTTTCCAACCCTAACTTTTCTATGATTCTATATTGCTGTACTGGGTCTTTGGTTCTCACAAGTTTCCATACATTACTCGTACTAATTCTCCTAAATATTCATTCGGTCCCAATCGGACCAATTTCCATGGCAATTAACACACCAAAAATCCTGATCAAATTCCCCCACATGTTATCCTCACAAAAAAAAAACAAACATTCAAAGACAAAAATTGATTTACACAGAACACTACAGTGGACAAGAAACTAAAACTCAACAATAGGTTCAATTTCAAAGGTCATATACACTTCGTCCGTCTCTGGTCACTATTCTCACAGAGAACACAGAACTGCAAATCAAGACTCCATACTTGCTTGGTAGCTTTGCCACATCTCACTCACACAAAACACTCATTGACACAAGGGCCCATCTCTCAATCACTCACTTCACACAGAATGTCATCCAATCCAATTATTCTTAACACATAAATCTCAAGCCACTGATTACCTGCCAAAGGTTTGTAAAGCCATTAGTACAGTTACCCTTTTCCTTGGGGCAAGCATCCATGCTCTTTACCTTGTGTAGGATGTCTCTTTACAACTTACAGGTATCCCCTTTACCTGATATTCCCCAGGAGGTAGACCCCTGACACCCCTAGTCTTGTCTCTCCTACCTAGACCATATTCCCTCTTAGCTAAAAAAAACCCCAGTGGACTGTCCGGGAGTATTTCGGCCGGCATTTCCTTGCTCCCTTTCTTTCCTGGGACTTGGCTTACCTGCCCCTTGTCCTATACTTATATCCTGGGGGGTCTTTCAGTCTTTCTTACTAATTCACTTCGTCTCTTTACCAGCCAATTCCCTCGCAGGAGATTGGAAACACAGTTAAAAAGACCCTGCACTCGCTTCACAAATCCCAAATATCCTGGCCTGTGCCTTCACAGATCCAGGCTATCCAGTCTGTGTCTCAGCACACAAATCACCGTTCACTTCGTATCTTCTCTGGCCAATTCCCTCATGGGAGGTTGGAACCACAGTTAGGAAGACTCCACACTCGCTTCACAGATCCCAGATATCCCGGCCCGTGCCTTCACAGATCCAGGCTACCTGGTCCGTGTCTCATTCACATACTGATCAGCCCCATACCCCCCCAACCGAACAATACTTACAGTCCGTTTTCTTGTCCCGATCTTCGTGCACCGTGGTTTTCCCGGGAGCCCTTTCCTGCTTTTGCTTTATGAGTCCCTTTCTTTGTCCAGTATATAACCTGATGAGACCAGAAGAAACCAAGCAAACTGCCGAAATCGGCAGGACGCGCCTTTCACTCAGATTCCCCTAGGCCCATGGAAGCAAAGCAGGTTTCATCCCGGACGAGCCCCCTTTTGTGAAATACGAATACACTCCTCTAAACAAGATAACAAGGTTTTATTTAGGGACAAAGTCAATAAAGCAAAAGCAAACAGCGCTGGGGGCATGACCGCAGCCAGAGGCACGAATGATTAGTATTTGTTACAGGTTTATATACTTTCACAATTCCATTAGTCACATACATATTCATAATTCCTGCGTATAGGCAGGGAATATTATAACTAAGTCCAGTAAGTTATTATCATAAGTCTCCTCCTCTTGGCGTCTGCGCAATTCAATAATTGTGGGCAGGGGTCTTGAGGATGAAGTAAGCAGTCTACCTCATATGAGTAGGGGTCTTCAAGATGAAGTAAGCAGTCTTCCTCACAGTGTACTTTTCACCTTTGGCACAGTTGAATGCCCCAGGAATCACACAACTCGCTAAAACCAGCCGTATCTGTAATTATTCTGATAACTAGCAAAGACTTAGAACAGTGTGACCTTCCTGCAAAATTTATAACAGGACGAGCAGACAAGGAGTATCCCAAGCTAGCAGATGTTTGGGAGGCTCTGTCTCTAAACTAATTGATAAGTACAAGGATGGTGTGAAATAACTCATTCATGTTTAGTGGGGTCACTAAATCTTGTTATCTCACCACAGACTTACAACACAAAAACTGTTCTTTAAAACTAAAGATACTTCAGAGGACTTGTGTGAAATAATTAACTCACATTTAGTGGGGCCACTAAATTCCACAGGCTAACAACATAAACATTGTTCTCTTTCTACAACCTAAGTTAAGCTAAAAAGTACTTTAACTCTATATAACACAGGCACTAGCTTTTCTTCTGTCAAGCGTGCAAACCCCCCCCCTTCTTCTCTTAACCTTTACAGATTCTTCTACTATGTGAGTCCGTTTTGCTCATCTTGTGTCTTTATGGAGCTTTGTTTTTGTTACTAAAAACGTGTATAGTTATATCCACATAACCACACCTATGATTTGCGAAAGCCAATACAGTTATGTGTTTATCACACCTTAGTTACTAAACTGTTCTTATCTAAACCCATGGGAGTTACATTCTTTCAATTCTCCTTCCCATCTCTCCAGGAGCGGGGTTAAGAAGGGAGGGGGAGGTAGTAGACTGTGTGATTCTGATTTATGGCATGGTCTTAAACCACAACAGTTCTTTCTGGGGCCAAACATGGGGCATGAAGGGTTGAGATAACGACAGATCTGACCAGAGTGTGTTTAATCATATCTCTGAAAAGCATTCATTTTTTGGATTAATAGTCACTCATCACAATCATAGAATCATAGAATAGTTAGGGTTGAAAGGACCTCAAGATCATCTAGTTCCAACCCCCCTGCCATGGGCAGGGACACCTCACACTAAACCATATCACCCAAGGCTTCATCCAACCTGGTCTTGAACACTGCCAGGGATGGAGCATTCACTGCCTCCCTGGGCAACCCATTCCAGCACCTCACCACCCTAACAGTAAAGAATTTCTTCCTTATATCCAATCTAAACCTCTGCTGTTTAAGTTTCAACCTGTTACCCCTTGTCCTATCACTATAGTCCCTAATGAATAGTCTCTCCCCAGCATCCCTGTAGGCCCCCTTCAGATACTGGAAGGCTGCAATGAGGTCTCCATGCAGCCTTCTCTTCTCCAGGCTGAACAGCCCCAACTTTCTCAGCCTGTCTTCATATGGGAGGTGCTCCAGTCCCCTGATCATCCTCATGGCCCTCCTCTGGACTTGTTCTAACAGTTCCATGTACTTTTTGTGTTGAGGGCACTAGAACTGCACACAATACTCCAAGTGCTCTTGAGAGCAGAGTAGAGGGGCAGGATCACCTCCTTTGATCTGCTGGTCACGCTCCTTTTGATGCAGCCCAGAATATGGTGGGCTTTCTGGGCTGTAAGTGCACACTGCTGGCTCATGTTCATTTTCTCATCGACCAACACCCCCAAGTCCTTCTCCGCAGAGCTGCACTGAATTTCCTTTTTGCCCAACGTGTAGCTGTGCCTGGGATTGCTCCCACCCAGGTGTATGACCTTGCACTTGGCATGGTTAAACTTCATGAGGTTGGCATCAGCCCACCTCACAAGCATATCAAGGTCCCTCTGGATGGCATTCCTTCCCTCTAGCGTATCAACAGAACCACACAGCTTGGTGTCATCGGCAAACTTGCTGAGGGCACACTCAATCCCATTGTCCATGTCAGCGACAAAGATGTTAAACAAGACCAGTCCCAACACCAGTCCCTGAGGAACACCACTCGTTACTGGTCTCCAGCCAGACATTGAACCCTTGACCACAACACTTTGAGTGCAACCATCCAGCCAGTTCTTTATCCACCGAGTGCTCCACCTATCAAATTGATGTCTCTCCAATTTAGAGACAAGGATGTCATGTTGGACAGTGTTGAATGCTTTGCACAAGTCCAGGTAGATGATGTCAACTGCTCTACCCCTGTCCATCGTTTCCGTAGCCCCGTCATAGAAGGCCCCCAAATTGGTCAGGCAGGATTTCCCCTAGTAAAGCCATGCTGGCTGTCACCAAGCACCTTGTTGTTTTTCATGTGCCCTAGCATGCCTTCCAGGAGAATCTGCTCCCAGATTTTGCCAGGTACAGAGGTGAGCATTGAATATAACTAACTGCTATGTTTGTGGGGGAACTAACCTGGGAGAGAGATGGCCCTGGGAGGCATTGGATAGTAATATAAGCGAGCCTGCAATCTGGAGACATCGAAAAGGGAACAAAAGGAGACAACAATGGATCTTGCAAATGAGTATAATCAGAAGAAGTTGTTGGCAAAATTTAGGAGATGGTGTAAAACCAGTAGGAAATTTACTTTGTGAAGGGGGTTATATGTGGAACAGAACAAAGAAAGACTGGGAAAAATGGGGAAATCCTATAGAAATAAATCAACAATTCAGTAACTGGACTAATGGAACTAACATACCAAACAGTTGGCCCACTCCAAATGGACATTATTGGATCTGTGGTAAAATAGCCTTTGCATTTTTACCTCAAAATTGGACAGGAGCCTGTATATTAGGAACGATCAGACCTAGTTGCTTTTTATTAAGGAGAAAATTATATAAGAGAGAACTACGAATTGGTAATTGGTAAGACAATGAGTGGCCACCTGAACAAATAATCTCTTATTATGATCTGGCAACTTGGGTTGAAGATGCGTCTTGGGGATACAAGAATCCTATATATATGTTGAATAGAATTATAAGGTTACAAGCTGTGATAGAAATAGTAGTAAATAAAACAGGAAATGCATTAGGATTAATTGCAAAGCAAAATATGAAAATGAGAACTGCAATATACCAGAACCGTATGGCTTTAGATTACCTGTTGGCTCAAGAAGGAGGGGTCTGTGGAAAATTTAGTCTTAGTAGTTGCTGTTTGCAAATAGATGATGAAGGAAAAGCCATAAGTGAGCTTGTAAGGGAAATAATAATAATAAAAAAAATACTCCCAAACTCAAAATGGGTCAAATTGGAAGGGGCAATAGACTAGGCCAACAATGGCAGATTGACTTTACAGAACTGCCAAGGAAAGGGGGGTATAGGCATTTTCAGGTTGGCCAGAAGCCGTTCCAACTAGAAGTGCAAAAACCCGGGAGGTAACGAAAATATTCTAACAGGAAATAATACCACGATATGGAGTCCCAGCCACTGTGTCTTCGGACAGAGGACCACATTTTATTTCAAGTGTGGTACAACAAATTAACAAACAACTAGGTATTGATTGGCAATTTCATACTCCCTACCACCCTCAGTCAAGTGGTCAGGTGGAGAAAATGAACCATCTAATTAAACAACAAATTGTGAAATTGGGACAGGAGGCCAGTTTACCTTGGCCCCAGTCACTTCCATTAGCTCTGCTAAGAATTTGAACTAAACCAAGGACTCGAGAAGGATTGAGACCTTTTGAAATTCTGTACGGAAGACCACATGGGGTCCAACAGGGAATGTCTCTCCAAGTGGGAGAAGAAACTATGAATAACTATATAATAGAGATAGGAAAACAACTCAGGAAAATTGAAAGACATGTGGTTGGAACTCGAAGCAGAGGACTGGTGTCCTGGTTTAAACTAAATCTGCACAGTTCCCCCTTTGTTTCCCCTCCCCCCCCCCTCACCTTCCCACTCCCGGAGGGATGGGAAGGAGAGCCAGAGGAATACAACTCCCACGGATCGAGGTAAAATCAGTCCAGCAATCAAGGTATAACAGAAATAACTACCGGTACCAATAACAAATCAATGTTAGAGGGGACAAACAGGGGGAGAGAATACGATACCACCCGCCGCCACGAGGCCAGCCCGGAAGAGAGAGAGCTTCCCCCCTCCCCTCCTAGCCAGCTTCCAGTTGCCTCCCCGAGCCCAGCCCGGCGTGTTAACTCCTTCCCTCCCGGCCAGCTTCCAGTCCCCTCCCCAAGCAGGACGTGCTGTGGTATGGAATACCTCCCCGACTAGCCCAGACCAGGCGCCCTATCTCTCCCTCCTCCCTGGCAGAGCATGAGCTACTGCTGAACCCATGACAACTGGATAGTCCTGTATGTAATATACAACCTGGAGAGTATGTGTATATAAAATCTTTCAGACCCAGAGGGGAAGAAGATCTCAAACCAAGGTGGAAGGGGCCGTTCCAAGTATTACTCACAACTTTCACTGCTATCAAAATTAGAGAACAAAGCATCTGAATTCATCATATTCGAGTAAAAAAAGGCCCCAAAAGCTCCCTGGAAAATCACATCAAGTGGTAATAACAGACTAAAATTAAAACTAACTCACAAAAGAGTGATCCATGGGTGTTAACACAGTGTTGCAATTGTAATCAGAATATAAATCCAGGTATCGCTTACTACCTGAATATGAGATAAGGGTAGTGCAAGTGCTGCACATACTACATGAAGCTTGGCCCAATTATAATGCCTTCCGTAAATCGAGAAAGGAAATCTTGTGGGTAAAGGCATATACCTGGCTGCTAGTGTCTGTTTGGTACACACGCACAAGAAGCAGCAGGCATCTTGCGGTTTACAATCACAGGAGGCAGTGGGCATCTGGTGGTTTGGGTCCTGCAAGACGCAGTGGATGTCTTGTAGAAAAGGGTTTGGTTTTAAAATGAAATCCATTATATCTATACCATGGTCCAAGCCATAGCTTTATAATTGGTCCATGGACATGGTTGTGAGGATTTCGAAAGTATGTGCTGCATGAACTTATCTGATCATTCTGAATCAATCCATGCTAAGCTGCAAAATTGCAGGAGAATATGCAAGAGCTTAAAATTGTTGGAGGTGGATTGGATGAATGGCTAAATAACCTAGGAGTTACTGGATGGTTCAGAGATATATACTTAACCAAGGCCTTCTAATCTTAGCTGTAGTACTACTCATTTTACTGATTGTATGTGTATCAAAATCACTTCATAAATCCATAGAAGGAACATGGATAGCTCTGTCATAAATAATATAGTAAAAGAATTTACTCACTTTATAGAAAAAGGGGGGATTGATACAGGGGTAACTAGTGTACAGGGGGTGATACAGAGAAATTGTACAAGGGAGTTAAAGGAATTCCTTTGCTTAAACAAAAGTATTGTCTGTCCTATGTACCTAACATGCCAAGGCATTGACTACTGCTGAGGGGGAGAAGCAGATGCTTAGTTCTACTGCTAAGGGACAAAAGCAGATACTTAGCTTTACTGGTAAGGGACAAAAGCAGATGTTTGGTTCTACTGAGAAGCAGGGGAGAAGCAGACTGGGCACCAACTGTGGAGACAGTGTTCTCACAGGAGAATGAATATTTGGTACATGAACTCTTAATAACTGAAAGATACAGCAAGGCCATGAGAGGCCCAAGGAAGCTTAAGCAAGCAAAATAAGAAGCTGGAATTCACTGAGTTATAAGAACTGTGGACTGTTGGCAAGCGTTCGAGGTCAAGTTCTCACACCTGTGCTTAACCAATTACATGTTAGTCACTAAGGGTCTTCAAGACAAATATCCAATCATGATATGCCAAATTGCTGTAGGTGTGTGTAAGCAATAGTATATAAGGAGTTAATGCTTTGCAATAAATTGCTTTTTGTCTGTTCATATTGATCTCTGACTGAGTCCATTCCGTGGCAACCGACCAAACCCTAAGGCCATGTGTGAAAATTAAAAGGTGAAAAGTTTAAGAAGAGGAAGACTCATTTACTTCATCCTGAAACCCCTGCCCATGACCAGAAGGGGCACTGCGCAGGTGCAAAGGACCTTCTGGCTCATTATAATACGAAGTGGGGATAGATAATAAATATGTATAGGTGTATTGAGCAACCTCATGTATATGTATACCTTAAGAAAATAAATGTAAAGGGAAATACCCCTGAGGGGTGCATACTTTGGAGGAGCTATCCCCATGCACCTCAGCACTGAATAAAAGCATACCTACTTTACAACTTTAACGAGTTGTGGAGTCTATCTGCGCATCACATCTATGTCAGCAGGAAGTAAAATATTTAGAATTAATATTAACAGAAGGAGAAAGATTAGTAGACCCAGAATGGGTCCAGGCTATTGTAGAAATACTTTGACCGGTAACAAAGAAACAACTGTGAGGACTTTCAGGTGCAGTAGAATACTGCAAACCCTGGATAACAAGGATAGGGGAGTGAAGTAAGCCATTAATAAAAAGTACTTTCTTAAGTGTACTGGGTTTAGCAGTAGCAGTCAATTTTTCTCCTTAGTAGCTGTTGCAGTGCTGTGTTTTGACTTTCAACCTGGGAACAGAGCTGAAAACACTGATGTTTTTAGTTGTTGCTAAGTAATGTTTGCTCTGACCAAGGACTTTCTGAGTCTGCCAGGGAGGAGGGGAGTCCAGGAGGAAGCAGAGACAGGACAACTGACTCAAGTTAGCCAAAGAGGTATTCCATACCACAGCACGTCATGCCCAGGGAGGGGGTGGGGCGAGAGAGACTGTGTGGTTGTGTTTAAACCATAACAGTTCTTTTTTGGCGCTCAACATGGGGCACAGCGTATGTTTCCAGCACATGGCACTTGCCTTGGGGGGTTGGTGGAAGTGTGACATAATCAGTCTGCCAGGCTTCCCCACACTTCAGTCTTTGTCCTCCATACCAAAGAGGCTTTAACTGTTTGGCTTGCTCAATTGCAGCACATATTTCACTCATGAATAACCTGGGCTATAGTGTCCATTGTTAATTCCACCCATTAGTCACAAGCCCATCTATGTGTTTCATCTCTGCTCTGATGGCCTGAAGTATCATGGGCCCACTGGGCCAAAAATAATTCACTCTTATGTTGTCAATCTAAGTCCCTCAGAGCCACTTCAATCTAAAAGCTTTATCCACCTGTTGGTTGTTCTGGTGTTCCTCAGTGGCCAGACTTGGGTACATGAACATCTACATGGCATACCTTCACCACCTTCACCTGGGCAGCGAGATCTTGCCACAGTGCAACAGCACAGATGCAACAGCACAATGCTCTGCATTGCCAGTTGCTCTGCTTCTATTGCTGAAAACACCCCCACAGGGCATTTGCCACCATCCATGAGTCAATACAGAGATAAAGTACTGAACGTTTTTCTCATTCAGCAATGTCCAAGGCCAGCTGGATGGCTTTCACCTCTGCAAACTAACTTGATTCACCCTCTCCTTCAGTAGTTTCTGCAACTTGTTGTCAGGGACTCCATACAGCTGCCTTCCATCTCCAATGCTTCCAAAGCACTGGAGGGGCCCAGTGGCCTAGATACTTGACCATACTGTTCCACACACCCTGCCACGCATGACTGTCCAGCCTCATGGAAAATGTCTTGGTCCTCCTATATCATCGTCTATTCCTAGACAAGACTCTAGTCGGACCCCAGTTAGCTTCCATGATTGGACAAGATTGGGCGTTCTCAGGGTGGTCACGCCATAGGCAAAAAACATAGAGAACATATGCAGCAACAATCTGGTTCCCAGCAATAGGAGCAGGGTGCTTTCAAGGGCATTGAAAGGATATTTAGGATCTTTAAATCTTCCAGAATCTGCTCCCACTGTAAATAGTCTGGTTGGGGAGCAGAGGGTGTGAGGGAATGTCTCCTTCATAGGCTGACCACCCGAGGAGGGAAAAAAAGATGTGCAATTGCTAAACACTTCCATTATATACGTCCCAAAGTATAGAGGTGATGACCACACTGGGGACACATACCAGCCCAGATTCATGATCAATGAGTCTATTGTATATAAGTCATTGCCATGAAGTACAGCAAAACAAGAACCTCAGCCCAGATCCCCCAGGTGATAAACACTAAAACAGCAAATACCAGCTATAAGTAGGGTATGACATGCTGAAACTGGGAGATCAAGAGCAAAAACTTTGAGAGCCAATAAATCAGCATTGTGATGAGTGACTATTAATCTGAAACAATAAATGCTTATCAGAAATATGATTAGACACACTCCGGTCACATCTGTCGTTATCTCAACCCTTCATGCCCCATGTTGGGCACCACAAAGAACTGTTGTGGTTTAAGTCCAGCTGGTAGTTCAGAACCATGCAGCTGCTCACTCACTCTCCCCCCTTCTTTTTCCCCTTCTCCCGGAGGGATGGGGAGGAGAATCAAAAGAATGTAACTGCTATGGGTTGAGGTAAGTACAGTCCAGTAACTAAGGTATAACACAAAACCACTGCTGCTATCACCAAAAATAATAATGATAAGGGAAATAACCAGGGAAGAGAATACAACCACTCACCACCTGCCAACCAAAACCCAGACGTACCCCGAGCAGTTTATATACTGGGTATGACATGCTGTGATATGGAATACCTCTTTGGCTAGTTTGGGTCAGGTGTCCTGTCTCTGCTTCTTCCCAGCTTCCCCTCCTCCCTGGCAGAGCATGAGACACAGAAAGTCCTTGGTCAGAGTAAACATTACTGAGCAACAACTAAAAACATCGGTATTATCAGTGTTGTTCTCAGGCTGAAAGTCAAAAACACAGCACTGCACCAGCTACTAAGAAAGAGAAAAATCACTGCTACTGCTGAACCCAGGACAGGGAGTCTTCCCAAGAAATCCTCTGGGGCACCCAGAAGAATCTCGTCCTCAACACGTCCTGCAGCCGGACAGAGAATGTCCCATCTGGGGTGCCAAATTGAAGCACAGAACAGAATTTCACAACTTAGAGTTATAAAGCAGGTATGTTTAGTGTGGCACCAGATACAAGGGGGATTGCTCCACCTACCTTGCACACCGAGAGCTCAACAAGCTAGATATTTATTACACACAAACATACATATTCATTAGGTTTCACAAGCATAGGAGGGGATTTCTCAGAAGAGGAGGAGATTATTACAGTTAGTTGTAAGAGCTTGCTAATACCATTCCCCTCCCCTCTACACCTGCAAACTGCCATCTGGTGGTCTCGGGACAGGGCCTTCTGGATGAAGTAAGAGGTCTTCCTCGCTATGCACTTTTCACCCTTGGCACAGTTTCCCCAGCTGACAACCACAAGTCTTGTAGAATTTAGTTGAAAAAGAATCTTGTCAGACATTCGACTTCTTGAGGGAAAAGGGTTCCTGATTTCAAACAATGTGTTTCAGTTACCTATTCTATTCTGGATTATAGTTTAACCACAAGACTAGCAAGAACAAGAACATACCTGTTCCCTATACTAAGTTAAATCAATCAAGACACAGTTTCAAAAAAAACCCAACTCAACTCTTTCCTTAGTTTGTCACTATTCCTCACATCACCCCTTTCCAAACGGTTAAGTCCTCCATCCCAGTAAGTTATTCTTTGCATTAAGGACCAGGGTGGTCACCAGTGGTTAAAAATACTCCTGGCCTCCAATATCCCCTCATCATCCTTCTAACTTCACAAAATTTGATCTCCCCCAGGCAGAGATACTCTCCAACCATATTTGGTTTCTGACTCTTTTGGAGTACTGATTTGGAGAAAACTCCAGGAACAAATTTGCCAACAAAATTTCAAGACACAGGAGACAGGGAAGATATCTCCTTCTAACATGCGTCACCCGACTGCTACACAGGCCATCCTTATATAATCACTGGGCATGCATACATACATATTCATGAGGCTACGCATGAATTACACCATTTTCCAGAAAGTTTCCCGCATGCATACAAAAATGTGATAGTCTTTGAGAGTCATTTACTTCTTCCAGCAATCCTCATAACTTCTGTCAGTCTTTGAAGCACCAGCTTAATTAAAGCACCTCAGTTATTTTCTGTTACTTAGAACTGATTCAGTTTTGTGCTTTTGTGACTCCTTGTCTCAAATCATCCCTTTTTCTGTCCTTTTGCAAATCCTTTTGCAACATTATACTACCATTACCATCTAGAGTCTTTTTGAAATACTTTCCTGTTTCTACTTGATGCTTGATTTCATTTCTTTTCCAGTCTTCATAACTTATCATAGAACATTTACAATACCAGAAGGAACATTGTATATTACCAGAAGTAATCAATATTAAAACAATATTAATATTCCTGTAACCAGTTGCCTCAACCAGGAGAGATTAGGTAACCATGAAGTTAACTTTTTCCATATTTCTTCAAACCCCCAGGAAGTGTCATCCTTGGCCATTTCATGAAATATTTTAGTTTGTTTCCAAATTTCCTCCAGATCTGTTTCAATTCTGCCACTTTGATCTATATAGGAACAGCAACTTTCATTGATTATGGAACAAATTAAGAGCTAAGCTACCGCGGGGAGGTGACTCACAGGGGGCAGAGACAGGAGGCTCAGGGGAAGATTCAAACTGGCCATCAGCGGCCATTGTTAGTCACTTGCTGAGGGGGGCGGCTTGAGAAAGGACGTCTGTGGCACTGGAGCGGAGCCGGGGGAGATCAGCGTCCAGAAACCTCACCACAGAGCGACAAGAGCCACTGAAGAGGGAGCCTCAAGTCCTTGACAGGACTTGCAAAGAGCTCAGCTACCGCGAGGAGGTGACTCACCGGGGGCGGAGACAGGAGGAGGAGCACCAACTGTGAGTGGTTAACAATCTCCCAGGGAGCGCAGCGAACAGAGTAGGTAAACAGAGTGGGTTGAGGCAGTTTGCGCGGGCAGGCGAGCAGGATGGTGAGCACTCACCGTACGACCAGGGTCCGGTCTGGGAGCTCTGTCCTGGCCGCCCCGGCGGTGGTCAGCGTAGGCACCCAGACAGAGCCCGTAAGTGGGGAGGTTGCAGTGCAAAGCTTGGAGTGTAGAGAGTGCCTGCGCTGGTCCTGTGAGGGAAAGGTGCAGAATGGGCAGGGCTGCGCTCGCTACTACCTGATGGAGGTCCTCCTCCAGCAGGTGGCTGAGCTACGGGATGCTGTCAGTAAGCTTCAAGATGTCAGGGAAGCTGAGAGGAAGCAGGACTGCTTGCTCCAGGGCCAAACAGCACAGGGGCCTCAAGATTCCACTCTAACTCATGGAGGAAAGAAGGGGGCTGTTGATCAGGGAAACTGGGAGTTAGTATCAAAAAAAAAACAACCAAAGGAGGAAGAGCAATTAAAAGCAAGGGGCTTCCTCCTAAATCTGCTGTACCCACCCAGAACAGCTTTGCTGTCCTGCAGGGGGCTGATGAGGAAATGCACTTGCATCAGAAACAGTCGGCTGGTGCACTGGTACAGAAGATCTCTACTGGTGCCGCCAGGAAAAAGCGGCGGGTTGTAGTAGTAGGGGACTCTGCCTTGAAAGGGACAGAAGTGCTCATCTGTCAGCCTGACCCCTTTGCAAGGGAGGCGTGTTGCCTACCTGGGGCACGGATCAGGGATGTTGCGGAGAGGCTGCCTGCTCTAGTAAGTCCCATGGACTATTACCTGCTTCTAGTGATACATGTGGGTGCTAGGGATATAGATAGTAGTAACCTGAGGAATATAAAGAAGGACTACAGAGCTCTCGGAGAGGTGGTCAGGGGTTCTGTAGCTCAGATAGTCTTTTCGACAATTCTCCAAGACACAGGGGAGGACCTTCCAAAGGCAAGGAGGATTGGACAGGTTAATAAATGGTTAAAAGGGTGGTGTCATAGTCAAGGGTTTGGGTGTCTTGGACATGGGGCCCACATTTGTAGGCCAGGCCTACTGGGGGCTGGTGGAACTGCTCTGATAAAGAAAGGGAAGAGTGGCTTTGCTGGGAGGCTTGCCAGACTTGTCAAGGATGCTTTAAACTAGTTGTGTTGGGGGAGGGGAGCATCATTCCAAACCAACACACCCAGTCAGTTGCCAGCACCGATAATAAATACTCTGAGCAATGTAGTGATATTCTAGCCGCTCCAGCCACTGAGCTGGCTTCATTTGGAGCTTGGATCAGATGCCTCTATACAAATGCCCGTAGCATGGGGAATAAACAAGAGGAATTAGAGATGTGGGCACATCTACGGGGCTATGATATAATAGGCATCACCGAAACATGGTGGAATGGCTCCTTTGACTGGAGTGTTGGAATGGAGGGTTATAGGCTTTTTAGAAAAGACAGGCCCGGTAGGAGGGGAGGGGGAGTTGCCCTTTATGTTAGGGATAGGCTAGAGAGTATGGAACTCTGTCTGGGGACAGGTGATCAGTTAACAGAAAGTTTGTGGGTCAGGGTTAAAGGGAAATCGGTGACGGGACACATTACTGTGGGGATATGTTACAGACACCCTGATCAAGAGGAACCTGTGGATGAAGAACTCTACAGACAAATAGGAAAAGCCTCACGCTCACAGGCCCTTGCTCTCATGGGGGATTTCAACCACCCTGAAATCTGTTGGGGCGACGGTACGGCCCGGCACAAGCAATCCAGGAGGTTTCTCGATTGTGTGGAAGACAACTTCCTTCTGCAAGCAATAAAGGAGCCGACGAGGAGAGGTGCCCTGCTTGACCTCGTGCTCACCAACAGGGAAGGGCTCGTTGGAAATATGACTCTCCAGGGAAGTCTTGGATGCAGTGATCACGAGATGGTCGAATTTGAGGTCCTCAAGACAGTGAGAAGAGCATGCAGTAAGCTCACTGCCCTGGACTTCAAGAGACCAGACTTTGGCCTCTTCAGGAACCTGCTTAGCAAGGTTCCATGGGATATAGCCCTAGAGGGCAAGGGGGCCCAAGACTCTTGGTTAATATTCAAGGATCACATGCTACAAGCTCAGGAGTGTTGCATCCCGACCAGAAGGAAGTGCAGCAGGAGGGGCACGAGACCTCCTTGGATGGATAAGGAGCTGCTGAGAAAAATTCACAAGAAAAAAGAGGCTTATAAAAGGTGGAAACAAGGACAGGTGGCCTGGGATGAATACAGGGATGTTGTCAGGGTAGTTAGGGACCAAGTTAGGAAAGCTAAGGCCCAATTGGAGCTAAACTTGGCAAGGGATGTTAAAGATAATAGGAAGGGATTTTTATAGGTATGTAGCAGCTAAAAAGCAGACTAAGGACAATATAGGCCCCCGCCGGAAACTTTCAGGAGAACTGGCTACACAGGACTTGGAGAAGGCTGAGGTTCTGAATGGCTTCTTTGCCTCGGTCTTCACTGGCAAAGGCTCTGACCCCACCACCCCAGTTTCGAAGGCAGACAAAGGGGCTGTGAAAATCTAGACCTTGGGCCCAATGTACATGAGGATCTGGTTCAAGACCATCTTAAGAACCTGAATGTACACAAGTCCATGGGACCTGATGAAATCCATCCGCGGGTCCTGAAGGAGCTGGCGAATGAAGTTGCAAAGCCACTGGCCATCATATTTGAAAAATCATGGCAGACAGGTGAAGTCACTGATGACTGGAAAAAGGGAAACATAACCCCCATTTTCAAGAAGGGGAAAATGGATGGCCCGGGGAATTACAGACTAGTCAGTCTCACCTCTGTGCCTGGCAAAATCTGGGAGCAGATTCCCTTGGAAGGCATGCTAGGGCACATGAAAAAGAGAAATGTGCTTGGTGACAGCCAGCATGGCTTTACTAGGGGGAAATCCTGCCTGACCAATTTGGTGGCCTTCTATGACGGGGCTACAAAAGTGATGGACAGGGGTGGAGCAGTTGACGTCATCTACCTGGACTTGTGCAAAGCGTTCGACACTGTCCCACATGACATGCTTGTCTCTAAATTGGAGTGTCATCAATTTGGTAGGTGGACCACTCGGTGGATAAAGAACTGGCTGGATGGTTGTACTCAAAAACTTGTGGTCAACGGTTCAATGTCTGGCTGGAGATCAGTAACAAGTGGTGTCCCTCAGGGATCGGTGTTGGGACTGGTCTTGTTTGATATCTTTGTCGCTGACATGGACAATGGAATTGAGTGTGCCCTCAGCAAGTTTGCCGATGACACCAAGCTGTGTGGTTCTGTTGATACGCTAGAGGGAAGGAATGCCATTCAGAGGGACCTTGACACACTTGTGAGGTGGGCTGATGCCAACCTCATGAAGTTTAACCATGACAAGTGCAAGGTCCTACACCTGGGTGGGAGCAATCCCAGGCACAGCTACACGTTGGGCAAAAAGGAAATTCAGAGCAGCCCTGCAGAGAAGGACTTGGGGGTGTTGGTCAATGAGAAAGTGAACATGAGCCAACAGTGTACACTCACAGCCCAGAAAGCCAACCGTATTCTGGGCTGCATCAAAAGGAGCGTGGCCAGCAGATCAAAGGAGGTGATCCTGCCCCTCTACTCTGCTCTCGTGAGACCTCACTTGGAGTATTGTGTGCAGTTCTGGTGTCCTCAACATAAAAAGGACTGTTAGAACAAGTCCAGAGGAGGGCCACAAGGATGATCAGGGGACTGGAGCACCTCCCATATGAAGACAGGCTGAGAAAGTTGGGGCTGTTCAGCCTGGAGAAGAGAAGGCTGTGTGGAGACCTCTTAGCAGCCTTCCAGTATCTGAAGGGGGCCTACAGGGATGCTGGGGAGGGACTATTCATTAGGGACTATAGTGATAGGACAAGGGTAATGGGTTGAAACTTAAACAGCAGAGGTTTAGACTGGATATAAGGAAGAAATTCTTTACTGTTAGGGTGGTGGGGTACTGGAATGGGTTGCCCAGGGAGGTAGTGAATGCTCCATCCCTGGCAGTGTTCAAGGCCAGGTTGGATGAAGCCTTGGGTGATATGGTTTAGTGTGAGGTGTCTCTGCCCATGGCAGGGGGGTTGGAACTAGATGATCTTGAGGTCCTTTCCAATCCTAACTATTCTATGATTCTATGAAATGCATCCTTGTGAAGCTAATAACTTGTCTAGAGCCATTCAGTTTTGTGGTACCATTTTAGATAGGCTAGTTATCTCTTCTTGTTCCACTTGGATTATATCAAAGGTTTTCCTTTCTATTTCCTCTATGGTTGCTGAGATATTTACAATTGCCTTCTCTCATTCACTTATTCCCAAAGATGTAATTAGCTATCTCACAAAACTATGAAATGCAGTGTTCCGTTCAGCAATAGGGTTAAAACCTCACTTAATCAGTTTAACAAAGCTTCTAACGGAGGTTCCAGAAGGATATATGTCAATAATAGCAAGATCGAGTATCACAGCAGCTAAGGTGCATTTCCCCTTCCACTTGAGGGGTAGGATCTTATAAGCATTTTGTCCACATAAGCAATACCATCCTTTTCCTTCAGGAATGGGCCACCACTGAACCATGATACCATCTATATTAATAGTGTGATTGCAGTTTGAATGGTGACTTACACCTGTGGCATTTAAACAGTCTCCTACTCTGGTTTCTGATGTAATATATTTTTGTGCACAAGTATAACATTCTTTACTTGGATTAGGATTAACTACCCCAAATCTTAACCTTTCCCTCAGATGTAGACTGCTCGTGTTCACCTACAAATTTGTCTATGAGATAGTGTTGGAAATTTGAACGCCAATTAATGGAAGGTCCTGATCTTTTCCTGATTTAGGCAACTGTGCACACACCCAACAGTCACTATGATTAAAAACCTTAGTAACATTCTGCATTAATTTAAGGTCCCAAGCTTGTATGCCAGTTATCATATGAGTCCAAATTATGACCGATGCAATTTCATACGTAAGGGTCCTGAAGGTTCGATCTGCCATGTCTTCTCTGGCTCTAGTTCTTTCTTTATTCTTGAATAATGTATCCAAGCAGGTTGTACCTTTATCTTCACTGCTGTAAAGGTGGTCAATAATATCAGGTACAGTCCGCTCCACTTCTCCTGTAGAGGATCCCCTGAAAAATTCTTAATATAAACCCAATCTCCAGATCTGAAAGGGTGAATCGGATAATCCAAACCTCTTGCTTTTGTCCCTAATATTTTCTTATTTATCTCCTCCAATTGTTTTCCCAGACTGACCAGAAACTGTCGGAGATAGCTTTCCCCCACTTCCTGAAGACTTTCTCCTTTAGACTGGGACTGATATGGTCTTCCATACAAAATTTCAAATGGGCTCACCTCTTCTTTCGACTGAGGTTTCGTTAGAATTCGTAATAGAGCCAGTGGTTAAGCTTGGTAGCAATATAAATTTGTTTCCTTACATATTTTACTGGTCTGTTCTTTGATCAGATGGTTCATCTTTTCTATTTGCCCACTGGCCTGAGACATGTATGGAACATGTAGTTGCCAATCAATTTCTAATTTTTGCTAATTTCTTGTAACAATTTTGCACTAAAGTGTGAACCTTGGTTGGAAGAAATTGCCTCTGGTACTCCAAAATGAGATATTATCTCATTTAATAATGTTTTAATAACATTTCTTGCATTATTTATCCTACAAGGGAATGCTTCTGGTCAGCCAAAAAAAGTATCCATTAGCACCAACAAATATCGGTGACCACCTTTTCTTGGTAATTCAGAAAAATCTATTTGCCACTGCTGACCTGAATAACTTCCTCTCCCAGTTGTCCCAATTTGATTTCTGTTTTCAATTTTAGGATTATTCTTGAGACAGAGCTGACATTGTCACTAACTGAACTATGGTATATAGATTCCTTCCTACAATTTGTCTAAGTATTTACACAAAGAGTTGCTACCCCAATGAGTTTTATTATATTCATCCTGAACTAGCTTCCAGAGTTGATTATAGGGAATTACAATCCGCCCATCAGGTATCTGAACCCAATCTTCTTTATTTTCCTGTCCTTTTAGATCCTCAATCAATTTTCTATCCTCTTTTGAATATGTAGGTTTAGATTTTTCAATTGTTAGTTTGCCATCAGGGATTAAGGACATGATTTGTGATTGTTCAACTGCTCGTTTGGCTTCAAAATTGGCCAAATTATTTCCAATTTCGTGATTAGCCACTTCCCCATGTAGCTGAACAGCTTCCGGTAGTCCTAGAATATCTGCAGCATGTTTAATCTGTTTCCCTTATGTGTTCAAAAGTCTTCATTCTTTCCAGAAGGCACCATGTACATCAAACGCATATTTAGAATCAGTCCAAATATTTATCCTTTTGTCCTTAGACAATTCCAGGGCTCTTGTTCAGCATGTTCCAGAGGTTTTTCTTTCAAGTCTGATCGGTTCGAATATACAGTCTCTACGGTGGCAAAGCAGTCGTGTGTTAGTGGTTCTGTTTGATTGTTCCTGCAAAAAGGATGCTGGATTGACAACCTTAGTGACCACAATTTCTATATCATCTTGTTCCACAAGCGTGGCCTGGTATTTAAAAAAACATGAAGGAGCTAACCAGTGGGCTCCTTTCTGCTCCAGGACTGCTGATATAACATGGGACACTAGTACAGTAATTTTTTTTCATAAGGTAAATTTGTGAGCCTCTTCAGTATTCATGACAACTGCTGCCACAGCCCTTAGGCATCCAGGCCATCCTTTGCTTGCTTCATCCAGATATTTTGAAAAATACGCCACTGCCCTTCTGTAGGGTCCTAGTTTCTGAGTAAGGGCCCCCAAAGCTATTCCCTGTTCTTCATAGGAACATAGCCAAAAGGATTTAGTCACATCTGGACATCACAGAGCTGCAGCTCTCATTAGCTCTGTTTTTAAATTTCTAAAAGCCTCCTCTGCTGAATCAGTCTATTCCAAAGAGGGAGTATTTCCTTTTAACAGTTTATATAGTGGTCTTACCAGAACACCATAATCATGCATCCAAAGTCTGCATCATCCAGTCATTCCCAGGAATGTCCAGAGCTCCTTTATGGTTGACGGTAGTGGAGTTTGAAAAAGCTTCTTTTTTAGCGGTTCCAAGTTCTCTCTGTTTTCCTGTTATTTCATATCCTAGGTAGGAAACTAGGGTTTGGATTAGTTTGGCCTGTTTTTTGGATACCCGATAACCATTCTGTCCTAGAAAATGTAATAATTCCACTGTCCACTGGATATATTCTTACTTTGTTTCTGTAGCATCCACATATTGTAGCAGAGTCTCCATCTGAGTGGGTGGATAACATGGTTCTAGTTCCAGTGTGAAACAAGGGGAACACAAAATCACAAAATGGGATATATAAACCTTTAGAATTAGTTTTAAGCAATGTTAAGTTCAATGGCTTTGTAACAGTAGCAGTGGAAATTACTGAGGTGCATAATACATAGAAAAAAATAGAGTACAGATAGAGAACATAATGGCACAAGATAACTCGTTATAGTTGATGTAGTCTTAAAAAAAAACAGTCTAGAAAAACAGGACGCAGGGATAAGGAGTATCTGGGAGTAGCAGGTGTCCAGGATAGGCTACGGGTAAACTAACTGATAAGTAGGATAGGAGGGTTATTATGTCTCTGATGCTAACAAACCAATTAAACTGGTACAAGCATCTACTGCGCGTGCTTCAAAGGCTGCCAGAAGTGATGAAGATTTTTGGAAGAAGTAAACGACCCTCAGAGACCACCACCACAATTCTGTACGCATGCGGGGAGCCTTCTGGAAAGTGATGTAATCCATACGTAGCCTCATGAATATGTATGTATGCCCAGGGACTATATAAGTATGGCTTGTGTAGCAATAGGGAGACACATGTTAGGAGGAGTTATCCCCCGTATCTCCCGGCACCGCAATAAAGAATACCTTCTTGTCAGCTTGAAAACTTTGTTGGGAAGTTTGTTCCTGGAGTTTTCTCTGAATCAAGTGCTAACTGATTTCCAGAAATTGCTGGACTGTTTTTATACCCTTGAGGTAATACCATCCAAGTTAATTTTCTCTTCCTGTGTCAGGATTTTCCCATTCACAAGCAAATAATTTTGGCTTTCTTTGGACAATGGTAAGCAAAAGCAAGCATCCTTTAAATCCAGGATGGCAAACCATTTCTGATTCTTATTCAATTTAGTCAATAAGACATATGAATTAGCTTCTACTGGATGAATATCCTCTGCAGTTTCGTTGATTCCTCTGAGATCTTGAAACAAGCAGCAACTTCTCTCATATTTTTTACTGTGCAGATAGGAGTATTATATTAAAATTCACATTCAATTAATAATCTATATTTAAAAATTTATCAGTGATCTTTTTTTGATTCCCTTTGGCCTTCTAATTTTAAGGAATATTGTATTATTCTAATTGGGCAGGCCCCCTACCTTTTTTATTTCCACTTTAACAGGCAAAGCATTTTTCACATTACCTGGAACTTCAGATGCCAGCACTCCCTGATATACCTGATTAGGGTTTTCTTTTCTTTCAGGGAGGTCCTCCTGTTTGCTTTTCATAGAATCATAGAATAGTTAGGATTGGAAAGGACCTCAAGATCATCTAGTTCCAACCCCCCTGCCATGGACAGGGACACCTCACACTAAACCATACCACCCAAGGCTTCATCCAACCTGGCCTTGAACACTGCCAGGGATGGAGCATTCACTACCTCCCTGGGCAACCCATTCCAGCACCTCACCACTCTAACAGTAAAGAATTTCTTCCTTATATCCAGTCTAAAACCCTGCTGTTTAAGTTTGAACCCATTACCCCTTGTCCTATCACTGCAGTCCCTAATGAATAGTCCCTCCCCAGCATCCCTGTAGGCCCCTGTCATGGTTTGAGCATGTTTTGAGGGTGTTTTTGTTCAAGGTTTTTTTTCCAGCCAGGTGGAGGAGGGGAGTCCGGAAGGAAGGAGAGACAGGACACCTGACCCAGGCTAGGCAATGAGGTATTCCATACCATAGCACGTGATGCCCAGGATGGATACTGGGAAAGAGAAAGCTGGAGGGGTAGAACTCGGGAGGAAAATGGAGGAGGGAGCATGCGGTGCTCGGCCAGGCAGGGTGGAGTGAGTTATGGGTCGGTGGCTGGTGGGGTGTTGTATTCTTTTCACTTGCTGTTTGCTGTATCATAATTATTTGTAGTAGTAAATGGCAGTAGGGGTTTTGTGTTATGCCTTAGCAATTAAACCGTTCTTATCTCAATCCGTGGGGGCTACATTCTTTGGATTCTCCTTCCTAACTCTCAGGGAGTTGGGGGACTTGGTTTAAACCATGACAGCCCCCTTCAGATACTGGAAGGCTGCTATGAGGGTTCCACGCAGCCTTCTCTTCTCCAGGCTGAACAGCCCCAACTTTCTCAGCCTGTCTTCATACGGGAGGTGCTCCAGTCTCCTGATCATCCTCATGGCCCTCCTCTAGACTTGTTCTAACAGTCCTTTTTATGTTGAGGACACCAGAACTGCACACAATACTCCAAGTGAGGTCTCACAAGAGCAGAGTAGAGGGGCAAGATCACCTCCTTTGACCTACTGGTCACGCTCCTCTTGATGCAGCCCAGAATACGGTTGGCTTTCTGGGCTGTAAGCGCACACTGCTGGCTCATGTTCATTTTCTCATCGACCAACACCCCCAAGTCCTTCTCCGCAGAGCTGCACTGAATTTCCTTTTTGCCCAACGTGTAGCTGTGCCTGGGATTGCTCCGACCCAGGTGTAGGACCTTGCACTTGTCATGGTTAAACTTCATGAGGTTGGCATCAGCCCACCTCACAAGCATGTCAAGGTCCCTCTGAATGGCATTCCTTCCCTCTAGCGTATCAACAGAACCACACAGCTTGGTGTCATCGGCAAACTTGCTGAGGGCACACTGAATGCCACTGTCCATGTCAGCGACAAAGATATTAAACAAGACCGGTCCCAACCCCGATCCCTGAGGGACACCACTCGTTACTGATCTCCAGCTGGACATTGAACCGTTGACCACAACTCTTTGAGTACGACCACCCAGCCAGTTCTTTATCCACCGAGTGGTCCACCTATCAAATTGATGTCTCTCCATAATACATGTCTCCATGACATGTCGGTCCAATAACTAAGGTATGATACAGAACTACTGCTACTACTAAAATTAATGATAAGGAAATAAAAAGGCAAGAGAATAAAACCACTCACCTCCCACTGACCGATACCCAGCCCAACCCAAGCAGCAATCTGGGCCTTCTGGGTGACTCCCCCGAGTCTATATACTGCACATGATGTGCTGTGGTTTGGAATACCTCTTTGGCTAGTTTGGGTCAGGTGTCCTGTCTCTGCTGCCTCCTGGCTTCCCCACCTCCCTGGCAAAGCACGAGACTGAGAAAGTCCTTGATCAGAGTAAGTATTGTCTCATATATGTATATATATATGACACACGGGTGACCAATGTACGGGGGGGGGGGTAATACAGAGAAATTGTACAAGGGGGTTAAAGGAATTCTTTTGCTTAAACAAAATTATTGTCTGTCCTAAGAACCTGCCATTGCCACCTTGCCAAGGCATTGATTACTGCTGGAGGGGAAGAAGCAGATGCTAGTTCTACTGACAAAAGCAGATGATTGGTCCTGCTGATAAGTCGGGGAGAGGCAGACTGGGCCACCAAGCCCTAAGATCATGACAAAAGCACAGGTGTTTGGTCCTACTGAGAAGCAGGGGAGAAGCAGACTGGGCGCCGACCAGACCCTAAGGCCATGTCTGAAGGTTAAAAGATGTAAAGTTTAAGAAGAGGAAGACTCATTTACTTCATCTTGAAGACCCCTACCCACAAGAGGAAGATTCATTTACTTCATCCTGAGACCCCTGCCCATGACCAGAAGGGGCACTGTGCAGGTGCAAAGGACCTTCCGGCTCATTATAATACGAAGCAGGGATAGATAATAAATATGTATAGGCGAATTGAGCAACCTCATGTCTATGTATACCTTAAGAGAATAAATGTAAAGGGAGAACAACCCTGAGGTGTGCATACTTTGGAGGAGCGATCCCCATGCACCTCAGCGCTGAATAAAAGCATACCTACTGCCGCGGCCAGGTGGAGGGGAGAAAACACCGATACGATGTAGGTTCACAAAATGCTCCGTTTATTGATTACAAGGCTGCTCTTAATATACTATCTTACACGCGATCACGCATTACTTGATTGGCTGCTTCACTTTGCCCACGAGGGATACACGGTCCCCTTTACCTCTCCTGATTGGTTTCACACCTTCGCTTCAGCTTAGCGTTACATCATGCTTCTGCAATTACTGGCATCCTGTTATTGCATTCCTGTTTTGCTGATCTTGACACTTCTTCCTCTTTTAACCTGGGGTCATAAGTTCACTTTCTCACAGCTTGCTGTAGGCCTGTTCAAGCGCCCATGCTCGACCCCCAACATCTCCCCCTCTTTTTTCAAATAAAGCGTTCGTCATCTGCTGCATGCATTGCATAATACATTGTAACAAACAAGGTCCAAAAAACAAAATTAACAACATAATCATTATTGGTTCGCTAAACCTCATGATTAAACTCCTTAACCAACTACTTATTCCTAACAATTTTAACCAAGAGTCTATAGGATTTGTTTCTACAGTAAGTTCTTTCATATTTTTTTTAAGTTCAAACAATTTCTTGTGAATAGATTCAGAATGATGAGAAAGATTCATACAACACATGCCCAGAAGCATTCTAATGCAAGGGGGATGTGAAGCAGCTGCAGAAGTAAACTGTACAGTGTTAACAGTCAAGGAGTTACACTAGTTACACTACCCTTTTTTTTTTTTTTTTTTTTTTTTTTTTTTTAACACACAAAAAACCATTTTTTGAAAAGCATTAACTCCTTATATACTATTGCTTACACACACCTACAGCAATTTGGCATATCATGATTGGATACTTGTCTTGAAGACCCTTAGTGACTAACATAATTGGTTAAGCACAGGTGTGAGAACTTGACCTCGAACACTTCCCAACAGTCCACAGTTCTCATAACTCAGTGAATTCCAGCTTCTTCTTATCTTGCTTGCTTAGGCTTCCTCGGGCCTCTCACGGCCTTGCTGTATCCCTCAGAGTTATTCAGACCTCATGTACCAAATATTCATTTTCCTGTGAGAACACTGTCTCCACATCTTCCCCTTTTTAGTTTTACGAAAAGTTTTTGACAATTTATTGTGTCTGCTCTATCACTGCTTGACTTGTGTAACATAACAACCCACTACTCTAGGTAGCATTATTTCAGTAAGATTAGTCTGATTTGAAGTCACTTGAACCTTTATAACATGTGGCATACCAGTGAATCCTACACACCATGTAACAAGTTGGAATAGTTGGGATTTAACAGATGTGCTCAGTATAATTGTCCATTACCCATGGTCATACATAATAGAACAGATATTACAAAGATTTTACACAGATTTCTATCATTGCTGTTTTGTTGCTTTTTTTGTTGTTGTTGTTGTTTTTTGGTTGTGTTTTTTTGTTTGTTTTGTTTTTTTTTATGTTGCTGAGTTCTGGGGCTTTGTACGTTTCGCTGGCAGCCAGAATGGTCCTGTTGATAGCTGTACACAGCTGGGTCTACCCTTTTTCTCCTGGATGGCTCTCTGATAACAGCGGAGGCCATCCCTCACATCAAGGTCTGGCATGGCATGTGTCTCCACCACTCTACACCTGCTGGGTTGCAGCCAGCAGCGAAGCTAAAGGTTCTTCTTGGTGGCAAACACAGAGGCCAACCCAGTCTTGCCCTTGACTGTGGTAGCAGGCATTTGGTCAATCTCAGTCCTTGCACCTTGTTGTCAATGCAGAGTTTCACCTGCTTCATCCAGTAACAAGTCACTACTATAGCAAAGCACACACAGATTTACATTAGCAGAGTAACTATCACAGAGTGCATCAGCATGTTGAAGATGCTAATGACAGTGAGTGACTAACCAAAGCAATTTCTTACAGTGGAGTTCTCCCACCCTCTTAATTTGTTCCATTATCTGCTTTATAACACTACCATCATATTAGAATCTTTCTAGCTTTAACCTTAGCATTTTCTGGCAGCTGCTGCAAATTTGCATTCTTTAACATCTCTTTTACAAGTGACAAATCCATACAATACAAGGTATAGTTTCTTGTTAGCAACTGGCTAGTAAATAGAGGTGGTTTTATACACAAAATCACAACCTCTAATAATAGCTACTTTACAAGCACACATATTCAAGCTGTTACTTTTCAGTTGCCCCCAAGTGATGTTTTTTTTTTGTTTGTTTTTTTTTTTTTTTTGGATTACATATGCATATTGTCTGGAAAACAAGTTTGAAGCAATATACATCAAAACTACAGTCATTAATAACAGCTAGAATGTGTTATCATTACCCTTTGTTTCTATTTTTTTCTAGTTTTTTTTTTTCTATTTTTTTCCTATTTTTTTACTATTTTTTTTCTTTTTTTTCTATTATTTTTTGGTGGTTTAGTTTTGTTTTCTTTTTTGTTTTTTTTTTTTTTAAAGTCGCTCACCCTGCTTTGCACAGCTAAAACCACCGGCCTATCGGCAACTGCACTTTTGCATGAACCTTTTCTTGCCCAAAATGTTAAACTGCTACCTGTTAAAACTTTTACATGAACCTGACAACAAAAAATATACAGAACACTGTCTGCCCTCATCACACACACACACAGACACACACACATATGGGATCCCACAAGCACACTCCACACAACTACAATATTTGAAACACAAAATCCAGACGATCATTGCTCCCTCTACACAGTCCCACATGCAGAGCATGGCACAAGGACCCTGTAAAGACTATCAGGAAACCAGCTCCGAGAAGCATCATCACAGTGTGGGGTGGCAGGCTCAACCTTAGCGGGCGTCCCCACAGAGACTCTGCCTCCCTCATATCGCATGAGGCTTGGGCTTTTTTTACTGACCAAAATGCACACTCGTTCCGACACAGGTGGCCAGCCTATGTTGGAAGAAGTTGCCAGCAATACCTCTAAAGGTTTCCAAGGGTCGAAAGAAACATGGACATACTTAAATTTACCAACTTCTAGTACATGAGTATCACAGAGAGGACTGTATCAAAGGAGTTGTATATGGGGTCCCAACTCCATGGTCTGACACATTCTGCCCGATACCCCTGATAAGAGCATACAAGAGACTTTCCCACTGCGGGTTTTGAACGAGCACATACACCACAAGGAAACCGTGCAATACATCTGCATCCCCCACCCATCTCACTTCTCCCTTTACAGCTACCCATTTATCATGAGGATATGGGGGATATAAATCAGGCTTCTTTTCCGGATGAATAGGCTCCAGGTCAAAAGCACCATCCAGGTCAGCATCGGCATTATCAGGCATCAGAATCTCAGGAGCAGCAACAGCAAACTGATGAACGTGCACAGGCTCCTTCTCGGGGTCAATAGGGCTCAGGTCGAAAGGATCATCTTCATCCCCGACATCAATCTTCGCTGCAGCAGCAGCAACCAGGGGGGGGCTGGGGGGGGGAGCACGCTGGTCTCCATGATCTCATTTTTTTTTTACTTTAACATCTCTAAAACAGTTCTCCAAATGACTAACAAACTTTTCACAGCATCATTGCCTTTCGTGGCTGCATTCCACAGCTTAACTCCTGCTCCATTCCGCAAGGATATCTCAAATCCGGTAGACTCATAAATCTCTGGGTAACATGTCTTCGACCATTTCAACATTAACTTTAGGTCTGTCTCTTTAAGGGTTGCTCCCTTCACCTTAAGAAGGACTGAAAACATCCATAAATCAGGGGCTTCTTCCTTAGTAATTTTCTCCCAAGTCTCGAGATTAAAAGCTTCACCGACTCCCACAATTCTTCCCCTATCTTACGCCATTGATCTTTGGAGAATAACTGTCCCATATTTTCTAACAACCCCCTTCGTCGGCACCAAAATAAAAAGTCCACAAGTTCCTGTCGAGGTATCGAGTACCCTGTTTTCTTCGCTACGCATAGCACTCCTTCTATCGTAGCCTTTTCTATCGCTGATACAGCGAAACCCATCCCGAACCAGACCGCAGTCTGCCTGACTCACCGGTCAGCCGTGGCCACGTAATTTGAGCTCCTTTCCTGCCTCTCTCGGACAGCCTGCCTCTCTCGGGCAGCCGGGATCTCCACCTTCTCTCGTCCGCGGTCTCTCTCTCTCCTGGTATCACGTTGGGGTCACCAGAATGCCGCGGCCAGGTGGAGGGGAGAAAACACCGATACGATGTAGGTTCACAAAATGCTCCGTTTATTGATTACAAGGCTGCTCTTAATATACTGTCTTACACGCGATCACGCATTACTTGATTGGCTGCTTCACTTTGCCCACGAGGGATACACGGTCCCCTTTACCTCTCCTGATTGGTTTCACACCTTCGCTTCAGCTTAGCGTTACATCATGCTTCTGCAATTACTGGCATCCTGTTATTGCATTCCTGTTTTGCTGATCTTGACACTTCTTCCTCTTTTAACCTGGGGTCATAAGTTCACTTTCTCACAGCTTGCTGTAGGCCTGTTCAAGCGCCCATGCTCGACCCCCAACAACCTACTTTACAACTTTAACAAGTTGTGGAGTCTATCCGTGCATCATATATACCCCCACACACACACAAAGAGAGAGATCATTCCTTAGTGCATGGACCAATACCCTATAAAGTTGCTGAATTCATCCGGTCCATGATGTTGGGCTCCATCCCTTGTAACAGTCTTCCAGATCAGGAGAGATGGTGTGCACTGTTGGACTGTTGCCTAATGATGACACCGTGGAACTTGTCTGGTCACTGCTGAGCTCATCTGGCTTCGTCAAAGTTCATTCTTTTTTGGGGTGATGATCGGAGGGAAGTCAGGGACAGTCGCTGGTGACCTGAAGACATCTAAGTGGTTGGTTGTAAATGTGCTACATAGCAGGCATATAATTGAGTTCATTGGCTGTTTTTCCCTAAAATCAAATCTTCTTGAGGGACACATCGGACTTTCCCATCTTCCCACATTACCCAACAAGTATATCTGGGTCCCTGAGTGTGGCGTATCAAAGATGGACACCAGCTCTGGTGAAATCTGAAGACCATTATTTTTCGTCTGGCATCCCTTTTATAATCTACTAAGTGCTAAGCAGTAACTTTCCACTCTTTTACTTCCTTATCATCCCAATTTAGCAAAACTACTAAGGGTTACAAATATTCACACTGTTTGGTCTGTCTTTGAGATGCACATCCTGCTTTATCTTGCAAACCACCTGCTTTGTTTTGCTAACCGATCTTACCCTTCATTGTTCTCTTTACAGTTCCCAAGGGTTAGGCTGAGACCAGGGCATTGACACCTGGTGTTTTCTTCAGGGTTCCCAAGGCTTAAACCCGAAAAGGGCAACAGCACCTGGTACTTTCTTTAACATTCCCAGGGCTTAAGCTGGAGCAGGGCAATAACTCCTGGATCCATTTAGTTAACTATTTCTATCCCGTCACTCACACCTGAACAAAAGCAATCCCACAAGTGGGTTTGCCTTTATCTGAAGCAGGAATAACCTTCTTTATGTGCACCACAGGAACTTTATCCTCCTCTACAGTACGTAAAAGTTCAGATTGGGCTGGGTCAGCCCTGTTGGCAGATCCTGTGGTGTTGACCAATCAGGTGGCCTTTGGTAAATGTGTCTCCCAATGTTTGAAAGTCCTACCACCCATTGCTCTCAGTGTAGTTTTTAACAGCCCATTGTACCATTCGATTTTCCCAGAGGCTGGTGCATGGTAGCTGATGTGATATACCCACTAAATGCCATGCTTTTCGGTCCAAGTGTTCCATGAGCTTGTTCCAGAAATGAGTCCCACTGTCTGTTTCAGTTCTCTCTGGGGTGTCGTGTTGCCACAAGATTTGTTGTACAATATCACACCAACCAATCAGAGTAAATACTACTTAGCAACAACTAAAACACTGGTGTATTATCATCATTGTTCTCAGACTAAAGTCAAAACCACAGCACTGTACTGATACAGGGGTAACCAATGTACAGGGGGGTAATACAGAGAAATTGTACAAGGGGGTTAAAGGAATTCCTTTGCTTAAACAAAAGTATTGTCTGTCCTAAGTACCTGCCATTGCTATCTTGCCAAGGCATTGATTACTGCTGGAGTGGGAGAAGCAGATGCTAGTTCTACTGACAAGGGACAAAAGCAGATGATTGGTCCTACTGATAAGCCAGGGAGAAGGAGACTGGGCGCCGACCAAACCCTAAGGCCATGTATGGAGGTTAAAAGGTGTAAAGTTTAAGAAGAGGAAGACTCATTTACTTCATCTTGAAGACCCCTGCCCATGACCAGAAGGGGCACTGCGCAGGTGCAAAGGACCTTCTGGCTCATTATAATACAAAGCGGGGATAGATAATAAATATGTATAGGCAGATTGAGCAACCTCATGTCTATGTATACCTTAAGAGAATAAATGTAAAGGGAGAACAACCCTGAGGTGTGCATGCTTTGGAGGAGCGATCCCCATGCACCTCAGCGCTGAATGAAAGCATACTTACTTTACAACTTTAACGAGTTGCGGAGTCTATCTGCGCATCAATTTGGCGAGCCAGGCAGGAGACCTCTGTCCAGCTGCAGGATCGGCTGAGGGGTGGATATCCTCGGCGCCACAGACTGCTTGCCTGGAGGCGCTCATCTTCTCATCTGCTCACTGTGGGGACAGACAACAACCTGTGCCGGCTGCGGAGAAATGGTATGCTTGGGGTTTTGGTAATTTAGGGGGCCTGTAAGGCGTACGCGTGGCCCGGGGCTGCTGGTAAGGTGCGCAGAGATGTCTGGCGCACAGCGAAGTTCCCCTTGGTAGGTAGGGCTTGCAAGCGGGGGGGGTTCGCCAACCGATAGAGCGGCTGCTAGCGATCCTGGGAGCGGATCGGGTGATCCCGGGTTTTTGCTGCATCCCAAGTTTTGGGAGTCAGGACGGATCTGCTAGGGGAGCAGGTGAAGGGTAAGCGAACCCACCAGCTTTCTGCTGCATCTCAAATTCTGAGAACCGTGAGGAGGGTAAGCGGAACCATAGTGTGAGTGGGGGATCCCATGTGTAACTTTGTGTTTCTGTGTGACTGAGACGTAGCATAGCTACGAAGCGAGTGTGGAGTCCCAATCCGCGGTTCCGTGTCTCCGCGAGGAGAGCGGCCGGAGATGGACGAAGCGTCTATATTTTTTTGGACCTGTGTATCCTGTCTGTGAGCGGGGGGCCTGGCTGCCCTCCCGCTGTCCTTTCCGTGTAACCCTGTGTGTATCCTGTCTGTGAGCAGCTTAGAAAAGGGCGGAGGGGGAGTGTCCGGCTGCCCCTCTCGCTGCTTTTTTTTTTCTGTCCTGTGCATCTTCTTGTGTGTGTACAGCCATTAAATTATAGATATCCAATCGGTAATTCTCTGAGAACAGAAATAAAATTATTATTTTGTGGAAAAAGCCACAAAAGTTCTGGAGGATCCTCTGGGAGGTTAAAAAGGAAAACTGGGAAAGGGTTTGTAAAAAAAAAAATGGGTTGCCCAGGGAGGTAGTGAATGCTCCATCCCTGGCAGTGTTCAAGACCAGGTTGGATGAAGCCTTGGGTGATATGGTTTAGTGTGAGGTGTCCCTGTCCATGGCAGGGGGGTTGGAACTAGATGATCTTGAGGTCCTTTCCAATCCTAACTATTCTATGATTCTATGGTGCTCCCTCTATTATTTCTCACTCTTTTTGTTCCCTCTTCCCCTCTCTGTTCAGCATTTTCTACACTTTTTCAAATATGTTTTCACAGAGGTACCACAAAATTCTCTGATTAGCTCAGCTTTGGCCTCTGGTGGGTCCATTGCTGAGACAGCTGGAACTGGCAGTGTCCATCACAGGGGCCACCCCTGCATCAACACCACCATCCCCCTGCTACCAAAACTCTGCCACATAATCCCAGTACAACAGTCATTAAGGTAAGTGTGTAGGTCTGGGTTTGTTGTAAACCATATATGCATGCAAAAGTTGAAAAGGCTGAACAAGGAGCCTATTATTTCTGTTTCTTTAATAAGAACAGCTGTTTTATTTTCCTGGGTTCAGCTGGGACAGTTATTTTTCTTCCTAGTAGCTGATACAGTGCTGTGTTTTGGCTTTAGTCTGAGAACAATGCTTATAACACTGATGTTTTAGTTGTTGCTAAGCAGCGCTTACCCTGATCAAGGACTTTTTAGTCTCATGCTCTGTCAGTGAGGAGGGGCACGGAAGCCGGGAGGGAGCACAGCCAGGACCCCTGACCTGAACTAGCCAAAGGGGATTCCATATCACAACATGGTCATGCCCAGTATATAAACTGGGGGGACTAAGCCAGAAGAGATTGATTGCTGCTTGGGGCAGGCTGGATATCAATCAGCAGGTGGTGAGCAATTGTATTGTGCATCACTTGTGTTTTCTGATTTTTCATTTCTCTTTTTTATGTTGTTCCCTTGTTATTTTCTCAGCCTGCAGGTTTTATGTTCTTCTGATTCTCCTCCCCATCCTGCCTGGGGCTGGGGGGGAAGAGGGAGGGGGAGCGGTGAGCAAGTGGGGGCATGGTACTTAGTTATCGGCTGGGTTTAAACCACATCAGTCCTTTTTGGGGCCAAACATGGGGCATGAAGGGTTAAGATAACAACGGATCTGACCAAAGCATGTTAAAACAAATTTCTTCTTGGCATTCATTGTATTGTAATAGTTGTTAGTCACAATGTTGCCACATTCGTTCACAGAGTTCATGCATGTGTGCTCACTGGTACACCATGTAATGCTGTTCTTGTCATATGTATTCCCTGTGATGATGTTTATTCGTGCAGCTTGGGCTAAGGTGATAATTTTGTTGTACTTTGTGGTGCTGGGCTATGATACAATGGAATCACTGATCACGAGACAAATCCGGTATGTGCACTCAGTATTGTCATCACCTTTGTCCTTCGGGAGCCATCTGTTGGGAACTATTAACAATTACATTTTTGGCCTTTTCTCCTCAGAGAGCCAACCAGTAACAGAAACATTTTCCTACCAGCACCATGGCTACTCAAACTCTGGCAACAGGCACCGCTGTTATTTTTATCCCCATAACAAGCACTGCAACCGTTCAAACTCTGATAACAAGTACAGTGGCTATTCAAACTTCGGTAACAACCACTGCAGCTATTTTAATTCTTGTGACCAGTACTGATGCTACTCAAAGCCTGATGATAAGCACAACAACCATTCAGACTCCATCAAGGGATGATACAACTGAACCAGAGAACCAGTCCTTGTTGGTATCAGTTGCCCCTACGTGCAAGAGGAAATGGAAATGAAAACCAACTCATTCAGTGAGGGAGGATGAAGAAGGACCATCAGCAGAACCAGAGGAACCATCTCAAGAAAAGGGGTAACTTCCCAGTCCCTATACTTGACTGAGCTATGGGATATGTGAAAAGATTTCAGCCACTGTGTAGGTGAGCACATCATCACCTGGCTGCTCCATGCTCAGATGCTGGGACAATGGGACAGTTTGGAATTAGAGGATAAGGAAGCCAAGCAGCTGGGATCACTTGCTAGGGAAGGGGGAATTGACAAAGCGATTGCGAAAAAGAAACAAATCCTCAGCCTCTGGAGGTGGCTCCTCTTAGGTGTGAAGGAAAGGTATGCCTATAAGAAAGATGTTATTATGTCAGCCAGGCAAGTGGACCACGAGTTCCTGAGGGAATTAACTGTTCTAGAGATGACTAATCATAAGTTGGACTCTGAGCAGCCACCCACAGAACCAGATGAAGTCAAATGTATACGACCCATGTGGTGGAAATTTGTATGGAGTGCTCCATCATCATATGCCAACTCATTGGCAACTATGAGCTAGAAGGCCGAAGCGGCACCAACAGTGGATGAAGCAAGTCCTCAGCACTGGGAGTTGGAAGACAGTCTCTCCCCCTCCATCATTTCAGCTGAGGATAAACTGTCCCGGGAGTTCCAGCAATTTAGAGAGGATATATGCGGCTCCCCACTTCTACAGACCAGCATCTCAGCTATGAACAGTCAGTGCCCTGTAGCTTGAGAGGGTTAGTAGGGGGCATAGCCAGGACAACTGACCCAAATTGACCAAGGGGTATTCCATGCCATATGATGTTTTGCCCAGCAGTAAAATCTCAGGGAAAGAAGGAGGAAGGGGAAGAGGGTGTTCATGGTTATGGTGTTTGTTTTCCTGAGCAACAACCACACATGCTGAGGCACTGCTTCCCAGCAAGTGGCTGGACATCTGCCTACTATTAGGAAGTAGGGAATGAATTCTTCCTTTTGTTTTCCTTGAGCAGCTTTTGCTTTCCTTATTAAATTGTCATTATCTCAATCCAGGAGTCTTTTTGCCTTCTACTTCTTTCATCCCCTATGAGTGAGGAGTGAGTGAGAAGCAGGGTGGGTGTTTTAACTGCTGGCTGGGGTCAACCCACCACATCAGTGAAGGGATTAAGAGAAGATTGTTACCTTCTTTGAATTACAAATGAAAAAATAGGGAAAAAATAGAAAGTAGAAAAGTAAACACAGTGATGTGATTTGAAAGTTCATTTAAATTATATTGGTTTACTTCTGCATTGACTAGGTATTGTTTTCTTCATTTACTTTATGACCAATGAATCACTGTATTTCTCTAGAGGTGTGCAAATTGGTCACGATATATGGTGTCTCATGGATTAAAAAGAAAGGGCAGCAGTAAAATTGTCTTCCCTATCTTACACTGTTAAGACAGACAAGGCCGTTTAATTTATGGGTGAAATTAAATAGCTCTAAAACACTGATCAAATTTATCTTTGTTTATACCACATTTAATACCGAAATAATTTTTGAAATAACAGCTGAACTTTCATAGAACCATTTAGTTTGGAAAAGACCCTTAAGATCATTGAGTCCAACCGTTAACCTAACACTACCAAGTCCACCACTAAACCATGTCCCTAAGGGCCTCATCTACACATCTTTTAAAAACCCCCAGGGATGGTGACTCCACCATATCCCTGGGCAGCCTGTTCCAGTGCTTGATAACCCTTTCAGTGAAGAAATTTTTCATAATATCCAATGTGAAAAACTAAAGAATAAGGTATTGTTTATTAAGATATATGTTAAGTATATATGTTAAGCCCAATATAAAGGTTAGGCAATAGAAGATATGAAATCGCTTATGCACACAGCCAACGGACACAGCTTATGTAAGACAAGATAACCGTCAATCGCTTACACCAATTAAACCAGAAACCGTTTATGCAAACATAAGATGACCACAAGATGTTACAGAAACTGACTTGCAAGATGTTCCAGGAACTGGCAGAAATAAGACAAACCACTCCATATAAGGACATAAATGAAGGGTCAACTATGGGACAAAGGAGGAAGACTTCTTACTTCGGCCTCACCGACCACCGGGAGGCAGAAGTCGACCCCCTACCAACAGCTGAAGCATGCACAGAGTACCTCAACTGCGTCATGAACACGGAAGTAAAAGATGTATAAGGGAGGGCTTTTTGAACTGCTCAGTATGGCAGTAGGCGGAGCGCAGACTCCCCTGCTGTCCAGCGCTGTCTTTGCTCATATTCTACTTCATATAATTAATAAAATTTTAATTGGATTATGATCCGTTGTGGTCTCAATTTATAACAATTTCTGGTGCCGTGACTCGGATAAGGAACGGTGGGCTTTGGTCCTCCGGGGAGGCGCCCCGAGACATTTCGCGGCCCCGCGACCAACAGCCTACCTCAACCTTACCGACGAACCTAAATTCTAGAATAGTGAGCAAAGAAAAAACCGGTAAAATCCCATAAAAATTCTGTGCACGGGAGTCCGGACGAAGACGCAGGACGCGTAAGTATATTGCGAAGTTGTTCGCAGGTTTGCCGTTCGGGCGGGATTGGGTTTCCTGGAATATAACGAATGAGAGGTTCGATATACTGAACCAACCGAGTGTGGACCCTTAAGTACTGCGTTTTCCATCTCCCGTGAGGTACTGGGCCAGGAACAAGGGGGAGCGAGTGAGTGTATATTTGTGGATATTCCAGAAGATGGGGGGCGAAGGGCAGCAAGCCTTCAACTCACATGAATACCCCTCTGGCATATATCTTAGATAATTGGAGAGATTTCCCTGGAACCCTAGGGAAAGATAAGCAAAAAAAATGATAGAATATTGTACTAAGATATGGGGAGGGAAGACGGGTCCCAGTAGAGGTCCCAGTCCCCGGGGCCCAGGCAGAGGTCCCCGGAGTAAGGCAATGGGTCAGAGTAAGAGTCGTAATTATAACCCAGAAAAGGATCCAAGGAGAGATCCTAAGAATAAAGCAGGGAGCAGCCCACCGGATGCACCACCGGACGGTCCCCTGGGGTTAATGATAAAGTACTGGGACATTCAGCCGTCCCAGGAAGGAAAAAAAAAGTAAGGAAAAAAAAAATGGTCCATTACTGTATGGAAGTATGGGCAAAAGAAAAAAAATTCGACCCGATATTTGGGTCCGCAAGACACAGTGGGTGTCTTGTACAAAAAGGTTTTATGCACAAGAGGCAGCGGGCGTCCTATGGTTTACAATCACAGGAGGCAGTGGGCATCTTGTGGTTAGGGTCCTGCAAGACACAGTGGGTGTCTTGTAGAAAAAGTTTTGTTTTTTAGGCAACAGGCATCTGGTGGTTTGAGTCCTGCAAGATACAGTGGGTGTCTTGTAGAACAGGTTTTGAGGATTTCAAAGATATGTGCTGCATGAACGTAATCTGACCATTCTGAATCAATCAATGCTAAGCTGGGAAAACTGCAGGAGAATATGCAAAAGCTTAAAATTGTTGGAAGTGGATTGGATGAGGAGTTACTGGATGGTTCAGAGATATACTTAACCAAGGCCTTCTCCAGGTAACATGGATAGGTCTGTCATAAATAATAGAGTAAAAGAATTTACTCACTTTATAGAAAAAGGGGGAACTGATACACGGGTAACCAATGTACAGGGGGGTAATACAGAGAAATTGTACAAGGGAGTTAAAGGAATTCCTTTGCTTAAACAAAAGTATTGTCTGTCCTAAATACCTGCCATTGCCATCTTGCCAAGGCATTGATTGCTGCTGGAGGGGAAGAAGCAGATGCTAATTCTACTGACAAAAGCAGATAAAAGGTCCTGCTGATAAGCCGGGGAGAGGCAGACTGGGCGATCAAGCCTTAAGACCATGACAAAAGCACAGATGTTTGGTCCTATTAATGAGCGGCAGGAGAAGCAGACTGGGCGCCGACTAACCCTAAGTCCATGTCTGAAGATTAAAAGGTGTAAAGGTTAAGAAGAGAGAGACTCATTTACTTCATCCTGAGACCCCTGCCCATGATCAGAAGGGGCACTGCGCAAGTGCAAAGGACCTTCTGGCTCATTATAATACGAAGCGGGAATAGATAATACATATGTATAGGCGGATCGGGTGAGCCCGGGTTTTCGCTGTATCCCAAGTTTTGGGAGCCAGGACGGACCTGCTAGGGGGGGCAGGTGAAGGGTAAGCGAACCCACCAGGTTTCTGCTGTATCTCAAATTCTGAGAACCGTGAGGAGAGTAAGCGGAACCATAGTGTGAGTGGGGGATCCCATGTGTAACTTTGTGTTTCTGTGTGACTGAGACGTAGCATAGCTACGAAGCGAGTGTGGAGTCCCAATCCGCGGTTCCGTGTCTCCGCGAGGAGAGCGGCCGGAGACGGACGAAGTGTCTATGTTTTGTGGTCCTGTGTGTCCTGTCTGTGTGAGCAGGGTAGGGGTCTGGCTGCCCTTCCCACTGTCTGTCCTGTGTGTCTGTGTGAGGAGGGGTGGGGCCTAGCTGCCCTCCTGCTGTCCTTCCTGTGTAAACCTGTGTGTCTTGTTTGTCTGAGCAGCTTAGAAAAAAGGGGGGGGGGGGGGGGGGGGGAAGTCCGGCTGCCCCTCTCGCTCCGTTTTTCTGTCCTGTGTATCTTCTTGTGTGTGTGCAGCCATTAAGTAGCTCAGCAAGTCCCAGTGTGCCTTGTGGGAATATAACTGTATGTGACGGGTAGCATTTTGTGTGTATTTTTGTGGCAATGCTCCCGATGCAGATTCCACTTTAACAGCCACGCAGAGTGCCAGTGGAGCAGATATTGCCTGGGGTGTCTTACGAAATACTGGCAGGTAGAAATTATAGTTATCCAATCAGTTGGGAAAAGATTTGTAAAAAAAAAAAAGGGAAATGGGAACGAGACAAAGTAAATTAATATTAAGAAAAAGCCCCTTAGGATGTATTTTGGTGCATTGGAAAGAAATTTCAGGGCCTGGGGGCACAGAAAATAAGAGAACCCTGATTAAATACTGTAATCAATGGTGGCCACTCTATAAATTAGAAGATGGGGCAAAGTGGCCACTTAATGGAACATTGGATTATAGTCCTATGTTACAACTAATGTTATTTTTAAGAAGGGAAGGGAAGTGGGATGAAGTATCATATGCAGATATGTTCTTCACTCTCCGAAACCATCTGGAATGGCAGAGAGCCTGTGGAATGGTACCACCCCAGGATCCCTTGGTGTTAGCCCTGGAAAGGGATAGAGGAGAAAAAAGGAACATGCCAAAGTGATGTTGTTCATCATGCGATATTGGTCAAAGGTGCATTAAACAGGATAAAACTCACCAAGATACAGATCAAGGATTGGAAGATATATTCAAACCCCCACCAAAACTAAAGGAAAGTATGGATTTGGATGATTTTTCTCCTCCAGGGAGTCCAGTCTCCTCGCGAACCCGGCAGAAACCTGTCTTACAGGCACCTCTGAGAGAGGCGATAGGACCTGAAGGAACTACGATGTTAATTAGAGTACCCTTTTCTACAATGGATCTGAAAGCATGGAAGAAGGTTGCAAAGGATTACCGTAATGACCCTGTAGGCGTTACAAAGCATTTGCAATTTATAATGAAACAACATAATCCGGATTGGAATGACGTATAGTTGCTGCTGGAAGCAATGACAGAAACAGAGAAACAACATTAAAAACAGCAGGTGATCTAGCTGAGGACTACTATCAAGCAAAGCAACAAGATGTAAAGGAGTTTTTTCCCCTCCAAGACCCAAAGCGGGACCCAAATCGATCTGCAGAGCAAGAGAAACTGCAGGCATACCAAGAATGGATTATTAAAGGGGTAGAAAGGGCGATCCCAAAAACTATAAATTGGTCAATTTTGTATGAGGTAAAGCAGGGCCCCTCAGAATCACCATCTGAATTTCTAGATCGATTGAGAGAAGCAATGCGCCAGAATACACCACTAGATCCAGGCTGAGAGGTGGGAATACAACAATTGGTGTCTCTCTTTTTGGGACAGTCCACAGAGGATATTAGAAGAAAACTTCAAAAATTGCGACCAATTGAGGGAAGAAATTTAGAAGTCCTCTTGGATGAAGCATGGCGAATATTTAGTAATCGTGAAGAAACTTATAAACAAGGAATGCGGAGGCTAGTGGCGGTGGTAGAAGAAGGGGGAAGAAGGGAACAAAGACAAAGGTGAAGGACCTAGAACACAAGCCTTATGAGGAGTCGGTGAGGTAACTGGGGTTGTTCAGCCTGGAGGAAAGGAGGCTCAGGAGACCTTATCGCTCTCTACATCTACCTAAAAGGAGGTTGTAGCAAGGTGGGTGTTGGTCTCTTCTTCCAGGTAGCAAGTGACAGAATGAGAGGAAACAGCCTCAAGCTGTGCTAGGGAATGTTTAGATTGGATGTTATAAATTGAGACCACAACGGATCATAATCCAATTAAAATTTTATTAATTATATGAAGTAGAATATGAGCAAAGACAGCGCTGGACAGCAGGGGAGTCTGCGCTCCGCCTACTGCCATACTGAGCAGTTCAAAAAGCCCTCCCTTATACATCTTTTACTTCCGTGTTCATGACGCAGTTGAGGTACTCTGTGCATGCTTCAGCTGTTGGTAGGGGGTCGACTTCTGCCTCCCGGTGGTCGGTGAGGCCGAAGTAAGAAGTCTTCCTCCTTTGTCCCATAGTTGACCCTTCATTTATGTCCTTATATGGAGTGGTTTGTCTTATTTCTGCCAGTTCCTGGAACATCTTGCAAGTCAGTTTCTGTAACATCTTGTGGTCATCTTATGTTTGCATAAACGGTTTCTGGTTTAATTGGTGTAAGCGATTGACGGTTATCTTGTCTTACATAAGCTGTGTCCGTTGGCTGTGTGCATAAGCGATTTCATATCTTCTATTGCCTAACCTTTATATTGGGCTTAACATATATACTTAACATATATCTTAATAAACAATACCTTATTCTTTAGTTTTTCACATTGGATATTATGAAAAATTTCTTCACTGAAAGGGTTATCAAGCACTGGAACAGGCTGCCCAGGGATATGGTGGAGTCACCATCCCTGGGGGTTTTTAAAAGATGTGTAGATGAGGCCCTTAGGGACATGGTTTAGTGGTGGACTTGGTAGTGTTAGGTTAACGGTTGGACTCAATGATCTTAAGGGTCTTTTCCAAACTAAATGGTTCTATGAAAGTTCAGCTGTTATTTCAAAAATTATTTCGGTATTAAATGTGGTATAAACAAAGATAAATTTGATCAGTGTTTTAGAGCTATTTAATTTCACCCATAAATTAAACGGCCTTGTCTGTCTTAACAGTGTAAGATAGGGAAGACAATTTTACTGCTGCCCTTTCTTTTTAATCCATGAGACACCATATATCGTGACCAATTTGCACACCTCTAGAGAAATACAGTGATTCATTGGTCATAAAGTAAATGAAGAAAACAATACCTAGTCAATGCAGAAGTAAACCAATATAATTTAAATGAACTTTCAAATCACATCACTGTGTTTACTTTTCTACTTTCTATTTTTTCCCTATTTTTTCATTTGTAATTCAAAGAAGGTAACAATCTTCTCTTAATCCCTTCACTGATGTGGTGGGTTGACCCCAGCCAGCAGTTAAAACACCCACCCTGCTTCTCACTCACTCCTCACTCATAGGGGATGAAAGAAGTAGAAGGCAAAAAGACTCCTGGATTGAGATAATGACAATTTAATAAGGAAAGCAAAAGCTGCTCAAGGAAAACAAAAGGAAGAATTCATTCCCTACTTCCTAATAGTAGGCAGATGTCCAGCCACTTGCTGGGAAGCAGTGCCTCAGCATGTGTGGTTGTTGCTCAGGAAAACAAACACCATAACCATGAACACCCTCTTCCCCTTCCTCCTTCTTTCCCTGAGATTTTACTGCTGGGCAAAACATCATATGGCATGGAATACCCCTTGGTCAATTTGGGTCAGTTGTCCTGGCTATGCCCCCTACTAACCCTCTCAAGCTACAGGGCACTGACTGTTCATAGCTGAGATGCTGGTCTGTAGAAGTGGGGAGCCGCATATATCCTCTCTAAATTGCTGGAACTCCCGGGACAGTTTATCCTCAGCTGAAATGATGGAGGGGGAGAGACTGTCTTCCAACTCCCAGTGCTGAGGACTTGCTTCATCCACTGTTGGTGCCGCTTCGGCCTTCTAGCTCATAGTTGCCAATGAGTTGGCATATGATGATGGAGCACTCCATACAAATTTCCACCACATGGGTCGTATACATTTGACTTCATCTGGTTCTGTGGGTGGCTGCTCAGAGTCCAACTTATGATTAGTCATCTCTAGAACAGTTAATTCCCTCAGGAACTCGTGGTCCACTTGCCTGGCTGACATAATAACATCTTTCTTATAGGCATACCTTTCCTTCACACCTAAGAGGAGCCACCTCCAGAGGCTGAGGATTTGTTTCTTTTTCGCAATCGCTTTGTCAATTCCCCCTTCCCTAGCAAGTGATCCCAGCTGCTTGGCTTCCTTATCCTCTAATTCCAAACTGTCCCATTGTCCCAGCATCTGAGCATGGAGCAGCCAGGTGATGATGTGCTCACCTACACAGTGGCTGAAATCTTTTCACATATCCCATAGCTCAGTCAAGTATAGGGACTGGGAAGTTACCCCTTTTCTTGAGATGGTTCCTCTGGTTCTGCTGATGGTCCTTCTTCATCCTCCCTCACTGAATGAGTTGTTTTTCATTTCCATTTCCTCTTGCACGTAGGGGCAACTGATACCAACAAGGACTGGTTCTCTGGTTCAGTTGTATCATCCCTTGATGGAGTCTGAATGGTTGTTGTGCTTATCATCAGGCTTTGAGTAGCATCAGTACTGGTCACAAGAATTAAAATAGCTGCAGTGGTTGTTACCGAAGTTTGAATAGCCACTGTACTTGTTATCAGAGTTTGAACGGTTGCAGTGCTTGTTATGGGGATAAAAATAACAGCGGTGCCTGTTGCCAGAGTTTGAGTAGCCATGGTGCTGGTAGGAAAATGTTTCTGTTACTGGTTGGCTCTCTGAGGAGAAAAGGCCAAAAATGTAATTGTTAATAGTTCCCAACAGATGGCTCCCGAAGGACAAAGGTGATGACAATACTGAGTGCACATACCGGATTTGTCTCGTGATCAGTGATTCCATTGTATCATAGCCCAGCACCACAAAGTACAACAAAATTATCACCTTAGCCCAAGCTGCACGAATAAACATCATCACAGGGAATACATATGACAAGAACAGCATTACATGGTGTACCAGTGAGCACACATGCATGAACTCTGTGAACGAATGTGGCAACATTGTGACTAACAACTATTACAATACAATGAATGCCAAGAAGAAATTTGTTTTAACATGCTTTGGTCAGATCCGTTGTTATCTTAACCCTTCATGCCCCATGTTTGGCCCCAAAAAGGACTGATGTGGTTTAAACCCAGCCGATAACTAAGTACCATGCCCCCACTTGCTCACCGCTCCCCCTCCCTCTTCCCCCCCAGCCCCAGGCAGGATGGGGAGGAGAATCAGAAGAACATAAAACCTGCAGGCTGAGAAAATAACAAGGGGAACAACATAAAAAAGAGAAATGAAAAATCAGAAAACACAAGTGATGCACAATACAATTGCTCACCACCTGCTGATTGATATCCAGCCTGCCCCAAGCAGCAATCAATCTCTTCTGGCTTAGTCCCCCCAGTTTATATACTGGGCATGACCATGTTGTGATATGGAATCCCCTTTGGCTAGTTCAGGTCAGGGGTCCTGGCTGTGCTCCCTCCCGGCTTCCGTGCCCCTCCTCACTGACAGAGCATGAGACTAAAAAGTCCTTGATCAGGGTAAGCGCTGCTTAGCAACAACTAAAACATCAGTGTTATAAGCATTGTTCTCAGACTAAAGCCAAAACACAGCACTGTATCAGCTACTAGGAAGAAAAATAACTGTCCCAGCTGAACCCAGGAAAATAAAACAGCTGTTCTTATTAAAGAAACAGAAATAATAGGCTCCTTGTTCAGCCTTTTCAACTTTTGCATGCATATATGGTTTACAACAAACCCAGACCTACACACTTACCTTAATGACTGTTGTACTGGGATTATGTGGCAGAGTTTTGGTAGCAGGGGGATGGTGGTGTTGATGCAGGGGTGGCCCCTGTGATGGACACTGCCAGTTCCAGCTGTCTCAGCAATGGACCCACCAGAGGCCAAAGCTGAGCTAATCAGAGAATTTTGTGGTACCTCTGTGAAAACATATTTGAAAAAGTGTAGAAAATGCTGAACAGAGAGGGGAAGAGGGAACAAAAAGAGTGAGAAATAATAGAGGGAGCACCATAGAATCATAGAATAGTTAGGATTGGAAAGGACCTCAAGATCATCTAGTTCCAACCCCCCTGCCATGGACAGGGACACCTCACACTAAACCATATCACCCAAGGCTTCATCCAACCTGGTCTTGAACACTGCCAGGGATGGAGCATTCACTACCTCCCTGGGCAACCCATTTTTTTTTTTACAAACCCTTTCCCAGTTTTCCTTTTTAACCTCCCAGAGGATCCTCCAGAACTTTTGTGGCTTTTTCCACAAAATAATAATTTTATTTCTGTTCTCAGAGAATTACCGATTGGATATCTATAATTTAATGGCTGTACACACACAAGAAGATGCACAGGACAGAAAAAAAAAAGCAGCGAGAGGGGCAGCCGGACACTCCCCCTCCGCCCTTTTCTAAGCTGCTCACAGACAGGATACACACAGGGTTACACGGAAAGGACAGCGGGAGGGCAGCCAGGCCCCCCGCTCACAGACAGGATACACAGGTCCAAAAAAATATAGACGCTTCGTCCATCTCCGGCCGCTCTCCTCGCGGAGACACGGAACCGCGGATTGGGACTCCACACTCGCTTCGTAGCTATGCTACGTCTCAGTCACACAGAAACACAAAGTTACACATGGGATCCCCCACTCACACTATGGTTCCGCTTACCCTCCTCACGGTTCTCAGAATTTGAGATGCAGCAGAAAGCTGGTGGGTTCGCTTACCCTTCACCTGCTCCCCTAGCAGATCCGTCCTGACTCCCAAAACTTGGGATGCAGCAAAAACCCGGGATCACCCGATCCGCTCCCAGGATCGCTAGCAGCCGCTCTATCGGTTGGCGAACCCCCCCGCTTGCAAGCCCTACCTACCAAGGGGAACTTCGCTGTGCGCCAGACATCTCTGCGCACCTTACCAGCAGCCCCGGGCCACGCGTACGCCTTACAGGCCCCCTAAATTACCAAAACCCCAAGCATACCATTTCTCCGCAGCCGGCACAGGTTGTTGTCTGTCCCCACAGTGAGCAGATGAGAAGATGAGCGCCTCCAGGCAAGCAGTCTGTGGCGCCGAGGATATCCACCCCTCAGCCGATCCTGCAGCTGGACAGAGGTCTCCTGCCTGGCTCGCCAAATTGATGCGCAGATAGACTCCGCAACTCGTTAAAGTTGTAAAGTAAGTATGCTTTCATTCAGCGCTGAGGTGCATGGGGATCGCTCCTCCAAAGCATGCACACCTCAGGGTTGTTCTCCCTTTACATTTATTCTCTTAAGGTATACATAGACATGAGGTTGCTCAATCTGCCTATACATATTTATTATCTATCCCCGCTTTGTATTATAATGAGCCAGAAGGTCCTTTGCACCTGCGCAGTGCCCCTTCTGGTCATGGGCAGGGGTCTTCAAGATGAAGTAAATGAGTCTTCCTCTTCTTAAACTTTACACCTTTTAACCTCCATACATGGCCTTAGGGTTTGGTCGGCGCCCAGTCTCCTTCTCCCTGGCTTATCAGTAGGACCAATCATCTGCTTTTGTCCCTTGTCAGTAGAACTAGCATCTGCTTCTCCCACTCCAGCAGTAATCAATGCCTTGGCAAGATAGCAATGGCAGGTACTTAGGACAGACAATACTTTTGTTTAAGCAAAGGAATTCCTTTAACCCCCTTGTACAATTTCTCTGTATTACCCCCCTGTACATTGGTTACCCCTGTATCAGTACAGTGCTGTGGTTTTGACTTTAGTCTGAGAACAATGATGATAATACACCAGTGTTTTAGTTGTTGCTAAGTAGTATTTACTCTGATTGGTTGGTGTGATATTGTACAACAAATCTTGTGGCAACACGACACCCCAGAGAGAACTGAAACAGACAGTGGGACTCATTTCTGGAACAAGCTCATGGAACACTTGGACCGAAAAGCATGGCATTTAGTGGGTATATCACATCAGCTACCATGCACCAGCCTCTGGGAAAATCGAATGGTACAATGGGCTGTTAAAAACTACACTGAGAGCAATGGGTGGTAGGACTTTCAAACATTGGGAGACACATTTACCAAAGGCCACCTGATTGGTCAACACCACAGGATCTGCCAACAGGGCTGACCCAGCCCAATCTGAACTTTTACGTACTGTAGAGGAGGATAAAGTTCCTGTGGTGCACATAAAGAAGGTTATTCCTGCTTCAGATAAAGGCAAACCCACTTGTGGGATTGCTTTTGTTCAGGTGTGAGTGACGGGATAGAAATAGTTAACTAAATGGATCCAGGAGTTATTGCCCTGCTCCAGCTTAAGCCCTGGGAATGTTAAAGAAAGTACCAGGTGCTGTTGCCCTTTTCGGGTTTAAGCCTTGGGAACCCTGAAGAAAACACCAGGTGTCAATGCCCTGGTCTCAGCCTAACCCTTGGGAACTGTAAAGAGAACAATGAAGGGTAAAGATCGGTTAGCAAAACAAAGCAGGTGGTTTGCAAGATAAAGCAGGATGTGCATCTCAAAGACAGACCAAACAGTGTGAATATTTGTAACCCTTAGTAGTTTTGCTAAATTGGGATGATAAGGAAGTAAAAGAGTGGAAAGTTACTGCTTAGCACTTAGTAGATTATAAAAGGGATGCCAGACGAAAAATAATGGTCTTCAGATTTCACCAGAGCTGGTGTCCATCTTTGATACGCCACACTCAGGGACCCAGATATACTTGTTGGGTAATGTGGGAAGATGGGAAAGTCCGATGTGTCCCTCAAGAAGATTTGATTTTAGGGAAAAACAGCCAATGAACTCAATTATATGCCTGCTATGTAGCACATTTACAACCAACCACTTAGATGTCTTCAGGTCACCAGCGACTGTCCCTGACTTCCCTCCGATCATCACCCCAAAAAAGAATGAACTTTGACGAAGCCAGATGAGCTCAGCAGTGACCAGACAAGTTCCACGGTGTCATCATTAGGCAACAGTCCAACAGTGCACACCATCTCTCCTGATCTGGAAGACTGTTACAAGGGATGGAGCCCAACATCATGGACCGGATGAATTCAGCAACTTTATAGGGTATTGGTCCATGCACTAAGGAATGATCTCTCTCTTTGTGTGTGTGTGGGGGTATATATGATGCACGGATAGACTCCACAACTTGTTAAAGTTGTAAAGTAGGTTGTTGGGGGTCGAGCATGGGCGCTTGAACAGGCCTACAGCAAGCTGTGAGAAAGTGAACTTATGACCCCAGGTTAAAAGAGGAAGAAGTGTCAAGATCAGCAAAACAGGAATGCAATAACAGGATGCCAGTAATTGCAGAAGCATGATGTAACGCTAAGCTGAAGCGAAGGTGTGAAACCAATCAGGAGAGGTAAAGGGGACCGTGTATCCCTCGTGGGCAAAGTGAAGCAGCCAATCAAGTAATGCGTGATCGCGTGTAAGACAGTATATTAAGAGCAGCCTTGTAATCAATAAACGGAGCATTTTGTGAACCTACATCGTATTGGTGTTTTCTCCCCTCCACCTGGCCGCGGCATTCTGGTGACCCCAACGTGATACCAGGAGAGAGAGAGACCGCGGACGAGAGAAGGTGGAGATCCCGGCTGCCCGAGAGAGGCAGGCTGTCCGAGAGAGGCAGGAAAGGAGCTCAAATTACGTGGCCACGGCTGACCGGTGAGTCAGGCAGACTGCGGTCTGGTTCGGGATGGGTTTCGCTGTATCAGCGATAGAAAAGGCTACGATAGAAGGAGTGCTATGCGTAGCGAAGAAAACAGGGTACTCGATACCTCGACAGGAACTTGTGGACTTTTTATTTTGGTGCCGACGAAGGGGGTTGTTAGAAAATATGGGACAGTTATTCTCCAAAGATCAATGGCGTAAGATAGGGGAAGAATTGTGGGAGTCGGTGAAGCTTTTAATCTCGAGACTTGGGAGAAAATTACTAAGGAAGAAGCCCCTGATTTATGGATGTTTTCAGTCCTTCTTAAGGTGAAGGGAGCAACCCTTAAAGAGACAGACCTAAAGTTAATGTTGAAATGGTCGAAGACATGTTACCCAGAGATTTATGAGTCTACCGGATTTGAGATATCCTTGCGGAATGGAGCAGGAGTTAAGCTGTGGAATGCAGCCACGAAAGGCAATGATGCTGTGAAAAGTTTGTTAGTCATTTGGAGAACTGTTTTAGAGATGTTAAAGTAAAAAAAAAATGAGATCATGGAGACCAGCGTGCTCCCCCCCCCAGCCCCCCCCTGGTTGCTGCTGCTGCAGCGAAGATTGATGTCGGGGATGAAGATGATCCTTTCGACCTGAGCCCTATTGACCCCGAGAAGGAGCCTGTGCACGTTCATCAGTTTGCTGTTGCTGCTCCTGAGATTCTGATGCCTGATAATGCCGATGCTGACCTGGATGGTGCTTTTGACCTGGAGCCTATTCATCCGGAAAAGAAGCCTGATTTATATCCCCCATATCCTCATGATAAATGGGTAGCTGTAAAGGGAGAAGTGAGATGGGTGGGGGATGCAGATGTATTGCACGGTTTCCTTGTGGTGTATGTGCTCGTTCAAAACCCGCAGTGGGAAAGTCTCTTGTATGCTCTTATCAGGGGTATCGGGCAGAATGTGTCAGACCATGGAGTTGGGACCCCATATACAACTCCTTTGATACAGTCTCTCTGTGATACTCATGTACTAGAAGTTGGTAAATTTAAGTATGTCCATGTTTCTTTCGACCCTTGGAAACCTTTAGAGGTATTGCTGGCAACTTCTTCCAACATAGGCTGGCCACCTGTGTCGGAACGAGTGTGCATTTTGGTCAGTAAAAAAAGCCCAAGCCTCATGCGATATGAGGGAGGCAGAGTCTCTGTGGGGACGCCCGCTAAGGTTGAGCCTGCCACCCCACACTGTGATGATGCTTCTCGGAGCTGGTTTCCTGATAGTCTTTACAGGGTCCTTGTGCCATGCTCTGCATGTGGGACTGTGTAGAGGGAGCAATGATCGTCTGGATTTTGTGTTTCAAATATTGTAGTTGTGTGGAGTGTGCTTGTGGGATCCCATATGTGTGTGTGTCTGTGTGTGTGTGTGATGAGGGCAGACAGTGTTCTGTATATTTTTTGTTGTCAGGTTCATGTAAAAGTTTTAACAGGTAGCAGTTTAACATTTTGGGCAAGAAAAGGTTCATGCAAAAGTGCAGTTGCCGATAGGCCGGTGGTTTTAGCTGTGCAAAGCAGGGTGAGCGACTTTAAAAAAAAAAACAACAAAAAAGAAAAAAAACAAAAACAAACAAAAAAAAATAGAAAAAAATCAAAAAAAATATAAAAAAAATAGTAAAAAAATATAAAAAAAAAAAAATAGAAAAAAAAAAGAAAAAAAATAGAAAAAAATAGAAAAAAAGGGTAATGATAACACATTCTAGCTGTTATTAATGACTGTAGTTTTGATGTATATTGCTTCAAACTTGTTTTCCAGACAATATGCATATGTAATCCAAAAAAAAAAAAAAACAAACAAAAAAAAAACATCACTTGGGGGCAACTGAAAAGTAACAGCTTGAATATGTGTGCTTGTAAAGTAGCTATTATTAGAGGTTGTGATTTTGTGTATAAAACCACCTCTATTTACTAGCCAGTTGCTAACAAGAAACTATACCTTGTATTGTATGGATTTGTCACTTGTAAAAGAGATGTTAAAGAATGCAAATTTGCAGCAGCTGCCAGAAAATGCTAAGGTTAAAGCTAGAAAGATTCTAATATGATGGTAGTGTTATAAAGCAGATAATGGAACAAATTAAGAGGGTGGGAGAACTCCACTGTAAGAAATTGCTTTGGTTAGTCACTCACTGTCATTAGCATCTTCAACATGCTGATGCACTCTGTGATAGTTACTCTGCTAATGTAAATCTGTGTGTGCTTTGCTATAGTAGTGACTTGTTACTGGATGAAGCAGGTGAAACTCTGCATTGACAACAAGGTGCAAGGACTGAGATTGACCAAATGCCTGCTACCACAGTCAAGGGCAAGACTGGGTTGGCCTCTGTGTTTGCCACCAAGAAGAACCTTTAGCTTCGCTGCTGGCTGCAACCCAGCAGGTGTAGAGTGGTGGAGACACATGCCATGCCAGACCTTGATGTGAGGGATGGCCTCCGCTGTTATCAGAGAGCCATCCAGGAGAAAAAGGGTAGACCCAGCTGTGTACAGCTATCAACAGGACCATTCTGGCTGCCAGCGAAACGTACAAAGCCCCAGAACTCAGCAACATAAAAAAAAACAAAACAAACAAAAAAACACAACCAAAAAACAACAACAACAACAAAAAAAGCAACAAAACAGCAATGATAGAAATCTGTGTAAAATCTTTGTAATATCTGTTCTATTATGTATGACCATGGGTAATGGACAATTATACTGAGCACATCTGTTAAATCCCAACTATTCCAACTTGTTACATGGTGTGTAGGATTCACTGGTATGCCACATGTTATAAAGGTTCAAGTGACTTCAAATCAGACTAATCTTACTGAAATAATGCTACCTAGAGTAGTGGGTTGTTATGTTACACAAGTCAAGCAGTGATAGAGCAGACACAATAAATTGTCAAAAACTTTTCGTAAAACTAAAAAGGGGAAGATGTGGAGACAGTGTTCTCACAGGAAAATGAATATTTGGTACATGAGGTCTGAATAACTCTGAGGGATACAGCAAGGCCGTGAGAGGCCCGAGGAAGCCTAAGCAAGCAAGATAAGAAGAAGCTGGAATTCACTGAGTTATGAGAACTGTGGACTGTTGGGAAGTGTTCGAGGTCAAGTTCTCACACCTGTGCTTAACCAATTATGTTAGTCACTAAGGGTCTTCAAGACAAGTATCCAATCATGATATGCCAAATTGCTGTAGGTGTGTGTAAGCAATAGTATATAAGGAGTTAATGCTTTGCAATAAATGGCTTTTTGTGTGATCAAAAAAAAAAAAAAAAAAAAAAAAAAAAAGGGTAGTGTAACTAGTGTAACTCCTTGACTGTTAACACTGTACAGTTTACTTCTGCAGCTGCTTCACATCCCCCTTGCATTAGAATGCTTCTGGGCATGTGTTGTATGAATCTTTCTCATCATTCTGAATCTATTCACAAGAAATTGTTTGAACTTAAAAAAAATATGAAAGAACTTACTGTAGAAACAAATCCTATAGACTCTTGGTTAAAATTGTTAGGAATAAGTAGTTGGTTAAGGAGTTTAATCATGAGGTTTAGCGAACCAATAATGATTATGTTGTTAATTTTGTTTTTTGGACCTTGTTTGTTACAATGTATTATGCAATGCATGCAGCAGATGACGAACGCTTTATTTGAAAAAAGAGGGGGAGATGTTGGGGGTCGAGCATGGGCGCTTGAACAGGCCTACAGCAAGCTGTGAGAAAGTGAACTTATGACCCCAGGTTAAAAGAGGAAGAAGTGTCAAGATCAGCAAAACAGGAATGCAATAACAGGATGCCAGTAATTGCAGAAGCATGATGTAACGCTAAGCTGAAGCGAAGGTGTGAAACCAATCAGGAGAGGTAAAGGGGACCGTGTATCCCTCGTGGGCAAAGTGAAGCAGCCAATCAAGTAATGCGTGATCGCGTGTAAGATAGTATATTAAGAGCAGCCTTGTAATCAATAAACGGAGCATTTTGTGAACCTACATCGTATCGGTGTTTTCTCCCCTCCACCTGGCCGCGGCAGTAGGTATGCTTTTATTCAGCGCTGAGGTGCATGGGGATCGCTCCTCCAAAGTATGCACACCTCAGGGTTGTTCTCCCTTTACATTTATTCTCTTAAGGTATACATAGACATGAGGTTGCTCAATTCGCCTATACATATTTATTATCTATCCCTGCTTCGTATTATAATGAGCCGGAAGGTCCTTTGCACCTGCACAGTGCCCCTTCTGGTCATGGGCAGGGGTCTCAGGATGAAGTAAATGAATCTTCCTCTTGTGGGTAGGGGTCTTCAAGATGAAGTAAATGAGTCTTCCTCTTCTTAAACTTTACATCTTTTAACCTTCAGACATGGCCTTAGGGTCTGGTCGGCGCCCAGTCTGCTTCTCCCCTGCTTCTCAGTAGGACCAAACACCTGTGCTTTTGTCATGATCTTAGGGCTTGGTGGCCCAGTCTGCCTCTCCCCGACTTATCAGCAGGACCAATCATCTGCTTTTGTCAGTAGAACTAGCATCTGCTTCTTCCCCTCCAGCAGTAATCAATGCCTTGGCAAGGTGGCAATGGCAGGTTCTTAGGACAGACAATAATTTTGTTTAAGCAAAAGAATTCCTTTAACCCCCTTGTACAATTTCTCTGTATTACCCCCCCCCCCGTACATTGGTCACCCGTGTGTCATATATATATACATATATGAGACAATACTTACTCTGATCAAGGACTTTCTCAGTCTCGTGCTTTGCCAGGGAGGTGGGGAAGCCAGGAGGCAGCAGAGACAGGACACCTGACCCAAACTAGCCAAAGAGGTATTCCAAACCACAGCACATCATGTGCAGTATATAGACTCGGGGGAGTCACCCAGAAGGCCCAGATTGCTGCTTGGGTTGGGCTGGGTATCGGTCAGTGGGAGGTGAGTGGTTTTATTCTCTTGCCTTTTTATTTCCTTATCATTAATTTTAGTAGTAGCAGTAGTTCTGTATCATACCTTAGTTATTGGACCGACATGTCATGGAGACATGTATTATGGAGAGACATCAATTTGATAGGTGGACCACTCGGTGGATAAAGAACTGGCTGGGTGGTCGTACTCAAAGAGTTGTGGTCAACGGTTCAATGTCCAGCTGGAGATCAGTAACGAGTGGTGTCCCTCAGGGATCGGGGTTGGGGACCGGTCTTGTTTAATATCTTTGTCGCTGACATGGACAGTGGCATTCAGTGTGCCCTCAGCAAGTTTGCCGATGACACCAAGCTGTGTGGTTCTGTTGATACGCTAGAGGGAAGGAATGCCATTCAGAGGGACCTTGACATGCTTGTGAGGTGGGCTGATGCCAACCTCATGAAGTTTAACCATGACAAGTGCAAGGTCCTACACCTGGGTCGGAGCAATCCCAGGCACAGCTACACGTTGGGCAAAAAGGAAATTCAGTGCAGCTCTGCGGAGAAGGACTTGGGGGTGTTGGTCGATGAGAAAATGAACATGAGCCAGCAGTGTGCGCTTACAGCCCAGAAAGCCAACCGTATTCTGGGCTGCATCAAGAGGAGCGTGACCAGTAGGTCAAAGGAGGTGATCTTGCCCCTCTACTCTGCTCTTGTGAGACCTCACTTGGAGTATTGTGTGCAGTTCTGGTGTCCTCAACATAAAAAGGACTGTTAGAACAAGTCTAGAGGAGGGCCATGAGGATGATCAGGAGACTGGAGCACCTCCCGTATGAAGACAGGCTGAGAAAGTTGGGGCTGTTCAGCCTGGAGAAGAGAAGGCTGCGTGGAACCCTCATAGCAGCCTTCCAGTATCTGAAGGGGGCTGTCATGGTTTAAACCAAGTCCCCCAACTCCCTGAGAGTTAGGAAGGAGAATCCAAAGAATGTAGCCCCCACGGATTGAGATAAGAACGGTTTAATTGCTAAGGCATAACACAAAACCCCTACTGCCATTTACTACTACAAATAATTATGATACAGCAAACAGCAAGTGAAAAGAATACAACACCCCACCAGCCACCGACCCATAACTCACTCCACCCTGCCTGGCCGAGCACCGCATGCTCCCTCCTCCATTTTCCTCCCGAGTTCTACCCCTCCAGCTTTCTCTTTCCCAGTATCCATCCTGGGCATCACGTGCTATGGTATGGAATACCTCATTGCCTAGCCTGGGTCAGGTGTCCTGTCTCTCCTTCCTTCCGGACTCCCCTCCTCCACCTGGCTGGAAAAAAAACCTTGAACAAAAACACCCTCAAAACATGCTCAAACCATGACAGGGGCCTACAGGGATGCTGGGGAGGGACTATTCATTAGGGACTGCAGTGATAGGACAAGGGGTAATGGGTTCAAACTTAAACAGCAGGGTTTTAGACTGGATATAAGGAAGAAATTCTTTACTGTTAGAGTGGTGAGGTGCTGGAATGGGTTGCCCAGGGAGGTAGTGAATGCTCCATCCCTGGCAGTGTTCAAGGCCAGGTTGGATGAAGCCTTGGGTGGTATGGTTTAGTGTGAGGTGTCCCTGTCCATGGCAGGGGGGTTGGAACTAGATGATCTTGAGGTCCTTTCCAATCCTAACTATTCTATGATTCTATGAAAAGCAAACAGGAGGACCTCCCTGAAAGAAAAGAAAACCCTAATCAGGTATATCAGGGAGTGCTGGCATCTGAAGTTCCAGGTAATGTGAAAAATGCTTTGCCTGTTAAAGTGGAAATAAAAAAGGTAGGGGGCCTGCCCAATTAGAATAATACAATATTCCTTAAAATTAGAAGGCCAAAGGGAATCAAAAAAAGATCACTGATAAATTTTTAAATATAGATTATTAATTGAATGTGAATTTTAATATAATACTCCTATCTGCACAGTAAAAAATATGAGAGAAGTTGCTGCTTGTTTCAAGATCTCAGAGGAATCAACGAAACTGCAGAGGATATTCATCCAGTAGAAGCTAATTCATATGTCTTATTGACTAAATTGAATAAGAATCAGAAATGGTTTGCCATCCTGGATTTAAAGGATGCTTGCTTTTGCTTACCATTGTCCAAAGAAAGCCAAAATTATTTGCTTGTGAATGGGAAAATCCTGACACAGGAAGAGAAAATTAACTTGGATGGTATTACCTCAAGGGTATAAAAACAGTCCAGCAATTTCTGGAAATCAGTTAGCACTTGATTCAGAGAAAACTCCAGGAACAAACTTCCCAACAAAGTTTTCAAGCTGACAAGAAGGTATTCTTTATTGCGGTGCCGGGAGATACGGGGGATAACTCCTCCTAACATGTGTCTCCCTATTGCTACACAAGCCATACTTATATAGTCCCTGGGCATACATACATATTCATGAGGCTACGTATGGATTACATCACTTTCCAGAAGGCTCCCCGCATGCGTACAGAATTGTGGTGGTGGTCTCTGAGGGTCGTTTACTTCTTCCAAAAATCTTCATCACTTCTGGCAGCCTTTGAAGCACGCGCAGTAGATGCTTGTACCAGTTTAATTGGTTTGTTAGCATCAGAGACATAATAACCCTCCTATCCTACTTATCAGTTAGTTTACCCGTAGCCTATCCTGGACACCTGCTACTCCCAGATACTCCTTATCCCTGCGTCCTGTTTTTCTAGACTGTTTTTTTTTAAGACTACATCAACTATAACGAGTTATCTTGTGCCATTATGTTCTCTATCTGTACTCTATTTTTTTCTATGTATTATGCACCTCAGTAATTTCCACTGCTACTGTTACAAAGCCATTGAACTTAACATTGCTTAAAACTAATTCTAAAGGTTTATATATCCCATTTTGTGATTTTGTGTTCCCCTTGTTTCACACTGGAACTAGAACCATGTTATCCACCCACTCAGATGGAGACTCTGCTACAATATGTGGATGCTACAGAAACAAAGTAAGAATATATCCAGTGGACAGTGGAATTATTACATTTTCTAGGACAGAATGGTTATCGGGTATCCAAAAAACAGGCCAAACTAATCCAAACCCTAGTTTCCTACCTAGGATATGAAATAACAGGAAAACAGAGAGAACTTGGAACCGCTAAAAAAGAAGCTTTTTCAAACTCCACTACCGTCAACCATAAAGGAGCTCTGGACATTCCTGGGAATGACTGGATGATGCAGACTTTGGATGCATGATTATGGTGTTCTGGTAAGACCACTATATAAACTGTTAAAAGGAAATACTCCCTCTTTGGAATAGACTGATTCAGCAGAGGAGGCTTTTAGAAATTTAAAAACAGAGCTAATGAGAGCTGCAGCTCTGTGATGTCCAGATGTGACTAAATCCTTTTGGCTATGTTCCTATGAAGAACAGGGAATAGCTTTGGGGGCCCTTACTCAGAAACTAGGACCCTACAGAAGGGCAGTGGCGTATTTTTCAAAATATCTGGATGAAGCAAGCAAAGGATGGCCTGGATGCCTAAGGGCTGTGGCAGCAGTTGTCATGAATACTGAAGAGGCTCACAAATTTACCTTATGAAAAAAAATTACTGTACTAGTGTCCCATGTTATATCAGCAGTCCTGGAGCAGAAAGGAGCCCACTGGTTAGCTCCTTCATGTTTTTTTAAATACCAGGCCACGCTTGTGGAACAAGATGATATAGAAATTGTGGTCACTAAGGTTGTCAATCCAGCATCCTTTTTGCAGGAACAATCAACAGAACCACTAACACACGACTGCTTTGCCACCGTAGAGACTGTATATTCGAACCGATCAGACTTGAAAGAAAAACCTCTGGAACATGCTGAACAAGAGCCCTGGAATTGTCTAAGGACAAAAGGATAAATATTTGGACTGATTCTAAATATGCGTTTGATGTACATGGTGCCTTCTGGAAAGAATGAAGACTTTTGAACACATAAGGGAAACAGATTAAACATGCTGCAGATATTCTAGGACTACCGGAAGCTGTTCAGCTACATGGGGAAGTGGCTAATCACGAAATTGGAAATAATTTGGCCAATTTTGAAGCCAAACGAGCAGTTGAACAATCACAAATCATGTCCTTAATCCCTGATGGCAAACTAACAATTGAAAAATCTAAACCTACATATTCAAAAGAGGATAGAAAATTGATTGAGGATCTAAAAGGACAGGAAAATAAAGAAGATTGGGTTCAGATACCTGATGGGCGGATTGTAATTCCCTATAATCAACTCTGGAAGCTAGTTCAGGATGAATATAATAAAACTCATTGGGGTAGCAACTCTTTGTGTAAATACTTAGACAAATTGTAGGAAGGAATCTATATACCATAGTTCAGTTAGTGACAATGTCAGCTCTGTCTCAAGAATAATCCTAAAATTGAAAACAGAAATCAAATTGGGACAACTGGGAGAGGAAGTTATTCAGGTCAGCAGTGGCAAATAGATTTTTCTGAATTACCAAGAAAAGGTGGTCACCGATATTTGTTGGTGCTAATGGATACTTTTTTTGGCTGACCAGAAGCATTCCCTTGTAGGATAAATAATGCAAGAAATGTTATTAAAACATTATTAAATGAGATAATATCTCATTTTGGAGTACCAGAGGCAATTTCTTCCAACCAAGGTTCACACTTTAGTGCAAAATTGTTACAAGAAATTAGCAAAAATTAGAAATTGATTGGCAACTACATGTTCCATACATGTCTCAGGCCAGTGGGCAAATAGAAAAGATGAACCATCTGATCAAAGAACAGACCAGTAAAATATGTAAGGAAACAAATTTATATTGCTACCAAGCTTAACCACTGGCTCTATTACGAATTCTAACGAAACCTCAGTCGAAAGAAGAGGTGAGCCCATTTGAAATTTTGTATGGAAGACCATATCAGTCCCAGTCTAAAGGAGAAAGTCTTCAGGAAGTGGGGGAAAGCTATCTCCGACAGTTTCTGGTCAGTCTGGGAAAACAATTGGAGGAGATAAATAAGAAAATATTAGGGACAAAAGCAAGAGGTTTGGATTATCCGATTCACCCTTTCAGATCTGGAGATTGGGTTTATATTAAGAATTTTTCAGGGGATCCTCTACAGGAGAAGTGGAGCGGACTGTACCTGATATTATTGACCACCTTTACAGCAGTGAAGATAAAGGTACAACCTGCTTGGATACATTATTCAAGAATAAAGAAAGAACTAGAGCCAGAGAAGACATGGCAGATCGAACCTTCAGGACCCTTACGTATGAAATTGCATCGGTCATAATTTGGACTCATATGATAACTGGCATACAAGCTTGGGACCTTAAATTAATGCAGAATGTTACTAAGGTTTTTAATCATAGTGACTGTTGGGTGTGTGCACAGTTGCCTAAATCAGGAAAAGATCAGGACCTTCCATTAATTGGCGTTCAAATTTCCAACACTATCTCATAGACAAATTTGTAGGTGAACACGAGCAGTCTACATCTGAGGGAAAGGTTAAGATTTGGGGTAGTTAATCCTAATCCAAGTAAAGAATGTTATACTTGTGCACAAAAATATATTACATCAGAAACCAGAGTAGGAGACTGTTTAAATGCCACAGGTGTAAGTCACCATTCAAACTGCAATCACACTATTAATATAGATGGTATCATGGTTCAGTGGTGGCCCATTCCTGAAGGAAAAGGATGGTATTGCTTATGTGGACAAAATGCTTATAAGATCCTACCCCTCAAGTGGAAGGGGAAATGCACCTTAGCTGCTGTGATACTCGATCTTGCTATTATTGACATATATCCTTCTGGAACCTCCGTTAGAAGCTTTGTTAAACTGATTAAGTGAGGTTTTAACCCTATTGCTGAACGGAACACTGCATTTCATAGTTTTGTGAGATAGCTAATTACATCTTTGGGAATAAGTGAATGAGAGAAGGCAATTGTAAATATCTCAGCAACCATAGAGGAAATAGAAAGGAAAACCTTTGATATAATCCAAGTGGAACAAGAAGAGATAACTAGCCTATCTAAAATGGTACCACAAAACTGAATGGCTCTAGACAAGTTATTAGCTTCACAAGGATGCATTTCATAGAATCATAGAATAGTTAGGATTGGAAAGGACCTCAAGATCATCTAGTTCCAACCCCCCTGCCATGGGCAGAGACACCTCACACTAAACCATATCACCCAAGGCTTCATCCAACCTGGCCTTGAACACTGCCAGGGATGGAGCATTCACTACCTCCCTGGGCAACCCATTCCAGTACCCCACCACCCTAACAGTAAAGAATTTCTTCCTTATATCCAGTCTAAACCTCTGCTGTTTAAGTTTCAACCCATTACCCTTGTCCTATCACTATAGTCCCTAATGAATAGTCCCTCCCCAGCATCCCTGTAGGCCCCCTTCAGATACTGGAAGGCTGCTAAGAGGTCTCCACACAGCCTTCTCTTCTCCAGGCTGAACAGCCCCAACTTTCTCAGCCTGTCTTCATATGGGAGGTGCTCCAGTCCCCTGATCATCCTTGTGGCCCTCCTCTGGACTTGTTCTAACAGTCCTTTTTTATGTTGAGGACACCAGAACTGCACACAATACTCCAAGTGAGGTCTCACGAGAGCAGAGTAGAGGGGCAGGATCACCTCCTTTGATCTGCTGGCCACGCTCCTTTTGATGCAGCCCAGAATACGGTTGGCTTTCTGGGCTGTGAGTGTACACTGTTGGCTCATGTTCACTTTCTCATTGACCAACACCCCCAAGTCCTTCTCTGCAGGGCTGCTCTGAATTTCCTTTTTGCCCAACGTGTAGCTGTGCCTGGGATTGCTCCCACCCAGGTGTAGGACCTTGCACTTGTCATGGTTAAACTTCATGAGGTTGGCATCAGCCCACCTCACAAGTGTGTCAAGGTCCCTCTGAATGGCATTCCTTCCCTCTAGCGTATCAACAGAACCACACAGCTTGGTGTCATCGGCAAACTTGCTGAGGGCACACTCAATTCCATTGTCCATGTCAGCGACAAAGATATCAAACAAGACCAGTCCCAACACCGATCCCTGAGGGACACCACTTGTTACTGATCTCCAGCCAGACATTGAACCGTTGACCACAAGTTTTTGAGTACAACCATCCAGCCAGTTCTTTATCCACCGAGTGGTCCACCTACCAAATTGATGACACTCCAATTTAGAGACAAGCATGTCATGTGGGACAGTGTCGAACGCTTTGCACAAGTCCAGGTAGATGACGTCAACTGCTCCACCCCTGTCCATCACTTTTGTAGCCCCGTCATAGAAGGCCACCAAATTGGTCAGGCAGGATTTCCCCCTAGTAAAGCCATGCTGGCTGTCACCAAGCACATTTCTCTTTTTCATGTGCCCTAGCATGCCTTCCAAGGGAATCTGCTCCCAGATTTTGCCAGGCACAGAGGTGAGACTGACTAGTCTGTAATTCCCCGGGCCATCCATTTTCCCCTTCTTGAAAATGGGGGTTATGTTTCCCTTTTTCCAGTCATCAGTGACTTCACCTGTCTGCCATGATTTTTCAAATATGATGGCCAGTGGCTTTGCAACTTCATTCGCCAGCTCCTTCAGGACCCGCGGATGGATTTCATCAGGTCCCATGGACTTGTGTACATTCAGGTTCTTAAGATGGTCTTGAACCAGATCCTCATGTACATTGGGCCCAAGGTCTAGATTTTCACAGCCCCTTTGTCTGCCTCCGAAACTGGGGTGGTGGGGTCAGAGCCTTTGCCAGTGAAGACCGAGGCAAAGAAGCCATTCAGAACCTCAGCCTTCTCCAAGTCCTGTGTAGCCAGTTCTCCTGAAAGTTTCCGGCGGGGGCCTATATTGTCCTTAGTCTGCTTTTTAGCTGCTACATACCTATAAAAATCCCTTCCTATTATCTTTAACATCCCTTGCCAAGTTTAGCTCCAATTGGGCCTTAGCTTTCCTAACTTGGTCCCTAACTACCCTGACAACATCCCTGTATTCATCCCAGGCCACCTGTCCTTGTTTCCACCTTTTATAAGCCTCTTTTTTCTTGTGAATTTTTCTCAGCAGCTCCTTATCCATCCAAGGAGGTCTCGTGCCCCTCCTGCTGCACTTCCTTCTGGTCGGGATGCAACACTCCTGAGCTTGTAGCATGTGATCCTTGAATATTAACCAAGAGTCTTGGGCCCCCCTGCCCTCTAGGGCTATATCCCATGGAACCTTGCTAAGCAGGTTCCTGAAGAGGCCAAAGTCTGGTCTCTTGAAGTCCAGGGCAGTGAGCTTACTGCATGCTCTTCTCACTGTCTTGAGGACCTCAAATTCGACCATCTCGTGATCACTGCATCCAAGACTTCCCTGGAGAGTCATATTTCCAACGAGCCCTTCCCTGTTGGTGAGCACGAGGTCAAGCAGGGCACCTCTCCTCGTCGGCTCCTTTATTGCTTGCAGAAGGAAGTTGTCTTCCACACAATCGAGAAACCTCCTGGATTGCTTGTGCCGGGCCGTACCGTCGCCCCAACAGATTTCAGGGTGGTTGAAATCCCCCATGAGAGCAAGGGCCTGTGAGCGTGAGGCTTTTCCTATTTGTCTGTAGAGTTCTTCATCCACAGGTTCCTCTTGATCAGGGTGTCTGTAACATATCCCCACAGTAATGTGTCCCGTCACCGATTTCCCTTTAACCCTGACCCACAAACTTTCTGTTAACTGATCACCTGTCCCCAGACAGAGTTCCATACTCTCTAGCCTATCCCTAACATAAAGGGCAACTCCCCCTCCCCTCCTACCGGGCCTGTCTTTTCTAAAAAGCCTATAACCCTCCATTCCAACACTCCAGTCAAAGGAGCCATTCCACCATGTTTCGGTGATGCCTATTATATCATAGCCCCGTAGATGTGCCCACATCTCTAATTCCTCTTGTTTATTCCCCATGCTACGGGCATTTGTATAGAGGCATCTGATCCAAGCTCCAAATGAAGCCAGCTCAGTGGCTGGAGCGGCTAGAATATCACTACATTGCTCAGAGTATTTATTATCGGTGCTGGCAACTGACTGGGTGTGTTGGTTTGGAATGATGCTCCCCTCCCCCAACACAACTAGTTTAAAGCATCCTTGACAAGTCTGGCAAGCCTCCCAGCAAAGCCACTCTTCCCTTTCTTTATCAGAGCAGTTCCACCAGCCCCCAGTAGGCCTGGCCTACAAATGTGGGCCCCATGTCCAAGACACCCAAACCCTTGACTATGACACCACCCTTTTAACCATTTATTAACCTGTCCAATCCTCCTTGCCTTTGGGAGGTCCTCCCCTGTGTCTTGGAGAATTGTCGAAAAGACTATCTGAGCTACAGAACCCCTGACCACCTCTCCCAGTGCTCTGTAGTCCTTATGTATACTCCTCAGGCTACTACTATCTATATCCTTAGCACCCACATATATCACTAGAAGCAGGTAATAGTCCGTGGGACTTACTAGAGCAGGCAGCCTCTCCGCAACATCCCTGATCAGTGCCCCAGGTAGGCAACACGCCTCCCTTGCAAAGGGGTCAGGCCGACAGATGAGCGCTTCTGTCCCTTTCAAGGCAGAGTCCCCTACTACTACAACCTGCCGCTTTTTCCTGGCAGCACCAGTAGAGATCTTCTGTACCAGTGCACCAGCCGACTGTTTCTGATGCAAGTGCATTTCCTCATCAGCCCCCTGCAGGACAGCAAAGCGGTTCTGGGTGGGTACAGCAGATTTAGGAGGAAGCCCCTTGCTTTTAATTGCTCTTCCTCCTTTGGTTGTTTTTTTTTGTTACTAATTCCCAGCTTCCCTGATCAACAGCCTCCTTCTTTCCTCCGTGAGTTAGAGGGGAATCTTGAGGCCCCTGTGCTGTTTGGTCCTGGAGCAAGCAGTCCTGCTTCCTCTCAGCTTCCCTGACATCTTGAAGCTTACTGACAGCATCCCGTAGCTCAGCCACCTGCTGGAGGAGGACCTCCATCAGGGAGCAGCGAGCGCAGCCCTGCCCATTCTGCACCTTTCCCTCACAGGACCAGTGCAGGCACTCTCTACACTCCAAGCTCTGCACCGCAACCTCCCCACTTACGGGCTCTGTCTGGGTGCCTACGCTGGCCACCGCCGGGGCGGCTGGGGCCGAGCTCCCAGACCGGACGTTGGTCTTACAGCGAATGCTCACCATCCTGCTGGTGACATACCATGGTCTGAGTAGGAGGAGGATGTGCTTCATGGTTGAGGAGATATACCCTGCAGCCCATGGTGAATCATTCCAGAGCAGATTTTTCCTAACATGACTGAAGCCTGTGGAGAACCCACACCAGAGAAAAGTGTGAGAAGGAACGAGCAGCAGAGAGAAACTGTTACGTACTGACTGTAACCCCCTATCTCCCACTATACTCCAGAGGAGTCTGGAGTGAAGGAATGAAGTTGAGCCTGGGAAAGGGGGAGGAAAGTTGTTGGTTTACTTGTTTGTGTTTTCCTTTTCCATTACTCAAATAATTAATTAAATATCTATTTTGTTTTAATTAGCAATAAGTTAAATTAATCTTTCCCATTTAAGTCTGGTTTGCCTGAAACAGTAACTGGCAAACAATCTCCCTGTCCTGACCCACAGTCTTTCTTGTTCCCATTCTTTCTATTGTTCTCCCCTGTCCTGCTGAGCAGGGGGAGTGAGTGAGCAGCTGGGTGGGAGTTTTGCTGTTAGTACTAACCCACCAGGACTGAGCATTTTACTTCTACATAATGTTATAAAGTTGCAAGACAGAGCTTTTTTCCTGGGTTTTGGGTTTGTTTTTTTTTCCCTCCATTTTGCTTATACTCAGGAGATGGAAGAGGGAAAAATTATAATCAAAAGTAGGATTTGTACTTCACTGACTTGTTTATTGAGTTAAAGAGCTAAAAGTTTCTTCCATTCTGTTGGCTTGTTTGTAGTTCACTGACTTTATTTAATTTTAGCTCTAACTCAGTTTCTTCTAGCTCTGATTCATGACTATTATATTTATTTCTGTGGAAGAAAAATAATAGAGGAGTGCTTTACTCAAAACACACAGAATCAACATAAAGCAAGACAAGTAGAACCACCAGAAAAAAAAAAGCCAGTTCTGGGGAAATAACTGATATTAAAAATATCATGCATTACCCTACACCAACATCTAAACAGTCACTGATGATATGCCTAGATAATTTGGATGTTGTATGTCTGTCAAATAAATCAAAGATTTGGATGTAAAATCTAGCAATGACATTCCGCTGGTGACCTTCAATCCATAAGCTAATGAGTGGGACAGAGAGAATCATAAATAGCATATTTTTAAAGCAGAGATGTTTTTTTGGCAGCTGTGCTATTTAAAGAAAATTAATTTTTATTGCTTTCAGTTTGTCAAACTGATATTTCAAACAAGGTATCAGCCTTCAAATTATCATCTCCATAGAATGACAAGGAAGGAATGGTTTTATATTGTATATGAAAGAAGTTAATGAAATTTAAACAGCTTACTTCCCAACTAAAAGGAATACAGCATCCTACAGGGTAGAACATAGTGTAGAATTAAGAGACGTAGAAGAGACTTATTCTAGGTTGTGCCATAATCATAGAATGGTTTGGGTTGGAAGGGACCTACAAAGATCATATAGTCCACTCCCCCCCCTGCAATGAGCACAGAGATTTTCAACTAGATCAGATTGCTCAAAGCCCCATCCAACCTGACCTTGAACATTTCCAGGGATGAGGCATCTATGACCTCTCTGGCCAAGTTTTTCCAGTGTCTCACCACCCTCAGTATAAAGAATTTCTTCCTTACATCTAATCTCAACCTACCTTCTTTTAGCTTAAAACCATTCCCCCTTGTCCTATCACTACATGTCCTTGTAAAAAAATCCCCCTCCAGATTTCTTCTAAGCCCCTTTTAGGTACTGGAAGACTGTTATAAGGTCTTCCTGGAGCCTTGTCTTCTCCAGGCTGAAGAAGCCCAGCTCTCTCAGCCTGTCTTCATGGGAGAGGTGCTTCAGCTCTCTGATAATCTTCATGGTCCTCCTCTGGACTTGTTCAAGTAGGTCTGCATCCTTCTTGTGTTGGGAGCCCCAGAGCTGGATGCTGGCAAAGCTTGCTGGCAAAGCTCACTGGCAAAGAAAAGCAGATTGTGAATGTACTAAGCCATAGGCAACACAGCAGATGGCTTTTACAGATGCTTCAGTAAACAGTAAGGCTCACAACATTAAAGACACATTTCTGGAATTATATTTGCTAATGTCCTTCTGATAGTGGTACATACAGAAACACACTCTCTAAGTTTGTCTAATAAGAGGCTGTCCAAAGGATACTTGTACAGAAGGAAGGAAAACAAGTGTATTGTATGCACTGTGTTCATATTCTGCAAACTCTCAAAGTGCTGCAATTATCTGATAAGATACTTTAAAAGTGGCACTAGATTGAATCATGAGAACCAAATCTTATATCTTAGAGAGAAACTGTTATGCCTGTAATAAAACATTTTGCTGCTTTTCTCTTATGAAAACATGGTGCTTATTACCCATGAATATGCAATACAGATTTCAAGCAAATGGTGACTATCCTAACACTAATGAGTGTACCAGTAGGGAAAAGGCTTCTAGGGGACACCTAGAAGAAGAAGAAGGTGTCTTCTAGAGGGAGACACATCAGGACCAAATGATTAGCTCAGGGGACACCTAGATAGTATCAGCTATATTCTGTGAAATAAAGCCATTTTCTATGAAAGGAGAATATCTGTAGTTCACCTATGGATTTTTGTACAATAATATGGTCCAGTACAGCAACTTATGGCAAAAGGGCAACACTCAGCAACACCTATCAAATAATCATTCAGGGAGAATTTCTCTAGTGCCAAGAGTCAGAACACCACAGTGTCCTGGGTTTGGCTGTAACAGTTATTTTTTCTCCTTCTTAGTAGCTGGTGCAGTGCTGTGTTTTCAACTTTAGTCAGAGAACAATGCTGACAACACACCCATGTTTTAGTTGTTGCGAAGTAATGCTTACTCTGATCAAGGACTATTCATTCTCTCATGCTCTGCCAGTGAGGAGTGTCACAAGAAGCCAAGAGGAAGCAGAGACAGGACACCTGGCCCAAACTAGCCAAAGGGGTATTCTATATCACAGCACGTCATGCCCAGTATATAAACTGGGGGGAGTTACCCGGAAGGCGGAGATCGCTGCTTGGGTCAGGCTGGGTATTGGTCAGTGGGTGGTGAGCAACTGTATTGTGCATCACTTGTGTTTACTGCTTTTATTCTTTTCCCCTTTTAGTTTTATATTCTTTCCCCTTATCATTATTAGTGGTGGTAGTAGTAGTGGTTTTGTATGGTACCTTAGTTACTGGACTGCTCTTATCTCAACCCATGGGGTTTACATTCTTTCAATTCTCCTCCCCATCCCTCCAGGAGCCGGGGGGCAGGGGAAGAAGCAGGGTTGTTACTGGCTGGGCTTAAACCACGACAGTCCTTTTTGGTGACCAACATGGGGCCCGAAGGGTTGAGGTAACAACAGATCTGACCAGAGTGTGTCTAATTGTATTTGTTATAAGCATTCATTGTTTCAGATTAATAGTCACTCATCATAATGCTGATTTATTGGCTCTCAGAGTTGTTGTGTTTGGTCTCGGAGTATCAGCGTGTTGTACCTTACTTGCAGCCAGTATTTGTTGTTTTAGTGTTTACTGGCTTTGAGGCCTGGGCTAAGGTTCTCATTTCACTGTATTTTATGGTAATGACTTGTAATACAATAGACTCATTGATCATGAATCTGGGCTGGTATGTGTCCCCAGTGTGGTCATCACCTCTATACTATGGGAGGTATGTAATGGGAATTTTTAACAATTACACATATTTTTTATTCCTTCCCTCAGCAGGTCAACCTATGGAGGAGATATTCCCTCATACCTTCCGCTCCCCCACAAGGCTATTTACAGTAGGAGTAGATTCTGGAAATGTTAAAGGTCTTGAATATCCTTTCAATGCCCTTGAAAGCACCCTGCTCCTTTTGCTAGGAACCAGCATGTTGGTGAATATGCTCTCTGTTTTTTGCCTATGGCCATACCACCCTGAGAATGCCCAACCTTGTCTGACCTCAGAAGCTAAGCAGGGTCTGGCTTGGATCTTTTCTAAGGTTAAATGACTATTTAAGAATTCCATGAGGCTGGACAGTCATGAGTGGCAGGGTGTGTGGGATCATATGGACATGCACTTAAGCCAGTTGGCCCCCCCAGTGCTTTGGAATTTCACTCCTGAACAAATGCAGAATCCGGAAAAATTAGCAGAACACTTAGAGAAGGTGTGCTGTTGTCCTGGCAATACCAGAGAAGGACAACTTGCTGCAACTTGATGGGTCTTGGCCTACACCTATAGAGCCCTGTTCTGTAAGGAGCAAGAGAAAGATGTCTCTGGATCTGATGGCAAAGCAGCAGACAACATAGCTACTCCTACTCAAAGCACAGCAGCTACACCAACCCCAGTGACAAGCACAGCAGCTACTCAAACCCTGACAACAGACACTGCAGCCACTCCAACCTCAGTGAAAGACACTGCAGCTGAACCAAAGGATCAGTCCATGCCAGTACCATGCCATCCTCCAGGTGAGGCCACATCTGGAGTACTTTGTCCAGTTCTGGGCTCCTCAGTACAAGAAAGACAAGGAGCTACTGGAGAGGACCCAGTGGAGGGCCACAAGCATGATTAGGGGTCTGAAGCATCTCTCTTATGAGGAGAAACTGCAGGAGCTGGGCCTGTTTAGTCTAGATAAGAGGATACTGAGAGGGGATCTCTTTAATGCATATAAATATCTCAAAGGCAGGTACCAGGAGGATGGTGCCAGACTCTTTTCAGTGGTGCCCAGGACGAGAAGCAACAGCCATAAACTGAAACACAAGAAGTTTCACCTCAACATGAGGAAGAACTTCTTTAAATTGAGGGTGGCAGAGCACTGGAACAGGCTGCCCAGAGAGGTTGTGGAGTCTCCCTCTCTGGAGACATTCAAAACCCACCTGGACATGTTCCTATGCAACCTGCTCTAGGTGGCTCTGCTTGGCCTACTTGGGTTGGACTAGATGATCTCCAGAGGTCCCTTCCAAACCTAATGATTCTGCAATTCTGCAATATGTTGCCTGGACCACATGTTTCCCAACTATCATTAGTATTTAGCCAACCATTATTCTGTATTGTGTAGGATTCAGACAAGTGAAGTTGTAGAATCTTTGGCAATTTACATTATTAACATTCCACTTAAAATTCTAGAGTCCTAGATTATAAAATATGTCATCATACGTAATTGCTAACTCATTGTTATAGCTCCATGAGGTTCCCAGGTCAGAATTGATACAAGCTTTCATTCTGTCACATTGAAATTGATGCCACACTTGGGTGTGATTGTAATGCAAAGTATAATTATAATTGCTTGTTCTCCCCACCCAAGTTGAATTTGTGCCTTGGGGCATCATAATGCACCACGGGGCCTTATTAGGGCTTTGAAAGGTTGCTATTGATAAATGGGGTGCTAAGGGGTAAGTATTATAAATTAGGTTGATAGCAGGATGCTTTGGGAACTGGTTCTGCTAACCACCCAAATTTAGCATCTAACGATTGAGGGTGGTATAAGCAATACCAGTACTCCAATTTGTTTCCCACTTAAGAAACTGTATTAACAAATTTCACCCCTGTGATAAAGAAAAATGCTTTACTGTAATTACTAGATATGACCCAATGACATGGTTTAAGCCCAGCCAGTAACTCGGAACCATGCAGACATTCGCTCACTCCCCTCCTTCTTCCCGCCCCTGCTCCCAGAGTCACAAGAAGCCGAGAGGAAGCAGAGACGGAACACCTGACCCAAACTAGCCAAAGGGGTATTCCATACCACAGCATGTCATGCCCAGTATATAAAGTGGGAGGAGTCACCCAGAAGGGCCAGATTGCTGCTTGGGTCAGACTGGGTATAGGTCAGCAGGTGGTGATCAATCATACTGTTCATCACTTGTGTTTATTGATTTTTTCCCTCCTCTTTTTAGTTTTGTATTGTCTCTCCTTGTTATTTCCCTTATTGTTATTATTATTGATGGTCGTAGTAGTAGTTTTGTATTATACTTTAATTATTGAACTGTTCTTATCTCAACCTGGGGGATTTACATTCTTTCTATTCTCCTCTCCATCCCTCTGGGAGCGGGGATGGGTGCATTATGATGCCCCAGGGCACAAATTCTTTACAATACTTTAACACTCCCATGGGGTCCTTAGCTCCCCACAGTTCAGGCACTACATTAGTGCAAGTCTCTATTTTATTCCACAATGTGCTCCACAGTTCCTGTGTCCACCCCAGCCACTCCACAGGAGGAGCCACTCCACATCTTTCTCCTGTTCATTTCCATCCTCCTCACTATCCGATGTACTCCAGCTGTCTCCATCCTATGTTTCAGGATCCCAATCTGGTAGGATTACTACTGCCTGTACACACGGTCCTGTATCCGCACTGGGCTTTGGGCGTCTCCACTGCCGCCACACTGTCCACATGGCATACAATGCTGCTAATTACTCTAGTTTTCTTCCTGCCACCCTGATGTTGCTTGAGTGGCAGCTAATAAAGATTGTTGTTGCACTACCCCTCTTGCTTTTTCAGTTAGCAGTTCTTGTTTTAACTAATCTACCTGTTCCTCTAAGTCTTGGATTTAGTCCTCATGTTACTTTAAACACAACTAAGCAGGGCTTCTCCCATGAGCCCAGTGTGTTGCAGGTGTTCTTTGGGCTTTGTATGTGGTATCTCCACAAACTGCCCCCAACACTTCAATAGATTGAGAGAGCATTTTTCACTCCATGGCTTCGGCCCCACCTGTGTACAAGTTTCCCACCTATCCCACAAAGTGCTCCAGAGCTCAGGGGTCCATCCTGGCCACTGGCAGAGCACCAGGAGCCAAACGGGAGGGTGGGTTCCTCTTGAACATGGTTACACAACCCTAACACACATAAAGTATGGCACAATCCAGTAGCTATGCAACCCAGCTATATGGCCCCACTCACAATCCTATCACAACTAAAGGGTGGTGCAATCCAGTAGCTGTGCAACACCACTATGCGGCCCCACTAAAGCACGGTGCGATCCGGTAGCTGTGCAACCCCACTACGTGGCCCCACTACACACTAATACGTGGCGGAATAGGGTAGCTGTGCAACCCTACCAGGTGGCCCCACTCACAATCCTATCACAACTAATATATGGTACAACCTGGTAGCTGTGCACTCTGCTACCCAGCCCCACTAATTCTTGTTATACCCAAATATTTCTCTCATGCCCTCTCAGACCTGGAATCCCATCCTCGTCACCAATTTATATCCCAGAGTTCGAGGATTCCGGGTTGAGAGAAATGAAACACAATAAAGAATCACAATTACTTTATTAATACAGGGAAATTATAGAGATAACAAAAGATGCAGTAAAGGATATTTCTGATGTTTGGTTATCTTACCAACCCCAAAGATCATGTAACGACGATCAGGAAACCAGCTCTGAGAAACACAGTGCAAGGTGGCAGGCTCAGCCTTAGTGGGCATCCCCATGGAGGCAATGTTGACCTGGGTGGTATGAGGTTCTGCCTCCTCGCGCTGCATGAGGCTCGGGCTTTTATACTAGTGAAAATGCACACTCATTCTGATGTAGGGGGCCATCCTACATCAGAAGGAGTGGCCACCTATACTAGAAGGGTCTTCGCTGATTGGGGACTTTCCAGTGAGGAGCCAAAGCGGGACTTCCCAGGAAGGAGCCAAAGAGGGACCTTTTGTGGAAGAGCCACCACGGATCATTACCTCATGTGTATAAGCATCCCTTTTGCTAACAGCAGTGTTAACTCCCCTATTTTCAAGGTTATGTTCCCACAACCCGTGCCAAATAGCACTTTTCTATTTTTGTGTGTTTCACAACAGACCATTATCTATTGTCATTGACAAAGTGTGTCTATTCGTATTTGAGAGAAGCATTCATTGCTTCAGATTAACAGTCACTCCTGACAATGCTGATTTATTTGCTTGTGGGTTTGTTGGCTTGGTCTCAGAGTTTGATTATGTCACACCTTACCTGCAGACAGTATTTAATCTTTCAGTGTTTATTTGCTTTGGGTCCTGGGTTTCATTGTAATTTAAGATAATGGTTTGAAATACAAAAGAATTATTGATCATAAAACTGATCTGGCATGCACCCTCAGTGTGGCCATCACCTCTATACATCAGGAGGTATGCAATGGGAATTGTTAACAATAGCACCTCTTTGTTTCCCCCCCTCATAGAGTCAACATATGAAGCAGACATTATTTCACACCTTTTGATCTACCACCAGGCTATTTCACACAGATTTTGGGAATTTTAAAGATTTAGAAAACCCTTTGAAAACCCTTGAAACCAGAATGCTCCTTTTGCTGTGAACCAGAATGCTGCAGCATATACTACATAAGTTTTACCTATGCCCATGCCACCCTGACAAAACTCCGTCTGATCTGATAGAATCATAGAATAGTTAGGGTTGGAAAGGACCTTAAGATCATCTAGTTCTAACCCCTCTGACATGGGCAGGGACACCACACACTAAACCATGTCACCCAAGGCTCTGCCCAACCTGGCCTTGAACACTGCCAGGGATGGAGCATTCACAACTTCCCTTGGCAAACCATTCCAGTAATTCACCACTCTCAAAGAACTTCCTCCTTATATCCAATCTAAACTTCCCCTGTTTAAGATTTAACCCATTATCCCTTGTCCTGTCACTACAGTCTCTAATGAATAGTCCCTCCCCAGCATCCCTGTAGGCCCCCTTCAGATACTGGAAGGCTGCTAAGAGGTCTCCACGCAGCCTTCTCTTCTCCAGGCTGAACAGCCCCAAATTTCTCAGCCTGTCTTCATACTGGAGGTGCTCCAGTTCCCTGATCATCCTCATGGCCCTCCTCTGGACTTGCTCCAAGAGTTAGATCTCCTTTTTATATTGAGAACACCAGAAATCTAAACAATACTTCCAAGTGAGGTCTCACAAGAGCAGAGTAGAGGGGCAGGATCACCTCCTTTGACCTGCTGGTCACGCTTCTTTTGATGCAGCCCAGAATACGGTTGGCTTTCTGGGCTGTAAGCCCACACTGCTGGCTCGTGTTCATTTTCTCATCGACCAACACCCCCAAGTCCTTCTCCACAGGGCTGCTTTGAACCTTTTCTCTGCCCAACCTGCCCACCTCACAAGCATGTCAAGGTCCCTCTGGATGACATTCCTTCTCTCCAGCATATCAACCGAACCACACAGCTTGGTGTCATCAGCAAAATTGCTGAGGGCACACGCAATCCCACTGTCCATGTCACCGACAAAGATGTTAAACAAGACCAGTCCCAACACCGATCCCTGAGGGACACCACTCATTACTGTTCTCCAGCCTGACATTGAACCGTTGACCACAACTCTTTGCATGTGGCAATCCACTGAGTGGTCCATCTATCAAATTGGTGTCTCTCCAATTCAGAGACAAGGATGTCATGCGGGACAGTATCGAACACTTTGCACAAGTCCAGGTAGATGACATCAACTGCTCCACCCCTGTCCATCAGTTCCGTAGCCCCATCATAGAAGGCCAACAAACTGGTCAGGCAGGATTTCCCCTTAGTGAAGGTATGCTGCCTGTTATCAACCACCTTGATGTTTTTCATGGTCCTTAGCATGCCTTCCAGGAGAATCTGCTCCAAGATTTTGCCAGGCACAGAGGTGAGACTGACTGGTGTGTAATACCCTGGGTCACCCACTTTCCCCTTCTTGAAAATGTGGGTTATATTTCCCTTTTTCCAGTTGTCAGGAACTTCACTTGACTGCCATGATTTTTCAAATATGATGGACAGTGGCTTAGCAAAGTAATTCCCCAGCTCCTTCAGGACCCGCGGATGGATTTCATCAGGTCCCATGGACTTGTGTACATTCAGGTTCTTAAGATGGTCTCGAACCAGATCCTGTCCTACAGTGGGCCTAATTTCTTCATTCTCACAGTACCTGCATTTGCCTTCCAAGACTGGGGTGGTGGGGTCAGAGCATTTGCCAGTGAAGACTGAGGCAAAGAAGTCATTAAGAACCTCAGCGTTCTCCAAACCCAGGGTAGCCAGTTCTCCCAAAAGCTTCCAGAGAGGGCCCATGTTGTCCCTAGTCTGTCTTTTATTTGAACTGTAACTATAGAATCCCTTCCTGTTATCCTTAACATCCCTAGGCAAGCTTAATTCTAAGTAGGCCTTAGCTTTCCTAACCTGGTATCTAGCTTTGCAGACAATATCCCTGTATTCTTCCCAGGCTTCCTGTCCTTGCTTTTGCTTTTTAGAAGCCTCTTTTTTCCCTTAAAGTTTCCTCAGCAGCTCCTTATCCATCCAAGGAGGTCTCCTGGCCATCCTGCTGCACTTCCTTCTAGTTGGGATGCAACACTCCTGAGACTGTAGTAGGTGATCCTTGAATATCAACCAATAGTCTTGGGTCCCCCTGCCCTCTAGGGCTATATCCCATGGAACCTTACTAAGCATGTTCCTGAAGAGGCCAAAGTCTGGTCTCTTGAAGTCCAGGGCAGTGTGCTTGCTAAACACTCTTCTCACTGTCCTGAGGATCTTGAACTTGACCTTCTCATGATCGCTACAACAAAGGCAACCCTGAAGCATCACATTTCCAACCAGCCTTTCCCTTTTGGTGAGCACGAGGTCAAGCACGGCACCTCTCCTTGGCGGCTCTTCTATTACTTGTAGGAGGAAGTTGTCTTCCACACCACTGAGGAATCTCCTCGATTGCTTGTGCTGGACAGTACTGTCCATCCAACAGATATCAGGGTGGTTAAAGTCCCCCATGAGGACAAGGGCCTGTGAGCACGAGGCTGTTCCTATCTGTCCAGAGAGCATTTCATTCACAGATTCCTCTTGATCAGGTAGTCTGTAACACATCCCCACAGTAATGTACCCCATTAGCTGTTCTCCCTTTAACCCTGACTAACAAACTCTCTGCTGACTGATCACCTGTCCCCATACATAGCTCCATACTCTCCGGCCTATCTCTAACATAAACAGCAACTCCCCCTCACAGTCTCCCGAGCCTGAATTCAGCTCATTGGCTGGAGCGGCTGAAGCATCTCTACTTTGCTCCAAGCATTTATTATAGGTGCTGGAAACTGACTGGGATCTTTGGGATGGAATGATGCCCCCCAACTCCAACAGATCTAGTTTAAAGCTTTCATGACCCACCTGTCAAGGAAACGTGGACAGGCTGGGCAAGAAAGCTTTAAAAGGAGACACTGCCTATACCCCAGCACAGGCAATGGGGGTGCCAGGAGGAGCTGTGCTTCAGTGCCAATCACTTCTGAAGTAGCTGAAACCCCTTCATAGGCTGCCAGTATGTCTTTTTCAGTTAGGGTATAGGTATCCTCAGGTCCTCTGTATCCCTGACTCCAAAACCCAAGGGGTCGACCTCCAGTCTTCCCTGGAGTTTTTTGCCAGAGGCTTCAGGTAGGACTATTCTCCCTCCCTGAAGCGTAGAGCACATTTTTCAATTCTGGCCCAGTCCAAACTGGTCCAAGGGCTACTGCATGAACTATTTCTCATTTAATTTGTTCAAAGACTTGTTGCTCAGGGCCCCAACTGAAATCATTCTTCTTCTGGATCACGTGATAGAGAGGGCTTACAATCAGACTGCAATTTGGGATGTGCATTCTCCAGACCCCCACAACACCTAAGAAGGCTTGTGTTCCTTTCTTATTAGTTGGTGGAGACATTGCTGTTATCTTGTTGATCACATACGCGGGGATACAGGGATGTCTATCTTGTCATTTTATTTCCAAATCTTGAATCTCCTGTGCAGGTCCCTTGACCTTATTCCATTTTACGGCAAAACTGGCTTTCAGCAGGATTTGGATTATTTTCCTCCCTTTCTCAAAAACTTCTTTGGCTGTATCACCCCATATGAGAATGTCATCAATGTATTGCAGGTGTTCTGGAGCTTGCCCTGTTTCCAGTGTAGTCTGGATAAGTCCATGGCAGATGGTAGGGCTGTGTTTCCACACCTGGGGCAGTCAGTTCCAAGTGACCGGACGCCCCTCCAAGTAAAAGCAAACTGTGGCCTGTACTCTGCTGCCAAAGGAATTGAGAAAAATGCATTAGCAATATCAATTGTGGCATCCTACTTGGCTGCCTTTCACTCCAGTTCATACTGAAGTTCTAGCATGTCTGGTATAGCAGCACTCTATGGTGGTGTGACTTCATTCAAGCCACCAGAGTCTACTGTTAGTCTCCACTCTCCATTAGACTTTTGCAATGGCCATATGGGGCTATTAAAGTGTGAGTGGGTCCTGCTGATCACTCCTTGGCTCTCCAGTCTAGGGATCAGCCTGTGGATGGGAATCAGGGAGTCTCGGTTGGTGCCACATTGCCGCCGGAACACTGCTGTGGTCGCGACCGTCACTTGTTGTTCTTCGATCTTCAGCAAACCCACAATAGGATCCTCTGAGAGACCAGGTAAGGTGGACAGCTGCTCAGTTTCCTCTGTCTCCAAAGCGGAAACACCAAAGCCCATCAGCACCCTTTTGGGTCTTTGAAGCGCCCTCTCCTGAGGTAGTCTATGCCAAGGATGCATGGAGCCTCTGGACCAGTCACAAAAGGGTGCTTTTGCCACTTCCTCCCAGTCAAGCTGATTTCAGACTCCAGTACAGTCAACTCTTGGGATCCTCCTGTCACTCCAGAACTATAAATGGGTTCCGTCCCTTGACAGCTTGATGGCATCAGGATACATTGTGCACCAGTATCTGCTAGAGTCTTATACTTCTGTGGGACTGATGTGCCAGGCCATCTGATCCACACAGCCCAGTAAACCTGATTGCCCCTTACCTCTACATGGCTGAAGGCAGGACCCCTCTAACAGTGATCATAATATTGGTCACTTAAGTCTTGTAAACAGGGATTAGTCTTCCTTATCACAGGGGCTGGAGCAAAATTAGCCCTTCCACTCCATCTGTGACACTGTCCACCAGAGACTGAAGCTGCGGCTTTCATGGGATGATCATCCTTGACCTTTGTTATCCTCTTCAATTCACGCACCCATTCATCCAGAATTGAGATAGCTTTTCCATTCCACTTCCTCATGTATTCTCCGTGATCCTGCAGGAAAAGAGATAGGGTGGCTCGTAGCATGTACCTCTGATATCTTCTCTCTTGACCAGTAGGATGCCTTTTGTTAATAGCTGAGACATTGACTGGTACTCGTGGAGAGCTAGATATATCGTCTCAATTGTCTGAACTCCTGGGACAGTTTTTCCACTGCTGAAATGATGGAAGGGGTGAGATTGTCTTGAAACTCTGAGTTGATGAATCACTTAATCCACTGCTGGTGGTGCTACATCATGCCAAGTCATTGATGTCAATGAGTGGGTATATGACGATGGTGCATTCTGTGTAAATTTCTGCCACATAAGTCGTGCACATTCAACTTCATCTGCATCTTGAAACAAGGGGAACACAAAAATGGAATATATAAACCTTTAGAATTAGTTTTAAGCAATGTTAAGTTCAATGGCTTTGTAACAGTAGGAGTGGAAAATTACTGAGGTGCATAATACATTGAAAAAATAGAGTACAGCTAAAGAACATACTGGCACAAGATAAATCGTTATAGTTGATGTGGTCTTAAGAAAAACAGTATAGAAAAACAGGACACAGGGATAAGGAGTATCTGGGAATAGCAGGTGTCCAGGATAGGCTACGGGTAAACTAACTGATAAATAGGAGGATAGGAAGGTTATTATGCCTCTGATGCTAACAAACCAATTAAACTGGTACAAGCATCTACTGCGCGTGCTTCAAAGGCTGCGAGAAGTGATGAAGATTGTTGGAAGAAGTAAATGACCCTCAGAGACCACCACCACAATTCCGTACGCATGCGGGGAGCTTCCTGGAAAGTGATGTAATCCATACGTAGCCTCATGAATATGTATGTATCCCCAGGGACTATATAAGAATGGCTTGTGCAGCAATAGAGAGACACACGTTAATAGGAGTAATCCCCCATGTCTTCCAGCACTGCAATAAAGAATACCTTCTTGTCAGCTTGAAAACTTTGTTGGGAAGATTGTTCCCGGAGTTTTCTTCAAATCAGTTTGGCACCCCAGATGGGATCCTCTCTGCTCGGCTGCAGGACCCACTGAGGACAGGGCTCCCTAGGGCCCTCGGGAATTTTTCCCGGAGGGACCCCTCGACTCATTCGGATCACTGCGGGAGCAGACAAGGACCATCTTCATAAAAGGTATTATTTTCTATAGTCTGTAAGGTGCAGGGGGCATCTTGCATAAAGACTACATTGGTCATTGGGTTGGTTTGGTAAGCGTACGCAAGGTTTGGAAGCCTTCCGTAAATCGAGATAAGAAATCTCGTAGGTAAAGGTGTATACCCGGCTGCTAGCATCCGTTTGGTATACACCCACAAGAAGCAGGGAGCTTCTTGTGGTTTGGGTCCTGCAAGATGTAGGGGGTGTCTCGTGGAAATGGTTTTGGATCTTGTTGTGGCTTGTTACATTAAGGATTTTGGTCCTGTGATTTTGGTATTGGTGACAGGATGTTATAACTGTGTTATTAATTGTGGTTTGTTTGATAGAATTTTAGTCTCTGTAACTGTGTGGAGTGTGTCTGTGGGATCCCTAGTGTGTGTGAGTGAGAGATTGATAATGGAAAATCAGCAGAGTGAAGAGGTCATGCAGAAGAGTCCTTTAGGGTGCATTTTGGCACACTGGAATGAACTGGGAGGGTCTCCTGGGGGCTCGGTAAATAAGAAAATGCTGTCCAGCTGTTTTGAAAAATTTTGTAACCGATGGTGGCCTTTGTATACTTTGGAAGATCAGGAAAAATGGCCTAAAAATGGAACCTGAACTATAATACATTGTTACAGTTAATGTTGTTTTGAGGCTGCAAGGAAAATGGCATGAAGTAATGTATGCCGATATGTTTTTCACTTTAAGAAACCACGTGGAGTGACAGACACAACGCAAAATTAATATAGCTCTGCCAGATCCCTTAATTTTGGCTTTGGAAAAGGACAGGGAAAAACTGAAAGTTAAGATGGAGAGATGTTGTTCAGCCTGTGATACTGGGGAAAGATGTTTGAAGTTAAAAAACAGTAATCAGGAAGATAGGCTGTAAAATTCTCACAGGTACCTCTGAGAGGAGCACCCTCTGCATCTGTCCTATCTGATATTCATAAGGAGCAAGAGATCACTGTCACTGGCACCAAGCGGCAGATGCACATTCCGAGTTCAGAAAGGGTTAAACCAGAAGTGCTGTTGCAGAGGCAGGCATCCATAGCCCCTGCAGAGTAGGGTGAGCAACTGTGAGGAAAAAAAAAAAGGAAAACCAAGGGGGAAAGGAGGGGAGCTCACGCAGCTCCTGTGTTTGAGCGTGGGATGCTGGGTGCTGGGGCAGGCAAACAAGTGGGAACAGACATGTTCACGGACGGGACTGAGGGGCTGTTGAATAAATGTGGACAGGAGGAAGCATGGAGAGCGTATAGGAATCTGGAACAGGTAGAAAAGAAAAAGCTGGGTCATGCTATAGCCACGGCTGCGGTGGTTGCTTTGAAACTGGGGGGGGGAGAGTTTGGACGCTGGAAGTGAGACTGCCCTGGCGGGGGGTAGTGCCATGGTGTGGCTCCAGCGACTGAATTGGAACCAGAATGACAGGGACCTGGGGAATCTACCCTAGCAGATCCACTGGTTAAATTAAAAGTAGGAACTAGAGAAAATAAAGTGGAATTTTAGTGGATAAAGGAGCAACATATTCGGTGTTAAATCGAGAATTTGTTACAGATGTGGGAGCTACTGGCCACCAAGAAAAAGAGGAAAAAAAAACCAAAACCCACAAACAACCCGAGGCATTCTTTCTGAAACCCTTAAAGTACAAATTGGGAAAACAAATAGGAATGCATAAATTTTTATGCATGCCAAATTCTCTAAAATATTTCTTAGGGTGAGAAGCAACATTTAAAGAAGACAGAATAGAATTTAGAGTTAAAACCAAACAGTTAATTGCAGTTTTGAGTTTATCTTTAATTCAACAGAAAAGCAAACAGGAGGACCTCCCTGAAATAGAAGAAATCCTTAATCAGGTATATCTGGGAGTATGGGCATCTGAAGTTCCAGGTAAGGTGAAAAATGCTTTGCCTGTTAAAGTGGAAATAAAAAGGGGGGCCTGCCCAATTAGAATAAAACAATATCCCTTCAAATTAGAAGATCAAAGGGAATTTAAAAAAAAAGTCATTGACAAATTCTAAAATATATATTATTAATTGAATGTGAATTGGAATATAATATTCTGGATAGTAAAGAAATAGGATGATAAAAGCTGCAGTTTGATTCAAGATCTCAGAGCAGTCAACAAAACTGCAGAGGATATTTGTCCAGTAGTAGCTAATTTGTATGATTTATTGACTAAATTGAATAATAATCAGAAATGTTTTGCCATCTTGGATTTAAAGGATGCTTTCTTTTGCTTACCATTGGCCAAAGAAAGACAAAATTTATTTGCTTTTGAATGGGAAAATACTGACACAGGAAGGGAAACTCAATTAACTTGGACAGTATTACCTAAAGGGTTTAAAACAGTCCAGCAATTTCTGGAAATCAGCACGAGAACTAGAATCATGGAAGCCACCTGCTCAGACGGGGACTCTGTTACAATATGTGGATGACCTATTAATTGCTACAGAAATAAAGGAAGAATGTATCCAGTGGACAGTGGAATTGTTAACTTTTCTGGGACTGAATGGTTATTGGGTATCCAGACAAAAGGCCCAACTAATCCAAACCCTAGTTTTCTACCTAGGATATGAAATAACAGGAGGACAGAGAGAACTTGGAGCTTCTAGAACAGAAGCCATCTGTCAGACTCCACGACCATCAACTGGCAAGGAGCTCCGGACATTACTGGGAATGACTGGATGGTGCAGACTTTGGATCCATGATTACGGTGTTCTGGTAAGACCACTATATGAACTGTTGAAGGGAAACCCTCCCTCTTTAGAATGGACTAATTCAGCAGAGGGGGCCTTTAGAAATTTCAAAACAGAGCTAATGAGAGCTGCAGCTCTGTGACTTCTGGATGTAACTAAATCCTTTTGGCTATAATCCTATGAAGAAGAGGGAATAGCTCTGGAGGTCCTTGCTCAAAAACTAGGACCATACAGAAGGGCAGAGACGTGTTTTTCAAAACAGCTGGATGAAGCAAGCAAAGGATGGCCCAGATGCCTAAGGGCTGTGGCAGCAGTTGTCATGAATATTGAAGAAGCTCGCAAATTCACCTTGGGACAAAAATTACTGTGCTAATGTCCCATGTTGTATCAGCAGTCCTGGAACAGAAAGTAGCCCACTGGTTATCTCCTTCATGTTTTTTTAAATACCAGGCCACCATTGTGGAACAAGATGATATAGAAAGTGTGGTCACTAACGTTGTCAATCCATCATCCTTTTGCAGGAACAATCGACAGAACCGCTAACACACGACTGCTTGGCCACCATAGAGACTGTATATTTGAGCCAACCAGACTTGAAAGAAAAACCTCTGGAAGATGCTGATTCTTGGTTTACTGATGGTAGTAGCTTCATTAAGAATGGTAAACGAAAGGCAGGATATGCCACTAACACCGCTTCACAGGTAACAGGGGCTAAACCTTTCCCTCGAACACCTCTGCCCAGAAGGCAGAAATAATAGCGCTAATGAGAGCCGTGGAATTGGCTAAAGCTAAAAGGATAAACATTTGGACTGATTATGCACATGGTGCTATCTGGAAAGAATGAGGACTTTTGAACAAACATGCTACAGAAATTCTACAATTACTGGAAGCTGTTCAGCTACCTGAAGAAGTAACTATTATGTACTGTAAAGGACATCAACAAGGTGACTCTGATCAGGAAACTGGAAATAATTTGGCCAATTCTGAAGCCAAACGAGCAGTTGAACAATCACAAATCATGTCCTTAATCCCTGATGGCAAACTAACAATTGAAAAATCTAAACCTAGGTATTCAAAAGAGGATAGAAAATTGATTGAGGATCTAAAAGGACAGGAAAATAAAGAGGATTGGGTTCAGATACCTGATGGGTGAAGTGTAATCCCCTATAACCAACTCTGGAAGTTAGTTCAGGGAGAACATAATAAAACTCATTGGGGTAGCAACTCTTTATATAAATATTTAGACAAACAAATTGTAGGAAGGAATCTATACGCCACAGTTCAATCAGTGACAAAACAATGTCAGCTATGTCTTAAGAATAAGCATAAAACTGAAAATAGAAATCAAATTGGGACAACTGGGAGAGGAAGTTGCCTGGGACAGCACTGGCAAATAGATTTTTCTGAATTATCAAGAAAAGGGGGTGATAGATATTTGTTGGTGTTAACAGATACTTTTTTTGGCTGGCCAGAAGCATTCCCTTGTAAGATAAATAACGCAAGACAACTGATTAAAACATTATTTAATGAGATAATACCTTGCTTTGGAGTACCAGCGGCAATTTCTTCCAACCGAGGTTTGCAGTTTAGTGCAAAACTGTTACAAGAAATTAGCAAAAACTTGGAAATTGATTGGCAAGTACATGTTCCATACAGGCCTCGTGCCAGTGGGCACGTAGAAAAGATGAACCATCTGATTGAACAACAAATTAGTAAAATATGTCAGGAAATGAAATTATATTGGTACCAAGGTTTACCACTGGCTCTATTAAGAATTTGAACAAAACCTCAGTCGAAAGAAGAGGTTAGCCCATTTCTAATTTTATATGGAAGACCATAACAGTCCCAGTTTAAAGGAGAAAGTCTTCAGGAAGTGAGGGAAGGCTATCTCTGACAGGTTTTGGTCAATCTGGGAAAAGAACTGGAGAAGATAAATAAGAGAGCAGTAGGGACAAGAGCAAGAGGTTTGGATTACCCGATTCACCCTTTCAGATCTGGAGACTGGGTTTATGTTAAAAATTTTTCAGGTGATCCTCTACAGGAGAACTGGAGTGGACTGTACCAGATATTACTGACCACCTTTAAAGCAGTGAAGATAAAGGAACAACCTGCTTGGATACGTTATTCAAGAATAAAGAAAGCACCAGAACCAGAGAAGACATGGCAGATCAAACTTTCAGGACCCTTACGTATGAAATTGCATCGGTCATAATTTGGACTCATATGATAAGTGGTGCACAAGCTTGAGACCAGAATTTATACCCGAAATTAATGCAAAATGTTATTGAAGTTTATAATCGTAGTGACTGTTGGGTGTGTGCACAGTTGCCTAAATCAGGAGAAAGACTGGAACTCCCATTAATTGGAGTTCCAATTCCTAACACTGTTTCATGGACAAATCTGTGGGCGAACACTAGCAATTTGTATTCAAAGGAAAGGTTAAAATTTGGAATAGTTAATCCTAATCCAAGCAATAAATATAACACCTGTGCACAAAGATGTGTTAACACCAGGAAACAGGGTAGGATATCATGCTTGCTTAAGTGCCACACATGTAGGTCACCATTCAAATTATAGATGGTATTGTAGTTCAGTAGTGGCCCATTCCTAAAGGGAAAGGATGGTATTGGTTATGTGGAGAAAATGCTTATAAAACTTTACCCTCCAACTGGAAGGGGGCATGCACCTTAGGTGCTATAATACCCAATTTTACTATTATCGACAGGTATCCTTCCGGAACCTGGATTAGAAGTCTTGTTAAACAGATTAAGCGAGGTTTTAACCCTATTATTGAACGGCACACTGCATTTCAAAGTTTTGTGAGAGGGCTAATTCCATCTTTGGGAGTAAGTGAATTAGAGAAAGCAATTGTAAATATCTCAGCAACCACAGAGGAAAAGGAAAGATATTGATATAATCCAGGCAGAACAACAAGACATAACGAGCCTATCTAAAGTGGTATAAAACTGAATGGCTCCAGACATGTTATTGGCATCACAAGGAGGAGTTTGTTCAATAATCAATGAAAGTTGTTGTTCCTACATGGACCAAAGTGGCAGAATTGAAACAGATCTGGAGGAAATTTGAAAACAAACTAAGATATTTCATGAGATGGCCATGGATGACACCTCCTGTGGTTTCGAAGAAATATGGAAAAAGTTAACTTCATGGTTACCAAATCTATCCTGGTTGAGGGAACTGATCGCAAGAATATTGATGTTAATTATTTTAATACTGATTACTTGTGGTATGATACAATGTTCCCTCTGGTGTTGTAAACTATCTATGATAAATTATGAAGATTGGAAAAGGAATGAAATTAAGCACCAAGTAGAAATGGGAAATTATTTCAAAGATCTTTTGATGGTAATGGTAATATATAAAATGTTGCAAAAGAATTTGCAAAAGGACAGAAAAAGGGGGGAATTGAAACAAGGGGAACACAAAAATGGAATATATAAACCTTTAGAATTAGTTTTAAGCAATGTTAAGTTCAATGGCTTTGTAACAGTAGGAGTGGAAAATTACTGAGGTGCATAATACATTGAAAAAATAGAGTACAGCTAAAGAACATACTGGCACAAGATAAATCGTTATAGTTGATGTGGTCTTAAGAAAAACAGCCTAGAAAAACAGGACACAGGGATAAGGAGTATCTGGGAATAGCAGGTGTCCAGGATAGGCTACGGGTAAACTAACTGATAAATAGGAGGATAGGAAGGTTATTATGTCTCTGATGCTAACAAACCAATTAAACTGGTACAAGCATCTACTGCGCGTGCTTCAAAGGCTGCGAGAAGTGATGAAGATTGTTGGAAGAAGTAAATGACCCTCAGAGACCACCACCACAATTCCGTACGCATGCGGGGAGCTTCCTGGAAAGTGATGTAATCCATACGTAGCCTCATGAATATGTATGTATCCCCAGGGACTATATAAGAATGGCTTGTGCAGCAATAGAGAGACACACGTTAATAGGAGTAATCCCCCATGTCTTCCAGCACTGCAATAAAGAATACCTTCTTGTCAGCTTGAAAACTTTGTTGGGAAGATTGTTCCCGGAGTTTTCTGCGAATCAATCTAATGATGCATTCCCAGCATCCAGCCAATGACAGATCACCTTTAAAGTGGCTGATTCCCTCAGAGAATGAATGTCTTTCTCTGTCATGGTCCAGGTAGTCAAGCGACTGATAACATTGTCCTTGTAGAGAAACCTTTCACAGAATCACAGAATCCCAAGTGTTGGAAGGGACCTCGAAAGATCATCCAGTCCAACCCCCCTGCAAGAGGAAGGTAACCTAGAGTACATCACACAGGAAATTGTCCAGGGAGGCCTGGAATATCTCCAATGGAGGAGACTCCACAGCCCCCCTGGGCAACCTGTTCCAGTGCTCTGTCACTCTCACAGTAAAGAAGTTCTTCCTGATGTTAATGTGGAACCTCCTATGCTCCAGTTTACACCCATTACCCCTTGTCCTATCACTGGATATCACTGAAAAAAAACTTAGCTCCATCATCCTGACACCCACCCTTTACATATTTGTAAACACTGAGGAGGTCACCCCTCAGTCTCCTCCAAGCTAAAGAGACCCAGCTCCCTCAGCCTCTCCTCATAAGGGAGGTGTTCCACTACCTTAATCATCTTTGTGGCTCTGCATTGGATTCTTTCAAGCAATTCCCTGTCCTTCTTGAACAGAGGGGCCCAGAACTGGACACAATATTCCAGATGTGGCCGCACCAAGGCAGAGTAGAGGGGGAGGAGAACCTCTCTTGCCCTACTAACCACACCCTTTCTAATGCACCCTAGGATGCCATTGGCCTTCTTGGCCACAAGGGCACATTGCTGGCTCATGGTCATCCTCCTATCCACCAGGACCCCCAGGTCCCTTTCCCCTTCACTCCTTTCCAGCAGGTCAACCCCCAACCTGTACTGGTACATGGGGTTGTTCTTCCCCAGATGCAAGACTCTACACTTGCCCTTGTTGAATTTCATCAAGTTTCTCCCCGCCCAACTCTCCAGCCTGTCCAGGTCTCGCTGAATGGCAACACAGCCTTCTGGTGTGTCAGCCACTCCTCCCAATTTAGTGTCATCAGCGAACTTGCTGAGGGTACACTCAGTTCCCTCATCCAGGTCGTTGATGAAAATATTAAACAGCACTGGTCCCAGCACCGACCCCTGAGGGACTCCACTAGTTACAGACCTCCAGCTAGATTCTGCCCCATTGACCACAACTCTCTGCCTTCTTCCTTTCAACCAGTTCTTGATCCACCTCACTACCTGATCATCAAGCCCACACTTCCTTAGCTTATCTATGAGGATGCTGTGGGAGACAGTATCAAATGCCTTACTGAAATCAAGAAAAAACACATGTACCGCTCTACCATCATCCCTCCACCTAGTTACTTCCTCATAGAAGACTGTAAGGTTGGTCAAACATGACTTCCCCCTCATAAAACCATGTTGGCTGTTCTTAATGAGCCCCTCATCCTTGATATGCCTAGAGATGGCCTCAAGAATAAGTTGTGCCATCACCTTTCCAGGGACAGATGTAAGGCTGACTGGTCTATAATTACCTGGGTCCCCCTTCTTATAGACTGGTGTGACATTTGCTATCTTCCAATCCTCAGGCACCTCTCCCATTCCCCACAATTTACCAAAGATGATGGAGAGTAGCCTAGCAATGACCTCCGCCAGCTCCCTCAGCACCCATGGGTGTATTCCATCCAGACCCATCAATTTATAGATGTTCAGATTGCATAGCTGATCCCAAACTCAATCCTCATCTACCAAAGCAAACTCCTCCTTTGTCCTGACTCCTTCTGGGGCTATAGGAATCTAGGGCCCCCAGGGAGGGTCTGCAGGAGTAAAGACAGAGGCAAACAAAGCATTCAGCACCTCTGCCTTCTTTATATTCTCTGTCTCCAGGGCACCCACCTCGTTCAGCAGTGGGCCTATATTGTAGTATATAGTAGTCAGAGGGATTGCATCAGATCAGAGAGTTTCCTTTTAACATCTCTAATCTGAGCCCCAGGTAGGCAGCAGACTTCTCTGTGGGATGGATCTGATCGACAAATGGGTCCTTCTGTTCCCCTCAGAAGGGAGTCTCCCACGACAAATACTCTTCTTCTTGGTTGGGGAAGTTCTAAGGCAAAATTGTTCTTAGTGCAAAATTGTTACAAGAAATTAGCAAAAATTGAAAATTGATTGGCAACTACATGTTCCATAGAGGACTCAGGCCAGTGGACAAGTAGAAAAGATAAATCATCTGATCAAACAACAAATTAGTAAAATATGTTGGAAAATGAATTTATATTGGTACCAAGGTTTACCACTGGCTCTATTAAGAATCTGAACTAAACCTCAGTTGAAAGAAGAGTTTAGCCCATTCGAAATTTTGTATGGAAGACCATAACAGTCACAGTTTAAAGGAGAAAGTCTTCAGGAAATGGGGGAAGCTACCTCCAACAGTTTTTGATCAATCTGGGAAATAAATTGGAGGAGATAAATAAGAGAATAGTAGGGACAAGAGCAAGAGGTTTGGATTATCCAATTCACCCTTTCAGATCTGGAGACTGGGTTTATGTTAAAAATTTTTCAAGAGATCCTCTATAGTAGAAGTGGAGTGGACTGTACAGATATTACTGACCACCTTTAAAGCAGTGAAGATAAAGGAACAACCTGCTTGGATACGTTATTCAAGAATAAAGAAAGCACCAGAACCAGAGAAGACATGGCAGATCAAACCTTCAGGACCCTTACGTATGAAATTGCGTTGGTCATAATTTGGACTCATATGATAAGTGGTGCACAAGCTTGGGACAAGAACTTATACCTGAAATTAGTGCAGAAAGTTACTGAAGATTTTAATCGTAGTGACTGTTGGGTGTGTGCATAGTTGCCTAAATCAGGAGAAAGACTGGAACTCCCATTAACTGGAGTTCCAATTCCTAACACTGTTTCATGGACAAATCTGTGGGCGAACACTAGCAATTTGTATTCAAAGGAAAGGTTAAAATTTGGAATAGTTAATCCTAATCCAAGCAATAAATATAACACCTGTGCACAAAGATGTGTTAACACCAGGAAACAGGGTAGGATATCATGCTTGCTTAAGTGCCACACATGTAGGTCACCATTCAAATTATAGATGGTATTGTAGTTCAGTAGTGGCCCATTCCTAAAGGGAAAGGATGGTATTGGTTATGTGGAGAAAATGCTTATAAAACTTTACCCTCCAACTGGAAGGGGGCATGCACCTTAGGTGCTATAATACCCAATTTTACTATTATCGACAGGTATCCTTCCGGAACCTGGATTAGAAGTCTTGTTAAACAGATTAAGCGAGGTTTTAACCCTATTATTGAACGGCACACTGCATTTCAAAGTTTTGTGAGAGGGCTAATTCCATCTTTGGGAGTAAGTGAATTAGAGAAAGCAATTGTAAATATCTCAGCAACCACAGAGGAAAAGGAAAGATATTGATATAATCCAGGCAGAACAACAAGACATAACGAGCCTATCTAAAGTGGTATAAAACTGAATGGCTCCAGACATGTTATTGGCATCACAAGGAGGAGTTTGTTCAATAATCAATGAAAGTTGTTGTTCCTACATGGACCAAAGTGGCAGAATTGAAACAGATCTGGAGGAAATTTGAAAACAAACTAAGATATTTCATGAGATGGCCATGGATGACACCTCCTGTGGTTTCGAAGAAATATGGAAAAAGTTAACTTCATGGTTACCAAATCTATCCTGGTTGAGGGAACTGATCGCAAGAATATTGATGTTAATTATTTTAATACTGATTACTTGTGGTATGATACAATGTTCCCTCTGGTGTTGTAAACTATCTATGATAAATTATGAAGATTGGAAAAGGAATGAAATTAAGCACCAAGTAGAAATGGGAAATTATTTCAAAGATCTTTTGATGGTAATGGTAATATATAAAATGTTGCAAAAGAATTTGCAAAAGGACAGAAAAAGGGGGGAATTGAAACAAGGGGAACACAAAAATGGAATATATAAACCTTTAGAATTAGTTTTAAGCAATGTTAAGTTCAATGGCTTTGTAACAGTAGGAGTGGAAAATTACTGAGGTGCATAATACATTGAAAAAATAGAGTACAGCTAAAGAACATACTGGCACAAGATAAATCGTTATAGTTGATGTGGTCTTAAGAAAAACAGCCTAGAAAAACAGGACACAGGGATAAGGAGTATCTGGGAATAGCAGGTGTCCAGGATAGGCTACGGGTAAACTAACTGATAAATAGGAGGATAGGAAGGTTATTATGTCTCTGATGCTAACAAACCAATTAAACTGGTACAAGCATCTACTGCGCGTGCTTCAAAGGCTGCGAGAAGTGATGAAGATTGTTGGAAGAAGTAAATGACCCTCAGAGACCACCACCACAATTCCGTACGCATGCGGGGAGCTTCCTGGAAAGTGATGTAATCCATACGTAGCCTCATGAATATGTATGTATCCCCAGGGACTATATAAGAATGGCTTGTGCAGCAATAGAGAGACACACGTTAATAGGAGTAATCCCCCATGTCTTCCAGCACTGCAATAAAGAATACCTTCTTGTCAGCTTGAAAACTTTGTTGGGAAGATTGTTCCCGGAGTTTTCTGCGAATCAATCTAATGATGCATTCCCAGCATCCAGCCAATGACAGATCACCTTTAAAGTGGCTGATTCCCTCAGAGAATGAATGTCTTTCTCTGTCATGGTCCAGGTAGTCAAGCGACTGATAACATTGTCCTTGTAGAGAAACCTTTCACAGAATCACAGAATCCCAAGTGTTGGAAGGGACCTCGAAAGATCATCCAGTCCAACCCCCCTGCAAGAGGAAGGTAACCTAGAGTACATCACACAGGAAATTGTCCAGGGAGGCCTGGAATATCTCCAATGGAGGAGACTCCACAGCCCCCCTGGGCAACCTGTTCCAGTGCTCTGTCACTCTCATAGTAAAGAAGTTCTTCCTGATGTTAATGTGGAACCTCCTATGCTCCAGTTTACACCCATTACCCCTTGTCCTATCACTGGATATCACTGAAAAAAAAACTTAGCTCCATCATCCTGACACCCACCCTTTACATATTTGTAAACACTGAGGAGGTCACCCCTCAGTCTCCTCCAAGCTAAAGAGACCCAGCTCCCTCAGCCTCTCCTCATAAGGGAGGTGTTCCACTACCTTAATCATCTTTGTGGCTCTGCATTGGATTCTTTCAAGCAATTCCCTGTCCTTCTTGAACAGAGGGGCCCAGAACTGGACACAATATTCCAGATGTGGCCGCACCAAGGCAGAGTAGAGGGGGAGGAGAACCTCTCTTGCCCTACTAACCACACCCTTTCTAATGCACCCTAGGATGCCATTGGCCTTCTTGGCCACAAGGGCACATTGCTGGCTCATGGTCATCCTCCTATCCACCAGGACCCCCAGGTCCCTTTCCCCTTCACTCCTTTCCAGCAGGTCAACCCCCAACCTGTACTGGTACATGGGGTTGTTCTTCCCCAGATGCAAGACTCTACACTTGCCCTTGTTGAATTTCATCAAGTTTCTCCCCGCCCAACTCTCCAGCCTGTCCAGGTCTCGCTGAATGGCAACACAGCCTTCTGGTGTGTCAGCCACTCCTCCCAATTTAGTGTCATCAGCGAACTTGCTGAGGGTACACTCAGTTCCCTCATCCAGGTCGTTGATGAAAATATTAAACAGCACTGGTCCCAGCACCGACCCCTGAGGGACTCCACTAGTTACAGACCTCCAGCTAGATTCTGCCCCATTGACCACAACTCTCTGCCTTCTTCCTTTCAACCAGTTCTTGATCCACCTCACTACCTGATCATCAAGCCCACACTTCCTTAGCTTATCTATGAGGATGCTGTGGGAGACAGTATCAAATGCCTTACTGAAATCAAGAAAAAACACATGTACCGCTCTACCATCATCCCTCCACCTAGTTACTTCCTCATAGAAGACTGTAAGGTTGGTCAAACATGACTTCCCCCTCATAAAACCATGTTGGCTGTTCTTAATGAGCCCCTCATCCTTGATATGCCTAGAGATGGCCTCAAGAATAAGTTGTGCCATCACCTTTCCAGGGACAGATGTAAGGCTGACTGGTCTATAATTACCTGGGTCCCCCTTCTTATAGACTGGTGTGACATTTGCTATCTTCCAATCCTCAGGCACCTCTCCCATTCCCCACAATTTACCAAAGATGATGGAGAGTAGCCTAGCAATGACCTCCGCCAGCTCCCTCAGCACCCATGGGTGTATTCCATCCAGACCCATCAATTTATAGATGTTCAGATTGCATAGCTGATCCCAAACTCAATCCTCATCTACCAAAGCAAACTCCTCCTTTGTCCTGACTCCTTCTGGGGCTATAGGAATCTAGGGCCCCCAGGGAGGGTCTGCAGGAGTAAAGACAGAGGCAAACAAAGCATTCAGCACCTCTGCCTTCTTTATATTCTCTGTCTCCAGGGCACCCACCTCGTTCAGCAGTGGGCCTATATTGTAGTATATAGTAGTCAGAGGGATTGCATCAGATCAGAGAGTTTCCTTTTAACATCTCTAATCTGAGCCCCAGGTAGGCAGCAGACTTCTCTGTGGGATGGATCTGATCGACAAATGGGTCCTTCTGTTCCCCTCAGAAGGGAGTCTCCCACGACAAATACTCTTCTTCTTGGTTGGGGAAGTTCTAAGGCAAAATTGTTCTTAGTGCAAAATTGTTACAAGAAATTAGCAAAAATTGAAAATTGATTGGCAACTACATGTTCCATAGAGGACTCAGGCCAGTGGACAAGTAGAAAAGATAAATCATCTGATCAAACAACAAATTAGTAAAATATGTTGGAAAATGAATTTATATTGGTACCAAGGTTTACCACTGGCTCTATTAAGAATCTGAACTAAACCTCAGTTGAAAGAAGAGTTTAGCCCATTCGAAATTTTGTATGGAAGACCATAACAGTCACAGTTTAAAGGAGAAAGTCTTCAGGAAATGGGGGAAGCTACCTCCAACAGTTTTTGATCAATCTGGGAAATAAATTGGAGGAGATAAATAAGAGAATAGTAGGGACAAGAGCAAGAGGTTTGGATTATCCAATTCACCCTTTCAGATCTGGAGACTGGGTTTATGTTAAAAATTTTTCAAGAGATCCTCTATAGTAGAAGTGGAGTGGACTGTACAGATATTACTGACCACCTTTAAAGCAGTGAAGATAAAGGAACAACCTGCTTGGATACGTTATTCAAGAATAAAGAAAGCACCAGAACCAGAGAAGACATGGCAGATCAAACCTTCAGGACCCTTACGTATGAAATTGCGTTGGTCATAATTTGGACTCATATGATAAGTGGTGCACAAGCTTGGGACAAGAACTTATACCTGAAATTAGTGCAGAAAGTTACTGAAGATTTTAATCGTAGTGACTGTTGGGTGTGTGCATAGTTGCCTAAATCAGGAGAAAGACTGGAACTCCCATTAACTGGAGTTCCAATTCCTAACACTGTTTCATGGACAAATCTGTGGGCGAACACTAGCAATTTGTATTCAAAGGAAAGGTTAAAATTTGGAATAGTTAATCCTAATCCAAGCAATAAATATAACACCTGTGCACAAAGATGTGTTAACACCAGGAAACAGGGTAGGATATCATGCTTGCTTAAGTGCCACACATGTAGGTCACCATGCAAATTGCAATCATACTATTAACATAGATGATATTGTAGTTCAGTGGTGGCCCATTCCTAAAGGGAAAGGATGGTATTGGTTATGTGGAGAAAATGCTTATAAGACTTTACCCCCCAACTGGAAGGAGGTATGCACCTTAGGTGCTGTAATACTCAATTTTACTATTATCGACAGGTATCCTTCCAGGACATGGATTAGAAGTTTTGCTAAACGGATTAAGCAAGAGTTTAACTCTATTATTGAGCAGCACACTGCATTTCATAGTTTTGTGAGAGAGCTAATTCCATCTTTGGGAGTAAGTGAATTAGAGAAAGCAATTGTAAATATCTCAGCAACCACAGAGGAAAAGGAAAGATATTGATATAATCCAGGCAGAACAACAAGACATAACGAGCCTATCTAAAGTGGTATAAAACTGAATGGCTCCAGACATGTTATTGGCATCACAAGGAGGAGTTTGTCCCATAATCAATGAAAGTTGTTCCTACATGGACCAAATTGGCAGAACTGAAACAAATCTGGAAAAAAATCTGGAAACAAACTAAGATATTTCATGAGATGGCTGTGGATGACACATCCTGGGGTTCTGAAGAAATATGGAAGAAGTTAACTTCAAGGTTACCTAATCTCTCCTGGTTGAGGCAACTGATTGCAAGAATATTGATGTTAATTATTTTAATACTGATTACTTGTGGTATGATACAATGTTCCCTCTGGTGTTGTAAACTCTCTATGATCAATTATGAAGATTGGAAAAGGAATGAAATTAAGCACCAAGTAGAAATGGGAAATTATTTCAAAAGGACTTTTGATGGTAATGGTAATATATAAAATGTTGCAAAAGAATTTGCAAAAGGACAGAAAAAGGGATTTGAAACAAGGGGGACACAAAATCACAAAATGGAATATATAAACCTTTAGAATTAGTTTTAAGCAATGTTAAGTTCGATGGCTTTGGAACAGTAGCAATGGAAAATTACTGAGGTGCATGATGCACAGAAAAAAGAGTACAGCTAGAGAACATACTGAGAATTCTTGTACAAGATAAATTGTTATAGTTGACGTAGTTTTAAGAAAAACAGTTTAGAAGAACAGGACACAGGGATAAGGAGTGTCTGGGAATGGCAGGTATCCTTGATGGGCTACAGCTAAACTAACTGATAAGTAGGAGGATAGGAGGATTATTACATCTCTGGTGCTAACTAACCAATTAAACTGGTATAAGCATTTACTGTGCGTGCTTCAAAGGCTGCCAGCAGTGATGAAGATTGTTGGAAGAAGTAAACGACCCTCAGAGACCAGCACCACAATTCTGTATGCATGCGGGGAACTTTCTGGAAAATAACATAATCCATACGTAACCTCATGAATATGTATGTATGCCCAGGGACTATACAAGGATGGCTTGTGTAGCAATAGAGAGACACACGTTAGGAGGAGTTATCCCCCGTGTCTCCCGGCACCGCAATAAAGAATACCTGCTTGTCAGCTTGAAAACTTTGTTGGCAAGTTTGTTCCTGGAGTCTTCTCCGAATCAATACCCCACCCCTGGAAGTGTTCAAGGCCTGTTGGGTGTGGCCTCAAGCAACCTGGTCAAGTAGAAGGTGTCCCAGCACATGGCCAGGGGGCTTGGAACTAGATGAGCTTTAATGTCCCTTCCAACCCAAACTGTTCTATGATTCCCCAGCACTGGACACTTTTATGATTCAACTGGACAATGTGCTAGGCCATCTAGTCTAGCCTGTGCTTTTGCTAAGAAAGGCTGGACTAGGTGACCCCTGAGGTCCCTTTCCAAGTTGGTATTCTATGACAGAGTATCATAAACCCTTAAAATACAAAATGAACAAACTTAGCTGTTGCTTAATTATCGTAGTTCAAACTTCTGTTGCAACCTGAAATATATTTTCTACTGTAAACACATTTATGTATAGCTTCTGTAATTAGATAACTACATTTGTTTTTCTAGGCATTTAAAAAAAAAAAAACAAACCAAAACAATAAAAAAACAAAACAAAAGAAAACTGCCAAAAAACACACAACAAACACAAACCAACAAACAATCCTCCTTGCCAGCCCTGGACAGTATATGGCTATCACCTTTTAAAGTTCTTATTGCATGTTGCTGGTATCTGCTGGGGCTACTTTCGCTTTGTAAGTTTTGTGCTTGTCCTTATTTAAAATACCTCTCAAGAAGAAAAAGTGAAAATACAACAACAAAAAAAAAAAACACAAAAACCAAGTCACCCCACAAAAAAAAAAAAACCCAACAAACAAACAAAAAAGAATACAAAAAAAATCCCCACCCAACCCAAAACAACTCAACAGTGCAATATAACAAAACAAATAGCATTCTAACAGTTTGGTAAGTGATGAACTCATCTGAGATTAAGTGATCTTTAGGCAATCTGTAACAAAACACTGCTTTGAAATAATAGAAGAAAGGCAACAAGTTCTTAGAAGAAATCAAGAAGGTATACAATCTCGACAAAGTCTCTTATAAGTTTTCTTCCCCCCCCCCCACCTCTCTGTTGCTTGCCTACTACACTTGGCTGCAAAACATACAGCAAGAAGGACTGGCTTGAAGTCATGTCATGTTTGTAAATAAACCCACAGTAGCATCAAGCTGAAGAGAGGAGACACGATCAGCTTACTAGGACAACTCTGAGCATAAGCATATGCAAGTAAAGTCCAGGCTACATGAAATTAAAAATTAAGAATAAAGAAAAGTCAATGCATTTACCAGTCTTTATCACTTCCCCCTCCCCCCCAAAAAAAAAAAAGCTTTCTTTTGTTCCTTGTTCAGATCACAAAATATTGGGGGGGAAGCAGCCGATGATACAACACACACACAGACACCAGTCCATCATAAATGAGAAAAAGGTGTAGTGACACTGAACTGCATAACATAAGCAATAAGCATGTGCACATTTTCAAGTCCTAAGAAGCAGCCATGGCTTTTCTTGATTCTTTTGAAACACATGACTGTATGCTAATAAGGCTGCTCCTAGTATGTGCCCCTATTTAAAGGAAGGGGCCTCAGGTCTTCAAGCATGTGGAAATGTCCTATGATGTGCTGTAGGTGTCAAAGCATGATCACAGGTTATTTTCATTTATTCACCGTACTCACAAGAGCAGTACTACTTCCTTTAAAAGCAAGTCTCCACTATGACAGCTTGATCTTCAACATAGCAGGTATGACTCAAAATCAAGTCAAGTCAGCTTTTTATGGATTCTTTCAATTAGAGGGGCAAGATGGTCTCTCATCTGTAGACTGATCTGGGTTTGGATCAATCTAAGCAAAAGAGAAAACAAACAAGCAAAAAAAACATCCCCCCAAAAATACACCAAAAAAAATCCCCCCTCCCCCCCAAAATACCAAACAACAGAACAGCCACAACACAGTGCATTTCAGAATCAACTCAAAAATTCACAAGTTTAAGACAATTATAAAGATATATGACACTCCCAGTACAAAGGTTATTGAAAGAATGGAAAACCTAGTCAGACAATACTTTGGATAAAAATTAATAGAAATATTAATATTAAATACAGTAGAAGACTTTAAACTACAGGTTGATGGTAATTTAAGGACAAGCATGAATAAATAAAAATACTGCTTTACTAGCACAGAAGCCTTTTGAATTATCTGATATATAAAAAAATACTTGACATATCACTAGAAACATAAGAAATAATTTGAGAGAAGCAGAGAAGTTTTACTTGAAAAGGTAGAAAGTTATCAATACAAAACATTATACCTTTTGATTTAAAAGTAACTATTCATCAAATATCCTATGGGATGTTTCAAGAAGTTAATGTTTTAAACCTTACCTTTTTTACAGAAGAAGGGATACAGCCTGCTAATATAATTCTCAGACTGAATGATAAGAACAGTTTAAGTGTACAGTGCACCTTTTAAAGAACATTGCATTAGTTAACTTCATATAGCCTTTGTTTGGTGTTTGGTTGTTTTTTGGGGGCTTTTTGGTTTTGTTTTTGGTTGTTTTTTTGGGGGGGTTTTGTTGGTTTAGTTTTTTTCTTTTGTTGATTTTTGGGGGGGGGTTCAATTTTCGCTTTTGTTTCCTTAAAAAAAAAAAAAGCTTCTTTTTAAATCTTAAAACACCTAAAATGAAAAGGACTTATGAATTGTACTCTAGAGTTAAGCAATACCATAGTTGTGGGGTTAAAGCCTAGCACACTGTCCTTAGTTCAGCAGTAGCAGTCATTTTTCTCCTTCTTGGTAGCTGGGGCAGTGCTGTGTTTTGACTTTTGGTCTGAGAACGGTTGCTGATAGCAAGTATGTTTTGAGTTACTGCTCAAATGTTTGGTTTGTCCAAGGCCTTTTTCTGAGCTCATGCTCTGCCAGGGAGGAGGGGAGGCCGGGAGGAAGGAGAGACAGGACACCTGACCCAGGCTAGCCATACCATAGCACGTCATATCCAGGATGTAACCGAGAGTTACCGGGAAGGGCTAGAGCTCTGGGGGATGGAGGAGATATCGCTCGGTGCTCGGTCAGGCAGGGTGGGGTGAGTTATGGGTCGGTGGCTGGTGAGGTGTTGTATTCTCTTCACTTGTTATTGGCTTTATCATTATTATTTGTAGTAGTAGTAGCAGGAGTGATTTGTGTTATGCCTTAGTTATTAAACTGTTCTTATCTCAACCCGTGGGGGCTACATTCTTTGGATTCTCCTTCCTAACTCTCCGGGAGTTGGGGGAGCGAGTTAGCGAGCTGTGCGGACTCGGTTTAAACCATGACACACACAAAAAAATGCCCTTCTGCCCGCTCATTAGCACAGCAGTGTTTCAAGGCTGGGATCCTGCTTGGGAGGTGGGGAGGAATCAGGCAACAATGCTATTTTCCTGAAGTGAGTGAGTCAAGATAAAATTTGTCCAGGGGGCGTTTTTGGCTTTTGTCCTATATCCCTGCTTTTTCTTGAAAAAGAAACGTGAAAAGCTTTGAAATTTTCATTTCATCCATGGTCATCTCAGTGGCTGCATTTCTAGATCTGTAAAGGCCAAAAATGTTGAAGAGCCATGTACTTCAGAAACTTAAGTTAGAAATGAATACCAGTTTGCCACTTTTCTACATGAAGCTTCTGAAAGCCCTACATGCACAAAACTTAAACATACATGCAAACAAAACAGTTTAATGGTCGCTATAAAATGTTAGTATGCAGTAGAGGTGAAAGAGATGAAACCTTATTTTCTGATTTTTAATACATAAAAAAAAATAATTTATAGAATTGTTTGGGTTGGAAGTGACATCATCAACTAGATCAGGTTGCCCAGAACCACATCCAGACAGCCTCAAATATCTTCAGGGATGATGCATCCAGCACCTCTCTGTGCAGCCTGTGCAAGTATTTTACCACCCTCATTGCAAAAAATTTCTTCCTCACGTCCAGCCTGAATTTTCCCTCTTTTAGTTTAAAACCATTACTACTCATCCTATCACAAGAGGCCCTGCTAAAAAGTCTCTTCCCATCTTTCTTATAAGCCCCTTTTAAGAACTGAAAGGCTGCAATATGATGCCCCCAGGGCCTTCTCCAGGCTGGACAACCCCAACTCTCTCAGCCTTTCCTCATAGGAGAGGAGCTCCATCTCTCTGATTATTTTTGTGGCCCTCCTCTGGATCCTCTCCAATAGGTCCATGTCTTTCCTGTACTGAGGACTCTAGAGCTGGATGAAGTACCCAAGGCACCTCACAGAGCATCCTTTAAATTTAAGGTTACAGAGCTGACAATGAAACAGGAACAAAAAAAAAAAATCAGACAAGCAGTACATGAATTAACATATTTTGACAGCTATACCTACTTCTGAATATAGGGGCGGAGGCAGAAAACGAAACTCTTGGATGTATGCAAATAATGGTCCTTGAAGTACTCTCTCAAAATCAAAAGCAGCTATAGGTACAAGGCTGGACTGTCTGTTCTCCTCTGTGACCCCTTCTGCATAGCTAGGAGGTGCTGAAGGAAGAAGGTATGTGCATAAGAAGTTGGTTTTTTGAACTGCATGTGAAAATATATACCATGGTTAATACTAAACTTTAATCACTTCTTAGTGATTCACCAGCAAGTGACTTCTTAAGAAAGCGTTAACAAAAAAGAGAGACTAGACTATGTCATCTTATTCCAGTATTAAGCTTACATTCAGAACCAGACTGAACACTGCTTATTGTGGCATAATTAGCCCCTTAAAATTTAAAGCACACTAAAGGTAACTTATTTCTGTACAGGTAAAAGTGACAAAACATTGCAATCCTCTGGACTCCTGTGGAGAGTGAAGGCGATAAGATTCACATGAAAAAGAGTTCAGGAATGAGTTCTGAGGCCATGGTGCTTTGACAAGCCCTGGGGCGACCAGTTGGGGCCTTGAAGGCCAGACAATGTGGGGGCTGTGAGAGGGTCTGCAACATTGTGATTGGACTATTTACCTGGAGAGTTTCACAGTGGCCAGTGAGATTAAATGTTGTATGTATGTGCAGGTTGGGAAAGTACTGAAACAAGGGGATAAAAAGGGCTTGGTGATAAGAAATGAGGATTTGAGTTTCTGCATCAACTTGAGTCCGTGTCCTGAAATGCCAGACTCCAAAAGTCTCCAGGTTTGACAGTCGTACTTTAAATATCCAGGATATTAGATATGTGAAAACAAAAGTAAGGAAATATATCATTCTTTCTTTAGCCATAAGAAATTTCCTATAGAAAAGAATATTAATTTTTCACAAAGCTACTAAGGCTGGTGAGAGACCCCCAGGAGCTGCTGTTACAGGTTGCAATGTCTTATAACCAAGGATATGATTGAGATACCACAGGTGGAAAAAATGAAGTTGTGCACAGATACAGTGGCATCCTGTACTTTCATTTCTGCCACCTTCCAAGGCTGCTGGATTTAACTGGCTGTCCTAGAGAGAAAGGCAGGGAGGGAAGAAACTCTGTTGTTCTACATCAGACAAGCAGGTGGCAAGAAAACATCCACAACAGACTTCCTGTAGGCTTTATGATGAAAGGATGTTCTTGACTCTGTTAACAAGACTGCAATGAATAAGGACAACAAAAAAAACAAAAAGAAAACCCAAATCCCAAAACCCCCAACCCCCCCCCAAATAAAACCCCAAAACAAACAAACCCAAAACCCAACAGATAGGCAAGTTGATTGGGATTTCTATTGTAAAGTTACCTTCTGGTCTTTCAGGCAGTGTCAGACCAAACCAATTCATGTTCATGCTACCCTGGCTGCTCAAGCTTGATGTTCTGCTACCAAATGCATGTAGAGGAATAGTACCAATGACCAGTGGTAAGTTAAGGAATAAATCCATGGCTCCTGGAATATCAACATATACCTGAAGAAAAATGAGACATGTATATGACTAAAATATGGAGTTTTATCAGCGCTTCATAAGTATTATGAAATTAACCTTGCTAGTTGGATTAAGGACAATAGAAAGGACTTCTTCAAATACATAGCAAATAAAACTAACACAAGAGGCAATATAGGCCCACTGTTGAACAAGGTGGGTACCCTGGAGACAGAGAATATAAAGAAGGCAGAGGTGCTGAATGCTTTGTTTGCCTCTGTCTTTACTCCTGCAGACCCTCCCTGGGGGCCCTAGATTCCTATAGCCCCAGAAGGAGTCAGGACAAAGGAGGAGTTTGCTTTGGTAGATGAGGATTGAGTTTGGGATCAGCTATGCAATCTGAACATCTATAAATTGATGGGTCTGGATGGAATACACCCATGGGTGCTGAGGGAGCTGGCGGAGGTCATTGCTAGGCTACTCTCCATCATCTTTGGTAAATTGTGGGGAATGGGAGAGGTGCCTGAGGATTGGAAGATAGCAAATGTCACACCAGTCTATAAGAAGGGGGACCCAGGTAATTATAGACCAGTCAGCCTTACATCTGTCCCTGGAAAGGTGATGGCACAACTTATTCTTGAGGCCATCTCTAGGCATATCAAGGATGAGGGGCTCATTAAGAACAGCCAACATGGTTTTATGAGGGGGAAGTCATGTTTGACCAACCTTACAGTCTTCTATGAGGAAGTAACTAGGTGGAGGGATGATGGTAGAGCGGTACATGTGTTTTTTCTTGATTTCAGTAAGGCATTTGATACTGTCTCCCACAGCATTCTCATAGATAAGCTAAGGAAGTGTGGGCTTGATGATCAGGTAGTGAGGTGGATCAAGAACTGGTTGAAAGGAAGAAGGCAGAGAGTTGTGGTCAATGGGGCAGAATCTAGCTGGAGGTCTGTAACTAGTGGAGTCCCTCAGGGGTCGGTGCTGGGACCAGTGCTGTTTAATATTTTCATCAACGACCTGGATGAGGGAACTGAGTGTACCCTCAGCAAGTTCGCTGATGACACTAAATTGGGGAGTGGCTGACACACCAGAAGGCTGTGTTGCCATTCAGCGAGACCTGGACAGGCTGGAGAGTTGGGCGGGGAGAAACTTGATGAAATTCAACAAGGGCAAGTGTAGAGTCTTGCATCTGGGGAAGAACAACCCCATGTACCAGTACAGGTTGGGGGTTGACCTGCTGGAAAGGAGTGAAGGGGAAAGGGACCTGGGGGTCCTGGTGGATAGGAGGATGACCATGAGCCAGCAATGTGCCCTTGTGGCCAAGAAGGCCAATGGCATCCTAGGGTGCATTAGAAAGGGTGTGGTTAGTAGGGCAAGAGAGGTTCTCCTCCCCCTCTACTCTGCCTTGGTGCGGCCACATCTGGAATATTGTGTCCAGTTCTGGGCCCCTCTGTTCAAGAAGGACAGGGAATTGCTTGAAAGAATCCAATGCAGAGCCACAAAGATGATTAAGGTAGTGGAACACCTCCCTTATGAGGAGAGGCTGAGGGAGCTGGGTCTCTTTAGCTTGGAGGAGACTGAGGGGTGACCTCCTCAGTGTTTACAAATATGTAAAGGGTGGGTGTCAGGATGATGGAGCTAAGTTTTTTTTCAGTGATATCCAGTGATAGGACAAGGGGTAATGGGTGTAAACTGGAGCATAGGAGGTTCCACATTAACATCAGGAAGAACTTCTTTACTGTGAGAGTGACAGAGCACTGGAACAGGTTGCCCAGGGGGGCTGTGGAGTCTCCTCCATTGGAGATATTCCAGGCCTCCCTGGACAAGTTCCTGTGTGATGTACTCTAGGTTACCCTGCTCTTGCAGGGGGGTTGGACTAGATGATCCTTTGAGGTCCCTTCCAACCCTTGGGATTCTGTGATTAGCCCAAGTTGTCTTCCTATGGAAGTTTCCCATGAGGAGCTTGTTTCTAATAGTCTCTTTAAGGGCCCATGCCCCTATAGAGACAAGGGCTCTTCAATTTAAGAGTTTTAACATGAGCCTTTACATGGCTTTACAGCTTTACAGCCTTTACAGCTTACTCATTAAATGCTTGCCTAGTTGACATACAACTCTTTTAAGAACTTGCAGTATTTTTAGTTTAGTTTACAGGATCTCCTGCCAGGCTACTAATACTAGAACACTATCTTTCTTTCTTAACTAATTATCACAAAATGCTGCAACAGGAATTTGTATGAAATGTTGGAAAGCTACTCATTCTAGAGAGTAAAACAAACCACTCAACATACCATCAGGGTGTACTCCACACGGATTATGCTACAGTCAAGGATTGAAGGGGAAACAGGGGGAATTTTCAACTGTTTGCCATTCCAGGTTTCTGTTTTGCCAGATGATAGGGATTCCCCACGGAGACTGGCAACAAGCTGTTTGACTTCCTTCATTTTCCCTTTGGCATAGAATGCTTGTGTTTGGTAAATAGTTGCCTTTGGCACCACCATACGCGAAGAGCAATTCTCAATCTCAGCAAAGATGTGAATTGATTCACCTGAAGCAAACAAAAAAAACACAAAAAACCCCACAAAATTTTACATTCTCTTTACATTTACAAGTCAACTTAGGAATACTATCACATTCTATAATCTTATAACACACTGGTTGCTGCTATCACTGCTCTACCCAGAAAAATATCCACTGATACTAACAGAAGCAAGATCCCCCATGAGCTGTTCTAAAAAAGAGGGGGGGGAGGGAGGCAGATGCAAAAAACCCAAACCAACAGCCAACAACAAAACAAACAAACCACACACCCCCAAAAAACCAAAACCAAACCACATAGCAGTTTAACAGTTGAGGCCCTTTAGCAATCTAGAGACACAAGTAGTGCTCTTTTGGTTAACAGAGTATACAGAGAAGACTGCTAAATACAGACTGAGGTAGTAAAAATACTGAAAACAATAGGTACAAGCTCTAGCTTTAGAATGGAAGGAAAAACTTATCCTGTAATTAGTTCTATTACATACCTGGGGTGTAGCCCTTTCTTTCAATTTTGGCACTTAAAGATATTGGGCCTGAAGTACAAAACCAACAACACAGAGTCTTCTCTTTTGTGCCTGCTTGGGGTGACTGCAAGAAGAGAAAAATACTGTTCATTAAATTAGGAGCTCTTGAATCTCTTCAGGTATTTAAATCAATACAATAAAAACCCCACAACTTTCATAATGCACTTATTACATCTTTTGACAAACAAACATACTTTCATAGGAGAAGTCTCAAGCAATTTAAAAAGTATTATACAGATGACTGTCCTAATTCCATTGCTGTATTAGTATTGCTTGTTCTGCCATCCTCCAATATTACAGCCATATTTAACAGCTTTTAATACTGAAACAAAACGAAACAAAAACTGTACAGCTTAAAAGAAAAGGCTTAATAGTCTACACATCCCAACATACTATTACAGAGCTTTTCAATTAACAGTAAATAAGAAAACATTTGTGCTTTCCATTAAGCTGTACTTCAGAAACAAAATAATTAGGCTAAACATTCTTGATAAGCTAAAATCTTGGTTCCTGCTGTTTCCTCGGTTTCTGAATGATCCTGTTTCATATATGTTAAAAAGACTTACTTTACACAATATCAGGATTTAGGGATTGATACAAAGCCCATTAAAGTCAAATGAGACACCTTTGATATTAATGGAGTCCTTGCAAGGACCCTTTGCAAGCCTGATTTTTTTTCACCCATAAACAAGAAACCTATTTCAGTGGACTTCCAAATATTTATAACCCCCCCCCCAAATTTGAATAAGGGATAAAATAAAGGATTTTCAGGCCAGACTAAAATCAAGTCCTCATTGAAAGCAGTTGTGATATTAAGGCTTTTATTAAAATGAAATTTCAGGAAAGAATTATATAGAATTGTGGCAATTTCTCCCTGCTGGTTGATAATTTCTGTACGACGGTTTTCTATTATGCACTGCAGTAAACTTTTTACTTTGCATTTTTAAGTTAGCAGTCTCTCACTAAAAAAAATTAAGAGTTGCACTGTTCCTTCCATAGGTTGTTCTTTATTTATAACTGAAGATGAAGAGTTCAAATTTTCTTCCTTAATGTAATTCTAGTATTTAGTATTATCAATTTAGATTGACAAATGCATTTTACATACCGTAAAAATCAAGCAATTCCAAGTACAGACTTAGTCTTCAAAATAGCAGTAGTTAAAGAGTTGCTAAATTTAAAAGAGGAGCTGTAGTTAAACTAGCAAATAAACATTAGGAAAAATTGCATGTTGATGTTGTTTCAGTTATTACATTTAATTATTTTTATGCCAGAAAGAATGGAGTAATTCTGTCATTTCTTACCAATAATGAAGGAGTATTGATATCTATATGCTCAAAGACTGTAAATTCCTTCTTTAATTTTACTGGTAGAAGCCAAGGCCTATGCAATTCAGCTTTCACCCAATAGCGCACACTGCCATGTCTGCCTTCGAATGAGGTAGCAAGTGGTCTGTACAGAAAAAAGGTCAAAGTTGAGTAAAGCTTTTTTCTCTTTCCAATAACAATACAATTGATCAGATTAGGAAATTAGCATGTAGAACTGTATTATTATTGCATCACAATAAGCACAACTTAATTGCAAAGTTTCCATATCTCAGAAAAATATAAGAATAAAGTTGGGAGAAAAATATCATCTCCAATTCATCCAACAGTAGCTTTGTAAAAGTTATAAGAATCATTTAAAGATTTGCGCTAGAAAATGCCAGAAGAGTACACATTCCCTTTAGACTTAAGAGGCCATTACCAAGAGTAGAATAAAGTATGCTATTTTAAGGTCAAATCAAGACCACCAAATACAATTAGCTTTAGTACCATCCAATTATTGTTTCGGCCATTGTATTCCATAAATAACTGTGTATTATTTCTTTAGCCAGTATCTCAGCAGTTCATAAAATGAAGGACATGAGATTTTTATATTCCAGTCACATCCAGTTAACTCTGACTTGTCTTTTCCTAAGATTTTTTTTTGCTTTTTTCAAAGGAAGAATATGCATTTTGCATTACATTTGAAATTCTTCATAATAAAAGATAAATTACAGGCAAAGCTTCCCTCTCTATCTTCCATAAGAAATAATACTAGCTATGCCAGTACTTTGCTAGAATTATTCTTTCTGCTACAGGTTTGTGTGGGGAGTGAAGGTGATAAAATTTGCATGGAAAAGCATTTGGGAATGAGCTCTGAGGCCTTGGTGCTTGACAAGCCCTGGGACAGACAAGTTGAGACACTGAAGTACAGGGAAGGTAAACAAGCAAGCCTTGGGAGGATGGGCCAGGATGTAGTTGTAGTGGGAATCTCAGCTGGAGGCCAGAGGATGTGTGGGTTGAGAAAGTCCAATCACAATGCTGCAGGCCCTATTTACCTGGAGAGTTTTACAGGGGCCAATGAGATTGAACATTGTATGTACATGCAGGTTGAAAAAGTAGTGAACAGGGGGATAAAAAGGGCTTGGTTGTAATAAAGTTGGATTTGAGTCTCCTCATCAACTTGAGTCCGTGTCATGAAACACCACAAATGGCACCCACCCAATGGAGCTTGAAAAGCAACTAGTCATCGATCGGGTGGCGTGGCTCAGCTGAACTACATGCTGAAAGGAAGCGAATTCAAACCATACAGGTTGCCTCTTGCAGAACAGGGGTAAGGGGCTGAGAACTATGGGGACTGCTTTAACAAAAGAGTAGGGAAATGTTCTCGAAGTTTTTGCTATAATTCTTAAGAAGTATGGGGAAAAAAGTTGATGAGGAAGAACGGAAATATATCCTTCTCTGGGCATCAAAAGTTGATCCATCTACTAATATTTATACCCCAGATATTTGGGATAAAATTAGTGTTAATTTGTGGGACTGTGCTACAAAAAAATGATAAAGTTGACGCCACAGGTTTGACATCTCTATTTGCACATCTGGAAGGCTTACTTTTTTTTTTGTTTGTTTGATTAATACAGATGAAAGGATTTTCTAATCAGTCCTCAATGTTTCATCCTGCCACCCTATCCTTTAAAGCAAAAATCAGTAAAGCCAGTCAGTATTTTGCCTTTTTCACCACTATTGCTTTGCATTGGGTCTGTCTGGGATGGAGTTAACTTCCCTCATAACAGCCCACATAGTGCAATGTTTGCATTTTATGGCTAGAACAGTGTTGACAACACACAGTTGTTCCAGCTACTGCTGAGCAGCACTGGCACAGCATCAAGCTTGTCTCTCAACATCCCATTCCCAAAGACCAACAGGCTGGATGGGGGCAAGAGGCTGGGAAGAGACAGAGACAGGACAGCTGACACAAACTGACCAAAGGGATATTCATAGAATCACAGAATGGTTTGGGTTGGAAAGGACCTTAAAGATCACCTAGTTCCAATCCCCCTGCCATGGGCAGGGACACCTTCCTCTAGATCAGGTTAGTCAAAGCCCTGTCCAACCTGGTCTTGAACACTTCAAGTGATGAGGCAGTTACAACTTCTCTGAGGAGCTTGTTCCAGTACCTCACCACAGATATTGGAAATGCTTCTTCCCAATGCCTGTCTTCATGGAAGAGGTGCCCCAGCCATCTCTCTGATCATCATATTCCATACCACATAACAGCACACTGAGCAAGAAAAGCTGGACAAGGCTGACAAACATTCACTGATATAGTGTTTGTCTTCTCAAGCATACTAATGATCTGCTCCCTTGGAAGTGGCTGGACATATGCCTGCTGACGGTAAGTAATAAATGCATTCTTATTTTTGCTTTTTTTTCTGTGTATGGCGTTTTTCATACTAAACTGTCCTTATTTCAACCCACAAGCTTGTCCATCTTATTTTCACTACCTGTCCTCTTGATGAGGGGGAGTGAGAGAGCACAACTGCATGGGGGGCTGACACGTAGCCAAGGTCAACCCATCACATTGGTTTTGTTTTAAATAAAATTTAGTAATATTTTCTGGATAAAAAATAGCAAAAAACAGTAAGAAGGCAGTGTTAAACTAGTATTCTTCAGGCCTTTTATTACCAGCTCCCCCATTATCAAAGACAGCTTCAAAGTTAGTCCTTCAAGTCACTTAAAAAGAACTTTAATGTTTTAATCAACATTTGTACTATTTTAGTGATCATCTATTTAATCTCAAACATATAAGAATCATAGAATAGTTAGGGTTGGAAAGGACCTTAAAATCACCTAGTCCCAACCCCCCTGCCATGGGCAGGCACACCTCACACTAAACCATACCACCCAAGGCTTCATCCAATCTGGCCTTGAACACTACCAGGGATGGAGCATTCACTACCTCCCTGGGCAACCCATTCCAGTACCTCACCACTCTAACAGTAAAGAATTTCTTCCATATATCCAATCTAAACCCCTGCTGTTTAAGTTTCAACTCGTTACCCCTTGTCCTATCACTACAGTCCCTAATGAACAGTCCCTCCCCAGTATCCCTGTAGGCCCCCTTCAAATACTGGAAGGCTGCTAAGAGGTCTCCACACAGCCTTCTCTTCTCCAGGCTGAACAGCCCCAACTTTCTCAGCCTGTCTTCATATGGGAGGTGCTCCAGTCCCCTGATCATCCTCGAGGCCCTCCTCTGGGACCAGATAAGATGCATCTATGGGGCCTGAAGAACCTGGCAGATGTAGTTGCCAAGAAAATATATATAATTTCTGGGAACTCATGGCTGTCCAGTGAAGTTCCTAGTGACTGAAAAGGGGGAAACAACACCCCCATTTTTAATAAGAGAAAAAAGGAAGACTCAGGGAACTACAGGCCAGCCAGCCTCATCTCAGTGCCCAGCAAGGTAATGCAGCAGATCCTCCTGGAAATCATGCTAAGGCACATGGACAATAAGGGGGTGATTGGTGACAGCCAGCATGGCTTCAACAAGGGCAAATCATGCCTGACAAATTTGGTGACCTTCTACCATGGGGCCACAGCATTGGTGGATAAGGCAAAAACAACTGACATAATCTACCTGGAGTTATGCATGGCATTTAACATGGTGCCACATGACGTCCTTGTCTCTAAACTGGAGAGACATGGATATGATGGATGGACCACTCAGATAAAGAACTGGATAAACAGTCACTCTCAGAGTTGTGGTCAACAGCTCTAGGTCCAAGTGGAGACTAGTGACAACTGGTGTTCCTCAGGGGTTGGTATTGGGACCAATGCTGTTCAGCATCTTTGTTAGCAACATGAACAGTGGAAATGAGTGCATCCTCAGCGTGTCTGCTAACAAAACCAAGTAGTAGGGAGCAGCGGACATGCTGGACAGAAGAGATGCCACCCAGAGGGACCCTTACAGGATCAAGAGGTGGGCCAGTGCAAACTTCATGAAGTTCAACAAGGCCAAGTGCAAGGTCTTGCATCTGGGTCAGGGCAATCCCAAGCACAAACACAGGCAAGACAGAGAATGAATTGAGAACAGCCCTGAGGAGGACTTTGGATTGTTGGCTGATGAGAAGCTCAACACAAGCCAGCAGTGTGCACTTGCAGCCAAGAAAGACAACCTGGGCTGCATCTAAAAGAGCATGCCCAGCAGGTCAAGGGAGGTGATTCTCCCCCTCTACTCTGCTTTCATGAGACCCCACCTGGAGTACTGCATTCAGCTCTGGGGCCCCCAAGCCAAGAGAGACATGGACCTGACTGAGCCCAGAGGGCCAAAAATATCAAAGGGCTAGAACAATTCTCCTATGAAGACAAGCTGAGTGAGTTGGGCTCCCTCAGCCTGGAGGCAAGAAAGCTCAGAGAAGACCTTATAACAGTCTTCCAATACCTAAAGGGGGCCTACAAAAATTTGGAAAGGCAGATTTTAAGAAGGGCATGTAGTGACAGCTTAGTAAGCTTTCATGGGATATAGCCCTAGAGGGCAGGGGGCCCAGACTCTTGGTTAATATTCAAGGATCACATGCTACAAGCTCAGGAGTGTTGCATCCCAACTAGAAGGAAGGGCAGCAGGAGGGCCAGGAGACCTCCCTGGATGGATAAGGAGCTGCTGAGAAAAATTCACCGGAAAAAAGAAGCTTATAAAGGGTGGAAGCAAGGACAGGCGGCCTGGGATGAATACAGGGATGTTGTCAGGGTAGTTAGGGACCAGGTTAGAAAAGCTAAGGCCCAGTTAGAGCTAAACTTAGCTAAGGATGTGAAAGATAAGAGGAAGGGATTTTATAAGTATGTAGAGGCTAAGAAACAGACTAGGGGCAACACAGGCCCCCTCTGGAAGCTTTCGGGAGAACTGGCTACACAGGATTTGGAGAAGGCTGAGGTTCTGAATGACTTCTTTGCCTCAGTCTTCACTGGCAAAGGCTCTGACCGCACCACCCAAGCCTTGGAAGGCAGACGCAGGGACTGTGAAAATCTAGACCTTGGGCCCACTGTACGAGAGGATCTGGTTCAAGAACATCTTAAGAACCTGAACATATACAAGTCCATGGGACCTGATGAAATCCATCCACGGGTCCTGAAGGAGCTGGTGAATAAAGTTGCAAAGCCACTGTCCATCATATATGAAAAATCATGGCAGTCAGGTGAAGTTCCTGACAACTGGAAAAAGGGAAATATAACCCCCATTTTCAAGAAGGGGAAAATGGATGGCCTGGGAAATTACAGACCAGTCTCACCTCTGTGCCTGGCAAAATCTTGGAATAGATTCTCCTGGAAGGCATCCTAGGGCACATGAAAAACAACAATGGCTTCACTAGGGGGAAATCCTGCCTGACCAATTTGGTGGCCTCCTATGATGGGGCTACAAAAGTGATGGACAGGGGTGGAGCAGTTGAAGTCATCTACCAGGACTTGTGCAAAGCGTTCGACACTGTCCCACATAACATCCTTGTCTCTAAATTGGAGAGACATCAATTTGATAGGTGGACCACTCGGTGGATGAAGAACTGGCTGGATAGCCGCACTCAAAGAGCTGTGCACAACGGTTCATTATCCGGCTAGAGACCAGTAACAAGTGGTGTCCCTCAGGGATCGGTGTTGGGACCGGTCTTATTTAACATCTTTGTTGCTGACATGGACAGTGGAATTCAGTGTGCCCTCAGCAAGTTTGCCGATGACACCAAGCTGTGTGGTTCGTTGATATGCTGGAGGGAAGGAATGCCATTCAGAGGGACCTTGACATGCTTGTGAGGTGGGCTGATGCCAGCCTCATGAAGTTTAACCATGACAAGTGCAAGGTCCTACACCTGGGTCGGAGCAATCCCAGGCACAGCTACAGGTTGGACAAAAAGGAAATTCAGTGCAGCCCTGTGGAGAAGCCTTGGGGGTGTTGGTCAATGAGAAAATAAACATGAGTCAGCAGTGTGCACTCACAGCCCAGAAAGCCAACCGTATCCTGGGCTGCATCAAAAGAAGCATGACCAGCAGGTCGAAGGAGGTGATCCTGCCCCTCTACTCTGCTCTTGTGAGACCTCACTTGGAGTATTGTGTACAGTTCTGGTGTCCTCAACATAAAAGGAACATGGAACTGTTGGAACAAGTCCAGAGGAGGGCCATGAGGATGATCAGGGGACTGGAGCACCTCCCATATGAAGACAGGCTGAGAAAGTTGGGGCTGTTCAGCCTGGAGAAGAGAAGGCTGCATGGAGACCTCTTAGCAGCCTTCCAGTATTTGAAGGGGGCCTACAGGGATGCTGGGGAGGGACTGTTCATTAGGGACTGTAGTGACAGGACAAGGGGTAACGAGTTGAAACTTAAACAGCAGGGGTTTAGATTGGATATATGGAAGAAATTCTTTACTGTTAGAGTGGTGAGGTACTGGAATGGGTTGCCCAGGGAGGTAGTGAATGCTCCATCCCTGGCAGTGTTCAAGGCCAGGTTGGATGAAGCCTTTTGTGGTATGGTTTAGTGTGAGGTGTCCCTGCCCATGGCAGGGGGGTTGGAACTAGGTGATCTTAAGGTTCTTTCCAACCCTAACTATTCTATGATTCTATGATAGGACAAGGGGAAACTGCTTTGAACTGGAAGAGAGGAGATTTAGATTAGAGATTAGGAAGAAACTCTTTACTATCAGAGTGGTGAGGCACTGGAACAGGTTGCCCAGAAAAGCTGTGGATACCCCATCTCTGGCAGCATTCAAGACCAGGTTGGGTGCAGCCTTAAGCAACCCAGTCTAGAGAAAGTTGTCCCAGCCTATGACAAGGGAGGTCAGAACTACATGACTTTTGATGTCCTTTCTGATGCTTACCAATTCTATTACTCTGTGATCCATTTCCAGACTCTCTGTTCCTTGATATTTAACCCACCTGCAACTTGTGTTTTAGCTAATTTCCATGTTGCTAACTCCTCTAGAATTCTTTCCTTCACAATGTATAGATTAGACAACTCAAAACTTGTGTGTGCATGTGGCAGTTTACCTTAAGACTACTGCTATCATTCCTGCTTCATCTTTGCTTTCAGAGATAAATAGGATTAGATATGGGAATGTTTCTTGCTTCATCCACCCATCCATTTGCTTATTTACATCCTGGCTTTTTGTATGAAGGTCAGCCTGAGTACATCCTGCCATGGTTTAAGCCCAGCCGGTAACTCAGAGCCATTTAGCCACATGCTCACTCCCCCCTTCCTCCCCCCACTCCCAGAGGGATGGGGAGGAGAACTGAAAGAATGTAACTCCTACAGGTTGAGATAAGAACAGTCCAGTAACTAAGGTATAATAGAAAGTTACAACTACTACCACCAACAATAAGGTGAGAGAACACAATTGCTCACCACCTGCCAACTGATACCCAAGCCAAGCAGCAATCTGGGCCTTCCAGGTAACTCCTCCCAGTTTATACACTGGGCATGATGTGCTGTGGTATGGAATACCCCTTTGATTAACTTGAGTCAGGTGTCCTGTCTCTGCTTTCACCCAGCTTCCCCTCCTCACTGGCAAACCATGAGACAGAGTCTTTGATCAGAGTAAGCATTACTTCGCAACAACTGAAACCATTGGTACATTATCAGCACTTTTCCCAGACTAAAGTAAAAAACACAGCACTGCATCAGCTACTAAGGAGAAAAATGACTGCTACTGCTGAACCTATGACAACATCCCAACCCAAACAAAATCCTCTTATTTTGTTCAAATGTGGTTAAGCTTGCCACATCTGGTTCAGACTGAGTCTAAACAGTTAGGCTGTTATCACTAGTTCTGATGGCCTTTATGGCTCCAGTAAAATCTTGTTTCAATTAGAAGATACCTTTGCAGGACTCAAATGACAAACTCCCCTCCCTTCTCCTGTGAATGATTAAAATACTACAAGACTTAATGAGTCAACAGACCTCAGTCAAAAGAAAGAGTAACCAACTGGGCAACAAAGGGTTCATGTTTTGTGAGAAGCTCTTAACCAGTTTAAAAACTACCTCTTCAGTTTAATGAAATTATGCCATCTATTGCATGCCTGAGCACAACTCCTACTACCATTGAAAAGGTTTTCCTTCCAGCAACAATAATTTTTCTTGAGCAGGTATGTACCTTAGCCTTCTCTCACAGAAGCTGTGCACTGCACATAAGTACTTACATCTGTGGAAGCTCAAAGCTGAATGCATATTCATGCCTTCCTGAATGAATGGTGTGAAGGCCTTCTTCAGAATTGTCATAATCTAGAAGGGAAAAACCCAATATACTATTCCACCTGTGAACATTTTACACAGCATAATATATTCTATAGGTTTCTTTTCCAGATTAAGAGGTATTTATACTTCCTTCACAAAGAACATAGTGTTCCAGAAACAAGTTTCTCCAGTCCATTTGTATTGGCTGCTAGATGTATGGCTTCAGAATTTTTAAGGTTAGGCGAGATCCCAAGATTGACACCTTGCATGAAAGCAGACATTAACCTGTTTTATATTTATAATCTTGGTACCAAGTACTGACATACTTGTAACTGCTGCTATTTCAAGGTCTGCCTCTGTTGTGGTTTAAGCCCAGCCGGTAACTCAGAACCACGCAACTGCTCTCTCACTCCCTACACATCCCCCCCCTTCCTCCCCCTACACCCAGAGAGATGGGGAGAAGAACCAAAAGAATGTAACTCCCACAGGTTAAGAACACTCCAGTAACTAAGGTATAACACAAAACCACTACTGCTGCCACTAATAATAATAATGATAACGGAAATAACCAGGGAAGAGAATATAACTGCTCACCACCTGCTGACAATACCCAGCCCAACCCAAGCAGTATTCTAGCCTTTCCGGGCAACTGTCCCCAGTTTATACACTGGGCATGACATGCTGTGGTATGGAATACCTCTTTGGGTACTTTGGGTCAGGTGTCCTGTCTCTGCTTCCTCTCAGCTTCCCCTCCTCCCTGGCAGAGCATGAGACTCAAAGTCCTTGGTCAGAGTAAACATTACTCAGCAACAACTAAAAACATAAGTGTTACCAGTGTTGTTCCCAGGCTGAAAGTCAAAAACAGCACTGCACCAGCTACTAAGAAGGAGAAAAATGACTGCTACTGCTGAAGCCAGGACAGCCTCAAAGATTTGCAATAGAAACTGGTTTCCAATATTATTTCTAGTTAAAATTGAGCTGTCTAATTGTATTAAGATCATTTAATACTGTCTGCTACATTAATAGAAGATAAATTATGAAATGTAATCTATCTGCTGCCTAGCAAGTACCAAAACTGGGGTTTTTTTGTTTGTTTTGCCCTTTTTTTTTTTAAAGTAGCACATAAGCACCACCTAGAAAGTTTAAACCATGACACAAATCCAGGGGGAATGGTGGCAAACTGTCCAATGAAGGTTTTTTAGAGCTATTAAAAAATAAAATAAAAATCAAAGTTAAGCTTGATTTTGCTTGGATAGCAGACACAACCATTTCCCAATTTCAACAAGAAAGCAGACTGCATTTTATAGATATGATTCCTTGTATTGCTTTAAATGCTACAACAAATTTGTTGTTTGCTGTGATAAAACTATCATGAAACCAGAAACATATGATTCCAAAGCAGAAAATTATTGAGAAAACAACTGAACATCTCATACACAACGGTTGTGCAATAAAAACATAGTGGGATTACGTAAAAGACATTGTTAATTATTAACTTTGTTATCTATTGTTAATAGTCTGAAACATTATGAAAGAACATGGGTACATTTTAAGATTTTTTTGTTTTAGTTCCCATTGTCATTACTAAAACGCTGATGCTCCAATTTCTTTAGTGCACCAGAAATGCTGAAACAAAACTTATGCAAAAAAAAAAACCACAAAAACCCAAAAAACAAACAACAAGTGCCACAAACAAACTAGAACCCTGCTTACACAAATGCATACTCAGTGCATAACGTTATGAAATAAGACATTTCAATACACTATAAGAACAAAATGTGTATACAGGTGGGGTGTGGGTTGTTTTCGTTTAAAAAAAAATACCTGGAGGTTTTTGTTTGGGTTTTGGGGGGTGGGTTTATAAATTAAAAAATAAAAACAATATAGTCTTTCCCTTGCACATAAGTTTTTTCATCTTCTTCACCTCCTTCCTGACAGATCAGCAGTCCCATTGAGCCTGAGCAGCAGCAGAACTAAGCTGTCAATCACAGACTAAGCTGAAGCAGGAGATGACTGGTCTAAATGGACACAAGCAGGATATGTCAGCCACTCTCATACATACAGTATACATTATACCCCACTATATTTGCTCAGCAACTCTGCTCACAGCCTAGCCTGACTACTGCACAAATAAGGAAGGAGGGGCACTACCCATGCCTCACCATCAGGCCTCCCCATACCACAGGGCCATGCTGCTGGCTTGCCCCAGCTTGCCCTGTGCTACATGCAAGATGACACCCCAATCCTACAGTTCTCAGGAGCATGTGCTGACCATTAGTGAAAAGCTATAACAGCCCTGGCTGGGGGCACAGGAAGGGAAAAACTACTCAGTGAAGGGATGTAAGAAGCCCTACCAAGGCCCCAATTGGATCCATTGTTTGTGTGTATGTGAACAAACAGGCAGCAAAGGAGAAAGCAGTAACTGCTGAATTGAAACACCCCATACCCAGGGTTCTCAGCAAGGTAAATTTGTACTTCACAGCTAGTGCCGTCCCATACCATATATGCTCCAACTCCTCAGGGAGGAAGGTCCTGGAGCACCCCCAACCCCAAAACGGGGTGGCCTCCCGAGTGGTCAAAGCCCATTAGTACGGGAACCTCCCCCTCAGCCTCACTCTTCTCCGGCATCCCAGCTCCCTATAATCAGCTGCTGGCATCAGTTTAGCAACAGGTTAACAAACCCCAGCAAGCCAATAACAAGGTGTAGTCAGGGAGTGGCCTTCTGGACTATGCTAGGGTACTAGGTATTGAGGCAATTATTCTAAATCCTGCCCCTGCAGCCGAGGGAGGGGCAGCAGTAGTCCCGGGACAACTGCTTAAATTTTTACATGATACACATGCAGCAGTGCGCAACCTGACTAGCTTCTGGTGTCAGATCTGTCCCACTTTTTGTTTCCTTCCCAGCCAAAATGAGGCACCTACTATCACGGTCAGCATTTGTATCTACATTCCATGTGCAAAGTCACTGATGCTGCTTTAAGCAGACAGTATGGGGTTGCCCTCCTACTTGTAAGTATGCGTCATGGTTTAGACGCATCCAGTAACTCGGTATTGCACAGATGCTCACTCTCCCCCTTCCCCCCACCCCCAGCTGGTATGGGGAAGCAAATGGAAAGAATCTAAAACCCGTGGTTTGAGATAAGAACAGTTTAGTAACTGAAATACAGTACAATATCAATACTAATAGTCATGATAAAGGAAATAAAGGGTGATAATATAAAACTAAAAGGGAAAGGAAAAGATAAACCACAAAAACCAATAAACAAGTGATGCACAAAGCAATTGCTCACCACCTGCCAGCCTACAGGCAGCCCAACCTGAGCAGTGATCTGGACCATCCAGGTAACCCCCCAGTTTATATACTGGACATGACGTGCTGCAGTATGAAATACCCCTTTGGCTAGTTTGGGTCAGGTGTCCTGGCTCTGCTCCCTCCAAACTTCTTGTGCCCCTCCTCACTGGCAGGGCATCAGACACTGAAAAGCCTTTGACTTAGCCTAAGTGCTACTTAGCAACAACTAAAACATAGGTGTTATTAGCTTTATTCTCAGACTAAAGTCAAAACACAGCACTGTACCAGCTGCTAGGAAGAAAATTAACTCTATCCCAACTGAAACCAGGACAGCATACATCCTACTATGAATGACTCACACATGCTTGTACATTTCTGTTATTTGCAAAACAGAGGTGAATGAACTTTCACAGAGAATTATTTGTAAGGCAGCAATACAAAAAAACATTTGAGCTCAAAGCAACCATATGAGTGTCTTGTGCTTACTTACATCACAGTCACATAAAAAAAAAACACACACACACAAAACCCACACACAACTCACCTCTGCTACACTGCTACTTAAGAGCTGCTTAATAAAATGCTCAACCTACAGTCAAATCAGAGGAAACTCTGCAGTAAATTTGCTGCATGTAAAAAAAAAAAGTAACACAAAAATGCCAGCCCAAACTACGTTTTAATGTTTTCTTGTGCTAGGAATTAAGTCATCACCACCACCTGACAAGTGCAACCAATCTATAGAGATTACTCCTTCCCCTCTTTCCAGGACTAGTCCCAAACAGAATTGAACCACTTCTAACAAAGGACTGAAACTTCATAAAAAACAAGCTTAGAGTCCCGTATACTTTCACAAGGTAACTATGCAAAAAATAGATTAGCAAATTTAAGACCCATAATCCCACTCACAATGCAATACCCTATCTCTATACCCTAAATAAGGGCATTTGCAGGATACTTCCCATTTATATAGGTGCTTAACAGACCAGGTTTTCACTGAACGCAGGTTCCAGAACGCCACAATTTAGAAGCAACACTCCAGTTGTACAACTATGATCTCTTATTTGACTTTTCAGACAGATTTTTACATTTAGGTCCCCCATCGAGAAGTTTAACAAAAGAAATTAAAAGTCCTTTACACATTCAGAATAAAGGAAGAGATAAAAAATTACAAACAAGATGCTGATAGCATGTCAAAGTAAGCCATAGAGAATCTGATCTGCCAACAATAAACCAATCATAGAAGTCATCATACATCAGTCTGAAGCTCAGACCTGTATCTATAACATGTCAAAGTCTGGCATTGTTTTAATTACACTTATTATTCCATAGGATGCTATCAAGAAAGTAATTTACTGCATATATGATTTTATTTTTTCCCAAAGAAAAACAAATCCCACTAGTAGAGCTATTAAAAATTTGTGATAAACACATAAATGTATTGGCTTTTGCAATTCATAGATGTGATTATGTGGACATAACTATACGAGTTTATAGTAACAAAAACAAAGCTCAATAAAGACATAAGATGAGCAAACTGGAGTCATATAGTAGAAGAATCTGTAAAGTTAAAAAGAAGAAGGGGGGGGGGGTTGCATGCTTGATAGAAGAAAAGCTAGTGCCTGTAAAGTATAGAGTTAAAATACTTTTTAGCTTAACTTAGGTTGTAGAAAGAGAATTGTTGTTAGCTTGTGGAATTTAGTGGCCCCACTAAATGTGAGTTAACTGTTTCACACTGGTCCTCTAAAGTATCTTTAGTTTTAAAGAACAATGTTTGTGTTGTAAGTCTGTGGTGAGATAACAAGATTTAGTGACCCCACTAAACATGAATGAGTTATTTCACACCATCCTTCTACTTATCAGTTAGTTCAAAGACAGAGCCTCCCAAACATCTGCTAGCTTGGGATACTCCTGTCCTGCTATAAAATTTGCAGGAAGGTCACACTGTTTCAAATCTTTGTTAGTTACCAGAATAATTACAGATATGGCTGGTTTTAGCGAGTTGTGTAATTACTGGGGCGTCCAACTGGGCCAAAGGTGAAAAGCACACTGTGAGGAAGACTGCTTACTTCATCTTGAAGACCCCTACTCACATGAGGAAGACTGCTTACTTCATCCTCAAGACCCCCGCCCACAATTATTGAAGAGCAGTGCGTAGACGCCAAGAGGAGGGGACTTATGATAATAAATTACTGGACTTAATTATAATGTTCCCTGCCTATATGCAGGGATTATAAATATGTATGTGACTAATGGAATTGTGAAAGTATATAAACCTGTAACAAATACTAATCATTCGCGCCTCTGGCTACGGTCATGCCCCCAGCGCTGTTTGCTTTTATTGTCTTTGTCCCTTAATAAAACCTTGTTATCTTGTTTAGAGAAGTGGATTCGTATTTCACAAATGCAAACCCATATGAAAAGGCTGTGTTAAAAGGCAGGCATTTTAAAAAATTCCCTGTTCGCAGCTACCTTGAAAACACACCTCATCATGGTTTTAATACTAAGTAAACATACAAATAATTAAAACAAACAAATAAACAAAAAAATCCCAAACAGCCTAAGAACATAACCAACCTTTAGAAATAGTGAATTCTACAGAATTACATATTAAAAAAGGATAAACCAAGAAAGTGCAAAAATATGTCATTGTCTGAGAAAATGTCGTTCTATAGTTACTGAATAAGTGAAACACTTACCTCTTTCATGCCCGAATAGAACGTCCTTACAATTAAAATACTCTACTTCTTCAGTATAATTTTGTGTATAAGCAGTGTTGGATCCAGCATTTCTAGATTCAGTCCAACGTACTTTCGCATATCCTCTTGCATGGATTTTAAGAGATTTTAGTTTAATTTCCCCGGAAACTTCTAAACTAACCCTTCCTGAGACTGTGTCTCCGCTAGAATAGACAGGGATACTGGTAGCATTGAGACAATCAAAGCTTATCGTTAAACTCTTCACCTTCCCCAGGACCATATTTTACAATGAAGTACAAGAAATATACTGAAAAAGGGAATTAAAAAAAAAAAAGAGAAAGAGAAAAAAAAGGTCTCATGAAAAACACGATTTTCACTCTACAGTGATCAACACCCCCACCACACAAAAAGCCTACCAACGAGATCAACGTATCCTTGTAGGACAAACGCTTCATCAAAATTACTGAAAATACCGCAGCAAAAACCACCCAACCCTGCAATCTCCTTAAAAAGCCACAGAGGCCCACACGCTTCCAGCTCACTAAGAGCAGCTTTGAGAAAAACAGCTCATCTGCGCATGCGCGAACAAATTCGTGGCGGCGGTTTCTTTTGTTACTTGTGTGTACATTTCCTGTCCTGTGTGCTTTTTCCTATGTTATTGCTTCTGTCTCGTACGAAGAATTGCGGCACTCCCTAGTGGAATCAGGGTTTCACTGCGACTTTGCGCTGTGATGCAAAGAAGAATGTACTGAAGAAACTGAAAGATGTCTGTGGCCGGGGATGTGAGGACTCCTTAACCGGAGAGTTTCGACGTGACGTCTCGTCTCCCTGCCTAGCACGGTCTGGAGACTCTGGCTGTTTAGCCGGGAGGTGTCGCAGAAGGAACTAGCAGCTGAAATCGGGTAGTTGGATGGTGAGGGCCGGGCTCCAGCGTCTGGCCGCAGCCGGCACGGGTTCTTCCACTCTGCCATGGGTTGCCTGGTTAACAGCAAGAAATAGCAAGTGATCTGTCAGGAAAATGCTTGGCATGTCGCTCAGTTACAGACCTCACCCAAAGCTTTTGTTCCTGAAGCGATTAGTCCTGATGTTATAAAGTACTCGGATAAAATCAAAGAATCAATTGAGTAACATAATATATATCAATTTATTACAATAAATTTGGCAAGCGATAGCAAGCAAAACAGCGCTGGGCGGCAGAGGAGCCTCTGCTCCACCAAAGGCACGCGCCCCCCTTCCTTGAGATTGTGGTTCTTATAGTCCTTTACTTCCGATATACGTGTTCTTCCGTGGTGTACTCTGCATCTGCGCCAGTCTGTTGTTAGCGGGTCTTTTCCTGCCTCCCGGTGGTCGCTGGGATGAAGGCCCCAAGTCTTTTTCTTGTAATTGTCTTGTGACCTTCGCTTAACAAATGGTAATTCATCATGTCTTGCAAAAATACAGAGCTTGCACAAGTATTCTTTACATTACTGGATATCTGTGGCTAATATAAGGTCTATTCCTTATCTATCCAAGGCTAACATTTGGTTTGTTTGCATTACAGATGTCTGTGGCTAATATAAGGCTTATTCCTTATCTATTTAAGGTTGACATCCGTTTTGGTTTGTTTGGTTTTTTTTTTCTTTCTTTTTTTTTTTACTAGTATAAGCATGATTTGATTAACAAGCATTATCTCTTTTATTACAATCCCCCCTTTTTCTATTTACCATTTTGTTCATCAAATCATGATAGCATTTCAGTTGCATTAATTAATTCTGTTTCTTCTCCCTTTATTTGTTCATATTTAGTTCTAACTATCATTAAATGTGCTGCTTCTAATCTCCCTTTCACAACTGATATTAATTTATTGAAAATACATGGTCCAAAAGTAAGGCTTACAATTAACAAAATTAACGGTCCTGCTAAAGTTGACAATAATGACAATAGCCAAGGTGAATAATTAAACCACGATTCATACCAGCTTTGTTGTTGTTCCTTTTATCTTTTTCGTTTTTCTAGCCCCTCTCGTAATTTTGTCATGGTGTCTCGTACCACGCCAGTATGGTCAGCATATACACAGCATTCTTCTTTTAAAGCGGCACACAGTCCCCCTTGTTGCAAAAACATTAGGTCTAACCCTCGCCTATTCTGAAGCACCACTTCTGATAAGGATCTTAAGGATGTTTCTAGGGCACTTATAGACTTCTCTATTTTAGCCAAATCTTCATCTACTGCTATCCTAAGGGAATTGAATTCCTTGTGTTGGTTAACTATAGAGGCTATTCCTGTACCCAGTCCACCTGCCCCAGTTGTTAATAATGTAGCAACTGTAAGAGCTGTAAACGGTTCACGTTTGGCTAAATGATGTTCTTGGACAGTATGATAGTCGTATACAAATTGTTCTGGATGATACACAATTTTTGGTACTATCATTACCTGAATACAATAATCGTGATTTTCATTGAATAATTTTAGAGAGAGACAGGGTGTAACTCTGAGACTCGCGCAAACGCATCTAATATTCACTGCAGGTAATAACCAATCAGCTGGCGTTTCTCCTCTTATTGCTCGAGTTATCACTCCACACAGATGTTGTTTCTGTTTAGGTATGGAACCTATACATCTTCCTTTTCCTGTGGCTTGGGTCAAAGTAATGCCTTGCTGATTGTTCTTGTCTTTTTTCCACAAACATTGTGCTGGGTTAGTACCATTCATTCGTCTAGCCTTTGTGGTGACTCCAACTGCCTCATGATGAGGTGTGTTTTCAAGGTAGCTGCGAACAGGGAATTTTTTAAAATGCCTGCCTTTTAACACAGCCTTTTCATATGGGTTTGCATTTGTGAAATACGAATCCACTTCTCTAAACAAGATAACAAAGTTTTATTAAGGGACAAAGTCAATAAAAGCAAACAGCGCTGGGGGCATGACCGTAGCCAGAGGCGCGAATGATTAGTATTTGTTACAGGTTTATATACTTTCACAATTCCATTAGTCACATACATATTTATAATCCCTGCATATAGGCAGGGAACATTATAATTAAGTCCAGTAATTTATTATCATAAGTCCCCTCCTCTTGGCGTCTACGCACTGCTCTTCAATAATTGTGGGCGGGGGTCTTGAGGATGAAGTAAGCAGTCTTCCTCATGTGAGTAGGGGTCTTCAAGATGAAGTAAGCAGTCTTCCTCACAGTGTGCTTTTCACCTTTGGCCCAGTTGGACGCCCCAGTAATTACACAACTCACTAAAACCAGCCAGATCTGTAATTATTCTGGTAACTAACAAAGATTTGAAACAGTGTGACCTTCCTGCAAAATTTATAGCAGGACAGGAGTATCCCAAGCTAGCAGATGTCTGGGAGGCTCTGTCTTTGAACTAACTGATAAGTAGAAGGATGGTGTGAAATAACTCATTCATGTTTAGTGGGGTCACTAAATCTTGTTATCTCACCACAGACTTACAACACAAACATTGTTCTTTAAAACTAAAGATACTTTAGAGGACCAGTGTGAAACAGTTAACTCACATTTAGTGGGGCCACTAAATTCCACAAGCTAACAACAATTCTCTTTCTACAACCTAAGTTAAGCTAAAAAGTATTTTAACTCTATACTTTACAGGCACTAGCTTTTCTTCTATCAAGCATGCAACCCCCCCCCCCTTCTTCTTTTTAACTTTACAGATTCTTCTACTATATGACTCCAGTTTGCTCATCTTATGTCTTTATTGAGCTTTGGTTTTGTTACTATAAACTTGTATAGTTATGTCCACATAATCACATCTATGATTTACGAAAGCCAATACATTTATGTGTTTATCACAGGATGCCAGTATTCTCTTGTTTTCACTTGGCTGCCTCTGGTCAGTCTGCATGTTCTGCTTGGATAAGGTTTTACAATACTTTCTTAAATCCACCCATGCTTAAATTACAACTAAGGTACAGAACAGCAAAGTTACAATTAAGGTACAAAACGATTAACTAAGGTACAGAACAGCAAAATCAAAGGCCTACTATTGATTTGCAAACTTTCAAATATAATTATTTCTAACATTTCCCCCCTTTGAAAATACTTAATCTTCAGCAAGTATTTTCACTTCTTTGAACTTAAGTAGCTGTCTCCTGATAGGTAGGCGAGGGTGTTGGGTATTTTGTATACTCTCTCCTTACTGCTCCTATATTTCGATGGGTCCATGCACTGCTGCAGCCTATTTTCCTTCGGATACAAATATACATCTGATCTATCATCAAAAACACAATTAAGATCATGATTACAGTTTGTATTAGGGAACGAACCCATCCAGTAAGATGAAGGCCTAAACTATCAAATAATGCTCTAATCCAATTTTGTTCAATATCTTCCCTTTCCTTTTCTGCTTCTTGTAATGTTTTGGTCAGCTGGGAAATATTGTGCTCTATATCTGCAGTCACATTGAGAATGTGAACACAGCAATGGTCCACTCTGTCTTTTAAATGTCCAGAGACACCATGCTCTTTAAGTAACAACATGTCTAATGCCATTCTGTTCTGCACTGTCATTTTGGTTGTCGCCTGTAATTGCAAATTTAAATCTCTGAATCCCTTCTTCATTATTGTAGCTAATCTTTCCGTTTGACCAATCAGCTTGTCAATCATTTCTTTATTTCGATATGCTGCCACTTGAGCAAATAGGGATTCTAAAGCCCATCCTACTTTAACTCCCGTGGAAGGTTCCTGACAAGTATCTTCATCATTATCATCACTTATATCTCTTCTTGTTCAAATTTGCAGGGTTTCCAATTTGCCTTTAAATGGTGATTTCTTCCAAATTGGACAGAGGGTGGGTAATCCCAAAGTAATTTCTTTAGCTGGACCTTCCATGATTAAATGAGTAGTCCAGGTTCCATCACTGACTGCCCAGACAAAATGTCCCATACTATGCACTGCTGAATACCTACTGCCTATATAGTCATCTGGGACGTTAGTTGTTTTTCCTCTGAGTTTTAGTCCCCAACATGCACAGCCGGCCATTAAAGCAATCTTAACTGGGAGTATTGTAATCTTTTCAGGGTCAGTATCACAATCCAAAATTTTGTACAATTCCACCAGGGCATATTTCTGATAATATCTCGACTAACCTTATCCATGGATAGCAAGGTATTTATGTCTCCTGTTGCATTTTGTTTCCCTGTCCATTTAAAACACCAAGGTGTGTTTCCAATATATTGGAATTTCTGCAGAATACTCATTGACCAAATTGTGTCCCAATTTTGTTTTGAATTATTCACCTTTTTTACTTGTCTGTTTACCTTAATTTCTTTATCATAAATACATCATCCCAATTCTCCTCTTATAGAGGTAAACTGAGAATTTAATTTTTCTGCATAATGACTTTGATACCAAAAGTACAGGGTCTCCGAAAAGACCTTTTTGATATTCTGTCACTGTTACATTTTTCGTTATCTCTTTTTCCTGAGAGGTAATTGTTTTGTTAATTTCTGGAAGTGAAAATGTTATTATTCTCAGATGTCACAATTGCTATATTGCGGAAAGAGAATCAAAACTAGACAAATTTGAAGAATTTAGTGGGTCCTATTTCCTACATATGCCAAGTACAGGCTGCTGGGCCTGCCCTTTTTCTCCTGGATGGCTCTCTGATAACAGGGGAGGCCATCCCTCACATCAAGGTCTGGTATGGCATGTGTCCCCACCGCTCCATGCCTGCTGGGTTGCAGCCAGCAGCAGAGCTAAAGGTTCTTCTTGGTGGCAAACACAGGGCCAACCCAGTCTTGCCCTTGACTGTGGTAGCAGGCGTTTGGTCAACATCAGTCCTTGCACCCTGTTGTCAGTGCAGAGTTTCACCTGCTTCATCCAGTAACAAGTCACTACTATGGCAAAGCACACACAGATTTACATGAGCAGAGTATTACAGAGTGCATCAGCATGTTGAAGATGCTGATGGCAGCAAGTGATTAACCAAAGAAATTTCTTACAGTGGAGTTCTCCCATCCTCTTAATTTGTTCCATTACCTGCTTTATAACACTACCATCATATTAGAATCTTTCTAGCTTTTGCTTTAGCATTTTCTAGCAGCTGCTGCAAATTTGCATGCTCTAACATCTCTTTTACAAGTGATAAATCCATACTATACAAGGTATAGTTTCTTATTAGCAACTGGTTAGTAAATACAGGTGGTTTTATACACAAAATCACAACCTCTAATAATTTACAAGCACACATATTCAAGTTGCTACTTTTCAGTTACACCCAAGTGATGTTTGCAATCATTCGTTTTTCTCTTCCTCTATCTCATTTTGTTTGGGGTATTCACGGTCAGCTCCTGTAGCTGATGCATCGAGTTCTTCCACTCATCTGTCCTGCTCATGGCAAGGCTTGACAAACTGCAGGCATCCACCATGGACCTGTAGGTAGGAGGACACAAATATACCCCCTCCCCCAGGTTATCAGTTCTTGAGAAATAGACAGGTTAAAGTGATTCCTTAAGGCAGAAACATTCTGATGCAAAAGGAATGTGAAGCAGCTGCAAAAGTAAACTGCACCTTTGTAACAGTCAAAGGGGTTTGCTGTACAATTACCCACTTTTTTTTCCTTTCTTTCTCTGCCACCCTGATACTGCTTAGGTGACAGCTGATAAAGCTTGTGGTTGCATTTCCCCTCTCACTTTTTCAGTTAGCAGTTCTTGTTTCCTCCAAGTCTTGGATTCACCCTGAAACAAAGAGGCACAAAATGTAATCAGTTCTAAAGTAATGATAAGTTTGGCTTTGTAATGAAAAGTAACCGTTTTGCCTGAAGGCAGTTTCAGGTCCTCAGAACCTCAATACAAAAGGTGTGACAAGAACAGAATGGAAAACGACCAAGGGGTGGGTAGCACCTGGGACTAGCTGATGGCCAGGATGGCAGTAGTTAAAACCTATTGATAAGTAAAAGAACAGGATGATTGCTATATCTGTAATGTTAATTAAGCTGGGAACCACCATCATATTTTGTATGAATGCGGGAAACTTTCTGGAAATGATGTAATGTTCTCAGTGACCATATAAGGATGACCTGTAGAGCAATACGGGGACACACGTTAGGAGGAGCTATCCCCCGTGTCTCCCGGCGCCGTAATAAAGAATACCTGCTTGTCAACTTGAAACTCTGTTGGCGAGTTTGTTCATGGAGTTTTCTCCGAATCAATTTGGCGACCCAGATGGGACCCTCTCTGCTCGGCTGCAGGACCCGCTGAGGACAGGGCTCCCTAGGGCCCTCGGGAGTTTTTCCTGGAGGGACCCCTCGACTCATTCGGATCACTGCGGGAGCAGACAAGGACCATCTTCAGAAAAGGTATTCTTTTATATTTTAAGGGGGGATCCTGCAAGACGCAGTGGCAGAAGGCGTCTTGTAGAAAGCATTGTATATTGGTTTGGTAAGCGTACGCATGGTGAGGAAGCCTTCCGTAAATCGAGATAGGAAATCTCGTGGGTAAAGGCGTATACCCGGCTGCTAGCGTCCGTTTGGTATACACCCACAAGAAGCAGTGGGCATCTTGTGGTTTGGGTTATGCAAGACGCAGTGGCAGTAGGCGTCTTGTAGGAAAGGTTTTTACCGGTATACAATCACAAGAGGCAGTGGGCATCTTGTGGTTTGGGTTATGCAAGACGCAGTGGCAGTAGGCGTCTTGTAGAAAAGGTTTTTACCGGTATACAATCACAAGAGGCAGTGGGCATCTTGTGGTTTGGGTTATGCAAGACGCAGTGGCAGTAGGCGTCTTGTAGAAAAGGTTTTTACCGGTATACAATCACAAGAGGCAGTGGGCATCTTGTGGTTTGGGTCATGCAAGACGCAGTGGCAGTAGGCGTCTTGTAGAAAAGGTTTTACCGGTTTACAATCACAGGAGGCAGTGAGCATCTTGTGGTTTGGGTCCGCAAGACACAGTGGGTGTCTTGTACAAAAGGTTTTACGCACGAGAGGCAGCGGGCGCCCTGTGGTTTACAGACACAGGGGGCAGTGGGCATCTTGTGGTTCGGGTCCGCAAGGCACAGTGAACAAAAGGTTTTACGCACGAGAGGCAGCGGGCGTCCTGTGGTTTACAATCACAGGAGGCAGTGGGCATCTTGTGGTTAAGGTCCTACAAGACACAGTGGGTGTCTTATAGAAAGTCCTGCAAGACACAGTGGGTGTCTTATAGGAAGGGTTTTGGATTTTACTGGTATTTGACTTCTATTGTGGCTTATTACAGTTGTGATTTTGGTCTTGTGATTTTTGGTATTGGTGACAGACTACTATAAATGTGTCTCTGTTTCAAGTATTGTAACTGTGGAGTGCCTATTCTGTGGCTTGTTATAGTGATGATTTTCGTCTTGTGATGTTAGTGTTGGCAGCAGGTTATAACTATTGTTTGATACGATTTTAGTCTTTGTCTCAAGTGTTGTAGCTGTGTGGAGTGTGTGTGTGGGATCCCGTGTGTGTGTGTGAATGCGAGATTGATAATGGGAAATCAGCAGAGTGGAGAAATCTTGAAAAAGAGTCCTTTAGGTTGCATTTTGGCCCATTGGAAGGAACTGGGAGGGTCTTCTGGGGGCTCGCTAAATAAGAAAACATTGGTGAAATATTGTAACCAATGGTGGCCTTTGTATAGTTTAAAAGATCAGGAAAAATGGCCTAAAAATGGAACTTTTAATTATGATACATTGTTATAATTAATGTTGTTTTTGAGGTGGCAAGGAAAATTGAATTAAGTAATGTATGCAGATATGACAGATGGAATGCAAAATTAATATACCTTCGCCAGATCCCTTAATTTTGGCTTTGGAAAAGGACAGGGAAAAACTTGAAAGCTAAGCTGGAGAGATGTTGTTCAGATCGTGATACTGGGGAAAGATGTTTAAAGTTAAGGAAAACCAAGAAGGAAAGTAGGGGAGCTCGGGCAGCTCCTGTGGTTGAGTGGGATGAATGCTGGGGAAATGCATGGGATGGCTCCGGTGGCTGAATTGGAGCTAGACTGACAGGAACCTGGGTAATCTACCCTAGTAGATCTACTGGTTAAATTAAAACCGGGGACTAGAGGAAATAAAGTAGAATTTTAGTGGATACAGGAGCAACTTGTTCAGAGTTAAGTCAGAGGGAAAAGAATTTGTTACAGATGTGGGAGCTAATGGTCACCAAGGAAAAAAAACAAACAAAACAAAACAAACAAAAAACTTTCTGAAACCCTTTCAGACAATTGGAAAAACAAAGGAGAATGCATAAATTTATGCATACTAAATTCTCCAAAATCTATATTAGGACTAGAAGAAGCATTTAAAGAAGGTAAAATGGAATTGAGAGTTAAAAATCAGTTAATTTCAGTTTTGAGTTTATATCTTCAACAGAAAAGCGAACAGGAGGACACCCCCTGAAATAGAAGAAATCCATAATCAAGTATATCTGGGAGTATGGGCATCTGAAGTTCCAGAAATGGCGATAAGAACTGCTGAAAAAAGGTGGACACATGCGTCCTGAGTAAAAGGACCCATAAAAGAATGGAAAAGTTGTGACTGAACCCAGAGACGCCAAGTTGACCCTCAAGAGGACTTGGGATAAGTAACTGAGAGAATTCATATTGACTCCTGTAAATTTGATATGGGAAATGCAGATATAGTTGAAATTATTTTAAGAAACCATAGGATAAGGGCCAGTACCAGTCCATGTCCTCCTAAGTGTCCCAATTGTTTGAAGCATATTATTACTCGTAGGGGAGACCAGGAACAATTTTTTGAGAAATCAATTACAGTTCTTTTGCATTCGGTGTGAAATTACCACCTCATTGGAACAGTTGTTGTGGGTCAAATACTACTGCCATAGTAGCCGACGGGGAATATACCTTTAACCTACCAGAGAGGGCAAGACCGGAGGGAATCGGTGCTGCAGCTGAAAAGGTCTGCCGAGGGCTGCAACCCCTGGGGCTGTGACCGCTGAGCACTATGATCCTGACCGGACCTCTTTTGGTGTCGGTTCTGATAGGAACCATATGGGAAAATGCCGTGGCTTCTAAAATCATTCACAACTGTAGTGAATGCATTACCACAACTAGACAAGGGAGAGTAACCTCTCAAATGCTGATCTACCACACCTTTTATGAATGCACAGGAACAAAGACAGGCAGTTGCATAAACAATCAAACTCAGTGAGAACAAATTCAGAAGGAAGATTAATTGGAATAAGTTATAATGAAGTTATAACCAATTTGAGTACCTCACTGTCATTAATTTTTGATGCATGTGATATTATAGATGATGATTTAGATACTAATTGTGGAAGTTCAGAGCAGAGGCGGTACTACAGTAGCCAACCAAAATATATTTGCCCAGGTGGATACCAATGTCACATAAATCCTGATGATGTACCTAGTCAAACGGCTAGATATCAGTCATCACACCTCTGTGGAAGAAAAGGATGGTCTTGTGTATGCTGGAATACTGCAGGCTGGAGATATGACTAAATTTAATAGCAGGAATAGCTGTACAACCCGTGCCTGCAAGCCAGTAAATTTAACTGAAATTTAACTGAAAAATTGGAAACAGAAAAAAGTAACTAAAATTGGACTTAAAATATATGGAACTGAAGAAGACCCAAATGTGATTATTAGTATTAAGATCAAAGAAAAATATAAAGAGTCAATACAACATCATGTATTATCATGAAATGGAAACTGGAGTCCAATATGAAATTCCCACAGTTGCTAAAAAAATCTCTTTGTAAATCTTGCTGAAAATATAGCTAAAACATTGAATGTAACTAACTGCTGTGTTTGTGGGGGAAATAACCGGGGAGAGAGATGGCCCTGGGAGGCAATGGAGAGTAATATAAGTGACCCTGCAATCTGGAAAAATCTAAAATGGAACAAATGGACCAGGCCAACAATGGCAGATTGACTTTACAGAACTGCCAAGGAAGGGGGATATAGGCATTTGTTACTAAATTGAATAATAATCAAATGGTTTGCTGTCTTGGATTTAAAGGACTCTTTCTTTGCTTAATATTGGCCAAAGAAAACCAGAATTTATTGGCTTTTGAATAAGGAAAATCCTGACACAGTAAGGAAAACTCAACTAATTTGGACAGTATTACCTGAAGGGTTTAAAACCAGTCCAACAAGTTTTGAAATCAGTTAACACTGGAACTAGAAACAAGGAATCCACCCACTCAGAGGGACTCTGTTACAATATGTGAATGACCTATTAATTGCTACAGGAACAAAGGAAGAATATGTCTCGTTAATGGTGGGATTATTGAATTTTCTGGGACTGAATGATTATCAGGTATCCAGACAAAAGGCCAAACTAATTCAAACCTGAGTTTCCTACCTAGGATATGAAACAACAGGAGAACATAGAAGTTGGAACTGCTAGAAAAGAAGCCATTTATCAAACACCACGACCATCAACCATCAAGGAGTACGTACCTGGGAATGACTGGATGATGCAGACATGGATACATGATTATGGTGTTCTGGTAAGACCACTATATGAACTGTTAAAAGAAACCTCTCTCTTTGGAATAGACTGATTCTGTAGAGGAGGGCTTTAAAACAGAGCTAATGAGAACTGCAGCTCTGTGACTTCCGGATGCGACTAAATCATTTTGGCTATATTCCTATGAAGAGGGAATAGCTTTGATCCTTGCTCAGAAACTAGGACCCTATAAGAAGACAGTGGTGCATTTTTCAAAACACCTGGATGAAGCAAGCAAAGGATAGCCCAGATGCCTAAGAGCTGTGGCGGCAGTTGTCATGAACATTGAAGAGGCTTGCAAATTTACCTTGGGACAAAAGATTACTGTACTAGTGTCTCATGTTGTATTAGCAGTTCTGGAACAGAAAGAAGCCCACTGGTTATCTCCTTCATGGTTTTTTTTTTCTTTTGGTTTTTGTTTTTACCAAATTTGAAAGAAACCTGGAACATGCTGAACAAGAGCCCTGGAACTGTCTAAAGACAAAAGGATAAATATTTGAACTGATTCTAAATATGCATTTGTGGTCCATGGACATGGTGACGTCTGAAAAGAATGAAAACTTTTTTTAAAAAAAAAAAAAATAAATAAATTTAAGCTGGTGACTCTGATCAGGAAACTGGAAATAATTTGGCCAATATTGGAGCCAAACAAGAAGCTGAACAATCTTAAAATCATTCTTTTAATCCCTGATGGCAAACTAACAATTGAGAAATCTAAACCTAGATATTCAAAGGAGGATAGAAAATTGATTGAAGATCTCGAAGGACAGGAAAACAAAGAGGGTTGGGTTCAGATACCTGATGGGCGAATTGTAATTCCTTATAATCAACTCTGGAGGCTAGTTCAAGAGGAACATAATAAAACTCATTGGGGTAGCAACTCTTTGTATAAATATTTGGACAAACAAATTGTAGGAAGGAATCTATACACCACAGTTCAATCAGTGACAAAACAATGTCAGCTCTGTCTTAAGAATAATCCTAAAACTGAAAACAGAAATCAAATTGGGACCATTGGGAGAGGAAATTATCCGGGACAGCAATGGCAAATAGATTTCTCTGAATTACCAAGAAAAGGGGGTTACCAATATTTGTTGGTGTTAACGGATACTTTTTCAGGATGGCCAGAAGCATTCCCTTGTAGAATAAATAATGTCAGACAAGTAATTGGAACATCGTTGTATGATATACCTTGTTTTGGAGCACCAGAGGCAATTTCTTCTGACCGAGGCTTACACTTTAGAGCAAAATAGTTACAAGAAACTAGCAAAAATAGAAGCTGATTGGCAACTACATGTACCATACAGGCCCCAGGTCAGTGGGCAAGTAGAAAAGATGGTTCATCTGATCAGAACATCAGATTGGTAAAATATGTCAGGAAATAAATTAATATTGGTACCAAGCCTTACTGGCTCTATTAAGGCTTTGAACTAAACCTCGGTCGAAAGAAAAGGCTAGACCATGTAAAATTTTATATGGAAGACCATATCAGTCCCAGTTTAAAAGAGAAAGTCTTCTGGAAGTGGGAGAAGGCCATCTCTGAGAGTTTGACCACCTTTACAGCAGTGAAGATAAAGGAACAACCTGCTTGGATACATTATTCAAGAATAAAGAAAGCACCAGAACCAGAGAAGACATGGTGGATTGAACCCTCAGGCTCCTGGTGTATGAAATTGTATCGGTCGTAATTTGAACTTATATGATAACTGGTATACTAGTTTGGGACCAATACTTATACCTGAAATTAATGCAGAATGTTGCTAAAATTGTTAATTGTAGTGGCTGTTGAGTGTGTGCACAGTTGCCTGAATCAGGAGATCAGGGCCGTCCATTAATTGGCATTCCAGTTTCCAACACTATCTCATGGACAAATTTGTGGGTGATATCTAAAATGGTATTACAAAGCCGAATGGCTCTAGACATTATTGGCTTCACAAGGAGGGGGTTGTTCCATAATCAGTGAAAGTTGCTGTTCCTGAAACAAATCTGGAGGAAATTTGGAAATAAATTAAAATCTTTCATAAAATGGCCAAGGATGATACCTCCTGGGGGTTTAAAGAAATATGGAAAAAGTTAACTTCATGGTTACTTGATCTCTCCTGTTTAAGGCAACTGGTTGCAGGATATTGTCTTAATATTAATTACTTGTGGTATAACAAAATTTTCTTTCTGGTATTGTAAATGATCTATAATAAGTTATGAAGACTGGAAAAAGAAATGAAACTTAAGTATCAAGTAGAAACAGGACACTTTCAAAAGACTCTAGATGGTAATGGTATTATATAAAATGTTGCAAAAGAATTCGCAAAAGGACAGAAAAAGGGGGGATTGAAACAAAGAGGCACAAAATGTAATCAGTTCTAAAGTAATGATAAGTTTGGCTTTGTAATGAAAAGTAACCGTTTTGCCTGAAGGCAGTTTCAGGTCCTCAGAACCTCAATACAAAAGGTGTGACAAGAACAGAATGGAAAACGACCAAGGGGTGGGTAGCACCTGGGACTAGCTGATGGCCAGGATGGCAGTAGTTAAAACCTATTGATAAGTAAAAGAACAGGATGATTGCTATATCTGTAATGTTAATTAAGCTGGGAACCACCATCATATTTTGTATGAATGCGGGAAACTTTCTGGAAATGATGTAATGTTCTCAGTGACCATATAAGGATGACCTGTAGAGCAATACGGGGACACACGTTAGGAGGAGCTATCCCCCGTGTCTCCCGGCGCCGTAATAAAGAATACCTGCTTGTCAACTTGAAACTCTGTTGGCGAGTTTGTTCATGGAGTTTTCTCCGAATCAACCCCGAGGTTACAAACTGCCCCAATACTTCAATAGATTGAGAGGTTTTGTTTTGTTTTGTTTTGTTTTCCACACCTCAGCTGCAGTGTCCATCCTGGCAGTTCCACCAGTGGAGCACTGGGAGCCGAATTGAAGGGCAGCTTCTTCTGAACATGGATACCGAACTCTTATAAAATAATTTTATTTTATTTTTTTTTTCCCAATGTCACTCACCCTGCTTTATGCAGCTACAAACGCTGGCCTGCCTTCTCAGCAGCAGCAACAAATACCTACTGGTAACCACAGTTTTGCATTAACCCTTTCTCTTGCAGTCCGCAATACCATTTCTTTCTCATCCTCCCCTTTGACGAGTTCGTTGTGAGACTGGAGTGGCAGGGAGATCTGCCTTCTGTCCCCCCTTACATCCGTGACCACTCTCACTCTCGAGATCACTATTGCTATCATTCTCCTCCCCCCTTACTTCATTTGTTACCGGTGGGCTGACGGAGCCACTGCCAAATCAAGATTTTCGTCATCCTTCTGGTGCTGCAAACTGTTTTCTAAAGCAAGACACCCAATACACTTTTTCTCAGCGACACATCCCTTACACTGTTCATTTGTATTAGTTTTAACAACCATGATTCCATAGGATTTTTGCCATTCCTCATTATTTCTTAAGTTAATGAAAAGATCTACATACGGCACTTCATCCCATTTTCCTTCTCTTTTACAAAACAACATTAATTGCAATATAGTATTATACTGTAGAGTTCCATTTTCAGGCCATTTTTCTTGATCTTCTAATTCATATTGTGTCCACCAAACATTACAATAATCAATCAACTTATTTTTCCACATACTTTGCTCAAACCCCCCTTCCTTCCAATGGCTTAAAAGCCTAACAGAGATGATTTGGGAATTGACGGCATTTTGTGAGTACAAAGAAATTCCTGAGGAAACAAGTTCCTTTATACCACAAATTAATTCCTAAGGAAACAAGTTCCTTTACACTACAAATGAATTTCTATGGAAACAGGTTCCTTTACACTACTAAGGAATTCCTAAGGAAACAGGTTCCTTTACACTATTGAGGAATTCCCACGGAAACAAGTTCCTTTACACTACTAAATTACTTTGCCGAACCTGCAGGACTTGCGCCACTGTCTAATGGATGGCGCCTCGGCTTTTCCCCGGGAGCTCCATAGCCCAACCAAGCACAGCTTTTGCCACGTCTAACTGGCAGGCTTTACCAGACCAGACTTCAGACCAGACTTCACCAGAAGTCGGTGCACCATACATTACTAAAATTGGTACCGTTAGTAAATTAAACAACTTAAAAGCACCTTTCTTACCATGTCAGAGGTCCGTCGTGAGCAGCGGAGGTCGGTCACGGCTGATAGCTCCCCGAGAACCTCTCGATGCCAACTGGAGCAGGATCAAGATGCGATCCGCCTCAGCAATGCCCAGGAGGTCCCACCTGGGTCGCCAAAATGTTAGTGTAAGAACAGACACAGAACCATCGGAATGGTTATATGAGGTGCTTTATTACAGCGCTGGGAAACCAGGGGCACTCGCCCAAATCTGGCTTCGACCTTGTCACATCGCGCTCGCAATTTATACATCAAAAGTTTCACAATTAATGCATATTAAACCTAAATTGCTACCTTAACTAATACATATGTATCAGGGATTGCCTCATCAGTCTATTACGACATCAGCCTCTTCTGCGCTTGCGTAGTCCCCCCCTGGTGGTCGTCCTGATGAAGTAAGGAGTCTTCCTCAGATGAAGAAAGAAGTCTTCCTCGCTTTGTCCTTTTCACCTGTCCGTTCTTTGGACAGGCCCCAACCATTATGTGGATGCCAGTATTCTCTTGTTTTCACTTGGCTGCCTCTGGTCAGTCTGCATGTTCTGCTTGGATAAGGTTTTACAATACTTTCTTAAATCCACCCATGCTTAAATTACAACTAAGGTACAGAACAGCAAAGTTACAACTAAGGTACAAAATGATTAACTAAGGTACAGAACAGCAAAATCAAAGGCCTACTATTGATTTGCAAACTTTCAAATATAATTATTTCTAACATAAAATTTCACCCTTTTTCTAACAACACGATGACACGGCTGTCTTTGCCGGCCTGGCCTGGCCTGCCCCCACCCTTCCCCAGCAACAACCGTGGCATTCACTGAGGGGTGAGGGTACAAAAGTGAGGCATTATGCAAAACTAAACATTTAAACCTCTATCAAGACGAAGTTTTCAGTGTTTGTCCTTTAAAATATAACTGTTCTACAGTATCTTAGTTTGGGGTCTGGTTTGTTTGCTGCTGTTATTGTTTTTTTCCCAGTGGGAAAAAAGCAATGGCACCATTTGTTCCATTCATGGAGTTCAGGTAGGAGGAGCACAGTTCCTGTTCTTCCTGTTCTGGGTTCATTGTCACCATGTACCTCTGTCAGCATGGATCTCCCCAGAATTTGAAGTGCACAGCAGTTACCTTCCACAGGTCCTCGAAAATCTGCAAAGTTTAAAGACCCAAGTCTTGTTAACCAAGTGGATATTCATATTGACTTTTTGTATGCATATTGATAAGGAAAAGGACCATCTTACATAATCTGGATATGGCATTATGGTGGTGTGATAAACACATAAATGTATCGGCTTTCGCAATTATCATAGATGTGGTTATGTGGATATAACTATACACGTTTATAGTAACAAAAACAAAGCTCGATAAAGACACAAGATGAGCAAAATGGAGTCGTATAGTAGAATCTGTAAAGGTAAAAAGAAGAAAAGGGGGGGGTTTGCATGCTTGATAGAAGAAAAGCTAGTGCCTATAAATTAGAGTTAAAATACTTTTTAACTTAACTTAGGTTGTAGAAAGAGAACAATGTTTATGTTGTTAGCCTGTGGAATTTAGTGGCCCCACTAAATGTGAGTTAATTATTTCACACAAGTCCTCTAAAGTATCTTTAGTTTTAAAGAACAATGTTTGTGTTGTAAGTCTGTGGTGAGATAACAAGATTTAGTGACCCCACTAAACATGAATGAGTTATTTCACACCATCCTTCTACTTATCAGTTAGTTTAGAGACAGAGCCTCCCAGACATCTGCTAGCTTGGGATACTCCTTGTCTGCCTGTCCTGCTATAAATTTTGCAGGAAGGTCACACTGTTCTAAGTGTTTGCTAGTTATCAGAATAATTACAGATACAGCTGGTTTTAGCGAGTTGTGTGATTCCTGGGGCATTCAGCTGTGCCAAAGGTGAAAAGCACACTGCGAGGAAGACTGCTTACTTCATCTTGAAGACCCCTACTCACATGAGGAAGACTGTTTACTTCATCCTCAAGACCCCCGCCCAGAATTATTGAAGAGCAGTGCGCAGACGCCAAGAGGAGGAGACTTATGATAATAAATTACTGGACTTAATTATAATATTCCCTGCCTATACACAGGGATTATGAATATGTATGTGACTAATGGAATTGTGAAAGTATATAAACCTGTAACAAATACTAATCATTCGTGCCTCTGGCTGCGATCACGCAACCAGTGCTGTTTGCTTTTGCTTTATTGGCTTTGTCCCTTAATAAAACCTTGTTATCTTGTTTAGAGAAGTGAATTCATATTTCACAAAAGGGGGCTCGTCCGGGATAAGAACCTGCTTTGCTTCCGTGGGCCTAGGGGAATCTGAGCGAAAGGTATGCCCTGGCGATTTCAGCAGTTTGCTCAGTTTCTTCTGGTCTCATTGGAGCTTGCAGGTTATATACTGAGCAAAGAAGGGGACTCATAGAGCAAAAGCAGGAAAGGGCTCCCAGGAAAACCGCGGTCGCCTGTAATTCACGTGCACGAAGATCCGGACAAAAAACAGACTGTAAGTATTGTTCTGTTGGGCAGGTATGGGGGTGATCAGTGTGTGAATGAGACACGGGGCAGGTAGCCTGGGTCTGTGAAGCGAGTGCGGAGTCACTCTAACCGCGGTTCCAATCTCCTGCGAGGGAATTGGCTGGTGAAGGGACAAAGTGAATGGTGATTTGTGTGCTAATGAGACACAGACTGGATAGCCCTGATCTGTGAAGGCATGGGCCAGGATATCTGGGATCTGTGAAGCAAGTGTGGAGTCTTTCTAACCGTGGTTCCAATCTCTCACGAGGGAATTGGTCGGTGAAGATACAAAGTGAACGGTGATTTGTGTGCTAATGAGACACAGACTGGATAGCCTGGATCTGTGAAGGCATGGGCTGGGATATTTGGGATCTGCGAAGCAAGTGCAGGGTCTTTTTAACCGTGTTTCCAATCTCCTGCGAGGGAATTGGCCAGTAAAGAGACTAAGTGAATTAGTAAGGAAGACTGAAAGACCCCCCAGGATATAAGTATGGGACAAGGGGCAGGTAAGCCAAGTCCCAGGAAAGAAAGGGAGCAAGGAAATGCCGGCCGAAATAACCCCGGACAGTCCACTGGGGGTTATGTTAGCTAACAGGGAATATGGTCCAGGTAGGAGAGACAAGAGGGGTCTACCTCCTGGGGAATATCAGGTAAAGGGGATACCTGTAATTTGTAAGGAGACATCCTACATGAGGTAAAGAGCATGGATGCTCGCCCCAAGGACAAGGGTAATTGTACTAACGGCTTTATGAACCTTTGGCAAGTAAACAATGGCTTGAGATTTATGTGTTAACAATTATTGGCTTAGATGATATTCTGTGTGAAGTGAGTGATTGAGAGATGGGCCCTTGTGTCAATGACTGTTTTGTGTGAGTGAGATGTGGCAAAGCTACAGACATGTTGACAAACAAGACTGAGGGCTTGCTGGATCCTCACTGGACAAACCCTTTTATTTGTATGAAGTGATATTAATTAATAATGATGATTTTACATTAATGGTGGACAAAAGTCTAAACCCAGCTCAGTTCTTATATAGGAATCAAAAAGAAGGTTTAACCCATAACTGTTCAGAAGTCATACAGTGCCAGACCAAGATTCGGGAGGATTTAATGGTACAGGCTCTCCTGGAGTGTGAAGGAATTTATGTGGATGGATTGTCTAGATGTCTGCAGGGAAAAAGAATGTCAAGGTATGCGCTAGTTAACGAAGATGCAAATCGTTGAAAGAGGGAAATTACCCTCAGGTTGGTCTGCTGAAATGTGTGAGCAATATGCTCTGAAAAGAGCTTTAGAATACCTAGCGCATAGGAAGGGAACTATTTATACTGACTCAAAATAAGCATTTGGTATAGTGCACACCTTTGGAAAAATTGGGAAGAACAGGGACATTTAAATTCGAAAGGGAAGGGGTTGATTCATTGAGGACTTATCCTGGAAGTCTTGGAAGTATTAAAGTTACCTGAAGAAATAGCTATAGAGCATGTTAGGGGACATCAGAGAGGAATGACACCCAGAATAAGGGGAAATAATCTAGCAGACCAACAAGCTAGAGATGCAGCAGAAAATGGAATTGAGAGAGTCATGTTAGTTCTGATATCTGAGGAACAGGAATTGGAGATTCCAAAATCCAGTGAGTCAGAAACGAAAGAGTTAAGTAAAACAGGAGGAGAAGAAGATCAACATGGGAAATGGAAACTCCCTGATGGGAGACAACTCCTTAATAAACCATTGACTAGACAGATATTAGAAAACATACACCAAGAAACTCACTGGGGTACAGAGGCCCTGTGTGACCACTTTTTAAAGGAGTATGGATGTATTGGAACTTTTGGGTTAGCAAAATAAATAACTGATAAGTGCATGACTTGTCAAAGAGTGAATAAAAAGATTGTAAGAAAAACTACCTCAGGGGGACGTGAATTGGTGATGCAGCCCTTCCAGAGCATCCAAATAGATTTTACTGAACTCCCTCCTGTGCAGAGGTGGAAGTTCCTGTTAGCAATAATGGATCACTTAACTCCTTGGGTAGAAGCAATTCCAGTTGTCAGGGTTACGACAAACATAGTATCAAAAACTCTTTTGGAACTAGCTATCCCTAGATATGGGATGATCAGCAGAATTGATTCAGATAGGGGGACACATTTTACCTCAAAAATTCTACAGCAATTAACCTAAGCCTTGGGGATAAAATGGGAATTACACACCCCATGGCATCCTCAAAGCTTGGGAAGAGTGGAAAGAATTAATCAAGCCTAAAAAAAAAAAAAAGCTAATGATTGAGACCCAGATGTCCTGGGAAAAGTGTCTACCTAGCATTGTTACGAGTTCGAACACAGCCCAGGTCGGACTTAGGGGTATCTCCTTATGAAATGATGTTTGGATTACCTTTTATGTCAACCCAAAAAGAGACTGCTACTTATGAGGGAGGAGAGGCAAGTATCAGAAGATATATCACCACAATAGCTTAGACTCTGGAACATTTAAGATTAAAAGGATGGATTCCCCAGTCAACACCTCTGGACTTTAAAATTCATAACATTCATCCCAGGGAGTGTGTATTGATTAAGACCTGGAGAGAGCAATCTTTAGCTCCAAAATGGTCCTTTTCAGGTGATGCTGACAACGGAGGCTGCTATCCGGACCAGAGAAAGAGGATGGACCCATGCGAGCAGGATTAAAAGACCAGTGGAAGAACATATGAAGTGGACTGTCGTATCTGCACCAGGTGACACCAAACTGACTCTCAAGAAGAGGACTATGTAGTAATATATATATATATATACATGTAATAACTTGCAAACACAAAGTCTCAAATTCCCTTGTGAGATACCCCAAGGAAACTCTGATTCTCCTCCTGGGGAGATAATATTCCTTGATTAAATTAATCAGATAGATATATTTATAGAGATCTTGCTTAGGCTTATGATTCTGTAATTGAGGTATGAGAGTCTACACCAAGATATGAAACAAAAGGCTAAGTGCGAGTCTATATAATTGGGGTGTTCTGACTAGTCAGCAGAATTGACAGCTATTACTGAGTGCTGACTGCTTACTCTGTTCTGGGACTGGGAGTTATTGGTACCATCGGAGTGGGAGGTAACTTAAGAAAAATAGGTATTTACTATAAGGGTCTGTGAATAAAGTTTGTGTGAGAATTGAATGTGAAGAAATAAGATGGCCGAGGGCAAGCCCAGGTTGGCCTCTGCCTGCCACCGAGAAGCACAAACATACCTTGGCTGTGGGCAGCAACCTCTTGGAGGTACAAATCTAAATGGGCAAGTACTGATTGTACAAGGAACTGGAATTACTGTTCTTCTTGGACCTGTGATCTTTGGACCACAGATTATTCTCCGGGGAAGTATACCAAGAGACTAGAGGAGTTAGGATACTGGGTAGTTAAGCTAGAGAGACTGACTGCCCCAAACAAATGCAGGAGAAACCAGTGTAATCCACTGAACTTAACCATAAATAAACCCGGAACCTGGAATGAGGATTGGAAAATGGCCAAACACACTTTTGGCCTGCAGGTTGACACCACTGGTTCAGACCCAGGAACTCTAGTATTAAGATCCAGGAAGTTGCACACTCGGACAAGGAGGAGGAACTACTGTTGCATTCTTTCTATCATGAAATGGAAACTGGAGCCAAATATGGAATTCCCACAATTGCCAGAAATTTGTTTGTGAACTTGGCAGAAAATATAGCAAAAGTACTCAATATGAGTAATTGTTATGGTTGTGGAGGTACCAATATGGGGGAACAATGGCCTTGGGAATAGAAGGAAATTAATATCACTGACAATAGTCCATGGAACTCGAGCAAAGTCCAGAGAGCAAAACAATGGGCATTACAAACAAGTATTATTGGCCAGAACTGTTGGCAGAAGCCCCCTGGGAGACAAGGGAGAAAGCCAGTGTGAGATTTAATTTGTGAAAACAGTAGAATTTGAATGAAACAGTAAAAAAATTGATAACTTGGGGCCATCCTTCAGATATTGCAGAAGGGTGGAAAAGCTGGACTTTAAATAAGAATCCTGGGGATAAGTGGGAAGCTCCAGAAGGACTATATTGGATCTGTGGTAAATATGCATACTCTGAATTACCCGGGAATGGACCGGAACATATGTTTTGGGAAACAACCCAAATATTTGTTACCGATACGTAGGGGGCAACGATTAGGGATACCAGTCTATTCTGATGTATCTGAAATATCTTGTGCTAAAAGGGGCCTGCAGATTGGAAACTGGAAAGATGATCAGTGGCCCCCAGAGTGAATCATTGCATATTACGATCCTGCCTCCTGGGCTGAAGATGGATCCTGGGGATACCAGACTCCTATATATATGTTAAATTGCATAATTAGGCTGCAGGCAGTACTGGAAATTGTGACTAACAAAACTGGTTATGCATTAACTATATTAGCCAAACAGAACAGCAAAATTCCTACAGCAGTATATCAAAACCGCCTAGCCCTGGATTACCTCTTGGCCCAGGAAGGGTGTGTGTGTGTGTTAAATTCAATCTATCCAACTGTTGTTTACAGATAGATGATGAAGGAAAAGCTATTGAAAAGATAATTACTGAAATGAAAAAGGTCTCACATGTTCCTGTTCAAACCTGGAGAGGATTTAACTTGGATATGGAAAAATGGTGGAACAATACCTGGTGGAACTTTGGGGGGGGGGTTAAGAGGAATTCTTCTGGGTTTTGTTTTGCTAATAACTGGGTTACTTGTTGTACCTTGTGTTGTTCCCCTGATGAGTAGAATGATTCGTAGGACCATAGAACAATTACAGTTTGAGATAAATTACTCCTGAGGGAACAGAATCTAAAATCAGAATGATAATAATTCGGTCTTGTGATGATCCCTTTGAGGAGGCAAAACTAATCTTTGCAAAAATGAGCAAATGACAAAAGCCAGAAATAAAAATTATGGCTCAAGCCAAATGGTTTAAGAAAAAGAAAAAGGGGGAATTGTGATAAACACATAAATGTATTGGCTTTCGCAATTATCATAGATGTGGTTATGTGGATATAACTATACACGTTTATAGTAACAAAAACAAAGCTCGATAAAGACACAAGATGAGCAAAATGGAGTCGTATAGTAGAATCTGTAAAGGTAAAAAGAAGAAAAGGGGGGGGTTTGCATGCTTGATAGAAGAAAAGCTAGTGCCTATAAATTAGAGTTAAAATACTTTTTAACTTAACTTAGGTTGTAGAAAGAGAACAATGTTTATGTTGTTAGCCTGTGGAATTTAGTGGCCCCACTAAATGTGAGTTAATTATTTCACACAAGTCCTCTAAAGTATCTTTAGTTTTAAAGAACAATGTTTGTGTTGTAAGTCTGTGGTGAGATAACAAGATTTAGTGACCCCACTAAACATGAATGAGTTATTTCACACCATCCTTCTACTTATCAGTTAGTTTAGAGACAGAGCCTCCCAGACATCTGCTAGCTTGGGATACTCCTGTCCTGCTATAAATTTTGCAGGAAGGTCACACTGTTTCAAATCTTTGTTAGTTACCAGAATAATTACAGATCTGGCTGGTTTTAGCGAGTTGTGTAATTACTGGGGCGTCCAACTGGGCCAAAGGTGAAAAGCACACTGTGAGGAAGACTGCTTACTTCATCTTGAAGACCCCTACTCACATGAGGAAGACTGCTTACTTCATCCTCAAGACCCCCGCCCACAATTATTGAAGAGCAGTGCGTAGACGCCAAGAGGAGGGGACTTATGATAATAAATTACTGGACTTAATTATAATGTTCCCTGCCTATATGCAGGGATTATAAATATGTATGTGACTAATGGAATTGTGAAAGTATATAAACCTGTAACAAATACTAATCATTCGTGCCTCTGGCTGCGATCACGCAACCAGTGCTGTTTGCTTTTGCTTTATTGACTTTGTCCCTTAATAAAACCTTGTTATCTTGTTTAGAGAAGTGAATTCGTATTTCACAGTGGTTTCTTTTTTTTTAATTGAGTTTGGGTTGGTTTTTTTTTTTAATACAGATGATGTATTTTGTATACTTGTATCCTAGGTTCAGCTATAGCAGTCATTTTTCTCCTTCTTAGTAGCTGGAGCAGTGCTGTGTTTTTGACTTTCAGCCTGGGAACAACACTAATAACATCTATGTTTTTAGTTGTTGCTGAGTAATGTTTACTCTGACCAAGGATTTTCTCAGTCTCATGCTTTGCCAGGGAGGAGGCAAGTCTGGTGGAAGCAGAGAAAGGACACCTGACCCAAACTAACCAAAGAGGCATTCCATACCACAGCACGTCATGCCTAGTATATAAACTGGGGACAGTTACTCGGAAGGGCTACATCACTGCTCTGGTCAGGCTGGATATTGGTTGGCGGGTGGTGAGCAGCTGTATTCTCTTCCCTTGTTATTTCCCTTATCATTATTATTATTGGTGGTGGCAGTAGTAGTTTTGTATTGTACCTTAGCTACTGGACTGTTCTTATCTCAACCAGTGGGAGTTACAGTCTTTCAGTTCTCCTCCCCATCCGTCCGGGAGAGGGGGGAAAAAGAAGGGGGGGGGGGGGGATTGAGTGAGCGGCTGCATGGTTCTGAGTTACTGGTTGGATTTAAACCACAACATACACTTAGAAAAACAACCAGCTTTCTGCCAGATCTGTAACTGATTGTTTATGGGGCCGTGCAGTTTCTCATGTTCTCACTGTTGTCCATGCTGACGGTGTTGGCCAGGTGCCCTGCTGTGGCCAAGTATGAAGGTTATAGAGCAGCTGCACACCTGTGTTTTCCTACCTCTTTCTGCTGAACAGTCATAGAATCATAGAATCATAGAATAGTTAAGATTGGAAAGGACCTCAAGATCATCTAGTTCCAACCCCCCTGACATGGGCAGGGACACCTCACACTAAACCATATCACCCAAGGCTTCATCCAACCTGGTCTTAAACACTGCCAGGGATGGAGCATTCACTACCTACCTGGGCAACCCATTCCCGTACCTCACCACTCTAACAGTAAAGAATTTCTTCCTTATATCCAGTCTAAAACCCTGCTGTTTAAGTTTGAACCCATTACCCCTTGTCCTATCACTACAGTCCCTAATGAATAGTCCCTCCCCAGCATCCCTGTAGGCCCCCTTCAGATACTGGAAGGCTGCTAAGAGGTCTCCACACAGCCTTCTCTTCTCCAGGCTGAACAGCCCCAACTTTCTCAGCCTGTCTTCATATGGGAGGTGCTCCAGTCCCCTGATCATCCTCGTGGCCCTCCTCTGGACTTGTTCTAACAGTACCATGTCCTTTTTATGTTGAGGGCACCAGAACTGTGAGGTCTCACGAGAGCAGAGTAGAGGGGCAGGATCACCTCCTTTGACCTGCTGGTCACGCTTCTTTTGATGCAGCCCAGGATATGGTTGGCTTTCTGGGCTGTGAGTGCACACTGCTGACTCATGTTCATTTTCTCATCGACCAACACCCCAAGTCCTTCTCCATGGAGCTGCACTGAATTTCCTTTTTGTCCAACCTGTAGCTGTGCCTGGGATTGCTCCCACCCAGGTGTAGGACCTTGCACTTGTCATGGTTAAACTTCATGAGGTTGGCATCAGCCCACCTCACAAGTGTGTCAAGGTCCCTCTGAATGGCATTCCTTCCCTCCAGCATATCAACAGAACCACACAGCTTGGTGTCATCGGCAAACTTGCTGAGGGCACACTCAATTCCATTGTCCATGTCAGCGACAAAAATATTAAACAAGACCGGTCCCAACACCAGTCCCTGAGGGATACCACTTGTTACTGGTCTCCAGCCGGACATTGAACCGTTGACCACAACTCTTTGAGTGCAACCATCCAGCCAGTTCTTTATCCACCGAGTGGTCCACCTATCAAATTGATGACACTCCAATTTAGAGACAAGCATGTCATGTGGGACAGTGTCGAACGCTTTGCACAAGTCCAGGTAGATGACGTCAACTGCTCCACCCCTGTCCATCACTTTTGTAGCCCCGTCATAGAAGGCCACCAAATTGGTCAGGCAGGATTTTCCCCTAGTAAAGCCATGCTGGCTGTCACCAAGCACCTTGTTGTTTTTCATGTGCCCTAGCATGCCTTCCAAGGGAAGATTTTGCCAGGCACAGAGGTGAGACTGACTGGTCTGTAATTCCCTGGGTTATCCATTTTCCCCTTCTTGAAAATGGGGGCTATGTTTCCCTTTTTCCAGTTGTCAGGAATTTCACCTGTCTGCCATGATTTTTCAAATATGATGGACAGTGGCTTTGCAACTTCATTCGCCAGCTCCTTCAGGACCCACGGATGGATTTCATCAGGTCCCATGGACTTGAGTACATTCAGGTTCTTAAGATGGTCTTGAACCAGATCCTCATGTACATTGGGCCCAAGGTCTAGATTTTCACAGCCCCTTTGTCTGCCTTCGAAACTGGGGTGGTGGGGTCAGAGCCTTTGCCAGTGAAGACCGAGGCAAAGAAGCCATTCAGAACCTCAGCCTTCTCCAAGTCCTGTGTAGCCAGTTCTCCTGAAAGTTTCCGGAGGGGGCCTACATTGTCGTTAGTCTGTTTTTAAGCCACAACATACCTATAAAATCCCTTCCTATTATCTTTAACATCCCTTGCCAAGTTTAGCTCCAATTGGGCCTTAGCTTTCCTAACTTGGTCCCTAACTACCCTGACAACATCCCTGTATTCATCCCAGGCCACCTGTCCTTGTTTCCACCTTTTATATGCCTCTTTTTTTCCTGTGAATTTTTCTCAGCAGCTACTTATCCATCCAGGGAGGTCTCCTGGCCCTCCTGCTGCCCTTCCTTCTAGTTGGGATGCAACACTCCTGAGCTTGTAGCATGTGATCCTTGAATATTAACCAAGAGTCTTGGGCCCCCTTGCCCTCTAGGGCTATATCCCATGGAACCTTGCTAAGCAGGTTCCTGAAGAGCCCAAAGTCTGCTCTCTTGAAGTCCAGGGCAGTGAGCTTACTGCATGCTCTTCTCACTGTCTTGAGGACCTCAAATTCGACCATCTCATGATCACTGCATCCAAAACTTCCCTGGAGAGTCACATTTCCAACGAGCCCTTCCCTGTTGGTGAGCACGAGGTCAAGCAGGGCACCTCTCCTTGTTGGCTCCTTTATTGCTTGCAGAAGGAAGTTGTCTTCCACACAATCGAGAAACCTCCTGGATTGCTTGTGCCGGGCCGTACCGTCGCCCCAACAGATGTCAGGGTGGTTGAAGTCCCCCATGAGAACAAGGGCCTGTGAGCGTGAGGCTTTTCCTATTTGTCTGTGTCGTGGTTTAAACCAAAGAAAGAATGGAAAATTACAGAGGCATAACAAGACAACTGACCTTGTTTAGGCCTGCCAAGAATCTTCTTATTTTAGAGTAACAAGGCTCAGGGTATCGGGATCGCTCACTATGTAGCTTTGGCTCTTTAAGAACCCCACAAATCCCCCTTCTTGTTTTTGAGCAATCCAGATTCCCTTTACAGCTTTTTTGATAAAGTGTTGTATACATTGTAAAATACAAGGAATAATCATTTAAAGTGGGATTACAAATGTTAGTAACATTAAAACACCTTTAATAATATCTTTAATCCACCCTGTGATTCCCCAACTGCTTAACCACTTATCTAAGCTGCAGTCATTAATAACTAATATTTTTGTCATATCATCCAACCGTCTTATCGCTTTATGAATTGATTCTGAGTGATCAGACAAATTCATACAGCACATTCCATCGAAATCCTCACACCCATGACCTTGTGCCAATAGCAAAAAGTCTATGGCAGCACAATTTTGAAGTGTGGCATGCCTGATTGAATCAACATATGCCAAAAGCCCAGACAATGTCATAGAGGTAGCGTTGGTTTGCTTTGCTAACCAACACCCCAACTTTCTGAGAGTTGTTAAAGCTCAAGTGGCAGCAACTCCTGGGGCTAGCAGTGAGGATACTATAGTTTCACTGGGTCCCCAGAATCCTACCTTGTCATTACAATTACTGTTAAAGGCGTGAATGCTCCGTTTTCCCCTATTCTTCCTCCTCTGAGTCAGAATAGTGGAAACGTTAGGAGTTAACAGTGTTAGCTTCCCTAGAGAGCATGGTCCTCCTTTTACACATGAAGGAATCCACTGCCATGATCTATCACCACAAATTAAAAACATCCCATCAGGTAATTTTAGAGGGGCATCAGTAGATTTTGAAATATTGCTGCTGGTGTAATTACACCAAATAATCTGATTGCAATATTCTGGAACAGATGCATTTACTATCTGCACAAGGGAGGTGAATTTCCATCCTGAATAATCGAAATATGCATAATAATCCATTTTTACCGACCCCAACAACTCAATTTCTTGAGGTTCTATACCGCTATGCGGAAGATATACACAGTCCATCCATCCCAATAATCTGTCACGTTTTTACCCTGGAGCTGTAATGGCTTGGCTGGTTTAGGGATTGGCCAAATGTCGAGCAGGACACCGACCAGGCATGTTGAAAAAGGATTGCTTGGAGATGCAGTAGCTAGGCAAAAAAAATCATGTTAGACAGAGTTATCCAAACATTGGTCTTCGGCTGTGATGGGAACCAAAAGGCGTATTTTACATTCAGCACAATTGCAGAAACACGTATTGTTAGCCAGACACGCATTACTGTTCCGTTGAGTCCTCAGCCGGCTGTGTTAAAAGCCGATCTGCTTGACTGTTTCCCTCTGGCTTCTCCTGTAACCGCGGCTTAACCCACTTCACTGGTATTCGAAACACAAACATAACCACGCCCAGTCATTATCACTTCCACTGGTCCTTTCCACACACCTGTGCTTAGCTCTCTAAATTGGACTTGCAAGCCTGCAGTCTTAACACATCCTGATGCTAGAGCATTCCCATGAACAACTATTGGTGGCTCTGAACTGTTCCCAGTAAATCGCAAAAAATTCATAGTATATACGACCTTTGCTAAATGCTCCCCTGGGGGACTAGGGGCTCCCCTTTTTTGTTTAGCAAGAAGGGATTTTCATACTGCATGTGTACACTCTATAATGGCTTTTCCCGTAGGTGAATGTGGGATATCAGTGCTATGGCGGATACCACAAAGAGAACAAAAGTGAGCGAAAGAGCGAGAAGTATAAGCAGGACCATTGTCTGTCTTTAGTGACAGTGGAACTCCTAATGCAACAAAAGCTAGGTGAAGGTGACGAATAACGTGTTTAGCAGATTCGCCCATCTGGGCTGAAGCCCAAACCGCCATAGGAAAGGTATCAATAGAGACGTGCACATACCACAAAAGACTGAATTCTGGAATGTGGGTAACATCCATCTGCCACAATTGCAGGGCTAGGAGTCTACGCGGATTGACTCCTAGTCCTAAGAAGAAGCCTGATTTTTGGCAAGCAGGACAGGATTGTACTATGCCTTGCGCATCAGAAACAGGCAAATTAAATTGGTGGGCTAACACCCTCGCAGACTGATGGAAAAAATCATGAGATTCGCGTGCCTGTTCAAAGAGATTTGGTGCCGGCCCCGTCCACATGGGAGCCGCAACAAAAGGGTTGGCTTGTAAATTACCTTGTACTAAGCCTTCAGAAAATTGATGACTATGAATGTGGGTAATAAAATATGGCACAAGCCGCTGATTAATTGCCTGAAGCAGCTGCAACAAAGTGGATAACTAAAGAGAATTCTTAACAGTCCGAATGAAGGATCGATCTATGCTTTGGACTATGCCCACAACATAAAGAGAGTCAGAAACGATATTAATGGACTGGTCAGTCCAATGTAGAAAACCCCATGCCACTGCTTTTAACTCCAGTGTTTGCAAAGAATCAGCTGCTTCACCATCAATCAAAAGTCGCTGCCATTGATATAACTACATATGATGTAACATTGACGTAACTATGGCACATCGAGACTTTCACCCAGCATCAGAAAAAACAGTTAATACTTTTACTGGCACTTCAGACCTAATCGGATACTGTTCAAAGGTCTGAGATGTTAACAAAGGCAACAATCGGGGTTGTGGGAAAGAGGTGCAAACTCTTCATGGATAATCTACAAGAGCTACCGGAATAGTGAGTGAGTTGCCTCATAAGTAGTTCAAATAATCCTGGGTTATTAGTATAAAAATTGAAGCTGGCTACTCACCCACAAGATCAATAACTCGAGTACGACCTTTCATAATCAACTGTGCAAATAGCTATGGACTGTTCACAATAGTCTTTTTGGGTGAAAAGGAAGAAAAATCCTCAGGTAGTTGGCTGATAATGACAAACAGGTGGGTATTTTGAGAACTGGAATGGAGGACAAAGAACAAAATCAGGAGGTCATGGATTCTACAAGAAACGATCGCAAAAACAATTTTGTCTAGAATTTTTTGCAAAGATTCTTTCTGGACATCAGATAATTGCTGTAGGGTGTCACATTCTGTTGCCTGTCCTAACCACAGCATTAATGGTGATAACTCATCATTAGTGACTCCATTAAAAGGGAAAGAGGTGAGCAAAAATGGGTTAGAAACGGACAAAGAAGTACAAACAAAGGTTAGATGTGGCCAAAATAGGCCCCAAAAGTGTTAGAGGTGTGAGAAATGGGTTAGGAAAGGAAAGAGATGGCTTGAAAGGGGTTGCAAGTGGCCCAAAATGGCTTAGAAATAGCCAAAATCGGCTTTAAAAGGGTTAGAGATGAGCAAAAAAGGCTTAGAAACGGACAAAAATGGCTTGAAAACAGTTAGAGAAGTGCAAACGTGGGTTAGAAGTGGCCAAAGATGGCTTAAAACTGCTTCGGATTTGGTTAAATAGGGCTAGAAATAGCCAAAAATGTCTTCAAATAAGTTAGAAGTGAGAAAAAACAGGTTAGAAATAGCCGAAAAAGGCCTAAAACGGGTGAGACATGGGAAATAAAGGGTTAAAAAAGGAGGAAAAAAAAGAAGAAACTTGGTTAGAAATGGACAAAATTGTTGAGAAAAGGACAAAAATGGCTTAAAACGTGTTGAAGGTGGGCAAAAATGGTTTAGAAAGAGGACAAAATAGCTTTATGAGGGTCGGAGATGGAAAAAAAGTGGGTTAGAAGCGGCCAAAAATGGTTTCGAAATGGTTAGGGAATTGCAAAACCGGGTTAGAAATGGGCAGAGGTGGCTTGAAGTGGGTTAAAATTGGCGTACAGAGGGTTAGAAATGGCCAAAAATGGCTGAAAAAGGCTTAGAGGAGTACAAACAAAGGTTAGATGTGGCCAAAATAGGCCCCAAAAGTGTTAGAGGTGTGAAAAATGGGTTAGGAAAGGAAAGAGATGGCTTGAAAGGGGTTGCAAGTGGCCCAAAATGGCTTAGAAATAGCCAAAATCGGCTTTAAAAGGGTTAGAGATGAGCAAAAAAGGCTTAGAAACGGACAAAAATGGCTTGAAAACAGTTAGAGAAGTGCAAACGTGGGTTAGAAGTGGCCAAAGATGGCTTAAAACTGCTTCGGATTTGGTTAAATAGGGCTAGAAATAGCCAAAAATGACTTCAAAAAAGTTAGAAGTGAGAAAAAACAGGTTAGAAATAGCCGAAAAAGGCCTAAAACGGGTGAGACATGGGAAATAAAGGGTTAAAAAAGGAGGAAAAAAAGAAGAAACTTGGTTAGAAATGGACAAAATTGTTGAGAAAAGGACAAAAATGGCTTAAAACGTGTTGAAGGTGGGCAAAAATGGTTTAGAAAGAGGACAAAATAGCTTTCTGAGGGTTGGAGATGGAAAAAAGTGGGTTAGAAGCGGCCAAAAATGGTTTCGAAATGGTTCGGGAATTGCAAAACCGGGTTAGAAATGGGCAGAGGTGGCTTGAAGTGGGTTAAAATTGGCGTACAGAGGGTTAGAAATGGCCAAAAATGGCTGAAAAAGGCTTAGAGGAGTACAAACAAAGGTTAGATGTGGCCAAAATAGGCCCCAAAAGTGTTAGAGGTGTGAGAAATGGGTTAGGAAAGGAAAGAGATGGCTTGAAAGGGGTTGCAAGTGGCCCAAAATGGCTTAGAAATAGCCAAAATCGGCTTTAAAAGGGTTAGAGATGAGCAAAAAAAGGCTTAGAAACGGACAAAAATGGCTTGAAAACAGTTAGAGAAGTGCAAACGTGGGTTAGAAGTGGCCAAAGATGGCTTAAAACTGCTTCGGATTTGGTTAAATAGGGCTAGAAATAGCCAAAAATGACTTCAAATGGGTTGGAAGTGAGAAAAAACAGGTTAGAAATAGCCGAAAAAGGCCTAAAACGGGTGAGACATGGGAAATAAAGGGTTAAAAAAGGAGGAAAAAAAGAACAAACTTGGTTAGAAATTGACAAAATTGTTGAGAAAAGGCTAAAAATGGCTTAAAACGTGTTGAAGGTGGGCAAAAATGGTTTAGAAAGAGGACAAAATAGCTTTATGAGGGTCGGAGATGGAAAAAAGTGGCTTAGAAGCGGCCAAAAATGGTTTCGAAATGGTTCGGGAATTGCAAAACCGGGTTAGAAATGGGCAGAGGTGGCTTGAAGTGGGTTAAAATTGGCGTACAGAGGGTTAGAAATGGCCAAAAATGGCTGAAAAAGGCTTAGAGGAGTACAAACAAAGGTTAGATGTGGCCAAAATAGGCCCCAAAAGTGTTAGAGGTGTGAGAAATGGGTTAGGAAAGGAAAGAGATGGCTTGAAAGGGGTTGCAAGTGGCCCAAAATGGATTAGAAATAGCCAAAATCGGCTTTAAAAGGGTTAGAGATGAGCAAAAAAGGCTTAGAAACGGACAAAAATGGCTTGAAAACAGTTAGAGAAGTGCAAACGTGGGTTAGAAGTGGCCAAAGATGGCTTAAAACTGCTTCGGATTTGGTTAAATAGGGCTAGAAATAGCCAAAAATGACTTCAAATAAGTTAGAAGTGAGAAAAAACAGGTTAGAAATAGCCGAAAAAGGCCTAAAACGGGTGAGACATGGGAAATAAAGGGTTAAAAAAGGAGGAAAAAAAGAAGAAACTTGGTTAGAAATGGACAAAATTGTTGAGAAAAGGCCAAAAATGGCTTAAAACGTGTTGAAGGTGGGCAAAAATGGTTTAGAAAGAGGACAAAATAGCTTTATGAGGGTCGGAGATGGAAAAAAGTGGGTTAGAAGCGGCCAAAAATGGTTTCGAAATGGTTAGGGAATTGCAAAACCGGGTTAGAAATGGGCAGAGGTGGCTTGAAGTGGGTTAAAATTGGCGTACAGAGGGTTAGAAATGGCCAAAAATGGCTGAAAAAGGCTTAGAGGAGTACAAACAAAGGTTAGATGTGGCCAAAATAGGCCCCAAAAGTGTTAGAGGTGTGAAAAATGGGTTAGGAAAGGAAAGAGATGGCTTGAAAGGGGTTGCAAGTGGCCCAAAATGGCTTAGAAATAGCCAAAATCGGCTTTAAAAGGGTTAGAGATGAGCAAAAAAGGCTTAGAAACGGACAAAAATGGCTTGAAAACAGTTAGAGAAGTGCAAACGTGGGTTAGAAGTGGCCAAAGATGGCTTAAAACTGCTTCGGATTTGGTTAAATAGGGCTAGAAATAGCCAAAAATGTCTTCAAATAAGTTAGAAGTGAGAAAAAACAGGTTAGAAATAGCCGAAAAAAGGCCTAAAACGGGTGAGACATGGGAAATAAAGGGTTAAAAAAGGAGGAAAAAAAGAAGAAACTTGGTTAGAAATGGACAAAATTGTTGAGAAAAGGCCAAAAATGGCTTAAAACGTGTTGAAGGTGGGCAAAAATGGTTTAGAAAGAGGACAAAATAGCTTTATGAGGGTCGGAGATGGAAAAAAGTGGCTTAGAAACGGACAAAAATGGTTTCGAAATGGTTCGGGAATTGCAAAACCGGGTTAGAAATGGGCAGAGGTGGCTTGAAGTGGGTTAAAATTGGCGTACAGAGGGTTAGAAATGGCCAAAAATGGCTGAAAAAGGCTTAGAGGAGTACAAACAAAGGTTAGATGTGGCCAAAATAGGCCCCAAAAGTGTTAGAGGTGTGAAAAATGGGTTAGGAAAGGAAAGAGATGGCTTGAAAGGGGTTGCAAGTGGCCCAAAATGGCTTAGAAATAGCCAAAATCGGCTTTAAAAGGGTTAGAGATGAGCAAAAAAGGCTTAGAAACGGACAAAAATGGCTTGAAAACAGTTAGAGAAGTGCAAACGTGGGTTAGAAGTGGCCAAAGATGGCTTAAAACTGCTTCGGATTTGGTTAAATAGGGCTAGAAATAGCCAAAAATGACTTCAAATGGGTTGGAAGTGAGAAAAAACAGGTTAGAAATAGCCGAAAAAGGCCTAAAACGGGTGAGACATGGGAAATAAAGGGTTAAAAAAGGAGGAAAAAAAGAAGAAACTTGGTTAGAAATGGACAAAATTGTTGAGAAAAGGCCAAAAATGGCTTAAAACGTGTTGAAGGTGGGCAAAAATGGTTTAGAAAGAGGACAAAATAGCTTTATGAGGGTCGGAGATGGAAAAAAGTGGGTTAGAAGCGGCCAAAAATGGTTTCGAAATGGTTCGGGAATTGCAAAACCGGGTTAGAAATGGGCAGAGGTGGCTTGAAGTGGGTTAAAATTGGCGTACAGAGGGTTAGAAATGGCCAAAAATGGCTGAAAAAGGCTTAGAGGAGTACAAACAAAGGTTAGATGTGGCCAAAATAGCCCCCAAAAGTGTTAGAGGTGTGAGAAATGGGTTAGGAAAGGAAAGAGATGGCTTGAAAGGGGTTGCAAGTAGCCCAAAATGGCTTAGAAATAGCCAAAATCGGCTTTAAAAGGGTTAGAGATGAGCAAAAAAGGCTTAGAAACGGACAAAAATGGCTTGAAAACAGTTAGAGAAGTGCAAACGTGGGTTAGAAGTGGCCAAAGATGGCTTAAAACTGCTTCGGATTTGGTTAAATAGGGCTAGAAATAGCCAAAAATGACTTCAAATGGGTTGGAAGTGAGAAAAAACAGGTTAGAAATAGCCGAAAAAGGCCTAAAACGGGTGAGACATGGGAAATAAAGGGTTAAAAAAGGAGGAAAAAAAGAAGAAACTTGGTTAGAAATTGACAAAATTGTTGAGAAAAGGCTAAAAAATGGCTTAAAACGTGTTGAAGGTGGGCAAAAATGGTTTAGAAAGAGGACAAAATAGCTTTATGAGGGTCGGAGATGGAAAAAAGTGGCTTAGAAGCGGCCAAAAATGGTTTCGAAATGGTTCGGGAATTGCAAAACCGGGTTAGAAATGGGCAGAGGTGGCTTGAAGTGGGTTAAAATTGGCGTACAGAGGGTTAGAAATGGCCAAAAATGGCTGAAAAAGGCTTAGAGGAGTACAAACAAAGGTTAGATGTGGCCAAAATAGGCCCCAAAAGTGTTAGAGGTGTGAGAAATGGGTTAGGAAAGGAAAGAGATGGCTTGAAAGGGGTTGCAAGTGGCCCAAAATGGCTTAGAAATAGCCAAAATCGGCTTTAAAAGGGTTAGAGATGAGCAAAAAAGGCTTAGAAACGGACAAAAATGGCTTGAAAACAGTTAGAGAAGTGCAAACGTGGGTTAGAAGTGGCCAAAGATGGCTTAAAACTGCTTCGGATTTGGTTAAATAGGGCTAGAAATAGCCAAAAATGACTTCAAATAAGTTAGAAGTGAGAAAAAACAGGTTAGAAATAGCCGAAAAAGGCCTAAAACGGGTGAGACATGGGAAATAAAGGGTTAAAAAAGGAGGAAAAAAAGAAGAAACTTGGTTAGAAATGGACAAAATTGTTGAGAAAAGGACAAAAATGGCTTAAAACGTGTTGAAGGTGGGCAAAAATGGTTTAGAAAGAGGACAAAATAGCTTTATGAGGGTCGGAGATGGAAAAAAGTGGGTTAGAAGCGGCCAAAAAGGGTTTCGAAATGGTTCGGGAATTGCAAAACCGGGTTAGAAATGGGCAGAGGTGGCTTGAAGTGGGTTAAAATTGGCGTACAGAGGGTTAGAAATGGCCAAAAATGGCTGAAAAAGGCTTAGAGGAGTACAAACAAAGGTTAGATGTGGCCAAAATAGGCCCCAAAAGTGTTAGAGGTGTGAGAAATGGGTTAAGAAAGGAAAGAGATGGCTTGAAAGGGGTTGCAAGTGGCCCAAAATGGCTTAGAAATAGCCAAAATCGGCTTTAAAAGGGTTAGAGATGAGCAAAAAAGGCTTAGAAACGGACAAAAATGGCTTGAAAACAGTTAGAGAAGTGCAAACGTGGGTTAGAAGTGGCCAAAGATGGCTTAAAACTGCTTCGGATTTGGTTAAATAGGGCTAGAAATAGCCAAAAATGTCTTCAAATAAGTTAGAAGTGAGAAAAAACAGGTTAGAAATAGCCGAAAAAGGCCTAAAACGGGTGAGACATGGGAAATAAAGGGTTAAAAAAGGAGGAAAAAAAGAAGAAACTTGGTTAGAAATGGACAAAATTGTTGAGAAAAGGCCAAAAATGGCTTAAAACGTGTTGAAGGTGGGCAAAAATGGTTTAGAAAGAGGACAAAATAGCTTTATGAGGGTCGGAGATGGAAAAAAGTGGCTTAGAAGCGGCCAAAAATGGTTTCGAAATGGTTCGGGAATTGCAAAACCGGGTTAGAAATGGGCAGAGGTGGCTTGAAGTGGGTTAAAATTGGCGTACAGAGGGTTAGAAATGGCCAAAAATGGCTGAAAAAGGCTTAGAGGAGTACAAACAAAGGTTAGATGTGGCCAAAATAGGCCCCAAAAGTGTTAGAGGTGTGAAAAATGGGTTAGGAAAGGAAAGAGATGGCTTGAAAGGGGTTGCAAGTGGCCCAAAATGGCTTAGAAATAGCCAAAATCGGCTTTAAAAGGGTTAGAGATGAGCAAAAAAGGCTTAGAAACGGACAAAAATGGCTTGAAAACAGTTAGAGAAGTGCAAACGTGGGTTAGAAGTGGCCAAAGATGGCTTAAAACTGCTTCGGATTTGGTTAAATAGGGCTAGAAATAGCCAAAAATGACTTCAAATGGGTTGGAAGTGAGAAAAAACAGGTTAGAAATAGCCGAAAAAGGCCTAAAACGGGTGAGACATGGGAAATAAAGGGTTAAAAAAGGAGGAAAAAAAGAAGAAACTTGGTTAGAAATTGACAAAATTGTTGAGAAAAGGCAAAAAATGGCTTAAAACGTGTTGAAGGTGGGCAAAAATGGTTTAGAAAGAGGACAAAATAGCTTTATGAGGGTCGGAGATGGAAAAAAGTGGCTTAGAAGCGGCCAAAAATGGTTTCGAAATGGTTCGGGAATTGCAAAACCGGGTTAGAAATGGGCAGAGGTGGCTTGAAGTGGGTTAAAATTGGCGTACAGAGGGTTAGAAATGTCCAAAAATGGCTGAAAAAGGCTTAGAGGAGTACAAACAAAGGTTAGATGTGGCCAAAATAGGCCCCAAAAGTGTTAGAGGTGTGAGAAATGGGTTAGGAAAGGAAAGAGATGGCTTGAAAGGGGTTGCAAGTGGCCCAAAATGGCTTAGAAATAGCCAAAATCGGCTTTAAAAGGGTTAGAGATGAGCAAAAAAGGCTTAGAAACGGACAAAAATGGCTTGAAAACAGTTAGAGAAGTGCAAACGTGGGTTAGAAGTGGCCAAAGATGGCTTAAAACTGCTTCGGATTTGGTTAAATAGGGCTAGAAATAGCCAAAAATGTCTTCAAATAAGTTAGAAGTGAGAAAAAACAGGTTAGAAATAGCCGAAAAAGGCCTAAAACGGGTGAGACATGGGAAATAAAGGGTTAAAAAAGGAGGAAAAAAAGAAGAAACTTGGTTAGAAATGGACAAAATTGTTGAGAAAAGGCCAAAAATGGCTTAAAACGTGTTGAAGGTGGGCAAAAATGGTTTAGAAAGAGGACAAAATAGCTTTATGAGGGTCGGAGATGGAAAAAAGTGGGTTAGAAGCGGCCAAAAATGGTTTCGAAATGGTTAGGGAATTGCAAAACCGGGTTAGAAATGGGCAGAGGTGGCTTGAAGTGGGTTAAAATTGGCGTACAGAGGGTTAGAAATGGCCAAAAATGGCTGAAAAAGGCTTAGAGGAGTACAAACAAAGGTTAGATGTGGCCAAAATAGGCCCCAAAAGTGTTAGAGGTGTGAGAAATGGGTTAGGAAAGGAAAGAGATGGCTTGAAAGGGGTTGCAAGTGGCCCAAAATGGCTTAGAAATAGCCAAAATCGGCTTTAAAAGGGTTAGAGATGAGCAAAAAAGGCTTAGAAACGGACAAAAATGGCTTGAAAACAGTTAGAGAAGTGCAAATGTGGGTTAGAAGTGGCCAAAGATGGCTTAAAACTGCTTCGGATTTGGTTAAATAGGGCTAGAAATAGCCAAAAATGACTTCAAATGGGTTAGAAGTGAGAAAAAACAGGTTAGAAATAGCCGAAAAAGGCCTAAAACGGGTGAGACATGGGAAATAAAGGGTTAAAAAAGGAGGAAAAAAAGAAGAAACTTGGTTAGAAATTGACAAAATTGTTGAGAAAAGGCTAAAAATGGCTTAAAACGTGTTGAAGGTGGGCAAAAATGGTTTAGAAAGAGGACAAAATAGCTTTATGAGGGTCGGAGATGGAAAAAAGTGGCTTAGAAGCGGCCAAAAATGGTTTCGAAATGGTTCGGGAATTGCAAAACCGGGTTAGAAATGGGCAGAGGTGGCTTGAAGTGGGTTAAAATTGGCGTACAGAGGGTTAGAAATGGCCAAAAATGGCTGAAAAAGGCTTAGAGGAGTACAAACAAAGGTTAGATGTGGCCAAAATAGGCCCCAAAAGTGTTAGAGGTGTGAGAAATGGGTTAGGAAAGGAAAGAGATGGCTTGAAAGGGGTTGCAAGTGGCCCAAAATGGCTTAGAAATAGCCAAAATCGGCTTTAAAAGGGTTAGAGATGAGCAAAAAAGGCTTAGAAACGGACAAAAATGGCTTGAAAACAGTTAGAGAAGTGCAAAAGTGGGTTAGAAGTGGCCAAAGATGGCTTAAAACTGCTTCGGATTTGGTTAAATAGGGCTAGAAATAGCCAAAAATGTCTTCAAATAAGTTAGAAGTGAGAAAAAACAGGTTAGAAATAGCCGAAAAAGGCCTAAAACGGGTGAGACATGGGAAATAAAGGGTTAAAAAAGGAGGAAAAAAAGAAGAAACTTGGTTAGAAATGGACAAAATTGTTGAGAAAAGGCCAAAAATGGCTTAAAACGTGTTGAAGGTGGGCAAAAATGGTTTAGAAAGAGGACAAAATAGCTTTATGAGGGTCGGAGATGGAAAAAAGTGGGTTAGAAGCGGCCAAAAATGGTTTCGAAATGGTTCGGGAATTGCAAAACCGGGTTAGAAATGGGCAGAGGTGGCTTGAAGCGGGTTAAAATTGGCGTACAGAGGGTTAGAAATGGCCAAAAATGGCTGAAAAAGGCTTAGAGGAGTACAAACAAAGGTTAGATGTGGCCAAAATAGCCCCCAAAAGTGTTAGAGGTGTGAGAAATGGGTTAGGAAAGGAAAGAGATGGCTTGAAAGGGGTTGCAAGTGGCCCAAAATGGCTTAGAAATAGCCAAAATCGGCTTTAAAAGGGTTAGAGATGAGCAAAAAAGGCTTAGAAACGGACAAAAATGGCTTGAAAACAGTTAGAGAAGTGCAAACGTGGGTTAGAAGTGGCCAAAGATGGCTTAAAACTGCTTCGGATTTGGTTAAATAGGGCTAGAAATAGCCAAAAATGACTTCAAATAAGTTAGAAGTGAGAAAAAACAGGTTAGAAATAGCCGAAAAAAGGCCTAAAACGGGTGAGACCTGGGAAATAAAGGGTTAAAAAAGGAGGAAAAAAAGAAGAAACTTGGTTAGAAATTGACAAAATTGTTGAGAAAAGGCTAAAAATGGCTTAAAACGTGTTGAAGGTGGGCAAAAATGGTTTAGAAAGAGGACAAAATAGCTTTATGAGGGTCGGAGATGGAAAAAAGTGGGTTAGAAGCGGCCAAAAATGGTTTCGAAATGGTTCGGGAATTGCAAAACCGGGTTAGAAATGGGCAGAGGTGGCTTGAAGTGGGTTAAAATTGGCGTACAGAGGGTTAGAAATGGCCAAAAATGGCTGAAAAAGGCTTAGAGGAGTACAAACAAAGGTTAGATGTGGCCAAAATAGGCCCCAAAAGTGTTAGAGGTGTGAGAAATGGGTTAGGAAAGGAAAGAGATGGCTTGAAAGGGGTTGCAAGTGGCCCAAAATGGCTTAGAAATAGCCAAAATCGGCTTTAAAAGGGTTAGAGATGAGCAAAAAAGGCTTAGAAACGGACAAAAATGGCTTGAAAACAGTTAGAGAAGTGCAAACGTGGGTTAGAAGTGGCCAAAGATGGCTTAAAACTGCTTCGGATTTGGTTAAATAGGGCTAGAAATAGCCAAAAATGACTTCAAATGGGTTGGAAGTGAGAAAAAACAGGTTAGAAATAGCCGAAAAAGGCCTAAAACGGGTGAGACATGGGAAATAAAGGGTTAAAAAAGGAGGAAAAAAAGAAGAAACTTGGTTAGAAATTGACAAAATTGTTGAGAAAAGGCTAAAAATGGCTTAAAACGTGTTGAAGGTGGGCAAAAATGGTTTAGAAAGAGGACAAAATAGCTTTATGAGGGTCGGAGATGGAAAAAAGTGGCTTAGAAGCGGCCAAAAATGGTTTCGAAATGGTTCGGGAATTGCAAAACCGGGTTAGAAATGGGCAGAGGTGGCTTGAAGTGGGTTAAAATTGGCGTACAGAGGGTTAGAAATGGCCAAAAATGGCTGAAAAAGGCTTAGAGGAGTACAAACAAAGGTTAGATGTGGCCAAAATAGGCCCCAAAAGTGTTAGAGGTGTGAGAAATGGGTTAGGAAAGGAAAGAGATGGCTTGAAAGGGGTTGCAAGTGGCCCAAAATGGCTTAGAAATAGCCAAAATCGGCTTTAAAAGGGTTAGAGATGAGCAAAAAAAGGCTTAGAAACGGACAAAAATGGCTTGAAAACAGTTAGAGAAGTGCAAACGTGGGTTAGAAGTGGCCAAAGATGGCTTAAAACTGCTTCGGATTTGGTTAAATAGGGCTAGAAATAGCCAAAAATGTCTTCAAATAAGTTAGAAGTGAGAAAAAACAGGTTAGAAATAGCCGAAAAAGGCCTAAAACGGGTGAGACATGGGAAATAAAGGGTTAAAAAAGGAGGAAAAAAAGAAGAAACTTGGTTAGAAATGGACAAAATTGTTGAGAAAAGGCCAAAAATGGCTTAAAACGTGTTGAAGGTGGGCAAAAATGGTTTAGAAAGAGGACAAAATAGCTTTATGAGGGTCGGAGATGGAAAAAAGTGGGTTAGAAGCGGCCAAAAATGGTTTCGAAATGGTTTGGGAATTGCAAAACCGGGTTAGAAATGGGCAGAGGTGGCTTGAAGTGGGTTAAAATTGGCGTACAGAGGGTTAGAAATGGCCAAAAATGGCTGAAAAAGGCTTAGAGGAGTACAAACAAAGGTTAGATGTGGCCAAAATAGGCCCCAAAAGTGTTAGAGGTGTGAGAAATGGGTTAAGAAAGGAAAGAGATGGCTTGAAAGGGGTTGCAAGTGGCCCAAAATGGCTTAGAAATAGCCAAAATCGGCTTTAAAAGGGTTAGAGATGAGCAAAAAAGGCTTAGAAACGGACAAAAATGGCTTGAAAACAGTTAGAGAAGTGCAAACGTGGGTTAGAAGTGGCCAAAGATGGCTTAAAACTGCTTCGGATTTGGTTAAATAGGGCTAGAAATAGCCAAAAATGTCTTCAAATAAGTTAGAAGTGAGAAAAAACAGGTTTGAAATATCCGAAAAAGGCCTAAAACGGGTGAGACATGGGAAATAAAGGGTTAAAAAAGGAGGAAAAAAAGAAGAAACTTGGTTAGAAATGGACAAAATTGTTGAGAAAAGGCCAAAAATGGCTTAAAACGTGTTGAAGGTGGGCAAAAATGGTTTAGAAAGAGGACAAAATAGCTTTATGAGGGTCGGAGATGGAAAAAAGTGGGTTAGAAGCGGCCAAAAATGGTTTCGAAATGGTTAGGGAATTGCAAAACCGGGTTAGAAATGGGCAGAGGTGGCTTGAAGTGGGTTAAAATTGGCGTACAGAGGGTTAGAAATGGCCAAAAATGGCTGAAAAAGGCTTAGAGGAGTACAAACAAAGGTTAGATGTGGCCAAAATAGGCCCCAAAAGTGTTAGAGGTGTGAGAAATGGGTTAGGAAAGGAAAGAGATGGCTTGAAAGGGGTTGCAAGTGGCCCAAAATGGCTTAGAAATAGCCAAAATCGGCTTTAAAAGGGTTAGAGATGAGCAAAAAAGGCTTAGAAACGGACAAAAATGGCTTGAAAACAGTTAGAGAAGTGCAAACGTGGGTTAGAAGTGGCCAAAGATGGCTTAAAACTGCTTCGGATTTGGTTAAATAGGGCTAGAAATAGCCAAAAATGACTTCAAATAAGTTAGAAGTGAGAAAAAAACAGGTTAGAAATAGCCGAAAAAGGCCTAAAACGGGTGAGACATGGGAAATAAAGGGTTAAAAAAGGAGGAAAAAAAGAAGAAACTTGGTTAGAAATGGACAAAATTGATGAGAAAAGGACAAAAATGGCTTAAAACGTGTTGAAGGTGGGCAAAAATGGTTTAGAAAGAGGACAAAATAGCTTTATGAGGGTCGGAGATGGAAAAAAGTGGGTTAGAAGCGGCCAAAAATGGTTTCGAAATGGTTCGGGAATTGCAAAACCGGGTTAGAAATGGGCAGAGGTGGCTTGAAGTGGGTTAAAATTGGCGTACAGAGGGTTAGAAATGGCCAAAAATGGCTGAAAAAGGCTTAGAGGAGTACAAACAAAGGTTAGATGTGGCCAAAATAGGCCCCAAAAGTGTTAGAGGTGTGAGAAATGGGTTAGGAAAGGAAAGAGATGGCTTGAAAGGGGTTGCAAGTGGCCCAAAATGGCTTAGAAATAGCCAAAATCGGCTTTAAAAGGGTTAGAGATGAGCAAAAAAGGCTTAGAAACGGACAAAAATGGCTTGAAAACAGTTAGAGAAGTGCAAACGTGGGTTAGAAGTGGCCAAAGATGGCTTAAAACTGCTTCGGATTTGGTTAAATAGGGCTAGAAATAGCCAAAAATGTCTTCAAATAAGTTAGAAGTGAGAAAAAACAGGTTTGAAATATCCGAAAAAGGCCTAAAACGGGTGAGACATGGGAAATAAAGGGTTAAAAAAGGAGGAAAAAAAGAAGAAACTTGGTTAGAAATGGAAAAAATTGTTGAGAAAAGGCCAAAAATGGCTTAAAACGTGTTGAAGGTGGGCAAAAATGGTTTAGAAAGAGGACAAAATAGCTTTATGAGGGTCGGAGATGGAAAAAAGTGGGTTAGAAGCGGCCAAAAATGGTTTCGAAATGGTTAGGGAATTGCAAAACCGGGTTAGAAATGGGCAGAGGTGGCTTGAAGCGGGTTAAAATTGGCGTACAGAGGGTTAGAAATGGCCAAAAATGGCTGAAAAAGGCTTAGAGGAGTACAAACAAAGGTTAGATGTGGCCAAAATAGCCCCCAAAAGTGTTAGAGGTGTGAGAAATGGGTTAGGAAAGGAAAGAGATGGCTTGAAAGGGGTTGCAAGTGGCCCAAAATGGCTTAGAAATAGCCAAAATCGGCTTTAAAAGGGTTAGAGATGAGCAAAAAAGGCTTAGAAACGGACAAAAATGGCTTGAAAACAGTTAGAGAAGTGCAAACGTGGGTTAGAAGTGGCCAAAGATGGCTTAAAACTGCTTCGGATTTGGTTAAATAGGGCTAGAAATAGCCAAAAATGACTTCAAATAAGTTAGAAGTGAGAAAAAACAGGTTAGAAATAGCCGAAAAAGGCCTAAAACGGGTGAGACATGGGAAATAAAGGGTTAAAAAAGGAGGAAAAAAAGAAGAAACTTGGTTAGAAATTGACAAAATTGTTGAGAAAAGGCTAAAAATGGCTTAAAACGTGTTGAAGGTGGGCAAAAATGGTTTAGAAAGAGGACAAAATAGCTTTATGAGGGTCGGAGATGGAAAAAAGTGGGTTAGAAGCGGCCAAAAATGGTTTCGAAATGGTTCGGGAATTGCAAAACCGGGTTAGAAATGGGCAGAGGTGGCTTGAAGTGGGTTAAAATTGGCGTACAGAGGGTTAGAAATGGCCAAAAATGGCTGAAAAAGGCTTAGAGGAGTACAAACAAAGGTTAGATGTGGCCAAAATAGGCCCCAAAAGTGTTAGAGGTGTGAGAAATGGGTTAAGAAAGGAAAGAGATGGCTTGAAAGGGGTTGCAAGTGGCCCAAAATGGCTTAGAAATAGCCAAAATCGGCTTTAAAAGGGTTAGAGATGAGCAAAAAAGGCTTAGAAACGGACAAAAATGGCTTGAAAACAGTTAGAGAAGTGCAAACGTGGGTTAGAAGTGGCCAAAGATGGCTTAAAACTGCTTCGGATTTGGTTAAATAGGGCTAGAAATAGCCAAAAATGACTTCAAATGGGTTGGAAGTGAGAAAAAACAGGTTAGAAATAGCCGAAAAAGGCCTAAAACGGGTGAGACATGGGAAATAAAGGGTTAAAAAAGGAGGAAAAAAAGAAGAAACTTGGTTAGAAATTGACAAAATTGTTGAGAAAAGGCTAAAAATGGCTTAAAACGTGTTGAAGGTGGGCAAAAATGGTTTAGAAAGAGGACAAAATAGCTTTATGAGGGTCGGAGATGGAAAAAAGTGGCTTAGAAGCGGCCAAAAATGGTTTCGAAATGGTTAGGGAATTGCAAAACCGGGTTAGAAATGGGCAGAGGTGGCTTGAAGTGGGTTAAAATTGGCGTACAGAGGGTTAGAAATGGCCAAAAATGGCTGAAAAAGGCTTAGAGGAGTACAAACAAAGGTTAGATGTGGCCAAAATAGGCCCCAAAAGTGTTAGAGGTGTGAGAAATGGGTTAGGAAAGGAAAGAGATGGCTTGAAAGGGGTTGCAAGTGGCCCAAAATGGCTTAGAAATAGCCAAAATCGGCTTTAAAAGGGTTAGAGATGAGCAAAAAAGGCTTAGAAACGGACAAAAATGGCTTGAAAACAGTTAGAGAAGTGCAAACGTGGGTTAGAAGTGGCCAAAGATGGCTTAAAACTGCTTCGGATTTGGTTAAATAGGGCTAGAAATAGCCAAAAATGACTTCAAATGGGTTAGAAGTGAGAAAAAACAGGTTAGAAATAGCCGAAAAAGGCCTAAAACGGGTGAGACATGGGAAATAAAGGGTTAAAAAAGGAGGAAAAAAAGAAGAAACTTGGTTAGAAATGGACAAAATTGTTGAGAAAAGGCCAAAAATGGCTTAAAACGTGTTGAAGGTGGGCAAAAATGGTTTAGAAAGAGGACAAAATAGCTTTATGAGGGTCGGAGATGGAAAAAAGTGGGTTAGAAGCGGCCAAAAATGGTTTCGAAATGGTTCGGGAATTGCAAAACCGGGTTAGAAATGGGCAGAGGTGGCTTGAAGTGGGTTAAAATTGGCGTACAGAGGGTTAGAAATGGCCAAAAATGGCTGAAAAAGGCTTAGAGGAGTACAAACAAAGGTTAGATGTGGCCAAAATAGGCCCCAAAAGTGTTAGAGGTGTGAGAAATGGGTTAAGAAAGGAAAGAGATGGCTTGAAAGGGGTTGCAAGTGGCCCAAAATGGCTTAGAAATAGCCAAAATCGGCTTTAAAAGGGTTAGAGATGAGCAAAAAAGGCTTAGAAACGGACAAAAATGGCTTGAAAACAGTTAGAGAAGTGCAAACGTGGGTTAGAAGTGGCCAAAGATGGCTTAAAACTGCTTCGGATTTGGTTAAATAGGGCTAGAAATAGCCAAAAATGTCTTCAAATAAGTTAGAAGTGAGAAAAAACAGGTTTGAAATATCCGAAAAAGGCCTAAAACGGGTGAGACATGGGAAATAAAGGGTTAAAAAAGGAGGAAAAAAAGAAGAAACTTGGTTAGAAATGGACAAAATTGTTGAGAAAAGGCCAAAAATGGCTTAAAACGTGTTGAAGGTGGGCAAAAATGGTTTAGAAAGAGGACAAAATAGCTTTATGAGGGTCGGAGATGGAAAAAAGTGGGTTAGAAGCGGCCAAAAATGGTTTCGAAATGGTTAGGGAATTGCAAAACCGGGTTAGAAATGGGCAGAGGTGGCTTGAAGCGGGTTAAAATTGGCGTACAGAGGGTTAGAAATGGCCAAAAATGGCTGAAAAAGGCTTAGAGGAGTACAAACAAAGGTTAGATGTGGCCAAAATAGCCCCCAAAAGTGTTAGAGGTGTGAGAAATGGGTTAGGAAAGGAAAGAGATGGCTTGAAAGGGGTTGCAAGTGGCCCAAAATGGCTTAGAAATAGCCAAAATCGGCTTTAAAAGGGTTAGAGATGAGCAAAAAAGGCTTAGAAACGGACAAAAATGGCTTGAAAACAGTTAGAGAAGTGCAAATGTGGGTTAGAAGTGGCCAAAGATGGCTTAAAACTGCTTCGGATTTGGTTAAATAGGGCTAGAAATAGCCAAAAATGACTTCAAATAAGTTAGAAGTGAGAAAAAACAGGTTAGAAATAGCCGAAAAAGGCCTAAAACGGGTGAGACATGGGAAATAAAGGGTTAAAAAAGGAGGAAAAAAAGAAGAAACTTGGTTAGAAATTGACAAAATTGTTGAGAAAAGGCCAAAAATGGCTTAAAACGTGTTGAAGGTGGGCAAAAATGGTTTAGAAAGAGGACAAAATAGCTTTATGAGGGTCGGAGATGGAAAAAAGTGGGTTAGAAGCGGCCAAAAATGGTTTCGAAATGGTTCGGGAATTGCAAAACCGGGTTAGAAATGGGCAGAGGTGGCTTGAAGTGGGTTAAAATTGGCGTACAGAGGGTTAGAAATGGCCAAAAATGGCTGAAAAAGGCTTAGAGGAGTACAAACAAAGGTTAGATGTGGCCAAAATAGGCCCCAAAAGTGTTAGAGGTGTGAGAAATGGGTTAAGAAAGGAAAGAGATGGCTTGAAAGGGGTTGCAAGTGGCCCAAAATGGCTTAGAAATAGCCAAAATCGGCTTTAAAAGGGTTAGAGATGAGCAAAAAAGGCTTAGAAACGGACAAAAATGGCTTGAAAACAGTTAGAGAAGTGCAAACGTGGGTTAGAAGTGGCCAAAGATGGCTTAAAACTGCTTCGGATTTGGTTAAATAGGGCTAGAAATAGCCAAAAATGTCTTCAAATAAGTTAGAAGTGAGAAAAAACAGGTTTGAAATATCCGAAAAAGGCCTAAAACGGGTGAGACATGGGAAATAAAGGGTTAAAAAAGGAGGAAAAAAAGAAGAAACTTGGTTAGAAATTGACAAAATTGTTGAGAAAAGGCCAAAAATGGCTTAAAACGTGTTGAAGGTGGGCAAAAATGGTTTAGAAAGAGGACAAAATAGCTTTATGAGGGTCGGAGATGGAAAAAAGTGGGTTAGAAGCGGCCAAAAATGGTTTCGAAATGGTTAGGGAATTGCAAAACCGGGTTAGAAATGGGCAGAGGTGGCTTGAAGCGGGTTAAAATTGGCGTACAGAGGGTTAGAAATGGCCAAAAATGGCTGAAAAAGGCTTAGAGGAGTACAAACAAAGGTTAGATGTGGCCAAAATAGCCCCCAAAAGTGTTAGAGGTGTGAAAAATGGGTTAGGAAAGGAAAGAGATGGCTTGAAAGGGGTTGCAAGTGGCCCAAAATGGCTTAGAAATAGCCAAAATCGGCTTTAAAAGGGTTAGAGATGAGCAAAAAAGGCTTAGAAACGGACAAAAATGGCTTGAAAACAGTTAGAGAAGTGCAAACGTGGGTTAGAAGTGGCCAAAGATGGCTTAAAACTGCTTCGGATTTGGTTAAATAGGGCTAGAAATAGCCAAAAATGTCTTCAAATAAGTTAGAAGTGAGAAAAAACAGGTTAGAAATAGCCGAAAAAGGCCTAAAACGGGTGAGACATGGGAAATAAAGGGTTAAAAAAGGAGGAAAAAAAGAAGAAACTTGGTTAGAAATTGACAAAATTGTTGAGAAAAGGCTAAAAATGGCTTAAAACGTGTTGAAGGTGGGCAAAAATGGTTTAGAAAGAGGACAAAATAGCTTTATGAGGGTCGGAGATGGAAAAAAGTGGGTTAGAAGCGGCCAAAAATGGTTTCGAAATGGTTCGGGAATTGCAAAACCGGGTTAGAAATGGGCAGAGGTGGCTTGAAGTGGGTTAAAATTGGCGTACAGAGGGTTAGAAATGGCCAAAAATGGCTGAAAAAGGCTTAGAGGAGTACAAACAAAGGTTAGATGTGGCCAAAATAAGCCCCAAAAGTGTTAGAGGTGTGAGAAATGGGTTAGGAAAGGAAAGAGATGGCTTGAAAGGGGTTGCAAGTGGCCCAAAATGGCTTAGAAATAGCCAAAATCGGCTTTAAAAGGGTTAGAGATGAGCAAAAAAGGCTTAGAAACGGACAAAAATGGCTTGAAAACAGTTAGAGAAGTGCAAACGTGGGTTAGAAGTGGCCAAAGATGGCTTAAAACTGCTTCGGATTTGGTTAAATAGGGCTAGAAATAGCCAAAAATGACTTCAAATAAGTTAGAAGTGAGAAAAAACAGGTTAGAAATAGCCGAAAAAGGCCTAAAACGGGTGAGACATGGGAAATAAAGGGTTAAAAAAGGAGGAAAAAAAGAAGAAACTTGGTTAGAAATTGACAAAATTGTTGAGAAAAGGCTAAAAATGGCTTAAAACGTGTTGAAGGTGGGCAAAAATGGTTTAGAAAGAGGACAAAATAGCTTTATGAGGGTCGGAGATGGAAAAAAGTGGCTTAGAAGCGGCCAAAAATGGTTTCGAAATGGTTAGGGAATTGCAAAACCGGGTTAGAAATGGGCAGAGGTGGCTTGAAGTGGGTTAAAATTGGCGTACAGAGGGTTAGAAATGGCCAAAAATGGCTGAAAAAGGCTTAGAGGAGTACAAACAAAGGTTAGATGTGGCCAAAATAGGCCCCAAAAGTGTTAGAGGTGTGAGAAATGGGTTAGGAAAGGAAAGAGATGGCTTGAAAGGGGTTGCAAGTGGCCCAAAATGGCTTAGAAATAGCCAAAATCGGCTTTAAAAGGGTTAGAGATGAGCAAAAAAGGCTTAGAAACGGACAAAAATGGCTTGAAAACAGTTAGAGAAGTGCAAACGTGGGTTAGAAGTGGCCAAAGATGGCTTAAAACTGCTTCGGATTTGGTTAAATAGGGCTAGAAATAGCCAAAAATGTCTTCAAATAAGTTAGAAGTGAGAAAAAACAGGTTAGAAATAGCCGAAAAAGGCCTAAAATGGGTGAGACATGGGAAATAAAGGGTTAAAAAAGGAGGAAAAAAAGAAGAAACTTGGTTAGAAATGGACAAAATTGTTGAGAAAAGGCCAAAAATGGCTTAAAACGTGTTGAAGGTGGGCAAAAATGGTTTAGAAAGAGGACAAAATAGCTTTATGAGGGTCGGAGATGGAAAAAAGTGGGTTAGAAGCGGCCAAAAATGGTTTCGAAATGGTTAGGGAATTGCAAAACCGGGTTAGAAATGGGCAGAGGTGGCTTGAAGTGGGTTAAAATTGGCGTACAGAGGGTTAGAAATGGCCAAAAATGGCTGAAAAAGGCTTAGAGGAGTACAAACAAAGGTTAGATGTGGCCAAAATAGGCCCCAAAAGTGTTAGAGGTGTGAAAAATGGGTTAGGAAAGGAAAGAGATGGCTTGAAAGGGGTTGCAAGTGGCCCAAAATGGCTTAGAAATAGCCAAAATCGGCTTTAAAAGGGTTAGAGATGAGCAAAAAAAGGCTTAGAAACGGACAAAAATGGCTTGAAAACAGTTAGAGAAGTGCAAACGTGGGTTAGAAGTGGCCAAAGATGGCTTAAAACTGCTTCGGATTTGGTTAAATAGGGCTAGAAATAGCCAAAAATGACTTCAAATGGGTTGGAAGTGAGAAAAAACAGGTTAGAAATAGCCGAAAAAAGGCCTAAAACGGGTGAGACATGGGAAATAAAGGGTTAAAAAAGGAGGAAAAAAAGAAGAAACTTGGTTAGAAATGGACAAAATTGTTGAGAAAAGGACAAAAATGGCTTAAAACGTGTTGAAGGTGGGCAAAAATGGTTTAGAAAGAGGACAAAATAGCTTTATGAGGGTCGGAGATGGAAAAAAGTGGGTTAGAAGCGGCCAAAAATGGTTTCGAAATGGTTCGGGAATTGCAAAACCGGGTTAGAAATGGGCAGAGGTGGCTTGAAGTGGGTTAAAATTGGCGTACAGAGGGTTAGAAATGGCCAAAAATGGCTGAAAAAGGCTTAGAGGAGTACAAACAAAGGTTAGATGTGGCCAAAATAGGCCCCAAAAGTGTTAGAGGTGTGAAAAATGGGTTAGGAAAGGAAAGAGATGGCTTGAAAGGGGTTGCAAGTGGCCCAAAATGGCTTAGAAATAGCCAAAATCGGCTTTAAAAGGGTTAGAGATGAGCAAAAAAGGCTTAGAAACGGACAAAAATGGCTTGAAAACAGTTAGAGAAGTGCAAACGTGGGTTAGAAGTGGCCAAAGATGGCTTAAAACTGCTTCGGATTTGGTTAAATAGGGCTAGAAATAGCCAAAAATGTCTTCAAATAAGTTAGAAGTGAGAAAAAACAGGTTAGAAATAGCCGAAAAAGGCCTAAAACGGGTGAGACATGGGAAATAAAGGGTTAAAAAAGGAGGAAAAAAAGAAGAAACTTGGTTAGAAATGGACAAAATTGTTGAGAAAAGGCCAAAAATGGCTTAAAACGTGTTGAAGGTGGGAAAAAATGGTTTAGAAAGAGGACAAAATAGCTTTATGAGGGTCGGAGATGGAAAAAAGTGGGTTAGAAGCGGCCAAAAATGGTTTCGAAATGGTTCGGGAATTGCAAAACCGGGTTAGAAATGGGCAGAGGTGGCTTGAAGTGGGTTAAAATTGGCGTACAGAGGGTTAGAAATGGCCAAAAATGGCTGAAAAAGGCTTAGAGGAGTACAAACAAAGGTTAGATGTGGCCAAAATAAGCCCCAAAAGTGTTAGAGGTGTGAAAAATGGGTTAGGAAAGGAAAGAGATGGCTTGAAAGGGGTTGCAAGTGGCCCAAAATGGCTTAGAAATAGCCAAAATCGGCTTTAAAAGGGTTAGAGATGAGCAAAAAAGGCTTAGAAACGGACAAAAATGGCTTGAAAACAGTTAGAGAAGTGCAAACGTGGGTTAGAAGTGGCCAAAGATGGCTTAAAACTGCTTCGGATTTGGTTAAATAGGGCTAGAAATAGCCAAAAATGACTTCAAATGGGTTAGAAGTGAGAAAAAACAGGTTAGAAATAGCCGAAAAAGGCCTAAAACGGGTGAGACATGGGAAATAAAGGGTTAAAAAAGGAGGAAAAAAAGAAGAAACTTGGTTAGAAATTGACAAAATTGTTGAGAAAAGGACAAAAATGGCTTAAAACGTGTTGAAGGTGGGCAAAAATGGTTTAGAAAGAGGACAAAATAGCTTTATGAGGGTCGGAGATGGAAAAAAGTGGGTTAGAAGCGGCCAAAAATGGTTTCGAAATGGTTCGGGAATTGCAAAACCGGGTTAGAAATGGGCAGAGGTGGCTTGAAGTGGGTTAAAATTGGCGTACAGAGGGTTAGAAATGGCCAAAAATGGCTGAAAAAGGCTTAGAGGAGTACAAAAAAAGGTTAGATGTGGCCAAAATAGGCCCCAAAAGTGTTAGAGGTGTGAAAAATGGGTTAGGAAAGGAAAGAGATGGCTTGAAAGGGGTTGCAAGTGGCCCAAAATGGCTTAGAAATAGCCAAAATCGGCTTTAAAAGGGTTAGAGATGAGCAAAAAAGGCTTAGAAACGGACAAAAATGGCTTGAAAACAGTTAGAGAAGTGCAAACGTGGGTTAGAAGTGGCCAAAGATGGCTTAAAACTGCTTCGGATTTGGTTAAATAGGGCTAGAAATAGCCAAAAATGACTTCAAATAAGTTAGAAGTGAGAAAAAACAGGTTAGAAATAGCCGAAAAAGGCCTAAAACGGGTGAGACATGGGAAATAAAGGGTTAAAAAAGGAGGAAAAAAAGAAGAAACTTGGTTAGAAATTGACAAAATTGTTGAGAAAAGGACAAAAATGGCTTAAAACGTGTTGAAGGTGGGCAAAAATGGTTTAGAAAGAGGACAAAATAGCTTTATGAGGGTCGGAGATGGAAAAAAGTGGGTTAGAAGCGGCCAAAAATGGTTTCAAAATGGTTCGGGAATTGCAAAACCGGGTTAGAAATGGGCAGAGGTGGCTTGAAGTGGGTTAAAATTGGCGTACAGAGGGTTAGAAATGGCCAAAAATGGCTGAAAAAGGCTTAGAGGAGTACAAACAAAGGTTAGATGTGGCCAAAATAGCCCCCAAAAGTGTTAGAGGTGTGAAAAATGGGTTAGGAAAGGAAAGAGATGGCTTGAAAGGGGTTGCAAGTGGCCCAAAATGGCTTAGAAATAGCCAAAATCGGCTTTAAAAGGGTTAGAGATGAGCAAAAAAGGCTTAGAAACGGACAAAAATGGCTTGAAAACAGTTAGAGAAGTGCAAACGTGGGTTAGAAGTGGCCAAAGATGGCTTAAAACTGCTTCGGATTTGGTTAAATAGGGCTAGAAATAGCCAAAAATGACTTCAAATAAGTTAGAAGTGAGAAAAAACAGGTTAGAAATAGCCGAAAAAGGCCTAAAACGGGTGAGACATGGGAAATAAAGGGTTAAAAAAGGAGGAAAAAAAGAAGAAACTTGGTTAGAAATGGACAAAATTGTTGAGAAAAGGCCAAAAATGGCTTAAAACGTGTTGAAGGTGGGCAAAAATGGTTTAGAAAGAGGACAAAATAGCTTTATGAGGGTCGGAGATGGAAAAAAGTGGGTTAGAAGCGGCCAAAAATGGTTTCAAAATGGTTCGGGAATTGCAAAACCGGGTTAGAAATGGGCAGAGGTGGCTTGAAGTGGGTTAAAATTGGCGTACAGAGGGTTAGAAATGGCCAAAAATGGCTGAAAAAGGCTTAGAGGAGTACAAACAAAGGTTAGATGTGGCCAAAATAGGCCCAAAAGTGTTAGAGGTGTGAAAAATGGGTTAGGAAAGGAAAGAGATGGCTTGAAAGGGGTTGCAAGTGGCCCAAAATGGCTTAGAAATAGCCAAAATCGGCTTTAAAAGGGTTAGAGATGAGCAAAAAAGGCTTAGAAACGGACAAAAATGGCTTGAAAACAGTTAGAGAAGTGCAAACGTGGGTTAGAAGTGGCCAAAGATGGCTTAAAACTGCTTCGGATTTGGTTAAATAGGGCTAGAAATAGCCAAAAATGACTTCAAATAAGTTAGAAGTGAGAAAAAACAGGTTAGAAATAGCCGAAAAAGGCCTAAAACGGGTGAGACATGGGAAATAAAGGGTTAAAAAAGGAGGAAAAAAAGAAGAAACTTGGTTAGAAATGGACAAAATTGTTGAGAAAAGGACAAAAATGGCTTAAAAACGTGTTGAAGGTGGGCAAAAATGGTTTAGAAAGAGGACAAAATAGCTTTATGAGGGTCGGAGATGGAAAAAAGTGGGTTAGAAGCGGCCAAAAATGGTTTCGAAATGGTTCGGGAATTGCAAAACTGGGTTAGAAATGGGCAGAGGTGGCTTGAAGTGGGTTAAAATTGGCGTACAGAGGGTTAGAAATGGCCAAAAATGGCTGAAAAAGGCTTAGAGGAGTACAAACAAAGGTTAGATGTGGCCAAAATAGGCCCCAAAAGTGTTAGAGGTGTGAGAAATGGGTTAGGAAAGGAAAGAGATGGCTTGAAAGGGGTTGCAAGTGGCCCAAAATGGCTTAGAAATAGCCAAAATCGGCTTTAAAAGGGTTAGAGATGAGCAAAAAAGGCTTAGAAACGGACAAAAATGGCTTGAAAACAGTTAGAGAAGTGCAAACGTGGGTTAGAAGTGGCCAAAGATGGCTTAAAACTGCTTCGGATTTGGTTAAATAGGGCTAGAAATAGCCAAAAATGACTTCAAATGGGTTAGAAGTGAGAAAAAACAGGTTAGAAATAGCCGAAAAAGGCCTAAAACGGGTGAGACATGGGAAATAAAGGGTTAAAAAAGGAGGAAAAAAAGAAGAAACTTGGTTAGAAATGGACAAAATTGTTGAGAAAAGGACAAAAATGGCTTAAAACGTGTTGAAGGTGGGCAAAAATGGTTTAGAAAGAGGACAAAATAGCTTTATGAGGGTCGGAGATGGAAAAAAGTGGGTTAGAAGCGGCCAAAAAGGGTTTCGAAATGGTTCGGGAATTGCAAAACCGGGTTAGAAATGGGCAGAGGTGGCTTGAAGTGGGTTAAAATTGGCGTACAGAGGGTTAGAAATGGCCAAAAATGGCTGAAAAAGGCTTACAGGAGTACAAACAAAGGTTAGATGTGGCCAAAATAGGCCCCAAAAGTGTTAGAGGTGTGAAAAATGGGTTAGGAAAGGAAAGAGATGGCTTGAAAGGGGTTGCAAGTGGCCCAAAATGGCTTAGAAATAGCCAAAATCGGCTTTAAAAGGGTTAGAGATGAGCAAAAAAGGCTTAGAAACGGACAAAAATGGCTTGAAAACAGTTAGAGAAGTGCAAACGTGGGTTAGAAGTGGCCAAAGATGGCTTAAAACTGCTTCGGATTTGGTTAAATAGGGCTAGAAATAGCCAAAAATGTCTTCAAATAAGTTAGAAGTGAGAAAAAACAGGTTAGAAATAGCCGAAAAAGGCCTAAAACGGGTGAGACATGGGAAATAAAGGGTTAAAAAAGGAGGAAAAAAAGAAGAAACTTGGTTAGAAATTGACAAAATTGTTGAGAAAAGGACAAAAATGGCTTAAAACGTGTTGAAGGTGGGCAAAAATGGTTTAGAAAGAGGACAAAATAGCTTTATGAGGGTCGGAGATGGAAAAAAGTGGGTTAGAAGCGGCCAAAAAGGGTTTCGAAATGGTTCGGGAATTGCAAAACCGGGTTAGAAATGGGCAGAGGTGGCTTGAAGTGGGTTAAAATTGGCGTACAGAGGGTTAGAAATGGCCAAAAATGGCTGAAAAAGGCTTAGAGGAGTACAAACAAAGGTTAGATGTGGCCAAAATAGGCCCCAAAAGTGTTAGAGGTGTGAAAAATGGGTTAGGAAAGGAAAGAGATGGCTTGAAAGGGGTTGCAAGTGGCCCAAAATGGCTTAGAAATAGCCAAAATCGGCTTTAAAAGGGTTAGAGATGAGCAAAAAAGGCTTAGAAACGGACAAAAATGGCTTGAAAACAGTTAGAGAAGTGCAAACGTGGGTTAGAAGTGGCCAAAGATGGCTTAAAACTGCTTCGGATTTGGTTAAATAGGGCTAGAAATAGCCAAAAATGACTTCAAATAAGTTAGAAGTGAGAAAAAACAGGTTAGAAATAGCCGAAAAAGGCCTAAAACGGGTGAGACATGGGAAATAAAGGGTTAAAAAAGGAGGAAAAAAAGAAGAAACTTGGTTAGAAATGGACAAAATTGTTGAGAAAAGGCCAAAAATGGCTTAAAAACGTGTTGAAGGTGGGCAAAAATGGTTTAGAAAGAGGACAAAATAGCTTTATGAGGGTCGGAGATGGAAAAAAGTGGGTTAGAAGCGGCCAAAAAGGGTTTCGAAATGGTTCGGGAATTGCAAAACCGGGTTAGAAATGGGCAGAGGTGGCTTGAAGTGGGTTAAAATTGGCGTACAGAGGGTTAGAAATGGCCAAAAATGGCTGAAAAAGGCTTAGAGGAGTACAAACAAAGGTTAGATGTGGCCAAAATAGGCCCCAAAAGTGTTAGAGGTGTGAAAAATGGGTTAGGAAAGGAAAGAGATGGCTTGAAAGGGGTTGCAAGTGGCCCAAAATGGCTTAGAAATAGCCAAAATCGGCTTTAAAAGGGTTAGAGATGAGCAAAAAAGGCTTAGAAACGGACAAAAATGGCTTGAAAACAGTTAGAGAAGTGCAAACGTGGGTTAGAAGTGGCCAAAGATGGCTTAAAACTGCTTCGGATTTGGTTAAATAGGGCTAGAAATAGCCAAAAATGACTTCAAAAAGTTAGAAGTGAGAAAAAACAGGTTAGAAATAGCCGAAAAAGGCCTAAAACGGGTGAGACATGGGAAATAAAGGGTTAAAAAAGGAGGAAAAAAAGAAGAAACTTGGTTAGAAATGGACAAAATTGTTGAGAAAAGGACAAAAATGGCTTAAAACGTGTTGAAGGTGGGCAAAAATGGTTTAGAAAGAGGACAAAATAGCTTTATGAGGGTCGGAGATGGAAAAAAGTGGGTTAGAAGCGGCCAAAAAGGGTTTCGAAATGGTTCGGGAATTGCAAAACCGGGTTAGAAATGGGCAGAGGTGGCTTGAAGTGGGTTAAAATTGGCGTACAGAGGGCTAGAAATAGCCAAAAATGGCTGAAAAAGGCTTAGAGGAGTACAAACAAAGGTTAGATGTGGCCAAAATAGGCCCCAAAAGTGTTAGAGGTGTGAGAAATGGGTTAGGAAAGGAAAGAGATGGCTTGAAAGGGGTTGCAAGTGGCCCAAAATGGCTTAGAAATAGCCAAAATCGGCTTTAAAAGGGTTAGAGATGAGCAAAAAAAGGCTTAGAAACGGACAAAAATGGCTTGAAAACAGTTAGAGAAGTGCAAACGTGGGTTAGAAGTGGCCAAAGATGGCTTAAAAACTGCTTCGGATTTGGTTAAATAGGGCTAGAAATAGCCAAAAATGTCTTCAAATAAGTTAGAAGTGAGAAAAAACAGGTTAGAAATAGCCGAAAAAGGCCTAAAACGGGTGAGACATGGGAAATAAAGGGTTAAAAAAGGAGGAAAAAAAGAAGAAACTTGGTTAGAAATGGACAAAATTGTTGAGAAAAGGCCAAAAATGGCTTAAAACGTGTTGAAGGTGGGCAAAAATGGTTTAGAAAGAGGACAAAATAGCTTTATGAGGGTCGGAGATGGAAAAAAGTGGGTTAGAAGCGGCCAAAAATGGTTTCGAAATGGTTCGGGAATTGCAAAACTGGGTTAGAAATGGGCAGAGGTGGCTTGAAGTGGGTTAAAATTGGCGTACAGAGGGTTAGAAATGGCCAAAAATGGCTGAAAAAGGCTTAGAGGAGTACAAACAAAGGTTAGATGTGGCCAAAATAGGCCCCAAAAGTGTTAGAGGTGTGAGAAATGGGTTAGGAAAGGAAAGAGATGGCTTGAAAGGGGTTGCAAGTGGCCCAAAATGGCTTAGAAATAGCCAAAATCGGCTTTAAAAGGGTTAGAGATGAGCAAAAAAGGCTTAGAAACGGACAAAAATGGCTTGAAAACAGTTAGAGAAGTGCAAACGTGGGTTAGAAGTGGCCAAAGATGGCTTAAAACTGCTTCGGATTTGGTTAAATAGGGCTAGAAATAGCCAAAAATGACTTCAAATGGGTTAGAAGTGAGAAAAAACAGGTTAGAAATAGCCGAAAAAGGCCTAAAACGGGTGAGACATGGGAAATAAAGGGTTAAAAAAGGAGGAAAAAAAGAAGAAACTTGGTTAGAAATGGACAAAATTGTTGAGAAAAGGCCAAAAATGGCTTAAAACGTGTTGAAGGTGGGCAAAAATGGTTTAGAAAGAGGACAAAATAGCTTTATGAGGGTCGGAGATGGAAAAAAGTGGGTTAGAAGCGGCCAAAAATGGTTTCGAAATGGTTCGGGAATTGCAAAACCGGGTTAGAAATGGGCAGAGGTGGCTTGAAGTGGGTTAAAATTGGCGTACAGAGGGTTAGAAATGGCCAAAAATGGCTGAAAAAGGCTTACAGGAGTACAAACAAAGGTTAGATGTGGCCAAAATAGGCCCCAAAAGTGTTAGAGGTGTGAAAAATGGGTTAGGAAAGGAAAGAGATGGCTTGAAAGGGGTTGCAAGTGGCCCAAAATGGCTTAGAAATAGCCAAAATCGGCTTTAAAAGGGTTAGAGATGAGCAAAAAAGGCTTAGAAACGGACAAAAATGGCTTGAAAACAGTTAGAGAAGTGCAAACGTGGGTTAGAAGTGGCCAAAGATGGCTTAAAACTGCTTCGGATTTGGTTAAATAGGGCTAGAAATAGCCAAAAATGACTTCAAAAAAGTTAGAAGTGAGAAAAAACAGGTTAGAAATAGCCGAAAAAGGCCTAAAACGGGTGAGACATGGGAAATAAAGGGTTAAAAAAGGAGGAAAAAAAGAAGAAACTTGGTTAGAAATTGACAAAATTGTTGAGAAAAGGACAAAAATGGCTTAAAACGTGTTGAAGGTGGGCAAAAATGGTTTAGAAAGAGGACAAAATAGCTTTATGAGGGTCGGAGATGGAAAAAAGTGGGTTAGAAGCGGCCAAAAATGGTTTCGAAATGGTTCGGGAATTGCAAAACCGGGTTAGAAATGGGCAGAGGTGGCTTGAAGTGGGTTAAAATTGGCGTACAGAGGGTTAGAAATGGCCAAAAATGGCTGAAAAAGGCTTAGAGGAGTACAAACAAAGGTTAGATGTGGCCAAAATAGGCCCCAAAAGTGTTAGAGGTGTGAGAAATGGGTTAGGAAAGGAAAGAGATGGCTTGAAAGGGGTTGCAAGTGGCCCAAAATGGCTTAGAAATAGCCAAAATCGGCTTTAAAAGGGTTAGAGATGAGCAAAAAAGGCTTAGAAACGGACAAAAATGGCTTGAAAACAGTTAGAGAAGTGCAAACGTGGGTTAGAAGTGGCCAAAGATGGCTTAAAACTGCTTCGGATTTGGTTAAATAGGGCTAGAAATAGCCAAAAATGTCTTCAAATAAGTTAGAAGTGAGAAAAAACAGGTTAGAAATAGCCGAAAAAGGCCTAAAACGGGTGAGACATGGGAAATAAAGGGTTAAAAAAGGAGGAAAAAAAGAAGAAACTTGGTTAGAAATGGACAAAATTGTTGAGAAAAGGACAAAAATGGCTTAAAACGTGTTGAAGGTGGGCAAAAATGGTTTAGAAAGAGGACAAAATAGCTTTATGAGGGTCGGAGATGGAAAAAAGTGGGTTAGAAGCGGCCAAAAAGGGTTTCGAAATGGTTCGGGAATTGCAAAACCGGGTTAGAAATGGGCAGAGGTGGCTTGAAGTGGGTTAAAATTGGCGTACAGAGGGTTAGAAATGGCCAAAAATGGCTGAAAAAGGCTTAGAGGAGTACAAACAAAGGTTAGATGTGGCCAAAATAGGCCCCAAAAGTGTTAGAGGTGTGAAAAATGGGTTAGGAAAGGAAAGAGATGGCTTGAAAGGGGTTGCAAGTGGCCCAAAATGGCTTAGAAATAGCCAAAATCGGCTTTAAAAGGGTTAGAGATGAGCAAAAAAGGCTTAGAAACGGACAAAAATGGCTTGAAAACAGTTAGAGAAGTGCAAACGTGGGTTAGAAGTGGCCAAAGATGGCTTAAAACTGCTTCGGATTTGGTTAAATAGGGCTAGAAATAGCCAAAAATGTCTTCAAATAAGTTAGAAGTGAGAAAAAACAGGTTAGAAATAGCCGAAAAAGGCCTAAAACGGGTGAGACATGGGAAATAAAGGGTTAAAAAAGGAGGAAAAAAAGAAGAAACTTGGTTAGAAATGGACAAAATTGATGAGAAAAGGCCAAAAATGGCTTAAAACGTGTTGAAGGTGGGCAAAAATGGTTTAGAAAGAGGACAAAATAGCTTTATGAGGGTCGGAGATGGAAAAAAGTGGGTTAGAAGCGGCCAAAAAGGGTTTCGAAATGGTTCGGGAATTGCAAAACCGGGTTAGAAATGGGCAGAGGTGGCTTGAAGTGGGTTAAAATTGGCGTACAGAGGGTTAGAAATGGCCAAAAATGGCTGAAAAAGGCTTAGAGGAGTACAAACAAAGGTTAGATGTGGCCAAAATAAGCCCCAAAAGTGTTAGAGGTGTGAAAAAATGGGTTAGGAAAGGAAAGAGATGGCTTGAAAGGGGTTGCAAGTGGCCCAAAATGGCTTAGAAATAGCCAAAATCGGCTTTAAAAGGGTTAGAGATGAGCAAAAAAGGCTTAGAAACGGACAAAAATGGCTTGAAAACAGTTAGAGAAGTGCAAACGTGGGTTAGAAGTGGCCAAAGATGGCTTAAAACTGCTTCGGATTTGGTTAAATAGGGCTAGAAATAGCCAAAAATGACTTCAAATAGGTTAGAAGTGAGAAAAAACAGGTTAGAAATAGCCGAAAAAGGCCTAAAACGGGTGAGACATGGGAAATAAAGGGTTAAAAAAGGAGGAAAAAAAGAAGAAACTTGGTTAGAAATGGACAAAATTGATGAGAAAAGGCCAAAAATGGCTTAAAACGTGTTGAAGGTGGGCAAAAATGGTTTAGAAAGAGGACAAAATAGCTTTATGAGGGTCGGAGATGGAAAAAAGTGGGTTAGAAGCGGCCAAAAATGGTTTCGAAATGGTTCGGGAATTGCAAAACCGGGTTAGAAATGGGCAGAGGTGGCTTGAAGTGGGTTAAAATTGGCGTACAGAGGGTTAGAAATGGCCAAAAATGGCTGAAAAAGGCTTAGAGGAGTACAAACAAAGGTTAGATGTGGCCAAAATAAGCCCCAAAAGTGTTAGAGGTGTGAGAAATGGGTTAGGAAAGGAAAGAGATGGCTTGAAAGGGGTTGCAAGTGGCCCAAAATGGCTTAGAAATAGCCAAAATCGGCTTTAAAAGGGTTAGAGATGAGCAAAAAAGGCTTAGAAGCGGACAAAAATGGCTTGAAAACAGTTAGAGAAGTGCAAACGTGCGTTAGAAGTGGCCAAAGATGGCTTAAAACTGCTTCGGATTTGGTTAAATAGGGCTAGAAATAGCCAAAAATGACTTCAAATAAGGTTAGAAGTGAGAAAAAACAGGTTAGAAATAGCCGAAAAAGGCCTAAAACGGGTGAGACATGGGAAATAAAGGGTTAAAAAAGGAGGAAAAAAAGAAGAAACTTGGTTAGAAATGGACAAAATTGTTGAGAAAAGGCCAAAAATGGCTTAAAACGTGTTGAAGGTGGGCAAAAATGGTTTAGAAAGAGGACAAAATAGCTTTATGAGGGTCGGAGATGGAAAAAAGTGGGTTAGAAGCGGCCAAAAAGGGTTTCGAAATGGTTCGGGAATTGCAAAACCGGGTTAGAAATGGGCAGAGGTGGCTTGAAGTGGGTTAAAATTGGCGTACAGAGGGTTAGAAATGGCCAAAAATGGCTGAAAAAGGCTTAGAGGAGTACAAACAAAGGTTAGATGTGGCCAAAATAGGCCCCAAAAGTGTTAGAGGTGTGAAAAATGGGTTAGGAAAGGAAAGAGATGGCTTGAAAGGGGTTGCAAGTGGCCCAAAATGGCTTAGAAATAGCCAAAATCGGCTTTAAAAGGGTTAGAGATGAGCAAAAAAGGCTTAGAAACGGACAAAAATGGCTTGAAAACAGTTAGAGAAGTGCAAACGTGGGTTAGAAGTGGCCAAAGATGGCTTAAAACTGCTTCGGATTTGGTTAAATAGGGCTAGAAATAGCCAAAAATGTACTTCAAATAGGTTAGAAGTGAGAAAAAACAGGTTAGAAATAGCCGAAAAAGGCCTAAAACGGGTGAGACATGGGAAATAAAGGGTTAAAAAAGGAGGAAAAAAAGAAGAAACTTGGTTAGAAATGGACAAAATTGATTGAGAAAAGGCCAAAAATGGCTTAAAACGTGTTGAAGGTGGGCAAAAATGGTTTAGAAAGAGGACAAAATAGCTTTATGAGGGTCGGAGATGGAAAAAAGTGGGTTAGAAGCGGCCAAAAATGGTTTCGAAATGGTTCGGGAATTGCAAAACCGGGTTAGAAATGGGCAGAGGTGGCTTGAAGTGGGTTAAAATTGGCGTACAGAGGGTTAGAAATGGCCAAAAATGGCTGAAAAAGGCTTAGAGGAGTACAAACAAAGGTTAGATGTGGCCAAAATAGGCCCCAAAAGTGTTAGAGGTGTGAGAAATGGGTTAGGAAAGGAAAGAGATGGCTTGAAAGGGGTTGCAAGTGGCCCAAAATGGCTTAGAAATAGCCAAAATCGGCTTTAAAAGGGTTAGAGATGAGCAAAAATGGTTTAGAAAGAGGACAAAAATGGCTTGAAAACAGTTAGAGAAGTGCAAACGTGGGTTAGAAGTGGCCAAAGATGGCTTAAAACTGCTTCGGATTTGGTTAAATAGGGCTAGAAATAGCCAAAAATGTCTTCAAATAAGTTAGAAGTGAGAAAAAACAGGTTAGAAATAGCCGAAAAAGGCCTAAAACGGGTGAGACATGGGAAATAAAGGGTTAAAAAAGGAGGAAAAAAAAGAAGAAACTTGGTTAGAAATGGACAAAATTGTTGAGAAAAGGCCAAAAATGGCTTAAAACGTGTTGAAGGTGGGCAAAAATGGTTTAGAAAGAGGACAAAATAGCTTTATGAGGGTCGGAGATGGAAAAAAGTGGGTTAGAAGCGGCCAAAAAGGGTTTCGAAATGGTTCGGGAATTGCAAAACCGGGTTAGAAATGGGCAGAGGTGGCTTGAAGTGGGTTAAAATTGGCGTACAGAGGGTTAGAAATGGCCAAAAATGGCTGAAAAAGGCTTAGAGGAGTACAAACAAAGGTTAGATGTGGCCAAAATAGGCCCCAAAAGTGTTAGAGGTGTGAGAAATGGGTTAGGAAAGGAAAGAGATGGCTTGAAAGGGGTTGCAAGTGGCCCAAAATGGCTTAGAAATAGCCAAAATCGGCTTTAAAAGGGTTAGAGATGAGCAAAAAAGGCTTAGAAACGGACAAAAATGGCTTGAAAACAGTTAGAGAAGTGCAAACGTGGGTTAGAAGTGGCCAAAGATGGCTTAAAACTGCTTCGGATTTGGTTAAATAGGGCTAGAAATAGCCAAAAATGACTTCAAATGGGTTAGAAGTGAGAAAAAACAGGTTAGAAATAGCCGAAAAAGGCCTAAAACGGGTGAGACATGGGAAATAAAGGGTTAAAAAAGGAGGAAAAAAAGAAGAAACTTGGTTAGAAATGGACAAAATTGATGAGAAAAGGACAAAAATGGCTTAAAACGTGTTGAAGGTGGGCAAAAATGGTTTAGAAAGAGGACAAAATAGCTTTATGAGGGTCGGAGATGGAAAAAAGTGGGTTAGAAGCGGCCAAAAAGGGTTTCGAAATGGTTCGGGAATTGCAAAACCGGGTTAGAAATGGGCAGAGGTGGCTTGAAGTGGGTTAAAATTGGCGTACAGAGGGTTAGAAATGGCCAAAAATGGCTGAAAAAGGCTTAGAGGAGTACAAACAAAGGTTAGATGTGGCCAAAATAGGCCCCAAAAGTGTTAGAGGTGTGAGAAATGGGTTAGGAAAGGAAAGAGATGGCTTGAAAGGGGTTGCAAGTGGCCCAAAATGGCTTAGAAATAGCCAAAATCGGCTTTAAAAGGGTTAGAGATGAGCAAAAAAGGCTTAGAAACGGACAAAAATGGCTTGAAAACAGTTAGAGAAGTGCAAACGTGGGTTAGAAGTGGCCAAAGATGGCTTAAAACTGCTTCGGATTTGGTTAAATAGGGCTAGAAATAGCCAAAAATGACTTCAAATAGGTTAGAAGTGAGAAAAAACAGGTTAGAAATAGCCGAAAAAGGCCTAAAACGGGTGAGACATGGGAAATAAAGGGTTAAAAAAGGAGGAAAAAAAGAAGAAACTTGGTTAGAAATGGACAAAATTGTTGAGAAAAGGCCAAAAATGGCTTAAAACGTGTTGAAGGTGGGCAAAAATGGTTTAGAAAGAGGACAAAATAGCTTTATGAGGGTCGGAGATGGAAAAAAGTGGGTTAGAAGCGGCCAAAAATGGTTTCGAAATGGTTCGGGAATTGCAAAACCGGGTTAGAAATGGGCAGAGGTGGCTTGAAGTGGGTTAAAATTGGCGTACAGAGGGTTAGAAATGGCCAAAAATGGCTGAAAAAGGCTTAGAGGAGTACAAACAAAGGTTAGATGTGGCCAAAATAGGCCCCAAAAGTGTTAGAGGTGTGAAAAATGGGTTAGGAAAGGAAAGAGATGGCTTGAAAGGGGTTGCAAGTGGCCCAAAATGGCTTAGAAATAGCCAAAATCGGCTTTAAAAGGGTTAGAGATGAGCAAAAAAGGCTTAGAAACGGACAAAAATGGCTTGAAAACAGTTAGAGAAGTGCAAACGTGGGTTAGAAGTGGCCAAAGATGGCTTAAAACTGCTTCGGATTTGGTTAAATAGGGCTAGAAATAGCCAAAAATGACTTCAAATGGGTTAGAAGTGAGAAAAAACAGGTTAGAAATAGCCGAAAAAGGCCTAAAACGGGTGAGACATGGGAAATAAAGGGTTAAAAAAGGAGGAAAAAAAGAAGAAACTTGGTTAGAAATGGACAAAATTGTTGAGAAAAGGACAAAAATGGCTTAAAACGTGTTGAAGGTGGGCAAAAATGGTTTAGAAAGAGGACAAAATAGCTTTATGAGGGTCGGAGATGGAAAAAAGTGGGTTAGAAGCGGCCAAAAATGGTTTCGAAATGGTTCGGGAATTGCAAAACCGGGTTAGAAATGGGCAGAGGTGGCTTGAAGTGGGTTAAAATTGGCGTACAGAGGGTTAGAAATGGCCAAAAATGGCTGAAAAAGGCTTAGAGGAGTACAAACAAAGGTTAGATGTGGCCAAAATAGGCCCCAAAAGTGTTAGAGGTGTGAGAAATGGGTTAGGAAAGGAAAGAGATGGCTTGAAAGGGGTTGCAAGTGGCCCAAAATGGCTTAGAAATAGCCAAAATCGGCTTTAAAAGGGTTAGAGATGAGCAAAAAAGGCTTAGAAACGGACAAAAATGGCTTGAAAACAGTTAGAGAAGTGCAAACGTGGGTTAGAAGTGGCCAAAGATGGCTTAAAACTGCTTCGGATTTGGTTAAATAGGGCTAGAAATAGCCAAAAATGACTTCAAATGGGTTAGAAGTGAGAAAAAACAGGTTAGAAATAGCCGAAAAAGGCCTAAAACGGGTGAGACATGGGAAATAAAGGGTTAAAAAAGGAGGAAAAAAAGAAGAAACTTGGTTAGAAATGGACAAAATTGATGAGAAAAGGACAAAAATGGCTTAAAACGTGTTGAAGGTGGGCAAAAATGGTTTAGAAAGAGGACAAAATAGCTTTATGAGGGTCGGAGATGGAAAAAAGTGGGTTAGAAGCGGCCAAAAAGGGTTTCGAAATGGTTAGGGAATTGCAAAACCGGGTTAGAAATGGGCAGAGGTGGCTTGAAGTGGGTTAAAATTGGCGTACAGAGGGTTAGAAATGGCCAAAAATGGCTGAAAAAGGCTTAGAGGAGTACAAACAAAGGTTAGATGTGGCCAAAATAGGCCCCAAAAGTGTTAGAGGTGTGAAAAATGGGTTAGGAAAGGAAAGAGATGGCTTGAAAGGGGTTGCAAGTGGCCCAAAATGGCTTAGAAATAGCCAAAATCGGCTTTAAAAGGGTTAGAGATGAGCAAAAAAGGCTTAGAAACGGACAAAAATGGCTTGAAAACAGTTAGAGAAGTGCAAACGTGGGTTAGAAGTGGCCAAAGATGGCTTAAAACTGCTTCGGATTTGGTTAAATAGGGCTAGAAATAGCCAAAAATGACTTCAAATGGGTTAGAAGTGAGAAAAAACAGGTTAGAAATAGCCGAAAAAGGCCTAAAACGGGTGAGACATGGGAAATAAAGGGTTAAAAAAGGAGGAAAAAAAGAAGAAACTTGGTTAGAAATGGACAAAATTGTTGAGAAAAGGCCAAAAATGGCTTAAAACGTGTTGAAGGTGGGCAAAAATGGTTTAGAAAGAGGACAAAATAGCTTTATGAGGGTCGGAGATGGAAAAAAGTGGGTTAGAAGCGGCCAAAAATGGTTTCGAAATGGTTCGGGAATTGCAAAACCGGGTTAGAAATGGGCAGAGGTGGCTTGAAGTGGGTTAAAATTGGCGTACAGAGGGTTAGAAATGGCCAAAAATGGCTGAAAAAGGCTTAGAGGAGTACAAACAAAGGTTAGATGTGGCCAAAATAGGCCCCAAAAGTGTTAGAGGTGTGAGAAATGGGTTAGGAAAGGAAAGAGATGGCTTGAAAGGGGTTGCAAGTGGCCCAAAATGGCTTAGAAATAGCCAAAATCGGCTTTAAAAGGGTTAGAGATGAGCAAAAAAGGCTTAGAAACGGACAAAAATGGCTTGAAAACAGTTAGAGAAGTGCAAACGTGGGTTAGAAGTGGCCAAAGATGGCTTAAAACTGCTTCGGATTTGGTTAAATAGGGCTAGAAATAGCCAAAAATGACTTCAAATGGGTTAGAAGTGAGAAAAAACAGGTTAGAAATAGCCGAAAAAGGCCTAAAACGGGTGAGACATGGGAAATAAAGGGTTAAAAAAGGAGGAAAAAAAGAAGAAACTTGGTTAGAAATGGACAAAATTGATGAGAAAAGGCCAAAAATGGCTTAAAACGTGTTGAAGGTGGGCAAAAATGGTTTAGAAAGAGGACAAAATAGCTTTATGAGGGTCGGAGATGGAAAAAAGTGGGTTAGAAGCGGCCAAAAATGGTTTCGAAATGGTTCGGGAATTGCAAAACCGGGTTAGAAATGGGCAGAGGTGGCTTGAAGTGGGTTAAAATTGGCGTACAGAGGGTTAGAAATGGCCAAAAATGGCTGAAAAAGGCTTAGAGGAGTACAAACAAAGGTTAGATGTGGCCAAAATAGGCCCCAAAAGTGTTAGAGGTGTGAAAAATGGGTTAGGAAAGGAAAGAGATGGCTTGAAAGGGGTTGCAAGTGGCCCAAAATGGCTTAGAAATAGCCAAAATCGGCTTTAAAAGGGTTAGAGATGAGCAAAAAAGGCTTAGAAACGGACAAAAATGGCTTGAAAACAGTTAGAGAAGTGCAAACGTGGGTTAGAAGTGGCCAAAGATGGCTTAAAACTGCTTCGGATTTGGTTAAATAGGGCTAGAAATAGCCAAAAATGTCTTCAAATGGGTTAGAAGTGAGAAAAAACAGGTTAGAAATAGCCGAAAAAGGCCTAAAACGGGTGAGACATGGGAAATAAAGGGTTAAAAAAGGAGGAAAAAAAGAAGAAACTTGGTTAGAAATTGACAAAATTGTTGAGAAAAGGCCAAAAATGGCTTAAAACGTGTTGAAGGTGGGCAAAAATGGTTTAGAAAGAGGACAAAATAGCTTTATGAGGGTCGGAGATGGAAAAAAGTGGGTTAGAAGCGGCCAAAAATGGTTTCGAAATGGTTCGGGAATTGCAAAACCGGGTTAGAAATGGGCAGAGGTGGCTTGAAGTGGGTTAAAATTGGCGTACAGAGGGTTAGAAATGGCCAAAAATGGCTGAAAAAGGCTTAGAGGAGTACAAACAAAGGTTAGATGTGGCCAAAATAGGCCCCAAAAGTGTTAGAGGTGTGAAAAATGGGTTAGGAAAGGAAAGAGATGGCTTGAAAGGGGTTGCAAGTGGCCCAAAATGGCTTAGAAATAGCCAAAATCGGCTTTAAAAGGGTTAGAGATGAGCAAAAAAGGCTTAGAAACGGACAAAAATGGCTTGAAAACAGTTAGAGAAGTGCAAACGTGGGTTAGAAGTGGCCAAAGATGGCTTAAAACTGCTTCGGATTTGGTTAAATAGGGCTAGAAATAGCCAAAAATGACTTCAAATGGGTTAGAAGTGAGAAAAAACAGGTTAGAAATAGCCGAAAAAGGCCTAAAACGGGTGAGACATGGGAAATAAAGGGTTAGAAAAGGAGGAAAAAAAGAAGAAACTTGGTTAGAAATGGACAAAATTGATGAGAAAAGGACAAAAATGGCTTAAAACGTGTTGAAGGTGGGCAAAAATGGTTTAGAAAGAGGACAAAATAGCTTTATGAGGGTCGGAGATGGAAAAAAGTGGGTTAGAAGCGGCCAAAAATGGTTTCGAAATGGTTAGGGAATTGCAAAACTGGGTTAGAAATGGGCAGAGGTGGCTTGAAGTGGGTTAAAATTGGCGTACAGAGGGTTAGAAATGGCCAAAAATGGCTGAAAAAGGCTTAGAGGAGTACAAACAAAGGTTAGATGTGGCCAAAATAGGCCCCAAAAGTGTTAGAGGTGTGAAAAATGGGTTAGGAAAGGAAAGAGATGGCTTGAAAGGGGTTGCAAGTGGCCCAAAATGGCTTAGAAATAGCCAAAATCGGCTTTAAAAGGGTTAGAGATGAGCAAAAAAGGCTTAGAAACGGACAAAAATGGCTTGAAAACAGTTAGAGAAGTGCAAACGTGGGTTAGAAGTGGCCAAAGATGGCTTAAAACTGCTTCGGATTTGGTTAAATAGGGCTAGAAATAGCCAAAAATGACTTCAAATGGGTTAGAAGTGAGAAAAAACAGGTTAGAAATAGCCGAAAAAGGCCTAAAACGGGTGAGACATGGGAAATAAAGGGTTAAAAAAGGAGGAAAAAAAGAAGAAACTTGGTTAGAAATGGACAAAATTGTTGAGAAAAGGCCAAAAATGGCTTAAAACGTGTTGAAGGTGGGCAAAAATGGTTTAGAAAGAGGACAAAATAGCTTTATGAGGGTCGGAGATGGAAAAAAGTGGGTTAGAAGCGGCCAAAAATGGTTTCGAAATGGTTCGGGAATTGCAAAACCGGGTTAGAAATGGGCAGAGGTGGCTTGAAGTGGGTTAAAATTGGCGTACAGAGGGTTAGAAATGGCCAAAAAATGGCTGAAAAAGGCTTAGAGGAGTACAAACAAAGGTTAGATGTGGCCAAAATAGGCCCCAAAAGTGTTAGAGGTGTGAAAAATGGGTTAGGAAAGGAAAGAGATGGCTTGAAAGGGGTTGCAAGTGGCCCAAAATGGCTTAGAAATAGCCAAAATCGGCTTTAAAAGGGTTAGAGATGAGCAAAAAAGGCTTAGAAACGGACAAAAATGGCTTGAAAACAGTTAGAGAAGTGCAAACGTGGGTTAGAAGTGGCCAAAGATGGCTTAAAACTGCTTCGGATTTGGTTAAATAGGGCTAGAAATAGCCAAAAATGACTTCAAATGGGTTAGAAGTGAGAAAAAACAGGTTAGAAATAGCCGAAAAAGGCCTAAAACGGGTGAGACATGGGAAATAAAGGGTTAAAAAAGGAGGAAAAAAAGAAGAAACTTGGTTAGAAATGGACAAAATTGATGAGAAAAGGACAAAAATGGCTTAAAACGTGTTGAAGGTGGGCAAAAATGGTTTAGAAAGAGGACAAAATAGCTTTATGAGGGTCGGAGATGGAAAAAAGTGGGTTAGAAGCGGCCAAAAAGGGTTTCGAAATGGTTCGGGAATTGCAAAACCGGGTTAGAAATGGGCAGAGGTGGCTTGAAGTGGGTTAAAATTGGCGTACAGAGGGTTAGAAATGGCCAAAAATGGCTGAAAAAGGCTTAGAGGAGTACAAACAAAGGTTAGATGTGGCCAAAATAGGCCCCAAAAGTGTTAGAGGTGTGAAAAATGGGTTAGGAAAGGAAAGAGATGGCTTGAAAGGGGTTGCAAGTGGCCCAAAATGGCTTAGAAATAGCCAAAATCGGCTTTAAAAGGGTTAGAGATGAGCAAAAAAGGCTTAGAAACGGACAAAAATGGCTTGAAAACAGTTAGAGAAGTGCAAACGTGGGTTAGAAGTGGCCAAAGATGGCTTAAAACTGCTTCGGATTTGGTTAAATAGGGCTAGAAATAGCCAAAAATGACTTCAAATGGGTTAGAAGTGAGAAAAAACAGGTTAGAAATAGCCGAAAAAGGCCTAAAACGGGTGAGACATGGGAAATAAAGGGTTAAAAAAGGAGGAAAAAAAGAAGAAACTTGGTTAGAAATTGACAAAATTGTTGAGAAAAGGCCAAAAATGGCTTAAAACGTGTTGAAGGTGGGCAAAAATGGTTTAGAAAGAGGACAAAATAGCTTTATGAGGGTCGGAGATGGAAAAAAGTGGGTTAGAAGCGGCCAAAAAGGGTTTCGAAATGGTTAGGGAATTGCAAAACCGGGTTAGAAATGGGCAGAGGTGGCTTGAAGTGGGTTAAAATTGGCGTACAGAGGGTTAGAAATGGCCAAAAATGGCTGAAAAAGGCTTAGAGGAGTACAAACAAAGGTTAGATGTGGCCAAAATAGGCCCCAAAAGTGTTAGAGGTGTGAGAAATGGGTTAGGAAAGGAAAGAGATGGCTTGAAAGGGGTTGCAAGTGGCCCAAAATGGCTTAGAAATAGCCAAAATCGGCTTTAAAAGGGTTAGAGATGAGCAAAAAAGGCTTAGAAACGGACAAAAATGGCTTGAAAACAGTTAGAGAAGTGCAAACGTGGGTTAGAAGTGGCCAAAGATGGCTTAAAACTGCTTCGGATTTGGTTAAATAGGGCTAGAAATAGCCAAAAATGACTTCAAATGGGTTAGAAGTGAGAAAAAACAGGTTAGAAATAGCCGAAAAAGGCCTAAAACGGGTGAGACATGGGAAATAAAGGGTTAAAAAAGGAGGAAAAAAAGAAGAAACTTGGTTAGAAATGGACAAAATTGTTGAGAAAAGGCCAAAAATGGCTTAAAACGTGTTGAAGGTGGGCAAAAAAGGTTTAGAAAGAGGACAAAATAGCTTTATGAGGGTCGGAGATGGAAAAAAGTGGGTTAGAAGCGGCCAAAAATGGTTTCGAAATGGTTCGGGAATTGCAAAACCGGGTTAGAAATGGGCAGAGGTGGCTTGAAGTGGGTTAAAATTGGCGTACAGAGGGTTAGAAATGGCCAAAAATGGCTGAAAAAGGCTTAGAGGAGTACAAACAAAGGTTAGATGTGGCCAAAATAGGCCCCAAAAGTGTTAGAGGTGTGAAAAATGGGTTAGGAAAGGAAAGAGATGGCTTGAAAGGGGTTGCAAGTGGCCCAAAATGGCTTAGAAATAGCCAAAATCGGCTTTAAAAGGGTTAGAGATGAGCAAAAAAGGCTTAGAAACGGACAAAAATGGCTTGAAAACAGTTAGAGAAGTGCAAACGTGGGTTAGAAGTGGCCAAAGATGGCTTAAAACTGCTTCGGATTTGGTTAAATAGGGCTAGAAATAGCCAAAAATGACTTCAAATAGGGTTAGAAGTGAGAAAAAACAGGTTAGAAATAGCCGAAAAAGGCCTAAAACGGGTGAGACATGGGAAATAAAGGGTTAAAAAAGGAGGAAAAAAAGAAGAAACTTGGTTAGAAATGGACAAAATTGTTGAGAAAAGGCCAAAAATGGCTTAAAACGTGTTGAAGGTGGGCAAAAATGGTTTAGAAAGAGGACAAAATAGCTTTATGAGGGTCGGAGATGGAAAAAAGTGGGTTAGAAGCGGCCAAAAATGGTTTCGAAATGGTTCGGGAATTGCAAAACCGGGTTAGAAATGGGCAGAGGTGGCTTGAAGTGGGTTAAAATTGGCGTACAGAGGGTTAGAAATGGCCAAAAATGGCTGAAAAAGGCTTAGAGGAGTACAAACAAAGGTTAGATGTGGCCAAAATAGGCCCCAAAAGTGTTAGAGGTGTGAAAAATGGGTTAGGAAAGGAAAGAGATGGCTTGAAAGGGGTTGCAAGTGGCCCAAAATGGCTTAGAAATAGCCAAAATCGGCTTTAAAAGGGTTAGAGATGAGCAAAAAAGGCTTAGAAACGGACAAAAATGGCTTGAAAACAGTTAGAGAAGTGCAAACGTGGGTTAGAAGTGGCCAAAGATGGCTTAAAACTGCTTCGGATTTGGTTAAATAGGGCTAGAAATAGCCAAAAATGACTTCAAATGGGTTAGAAGTGAGAAAAAACAGGTTAGAAATAGCCGAAAAAGGCCTAAAACGGGTGAGACATGGGAAATAAAGGGTTAAAAAAGGAGGAAAAAAAGAAGAAACTTGGTTAGAAATTGACAAAATTGTTGAGAAAAGGACAAAAATGGCTTAAAACGTGTTGAAGGTGGGCAAAAATGGTTTAGAAAGAGGACAAAATAGCTTTATGAGGGTCGGAGATGGAAAAAAGTGGGTTAGAAGCGGCCAAAAATGGTTTCGAAATGGTTAGGGAATTGCAAAACCGGGTTAGAAATGGGCAGAGGTGGCTTGAAGTGGGTTAAAATTGGCGTACAGAGGGTTAGAAATGGCCAAAAATGGCTGAAAAAGGCTTAGAGGAGTACAAACAAAGGTTAGATGTGGCCAAAATAGCCCCCAAAAGTGTTAGAGGTGTGAAAAATGGGTTAGGAAAGGAAAGAGATGGCTTGAAAGGGGTTGCAAGTGGCCCAAAATGGCTTAGAAATAGCCAAAATCGGCTTTAAAAGGGTTAGAGATGAGCAAAAAAGGCTTAGAAACGGACAAAAATGGCTTGAAAACAGTTAGAGAAGTGCAAACGTGGGTTAGAAGTGGCCAAAGATGGCTTAAAACTGCTTCGGATTTGGTTAAATAGGGCTAGAAATAGCCAAAAATGACTTCAAATGGGTTAGAAGTGAGAAAAAACAGGTTAGAAATAGCCGAAAAAGGCCTAAAACGGGTGAGACATGGGAAATAAAGGGTTAAAAAAGGAGGAAAAAAAGAAGAAACTTGGTTAGAAATGGACAAAATTGATGAGAAAAGGACAAAAATGGCTTAAAACGTGTTGAAGGTGGGCAAAAATGGTTTAGAAAGAGGACAAAATAGCTTTATGAGGGTCGGAGATGGAAAAAAGTGGGTTAGAAGCGGCCAAAAATGGTTTCGAAATGGTTAGGGAATTGCAAAACCGGGTTAGAAATGGGCAGAGGTGGCTTGAAGTGGGTTAAAATTGGCGTACAGAGGGTTAGAAATGGCCAAAAATGGCTGAAAAAGGCTTAGAGGAGTACAAACAAAGGTTAGATGTGGCCAAAATAGGCCCCAAAAGTGTTAGAGGTGTGAAAAATGGGTTAGGAAAGGAAAGAGATGGCTTGAAAGGGGTTGCAAGTGGCCCAACATGGCTTAGAAATAGCCAAAATCGGCTTTAAAAGGGTTAGAGATGAGCAAAAAAGGCTTAGAAACGGACAAAAATGGCTTGAAAACAGTTAGAGAAGTGCAAACGTGGGTTAGAAGTGGCCAAAGATGGCTTAAAACTGCTTCGGATTTGGTTAAATAGGGCTAGAAATAGCCAAAAATGACTTCAAATGGGTTAGAAGTGAGAAAAAACAGGTTAGAAATAGCCGAAAAAGGCCTAAAACGGGTGAGACATGGGAAATAAAGGGTTAAAAAAGGAGGAAAAAAAGAAGAAACTTGGTTAGAAATGGACAAAATTGTTGAGAAAAGGACAAAAATGGCTTAAAACGTGTTGAAGGTGGGCAAAAATGGTTTAGAAAGAGGACAAAATAGCTTTATGAGGGTCGGAGATGGAAAAAAGTGGGTTAGAAGCGGCCAAAAATGGTTTCGAAATGGTTCGGGAATTGCAAAACCGGGTTAGAAATGGGCAGAGGTGGCTTGAAGTGGGTTAAAATTGGCGTACAGAGGGTTAGAAATGGCCAAAAATGGCTGAAAAAGGCTTAGAGGAGTACAAAAAAAGGTTAGATGTGGCCAAAATAGGCCCCAAAAGTGTTAGAGGTGTGAAAAATGGGTTAGGAAAGGAAAGAGATGGCTTGAAAGGGGTTGCAAGTGGCCCAAAATGGCTTAGAAATAGCCAAAATCGGCTTTAAAAGGGTTAGAGATGAGCAAAAAAGGCTTAGAAACGGACAAAAATGGCTTGAAAACAGTTAGAGAAGTGCAAATGTGGGTTAGAAGTGGCCAAAGATGGCTTAAAACTGCTTCGGATTTGGTTAAATAGGGCTAGAAATAGCCAAAAATGACTTCAAATGGGTTAGAAGTGAGAAAAAACAGGTTAGAAATAGCCGAAAAAGGCCTAAAACGGGTGAGACATGGGAAATAAAGGGTTAAAAAAGGAGGAAAAAAAGAAGAAACTTGGTTAGAAATGGACAAAATTGTTGAGAAAAGGACAAAAATGGCTTAAAACGTGTTGAAGGTGGGCAAAAATGGTTTAGAAAGAGGACAAAATAGCTTTATGAGGGTCGGAGATGGAAAAAAGTGGGTTAGAAGCGGCCAAAAATGGTTTCGAAATGGTTCGGGAATTGCAAAACCGGGTTAGAAATGGGCAGAGGTGGCTTGAAGTGGGTTAAAATTGGCGTACAGAGGGTTAGAAATGGCCAAAAATGGCTGAAAAAGGCTTAGAGGAGTACAAACAAAGGTTAGATGTGGCCAAAATAGGCCCCAAAAGTGTTAGAGGTGTGAAAAATGGGTTAGGAAAGGAAAGAGATGGCTTGAAAGGGGTTGCAAGTGGCCCAAAATGGCTTAGAAATAGCCAAAATCGGCTTTAAAAGGGTTAGAGATGAGCAAAAAAGGCTTAGAAACGGACAAAAATGGCTTGAAAACAGTTAGAGAAGTGCAAACGTGGGTTAGAAGTGGCCAAAGATGGCTTAAAACTGCTTCGGATTTGGTTAAATAGGGCTAGAAATAGCCAAAAATGACTTCAAATGGGTTAGAAGTGAGAAAAAACAGGTTAGAAATAGCCGAAAAAGGCCTAAAACGGGTGAGACATGGGAAATAAAGGGTTAAAAAAGGAGGAAAAAAAGAAGAAACTTGGTTAGAAATGGACAAAATTGTTGAGAAAAGGACAAAAATGGCTTAAAACGTGTTGAAGGTGGGCAAAAATGGTTTAGAAAGAGGACAAAATAGCTTTATGAGGGTCGGAGATGGAAAAAAGTGGGTTAGAAGCGGCCAAAAATGGTTTCGAAATGGTTCGGGAATTGCAAAACCGGGTTAGAAATGGGCAGAGGTGGCTTGAAGTGGGTTAAAATTGGCGTACAGAGGGTTAGAAATGGCCAAAAATGGCTGAAAAAGGCTTAGAGGAGTACAAACAAAGGTTAGATGTGGCCAAAATAGGCCCCAAAAGTGTTAGAGGTGTGAAAAATGGGTTAGGAAAGGAAAGAGATGGCTTGAAAGGGGTTGCAAGTGGCCCAAAATGGCTTAGAAATAGCCAAAATCGGCTTTAAAAGGGTTAGAGATGAGCAAAAAAGGCTTAGAAACGGACAAAAATGGCTTGAAAACAGTTAGAGAAGTGCAAACGTGGGTTAGAAGTGGCCAAAGATGGCTTAAAACTGCTTCGGATTTGGTTAAATAGGGCTAGAAATAGCCAAAAATGACTTCAAATGGGTTAGAAGTGAGAAAAAACAGGTTAGAAATAGCCGAAAAAGGCCTAAAACGGGTGAGACATGGGAAATAAAGGGTTAAAAAAGGAGGAAAAAAAGAAGAAACTTGGTTAGAAATGGACAAAATTGTTGAGAAAAGGACAAAAATGGCTTAAAACGTGTTGAAGGTGGGCAAAAATGGTTTAGAAAGAGGACAAAATAGCTTTATGAGGGTCGGAGATGGAAAAAAGTGGGTTAGAAGCGGCCAAAAATGGTTTCGAAATGGTTCGGGAATTGCAAAAACCGGGTTAGAAATGGGCAGAGGTGGCTTGAAGTGGGTTAAAATTGGCGTACAGAGGGTTAGAAATGGCCAAAAATGGCTGAAAAAGGCTTAGAGGAGTACAAACAAAGGTTAGATGTGGCCAAAATAGGCCCCAAAAGTGTTAGAGGTGTGAAAAATGGGTTAGGAAAGGAAAGAGATGGCTTGAAAGGGGTTGCAAGTGGCCCAAAATGGCTTAGAAATAGCCAAAATCGGCTTTAAAAGGGTTAGAGATGAGCAAAAAAGGCTTAGAAACGGACAAAAATGGCTTGAAAACAGTTAGAGAAGTGCAAACGTGGGTTAGAAGTGGCCAAAGATGGCTTAAAACTGCTTCGGATTTGGTTAAATAGGGCTAGAAATAGCCAAAAATGACTTCAAATGGGTTAGAAGTGAGAAAAAACAGGTTAGAAATAGCCGAAAAAGGCCTAAAACGGGTGAGACATGGGAAATAAAGGGTTAAAAAAGGAGGAAAAAAAGAAGAAACTTGGTTAGAAATGGACAAAATTGTTGAGAAAAGGACAAAAATGGCTTAAAACGTGTTGAAGGTGGGCAAAAATGGTTTAGAAAGAGGACAAAATAGCTTTATGAGGGTCGGAGATGGAAAAAAGTGGGTTAGAAGCGGCCAAAAAGGGTTTCGAAATGGTTCGGGAATTGCAAAACCGGGTTAGAAATGGGCAGAGGTGGCTTGAAGTGGGTTAAAATTGGCGTACAGAGGGTTAGAAATGGCCAAAAATGGCTGAAAAAGGCTTAGAGGAGTACAAACAAAGGTTAGATGTGGCCAAAATAGGCCCCAAAAGTGTTAGAGGTGTGAGAAATGGGTTAGGAAAGGAAAGAGATGGCTTGAAAGGGGTTGCAAGTGGCCCAAAATGGCTTAGAAATAGCCAAAATCGGCTTTAAAAGGGTTAGAGATGAGCAAAAAAGGCTTAGAAACGGACAAAAATGGCTTGAAAACAGTTAGAGAAGTGCAAACGTGGGTTAGAAGTGGCCAAAGATGGCTTAAAACTGCTTCGGATTTGGTTAAATAGGGCTAGAAATAGCCAAAAATGACTTCAAATGGGTTAGAAGTGAGAAAAAACAGGTTAGAAATAGCCGAAAAAGGCCTAAAACGGGTGAGACATGGGAAATAAAGGGTTAAAAAAGGAGGAAAAAAAAGAAGAAACTTGGTTAGAAATGGACAAAATTGTTGAGAAAAGGCCAAAAATGGCTTAAAACGTGTTGAAGGTGGGCAAAAATGGTTTAGAAAGAGGACAAAATAGCTTTATGAGGGTCGGAGATGGAAAAAAGTGGGTTAGAAGCGGCCAAAAATGGTTTCGAAATGGTTCGGGAATTGCAAAACCGGGTTAGAAATGGGCAGAGGTGGCTTGAAGTGGGTTAAAATTGGCGTACAGAGGGTTAGAAATGGCCAAAAATGGCTGAAAAAGGCTTAGAGGAGTACAAACAAAGGTTAGATGTGGCCAAAATAGGCCCCAAAAGTGTTAGAGGTGTGAAAAATGGGTTAGGAAAGGAAAGAGATGGCTTGAAAGGGGTTGCAAGTGGCCCAAAATGGCTTAGAAATAGCCAAAATCGGCTTTAAAAGGGTTAGAGATGAGCAAAAAAAGGCTTAGAAACGGACAAAAATGGCTTGAAAACAGTTAGAGAAGTGCAAACGTGGGTTAGAAGTGGCCAAAGATGGCTTAAAACTGCTTCGGATTTGGTTAAATAGGGCTAGAAATAGCCAAAAATGACTTCAAATGGGTTAGAAGTGAGAAAAAACAGGTTAGAAATAGCCGAAAAAGGCCTAAAACGGGTGAGACATGGGAAATAAAGGGTTAAAAAAGGAGGAAAAAAAGAAGAAACTTGGTTAGAAATGGACAAAATTGTTGAGAAAAGGACAAAAATGGCTTAAAACGTGTTGAAGGTGGGCAAAAATGGTTTAGAAAGAGGACAAAATAGCTTTATGAGGGTCGGAGATGGAAAAAAGTGGGTTAGAAGCGGCCAAAAAGGGTTTCGAAATGGTTCGGGAATTGCAAAACCGGGTTAGAAATGGGCAGAGGTGGCTTGAAGTGGGTTAAAATTGGCGTACAGAGGGTTAGAAATGGCCAAAAATGGCTGAAAAAGGCTTAGAGGAGTACAAACAAAGGTTAGATGTGGCCAAAATAGGCCCCAAAAGTGTTAGAGGTGTGAGAAATGGGTTAGGAAAGGAAAGAGATGGCTTGAAAGGGGTTGCAAGTGGCCCAAAATGGCTTAGAAATAGCCAAAATCGGCTTTAAAAGGGTTAGAGATGAGCAAAAAAGGCTTAGAAACGGACAAAAATGGCTTGAAAACAGTTAGAGAAGTGCAAACGTGGGTTAGAAGTGGCCAAAGATGGCTTAAAACTGCTTCGGATTTGGTTAAATAGGGCTAGAAATAGCCAAAAATGACTTCAAATGGGTTAGAAGTGAGAAAAAACAGGTTAGAAATAGCCGAAAAAGGCCTAAAACGGGTGAGACATGGGAAATAAAGGGTTAAAAAAGGAGGAAAAAAAGAAGAAACTTGGTTAGAAATGGACAAAATTGTTGAGAAAAGGACAAAAATGGCTTAAAACGTGTTGAAGGTGGGCAAAAATGGTTTAGAAAGAGGACAAAATAGCTTTATGAGGGTCGGAGATGGAAAAAAGTGGGTTAGAAGCGGCCAAAAAGGGTTTCGAAATGGTTAGGGAATTGCAAAACTGGGTTAGAAATGGGCAGAGGTGGCTTGAAGTGGGTTAAAATTGGCGTACAGAGGGTTAGAAATGGCCAAAAATGGCTGAAAAAGGCTTAGAGGAGTACAAACAAAGGTTAGATGTGGCCAAAATAGGCCCCAAAAGTGTTAGAGGTGTGAGAAATGGGTTAGGAAAGGAAAGAGATGGCTTGAAAGGGGTTGCAAGTGGCCCAAAATGGCTTAGAAATAGCCAAAATCGGCTTTAAAAGGGTTAGAGATGAGCAAAAAAGGCTTAGAAACGGACAAAAATGGCTTGAAAACAGTTAGAGAAGTGCAAACGTGGGTTAGAAGTGGCCAAAGATGGCTTAAAACTGCTTCGGATTTGGTTAAATAGGGCTAGAAATAGCCAAAAATGACTTCAAATGGGTTAGAAGTGAGAAAAAACAGGTTAGAAATAGCCGAAAAAGGCCTAAAACGGGTGAGACATGGGAAATAAAGGGTTAAAAAAGGAGGAAAAAAAGAAGAAACTTGGTTAGAAATTGACAAAATTGTTGAGAAAAGGACAAAAATGGCTTAAAACGTGTTGAAGGTGGGCAAAAATGGTTTAGAAAGAGGACAAAATAGCTTTATGAGGGTCGGAGATGGAAAAAAGTGGGTTAGAAGCGGCCAAAAATGGTTTCGAAATGGTTAGGGAATTGCAAAACCGGGTTAGAAATGGGCAGAGGTGGCTTGAAGTGGGTTAAAATTGGCGTACAGAGGGTTAGAAATGGCCAAAAATGGCTGAAAAAGGCTTAGAGGAGTACAAACAAAGGTTAGATGTGGCCAAAATAGGCCCCAAAAGTGTTAGAGGTGTGAAAAATGGGTTAGGAAAGGAAAGAGATGGCTTGAAAGGGGTTGCAAGTGGCCCAAAATGGCTTAGAAATAGCCAAAATCGGCTTTAAAAGGGTTAGAGATGAGCAAAAAAGGCTTAGAAACGGACAAAAATGGCTTGAAAACAGTTAGAGAAGTGCAAACGTGGGTTAGAAGTGGCCAAAGATGGCTTAAAACTGCTTCGGATTTGGTTAAATAGGGCTAGAAATAGCCAAAAATGACTTCAAATGGGTTAGAAGTGAGAAAAAACAGGTTAGAAATAGCCGAAAAAGGCCTAAAACGGGTGAGACATGGGAAATAAAGGGTTAAAAAAGGAGGAAAAAAAGAAGAAACTTGGTTAGAAATGGACAAAATTGTTGAGAAAAGGACAAAAATGGCTTAAAACGTGTTGAAGGTGGGCAAAAATGGTTTAGAAAGAGGACAAAATAGCTTTATGAGGGTCGGAGATGGAAAAAAGTGGGTTAGAAGCGGCCAAAAAGGGTTTCGAAATGGTTAGGGAATTGCAAAACTGGGTTAGAAATGGGCAGAGGTGGCTTGAAGTGGGTTAAAATTGGCGTACAGAGGGTTAGAAATGGCCAAAAATGGCTGAAAAAGGCTTAGAGGAGTACAAACAAAGGTTAGATGTGGCCAAAATAGGCCCCAAAAGTGTTAGAGGTGTGAGAAATGGGTTAGGAAAGGAAAGAGATGGCTTGAAAGGGGTTGCAAGTGGCCCAAAATGGCTTAGAAATAGCCAAAATCGGCTTTAAAAGGGTTAGAGATGAGCAAAAAAGGCTTAGAAACGGACAAAAATGGCTTGAAAACAGTTAGAGAAGTGCAAACGTGGGTTAGAAGTGGCCAAAGATGGCTTAAAACTGCTTCGGATTTGGTTAAATAGGGCTAGAAATAGCCAAAAATGACTTCAAATGGGTTAGAAGTGAGAAAAAACAGGTTAGAAATAGCCGAAAAAGGCCTAAAACGGGTGAGACATGGGAAATAAAGGGTTAAAAAAGGAGGAAAAAAAGAAGAAACTTGGTTAGAAATTGACAAAATTGTTGAGAAAAGGACAAAAATGGCTTAAAACGTGTTGAAGGTGGGCAAAAATGGTTTAGAAAGAGGACAAAATAGCTTTATGAGGGTCGGAGATGGAAAAAAGTGGGTTAGAAGCGGCCAAAAATGGTTTCGAAATGGTTAGGGAATTGCAAAACTGGGTTAGAAATGGGCAGAGGTGGCTTGAAGTGGGTTAAAATTGGCGTACAGAGGGTTAGAAATGGCCAAAAATGGCTGAAAAAGGCTTAGAGGAGTACAAACAAAGGTTAGATGTGGCCAAAATAGGCCCCAAAAGTGTTAGAGGTGTGAAAAATGGGTTAGGAAAGGAAAGAGATGGCTTGAAAGGGGTTGCAAGTGGCCCAAAATGGCTTAGAAATAGCCAAAATCGGCTTTAAAAGGGTTAGAGATGAGCAAAAAAGGCTTAGAAACGGACAAAAATGGCTTGAAAACAGTTAGAGAAGTGCAAACGTGGGTTAGAAGTGGCCAAAGATGGCTTAAAACTGCTTCGGATTTGGTTAAATAGGGCTAGAAATAGCCAAAAATGACTTCAAATGGGTTAGAAGTGAGAAAAAACAGGTTAGAAATAGCCGAAAAAGGCCTAAAACGGGTGAGACATGGGAAATAAAGGGTTAAAAAAGGAGGAAAAAAAGAAGAAACTTGGTTAGAAATTGACAAAATTGTTGAGAAAAGGCCAAAAATGGCTTAAAACGTGTTGAAGGTGGGCAAAAATTGTTTAGAAAGAGGACAAAATAGCTTTATGAGGGTCGGAGATGGAAAAAAGTGGGTTAGAAGCGGCCAAAAATGGTTTCGAAATGGTTCGGGAATTGCAAAACCGGGTTAGAAATGGGCAGAGGTGGCTTGAAGTGGGTTAAAATTGGCGTACAGAGGGTTAGAAATGGCCAAAAATGGCTGAAAAAGGCTTAGAGGAGTACAAACAAAGGTTAGATGTGGCCAAAATAGGCCCCAAAAGTGTTAGAGGTGTGAAAAATGGGTTAGGAAAGGAAAGAGATGGCTTGAAAGGGGTTGCAAGTGGCCCAAAATGGCTTAGAAATAGCCAAAATCGGCTTTAAAAGGGTTAGAGATGAGCAAAAAAGGCTTAGAAACGGACAAAAATGGCTTGAAAACAGTTAGAGAAGTGCAAACGTGGGTTAGAAGTGGCCAAAGATGGCTTAAAACTGCTTCGGATTTGGTTAAATAGGGCTAGAAATAGCCAAAAATGACTTCAAATGGGTTAGAAGTGAGAAAAAACAGGTTAGAAATAGCCGAAAAAGGCCTAAAACGGGTGAGACATGGGAAATAAAGGGTTAAAAAAGGAGGAAAAAAAGAAGAAACTTGGTTAGAAATTGACAAAATTGTTGAGAAAAGGCCAAAAATGGCTTAAAACGTGTTGAAGGTGGGCAAAAATGGTTTAGAAAGAGGACAAAATAGCTTTATGAGGGTCGGAGATGGAAAAAAGTGGGTTAGAAGCGGCCAAAAAGGGTTTCGAAATGGTTCGGGAATTGCAAAACCGGGTTAGAAATGGGCAGAGGTGGCTTGAAGTGGGTTAAAATTGGCGTACAGAGGGTTAGAAATGGCCAAAAATGGCTGAAAAAGGCTTAGAGGAGTACAAACAAAGGTTAGATGTGGCCAAAATAGGCCCCAAAAGTGTTAGAGGTGTGAGAAATGGGTTAGGAAAGGAAAGAGATGGCTTGAAAGGGGTTGCAAGTGGCCCAAAATGGCTTAGAAATAGCCAAAATCGGCTTTAAAAGGGTTAGAGATGAGCAAAAAAGGCTTAGAAACGGACAAAAATGGCTTGAAAACAGTTAGAGAAGTGCAAACGTGGGTTAGAAGTGGCCAAAGATGGCTTAAAACTGCTTCGGATTTGGTTAAATAGGGCTAGAAATAGCCAAAAATGACTTCAAATGGGTTAGAAGTGAGAAAAAACAGGTTAGAAATAGCCGAAAAAGGCCTAAAACGGGTGAGACATGGGAAATAAAGGGTTAAAAAAGGAGGAAAAAAAGAAGAAACTTGGTTAGAAATGGACAAAATTGTTGAGAAAAGGACAAAAATGGCTTAAAACGTGTTGAAGGTGGGCAAAAATGGTTTAGAAAGAGGACAAAATAGCTTTATGAGGGTCGGAGATGGAAAAAAGTGGGTTAGAAGCGGCCAAAAATGGTTTCGAAATGGTTCGGGAATTGCAAAACCGGGTTAGAAATGGGCAGAGGTGGCTTGAAGTGGGTTAAAATTGGCGTACAGAGGGTTAGAAATGGCCAAAAATGGCTGAAAAAGGCTTAGAGGAGTACAAACAAAGGTTAGATGTGGCCAAAATAGCCCCCAAAAGTGTTAGAGGTGTGAAAAATGGGTTAGGAAAGGAAAGAGATGGCTTGAAAGGGGTTGCAAGTGGCCCAAAATGGCTTAGAAATAGCCAAAATCGGCTTTAAAAGGGTTAGAGATGAGCAAAAAAGGCTTAGAAACGGACAAAAATGGCTTGAAAACAGTTAGAGAAGTGCAAACGTGGGTTAGAAGTGGCCAAAGATGGCTTAAAACTGCTTCGGATTTGGTTAAATAGGGCTAGAAATAGCCAAAAATGACTTCAAATGGGTTAGAAGTGAGAAAAAACAGGTTAGAAATAGCCGAAAAAGGCCTAAAACGGGTGAGACATGGGAAATAAAGGGTTAAAAAAGGAGGAAAAAAAGAAGAAACTTGGTTAGAAATGGACAAAATTGTTGAGAAAAGGCCAAAAATGGCTTAAAACGTGTTGAAGGTGGGCAAAAATGGTTTAGAAAGAGGACAAAATAGCTTTATGAGGGTCGGAGATGGAAAAAAGTGGGTTAGAAGCGGCCAAAAAGGGTTTCGAAATGGTTAGGGAATTGCAAAACCGGGTTAGAAATGGGCAGAGGTGGCTTGAAGTGGGTTAAAATTGGCGTACAGAGGGTTAGAAATGGCCAAAAATGGCTGAAAAAGGCTTAGAGGAGTACAAACAAAGGTTAGATGTGGCCAAAATAGGCCCCAAAAGTGTTAGAGGTGTGAGAAATGGGTTAGGAAAGGAAAGAGATGGCTTGAAAGGGGTTGCAAGTGGCCCAAAATGGCTTAGAAATAGCCAAAATCGGCTTTAAAAGGGTTAGAGATGAGCAAAAAAGGCTTAGAAACGGACAAAAATGGCTTGAAAACAGTTAGAGAAGTGCAAACGTGGGTTAGAAGTGGCCAAAGATGGCTTAAAACTGCTTCGGATTTGGTTAAATAGGGCTAGAAATAGCCAAAAATGACTTCAAATGGGTTAGAAGTGAGAAAAAACAGGTTAGAAATAGCCGAAAAAGGCCTAAAACGGGTGAGACATGGGAAATAAAGGGTTAAAAAAGGAGGAAAAAAAGAAGAAACTTGGTTAGAAATGGACAAAATTGTTGAGAAAAGGCCAAAAATGGCTTAAAACGTGTTGAAGGTGGGCAAAAATGGTTTAGAAAGAGGACAAAATAGCTTTATGAGGGTCGGAGATGGAAAAAAGTGGGTTAGAAGCGGCCAAAAATGGTTTCGAAATGGTTCGGGAATTGCAAAACCGGGTTAGAAATGGGCAGAGGTGGCTTGAAGTGGGTTAAAATTGGCGTACAGAGGGTTAGAAATGGCCAAAAATGGCTGAAAAAGGCTTAGAGGAGTACAAACAAAGGTTAGATGTGGCCAAAATAGGCCCCAAAAGTGTTAGAGGTGTGAAAAATGGGTTAGGAAAGGAAAGAGATGGCTTGAAAGGGGTTGCAAGTGGCCCAAAATGGCTTAGAAATAGCCAAAATCGGCTTTAAAAGGGTTAGAGATGAGCAAAAAAGGCTTAGAAACGGACAAAAATGGCTTGAAAACAGTTAGAGAAGTGCAAACGTGGGTTAGAAGTGGCCAAAGATGGCTTAAAACTGCTTCGGATTTGGTTAAATAGGGCTAGAAATAGCCAAAAATGACTTCAAATGGGTTAGAAGTGAGAAAAAAACAGGTTAGAAATAGCCGAAAAAGGCCTAAAACGGGTGAGACATGGGAAATAAAGGGTTAAAAAAGGAGGAAAAAAAGAAGAAACTTGGTTAGAAATGGACAAAATTGTTGAGAAAAGGCCAAAAATGGCTTAAAACGTGTTGAAGGTGGGCAAAAATGGTTTAGAAAGAGGACAAAATAGCTTTATGAGGGTCGGAGATGGAAAAAAGTGGGTTAGAAGCGGCCAAAAAGGGTTTCGAAATGGTTCGGGAATTGCAAAACCGGGTTAGAAATGGGCAGAGGTGGCTTGAAGTGGGTTAAAATTGGCGTACAGAGGGTTAGAAATGGCCAAAAATGGCTGAAAAAGGCTTAGAGGAGTACAAACAAAGGTTAGATGTGGCCAAAATAGGCCCCAAAAGTGTTAGAGGTGTGAAAAATGGGTTAGGAAAGGAAAGAGATGGCTTGAAAGGGGTTGCAAGTGGCCCAAAATGGCTTAGAAATAGCCAAAATCGGCTTTAAAAGGGTTAGAGATGAGCAAAAAAGGCTTAGAAACGGACAAAAATGGCTTGAAAACAGTTAGAGAAGTGCAAACGTGGGTTAGAAGTGGCCAAAGATGGCTTAAAACTGCTTCGGATTTGGTTAAATAGGGCTAGAAATAGCCAAAAATGACTTCAAATGGGTTAGAAGTGAGAAAAAACAGGTTAGAAATAGCCGAAAAAGGCCTAAAACGGGTGAGACATGGGAAATAAAGGGTTAAAAAAGGAGGAAAAAAAGAAGAAACTTGGTTAGAAATGGACAAAATTGTTGAGAAAAGGCCAAAAATGGCTTAAAACGTGTTGAAGGTGGGCAAAAATGGTTTAGAAAGAGGACAAAATAGCTTTATGAGGGTCGGAGATGGAAAAAAGTGGGTTAGAAGCGGCCAAAAATGGTTTCGAAATGGTTCGGGAATTGCAAAACCGGGTTAGAAATGGGCAGAGGTGGCTTGAAGTGGGTTAAAATTGGCGTACAGAGGGTTAGAAATGGCCAAAAATGGCTGAAAAAAGGCTTAGAGGAGTACAAACAAAGGTTAGATGTGGCCAAAATAGGCCCCAAAAGTGTTAGAGGTGTGAAAAATGGGTTAGGAAAGGAAAGAGATGGCTTGAAAGGGGTTGCAAGTGGCCCAAAATGGCTTAGAAATAGCCAAAATCGGCTTTAAAAGGGTTAGAGATGAGCAAAAAAGGCTTAGAAACGGACAAAAATGGCTTGAAAACAGTTAGAGAAGTGCAAACGTGGGTTAGAAGTGGCCAAAGATGGCTTAAAACTGCTTCGGATTTGGTTAAATAGGGCTAGAAATAGCCAAAAATGACTTCAAATGGGTTAGAAGTGAGAAAAAACAGGTTAGAAATAGCCGAAAAAGGCCTAAAACGGGTGAGACATGGGAAATAAAGGGTTAAAAAAGGAGGAAAAAAAGAAGAAACTTGGTTAGAAATGGACAAAATTGTTGAGAAAAGGCCAAAAATGGCTTAAAACGTGTTGAAGGTGGGCAAAAATGGTTTAGAAAGAGGACAAAATAGCTTTATGAGGGTCGGAGATGGAAAAAAGTGGGTTAGAAGCGGCCAAAAATGGTTTCGAAATGGTTCGGGAATTGCAAAACCGGGTTAGAAATGGGCAGAGGTGGCTTGAAGTGGGTTAAAATTGGCGTACAGAGGGTTAGAAATGGCCAAAAATGGCTGAAAAAGGCTTAGAGGAGTACAAACAAAGGTTAGATGTGGCCAAAATAGGCCCCAAAAGTGTTAGAGGTGTGAAAAATGGGTTAGGAAAGGAAAGAGATGGCTTGAAAGGGGTTGCAAGTGGCCCAAAATGGCTTAGAAATAGCCAAAATCGGCTTTAAAAGGGTTAGAGATGAGCAAAAAAGGCTTAGAAACGGACAAAAATGGCTTGAAAACAGTTAGAGAAGTGCAAACGTGGGTTAGAAGTGGCCAAAGATGGCTTAAAACTGCTTCGGATTTGGTTAAATAGGGCTAGAAATAGCCAAAAATGACTTCAAATGGGTTAGAAGTGAGAAAAAACAGGTTAGAAATAGCCGAAAAAGGCCTAAAACGGGTGAGACATGGGAAATAAAGGGTTAAAAAAGGAGGAAAAAAAGAAGAAACTTGGTTAGAAATTGACAAAATTGTTGAGAAAAGGCCAAAAATGGCTTAAAACGTGTTGAAGGTGGGCAAAAATGGTTTAGAAAGAGGACAAAATAGCTTTATGAGGGTCGGAGATGGAAAAAAGTGGGTTAGAAGCGGCCAAAAATGGTTTCGAAATGGTTCGGGAATTGCAAAACCGGGTTAGAAATGGGCAGAGGTGGCTTGAAGTGGGTTAAAATTGGCGTACAGAGGGTTAGAAATGGCCAAAAATGGCTGAAAAAGGCTTAGAGGAGTACAAACAAAGGTTAGATGTGGCCAAAATAGGCCCCAAAAGTGTTAGAGGTGTGAAAAATGGGTTAGGAAAGGAAAGAGATGGCTTGAAAGGGGTTGCAAGTGGCCCAAAATGGCTTAGAAATAGCCAAAATCGGCTTTAAAAGGGTTAGAGATGAGCAAAAAAGGCTTAGAAACGGACAAAAATGGCTTGAAAACAGTTAGAGAAGTGCAAACGTGGGTTAGAAGTGGCCAAAGATGGCTTAAAACTGCTTCGGATTTGGTTAAATAGGGCTAGAAATAGCCAAAAATGACTTCAAATGGGTTAGAAGTGAGAAAAAACAGGTTAGAAATAGCCGAAAAAGGCCTAAAACGGGTGAGACATGGGAAATAAAGGGTTAGAAAAGGAGGAAAAAAAGAAGAAACTTGGTTAGAAATGGACAAAATTGATGAGAAAAGGACAAAAATGGCTTAAAACGTGTTGAAGGTGGGCAAAAATGGTTTAGAAAGAGGACAAAATAGCTTTATGAGGGTCGGAGATGGAAAAAAGTGGGTTAGAAGCGGCCAAAAATGGTTTCGAAATGGTTAGGGAATTGCAAAACTGGGTTAGAAATGGGCAGAGGTGGCTTGAAGTGGGTTAAAATTGGCGTACAGAGGGTTAGAAATGGCCAAAAATGGCTGAAAAAGGCTTAGAGGAGTACAAACAAAGGTTAGATGTGGCCAAAATAGGCCCCAAAAGTGTTAGAGGTGTGAAAAATGGGTTAGGAAAGGAAAGAGATGGCTTGAAAGGGGTTGCAAGTGGCCCAAAATGGCTTAGAAATAGCCAAAATCGGCTTTAAAAGGGTTAGAGATGAGCAAAAAAGGCTTAGAAACGGACAAAAATGGCTTGAAAACAGTTAGAGAAGTGCAAACGTGGGTTAGAAGTGGCCAAAGATGGCTTAAAACTGCTTCGGATTTGGTTAAATAGGGCTAGAAATAGCCAAAAATGACTTCAAATGGGTTAGAAGTGAGAAAAAACAGGTTAGAAATAGCCGAAAAAGGCCTAAAACGGGTGAGACATGGGAAATAAAGGGTTAAAAAAGGAGGAAAAAAAGAAGAAACTTGGTTAGAAATGGACAAAATTGTTGAGAAAAGGACAAAAATGGCTTAAAACGTGTTGAAGGTGGGCAAAAATGGTTTAGAAAGAGGACAAAATAGCTTTATGAGGGTCGGAGATGGAAAAAAGTGGGTTAGAAGCGGCCAAAAATGGTTTCGAAATGGTTCGGGAATTGCAAAACCGGGTTAGAAATGGGCAGAGGTGGCTTGAAGTGGGTTAAAATTGGCGTACAGAGGGTTAGAAATGGCCAAAAATGGCTGAAAAAGGCTTAGAGGAGTACAAACAAAGGTTAGATGTGGCCAAAATAGGCCCCAAAAGTGTTAGAGGTGTGAAAAATGGGTTAGGAAAGGAAAGAGATGGCTTGAAAGGGGTTGCAAGTGGCCCAACATGGCTTAGAAATAGCCAAAATCGGCTTTAAAAGGGTTAGAGATGAGCAAAAAAGGCTTAGAAACGGACAAAAATGGCTTGAAAACAGTTAGAGAAGTGCAAACGTGGGTTAGAAGTGGCCAAAGATGGCTTAAAACTGCTTCGGATTTGGTTAAATAGGGCTAGAAATAGCCAAAAATGACTTCAAATGGGTTAGAAGTGAGAAAAAACAGGTTAGAAATAGCCGAAAAAGGCCTAAAACGGGTGAGACATGGGAAATAAAGGGTTAAAAAAGGAGGAAAAAAAGAAGAAACTTGGTTAGAAATTGACAAAATTGTTGAGAAAAGGCCAAAAATGGCTTAAAACGTGTTGAAGGTGGGCAAAAATTGTTTAGAAAGAGGACAAAATAGCTTTATGAGGGTCGGAGATGGAAAAAAGTGGGTTAGAAGCGGCCAAAAATGGTTTCGAAATGGTTAGGGAATTGCAAAACCGGGTTAGAAATGGGCAGAGGTGGCTTGAAGTGGGTTAAAATTGGCGTACAGAGGGTTAGAAATGGCCAAAAATGGCTGAAAAAGGCTTAGAGGAGTACAAACAAAGGTTAGATGTGGCCAAAATAGGCCCCAAAAGTGTTAGAGGTGTGAAAAATGGGTTAGGAAAGGAAAGAGATGGCTTGAAAGGGGTTGCAAGTGGCCCAAAATGGCTTAGAAATAGCCAAAATCGGCTTTAAAAGGGTTAGAGATGAGCAAAAAAGGCTTAGAAACGGACAAAAATGGCTTGAAAACAGTTAGAGAAGTGCAAACGTGGGTTAGAAGTGGCCAAAGATGGCTTAAAACTGCTTCGGATTTGGTTAAATAGGGCTAGAAATAGCCAAAAATGACTTCAAATGGGTTAGAAGTGAGAAAAAACAGGTTAGAAATAGCCGAAAAAGGCCTAAAACGGGTGAGACATGGGAAATAAAGGGTTAAAAAAGGAGGAAAAAAAGAAGAAACTTGGTTAGAAATGGACAAAATTGTTGAGAAAAGGACAAAAATGGCTTAAAACGTGTTGAAGGTGGGCAAAAATGGTTTAGAAAGAGGACAAAATAGCTTTATGAGGGTCGGAGATGGAAAAAAGTGGGTTAGAAGCGGCCAAAAATGGTTTCGAAATGGTTCGGGAATTGCAAAACTGGGTTAGAAATGGGCAGAGGTGGCTTGAAGTGGGTTAAAATTGGCGTACAGAGGGTTAGAAATGGCCAAAAATGGCTGAAAAAGGCTTAGAGGAGTACAAACAAAGGTTAGATGTGGCCAAAATAGGCCCCAAAAGTGTTAGAGGTGTGAAAAATGGGTTAGGAAAGGAAAGAGATGGCTTGAAAGGGGTTGCAAGTGGCCCAAAATGGCTTAGAAATAGCCAAAATCGGCTTTAAAAGGGTTAGAGATGAGCAAAAAAGGCTTAGAAACGGACAAAAATGGCTTGAAAACAGTTAGAGAAGTGCAAACGTGGGTTAGAAGTGGCCAAAGATGGCTTAAAACTGCTTCGGATTTGGTTAAATAGGGCTAGAAATAGCCAAAAATGACTTCAAATGGGTTAGAAGTGAGAAAAAACAGGTTAGAAATAGCCGAAAAAGGCCTAAAACGGGTGAGACATGGGAAATAAAGGGTTAAAAAAGGAGGAAAAAAAGAAGAAACTTGGTTAGAAATGGACAAAATTGTTGAGAAAAGGACAAAAATGGCTTAAAACGTGTTGAAGGTGGGCAAAAATGGTTTAGAAAGAGGACAAAATAGCTTTATGAGGGTCGGAGATGGAAAAAAGTGGGTTAGAAGCGGCCAAAAAGGGTTTCGAAATGGTTAGGGAATTGCAAAACCGGGTTAGAAATGGGCAGAGGTGGCTTGAAGTGGGTTAAAATTGGCGTACAGAGGGTTAGAAATGGCCAAAAATGGCTGAAAAAGGCTTAGAGGAGTACAAACAAAGGTTAGATGTGGCCAAAATAGGCCCCAAAAGTGTTAGAGGTGTGAAAAATGGGTTAGGAAAGGAAAGAGATGGCTTGAAAGGGGTTGCAAGTGGCCCAAAATGGCTTAGAAATAGCCAAAATCGGCTTTAAAAGGGTTAGAGATGAGCAAAAAAGGCTTAGAAACGGACAAAAATGGCTTGAAAACAGTTAGAGAAGTGCAAACGTGGGTTAGAAGTGGCCAAAGATGGCTTAAAACTGCTTCGGATTTGGTTAAATAGGGCTAGAAATAGCCAAAAATGACTTCAAATGGGTTAGAAGTGAGAAAAAACAGGTTAGAAATAGCCGAAAAAGGCCTAAAAACGGGTGAGACATGGGAAATAAAGGGTTAAAAAAGGAGGAAAAAAAGAAGAAACTTGGTTAGAAATGGACAAAATTGTTGAGAAAAGGCCAAAAATGGCTTAAAACGTGTTGAAGGTGGGCAAAAATGGTTTAGAAAGAGGACAAAATAGCTTTATGAGGGTCGGAGATGGAAAAAAGTGGGTTAGAAGCGGCCAAAAATGGTTTCGAAATGGTTCGGGAATTGCAAAACCGGGTTAGAAATGGGCAGAGGTGGCTTGAAGTGGGTTAAAATTGGCGTACAGAGGGTTAGAAATGGCCAAAAATGGCTGAAAAAGGCTTAGAGGAGTACAAACAAAGGTTAGATGTGGCCAAAATAGGCCCCAAAAGTGTTAGAGGTGTGAAAAATGGGTTAGGAAAGGAAAGAGATGGCTTGAAAGGGGTTGCAAGTGGCCCAAAATGGCTTAGAAATAGCCAAAATCGGCTTTAAAAGGGTTAGAGATGAGCAAAAAAAGGCTTAGAAACGGACAAAAATGGCTTGAAAACAGTTAGAGAAGTGCAAACGTGGGTTAGAAGTGGCCAAAGATGGCTTAAAACTGCTTCGGATTTGGTTAAATAGGGCTAGAAATAGCCAAAAATGACTTCAAATGGGTTAGAAGTGAGAAAAAACAGGTTAGAAATAGCCGAAAAAAGGCCTAAAACGGGTGAGACATGGGAAATAAAGGGTTAAAAAAGGAGGAAAAAAAGAAGAAACTTGGTTAGAAATGGACAAAATTGTTGAGAAAAGGCCAAAAATGGCTTAAAACGTGTTGAAGGTGGGCAAAAATGGTTTAGAAAGAGGACAAAATAGCTTTATGAGGGTCGGAGATGGAAAAAAGTGGGTTAGAAGCGGCCAAAAATGGTTTCGAAATGGTTCGGGAATTGCAAAACCGGGTTAGAAATGGGCAGAGGTGGCTTGAAGTGGGTTAAAATTGGCGTACAGAGGGTTAGAAATGGCCAAAAATGGCTGAAAAAGGCTTAGAGGAGTACAAACAAAGGTTAGATGTGGCCAAAATAGGCCCCAAAAGTGTTAGAGGTGTGAAAAATGGGTTAGGAAAGGAAAGAGATGGCTTGAAAGGGGTTGCAAGTGGCCCAAAATGGCTTAGAAATAGCCAAAATCGGCTTTAAAAGGGTTAGAGATGAGCAAAAAAGGCTTAGAAACGGACAAAAATGGCTTGAAAACAGTTAGAGAAGTGCAAACGTGGGTTAGAAGTGGCCAAAGATGGCTTAAAACTGCTTCGGATTTGGTTAAATAGGGCTAGAAATAGCCAAAAATGACTTCAAATGGGTTAGAAGTGAGAAAAAACAGGTTAGAAATAGCCGAAAAAGGCCTAAAACGGGTGAGACATGGGAAATAAAGGGTTAAAAAAGGAGGAAAAAAAGAAGAAACTTGGTTAGAAATGGACAAAATTGTTGAGAAAAGGCCAAAAATGGCTTAAAACGTGTTGAAGGTGGGCAAAAATGGTTTAGAAAGAGGACAAAATAGCTTTATGAGGGTCGGAGATGGAAAAAAGTGGGTTAGAAGCGGCCAAAAATGGTTTCGAAATGGTTCGGGAATTGCAAAACCGGGTTAGAAATGGGCAGAGGTGGCTTGAAGTGGGTTAAAATTGGCGTACAGAGGGTTAGAAATGGCCAAAAATGGCTGAAAAAGGCTTAGAGGAGTACAAACAAAGGTTAGATGTGGCCAAAATAGGCCCCAAAAGTGTTAGAGGTGTGAAAAAATGGGTTAGGAAAGGAAAGAGATGGCTTGAAAGGGGTTGCAAGTGGCCCAAAATGGCTTAGAAATAGCCAAAATCGGCTTTAAAAGGGTTAGAGATGAGCAAAAAAGGCTTAGAAACGGACAAAAATGGCTTGAAAACAGTTAGAGAAGTGCAAACGTGGGTTAGAAGTGGCCAAAGATGGCTTAAAACTGCTTCGGATTTGGTTAAATAGGGCTAGAAATAGCCAAAAATGACTTCAAATGGGTTAGAAGTGAGAAAAAACAGGTTAGAAATAGCCGAAAAAGGCCTAAAACGGGTGAGACATGGGAAATAAAGGGTTAAAAAAGGAGGAAAAAAAGAAGAAACTTGGTTAGAAATGGACAAAATTGTTGAGAAAAGGCCAAAAATGGCTTAAAACGTGTTGAAGGTGGGCAAAAATGGTTTAGAAAGAGGACAAAATAGCTTTATGAGGGTCGGAGATGGAAAAAAGTGGGTTAGAAGCGGCCAAAAATGGTTTCGAAATGGTTCGGGAATTGCAAAACCGGGTTAGAAATGGGCAGAGGTGGCTTGAAGTGGGTTAAAATTGGCGTACAGAGGGTTAGAAATGGCCAAAAATGGCTGAAAAAGGCTTAGAGGAGTACAAACAAAGGTTAGATGTGGCCAAAATAGGCCCCAAAAGTGTTAGAGGTGTGAAAAATGGGTTAGGAAAGGAAAGAGATGGCTTGAAAGGGGTTGCAAGTGGCCCAAAATGGCTTAGAAATAGCCAAAATCGGCTTTAAAAGGGTTAGAGATGAGCAAAAAAGGCTTAGAAACGGACAAAAATGGCTTGAAAACAGTTAGAGAAGTGCAAACGTGGGTTAGAAGTGGCCAAAGATGGCTTAAAACTGCTTCGGATTTGGTTAAATAGGGCTAGAAATAGCCAAAAATGACTTCAAATGGGTTAGAAGTGAGAAAAAACAGGTTAGAAATAGCCGAAAAAGGCCTAAAACGGGTGAGACATGGGAAATAAAGGGTTAAAAAAGGAGGAAAAAAAGAAGAAACTTGGTTAGAAATGGACAAAATTGTTGAGAAAAGGCCAAAAATGGCTTAAAACGTGTTGAAGGTGGGCAAAAAATGGTTTAGAAAGAGGACAAAATAGCTTTATGAGGGTCGGAGATGGAAAAAAGTGGGTTAGAAGCGGCCAAAAATGGTTTCGAAATGGTTCGGGAATTGCAAAACCGGGTTAGAAATGGGCAGAGGTGGCTTGAAGTGGGTTAAAATTGGCGTACAGAGGGTTAGAAATGGCCAAAAATGGCTGAAAAAGGCTTAGAGGAGTACAAACAAAGGTTAGATGTGGCCAAAATAGGCCCCAAAAGTGTTAGAGGTGTGAAAAATGGGTTAGGAAAGGAAAGAGATGGCTTGAAAGGGGTTGCAAGTGGCCCAAAATGGCTTAGAAATAGCCAAAATCGGCTTTAAAAGGGTTAGAGATGAGCAAAAAAGGCTTAGAAACGGACAAAAATGGCTTGAAAACAGTTAGAGAAGTGCAAACGTGGGTTAGAAGTGGCCAAAGATGGCTTAAAACTGCTTCGGATTTGGTTAAATAGGGCTAGAAATAGCCAAAAATGACTTCAAATGGGTTAGAAGTGAGAAAAAACAGGTTAGAAATAGCCGAAAAAGGCCTAAAACGGGTGAGACATGGGAAATAAAGGGTTAAAAAAGGAGGAAAAAAAGAAGAAACTTGGTTAGAAATGGACAAAATTGTTGAGAAAAGGACAAAAATGGCTTAAAACGTGTTGAAGGTGGGCAAAAATGGTTTAGAAAGAGGACAAAATAGCTTTATGAGGGTCGGAGATGGAAAAAAGTGGGTTAGAAGCGGCCAAAAAGGGTTTCGAAATGGTTCGGGAATTGCAAAACCGGGTTAGAAATGGGCAGAGGTGGCTTGAAGTGGGTTAAAATTGGCGTACAGAGGGTTAGAAATGGCCAAAAATGGCTGAAAAAGGCTTAGAGGAGTACAAACAAAGGTTAGATGTGGCCAAAATAGGCCCCAAAAGTGTTAGAGGTGTGAAAAATGGGTTAGGAAAGGAAAGAGATGGCTTGAAAGGGGTTGCAAGTGGCCCAAAATGGCTTAGAAATAGCCAAAATCGGCTTTAAAAGGGTTAGAGATGAGCAAAAAAAGGCTTAGAAACGGACAAAAAATGGCTTGAAAACAGTTAGAGAAGTGCAAACGTGGGTTAGAAGTGGCCAAAGATGGCTTAAAACTGCTTCGGATTTGGTTAAATAGGGCTAGAAATAGCCAAAAATGACTTCAAATGGGTTAGAAGTGAGAAAAAACAGGTTAGAAATAGCCGAAAAAGGCCTAAAACGGGTGAGACATGGGAAATAAAGGGTTAAAAAAGGAGGAAAAAAAGAAGAAACTTGGTTAGAAATGGACAAAATTGTTGAGAAAAGGCCAAAAATGGCTTAAAACGTGTTGAAGGTGGGCAAAAATGGTTTAGAAAGAGGACAAAATAGCTTTATGAGGGTCGGAGATGGAAAAAAGTGGGTTAGAAGCGGCCAAAAATGGTTTCGAAATGGTTCGGGAATTGCAAAACCGGGTTAGAAATGGGCAGAGGTGGCTTGAAGTGGGTTAAAATTGGCGTACAGAGGGTTAGAAATGGCCAAAAATGGCTGAAAAAGGCTTAGAGGAGTACAAACAAAGGTTAGATGTGGCCAAAATAGGCCCCAAAAGTGTTAGAGGTGTGAAAAATGGGTTAGGAAAGGAAAGAGATGGCTTGAAAGGGGTTGCAAGTGGCCCAAAATGGCTTAGAAATAGCCAAAATCGGCTTTAAAAGGGTTAGAGATGAGCAAAAAAGGCTTAGAAACGGACAAAAATGGCTTGAAAACAGTTAGAGAAGTGCAAACGTGGGTTAGAAGTGGCCAAAGATGGCTTAAAACTGCTTCGGATTTGGTTAAATAGGGCTAGAAATAGCCAAAAATGACTTCAAATGGGTTAGAAGTGAGAAAAAACAGGTTAGAAATAGCCGAAAAAGGCCTAAAACGGGTGAGACATGGGAAATAAAGGGTTAAAAAAGGAGGAAAAAAAAGAAGAAACTTGGTTAGAAATGGACAAAATTGTTGAGAAAAGGCCAAAAATGGCTTAAAAACGTGTTGAAGGTGGGCAAAAATGGTTTAGAAAGAGGACAAAATAGCTTTATGAGGGTCGGAGATGGAAAAAAGTGGGTTAGAAGCGGCCAAAAAGGGTTTCGAAATGGTTCGGGAATTGCAAAACCGGGTTAGAAATGGGCAGAGGTGGCTTGAAGTGGGTTAAAATTGGCGTACAGAGGGTTAGAAATGGCCAAAAATGGCTGAAAAAGGCTTAGAGGAGTACAAACAAAGGTTAGATGTGGCCAAAATAGGCCCCAAAAGTGTTAGAGGTGTGAAAAATGGGTTAGGAAAGGAAAGAGATGGCTTGAAAGGGGTTGCAAGTGGCCCAAAATGGCTTAGAAATAGCCAAAATCGGCTTTAAAAGGGTTAGAGATGAGCAAAAAAAGGCTTAGAAACGGACAAAAATGGCTTGAAAAACAGTTAGAGAAGTGCAAACGTGGGTTAGAAGTGGCCAAAGATGGCTTAAAACTGCTTCGGATTTGGTTAAATAGGGCTAGAAATAGCCAAAAATGACTTCAAATAGGGTTAGAAGTGAGAAAAAAACAGGTTAGAAATAGCCGAAAAAGGCCTAAAACGGGTGAGACATGGGAAATAAAGGGTTAAAAAAGGAGGAAAAAAAGAAGAAACTTGGTTAGAAATGGACAAAATTGTTGAGAAAAAGGCCAAAAAATGGCTTAAAACGTGTTGAAGGTGGGCAAAAATGGTTTAGAAAGAGGACAAAATAGCTTTATGAGGGTCGGAGATGGAAAAAAGTGGGTTAGAAGCGGCCAAAAATGGTTTCGAAATGGTTCGGGAATTGCAAAACCGGGTTAGAAATGGGCAGAGGTGGCTTGAAGTGGGTTAAAATTGGCGTACAGAGGGTTAGAAATGGCCAAAAATGGCTGAAAAAGGCTTAGAGGAGTACAAACAAAGGTTAGATGTGGCCAAAATAGGCCCCAAAAGTGTTAGAGGTGTGAAAAATGGGTTAGGAAAGGAAAGAGATGGCTTGAAAGGGGTTGCAAGTGGCCCAAAATGGCTTAGAAATAGCCAAAATCGGCTTTAAAAGGGTTAGAGATGAGCAAAAAAGGCTTAGAAACGGACAAAAATGGCTTGAAAACAGTTAGAGAAGTGCAAACGTGGGTTAGAAGTGGCCAAAGATGGCTTAAAACTGCTTCGGATTTGGTTAAATAGGGCTAGAAATAGCCAAAAATGACTTCAAATGGGTTAGAAGTGAGAAAAAACAGGTTAGAAATAGCCGAAAAAGGCCTAAAACGGGTGAGACATGGGAAATAAAGGGTTAAAAAAGGAGGAAAAAAAGAAGAAACTTGGTTAGAAATGGACAAAATTGTTGAGAAAAGGCCAAAAATGGCTTAAAAACGTGTTGAAGGTGGGCAAAAATGGTTTAGAAAGAGGACAAAATAGCTTTATGAGGGTCGGAGATGGAAAAAAGTGGGTTAGAAGCGGCCAAAAATGGTTTCGAAATGGTTCGGGAATTGCAAAACCGGGTTAGAAATGGGCAGAGGTGGCTTGAAGTGGGTTAAAATTGGCGTACAGAGGGTTAGAAATGGCCAAAAATGGCTGAAAAAGGCTTAGAGGAGTACAAACAAAGGTTAGATGTGGCCAAAATAGGCCCCAAAAGTGTTAGAGGTGTGAAAAATGGGTTAGGAAAGGAAAGAGATGGCTTGAAAGGGGTTGCAAGTGGCCCAAAATGGCTTAGAAATAGCCAAAATCGGCTTTAAAAGGGTTAGAGATGAGCAAAAAAGGCTTAGAAACGGACAAAAATGGCTTGAAAACAGTTAGAGAAGTGCAAACGTGGGTTAGAAGTGGCCAAAGATGGCTTAAAACTGCTTCGGATTTGGTTAAATAGGGCTAGAAATAGCCAAAAATGACTTCAAATGGGTTAGAAGTGAGAAAAAACAGGTTAGAAATAGCCGAAAAAGGCCTAAAACGGGTGAGACATGGGAAATAAAGGGTTAAAAAAGGAGGAAAAAAAAGAAGAAACTTGGTTAGAAATGGACAAAATTGTTGAGAAAAGGCCAAAAATGGCTTAAAACGTGTTGAAGGTGGGCAAAAATGGTTTAGAAAGAGGACAAAATAGCTTTATGAGGGTCGGAGATGGAAAAAAGTGGGTTAGAAGCGGCCAAAAATGGTTTCGAAATGGTTCGGGAATTGCAAAACCGGGTTAGAAATGGCAGAGGTGGCTTGAAGTGGGTTAAAATTGGCGTACAGAGGGTTAGAAATGGCCAAAAATGGCTGAAAAAGGCTTAGAGGAGTACAAACAAAGGTTAGATGTGGCCAAAATAGGCCCCAAAAGTGTTAGAGGTGTGAAAAATGGGTTAGGAAAGGAAAGAGATGGCTTGAAAGGGGTTGCAAGTGGCCCAAAATGGCTTAGAAATAGCCAAAATCGGCTTTAAAAGGGTTAGAGATGAGCAAAAAAGGCTTAGAAACGGACAAAAATGGCTTGAAAACAGTTAGAGAAGTGCAAACGTGGGTTAGAAGTGGCCAAAGATGGCTTAAAACTGCTTCGGATTTGGTTAAATAGGGCTAGAAATAGCCAAAAATGACTTCAAATGGGTTAGAAGTGAGAAAAAACAGGTTAGAAATAGCCGAAAAAGGCCTAAAACGGGTGAGACATGGGAAATAAAGGGTTAAAAAAGGAGGAAAAAAAGAAGAAACTTGGTTAGAAATGGACAAAATTGTTGAGAAAAGGCCAAAAATGGCTTAAAACGTGTTGAAGGTGGGCAAAAATGGTTTAGAAAAGAGGACAAAATAGCTTTATGAGGGTCGGAGATGGAAAAAAGTGGGTTAGAAGCGGCCAAAAAGGGTTTCGAAATGGTTCGGGAATTGCAAAACCGGGTTAGAAATGGGCAGAGGTGGCTTGAAGTGGGTTAAAATTGGCGTACAGAGGGTTAGAAATGGCCAAAAATGGCTGAAAAAGGCTTAGAGGAGTACAAACAAAGGTTAGATGTGGCCAAAATAGGCCCCAAAAGTGTTAGAGGTGTGAAAAATGGGTTAGGAAAGGAAAGAGATGGCTTGAAAGGGGTTGCAAGTGGCCCAAAATGGCTTAGAAATAGCCAAAATCGGCTTTAAAAGGGTTAGAGATGAGCAAAAAAGGCTTAGAAACGGACAAAAATGGCTTGAAAACAGTTAGAGAAGTGCAAACGTGGGTTAGAAGTGGCCAAAGATGGCTTAAAACTGCTTCGGATTTGGTTAAATAGGGCTAGAAATAGCCAAAAATGACTTCAAATGGGTTAGAAGTGAGAAAAAACAGGTTAGAAATAGCCGAAAAAGGCCTAAAACGGGTGAGACATGGGAAATAAAGGGTTAGAAAAGGAGGAAAAAAAGAAGAAACTTGGTTAGAAATGGACAAAATTGATGAGAAAAGGCCAAAAATGGCTTAAAACGTGTTGAAGGTGGGCAAAAATGGTTTAGAAAGAGGACAAAATAGCTTTATGAGGGTCGGAGATGGAAAAAAGTGGGTTAGAAGCGGCCAAAAAGGGTTTCGAAATGGTTAGGGAATTGCAAAACCGGGTTAGAAATGGGCAGAGGTGGCTTGAAGTGGGTTAAAATTGGCGTACAGAGGGTTAGAAATGGCCAAAAATGGCTGAAAAAGGCTTAGAGGAGTACAAACAAAGGTTAGATGTGGCCAAAATAGGCCCCAAAAGTGTTAGAGGTGTGAAAAATGGGTTAGGAAAGGAAAGAGATGGCTTGAAAGGGGTTGCAAGTGGCCCAAAATGGCTTAGAAATAGCCAAAATCGGCTTTAAAAGGGTTAGAGATGAGCAAAAAAGGCTTAGAAACGGACAAAAATGGCTTGAAAACAGTTAGAGAAGTGCAAACGTGGGTTAGAAGTGGCCAAAGATGGCTTAAAACTGCTTCGGATTTGGTTAAATAGGGCTAGAAATAGCCAAAAATGACTTCAAATGGGTTAGAAGTGAGAAAAAACAGGTTAGAAATAGCCGAAAAAGGCCTAAAACGGGTGAGACATGGGAAATAAAGGGTTAAAAAAGGAGGAAAAAAAGAAGAAACTTGGTTAGAAATGGACAAAATTGTTGAGAAAAGGCCAAAAAATGGCTTAAAACGTGTTGAAGGTGGGCAAAAATGGTTTAGAAAGAGGACAAAATAGCTTTATGAGGGTCGGAGATGGAAAAAAGTGGGTTAGAAGCGGCCAAAAAGGGTTTCGAAATGGTTCGGGAATTGCAAAAACCGGGTTAGAAATGGGCAGAGGTGGCTTGAAGTGGGTTAAAATTGGCGTACAGAGGGTTAGAAATGGCCAAAATTGTTGAGAAAAGGCTTAGAGGAGTACAAACAAAGGTTAGATGTGGCCAAAATAGGCCCCAAAAGTGTTAGAGGTGTGAAAAATGGGTTAGGAAAGGAAAGAGATGGCTTGAAAGGGGTTGCAAGTGGCCCAAAATGGCTTAGAAATAGCCAAAATCGGCTTTAAAAGGGTTAGAGATGAGCAAAAAAGGCTTAGAAACGGACAAAAATGGCTTGAAAACAGTTAGAGAAGTGCAAACGTGGGTTAGAAGTGGCCAAAGATGGCTTAAAACTGCTTCGGATTTGGTTAAATAGGGCTAGAAATAGCCAAAAATGACTTCAAATGGGTTAGAAGTGAGAAAAAACAGGTTAGAAATAGCCGAAAAAGGCCTAAAACGGGTGAGACATGGGAAATAAAGGGTTAAAAAAGGAGGAAAAAAAGAAGAAACTTGGTTAGAAATGGACAAAATTGTTGAGAAAAGGCCAAAAATGGCTTAAAACGTGTTGAAGGTGGGCAAAAATGGTTTAGAAAGAGGACAAAATAGCTTTATGAGGGTCGGAGATGGAAAAAAGTGGGTTAGAAGCGGCCAAAAAGGGTTTCGAAATGGTTCGGGAATTGCAAAACCGGGTTAGAAATGGGCAGAGGTGGCTTGAAGTGGGTTAAAATTGGCGTACAGAGGGTTAGAAATGGCCAAAAATGGCTGAAAAAGGCTTAGAGGAGTACAAACAAAGGTTAGATGTGGCCAAAATAGGCCCCAAAAGTGTTAGAGGTGTGAAAAATGGGTTAGGAAAGGAAAGAGATGGCTTGAAAGGGGTTGCAAGTGGCCCAAAATGGCTTAGAAATAGCCAAAATCGGCTTTAAAAGGGTTAGAGATGAGCAAAAAAGGCTTAGAAACGGACAAAAATGGCTTGAAAACAGTTAGAGAAGTGCAAACGTGGGTTAGAAGTGGCCAAAGATGGCTTAAAACTGCTTCGGATTTGGTTAAATAGGGCTAGAAATAGCCAAAATGACTTCAAATGGGTTAGAAGTGAGAAAAAACAGGTTAGAAATAGCCGAAAAAGGCCTAAAACGGGTGAGACATGGGAAATAAAGGGTTAAAAAAAGGAGGAAAAAAAGAAGAAACTTGGTTAGAAATGGACAAAATTGTTGAGAAAAGGCCAAAAATGGCTTAAAACGTGTTGAAGGTGGGCAAAAATGGTTTAGAAAGAGGACAAAATAGCTTTATGAGGGTCGGAGATGGAAAAAAGTGGGTTAGAAGCGGCCAAAAAAGGGTTTCGAAATGGTTCGGGAATTGCAAAACCGGGTTAGAAATGGGCAGAGGTGGCTTGAAGTGGGTTAAAATTGGCGTACAGAGGGTTAGAAATGGCCAAAAATGGCTGAAAAAGGCTTAGAGGAGTACAAACAAGGTTAGATGTGGCCAAAATAGGCCCCAAAAGTGTTAGAGGTGTGAAAAATGGGTTAGGAAAGGAAAGAGATGGCTTGAAAGGGGTTGCAAGTGGCCCAAAATGGCTTAGAAATAGCCAAAATCGGCTTTAAAAAGGGTTAGAGATGAGCAAAAAAGGCTTAGAAACGGACAAAAATGGCTTGAAAACAGTTAGAGAAGTGCAAACGTGGGTTAGAAGTGGCCAAAGATGGCTTAAAACTGCTTCGGATTTGGTTAAATAGGGCTAGAAATAGCCAAAAATGACTTCAAATGGGTTAGAAGTGAGAAAAAAACAGGTTAGAAATAGCCGAAAAAGGCCTAAAACGGGTGAGACATGGGAAATAAAGGGTTAAAAAAGGAGGAAAAAAAGAAGAAACTTGGTTAGAAATGGACAAAATTGTTGAGAAAAGGCCAAAAAATGGCTTAAAACGTGTTGAAGGTGGGCAAAAATGGTTTAGAAAGAGGACAAAATAGCTTTATGAGGGTCGGAGATGGAAAAAAGTGGGTTAGAAGCGCCAAAAAGGGTTTCGAAATGGTTCGGGAATTGCAAAACCGGGTTAGAAATGGGCAGAGGTGGCTTGAAGTGGGTTAAAATTGGCGTACAGAGGGTTAGAAATGGCCAAAAATGGCTGAAAAAGGCTTAGAGGAGTACAAACAAAGGTTAGATGTGGCCAAAATAGGCCCCAAAAGTGTTAGAGGTGTGAGAAAATGGGTTAGGAAAGGAAAGAGATGGCTTGAAAGGGGTTGCAAGTGGCCCAAAATGGCTTAGAAATAGCCAAAATCGGCTTTAAAAGGGTTAGAGATGAGCAAAAAAGGCTTAGAAACGGACAAAAATGGCTTGAAAACAGTTAGAGAAGTGCAAACGTGGGTTAGAAGTGGCCAAAGATGGCTTAAAACTGCTTCGGATTTGGTTAAATAGGGCTAGAAATAGCCAAAAATGACTTCAAATGGGTTAGAAGTGAGAAAAAACAGGTTAGAAATAGCCGAAAAAGGCCTAAAACGGGTGAGACATGGGAAATAAAGGGTTAAAAAAGGAGGAAAAAAAGAAGAAACTTGGTTAGAAATGGACAAAATTGTTGAGAAAAGGCCAAAAATGGCTTAAAACGTGTTGAAGGTGGGCAAAAATGGTTTAGAAAGAGGACAAAATAGCTTTATGAGGGTCGGAGATGGAAAAAAGTGGGTTAGAAGCGGCCAAAAAGGGTTTCGAAATGGTTCGGGAATTGCAAAAACCGGGTTAGAAATGGGCAGAGGTGGCTTGAAGTGGGTTAAAATTGGCGTACAGAGGGTTAGAAATGGCCAAAAATGGCTGAAAAAGGCTTAGAGGAGTACAAACAAAGGTTAGATGTGGCCAAAATAGGCCCCAAAAGTGTTAGAGGTGTGAAAAATGGGTTAGAAATGGGCAGAGATGGCTTGAAAGGGGTTGCAAGTGGCCCAAAATGGCTTAGAAATAGCCAAAATCGGCTTTAAAAGGGTTAGAGATGAGCAAAAAAGGCTTAGAAACGGACAAAAAATGGCTTGAAAACAGTTAGAGAAGTGCAAACGTGGGTTAGAAGTGGCCAAAGATGGCTTAAAACTGCTTCGGATTTGGTTAAATAGGGCTAGAAATAGCCAAAAATGTACTTCAAATAAGTTAGAAGTGAGAAAAAACAGGTTAGAAATAGCCGAAAAAGGCCTAAAACGGGTGAGACATGGGAAATAAAGGGTTAAAAAAGGAGGAAAAAAAAGAAGAAACTTGGTTAGAAATGGACAAAATTGTTGAGAAAAGGCCAAAAATGGCTTAAAACGTGTTGAAGGTGGGCAAAAATGGTTTAGAAAGAGGACAAAATAGCTTTATGAGGGTCGGAGATGGAAAAAAGTGGGTTAGAAGCGGCCAAAAAGGGTTTCGAAATGGTTCGGGAATTGCAAAACCGGGTTAGAAATGGGCAGAGGTGGCTTGAAGTGGGTTAAAATTGGCGTACAGAGGGTTAGAAATGGCCAAAAAATGGCTGAAAAAGGCTTAGAGGAGTACAAACAAAGGTTAGATGTGGCCAAAATAGGCCCCAAAAGTGTTAGAGGTGTGAAAAATGGGTTAGGAAAGGAAAGAGATGGCTTGAAAGGGGGTTGCAAGTGGTCCCAAAATGGCTTAGAAATAGCCAAAATCGGCTTTAAAAGGGTTAGAGATGAGCAAAAAAAGGCTTAGAAACGGACAAAAATGGCTTGAAAACAGTTAGAGAAGTGCAAACGTGGGTTAGAAGTGGCCAAAGATGGCTTAAAACTGCTTCGGATTTGGTTAAATAGGGCTAGAAATAGCCAAAAAATGACTTCAAATGGTTTAGAAGTGAGAAAAACAGGTTAGAAATAGCCGAAAAAAGGCCTAAAACGGGTGAGACATGGGAAATAAAGGGGTTAAAAAAAAGGAGGAAAAAAAGAAGAAACTTGGTTAGAAATGGACAAAATTGTTGAGAAAAGGCCAACAAATGGCTTGAAAAACGTGTTGAAGGTGGGCAAAATGGTTTAGAAAGAGGACAAAATAGCTTTATGAGGGTCGGAGGATGGAAAAAAGTGGGTTAGAAGCGGCCAAAACAATGGTTTCGAAATGGTTCGGGAATTGCAAAAACCGTGTGTTAGAAATGGGCAGAGGTGGCTTGAAGTGGGTTAAAATTGGCGTACAGAGGGTTAGAAATGGCCAAAAATGGCTGAAAAAGGCTTAGGAGGAGTAACAAACAAAAGTTAGATTGTGGCCAAAATAGCCCCAAAAGTGTTAGAGGTGTGAAAAATTGGGTAGGAAAGGAAAGAGATGGCTTGAAAAGGGGTTGCATGTGGCCCAAAATGGCTTAGAAATAGCCAAAATCGGCTTTAAAAGGTTAGAGATGAGCAAAAAAGGCTTAGAAAAGGACAAAAAATGGCTTGAAAAACAGTTAGAGAAGTGCAAACGTTGGTTAGAAGTGGCCAAAGATGGCTTAAAACTGCTTCGGATTTGGTTAAATAGGGCTAGAAATAGCCAAAAATGACTTCAAATGGGTTAGAAGTGAGAGAAAAACAGTTAGAAATAGCCGAAAAAAGGCCTAAAAACGGGTGAGACATGGGAAATAAAGGGTTAAAAAAAGGAGGAAAAAAAAGAAGAAACTTGGTTAGAAATGGGACAAAATTGTTGGAGAAAAGGCCAAAAATGGCTTAAAACCGTGTTGAAGGTGGGCAAAAATGGTTAGAAAAGAGGACAAAATAGCTTTATGAGGGTCGGAGATGGAAAAAAAGGTGGGTTAGAAGCGGCCAAAAAATGGTTTCGAAATGGTTAGGGAATTGCAAAACCGGGTTAGAAGATGGCAGAGGTGGCGTGAAGTGGGTTAAAATTGGCGTACAGAGGGTTAGAAATGGCCAAAAAAATGGCTGAAAAAGGCTTAGAGGAGTACAACAAAGGTTAGATGTGGGCCAAATAGGCCCCAAAAGTGTTAGAGGTGTGAAAAAATGGGTTAGGAAAGGAAAGAGATGGCTTGAAAGGGGTTGCAAGTGGCCCAAATGGCTTAGAAATAGCCAAAATCCGGCTTTAAAAGGGTTAGAGATGAGCAAAAAAAGGCTTAGAAAACGGACAAAAATGGCTTGAAAACAGTTAGAGAAGTGCAAACGTGGGTTAGAAAGTGGCCAAAGATGGCTTAAAACTGCTTCGGATTTGGTTAAATAGGGCTAGAAAATAGCCAAAAAATGACTTCAAATGGGTTAGAAGTGAGAAAAAACCAGGTTAGAAATAGCCGAAAAAGGCCTAAAACGGGTGAGACATGGGAAATAAAGGGTTAAAAAAGGAGGAAAAAAAAGAAGAAACTTGTTAGAAATTGGACAAAATTGTTGAGAAAAGGCCAAAAATTGGCTTAAAACGTGTTGAAGGTGGGCAAAAATGGTTTAGAAAGAGGACAAAAATAGCTTTATGAGGGTCGGAGATGGAAAAAAGAGGGTTAGAAGCGGCAAAAAATGGTTTCGAAATGGTTCGGGAATTGCAAAAACCGGGTTAGAAATGGGCAGAGGTGGCTTGAAGTGGGTTAAAATTGGGCGTACAGAGGGTTAGAAATGGCCAAAAAATGGCTGAAAAAGGCTTAGAGGAGTACAAACAAAAGGTTAGATGTGGCCAAAATAGGCCCCAAAAGTGTTAGAGGTGTGAAAAAATGGGTTAGGAAAGGAAAGAGATGGCTTGAAAGGGGGTTGCAAGTGGCCCAAAATGGCTTAGAAATAGCCAAAATCGGCTTTAAAAGGGTTAGAGATGAGCAAAAAAAGGCTTAGAAACGGACAAAAATGGCTTGAAAACAGTTAGAGAAGTGCAAACGTGGGTTAGAAGTGGCCAAAGATGGCTTAAAACACTGCTTCGGATTTGGTTAAATAGGGCTAGAAATAGCCGAAAAATGACTTCAAATGGGTTAGGAAGTGAGAAAAAAACAGGTTAGAAATAGCCGAAAAGGCCTAAAAACGGGTGAGACATGGGAAATAAAGGGTTAAAAAAAGGAGGAAAAAAAGAAGAAACTTGGTTAGAAATGGACAAAATTGTTGAGAAAAGGCCAAAAAATGGCTTAAAAACGTGTTGAAGGTGGGCAAAAATGGTTTAGAAAGAGGACAAAATAGCTTTATGAGGGTCGGAGATGGAAAAAAGTGGGTTAGAAGCGGCCAAAAAGGGTTTCGAAATGGTTCGGGAATTGCAAAACGGGTTAGAAATGGGCAGAGGTGGCTTGAAGTGGGTTAAAATTGGCGTACAGAGGGTTAGAAATGGCCAAAAATGGCTGAAAAAGGCTTAGAGGAGTACAAACAAAAGTTAGATGTGGCCAAAATAGGCCCCAAAAGTGTTAGAGGTGTGAAAAATGGGTTAGGAAAGGAAAGAGATGGCTTGAAAGGGGTTGCAAGTGGCCCAAAATGGCTTAGAAATAGCCAAAATCGGCTTTAAAAGGGTTAGAGATGAGCAAAAAAGGCTTAGAAACGGACAAAATGGCTTGAAAACAGTTAGAGAAGTGCAAACGTGGGTTAGAAGTGGCCAAAGATGGCTTAAAACTGCTTCGGATTTGGTTAAATAGGGCTAGAAATAGCCAAAAATGACTTCAAATGGGTTAGAAGTGAGAAAAAACAGGTTAGAAATAGCCGAAAAAAGGCCTAAAACGGGTGAGACATGGGAAATAAAGGGTTAAAAAAAGGAGGAAAAAAAGAAGAAACTTGGTTAGAAATGACAAAATTGTTGAGAAAAGGACAAAAAATGGCTTAAAAACGTGTTGAAGGTGGGCAAAAAATGGTTTAGAAAAGAGGACAAAATAGCTTTATGAGGTCGGAGATGGAAAAAAGTGGGTTAGAAGGCGGCCAAAAATGGTTTCGAAATGGTTCGGGAATTGCAAAACCGGGTTAGAAATGGGCAGAGGTGGCTTGAAGTGGTTAAAAATTGGCGTACAGAGGTGTTAGAAGATGGCCAAAAATGGCTGAAAAAAGGCTTAGGAGGAGTACAAGACAAAGGTTAGATGTGGCCAAAAATAGGCCCCAAAAGTGTTAGAGTTGTGGAAAAAATGGGTTAGGAAAGGAAAGAGATGGCTTGAAAGGGGTTGCAAGTGGCCCAAAATGGCTTAGAAAATAGCCAAATTCCGGCTTTAAAAGGGTTTAGAGGATGACAAAAAAGGCTTAGAAAACGGACAAAAATGGCTTGAAAAACAGTTAGAGGAAGTGCAAACGTGGGTTAGAAGTGGCCAAAGATGGCTTAAAACTGCTTCGGATTTGGTTAATAGAGGCTAGAAAATAGCCAAAAAATGACCTTCAGAATGGTTATAAGTGAGAAGAAAACAGGTTAAGAAATAGCCGAAAAAAGGCCTAAAAACGGGTGAGACATGGGAAATAAAGGGGTTAAAAAAGGAGGAAAAAAAGAAGAAACTTGGTTAGAAATGGACAAAATTGTTGAGAAAAGGCCAAAAATGGCTTAAAAACGTGTTGAAGGTGGGCAAAAATGGTTAGAAAGAGGACAAAATAGCTTTATGAGGTCGGAGATGGAAAAAAAGTGGGTTAGAAGCGGCCAAAAGGGTTTCGAAATGGTTCGGGAATTGCAAAACCGGTTAGAAATGGGCAGAGGTGGCTTGAAGTGGGTTAAAATTGGCGTACAGAGGGTTAGAATGGCCCAAAAATGGCTGAAAAAGGCTTAGAGGAGTACAAACAAAGGTTAGATGTGGCCAAAATAGGCCCCAAAGAGTGTTAGAGGTGTGAGAAATGGGTTAGGAAAGGAAAGAGATGGCTTGAAAGGGGTTGCAAGTGGCCCAAAATGGCTTAGAAATAGCCAAAATCGGCTTTAAAAGGGTTAGAGGATGAGCAAAAAGGCTTAGAAACGGACAAAAAATGGCTTGAAAACAGTTAGAGAAGTGCAAACGTGGGTTAGAAGTGGCCAAAGATGGCTTAAAAACTGCTTCGGATTTGGTTAAATAGGGCTAGAAATAGCCAAAAAGTGACTTCAAATGGTTTAGAAGTGAGAAAAAACAGTTAGAAATAGCCGAAAAAGGCCTAAAACGGGTGAGACATGGGAATAAAAGGTTAAAAAAGGAGGAAAAAAGAAGAAACTTGGTTAGAAATTGACAAAATTGTTGAGAAAGGCCAAAATGGCTTAAACGTGTTGAAGGTGGGCAAAAATGGTTTAGAAAGAGGACAAAATAGCTTTATGAGGTCGAGATGGAAAAAAGTGGGTTAGAAGCGGCCAAAAATGGTTTCGAAATGGTTCGGGAATTGCAAAACCGGTTAGAAATGGGCAGAGGTGGCTTGAAGTGGTAAAATTGGCGTACAGAGGTTAGAAATGGCCAAAAAATGGCTGAAAAAGGCTTAAGAGGAGTACAAACAAAGGTTAGATGTGGCCAAAATAGCCCCAAAAGTGTTAGAGTGTGAAAAATGGGTTAGGAAAGGAAAGAGATGGCTTGAAAGGGTTGCAAGTGGCCCAAAATGGCTTAGAATAGCCAAAATCGGCTTTAAAAGGGTTAGAGATGAGCAAAAAAGGCTTAGAACGGACAAAAATGGCTTGAAAACAGTTAGAGAAGTGCAAACGGGTTAGAAGTGGCCAAGATGGCTAAAACTGCTTCGGATTTGGTTAAATAGGGCTAGAAAATAGCCAAAAATGACTTCAAAGGGTTAGAAGTGAGAAAAACAGAGAAATAGCCGAAAAAGGCCTAAAACGGGTGAGACATGGGAAATAAAGGTTAAAAAAGGAGGAAAAAAGAAGAAACTTGGTTAGAAAATGGACAAAATTGTTGAGAAAAGGCCAAAAATGGCTTAAAACGTGTTAGGTGGGCAAAAAGGTTTAGAAAGAGGACAAAATAGCTTTATGAGGGTCGGAGATGGAAAAAGTGGGTTAGAAGCGGCCAAAAAAGGTTTCGAAATGGTTCGGGAATTGCAAAACCGGTTAGAAATGGCCGAGGTGGCTTGAAGTGGGTTAAAATTGGCGTACAGAGGGTTAGAAATGGCCAAAAGGCTGAAAAAGGCTTAGAGGAAGTACAAACAAAGGTTAGATGTGGCCAAAATAGGCCCCAAAAGTGTTAGAGGTGTGAAAAATGGTTAGGAAAGGAAAGAGATGGCTTGAAAGGGTTGCAAGTGGCCCAATGGCTTAGAAATAGCCAAAATCGGCTTTAAAAGGGTTAGAGATGAGCAAAAAGCTTAGAAACGGACAAAAATGGCTTGAAAACAGTTAGAGAAAGTGCAAACGTGGGTTAGAAGTGCCAAAAGATGGCTTAAACTGCTTTCGGATTTGGTTAATAGGGCTAAAATAGCCGAAAATGACTTCAAATGGTTAGAAGTGAGAAAAAACGGTTAGAATAGCCGAAAAAGGCCTAAAACGGGTGAGACATGGGAAATAAAGGGTTAAAAAAGGAGGAAAAAAAGAAGAAACTTGTTAGAAATTGACAAAATTGTTGATAAAAGGCCAAATGGCTTAAAACGTGTTGAAGGTGGGCAAAATGGTTTAGAAAGAGGACAAAATAGCTTTATGAGGGTCGGAGATGGAAAAAGTGGGTTGAAGCTGCAAAATGGTTTTCGAAATGGTTCGGGAATTGCAAAACCTGTTAGAAATGGGCAGAGGTGGCTTGAAGTGGGTTAAATTGGCGTACAGAGGGTTAGAAATGGCCAAAAATGGCTGAAAAAGGCTTAGAGGAGTACAAACAAAGGTTAGATGTGGCCAAAATAGGCCCCAAAAGTGTTAGAGTGTGAAAATGGGTTAGAAAGGAAAGAGATGGCTTGAAATGGGTTGCAAGTGGCCCAAAATGGCTTAGAAATAGCCAAAATCCGGCTTTAAAAGGTTTAGATGAGCAAAAATG